>NC_137961.1:41272418-42472418 GCF_963924665.1 Micromys minutus | reverse complement strand
GGTGAATGTAACGTTTACCCACAATCTGGCTCGGCACTGGATGAAATTCTACAAGGTGTTTATCAGTGTAAAATCGGTCAGCCTTTGGAGAGGTTTCTTGGACATGTCACCCCCAAAGAGTCAGAACTGTACACAGTTCAAACCTTAGTGACTGTGGGTCGAATTCCCACTGTTGAAACTGCTAAATTGTGACAGGGGTAAGAACTTTGCTTTGATTGGTGATGTTCATACTTCATGACAAACTGAGACAGCTGCTGGATTCCGATTGACAAGATATTCTTGGATCTTTTTTATACAAAAATCAAAATTTCAATCAAGTCTTGTGTTCTGCCCCTTTCCTGCTTTCTTCATTGGTGTGCGACTGTTACGATCACTGTGTCTTATCTTAGCAAAGGACTTTGAAAACTTGAGCCTGGAACTTGGGGTCCTGTTAGTGTGTGGATTCCAAGGCCTTGCCCTCAGAGCAGGGGCCTGGGCACTTACGTGGCCTGTCTCCAGATCCCTGTCTCATTTCTGAATGTAAAGAGGTTGTTGTTGTTTTGTTTTGTTTTGTTTTGTTTTTAGAAGCAGTTTGTAGTATTTTAAAGAATAAATCACGTTTTGATTATGCTGTAGGTTGCTTCTGTGTTGATCCAAATTGGAATAGCTATTGAGTGTTTAAGTCATGACTTTATTTTTCTCAGCATGCTATATAAACTTGAATTTCCTATGTATTTTTATTGTGGTATTTTAAATGTGGGGGAAGGGATTGAGTCTTTTTTAGGGGAAAAAATAATGCATACTGTAGTAGTCACAAAGGAGCCTCTGATTTAGCTGGCAGGCCAGGTTTTGTAAAGAGCAAAATTATTTTCAGATCCCTTGCTAAAGGAACAGGTCAGCATTATCCTGCCAGACCTCTGGGTCAGAAACTTGGGAGACAGCATCTGTTGCCCTCCACTCCCCCAGGTGGGCAGGTGGAAGGACCCTCAACCTCCTAGAACTGACCCCCGCATGGCCCTAGGCTGTGGGGTTGAAAAATCTTAGCAGCCAGGTTGTTTACCATCCCTCCAGCCTCCGCACCACACTCTCTGACCCACCCAAAGTAATCAGTTCTCGCTTTCCTCCTTCCTTCTCCTTCCTCCTCTCCTCTCCTTCCCCAACGTTTCCTGTGGTGCTCAGGGTCAGACTATTCGTTCTCCGGCATGACTGTGCCTTTTAATTAGAGGTCTGGAAAGTTTACCTGAACCCATCCCTGTTCTTCCTGAGGATCCTGGTGCCTATAAAGCCCTCATCACCACTCAGGGTTTTAGCAGGTGCTCCCACTGCTCAGGCTAACCCCATGAGGTGCCGTTCACAAGCCTGGGGTGTGCCTGTGATGATAAGGCCGGGCACTCAGACCCTCAGGCTGAGAGGACTTCAAAGAGGAAGCCTGGGTTGGGACTGTAAGGGTCAGCTATCTAATCCCCGAGCGAAGTCCTTTCTGCTGTGGCAGCCTGGACTCCAGCCCTGCGTATGGAGGCAGTGTGGCCGGCCCCGATCCTGCCTGTGCCTTTATTGCTTTGAGCACCACAGTCTCTAACTTGCTGCCTTCTCCAGAAGCCTTTTTATGTGTGGGTTAGAAACTCTTTTCCCCAGCCAAAGCAGCCAGGCCGTGCAAAATCTGTGCTCTCTTTGGTCCTCGTGCCTCTAGACAGCCATTAAAACCAAGACTGGATGCACTGAGAGAAGTTTTTTTTTTTCAGTCCCTAGATCCTGACTTTTCCAAAGTGCCTTAAAAGAAGGGAGACCACAGACATTGAGTGTGTTACGTCTTTTCTCTCCTAAAGCAAACCTCTGCCTTCTCTATGCTGTTCCTGTTGGGTTTTGTTCATGTCAAATGTGTGGTCCATTCTCAGAACCAAGGGAAGTTGTCTTCCATTTCCTCCTTTCCAGCATCCTTTGGGGCACCTTGGGCCCAAGGCGCACCCAAGGCCCTGTTAGGCCTGGGCATTTGCCTAGCCCAGGGAATGCTATTGTTAGCATCTACATTGGGGACAGGAGGATTGAGAGGATAGGGAACATTTCCTTCACCTGGGAATTCTGACCCTGGTGTCACATGCTGTGCCTTTCTGTCTATATTTTTGTTGGTGACCTGTGTAGTGTGGCCTTTGGGAAAGATCAGAGGCACAGGAAGGCAAAAGAAAAGCCCTGCCCTTTAGCCTGGCAGGGTCTCCACTGCCCACTGGGCCACTCTAGACCTGTGATGCTGTGTATGTATTTTGATATTCCATGTGTACTGATGTATTTACCATTGGGGCTGGGGGTGGTCTCTGACCTTGATGTTGAGAACAGACATCTGTATTTTTGCCTTTGAAATGCAGTAATATAACATGAATAAATGACCCTATCTTTGTAACTGTGGTTTCTTTTCTTTTTTGGGGTGTGTGGAGGGGATTAGAACCCAAGAGCCACTTTTCCTCAATAAGGCAGTAAACAGGTCATAGTGAAAAGCAGTGAGTGGAGGTTCAGTGTGGGTACTCAAGAGGTCCATTGCCCCTCCCCACGTCTTTTGAGTCATGCCTAACATGTTTAAATAGAGGGTAGGAGTTGGTCCCAAAAAACAGTCCTTGTCAAGGAGTGCTCACCTGCCACCATTGCCTGCAGCTCCAGTCTCCTGCAAATCTCTCTCTAGGGGAAAAGCCAGCCCTGTCCTCCCTGCATGTGACTCCTGAGGATGGCCCAGTTCTCTTGGGCACATTGTCACAATAGTATATCCCTTTCAGAAAATTTTTAATTGTAGTTCTATGTGTGGGTGTGAGTGGGGGGGGTGCCAAAAGAGAGCATCTTATTCTCTTGAGCTTGATTTAGAGGAGGGTGAGAGCAGCCTGACATGGGTGCTGGGAACAAAAGTTGGGTTCTCTACAAGTGTGCTCCTAACCACTGAGCCATCTCTTTAGCCCCAAAGTGTCTTTAGCTCATCATTGCCCCAGGACTATTAGAAAGGAATCTTAGTTGTTACCAGGTACTTAAGACATTGTATTCCAGGTGTGCCCTCTTATTCCATGTGTCAGGCACCATAGCCCCTCACAGGCTGGCTGGTAGATTTGAAACAAGCCAAAGGAAGTCACTGCACCAGAGAGGCTATTCTGGCTGTCCTATAAGAATGAAGCAAAGAAAAGTAGAATCTAGGTTGTCTGTGCTACTGGAGGAGCCTTTAGTGGCCTTTGGCCTGAGAATCCATAGAAGATGGCTAGATGCGGCCTTCAAACATGATGTCCTGGTCTTCTGACACAGTGCTTAGAGACTTGATGGAAAACTGGTGTGTTTTCCTTATCTTCTCACCCTCAGCACTCCACACCTGACTCTAGGCGTATAGGCTTTCTCCCTGCCAAACAGGCCCTTCCTGTATGATCGCTTCCAGTGTAATATATTCCATTATCATCTACTGCAATTGCAATTGCATGCCATGGGGTAAGGACCCAACCGCAAGATTGCCCTATCTCCAACAGCACTGGCAAATAGCAGGGTTGTGACCTGTGCTCCTGACCAACTGGCTGTAGATTCCCAGCATCTTAAATGCAGCTTCAAGTAATTTGCCAGAATGATTCACAAAACTCAGGGAAACATACATTTATAGTTTATTATAAAATGATAGTTCCATCCGGGCATGGTAGCTTGGGCCTATAATCCCAGCCACTCAGGGGTGACACAGAAGGATCACAAAAATCGGAGGCCTGCCTGAGCAAACTAGTGACACCTCGTCTCAAAAATAAAATAAAAAATAAAAAGGCCGAGGAAATAGCTGAGTGGTAAGAGCACTCACCTTGTGTGAGACCCTGGGCTCAGTGATTAGTAATAATGGACACCGGGTCAGGGGAGATGACTCTGGGTGAGAGGGCTTGTGCAAGTATAAGAACCTGAACTTGAATCTCGAGAATCCATGTAAAATGCCAGGCATGGCTGTTATGTCAGGTGCAGGGTGAGAGAAGAAAAAAAGCCCATGACGTGCTCTGGCTTTCCTGTGTGTGATCTGACGAACCGTTGAGTCACTCTGGGGGTGATTTTACCTTCCTAATGGCCAATTCCCGTCCAGGAGGCACCTTGCTAGAACAAAGGACATGCGGGAAGTTAAAGGACTGTGAGCTGCAACAGAAGCTGAGTGAGATCCAGAGTCTGGTACTGCTACTGCTTAGAAAGGTAGGAAAGTAGAAAGGGCAAAGGCCAAGCGTGTGTCTCACCAAACCACATGAGCACAGGCCTTGGCAACCTGTAAGGTCTGGGTTAAACTAACAGAAATGAGTAGATGTGGAGCCTCACAGCATGTACCTCAGCACTCAGGAGGCTGAGACAGGAGGATTTTTGAATCTGAGACCAACCTGGACTTACCCACTGAGACCCTAGAACTTCTTACTCTGTCAGAAAGGAACTGAGATCTAGCTGAGCCAGTCCTGATTTATTTCCTTGTTTGAACATTTTCTGAGCAGGGAATGTGGCTGCATTCCTCTGGGCATGAACCATTCAGAGGTCATGAGGCAGAAAAATCTCTGTGGGTATGGTGTTACAGGGTGTTAATATCATCTGACTAAAACTCAGAGGTACTTAAGAAGAAAATATGTATGTTAGCAAGACACATACCATGGTGATTGAGGATAAAAGGTGAAGTTTATTTATTAGAGAAGTACATGGGACAGAAAGGTAGACAAGGTTTAAGGACCCTGTTTTAGTCAAGGTTTCTATTCCTGCACAAACATCATGACCGATAATCAAGTTGGGGAGGAAAGGGTTTATTCAGCTTACACTTCCACACTGCTGTTCATCACCAAAGGAAGTCAGGACTGGAACTCAAGCAGGTCAGGAAGCAGGAGCTGATGCAGAGGCCATGGAGGGATGTTGCTTACTGGCTTGCTTCCCCTGGCTTGGTCAGCTTGCTTTCTTATAGAACCCAGGTCTACCAGCCCAGGGATGGCACCACCCACAGTGGTCTGGACCCTCCCCCCTTGATCACTAGTTGAGAAAATGCCTTACAGCTGGATCTCATGGAGGCCTTTCCTCAACTGAGGCTCCTTTCTTTGATAATTCCAGCTGTGCCAAGTTGACACAAAACCAGCCAGTACAGACTCTATGCCAGAAATCAGCATGAAAACCAAGCATGTGTCCCACCAGACCACAGTGAACACAGGCCTTATCATACCATACACACATGAAACCATACCATGGTCATTACTAATGTACTGGCTTTCTCTGCCTTCACCCTTGCTCCCTGACTCTGGGCATGTCAACTTTCCTTTCTAGACTTCTATTTGTTCTTGCTTTCTATGGGCTGCCCTTAGAACTCACCCTTGGTCTCCTGTATAATTCTGTCCTCCGACAGAGAACTTCCCAGAAGTTATGTGATCTGACCTATGTGATCTGGAAGAATTCACTGTAGTTCCAGTCTTAGCCATGCAAACAGCTCTCCAAACCTGTCTTCCACCCAGTTTCTAGCTTGGGTTGTTTGATTACCAGCTGAGAAAAGGTTGCAGAAGCTGACCCATGCTTTGTCCTGTGGTTGCTGCTGCATCCACCCCCAAATACTCCTGTCTTCCTTTCACCCAACCTCCATTTAAGGTTTCTTTTTGTTTTTGTTTTTGTTTTAGGGCTGCAGAGATAGATTGGTAGTTAAGAGCACTGACTGTTCTTCCAGAGGTCCTGACTTCAATTCCCCAGCCACCATTGACTTCAATTCCCCAGAAACCACATGGTGGCTCACAACCACCTGTAATGGAATCCGATGCCCTCTTCTGGTGTGTCTGAATACAGCAGCAGTGTACTCATACATAAAATAAATAAATAACTCTTGTTTTAAAAGTTTAAGATTTATTTATTTTTATGTATGGGAGTACACTGCCTGCCGTGAGCCACCATGTGGTTGCTGGGAATTGAACTCAGAACCTCTGGGAAAGCAGCCATCTCTCCAGCCCCCATTTAAGTTTTCAAAATCAGGATTGCTGACCATCCTACACTCAACGGGCTCTAAAGAGTTCCGAGGGAGAGGCACAGGGGTGGAGGTAGAGCATGGATTCCTTTTTATTTGGCTCCTGAGAGAAGGTGCAATAGGAACCAACCTCCTGGTGGTATCATTTTCAAGTAAAGCATCCACTTTGGAATGAAAAGACTAAGAAGACTCTCAGTGGAAATGCAGATTAAAACACAAAACACACAAAACCCACAGATGGCTTGTTAGCATTCCTTCTAGACTCCACCCCACAGAAGCTATGCCTGACTCACTATAAAAGAGACTGCTTTCTCCTTCCTCTCTCTCTCTTACCCTCTGTCCCTTCTCTCCTCATTCATGGCTGGCCTCTACTCCTCTCTCTCTCTCTCTCTCTCTCTCTCTCTCTCTCTCTCTCTCTCTCTCTCGTTCTCTCTCCCCCACCCCCAGTCTCTCTCTCCTACCCCCTCAACTCACCTTCCCATGTCCTAAATAAACTCTATTCTGCACTATACCCTTTGTGTGGCTGGAACCTGAGGGAGAAAGGATGCCTCAGCATGGGCCCACAGAGGTACCCCTTCATCTCACCATACCACGCCTCTCCCAAACAAATCCCTGGCTCCCTTTTCATTTTTATAAAACAC
The DNA here is from genome assembly GCF_963924665.1 of Micromys minutus. NCBI lineage: Eukaryota > Metazoa > Chordata > Mammalia > Rodentia > Muridae > Micromys > Micromys minutus. The sequence goes on along the minus strand of NC_137961.1, from coordinate 42,465,845 downwards.
AACAGTGCTCAGCGCTTAAGAGCACTTGCTATTCATCCAGAGGATCTTAGTTCAGTTCCCAGCATCTCCCCAGAACTCTAGATTCAAGGGATCTAACACCTTCTAGCCTCCTAGAGTATTTGCACACATGGAAATCACACACACACACACACACACACACACACACACACACACCTTTGTTTTTATGGTAAGTTATGTTAAATGTATTTCACAAATTACATGCACGCATCCAGGTGTGCTTGCCCTTGTGTGTGGTCATTGGCAGATGCCAGTGTTGTCACTAGCTGTCTTCCTCTGTTGCTTTCCACCTACTTTTTGGGACAAGATCTTCTCACTGGTCTTTCTGGAACTTTGGCTGGCTGACAAGCCGTGAGTGCCCACCTATCTCCACCTCTGAGGGCTGTCTATAAGAGCATTGGCGTGCCTGACTTTCTTCTGCATACTGGGGATCAGAACTCAGGACAAGGAGTGGACCGGGTACGGTGGCCAGCCCCAGCATCCACAGGAAGTTTAAGAGAGGTCATCTGGCCACACAGGACCTACCACCTGAAGACCGACAAATGCTTGAGGCTCAGCTTGGTTTCTAAATCCAGTTTGATACTCTGTCCCAGAGGACTGGCTTTTCATTTGCTAATTCTTACTGAGGCACTACCCTTCATTCCCTAGGCTAGACTATGCAAGACTATGATGTACATACAACCAACCAGCCTTTAGTTAGGGTGGGAACTGGGTACAAAAAGTAAAGCCAGGATGTAGGCAGGACAGGACCAGAAAGCAAGATGGCGGACAGGCCACTCATTCCTATGTAGTGCTAACAGAAACGAGGGATAAGCTAGGTGTTAGGGAGAAGTGACCAACAGTATCAGGACAGGAAAGTCACCTTGACAGTTCTGTCTACACAGACACAAGAGTTCCCTGGTGTCTAGATGTTGAGTTCTGGGTCATACTAGAGGGCAGGTGAGATGCTCCTGGGACCATGACTTAGTACTGGTGAGACTGTTGCTGAGATACTAGGGGTCAGACTTCCTAGCAGGCACACAGGAAGAGAGGCCATGGCTAGGTAATAACGGTGGTGTATTTCCAAGAAAGCCAGCTTCTCTCTCACTCTCCAGATCTAAGACTGTTGTGCCCAGATTCTAAACACACCAAATGCTTCTCTAAGGGCAAGTTAACTTAGAATAAAGTTTTAGAACAAAATGGAGTTTATTCTGTTACCTCAGTTCCTTCAAGACAAAAGCCTGGCAGCTTAAAGACCATGTCCTTTGTCCCTCACCAGCAGGCCCCCTGCCGATGGATGACCTCAGCAAGCTCCAGGCTGGATCAGGATACAGTTACACAGTTGTGAACCAATCAACCACCCTGTCTTTCTTCAAACCGACCAACCGAAGTGTTGGTGGTGGGAACTTCAGAGACTTTAAAAAGAGATTGGCTTTTCTTGACTTGATGCAGAGCCCCTTGCTTTGCAGAGGACCCCTTCCTCCAGTGCCTGCTGCATGTGTGTCTTCATCCACTGTTGCTGCTGACTGCTTGTTTGGGATTTCTCCACTGTTGTGCTGGAGAATTGTCCAACCTTCTAATTCTTTAATTGGCAGAAGAACTGAACCCAATCAAGACCCTTAGACTACATTTGTTAGGATTCTGTTAACTCCGCCCCACAGTTACCTGGCACTATAAAAGGGGCTGCTTGCCCCCCCCTCTCTCTTGCTTTCCTGCCCCCACTCCCTTCCCCCCCCCACAGCCTCTACTTCTCTAGTCCTCCTCTCTCTGCCCTGACCACCCTCTTAACTCCCCTCCCCATTGTTCTCTGTTACACCGTCGTGGCTGGTCCCTCACGGGGAGGGCAGGCCTCAACATGGGTCCCCCAGAGGCCTCCCCTTGCCCCATACCTCACCACACCCCCATAGAACATGTCCCCTACTGTCTCTATCTTTTTCTTAACAATATTAACGCCATATGGGGGCAGCTTTTCTGGGAATGGCTGGTGGAGACATAACTTTTACAACCAAGCTGGCCCCGAGATTCTCATTTAGGAATGTAGCTACTTTCTCCCCCAAGATGGACATCCCTGTGCTGTTAAACCCTGGAAATGAGGAGATGCCATTGAGAGGGGCTTTGCTTATGAGGTTGAAGTCTGTTTTACCACAGCTATAAAGAATAAAGTGGACCTGAATTCATTTATTGGAAAGAAGCCTGGGGGGGGGGAACAAAACAGACTATTTTCATATATAGCAGGGAGTTGTATCAAATTCTCTTCCATTTAATGGAGATATTAATGTGTAATTGCTGGTGGGAGTGAAAACATAAGCAGAAAGCTGTGGATGAGCCTCACCTTCCTTCACAGACTAGAGCTAGGTTCTATTCACCGCAGCTGGCTTTCATGGCTCGGGAACCACCAACACCGAGAGAAAAAAGGCTGAATGCTGAGTGTGTTGTAGCACAGATAAAGCCCCAGGTTCTCTTTATTTTATTTAAAGGTTTATTTTATATATGTGAGTAAACTGTAAGTATCTTCAGACACACCAGAGAGGGCTTCAGATCCCATTAGAGATGGATTTGGTTGCTGGATTTGAACTCAGGACCTCTGGAAGAGCAGCCAGTGCTCTTAGCCACTGAGTTATCTCTCCAGCCCAGGCCCCAGGTTCTCAATCCCAAACATTCAAGAAAAAGCAAGAAAGAGTGGTAGTGGGAGGAGGTGGACAGACAGTGGAGGGGGAGCCCCCCTGGAAAGCTGCAAATCTTAAACACCTGGGAGGAGAGGAAGGCTTCTGTGTGTGAGAGAGAGACAGACAGACGGCCAAACAGAGAGACAAAGAAAGACAGAGACAGAGAGGGGTGGAGAGAGAGAGAGGAGGCCTGAGTCCTGTTCACGTGTGGTGGGACATGGTATGACCGTGGAATCCCTGAGGAGCTCAGTGCAGGCTGAAGAGACTTCTAGAAATTTCTTGCCTCTCTCCTGAGTGCAGCAGACCCTCCCCCCGCCCCGTGCCTGTTTCATCTGTGCATTAAACACATTAAAGACACAAACATTAGGAAGGAAACAGAGCCCTGGGTCTAGAGGACTAAGACTGGCTGGTGATCCTTGGCCAGGAACCCCAGGAAGAACAGCAGCCTGAGAGGAAGTGAGCTGACGCCATCACCAGCAGAGTCTTGCTCTTAGAATCCAGGAGCCCAGGAATCTTCAGACAGACTCTGACATCTGGATTTTGATGTAGACTGAGCCTCAAAGCTATGGGAGATTCATTTCCTGGCCAGATGTAAATACAGAATATTTGGTTTGTGCTCCTGTACTTAGTCCCTGCTTGAGAGGCACGTGCCACGACTTGACCAACTAGAGGGCCTGCCTTTGTTTGACTCTTGTGTGGTCAAAGGGTCATGTGGCTTGTCTTGCCAGGCTTCTCTCCGTTCCACGGTGCCCAGCCAGCTGGCGCTTCCTGCATCAAGGCCACTGGGACATCACAAGGGGCTTCAGAGCACCTATTGCCTAACTTGGGTCTCTTTTGATGACAACAGGACAGGAGAGACAGACCTGCTACAGCGCCCTCTTAGTTCCCAACATCACAGGGAGGAAATGCTGGGGAGACACCCCATCACCTATAATCCTCTCCTGCTCAGCCATGCTTCTTCTAGTAACCCCAGCACTGGAAACATCCTACATGGAGTTAGCGCCTGACACAGACCCTTCCTTCTCCATCTGCCCTTTAGCCAGCTTCATTAGCCATGCCACTGAGGGTGGAGGCAAGTAAAACGAAGAGGACCGTGACACTGAGAACCCACATGGACCAGAAACAATAAAGTTCACTGTGAGCAGCAGCAACACCAATGCCATTTCCTAGTTCACAGACAGAATAGCTTCTTTATTCTCTTGGACTGTCCCTGCCTTGGATCAATACCTGTGGTCCTGGAAGGCTCAGTGTAGAACCCACCACAACACTGCAGAAACCCAAAGGGGCAATGGAGAGATGCTGTCTTAGGGCCTTACTGCTGTGAAAGACACCATGACCAAGGCAACGCTTATAAAGGACAACATTTCATTGGGGCTGGCTTACAGGTTCAGAGGTTCGGTCCAGTATCATCATGATGGGAAGCATGGCAGTGTCCAGACAGGAATGGTGCTGAAGAAGGAGCTGAGAGTTCTGCATCTTAATCCAACTGCAGCTAGAAAAGGACTGGTATCTTCAGCCAGCTAGGAGGAAGCTGTCTCAAAGCCCACTCCCACAGTAACACACTTCCTCCAACAAGGACCCTAATAATGCCATCCCCTGGGTCAGGCATATTCAAACCACACAGATGCCAACCCTCAAGGCTAGATCCCTACTTTCTCTCCCTTCCCTTTAAGCCACCTCTTCCCAAAGGGAGGGTAAGTGCCGCTCTCTTCCTTAAACTTCTACATGTTCCCAGCCGAAGGCAGTTTTGGGGGATTGTTTTGTTTTTTGCAAACTAAGGACCTATAATTTGTTTCTGAGTCATGAGCTGAATGAGGGACTTGCCTCCATCAACTCCAGGTCTGACTGACGCAGGGTCCATGTGCCTCACTGCACAGACATTTGCCCAGCCACAATGAGGCTATGGAATGGATGAGAGAAGCACTGTATATTGAGAACAAAAGAAACCTCCCTTATGACCGATAAGTCTGTTGGGCAAGTTGTCCCAGACACCAACCCTGGGGCCTTTCCTGGTTGTTTGGTTTCAGACCCTGGGACAGGAAACTGAGGAGCATATATTACCAAGGCAGACCTGGCCTCCAGGTTCTCCCAGCATCCCTCAGTCCTACCTGCCATACCCTGCCTCCAACCCTGAACTTTCCAGCTCAGGAACTGGGCTGCCCTTCCCCCAGAGGCTCTTCTTTGCATAATCCAGATATTTTGCCCCCCCTCCTCTCACTGAGCTCACACTTTGTCTTTTTCTTCCCCCTCTCCTCTCTCTCCCTTCCCATGGTGACTCCCCAGCCTCCTTCCTTGGGGCCAGAGAACTCACCCAAGAGCAGCTTCCCAATAAATCAATATTTAATATAATTCAATCTGTATTGAATTGGCTCATTTCATCAGAGGAGAAATAACTTATCACTAGTATTTAAGAGTGCTAGGATTGTGTCCTTCATAGTCCCTGGCTTGGCTGTTGTCAGTTGGTTGCTGGGGTCCAGCCCTGCTTGCTTCATGTGTCTGGGCTCTGTCCCTATTTTGTGCCTACTCTGTAGCTCAGATTCACTGCCCTCAACTTCCAAGAGTTCCAAGACTCTTTATGGGAACAAGCACTGTCAAACCTATTTGAGCCCTCTCTACCCCTGAGACCTCACTTTGGAGGGTGTAGACCATACAGGGAACAGAGGAAGCCCGGATTAGAGTGGCCTGGTCATCTCTGACCCTCATCGGGGCCAGCAAGTTAATAAGAAACCTTTTTTTTTTCTTTTTCTTTTCTTTTTTTTTTTTTTTTCTTTTTTTTTTTTTTTTTTTTGATGAGAGATCTTCTAACTGTAAGCTTGTGGTTCTTAGAAGGTTCAATGGGTCTCCAGTTTACTCCTCTAAGCTCTCTAACCAGACTAAAGTTATAAAGCCTAGAACAGTAGAACAGTATTCCCATCTTCTTATAAGACTTCAAGGTCAGAAACAAAGGTCTATTTTGGCAATCCAGGAAACCAGAAGAGTGAAGAAGGAGGAACAGTCCACAGCAGCTCTGAAGGACCCTCAAGGGCATGGTACAGAAACTTGCCTTTGTGCAAGTTTCTCTGGAAAGCTGACTTTCCTGTTTTTGGTTTGTCTCACCCCACAGAAGGAAGCTTTAGACAAGCAAAGTTAAGCTTACAAAATGAAACACCAAACCTGAGGGTATCTGGTGACCTAGATCCTGTTGTCTCCCAATCAAAGCTCATAGTGTAGGAAGGTTTTCTAACCTGCCTCAATCAGACAAGGGGCTGGAAAGGAGGCTCAGCCGTTGAGTAATATGTTGATTTTATGGAAGGCTTGGGTTTGATTCCCAACACCCACATGGTCATTTATAATCATCTGGACCTCCAGTTCCAGGAGCTCTAATGCCCCCTTCTTTTGATGGTCTGACACACCCCAACCCCAATTCCCAACATAGCTGTAACCATTTTGTTCCATGACTGTCAGCTAATTCGTATTGTTATTGTAATATGCCTGCTAGTCACTGACACAGAGAAATGACTTGGTTCAGAGCAAGGACTCGATGACCAGAAGACCTGTTTTGTTCTGGATGTTCTATATGAGATTTGCTAATCTTAAGAAAATTCCACAAAGCTTTATGTAGGACACATCAAATCAAAGGTCAATATAAATAGTTATGTCTAAAATATCTTTAAAAATATATATGCATGCACACGCACACTGTAGCTGTAGCTGTCTTCAGACACAGGAGAAGAGGACATCAGATCCCATTACAGGTGGTTGTGAGCCACCATGTGTATTGCTGGGAATTGAACTCAGAACCTCTGGAAGAGCAGTCAGTGCTCTTAACTGCTGAGCCATCTCTCCAGCCAGTCTAATCTATCTTGAATCGGGGCTGACCACTGGGCAGCACTTCCTGACCTGCATATAAACTCATTGTGGTTTTTTTTCCTCCTTTATGAGCCGACAGAAAAGAATATCCATGGACATAGTTCAGATGATTCTGAGCTATGTACTGGGTCTCACTAGCATTAGGGTATGCATTCTATGCATTCACTAAACTATTCTTGCTTAACTGAGATCAGTGTTCATATGGTTTGTGTGGCAATTTCCTGAACTCCAACACTTCTGACTTTTTCATGCACCAGGCATGTATGTGGTGCACATACATACACACAAGCAAAACATATATACACATAGGATAAATGGATATAAATAAACAAAAACAAAACAAGTGTCTGACTTCAGAGCGTCAGCCTTTTGCTATACTTTTTGCAATTCTCCAGCCCTTATCACTGGACTGAAAAGTGAACCTTGGATAAAGAGCCAGTCAGAGGGGCTGCAGAGGTGACTGGTAGTGACCCAGCACTTGAGAGGCAGAAGCAGACAGATCTCTGAGTTTGAGGCTAGTTCTAGGACAGCCAGAGCTACACAGAGAACAAACATCTTGCACAGGGCCCGAGCTCAGTTCTCAGTACCCAAAGACTTGTCCACAATCTTCTGTAACTCCAGTTCTGGGAGATCTGACTTTCTCCTCCAGCTTTTTGGGGGATCAGGTATACATGTGGCACATGTATGCAGGCAAACCCTCACAGACAGGCTGGCAGGGTGGTTCATAGTTTAATCTCAGTGCCCTGGAGGCAAACGCAGAGGAACCTCTTAGAGGTCAGCATGGTCTACAGGACTACACAGAGAAAGATACTCTTTCTTGGGGGAAAAAGAAGGAGGGTGCAGAACCAAAACACAAAACAAAACTCCCCCAAAATTTCATACACATAAAAAACAATAAGGAAATCTGAAAAAAAAAAAAAATAGAGAACCATGCCTTCCCAAGGGGATTTGGGGCTCTGGTGGGAGCTGCAGTCAGGAAAGTAGCAGGGTCTCACATCCATACTCAGCTTCCCTGGAAGGTGGTCCCATGGGTGATCCCAACACCTCCGGGGGACAAAGCACGTGGGTTACTAGGCCTGTTACTTACAACAGGTTTGCGAGGTAACAAGGAAGTCATGAAAAGATAAATATAGACTTAAGACCTGGCTTACCACAAAGCCACCGTGGAACTGTGGGGAAAATGGCTTTTTGCCACTCAAATACAGTTGTCCCAGTCCCATGTACTGAAAAACTGTCACCTTTTCTCCACTATTCTGTTTTGTCACTTTTTGTCATAAAACAAGCATCGGTATGTGTTAGGAGCTGTTTCTGGACTCTGTTGTGGCAGGATATTTGACCGCACTGTGAATCCTAAGATTGTGTTATTTACTGAAAAAAAAAAAGACAAAACAAACAAACAAAAACCCCAAACAGAAAACCTGTTTCTAGTTAGAGTGTGTCTCAGCCCTTACTACGAACCTTTCATCCCTCTGTCGGACTAGGATATAACCACCTCTCATAAGAGGGGGGACAAGAGAGGGAAGGGAAAGGGCTTGAGGGGCACTGCAGAGAAGGGAGCAGTCTTACTGGACAGTTTGACAGAGACAGGATGCAGAGAGAGAACAAGCCAGACACAGGTGAAGACAAAATGAGCCAGGGATGAGAAGGAGCCAGAAGTTCAGAACATACTGCCAAAGTTAGCATGAAGCTAAACAGAACAGTTCATTAAGAAACCGAGAGGAGACCAGAGAGGTGGGTCAGTGGAGGTTCACAACCATATGTACTGGAATCTGATGCCCCCTTCTGTTGTGTCTGGGGATAGCTACAGTGCACTCACACACGTTAAATAAATAAATAAATGAATGAATGAATGAATGAATGAATGAATGAATCTTAAAAAACAAAACAGTGGGAACTCTTGGAGCCTCTATTTTATGAACTTTGAAACCCCAAACCATTGGGACAGGGTTTAGTCATTAACCAAAAAATTTCACTGAATCAGTCCAAGGGTGGATTGTGTCCAAAAGCTCCTATCTCCGATTAATTAGTATTGGTGCAAAACAATCTTAAAGTAGAACCCAAAATTCTGCAAGTATGAGGGGGAACAGAGGGAAAACAAGATATAGGTACATTTGTGAACTTTATGAATAAGAATCAAGTTGCTCAACCTGACAGAGAAACCCAGGTCAAAATGGCTCTTACTAAAAACAAGCAGTGTTAGTGAGGTTGTGGGAGCCCAGACATGTTAGCAGGGATGAAACTGGGTCAGACATGGGATCCCACTGTAGCCCAGAGCCTGAAGTACACACACACACACACATACACACACACATACACAAGCATACACACATACACACACACATAAACACACACACATACACACACATACACACACATGCACACACACACATACACATATACACACACATACACACATACACATACACACACACATACACATATACACACACATACACACACATGCACACACACACATACACATATACACACACATACACATACATACACACACATACACACACATGCACACACACATACACATATACACACACATACACACATACACACACATACACACACATGCACACACATGCACACACACATACACATACACACACACACACACACACACACACACACACACACACACACACATGCTCTGGGTTAGCATACAACAAGAACTGTTAGCCAGAAGTAGAACTTTAGAAACTAAAAAGCAAGGTTAAAACAGAGAGTTTCCCAGGACTGTAGACTTGAATGGATTAGACCTTTTTTCTCCCCATTTTAACTCCCCAAAAAAAGGCTAGAACCTGTTATTAGACAGTGGAAGGAAAAGGGGGGGGCTGGAGGAGATGGGGGAGACAAAGGAAGATGGAGGAAGAGGAGGAGGAAGGTCGATGGAACAGAACCACATGGCCTGGAGAAACCATAGGTAGCAAGGGATCTCATAGTTGGGGAACAGAGTAGTGTAGTGGCCAATCTGCCCAATCTATGCACACAGCTTATAAATATTATAACTGAGCTGTGTGTTCTTTGCAGGGGTTCATTGGGGCTGGAGATTTACTGTAAGAGATTTCACCTTATCAGATTTCAGTCCTACCCTGGGCCAGTCAGGAAGTCCATACCCTATGATCTCATTTCCCTAACCTCAAGGTAAGGGTGTGGGGAGCTAACTGAGGAAAAGGTAATGCAGGGAATTACAGAACTTTGGCTGTGGTGTCTCTTCACAGCAATAAAACAGTGACTAACTAGATAAGAGCAGCATCATTATAGGCAGTGGGTCCTTCATCTAGTGTCTTCAGTTTTTTTTTATCTGATTTTAAATCACATTATTTCACATTAAACACACTTTAATTTTACTTTAAACTTGCTTTCAGTTACCTGCTTTTGGATAACCTTGATAACATATACAGAAGACAATATAATGGGAGATATAAATTGGTCTCCTCCTTCAAGCTTGTCCCTGTAAAGGAATTAGATTTGTTCTTAGCGTGACTAAGCAAGTTCTGAGTTCCAAGAATAGCTCAGAGCACATTAAAGAATTTGGCCTCTTATATAAAGTGACAGACCCTTAACTTGCAAATTTTAAAATTATCTTCAAGAGTTTACAAGAAGCTAGAAAAGTTAGAACTTCATAATTTTATCACTGTTAAGTTTGATCCTTGAAAGTTTATGATTTTGAGTTGAATATCCTTAAGTATCAAAACAAACTTTGAAAAATAAATACAGTCCATGTTGAGACTTGGAACCTAATTTTCATAATCCTTCTATAGTATATCCTTCCTATATATATAGAAAATATCACAGCTTCTCTTTTTATGACTCAGTTTCTCCAGATAACTAAAGCTTAACAAACTTAGCAAAGAAATAAATGTTTAGACATGTATCATTAAGTAAGTTTCTGTCACTGCGAATAAAACCATTCCAGTCTTAGGAATTCAAAATCGAATCCAACATATGTTGTTAGTGAGCTCTATCTTCCATAAAATAGTTTTGATCTCCTACGTTATTTTTCTCAGTTAGGACAAAAGTCATCATACAAGAATCTATCCTTATCCAAAATATTATAGAGACCTGGTGCTGCCTTGTTAGTCTAGGGACAATAAGATAAAGATTCCTAATGGGCCTCTATTTTTCTAAACAAGAGTTGAATTCAAGTCACATATATGGTATGTTGTGTCAAATTAAGGTTATCTATACATACATTTTTTTGTTATCAATCCTTTTTTGTTACAAGTATTAAACTAATTTTAAAGCCAGGAACTTTCCAGACTTTTTAAAAAGCCACTCCTTAATGGTCTTACAAATCCTGAAGTAAAGGAAGTTTATATTTCATTTTAGGACAAATGCTTTAAAGAGAGCAAACCAAACCATGAGCATTTGGAGAGCTTACACCTAGTCATTCATTACTTCAGCTGGAAATAGTTGGCCTCTTAGCTGTTCTCAGGTACACAGTGTCTTTTCCTCCTGAGCTGTTCTGTCTTGTTCTCCCCCCTGTCAGGAGTCAGGTTGCCAGCCTGACCCAGGACAGCAGCTCTGGAGCAAAGCTTTAAACAAACACAATGGGTCTAGAGCAGTTTAAATTCCATGTCCAGAGCTTTCTGACAGAGTAAGAGAACCTAGACAAGTTCCCAATTTTATCCAAACCCCAGAGACATTTTATTCTCAGTTAGATTCACCTTAGTGCTCAGAGGGAGAGACTGAAGAGAGAGAGCAAAGAAGGCTTAGAGAAAAGAGTTTTTTGAGGGTAGACAGTAGAGAAAGTTAATGTTAAGGGGACTTTTGAACCATTTTTTTTTTCTGCGGTGGCAGAAGTTGTCACAATCTGTAAAAATCTGGAAAATTGGGTGTGTCCTGTGCTGGCCATTGAGATTGATTATCTGGTTTGTACTGAGGCCAAGCTGTTTGCAGTGAGACATCTTGGTTTAGTGGACTCTCCAAGTCTGAGAAGGAAAAGAGATTAGAGAAGTCAGGCTAATAAGAACCTATGGTTAGTTCAGGTTTCCAGTAACCTAGCAAGAGAGACACAGCAAGAAGGAAGTCCAGCACATGGTGCAGGGTAAACACAGCCCAGCTTGCTCCACATTTCACCTCCCCAGTGGCACTTCTACACCCCAACAGCTAGCAGAACATGGACCCACATGGGAGTAAAGCCAGTTGCCCTTTCTACGCCTTCCCCAGTTCCCGAATAATGACATGGAGACATTATTATTAATGAATAGCTAGGCCTTATCCTAGGCTTATTATATAGAATAATATATGTTATAAGCTAATTTATATACTAACCTATGTCTGCCATGCAGCTGATTACTTTTGCTCAGTTTCATATGTCCAACTTTGTCTAAGTCCACATGGTGAATCTCTCGTGACTCTCTCCTTCCCACAGTTCCTCTCTGCCAGATGTCTCACTTTACCATCTTGCCTTTTGCTATAGGCTACAGGCTTTTTATTTTAACCAGTCAGAAGGTTAGACGGGCAAGGAAGGACAGAACTACATCTTCACACAGTGAATAAAAACATCACTCCAACATGGGAGAGACCTAGAAAGGGGTTGTAAATAGGAATCCCATCAGAAGGAGGACTTCAATAGCATAGGAACACAGGGAAGGCGGTGTGGCACAGGGGAAGTCTCATGAGACAATCTCAATCCAAGATATCCTCAAGTAAACTGAGACCTGTTAGAGTGATGGGTGGGGATTCCTCCTCTTCCATATGATGAGTCACCCAGAAGAGTGTAGAGAGGCAACCTGATACACCCGAAACCCCTGTAGCTGACTTCACTGAAAGAGAGAGACAAACAAAACAAGGCCAACAGGGGGCAGAGGTAGAACAGGCAGCTTGGAGAGGACGCTTCCCTAAGTAGGTGAGGCCCGATGAGTACATAAAGCAGGAGAGAATCTGTGAGTGGCAGGAGCCAGCAGAAACAAATGATCCACACCCATCAGGGCCAATTTTAGTAACTTGGTTTGGGTAGGTAGGACAGGCTTTTTCACCCATTGGAGGGAAGCAACGTCTATTCTGGGTTTTGACACCAAATATAAGCAAGAACACAGTGAGACTACTGAACTGGAGCAGCAGTTGGGTAGAAAGAAAGGTTTATCAGGAATCAGACTGCCAAGGATATTTCTCAGGGGTCCGAGAGAAGTAAAATGGCAGCCAAGCAAAGCTGGTTTTATCTGTCAGTCATCAGGGTATGATCTTTGAGCTGATACAGGTTGTTTGGATCGACAAAGGACTAACTAGATGCCCTAGACCAGAGTAGTCAACTTTGGGGGTAGATGAAGGAAGGTTCCTGGTAAACAAAAACTCTCCTTACGAGAGATTTGCTTTTCTAATAAACAGAAACCCATCTTAAGGCTTCTGTTTACGTGGCCAGTGTCCTGCTTAAGACATTGTACCAACACTTCCATTTCAGGTGCTGTTTTAGTCCTAACAACCACCTCTCTTGTCTTCATTTATCCTCTGACGTTCAGCCTTTTAGAATCCTAACCAAAAAGAGTCTCATCAGCACTCATTTCAACCCCTGTTCTGTTTATAAAAAGAAAAAAGAAAAAAAAAAAAAAGCAAGCAAGCAGAAAGAAAGGAAGGAAGGAAGGAAGGAAGGAAGGAAGGAAGGAAAGAAAGAAAGAAGAAAGGAAGAAAGGAAGGAAGGAAGGAAGGAAGGAAGGAAGAAAGAAAGAAAGAAAGAAAGAAAGAAAGAAAGAAAGAAAAGAAGAAAGGTCCTTTTCTCAGCTGTCTTTTGTAGCTGACATTAATTGGCAGACATCCACCCATTTATTTTTCTCTTCCTTTGGGTAGATACTTTTTTAATTCTCCAATTGTCTTCATTGAGCCAAATTGTAAAAAGTTAAATTCTCCTTAACATTCTGAGCCTTGCTTTTCTGTAGCTAATGATTCATATGTGATTATTGGCTTTGGTAGTATGGAAATCATCAATGTCCTTGAAGATGTGACAAGGCTCTGGGATGTAGAGATTACAGTTCTGGGGCAAGATAGAGTGACTGCTGGGTGAAGTAAAAAGAAACAGCACTTAGGGAAACTAAAAGTTTAACTATTATCTTTAGTTATCTTTTGTTTGAATATTTTTATTTTTCATGTATGAGTGCTTTGTCTGCATATATGTTTGTGCATCACATACATGTCTGGTTGTTTAGTCCAAAAGAGGACATTTGATCCTCCAGGAACTGGAGTTAGACAGTTGTAAGCCATCATGTGGGTGCTGGGAATTGAATCCCTGGTAGTCTGCAGGATCACTAAGGGCTCTTAGCCCTGGATTCATCTCTCTAACCACTAGAGACTTAACCTTTACTTCCACCTCATCCTTCTTGCCGTTGTCCCTCCTTCCTGGCAGACTGCTTTGTGAGGTAAGGCTGGCTTGTTGGGTTAAAAAATGATTGGGTTGGGGAAGGCAAAGGCTCTGGTTGTCCAAGACTCTAGCTGTCTTGATGTGCCTTAGGCTAGGCTGTTTCCTGTGACTGAGAGGCCCTGGGGTAGCACCTGGGCTCACAGTTCTAAGAAGACAAATGTAGATATAGACATCTTGCTCTGGTAAGCCAAGGCTAGGCTGTGCCAAGGCCTTTATTACTAACTTGGGAGAGGCTTCAGGTTTCTGTTTTGTTCCCCCCCCCCCAACTGCAAATGTGCCACACGGGCACCACAATAGCCAGAGTCAACAAGAAAAACAATGCCCGGGGGGAAATCTTCTCATGTAAGCCACAGGACTGTGGTGACTCACAGTTTATGTGTCATGTGACTATACATGTCCCTACCTACGGGCTTCCTAGCTGAACATATGCATGTCTCTGTGTTCCTGTGGGAGGCCTCTCTGTGCTGTATGCTGGCAGAGAAAAGAGGGAACAGCCTATACTTCAGACGATATCTGTGATTTTATGAACTCTGTCCTGTGTTGTGTGCCTATATGGACCTGTATGTCTCTGAATTCTGTCTGGGAATGCCCCACGTGGGGGTTTCTGTACATTTCACACTCCTGTGAAATGGCCCCTCATTCCCATGATTTTCTCTAGTCTAATTCTTCCCTTCACTGTAGACACTCTGTTCAGCCTCAACTCCTGTTGTGGTTAGGGCTCTATCTACCTTAGTCTCAGATTCCAATGTTTTAGAGTGAAATACACTTCGGTTCTTTCAAATTTTGACTCTCATCAAACCATCTTCCACATCACTGAGCCTTCCCTTCTGAGCTCCCTTAATATCCCAACTAGCTTCTCCTAAATACAGGTAAGCCTAAAACCTGTGGCCACTGATGGGGAGAGCTTGACGTTTTTTCCTTATTTACAGCAGTTCCTTTTGCCAGTTCTGTCTTTGAACCACCTCACAGAGAAAGCCTTGAGGTTAAATGTGTGAACTTCCTTCATTACCTACCCTTCCCACCTCCAAATCTGATTGGAGTTACAGCACCCTAGCTTTTTAGGGTTGTCACATTCAAGGCTAGATTCTATAAAACAGCCCTATCCCAGAGGAAGTAGGCCCTGGGGAGTGTGGATTATAGCTTATTAATGGTAGAACACTTATCTAGCATGCCTTGAATTCAGTACCCAACAGGTACACATGCGCTCACACACACACACACCACTTCATTTAGCCCATCCCCCTTTTTTCTGAGTCAGGGTTTCTCTGTGTAACCTTGTCTGATTTGTAGCTCTGTAGACCAAGCGTTGTACTCAGAGATCTGCCTGCATCTGTGTCCTGAGTGCTAGGATTAAAGGTTTGTGCCATGACCTCTGGGCTATTCAGCCCTTTCTTAATAAAAAGAATTTCAGCCCAAACCAGTTTTTATAATTATAGATGAAAAGAAATGATGGGCATTGGAAGCAGATTTTGTGCAAACCGAGATTAGTGCTCTACCACTGAGCTACATTTTTGGCTCCCCAAACCAGCTTGTACAACTCGGGTACCCAGAGTTGTACTATTTTAGAACATTAACATTCCCTACCACAATGTCTTTATGAGAAAGAAAAGCAGCCGGAAACCAGAGAGCACGTTGGTGGGTCTGACATCTGTTTTGCAAATAAACCAGGTCTTCTTTCCAACAAAGCTTCACTGTCTCCGCCTCCTGGTCATGTTACAGAACGTGGAAGCTCCCATCTCAACATGTCAGACGGGTCAGAACCAGAATATTTTTCTGTTAATGGTTTTTAAAAAATGTATTCTATCTTATGTTAATGAGTATGCATGGCCTACCTGCGTGCCTGGTGTCTTCAGAGGTTAGATGAACCCCAGGCAAGAGCAAGAGCAACGAGTGCTCTACACTAAGCCATCTCTCCAGCCTCTGCTATCACATGTCACCTAATGACCACTAAAGAAAATCTAGTCAGGCTGGAGAGATGACTCAGTGGTTAGAGCACTCACTGCTCTTCCAGAGGTCCTGAGTTCAAACCCTAGCAACCACACGGTGGCTCACAACCATCTGTAATGAGATCTGATGCCCTCTTCTGGTGTGTCTGAAGACAGCTACAGTGTACTTATACATAATAAATAATTAAATCTTAAAAAAAAAAAAGAAAATCTAGTCAGGTTACCTTTTTTAAAAGATTTGTTTATTTATTTCATGTATGTGAGTACACTACCACCATCAGTTGTGATTTCATGTATGTGAGTACACTACCACCGTCAGTTGTGAGCCACCATGTGAATGCTGGGAATCAAACTCCTGAAACAGCAGCTGAGCCATCTCCAGCTCCGGTTTTTTAAAGACAGGGTCTCAGTGTGTAGCACAGGCTAGCCTTGAGCTTGCTGTAATCTGTCTATCTCAGCCTCCCAAATTCTGGCATTATAATCTTGAACTACCATGCTCCATTTGGCTCATGCATTTTCATTTTTATGTAGCCACAAAGCTTTTGGAACCATGGTAGACCGAGTGCCGTACTTGTGTCCCGGTCCACTGGTCATCCAGAGACTACGTCAAGTTTCTTTTAATGTCTTTGTCTATGAGTGGTTCGTTGGACTCAGCGGGAGCTCACCCAGACAAATTCAGTAATCGGTGATGGCTCTTTTTATGCACATTTGTCAAGAATCTCTGTGAAGCTTCTAGTTTGTCTTATAGATGAAAGATCTAATTGGGCTGCAGATGCCACATATAAATTCATGACCAGATTTTGATCATCAGCGTTGTCTCCAAAGTTCCCTCCTCTTAGCACATTTTAAAATGTAACTCAACATTTTCTCTTCTTCCTCCTCCTCTTCTTCCTCCTCCTCTTCTCCCTCCCCCTCCTCTTCTTTCCCCCCTCTTCCCCTTTGTCCTCCTCGATCCTCACCCCCACCCTCCTCCTTTGTGATTTTTTTTAGATAGGGTTTCTGTAGCTCAGGCTGTCCTGGAAGTCATGCTATAGACCAGGCTGGCCACTGTCTTGTAGATATCCTCCTGCCTCTGCCTTCCTAAGTGCTGGGATTAAAGGCATGCACTGCCACCACCCACCCAGTAATTAGATATTTTCTGAAAATTGTGTTTATTTACGTGTATGTGTTCATACACTCGCAGAAGTCAGATGGCAACTCTCTGGAGCCTCCCTTCTTCCATCTTGTGAGCCCAGAGCATGAAAGTGATGTTGGCAGGATAATTGGCAAGCATCTTTACCAGCTGAGCCATCACTTTGGCACTTAAGATTTTAAGCTTTACCTACTCTTTGAACCTACTTGTAAAGTACATCCTTTGAAAAATGTAACTTGAAAAGCCACAAATTGGACTAGAGATACAGCTCAGTTGATAGAGGGCTTGCCTAGCACGGAGTCTGGGTTCAATCCCAGGCACTGCCTCACCAGATGTGGTAGAGCCTATCTGTAATTCCAGCTCTTAGGAGGTGAGGGCTGGAGGGTGAGCAGTTTAACGTCATCTGTGGGTACATAGCAACTGAGGTCACCTGAGATACATAAGATGGTGTGTCCAATGAAAGAAAAAGCCACAAGACACACGCATAGCTATGCTTGAGATACTTAACTCCCCCATCCCCGTATCTCTTTTTCTGCCTGCAATTCAGGTTTAAGTACTTTCTTAATTTTTTATCTGTTTTTAATAAATCCAACTTTGCTTCATAATGACTCATTCTGAAAGTCTCTAGGGTAAAAAGCCAAACCACCCACAAACAAAATCAATCCAGCCAAGACTGTTGGCATTCGTTCTGTGCTTTGCCCAACAGTTACCTAGCAACAGCCAGGTAGGCCTGGTTTTGCTATAAGAGGAATTGTTTGGCCTTCCTTCAAGCCCTCTGATTCTCTGACTTTCTTTTCTCTCTTACCTCTTTCTCCCTCTCTCCCCTTCCCCACCCCCCCTTTCCATGTGTTCATGGCCGACCTCTTCTCTTTTCTCTCCTTCTCTCTCTGGATGTGTGTGTCCTTTTTTGTCTCCTCTCTTTCTCTGCCTCTACTCCCTTCTCAACCCCCTTTCTCATGCCCCCAAATAATCTCTATTTTATACTACACCCATGGGCCTGCTGAGCTACCCTCTCCTGCCATACCATACCTCACTCTACAAAATATATCCTAGTCTTTATAAAACACATAAAAGAGCAACACAGTTTCATCTGAGTGGAGGCTGAAAAAGAACTCAATAGGCTTGGGCTGTGTGTACCCTGCTGGCAGTGAGCTTGCCAGACAACTTCTCAAAACCAACTGCAGGATTGCAATTGGAGAAATGGAGTCTTTGGGCAGAATAGTGTATAGGGAACGAGTGAGGTGTTTAAACTGAGAACTAAATTTGTGCCCCAGGGTTCGTTGAAATTGTAGAAAAATAATTTGGGGAAAGAGGGCCAAAAATGCCATTTAAAAGATATCTCTGGAAAATCCCTGTAGAGAAAGTACCAGAAGCTGCCATGTTCTGTGTTTCCTGCTTTTGTTTGCTCAAATCCCAGATCAAAGGACTGGAGACAGAAGCCTCAGGAAGCCACAAATGCCAGCAAGTCATGGTGGGGTAACAACCCTCACATTCCAGTCCCAACCTATGGCAAGAACCTTTTCTTTATGAATAAAGGAGGTGCTGGCCACATGCTTCATGTGGCTTAGTATCTCAAAGGCTGAGTGGGCCAAGACAAGGGAGAGGGTCAAGGGATGACCAGCCAGCCACCACCTGCTGACACAGGAGCATCATGCAAGCTCAGAGCCTGAGAGCTGGTATCTTGTTAAGAAGGACAGTGTTTCCTCACTCCAGATCAACCAGTTTAGACTCGTTTGAACTTACAGTGCTCATTTCCTCTATTAAGAAATAGAAACTACAGAAAGGCTTTGACATTGTCCTAAAAATTAAAAACAAATTATGTCTTAAAATTAGGTAGAGTTGTGTGTAGTCTAAATGAAAATGGTTCTCACAGGCTCGTAGGGAGTGGCATTATTTGAAAAGATTTTAGGAGGCGTGTCTTGTTGGAGGAAGTTTTGAGCTTTCAGAAGCTCAAGCAGGCCTAGTGACTCACTGTTTTTTGCTGCTGCCTGCTGATCCAGATGTAGAACTCACAGCTACGTGCCAAGCTTTATGTCTGCCTACATGCTAACATGCTTCCTGCTATGACAATAATGGACCAGTCCTCTGGACCTGTGAGCCAGCCCCAGTTACATGTTTTTCTTTATAAGATTTTTCATGGTCTTGGTGTCTCTTCACAGCAACAAAAACCTTTCATGTATGCATGTGTCTGTGTACCATGTGTGTGTATATGTGTGTACCGTGTGTGTGCAGGCATGTGGGTATGCATATTGGTGCCCTGGAGGTTGGAGGCTTCAGATCTCCTGAGACCTGGGGTTACCGAGGGTTGTGAGCTGCTACGTGGGTGCTGGAACCACACCTGGGTCCTCTGGAACAACTTGTAAGTGCTGCGCTATCTGCATAACTTTAAAGGTTCGACTTCTTACTAAAGGCTAACTACAGCACATTTGCTACGTATGCCAGATATGGTTAATGCGTTCTATATGTATTATTCATTTAATCCTCAGAAAACTTTTTTTAATTTTAATTTTTGAGACAGTTTCTCTGTGTATCTTGGCTATCCTGGAACTAACAGACCAGGTTGGCCTCAAACTTGCAGAGACCTGCCTGCCTTTGACTCTAGAGTGCTGAGATTAAAAGCCTTCACCACCACCACCTTATCGTCAGGATTTATGAGAGCTCCTAACAGCACACCCTGGGATTTCCAGCCCGGCCAGTCTTCATGCTGGAGTTCACAGGCAAGAGGTGTGTAGTGACTGGTCAGGTTCCTTTGCAAGCAAGAGCCTCCTGTAAGGTAGATGTGCGCGGAGGGGTGGGGGTTAATCAGAGGCTTCAGACTGGACTAACAGACTGAGGTAGAAGAGGCACTGCTGTTTGGGCTTTGGTTTGGTTGGTTTGGATTTTTATTTTTTATTTTATTTTATTTTATTTTATTTTTAGACAGAGTCTATGCAGCTGCCCTAACTCTCTATGTAGACCACAATCGCAGATTCACCAGGGGTGCTGGAATTAATGTTTTGCAGTAATAGCAGAGGCATTCCTCCCGGCCTAGAGTTCAGAGGCTCCAGTGCAAACAGAAACTCCAGCCACTAATTTGGATATTTCTGGAAGAAAAAAGGAAGTGGGCTGGTGTTAGCATTTTGTCTAAGCTCTGCCCCACAGTTACCTGGCTGCACTTCCCTCCTTGTTCCCACTCTTTCCCCATTCCCTCCCCCCACCATGTCCTTCCCCCATCTTTCCACGGGCTCATGTCTGGCCTCTACTTCTCTATTCTCTCCCTCCCTCTCTCCCATACCTTGAATAAACTCTATTCTATACATACTATACCATCATGTGGCTGGTCCCTCAGGGGGAAGAGATGCCTCAGCATGGACCCGCTGAGGCACCCCCTCTTTGCCCCATACCTCACCACACCTCCAACAAAAACAATTCTATCTTTTTATAAACACATCAGCCGGGGCTATAGATCAACAGTAGAGCCCTTGGCAAGCAAGTGCAAGGTCCTGCGTTCTGCATCCTTAGCAGCGAGGCGTTCAAGGCTCCCAACTCCAATGTGCCTCTGTCAGCACATTCGCAGGCATCACATGCCCACCACCGAACAACAATACCGAAACAAAACAGCAGCAACGACAAAAAGTCCCAACTAGGTTGCACAGCTGAACTAGTTTTCTATAAGCTCAGAGTCCCTCCCACACGGCGAGATTTGGATCCGGCTTCTCAATCCATCTCTCCTTCCTCCCAGACGGTGCCCTTAGTACTCCAGACCAATTTTACAGGGCAGTCCGGGAAGACATTCCACAGGCTCTGACTCTGCCTTGCCAGATGATCTGCAGCTGTGTGCAGACGCTGAGGAAAGTGGTCCTCCACTGCCCCAGGGAGCACAGCCTAATCAGCCACAGTAATTCCATTCTGTTTGGCAGTGATGTTCTTAACAAAGAGCATGTGAGGATGGCCAGAAATGGGGGACGGGGGGGGGGGGGGGCAGAGTGATACAGGAGAGATAGAGACATGGAGACTTCTGAGAAAGTCTTCCTGGATGAAAACTCTCCTACTTTCACTATGGGACCAGAACACCATTCAACCTCTGAAGAGAACAGGCTTGGCCTTTGACAGTTACAGGAAGGCATATTCTGTAACCACTTAAAACAGATGACTTCTACCCATAAGTATTTCAAAAAGGGATTCAGGTCTTTTGTCAAGGATTCCAGTTGAGACTGAACATAAGAAGGAGAAAGTCATGTTCTGCTATGAGCTGGTGAAATTGTGGAATGGCTTTTCTCAAGATTTGGCATCCTGTTCGGATAAGCTGGCCTAGATCAAAGTAAATGAAGGAAGCTAACTTCACTTCCTCCTTCCTCACTAACATTAAGACATCCGGAGGCCGGGTTCACGAGAGTGCTTTCAGTGTGGCTGTCCTGCCCTCTACTGGATTAAGAAGAACATTAGTTAAGTGGATTTCTGGAAAGGACAACTGTCTGGAAAGGGGGCATGATTCCTGGCTTAAATCAGTCATGTTCAGGAGGCTCTAAATTAGGTGCCCAGGTTAGCCTGAGTGTGGAGTCATCCTACCTCAACTTTTCAAGTGCTGGATTAATAAATCAGCCATTTCCTTCCTGCTTGTTTGCAGTCGCCCCTGAAAGGAAAAGATGACGGGGCACCAATGAAAGGAAAAAAGTCACTGAAAGGAAAAGTCACAGGGCACCAATGTTGTGAAAAGATGACGTCCTGGGTTTCGGCACCAATGTTAAGGGAAGGATGAAGAGAGTGGGGGGCATATGGCCCATGGAGGTGCGGTGAGGCCTGGGGGCAAGGGAGATGCCTCTGGGGGGTCCATGTTGGGAATCCCTTCGCCCTGAGCCACACAACGGTATAGTACAGACTAGAGTTTATTCAGGTCATGGGGGAGTTAAGAGGGTGGTAGAGACAGAGAGAGAGGGAGAGAGAGCAGAATAGAGGAGTAGAGGCAAGAGCAAGAGAGAGAGGAGGGTGCAAGCAGCCCCTTTTTATAGTGTCAGGTGACTGGGGTGGAGCATACCTGGCTACTGCCAGGTAATTGAGGGGTGGGGTTTACAGAATCCCAGCATCCCCCCTTTCTCTGTCTGTCTCTCTGTCTCTCTCTGTCTCTCTCTCTGTCTCTCTGTCTGTCTCTCTCTCTGTCTGTCTCTCTCTCTCTCTCTCTCTCTCTCTCTCTCTCTCTCTCTCTCTCTTGGTGCGGCATGGCTGAAGATAACAATCGCAGACTTGTAACTGAATTTAGAATCAGTATGGGTTGGAGTTTCCCATAATTTTTTTTTTTTTTTTTTTTTTTTTTTTTTTTTTTTTGGATAACTGACACAACTTTGAGTACCATAATTTTTCTTCTTGAAGACTTTGAAGATATAGAGGAGTGCTGGGAATCGAACTCAACGTCTTATACATGCTAAACACTTACTCTGTAATTGAAGTATAACCCCAATATTTATTATATTTTTATTTTTAGTAATAGGAAACAGTTTTTAAGAAAGAACAGGGCACTCCCAAATGTGGAAGTGGCCTAGTGAGCTGGGCAGAGAAACAAGCACTCAAAGGCCTCTGGAATAAGAAAATAGAAAACACCCAGGTGATGGTGTCACACGCCTTTAACCCCAGCACTTAGGAGACAGAGGCAAGCAGAAGTCTGTGAGTTCTTGGTCAGCCTGGTCTACAGAGTGAGTTCCAGGACAGCCAGGGCTACACAGAATAACTCTGCTTAGAGAAAACTTAAGATAAAAATATAATAATAATAATAATAATAATAATAATTTTTACCATTTTTAGTTGTGAGTAGGTACGTAATGTGGGGTATGTGCATACTAGAATGAAAGTGTCAGCAGAGTTCAGAGGAAGACCTCAAATCCCCTGAAACTGACATGACTAGCTCAGTCAGTAGAGCATGAGACACTTAATCTCAGGGTTGTGGGTTCAAGCCCTGCACTGGGTACCAGTTGTAGGCCTCTCTCTGCTCTACCACTGGGCATGTCCAGTGGGGAGGTAGAATTCTGGTATTTTGACTGCATTTACCCTGTGCTGCCACCACCGAGACACTGCTCCAGGTGTGAAAGTACAATCTGAAATATGGGAGAGCTTCAGTGTCCCCAGGCCTGCAACAAGGCTGGGCCATGGGAGTCACGGGAAGAGCAGATAATGGGGTCAGGGGCCCAAGGGCTGGGGACAGCATCTGGCCTGGGGCAAGGGGGAAGGAGAGCTCCGGTTTGCCCCAGCAGGGTGATTGTCCTTAGCTTGGTGGCAGTTGTGGCTGGGAGGGCAGAGAGGCCTTCTACGGAAGATTAGGCTGTGGCTCTCTAGGCAAAGACTTTCTTTGTGGCTCCTCATGGCAGATCCTGATGAAAACATACAGTCCCTGGTTCTAAACAGTTTATTGTTATGGTGGAAAATGGATGCATAAAACCATACCCACTTCTCAGTGTGGGACTGGGATTAAATACCTTCTAAAGGAGGAGTGTCTGGGAAGGTAAGCTTATTGGCTAAGCCTTCTGAGCCTCTAGGTATCTCATTAGCATGGAAAACTCTGTTTTGAGACTATGTGGCCATAGGATACATTTCTTTTATGTGAGAATCCCTGCATGTGTTCCAAGTCAGAACTCTGGCAGGGAGTTGCCTAAACTTCAAGGGTGTACCCAGCGAAGAAACTGGTGGTGGTGGTGGGGGGGGGGGTAATCACACAAACACACACACACACACACACACACACACAATGGATGAAGCAAAGCAGGTTTCAACAACATATTTGCCTATGTAAAAAGAAAATCATCCCTTAGGTACAACTTACACATTTTTTAAAGAATAATCACTACAAAAACATATTCTTAAAAAAAGATTAAAATCATCACATAAAAGGAAATTACAACAGAATTATTGACTATGAATCTTCCTTTGAAACCTATACCCCACTGAACATTTTCATATTCTTCTCCACAAGCTCATTGTAATCCCAAAGCAATAAATTCTCTTGTCATGGATTAAGAAAGTTTAAGCAAGTCAAGGTCTATGGTGTAAGTTTTCCCTATGTTTCTCTGGTGACAGTCTGTCTTACTAAGAAACAGGCTGTCTGTCCTGCATCATTTTTTAAAGTTTTAATCAGCTAAACTGGCTGATCATCTGTTCTCTATTGTTATACTTAGAAGCATTTACTCATTATTCAAAAGCTTCCTTTTTATGGTGTACACTGAAAGCCTAGATCACAAGACGAAGGAACTAGATCTTCAACCTAGAGGGAATGTATTCTTTGATCATTAATTTGCCGCAAGCTTATTTTTCTTGCTACTACAATTACATGTTTGTAATGTATGAATGCTCACTGCACTACTGTCTTTAACACATGCAGGTCTTGCCATTCTATGAGGAAGACATTTTAGTCTTGATTCTAACTTTAAACTTCCTATCAACTGTCCTAACTTCCCAAAGTTATTCAGATCAAACTAACTTTCTGAAACTGCTTAAATAAAACCAGGAATTTCATGGAATCATTAATTAATCTAAACAGCATTATCTCAAGAACATTCATGTTCATGTTAATCCTCTGGAAACTTGCCCAACATGTCACCCAAAAGTAATCACACCAGGTTACAGGCAGGGAGGGTCCCAGGGTCTACTCGCAGCAGACCAGATGAATGAGGACTGTGGCGACACAAACATGAGAAACCACATCAATAGCAAGAAGCAATCCTGTGATGAAGTCTTTGAGGCTGCCTTTCCAGGGTACATCCATCACAGCCCAGCAAGATGGTGAGCCATCTCCAGGAAGCTCCCTTGCCCTCTGCAGCTCTTTCTGCATGACATCTGCCAAATGGGAAACAAACTCAGGTCCTCTGCAAGAATAGCGCCTGCTCCTAACCACGGAACCATGTAACTTCCTCCTGTCTAATTTCAAAAGAATAATGTTCCTTGTGCATGTTAGACAAATATTCTACCACTGTGTTATGATTCCAGCCCAAGGTAGTCTTGTGTTATTTTGAAACATGTTGCATATCCCAGAACTCTTTTCTTTTTAGTTTTTACATTTATTTCTTTTGTTTTAGGCATGTATGTATGTGTACCATGTGCATGCCTCGCATCTGTGGAAGTGTAAAGAGGGCATTGAATCCCTGGAATTGGGGTTCTATACAGATAGTTTTGCGATACTTTGTGGGTGCTGGAAATGGAACCCAGGTTAGCTACCGAGTCTATCTATTTCCCAGGCAATGAGCTCTAATCCTATTGCCTTTCCTCCCAAGTGCAGGAATGCAAATATGTGCCAACATACCTGACCTAAGCGTGTATTTACTTTTTTAAGACAAGGTTTTTCTGGTGGTACCATCTCTGATGGTACTAGAACTCACTCTGTAGACCAGGCTGGCCTTGAACCTAGAGATCCACCTGCTTCTGCCTCCCAAGTCTTATGATTAAAAACGTGTGTGTGTGCCACCACTGCCGTGACCTAAGATTAACTGCTCTTGCAGAGGACTGGGGTTCTAACACCCACATGGCTGTTTACAACTGTTTGTAACTCCAAGATTCAACATTCTCACACAGATATACATGCAGGTCAAACACTGATGCACATAAATTTAAAAAAATCCCATCATCTTGGGGACTGGAGAGATGGCTTAGTAGTTAAGAGGTTTCCAGAGGATCCAGGTTTGATTCTCAGCATCCACATGGTGGCTCACAACCATCTACAACTACAGTCGGGGAGGGGTGAATCTGAAGCCCTCCTCTGGCTTTCAAGCACACATGGAGTGCACAAACAAACATGCAGGCAAAATAGCCATACACATAAAAAATGTTTTTGAATTTTAAAAATCTCATTCCAAATAGCCCCTATGAAGACATACGAATATAAATTAGACAGATAGGTAGCTGTCTTAGTTAGGGTTTTATTGCTGTGAACAGACACCATGACCAAGGCAAGTCTTATAAATTACAACATTTAAATGGGGCTGGCTTACAGGTTCAGTGGTTCAGTCTATTATCATCAAGGCAGAAGCATGGCAGCATCCAGGCAGGCATGGTGCAGGAGATGCTGAGAGTTCTACATCTTCATTGGAAGGAAGCCAGAAACAGACTGAGCATCCTCAGGCAGCTAGGAGGAGGGTCTCCAAGCCCACCACCAGGGTGACACACTTCCTCCAATGAGGCCACATCTTCTAATAGTGCCACTCCCTGGGTCAAGCATATGCAAACCATCACAGTAGCTGTGGCCAATAAACAAACACAGAAACAATCCTCTTTTGATAGTTAATCTTAATTGTTAACTTGAGGGGGTCTGAATTTCTTAAGAGAAGTGTTGATCTGTAAGGGCATTTCCAGAAAGGACTGGCTGAGGGGCAGTGATGACCCTCCTTGAGTGTGCAGCACTTGCCATTGGAAGGAACAGATATACAGAGGTCTGAAGGAAAGTTGGCCACTTTGACTTCCTGTGAGTGTGGCTGTACTGCTACCTCCACCCTCCTCTGCCATGGTAGTTCTGGAAGGGCAGTTTCAGCCATTGGTGAATACATCTCTCTTCCACGCTCACTGGTGCCAGAGTGCTTAGTCCAGAGAGATGTCTGTAATGTTTCTGGAGACCCTTCAGGGAGATTTGGGGCCGTGAAAGGCAGTCTGGTTCCCAGTTGAGCCAAGGCTTGAAACCCTGGTGACTCTGGAGCGATGATAGGCATTTTGCCTGATTCCCAGGTATCAGGATCCCACCCTAGCCACAGCCCTCCATAAGTCTGTGGCCATCAGTCATATAAAGGCAATGCCCCAAGCTTCTCCACAGATAGAGGGCAAGACCACGGGTCATATAGGCTCAACACAAATCTTCATTTTAATAGGTACCTAAAGGCCTGGAGACTTAGTCAATAAACTTTCCTTCCCAGACACTCCTCCCTGCAAAAAGTATTTAGTCTTAGGCCCACCCTGAGAAGTTAGGTATGGTTCTACACATCCACTTTCTGCCATGACAATAAATGCCTTAAACCCATGGACTGCCTCTTTTCATCGGCATCCATCGTGGGGAGCCATGGAGAAGGCCTTTGCCTACAGAGCCACTGTCTAACCTCCCATAGAAGGTCTCTCTGCACTCCCAGCCATAGCCATTACCAAGCCAAGCCCAAATCAACCGCCAACAGCCAAGGACTTCCCCCTCCCCCACGGGACAGCCTGAGCTCCCCTCCTTTCCCCAGCCCAGGCTAGATCCAACCCGCCCCCCTACTCCATTCTAAGCTCTTCCACGGCTTCCATGGGCCTGAGTACCCAAGAACCTGTGAATCAGACCGTCTCAGCCTCTTCACAGGCCCAGGGACTCCCGAGCCAGCTCTGGTGGTCCCGCGCCTCAGACTGTGCCTCCCTCACTCCTGGAGCAGTGTCCCTTGGCTTCCCTACAAAAGTCCTGCAACCTGCCTCCCAGAACGAACGAACCGCTGTGCCCTGTGGCAGAGTGGACGCAGGACCCCCCACCTACCCGCTACCCTTCACCATGACTCCCAGTGGTCCCCTTTCAGTGGTCACAGAGTCTCATAAATCTACTTGTTTCTGCATCCTGAGTGCTGGGATTAATTGTGCCACCACCTCTGCCAGACTAAAAATTTTAAATGGGAATTTATAAGTTCTGATTGGATGGGGAATGAGTGTATAAATGCTCATTAGGTTGCACAGCCCTGTGGCTATGGTATCTGACTGTGTTCCAACCCACCAGCCTGCCTCCATATTTGGCTTAAAAGCCATTTTATAGTAAAGACAAACTAGGTTCATTCTTATTTATGTTTAAACCCATGTTTCTCAAGTATTGGACTTAACTACAAATGGTTCTGCACTGCCTGTTCCAGGAATGGCAACCATGTCTTTGTTTCAGGTTGTTCTGACCAACTTCATGTGCTTCTGTTCTGCTTTGGTAACCCCACCTCTTTGCCTGCCAAACCCCCGTCTGGAAACCCCCTACTTCTAGAGTAAAAAAACCCTATTTTCCCCATGTCCAATGTTAGTTCTTGAACCCCATCATAGGGAGCGGTAGCAGCCTGTGTACACTAACTAATAAAGACAACTTGCTTCAATTAATTTGGCCGTGAGGATTTGAGTCAGAAGTTTTTTCCTTCCATCTTTGGGATGAATGGTTCTACTGAGGTTGTTTCTCCTGATCAGCACTTACCTCTGGTAATAGGAGGTGACCAAGCACAAAGTCTTGGTGGTATAGATGGGACCCTAAAGCAAAACCTCAAATTGCTAGAGGCAGCTGGCCAGGTGGGCATTTGCTTGATGGAGAAGCTGTCCTCTGCCCAACCCTACACACCAGGTCAGGCTCATTTGCTGAGAGCTTGCACTGGCCTGCGATGGGCCAAAGTGGGACAGAGCCTTAGACATAGGGCAGAAGACTGATGACATCTGACTTTTAAACTCTAACTATGCTAGATGCTGCAGCTGCTGGCTTCTAAAAATGTGTAAAGCTTTCTTGCTTTTGCTGAGGTTAAGAACTCCTGTCTTGGGTGACTGATATCTGTTCCTAACAGTGGAGGAAATGAGTGAAGAGGTCCCTTTGTTGATTTCTTAACAGAAATTCCAATTCCCTGTCTCCAAGGTTGGGAGTTTATTTAATTCCTTATCAACTTGAGAAAGTAGCTCACAAGAAGAAAATGGACAACTTGAAAATAGATTCTAATTTTATTTCTTTTTTTAAAAAAGATTTATTTTATTTATATGAGTACACTGTAGCTGTCTTCAGACTAACCAGAAGAGGGAATCAGATCCCATTTTTAGATGGTTGTGAGCCATCATGTAGTTGCTGGGAATTGAACTCAGGACCTCTGGAAAAGCAGTCAGTGCTCTTAACTGCTGAGCCATCTCTCCAGCCCCCAATCTTTATTTCTAAGAGAAAAAAAAAGTGTGTGTGTGGGGGGGGCCCATTTAGCTATCTAAATCTCTATGTTCTGAGTTCTCTAAGTTCCTAGTTGTACGTTGTTAATTCTTTTTTTTTTTTTTTTAAATCTTTTAAGAGTACACTGTTGTTATCTTTGGACACACCAGAAGAGGGCATCAGATCCCATTATAGATGGTTGTGAGCCACCATGTGGTTGGTGGGAATTGAATTCAGGACCTTTAGAAGAGCAGTCAGTGCTCTTAACTGATGAGCCATCTCTCCAGCCCAGGTTCTTAATTCTTATATATTTTCTCAGAATTCATGATCACACGATATCTAATTCAAAAGTTTACCACGACTTTAAACATACATTCAAATCATAAACTGAATAAGGAGTTTACAGCAGAGACATTTACATGTGTTTCTCTTAACAGTGGCCTAGACATTTATTTCCTGTCACTAGTTCCACAGGTCCATTGAGAGTTAAAAACCATGATTCTTTGCAACTAAGTTAGCATAGAAGTTTTGTATAGATAAACCCAGTTAATATTCAATTTTGTGTCCTTATACCTATAATAAATCATTCTTTCCCTTTTATGACCTTTGGTTAATTGTTAATTAACCTGTGTTAATAGAACACAGCTCTAAGGAATGTGTTCTAAGTTGTAGGTGCTTTCTTTCTATCTCAGAAGCAATTAACTCTTAATACCTGAAGACTGGCACAGCTGTAACTGCAGTTTTCACACCAGAGAGGGCTTTCACAGCAGTCCTATTGTAAAGGGCTTAATAATTACCAGTGTAATTTTAGGAATTCTTATAGGATCATCATTTAAAATTAAGAATTCATCAATCTGTCTATATAGCATCACTACAAGATGACACATCTTTGTTGTTATGCAGAAATCTGTCCAATAGGGTAGACTAATGCCCAAAGATTATAATATTAATTTTATAAGGACAGAAAAAGGCATATTAGCTGCAGGAATCAACTCCTGAGATTTGTTCTTTGGGCCTTCCTTCTCAAAGGTTCATTCATCACAGTTCCACTGTGAAGCATCTCTGGAAGATCACCTGCTGGCCTCTCCTAGATGGCCCCTGGCTGCAGACACAAATACTCCCAGCTCTGCTTCTCACTGTGAGGTCAGCAAAGTCCTGGCATGAGAAGGGAAGAGTCCTGCAAAGCTGTCACATCTGAAGACACCAAGGACTCATCACATTAGCTTCCACAGAAGATGACATTTTGCCCATGATGCTCTTGGATCTCCACCGGCACCAACTGCTAGTGCTAGACAGCACCAGGGCAGTTGCAAGATTCGGTTCCTTTAAATGTATTTGCTCTTCTCAATGCTCATCCACCTCCTCCTGTTGGCCTGCTCTGCCAGACTATGGTCAGCTGCACTTCAGGGAGGAGTCCGTTCCAATGTATTCACTATGTGAAACGCCAGACCCTCCCCTCTTCCAAGCAGATGGCAGCTATGGCATCTGGTTCTCTAGACTGAAGAAAGTGCCTTCTTCATTTCAGAGAAATTATAAAAGTCTTTCCACAAGGACAGAGTTAGAAGACAAGCTACTCCCTAATTCATATTTGGAAATAGCCCCTCACATATAGAGACTCAATGTAACAATACAGAAGAAGAAACTGCTTACCCTAGAGGACAACAAGAATAAAAAAAAAATAAAAACAGAGAGCAAGCCTTGCAGAGTTCTCAGAAATAATCTGGGCCCTTCCTAGGACAATGGTACACTGCTATACACAGAATCAAGTTTGAGAGAGGAAAACAACTGGCAGACCAGGCAGCCAAACAGGCTGCCCTCCATGAAGACACAGAGTAAAGAAATTACACAGTCTATCTAGCCTCTATAAAACATACACAATCCTGGTGTTTCACTTACAAGCTGTAAGCCTAGTTAGGCAAGTTGTGAGTTACTTTAACTTACACCCCAGCCATATGTCCCTTCTTACTTGCCATTTCATTTCACACGCTCATGGTCTATCTCGTCTCATGTCACCTCCTGCCTCCTTTCTCTTCTTCCAGTCTCTCCTGAGACCCCTAACTTGATCTTCAAGTCCCCTCTTTCTTTCTCTCTTGCCCAATCACAGGTTTCAGCAGTTTGTTGATCAATTAACAAGGTTTGTACAACAAAAGCTAGTGTACATGAGACTTTGTTCATTTTGGGGCACAGAATTTGAATACATAGCAGTACCACTCCATCTCGCAATCCTCTCCTATTACCCCCCCCCCAGAACATTTACATTTCTACTGCTCCCAGAGCTGCCCTCATAAACCAGAAGGAAAAGGGACACCCAATGAAGGGGCTACTGGAAATCAGGAGGGCTGGATGATTACCCCATCGACAAATACAGAGTCTAGAGACCACCCGGAAGAAGACTTCCCTACAAGAGTTGTTGAAAGATATTTGGTGGCCCTAAGGTTGCCATCGCTGACTCAACAGGCTAGCAAAGGCTGTCGGTGCTGTGTCCAGAACAATCTCAAGCAGTGACCCAAGACCAGGCTGACAGAAAAATAGGAGTATAGGCATTTGAACATCTAATAATGGACTTGGCTCTTGAACTTGCAGGTCTCAAGCTATTGATACACCATGATCTCATCAAGGCTATAAGGATGGTATGATTCAATCAGGCCAGCCTCTGAATCCCATCACTTCAAAACGACTTCAAAATAGGGATACTTCAGCTCCGACTCTGCTTCTTGATGTCTTTCCCAATACTACTGTTCTATTGCTTTGAATAGACACCATGATAAACAACTTATGGAAGGAAGCATTTAAGTGGAGGCTGCTTATATTTTCAAAGGGCTAGTCCATAATCAATCATCACAGTGGACTGAGAGAAAGACTGGGTGGGCCTGCTATGGCCTTTTGAAACCTCAAAGCCCAACCCCAGTGGCATACCTCCTCCAACAAGGCTACACCTCCTAATCCTTCCTAGTCAGTCTACCAACTGGGAACCAAACAGAAGCTTGTGAGGGACATTTTTGTTTAAACCACCACATCCATGGACCCACATTTGGACTAGTCCCCATTCAGTCTCTCTGACTCTGTCAAATAAATTAGTGTGAAGCGCCATCTTGTCCCAGGGCAACTCCAAATCCTAGATGCCCAGCAGTATAACTAACTGCCTTTCAGAGGTACTTTTGCCTTATCTTCTTCAGGTGCTGCTATTTGGGAAAAGGTCAGCCTTGGATCATGCCTCAGATCTCGTCGTGTTGTGGTAGCACTGCACACACCAGCAAAGCAGACTGTGATTCCTTTTGAAGGGCCCCAGCTAGTGACAGCCTTTGGAAGAGTGGTCAGAGGACAAAGGATGGTTATGGAGGAAAATGTGAGGAATGATATGGAAACTGACCATAGAAGGTGTAGTACATATTCCTGGTTGTCAACCTGATTATATCTGGAATGAACCACAATCCAGAATTGGGAGGCCCACCTTATATCCTGATCTTGAGGCATAAAGGCTATGAATCTTAGGACACTAAGACAAGGAGATCTCTGAGCTGAAGATCATGTAGGACAAAGCAAATCCCAGATCCAGGTGTGGCGATACACCTTTAATCTGGGCCACAGCTTCTTTTGGAGACCTACATAAGGAAGGCACTCTCTTCACCTGCTTGTATTGTGGGACTGACTGAGCAACTGCTAAATTCTTGGACTTCCATTCACAGCTGCTGCTGACCATTGCTGAACAACAGACTGTTACCAACAAATACCTTTTTATATAGAGACTACCATAAGTTCTGTGACTCTAGAGAACCCTGACTAAGTCAGAAGTTGGTACCAGAAGTAGGGTATTCCTGTGACAACCTGGCCATGTTTTGGGGAGGACTGTGGAAGGACTTTGGAACTTTGAGCTAGAAGAGCCATTGGGATATTAAGAGCTCTGTGGGATGTTCTGTAGGAGCTTGGAAGATAATGTTAAGAACAGTGCAGAAGATGGAGGCCTGGCTTGTGAAATTTCAGGAGAAGATTACTTATCAGGGTTGTTGCTGTTTTTATTGTGAAGATTCTGTGGATTTGGTTAGCTAGAGCTGAAGAATCAGCTGTGATTAACAAGATACCTGAAGCAAAAACCTTTGCATTACTGGAACTATTGATACTGGCCAGCTGGAGCCAAGAAATTAGTGGTGATTAAGAAGAGAGCACAAAGGGGGGGGGGGGAGGGAGAATTCCTGTACTTTTCCCAGTACTGCTAGGAACGGCCCTGACACTTCCATCTCCACCTCAGGGGCCAGGCTCAGCAGCAGATCTCTGTACTTTCTGAACGGTCTCTCCAGCCGCACAGACAGACCAGACTGCGCCTAACACACCGCCCGCCTGTTTCCTTTCTCCGCCCTTAGACTCTAGCGAGCGGAAGTGACGCAGCGAGGCCGCCGGAGGTGTCGCGCGGTGTTGTGCGACCGGCAGAGTGTAGAGTGGGGCCTGAACCCGGAGCGTTACCGATATGTCGATCGAAATCGAGTCTTCCGAGTGAGTCCTGCCGTGGCGTGTTCGCGGCGTGGCGTAGGGTGGAGGGTGCTCGGGAGGGCGACAGAGGGGGCTGCGCGCCGGAAGCTTCAGCCTTGAAGCACTTTCCGTGTTGGCTCCTTGGGTGGGCCCGCGAGAAAGCAGCCATGGGGCGGGCAGTCTGGAGCCGGTGGGCTCCGGCGTGGGGCTGCGCAGGGGCCCGAGCACGCCGAGCAGAACTGACTGCTGTGTTTTCCTCTGCCTCGGCGCTGCGGTGCGTGGCCAGTCCCTTAGCCTGCAGCTCTTCCTCTTGGTTCAAGCTCTACTTACCCTAAAAGCTCTCGGTTGCTTCTCCTATCTGATCAGACCCAGTGTGGTGTCTTGTTTTGGTTTGCAATTTGTAGATAGACAACCTCTGTGTGGACACAGAGAATTTGAATATCATAGCTAGGGGAGAGCGACAAGGAGCCAAGTGGGCAGGAAGTGACTCCCCAGAACTTCACTCACCGCCTTTTACTTTCTGAAAATTAAAATAAAATTAGCTGTGTTCTTAGTGCAAGGGATAGAGAGATCTGTTCTGAAGATCTGCAGAAAAGCAAGGTTTATTAAGCCTGCTGAATCTGAAACCTGCTATGTATTTTTAAGACTAAAAGCTGACGTGAAGTATGCATGTCTGTAATCGAGGGTAGGACGGCCTGAAGTCCATCCTGAGCCTCTTCATAGTGAGATAGTCTGTTATATTAAGTCACTTTTTTTCCTGGGTTTTGTTTTGTTTTCGAGACAAGGTTTCTCTGTGTAGCCCAAACTGTCCTGGAACTCATTCTGTAGACCAGGTGGGCCTCAAACTCACAGATTCACCAACCTCTGTCTCCGGAGCTTTATAAATCATCTTTAAATGAATGTATGCTTTGATTGAGGAATGCAGACAGTAGACAAAAACAGTAAGTAAAATATGAACAGTAACAGATGGTCAGTGTGTAGAAAAATAAAACACTGTTGGGAGGTATAACTTAAGTCAGGGCAAGAACTGCAAAGGAATACTCCTTTATATGAGGAATAAGTGTGCATGTTCATAATATTATTGTTATTATTTTGTTGTTGTTAAGACAGGGTTTCTCTGTGTAGCCCTGGCTGTCCTGGAACTGGCTCTGTAGACCAGGCTGGCCTCAAAGATCCACCTGTCTCTGCTTCTTGAAAACTGAGATTGAGGTAGTGTGCCACTACTCATAGCCAGATGACAAAAGAAAAAAAATCAGTGACTATTACAGTTCTCCTGTCCTTAGATGGAAGTCTTTAGGTGGAACGTGATTTTTGGGAAGTTTTGTGTGTGGTTCCCCTTGTGCTCTGATGACTGTAGATCTCCAGACTAAACGGCTTTCTTTCTTTCAGTGTGATCCGTCTAATCATGCAGTACTTGAAGGAGAACAGTTTACATCGGGCATTGGCTACCTTACAGGAGGAAACTACTGTCTCTCTGAACACTGTGGATAGCATTGAAAGCTTCGTGGCGGATATTAATAGTGGCCATTGGGATACTGTTTTACAGGCTATACAGTCTCTGAAATTGCCAGACAAAACCCTTATTGATCTCTATGAGCAGGTAAGAATTGAAGTGATGTACTTTTTGATTGGTCCCTTCAATTAGGAAGGATCAGTGAGCCTTTCTTCAAGTTCTCAAGGGATAAAACTGCATGTAAAATGGACCTTGTCAAGACTCAATAGTGTATTTTTTTTCTTCCCTTTTGGAAGATTCAGATTTTTCCAAACTGAAATTATTTCTTGGTGTGGTTTTGAGGATTAGATGCAGGGAAACTAAAATTACTTTTAGGTGGTCATTAAATGCAATATTCTAAAGCCGAGCATGGTGGTTTGATGCTAGGTGGTATATGAGTTCCAGACCAGCCAGGGATATATAGTAAGACCCTGTCTTAAACAAAAAACAAACAAAACAAAAGAGAAAAAATTCTAATACTAAATCATATAATGTGATTTGGTTCAGGCACTGACCACCCGGAATTAACACACACCACTAAGTCTGACATGGATTTCTCTTTAGATACTGGCTCCACCATTCTCTATTATTTCTATTTTCGTTTTGTTTTTGAGACAGGATTTCTCTTTGTAGCCCTGGCTGTCCCAGAGCTTGCTGTATAGATCCATCTGGCCTTGAATTTAGAGATCCACCTGCTTCTTAGTGCTGGGGTTAAAGGCCTGCACTATGACTATCCTGCTTTAGGCCACTTTAGGCTTTTGGCCTACTATTTGGTGGCTTACCTGACATGCTTAAATTTGATAATCTACTAAAATGATTCATAAAGCACAAAAAATACTCCTCCATATTTATGTGATTAGGGTTTAGTGGTTTTTGTTTGTTTTGTTTTGTTTTTTAAATCAAAGATACAGATCAGAAATAGCTAAAGGAAAAGACAGCAAATCTGAGAGAGCCCTGAGTATAGAACTTTGGCTATGTCTCTGTGGAAAGAGCTGTGCCACCCACCTGGCAGATTCCCAGCCAGAGGCTTCTGTGGAGATTTTGTTACATAACCCACTGATCAGTACAATTTCCAGCCTTAGTCTCCCCCCCTCCCCCCACCCCATTGGCCCTTTTCACTAGCGGTGAGGTTGTTTCAAATCTTAACCTAATAGAATGGCTTTTCTGGAAAGCAGCCCTGTTCCAAGGTATCATTTTAGCATAAATTTACATGTCACTCAAGGGCTCTTGAGTAACAGATAATAGTAGAATTCTAAGCTCCAAAACAAGACCCTAGGACAGACATTGACTTATTATAAAAGAACATAAAATAACATGCAGGTGTGATGATTCAAACCTTTAATCTCAGCATTTAGAGGGTGGCCTGGTCTACATAGTAAGTTCAGGCAGTCCAGGGCTGCACAGTACTGAGTCCCTATCTCAACAAAACCAAAATAATAATAATAATAATAATAATAATAATAAAAAGAGAGTTAGACTTTGAAGGATAATTGTGGTGGGGGGAGATTGCTAGAGAGGATGTGCTGAAAAATTGACTTTCTTTCCATTGTCCAGGTTGTTTTGGAATTGATAGAGCTTCGTGAATTGGGTGCTGCCAGGTCACTTCTGAGACAGACCGACCCCATGATTATGTTAAAGCAAACACAACCAGAGCGCTATATCCATCTGGAAAACCTCTTGGCCAGATCTTACTTTGATCCTCGTGAGGTATGTCTGTGGTAGATAAAAGATACCCCTTTTAATTGGGAAAATTAAGTAATATGGCCCTGCAGTTTTCGTGTGTGTGTGTGTGTGTGTGTGTGTGTGTGTGTGTGTGTGTGTGTGTGTGTGTGTGTTTGGGCAGGCGTACACGTGGAGGCCAGAGGACAACATACAGCGTTGGTCTCTTCCTTTACCATGAGATTCAAGCTCACCTTCATGCTGCTGATAAACAGCGTTTTCCCATAGAGCCTCCTCAGTCACCAAGACAAGCATCATTTACTACACGCACATAGACATATTTTCCTTTGCACGTGACCTTTCACTGGAGAGCTGTCAAGATAAATGTAATAGGAACTGGGTAACAATGTTTGGATTTCTGAAGAATGTGATTCTTTGGCTCTGCAAGTGTTCTGAAACTAGAACCAACCTTTATCCTGTGGCTTACCTGGGCTCTTCAGGACAACAGTGCAGATTAACTGATACCAGCTCTCTCACATACTTCTGAAATGCAAGGGTGCAGAATTAGAAAGTTATTTTAAAACACTAATTTGGTTTAATTCCTCACCTGCCAACTGGATGTTTTGTTTTTGTTATTTTCCTTTTGAATGTCTTGTTTCCTTTGCTTTAGAATTTTTTTCTTATGGTTAAGTGTGTATGTGTGTGTCCATACATGTGTGTGTTCATACATGTGTGTACCTGCCTGAGGAGGGCAGAGGCATCGAATTACCTTTGAAGCTGGAGTTAAAGGCAGTTGTGAGTTGACTGATGTGGGCACTGGGAATCAGCCTTCTCTGGAAGACTAGTACATACTGCCAACTGCTGAGCAGTCTCCAGCTTTGCTTCTCCTTGGAAATGATGCCACCTCCTTTTTTGTCCCCTAGGCATATCCAGATGGAAGTAGCAAAGAGAAAAGGAGAGCAGCAATTGCCCAGGCTTTAGCTGGGGAAGTCAGTGTGGTGCCACCTTCTCGTCTCATGGCATTGCTGGGACAGGTAATTGAATGTCTGTAGAGCTGAAATTACCCTGAATTCTGGTACTAGTTCCTGTGTATAAGGCATATTTCTGAGCTAAGGAAATTACACAGGCTGGGAGTAGAGCCTACCTAAAAAAGCTGATTGCTTAGTAGCTGTACCATGCACCCTTCCTCCTCTCCTGGAACAGCAAACTAGGCATTCAAGATGTAAGCCCTAGCATTATTAGAATTATCTCGAAACTGTGCTGAGGAGCTTGGAATAATAAGTCATGCTCCATAGAATCTATACTCTTCCCAACTTAATGGTCTGGTCAAGCTGAGCGTGCAGCTTGATTAGTAGGACAAACTGCTTGCTTCTTGTGCATGAGATCATAGACTTGTTCCCAACCAAAAACAGTGAGGCATAATTTTACTTAAAATGTATTTATGGTGTTGTGAATACATACTGGGGGCAGTATGTATGCACATGTGTGCACAAATACCAGCACTTGGGAGATGTAGGCAACTTAGAGAGGAAAGGATTTGTTTAATTTTACACTCTAGGAAAGCTAGAAGAAGAGCTCAAAGCAGGAATGTGGAGGCAGGGACTGTAGCAGAAACCAGTTAATATACTGCTTGTTGTCTTGCATTCCCTGTCTAGCTCCTCTTGCTCTCTTATACCACCTGGGACCATCTGCCCAGGGGTGGTACTGCCCTCAGTGGGCTGGGCCCTTACATCAATTATTAATCAAGAAATGCCCTCAGCTTTGCCCACAGGCCAGTCTTTGCAGATGATTGGTTTGTGTCAAGTTGGCAAAAACTAACCATCAGGGAGTACAAAGCACCCTTACCTAGATATGTTCATGGTAGCATTCATTAGATAAGTTGGCAAGTTGGAAGCAGTGCAAATGTTCACTAATTTTTATATATATATGAAAATACATACATATATATATGAAAATACATATATATATATACACACATACATACTTCCAGCAAGCAGTATATTAAAATGATAGTCTTATAATTCCTAACACATATGAGCTGGCATATTAAAGTATGTCATAGTATGAGCTGAAGACATTATAACTTTAGTATATAGTATAATTATTAATAGAACAATTAAAAACGTATTATTTATGACTAAAAGGAAAATGACTAGAAAGAATTATGTAAAATGTTATTAGTGGCTAGCTTTGAGTTTGGAACTTTGGGAAATTTCTGCTTCCCACATTTTTGTTTATAATAGAGGAAAAAATAATAGTAACAACAACAATAATAATTAATAATGAAATAATGATGTGATGTAGTAGACTTTTTCTTTCAGAGCCTCCCATGGAAAGTCCATGTGCTCTTGCCCACAGTGAATCATAGATTGTATTTGGATGGTTAGAGGTGGTGTGACCTGAAAGCTTACTAGTCCTCAGACCTCATTCTTTGAGGCCTGGGCAGTGATTACTGGCTCTTCAAGTGTCTAAGCAGATGATTTTCTACTTTCTCACAGGCGCTGAAGTGGCAGCAGCACCAGGGATTGCTTCCTCCTGGGATGACTATAGACTTGTTTCGAGGCAAGGCAGCTGTCAAAGATGTGGAGGAAGAAAAGTTTCCAACACAACTGAGCAGGCACATTAAGGTGGGTCTGACACCTTAGACATGTAACAGTTGGCGAGTCCCCATTATGTGTAGAGCCAGGCCCTGCCTGAAGAGCTGGAGTTCCAGGGTGGAAAGCTCTGACAGCCCATCCTGGGGGGCTGCGGTGGCAGGGCAGTGTTGTGCATACATTCATATTTGACATCCAGCCCATAATCATATTTAGAGAAATGGTCCAGTCTTTGGTTAGATCTTGGATTATTTGAATTGTCTACCTACACGGCCTGTTAAACATTTATGCTTAATCGGCTGCATCTCAGGCAAAGGGCCTGTCAGGGTTGTAAAGTAAATAATTTCATCTAGTGGCTTATTTAGTAACTGTGTGAATTCATGCCAGGGATTAGACCTAGAACGTCATCATACCACTGAGCTATATCCCCACACCCTGATTTTATTTGGATACTTTTTTGGGAAAAGGCACAATTAAGTAGTTCAGTTCCCAGAATTAGAGGTATACTTGCTAACATTAGCATCTCTTATATTATAGCTTCTCTGTAATTTTGTACTTTTATTAAATTCATGGATTCAAAAGTGCTGCATATTCTGGGGATAGGGAGAAGGCTCAGTGGATAAAATGCTTACTGTGAATGAACCTGCGTTTAGATTCCCAGCGCCCTGACAGCCTGCATGTGGTAACCCAGTGCTGGGGGCAGAGACTGGCAGATTCTAGGGCTTGCTAGTCGGCCATTCTAGCAGAATGTGGGGGAGCTCCAGGTTCAGTAAGGACTGGGTCTTGAAAAGTAAGGTAGAGAGAGGCAGAAGGTCCCTGACACTAACCTCTAACCATGTACACGCATGCATACACTGTGCTGTACACAAATGCACACATGCATGTTGGATATTCTTTAACTCTTTGGCTTTTGTATTTTGGATTTGTCTTTTCTGCAATGTGTAGATGGTATTTTTGAATAGTAACTTTATTTACTTTGGTGTCACTCTGTTGATGCCACTGGGCTAGATTTTGCTGGCATGAACAAGTTGCAGTGAAGATTTAACTAGACATGATGGTACATTCCAGTAATTTCTGCAGGCTGAGGCAGGAAGACTCAAGTTGAAGGCCTGCCTCAGTTCTAGACTCAGTTCAAGTCCAGTGTGGGCAACTTATTAAGACCTAGTTTCAAAATAAAAAAGAGGGCTGAGGAGATAGTTCATAGTAGAGCATAGTATGTACGGACCCTGGGTCTGTGCCCGAGCTGTAAAAAACAAAAGGAAAGAGATATCCATGTTAGTCTTTCTTGCCATCTCTCTGCTGTCCTGTGGTTTCCCTGACATTGGAACATGTCACTGCCAATGTTTGAAGGCACTTACCAAGCAATGGCTTGTCTAATTAGTCCTAGTCTTTTATTTTCCCTAAAGATTTTTAAATGTTATATGTATGGGTGTTTTATGTACATGTATATATCTGTGCACCATATGCCTCCTGCTGTCCATAGTGACTAGAAGAGGCATTGGATCCTTTGGAATTGTAGTTACAGGTGATTGTGTGTTAGTGGAATTTGAATCCAAGTCCTGTGCAAGAGCAGCCAGTACTCTGAACTGCTAAGCCACTTCTCCAGTTCGTAGCCCTAGTTTGGTGAGCCACACAATGTGGTGTGACTCAATAAAGCCTGTGAAATACTGATGGAAATCTTATTTATAACTCTTATTTTGAAAATGAGTCCTCCATTCCTTCCATCCAGACCCACAACAGAAACATGTATTTAGCCATGATAATTTGTGACTGAGAAGCCATTGTAATAGTTGATTCTAGTGGGAAGTTTCTGTTTGAACCAACAGAAGTATTTGTTCTATACTTCATGAAAATAAGAGTATTTTTTTTTCAAGTAGGTGTAGGTGGTATATGCTTGTAATCCCAGCACCTATGGGGTACTGAATGCTGTCAAGTTGGGCTGTATATTGAGTTCTTGGCCAGCTTAGGCCACATAGTCCTTTGTTTGAAAGAACAAAACAAAGTGGTTTTCCCTATTTTCTTTGGAAATAATTGCATTAAAATAACATTTAGATGGTAAAACTGGCCAGAGAAGGCCAGGGTGAGGAGTAGAAAGGCCTTCCAGTACTTCATAATATGGGCACCTGTAATTATAAGCAAGGGTAGACTTTCACAAAATGTTAATAAATGAGGATTGTTTTTAAATGGTTACATAAAAACTATGTCTTCATTATTTCCCTTGGAACAGTTTGGACAGAAATCCCACGTGGAGTGTGCTCGGTTCTCTCCAGATGGTCAGTATCTGGTCACTGGCTCTGTTGATGGATTTATTGAGGTGTGGAACTTCACTACTGGGAAAATCAGGAAGGTATAGTATTTTAAATGCATTAACTTTTTAAGGAAGAATTGCCAATTTTTCCTTAATTCTATGTCTTTCTTACTTGAAGATGGCTCTTTATGAAACATCTTATAAAAACATTGTTTTTTATAATTTAGAAGTGCCTTTTAAGTTAAATTCTGAATTTTTATTAAGGGAGAAGTCTTTATTATCTATACTTTTCATTGATTTTTTTATAAAAATTGAGAACAGTTTTTATAAACTGTATTTTGAATGAATAACATGTCTAGATAGAGTAGAGAAAGTACCCTGAGGTCTTTTTTTCTTTCACTTTCAATATTAAGGTTTTTTTTTTTCCAGATGAAGTAACAGTTTGCATAATTACCAGAATTATGTATAACTGATGCTGTGTGGGTCTCAGAAATCAAACTTTTAGTAGTAGATATCTGTGCCGGCTAGTTTTTATGTCAACTTTAAGAAGATAGTCATCTGATATGAAGGAATCTTAATTGAGAAAAAACTTCCATTTAATAGGATTGTGGGCAAGCCTGTATGGTATTTCTTAATTAGTGACTGATGTGGGAGGATCTAGCCATTGTGGGTAATGCCACCCCCTCACCTCTAAGCCCTCTTTACTCCCTCCCCCTTCCCTCAGCCCCACTGGTGGTCCTAGGTGCTGTAAAGTCAGGCTGAGCAAGCTGTTGGGAGGAAGTTAGTTAGATCTGTCCAAGGCCTCTGCATTAGCTCCTGCCCCACTTCCCTCAGATGTGTAAGATGAAATAACCCTTTCCTCCCCAAGTTGCTTTTGGCCATGGTTTGTCACAGCAGGAGAAGAAACTAAACCTCTTTACCTGCTGAGCCCATCTCGATTTTATGGGTGACTTTTCACTTTTTGTATGTTTGGCTTGAAAAGTATTAAATACTTTGGAGTTGGTTCTCTCCTCCTTTACATGAGTTCCAGAGATCAAACTCAAGTGGCTAGGCTTGTGTGGCAAGTGTCTTTACCACTTACCCTGGGTTGTTTTCTGTTTGTTTTAAAGGTTTATTTCTCTTAGTTTGTTTTTAGGATTTTATATGTGTGAGTGCTTTGCCTGCATGTGTATATGTGCACCGTGTGTGCCTGTTACCTGAGGAGGTCACAAAAGGGTCTTTCTGACTGTTTTGTTTAAACCGTGAAACAATCTCATTTTATAATTAGAAGAATCAGTTTGACTTTCCATGTGTAGTAATAACATGCCTCTAATCCCAGCACTTCCATGCCTCAGAATACAAAATGAGAACAGAGAAAAAGTGAAGCAAACTTTGGAGTAGAGATAGCGGACAGGTGAAACATCAGACATGGATGTGCCAATAGATGACTTTAAGAGCCAGAACTGACCACTGGAGACAAATGCTTACTTTCTCATGTCAGTAAAGACAGGAAGTGTGACCCTGGAGAGCCATTCTGCCTAGAGAGGTTCAGTGAGTCACCTGGGGCTCTGATGTGCACCGCCATACCCACCGTGTGCTGGTGCTTTCAACAGTGTCACTGAAGTGTAGTTAATTATCTCCAGTCCATCAGTTCACAGGAAGCTGCACATGCTGTAGCTAATTTGCTTTGGAATTTGGGTAGACACAGTTCAGCATCTACTTATAGTCAGTTAAGAGGTCTGGGTGGGCCACTGGGACATTGGCTTGGGTTTTGCATTCCTTTAACAGCTGTTAACCACCACTTACTGTAGGATCTTAAGTACCAGGCCCAGGATAACTTCATGATGATGGATGATGCCGTCCTCTGCATGTGTTTCAGCAGAGACACTGAAATGTTGGCAACAGGGGCCCAAGATGGAAAGATCAAGGTAAGGATCAGTGCCAAGACTGCTTATATTCACATTTTCATGGTTTTGATTTGTTTTCTAGTTATTTTGGTTTATTGGGAACAGGTTTCTCAGTGTGGCCTGGGCCGTTTTGAAACTCACTCTGTAGAACTTGATGGCCTTGTACTCAGAGATCCGCCTGCCTGTGCCTCCTGAGTGCTGGGGTTAGAGGTGTGCACCACCACCTAGTGGTTTTCAAGCTTTGTAATTATGTGGGACACATGACACTCATTATCCAAATAGCTCAACTTTTATGCTGATATCTTTT
Source organism: Micromys minutus (assembly GCF_963924665.1). NCBI lineage: Eukaryota > Metazoa > Chordata > Mammalia > Rodentia > Muridae > Micromys > Micromys minutus. The sequence continues at coordinate 42,422,412 of NC_137961.1, read as the reverse complement.
TTTGGGATCAATTTTACTAATAATTCTGTCTGGGATGGTCTGTTAATATGTTAAAATTATACAGTTGGTAAATTACAAATTTAGCACTTCAGTTCAAATCTGTACATCTGTTGATATATTTAAAGAAAATGGTATACAGCTAATCTAGGTGTGGTTTGTTTATTGTTTATATGGACCTGGGGCTAGGTAAATACGGAAATGGTACTGTTTCTTTGTTTTGTTTTTTTTTTTTTTTTTTAAGTAGTGTTTGGGATTGAACTCAGGGCCTTGTGAATGTTAGACAAACACTCTTACCCTGGGTTGTTTTGTTTGTTTGTTTTAAAGGTTCATTTGTCTTTTTTTTTTAAAGATTTATTTATTATATATAAGTACACTGTAGCTGTCTTCAGACACACCAGAGGAAGGCATGAGATCCCATTACAGATGGTTGTGAGCCTCCATGTGGTTGCTGGGAACTGAACTCAGGACCTCTGGAAGAGCAGTCAGTGAGTGCTCTTAACCCCTGAGCCATCTCTCCAGCCCCTCTGTCTTTGTTTTTAGGATTTATTTTATATGTATGAGTGCTTTGCCTGCATGTGTATATGTGCACTGTGTGTGCCTGTTACCTGAGGAGGTCAAACAAGGGCATCAAGTCCCCTAGAACTTGCAGGCAGTTCTGAGCTGCCATGTGGTGTTGGGAATTGAACCTGGGTCCACTACAAAAGCAGCAAGTGCTCTTAAGTACTAAGCCATCTCTCCAGTTCACCACTGAGGTGGTTTTTGTTGTTGTTTAAATTCCTAGCCTTGAATCTTTATTTTAATAATTTATAGGAAAAGAGTTGTTAGTTTCAGAAGATTTTGTATCATTGCATTACTGCATTAAACATGCCAAATTGAACTGGTGGCCTACAGCCTGATGCTGCCTTGGGATATTAGCACCATTGTGAGCTGTATCTGCTAACACTTTATTCACATGCTTTATTTTCTTAATAAAGGTTTGGAAGATTCAGAGTGGACAGTGTTTGAGAAGATTTGAAAGGGCACATAGTAAAGGTGTCACCTGTCTAAGCTTTTCCAAGGACAGCAGTCAGATCCTCAGTGCTTCTTTTGACCAGACAATAAGGTAAGAGGAGTCCCTGAACTGTCTTTCTGAATCAAGGTCCCTGAAGGAGAAGTTCCTAGGTAGTGTGTCTTTATGGTTTCTCAGGATGGGATGATGTGGACAGAAGGGTGTGTGAGGCTCGAGTTACTCCAGCTTAGGTGGTACAGCACTGTTCTGCTTGAGTGAAAAGGTGAGCAGTGTTTCATGTTCTCAGTGTATGCAGGTAGAAGCCTGGACTCAGCACTTGGAAGGCAGAGAGACAGACCATGAATCCTAAGCCAGCTTGGACACTCCAGTGAAACTCTGTCTTAAAAACAAAAATGTGGTCTGCCGAGCCATCTGTGTTATAATCACTTTAGAGGACATTTTTACAGATTGCTGGGACACAGCTGAGGCCAGTGATCACCACTCTTATTTACTAGTCTGCACAGAAGCCTAGGTCACTGACGTTTCTCCAAGTCTCTTGCTGTGGAGTTTGTATTGGTTTTGTTTCACTGTGTTTGACATGATGAAAATGATACTGTGGGGGTACAGTAAAAAAAGAAAGAAGGAAAGAAAGAAAGGAAAATGATACTGTGTATAGTTCTTCATTTAATATAATTTTTTTTAAGATTTATTTCCTTCATATATGTGAGTACACTGCAGCTGTCTTCAGACACACCAGAAGAGGGCACCAGATCCCATCACACATAGTTGTGAGCCACCATGTGGTTGCTGGGATTTAAACTCAGGAAAGAAGTCAGTGCTCTTAACCACTGAGCTGTCTCTCCAGCCTTTCATTTAATATTGTAATGCTTTTATAATTCATCTAAAATGCATTCAACACTTTGCTTCCAGAAATAACATTGGATATTTTTTTTTTTAATTTTTTTTTTTTTTTTAATTTTTTTTTACTTTTATTTGATAGAATTCATGGTTTAAAATCTGGAAAAACACTTAAGGAATTTCGAGGCCATTCTTCCTTTGTTAATGAGGCAACGTTTACACAAGATGGACATTACATTATCAGTGCATCCTCTGACGGCACTGTGAAGGTGATGTATTATCCTCCAGTCGTTCTGCCCTGTCTGCCCTGTGCTGCTTCTTAAGAAGGTATTGTTGGTTATGACGGTGATGATATAGCCTGTGAATCTGAGACCAGAGCTCCTTATTGGTCTGTATGGTATGCATTCCTATAACCTCTAACTCATATGTACCCTTACAAGCTTTATCGTGAATAGGAAGAGTAATGCTCATTCATAGATACATGCAGTAGTTCAGATTCAGAAGTCTCAGTGACCAAGTAAATCCTTGTTCCTTGTGTTTCTCCCCAGGTTTAGGGCTTTCCTTATATTTGAAGAGGAATAGAGGAAAGAAAGCATAGAAATGTGGTGAAAGCCATTTATAACCTTGGGCCTTTCTACCCATGCCCCATTTCATGAAGTAATGGCTCTGAGACTTTCTCCTTTTATATGAAGCCTAAGTCAACAGGCTTGGTTCTGTTCCTGACTAGCTCATAACTTAATTACCCATTTATTCTCAGTCATGCTTTGTGGCTGGTTACCTGGTCCTCAGTTTCATGCAACCATCTCTGTGTCTAGAGTGAATCTTCCATGCCTAGTTCCCAGACCCTTTCTCTCTGCTGGATGTCCTACCTTCTAATCATGCCTCAGCTCATTGGCTATAGGCTTTTTTTATTGACAGTTGAAGCTTCCATACATTGCACAAGAAGTTGCACAGAAATAACTTCCCAGCAGTTGTGAACCTGAGGCAGTCCTGCCACGGGTTTAGTGCCAGCCTAGTCTGTATGAGACCTTGTCTTCAAAAACCAAGGGGCAGGTGGTGGTGGCACATGCCTTTAATCCCAGCACTTGGAGGCAGAGGCAGGGGGATTTCTGTCTACAGATTGGTCTACAGAGCTAGTTCCAGGACACAGAGAATCCTTGTCTTGAAAAACAAAACCAATCAATGGGCAGGAGAGACAGCTAAGTAGATCAGAGTGCCTGCTCCTGAGGAAGGCTCTGTCAGTTCCCAGCACTTACATGGTGGCTCCTAAACATCTGTAATCCCAGTTCCAGTTGCTTCTGTTCCCTCTTTCGGTTTCTGGCACTGGATGTATATGGTGTACATCCCATAAAGGCAAGTCGTATCCATAAATAAAAATACGTGAGCTTAGAACTTTCAAATATCCTTGCCTGGCATATCCCAACTGAGATATTTAGTCTTCCTTCAGTACCGTAAAGATTCGGGTTATTTCAGAGGCTGGAGGAAAGGCTCAGTGGTTTGGAGCTTTTCCTGCTTTTCCAGAGAACCAAAGGTTTGATCCTTGTACCCATGTTCTAGGATAGCCTGGGAAAGAAAGGAGGAAAAAAAAATTACCCAGGAACTGAGGGCATGGCTCAGTAAAGTGATAGGCAAACATGAGGACTTAGGTTTGATTTCTAGCACCCACATAAAAGCTGGGTGCCAGTAATCCCAGAACAGGGAAGGATCTTTCCAGCCAGACATTTCATCGGATCTTTGAATTCCAAGTTCAGTGAGAGGTCCTGTTCTCAGGAAGTTAGAAGCTGAGTGTGATGGTGCATGCCTGGAATACTGCCCTCCCCAAACAAAACAAAACAAAGTGAATAACATGGGGTTATTTCTTTCCCAGGCTATCCTATATACTTCCTCAAACTAGGGATCCTTCTACCTCAGCCTCCTGACGGCTGAGCTTATACTTATGTACCATCACACCTGGGATCTTGTTGATTTGAACAGGATCTTGCTATGAAGTAGCACAGGCTGACTTTGAACTCTCAGCTCCCTGAGTGCTGGGATTAAAGGTGTGTGCCACTGTGCCAGCCCTGGTTGCTTATGAAGATAGCAGTGTTGAAGCATAGCTAGTTTCAAGTTACACGGTTCTATTAGCTAAGGAAGACCATAGAAGAGATCCTGGACCATAAAGGGTTTCTGCTGTTTAGCTTGTTTTCATTTTATTATGCTATTTAAAATATTGAAGACATTAAATGCTTACTATACATATGGCAATATTGGTTTATTTGATTCTCTTAAAACCAAGCAGTTTTATGAGTCAATTTAACTCATTTTTATTAACCTATTTGTAAATTTTTAGGACTTAAAACTTTAGAGAGTCTCATAGCCTAAATGTTTATGCTTTGCTTTTTTTGTGTGTGTGGTAGATCTGGAATATGAAGACCACAGAATGTTCAAATACCTTTAAATCCCTGGGCAGTACTGCAGGGACAGATATTACAGTCAATAGCGTGATTCTGCTTCCTAAAAACCCAGAGCATTTTGTTGTGTGCAACCGATCGAACACAGTGGTCATCATGAACATGCAGGGGCAGGTGAGTACTTAAAAGTGCACTGAACTTGGTTCTGTCCCCGACTGTGAGCAAACAAGGGTTCATTAGTTCTAAGCAGTTTGTAACTGTGTGTATTTGTAGATCAGCATGAAAAAGTACATCCTTTTCTAGTTGGTGTATGATATCTTTCATCCTTCATCTAATCTGCCCTTTGTTTTTTGGGACAGTCTTTTTATGTAGCCTGGTCTACTGTCAAACTCAGTGACCCCTTTCTCTTGGACTTTTGAGTGTTGGGTTTAAAGGACACCACTGTGCCCAGCTCTGGTCTGTTGTTCAGCCTCGTTTGGATAGCAACTCTTTGAGGAAGGTCCTGTGTGGTGTGGATTACTCTTTTTAGAACACCTAATTACCACACAGGCTAACATGGGATACCAATGGGAAGAAAACAGCAGTGTCTCACTGTAGCCTAGGGTGGTCTTGAACTCTTGAGTCCCCTTAAAGGGTCTCAGAACAGTATTTAAGTGGTAGGTCAGCAGCAGGGATAGTTAGGCATGTTGCCTGCGGTTGACCTGCTCTAAATCTTGTTTTGCTCTTGTTTGGATGTGGTGCTTTCTAGATTGTTAGAAGCTTCAGCTCTGGTAAAAGAGAGGGTGGTGACTTTGTTTGCTGTGCCCTCTCCCCTCGTGGTGAGTGGATCTACTGTGTTGGGGAGGACTTTGTGCTCTACTGCTTCAGCACAGTCACTGGCAAGCTGGAGAGAACTCTGACGGTGAGTAGCAGCTCTGGGAATGTCCCATCTCTTAACCCTGAGGAACAAGCCTTCTGCATTGGAGGATTAACTGTATTATATGTTAGGATCCAGGTGTATTTTAGTAATTCTGCTTTAGGGAGGAGGATGACTGTATAAGCAGAGAAGGGACATACTATGTCTAGGCCAAATCTTCTGAGGCAGAGGGGTTGAAAAGGCAGAATGCTTTCACCAGTTCCTTTACAAGTTAAACTTCTTGCATATTATCTTTCTAAATTAATTGCTTTTGAAACTTTCAGCTTAAAGTTTCAAATAAATTGAAGATTTTTTCTTTGTTTTTTCAAGGTAGGGTTTCTCTTTGTAGCCCTTGGCTGGCCTTGCGAACTCAAGTCCTTCAGTTTCTATTTACCTTCTGGGATTAAAGTCATATACCACTACCCAGTTTATGAGTAGTTATGCCAATAAACAGTCCCCAAATTTTAGTTGTTTAAACCTTTTTTGACTATGTCATAATGCAGTGTGGGTTAGAGACCCCCCCCCCCCTTTTAGCTGAGTTAGTTCTAATCTCACAAGCTTCCCTGGAGGGGAAATCTTAAATGTGATTAAAATAGACACCTGATTTGAGTTCAGAGAAACACAGAATGAGAAAGGCACACGCTTACACACACTCATTTGCGTATCTTGTGGTTACCCGAACATGTTAGAGGAATGCCTTTCCTGGCACAGAGACAAAGCTGTAACAGTTTGTATGTGTTGGATCTCACTGCCGAGCCCTAGTTTTCTGGATGGTCCACAATGGGCAAGGCAGAGCTGTTCTGATGGCTGCCTGACTTCCTTCAGATGTGTATGTGGCCTTTCAGTCTCCTCCTCCTCACCCCACTCTTGAGTGTTTTAAGACCTGTTTTCCATGTTCTAGGTTCATGAGAAGGATGTGATTGGAATTGCACACCACCCTCACCAGAACTTAATTGCCACCTACAGTGAAGATGGACTCCTGAAGCTCTGGAAACCTTAAGGAGCATGTACTTTAAGAGGGCATGTTCATGTATTACTTTTCCATGTCTGCATCTTAGCATAAAACTTGTAAATAAGTCAGTATGACATACTCAGCTACTGAATATGATTTTAATAAATCTTTTACCATTTGTTTTTCTCCTAGAATTATCAGTTATTTTAAATCTTTTGGTAGATTAACAAAAACATTGATAACCATTTCTTAAACAGGAATTTTCATAAAATTGTGCTGTATATATTATTTGCTTACAAAGCAGACATGAAAAAGGCTTTGTTCTGTTGCCAGCCTATGTTCAGTCAGTACTGCTCTGTTACAGGGTTTATGGGATTTGATGTTTGGGCACCTTTCTTTTTATGTAGAATACTAAAAATGTACTGTTGTGAAGAAAAAAAATAGAAAAAAACCTAAGATTTAAGTCTCTTATGTATATTTTTCAGCAAACAGTCACAGCAAAATCCTGGAGAACGGTTTCCACGTTGGTGTCCTTCATAATTAAACCAAAACTATAGAGAGCATATAATAATATGCTAGGCTGTATCAATTTAAGGCCGCCTTTTTTTGTTGTTAAAGATTACACTGTCTTCAAACATACCAGAAGAGGGCATTACAGATAGTTGTGGTTGCTGGGATTTGGACCTTTGGAGGAACAGTTGATACTTTCATTGATAGTCATTACTACCAAATATTACATTTGGAGCTGGGGCTGTCTCTGAATTGCATGCATGTTTTGGTCTGATTGGCAGGCGAGAGGTAGAGACCACTAAGGCCAGGCTGTTAACAGAAGAGAAACTAGTCTTGAAAACAAACAATCTGGGCTGAGACCCAAACCTACACAAACTGAGACCCATTCAGCAAGCATATTTCATGCATATGTAGCATTTTACCCTTTCTAAAGGTCTCAGGTTGAAGGTGACATGTTTTTAAAATGTTGAACAGCAAGCCAAAAGTGATGCATGCCTTTAATTCTAGCACTTAGGAAACAAATCTGAGTTCCAGGTAAGCCTAGGGATACCTTGCTTTGACAAAAAGCATTACATTTAACCAGGACTATGCTTTTACCAGCTTAGTCAACTGTCCCGAACAGCTTTCAGATGTTCCTAAAATTAGAACACTACTGGCTTGACAGCAGAAACTGGCTTTGAACCCCCCCCCCCAAAAAAAATCCTCAGCCTCCTAAATGCTGGGACCATAGGCATGTGCCACCATGTCCCTGGCTGTCCCCATTACTGTATTGTTTAAAGCCACTACATATAACCCAGTTGAGCCTAAATCCCAACAACACGAGACCTCATCAGCTTCAGAGCCCTGGCTGCTTACAACTGTAACTGTTAGTTCAAGGGGATCTGACACACACCAAAAGCACATTAAATCAAAACCATTCCTAGGCAGTTCCATTCAATTCACAGCCCAAAATGAAAACCAATCACGTGCTGAAGGCCATTTGTATGCCAAGTTTTTTGTTTTGTCTGCATACCTAGTGCCTTGAGTTTCTTGATCCTGAGACTAACCACTGAACCATCTTTTTTTATTTTGCTAACTCAAATGTCCTCCCCAAGAAGGAAACTCCAATCTACTTAGATTAGAAATGTTTTAAAATTTTCTGCTAGAAAAGATGTGATAGGCCCAGGTAAAGACTGTATTGACTGACACATAGTTCACATATTTCTCAACCAGGTTGGTTGCAGTTTCCTTTTCTGACTTGAGCTCCTTTATTCTTTAGCCATATATATTAAGCATTTGCACATTTCAGGAACATTACTAAAGCCCATAATGCTTTGATGAACTGAGGAAAAAAAGGCCTGCAGTGACACACTTTAAACACTTTGTAATCAGTGTATTAGACAGTCATACATTTCAGTAACTACTTAAATTCTGATATCCAGATGTAAGCATGTGACTTGAACACATACAACAACCTAGTCATAATTTGCTACACTACCAACATTAAGCTGCAGTTATGTTGGAGCCCAAGTTGAATAGAAAGGCTGTGACAGACCTAAGGAACACCTTTCCTGGATTATACATGCAAATCACCTCTCCATATACATTTCTCATCACTTTATAAGTTATTTGGGCTTTGGAAGTCACTACACCCAAGCAAGGGCTTATAGTTTGAGAAGGGGAAAAGGGTGATCATGTTTTGTTTATAGATATATATTTAAAATGGCACAGCAAAAGGGAATGCAGTCTACAAGAGCAAGCCCTTAAGCAGTAGCTTATGATATACTTCTTTAGGAATGTATCATTTCTATCAACTAATAACACAGGCAAAATGTAGTATGCCACCTTTAGTAATGGCTGAGGCAATACAAAGGCATCAATCACAATTAGTTCACGTCATACAACTAGACCAACATGTAACTGTTTTCTTTTGATTACCAGTTAAATACAGAATTTTAATTCCATAGCTTAACAATGAAGGATCATACAACACGTACCTAGTATGTCAGTCTAATGTACACAACTAATCAGTTACACAAGTTATGGCCTAACAGATGCTAGGGAACTTCCTAAACTAGTTTTTACAAGCATTCATTTTCATCTTGAACATTAAAGTCATCATACATACAGGGCAAAGTCAGAGCTTTTATATTTGTGTTTATTCTTCATTTAACGTTTAAAACACTACTATAGTTGAATATTGAAACAAAAACAATAGCCAAGTAGTGAGCATATTATCATTACAGTCCTTCCCACATTCACTACTGCACACAGAATGTCAAAGTGACTGGCCTATTAAGAGGTCTGACACTGAACACCACCTCTGGGGTGATGTTCATCATCCTCATACGCTTCTCCATTATAGTGACGCCGTCTTTCCTGATTTGGATCAAAGTCTACCAGTTCTACCTGATCCATTTCATCAGTTTCTTCCACTTCCTTCCTTTCAGGAAGGAGCTTTTCCAGCAAAGAGAGTTTATCAGGAGAGAGAAAGCCATTTTCAGGAAAGTTTACCTGCAATAAATAGATAAACAAATAAATATAAAAAATATATATTAACTTATTTTTCCTATTTTGAGACAGGATTTCTCTGTGTAGCCTTGAGTGTACTGGAACTTGGTCTGTAGACCAGGCTAGGCTGGCCCCAAATTTCGAGACCCAAGTACCTCTGCCCCCCAAGCAATGAGATTAAAGGTATGGGCCACCACTGCCTAACCAGATGATTTATTCTTACCCAGGCCAGGTGCTAACAAAACTGCCATACTCATAGTTTGAGAAAAAGTCGTTTTGTGTTCCAATTTTAACCAATAAAAGGAACTTTGAAATGCATAACTAACCACTTTCCAATGTTCTGGAGTAACAACTTACCTTAAACTCAATGATTAGACGTCCCTTTTCATATGGCCGACGATATATTGGCATACCTTCATTTAGCACACATTTTATATCCCCATGCTTGACAATCTGACCTAAAGACATTGAAGCCAAATTCCTAATTAGGTATGGTCTCATTTGTATAATGCAAAGAGAAAAAAAAAAAAAGAAAGAAACCAGAAAACCTGAGTTTTGGTTCAACAGCCCTGTTGCCTTCACTTACAGCTTTTCTAAGAGGTAACCAATATTCACCCAAGGCCTTAACTTCACCTCAGCCGTAAGGATGTATAACCAAGGAAGGAAAGCAAGATACCTTCCTCAATACCTACTATTACTTCTTAGTTATCAGACAAGGAAAATGCAAAGCAGGGAAACCGGTTTGTCTAATTATCATACCTGGATGAGAGGTGATGACTATGGTTCGGTTGTCAAGAGTAGATATTGGCTTCTGGAAGCCACACAGTGCTTCCACCAGCTGTATGTCCATACACATGAAAAGGTCTTCTCCTCGCCTACAGCAATACAAATAAGGCAGAGTTTACATCTGACACATCTACAGTGTAAATGACTATACACACACTACAACGGGCAAACTTTTCTTTCACTACTGTTAATCTCAGCATTAGTTGTTTGGTTTTCAGTTATTTTGGAAACAGCCAGCTATTTGATGAACAAGGCTTCAAAATCCTTAGATACAGCTGAGCACCATGGTGTAGGACTATAATTGCTAGCACTTGGAAGGTAGTAAAAAGGCAGGAACATCAAAGCCTGCCTTGGACTTAAATTCTTTTCAAACATACTAAGCAATGTATTCTTCCCAAGTTGTTGCCCAATCTTAAATGTGGTTTCTTTAGAGGGGAGAAAAATAAAACACACAAAACATGCATTGGAGTTAATACGCATCAGTAATATAGGAATTAGTTTAAATCAAAACCAACTTGGGCTAGATCTTCATTTAGACCAATTATGAATATCTTTAAGGGACAGTAAAGATCTCTTTGGTGTATGTATTTATTAGTATGGTGCCTAGTATAATATTTTGTTTTTTGATTTCTTTAACAGCCCTGCCTGTCTCAAGGGTTGGGATTAAAAGTGTGTCACCACTGCCTGGCTCTTGTGATAGCATTTAATAACAGTGAACATTCTCTCATATTTATACTATTTCAACACAGAATAAACACCTGTGAAATAGCCTTTCCTAAACAAGTTCCTTCCACAGTCACCCGCCCCCCAATACCTTCATGTCCAGTTTGGAAAATTTTGTTTCAAGACACAAATTACATACGCTTAACAGTCCCAAATTTTAGTTAAAGCTAGAACCAAGAATGGGCAATTGGTAAAAAGCATTAACATTTTTGAATTGGCTATCCAGAGAGATTGAAGAGGAGCGGGGTTTTCTATATAGCTTTCTCCAGTTGCTTGCTATTCATTTATGCTCACACACACAAAATCTAGTCAACAATTTACTTGTAAGACAAAACAAAAAGCAAAAACAAAACAATAAAACTTCCAGCCATGACAACTGAAACAGAGCTAAAGAGCTTTTATAGAACACGCTGCAGTCTGTTACATATACCTGTGTTCTAAGAGTGAAGAAAAGCTCAAACTAGAATTCAACTAATTAGTTTGGGAGAGTGATTAAGTCTTTACCTTGTAAAAACAGCATGGTCCTTCTGATCTAACACAATGATAATATCTCCTGGCTCCAGTCCTGGTTCTTGGTCTCCTTCACCATGGAATGTTATCTTTTGACCATCTTTCATGCCTAAACAAAGATCAATTTTGTACTTTTACTGATATCAGAGGCCAGGTACTAATGTCAGGATCATAAAACCTACTAAAATACAGATGTGGTCTGTAGATGTAAAGTTCAGTGGTATAACATAGTACCAAGGCATTGGGTTCAATCCTCAGGATCATTCCTTCAAAACATCCTTACCTCTGCCTTTCAGCACATACTTGTCTTTGTGGATGACAGAAAAAAGGGACTATTTAATCCAGTCTAGCTTGCGCTGAAACAAGCTTAACACAGTAGATGAGACAACTTTCTAGTCAGGTGTCTAATCTCAGAAATATTACCTACTTAGCTCCATACCCAACTTTCCCACAAAGACTTACTTCACTCAAGCATCTGAGGATTAAAAATACCCATGTTAGAAGCAAAAAACACTGACTATTCTGATCGTCTAACAATAGTGTCAACTGACTTTTTCTGTTGTACCAGCAGCATTTCGAGTAAGAAAACTAGAGTTCAAGATCCAAAATTCTTCCCTTGGAAGGATCTTCAACTCTCAATTCTCATTTTCTCTGTATCTGTTATTGTTAAAAAAACAACCTTACCCAGACATGCATAGACCCTGGGTTTTCTACTAGCCTGGACTGATTAGAAAAAATAAAGTTAGCTGGTGAAGACCTTTAGCCTTTAATCCCAGCACTCTCGGCAGGACCTCTGAGTTCAAAGGCCAGCCAGTCTCAAACCATCCCCTACCCAACCCCCAAAGACTGTTGGATACTGTCTTAGCCCATGTAGCCCATAATACTTTAGTATTTTCCCATACAACAAATGTTTTTTAAAAGGTTATGTTATTTACTGAGATTTTTACTGGCTTCTAATGCTAGCTCACAACTTTTATTTTAATAAATATTTAACTGTGTGTATGTGTGTGTGAGGTAACCACCTGTTTAGATGTTTTTCTGTTTCACTGAACCTGGCCACAAGCCCCAGTGATGCTGTCTCCACCTCCTAGGGCAGAAGTACACAACACAAACTAGTATATGGCCAAAGTTAGCATTTTCCCCCTTCCATGCTGGGAATTCCAACTGTCTTCATTGCTTATACAATAGGTGTTATCCTCTGAGCCCAGGCCCCAAGTTTGGAGGGCAGGTTTATGATCACAGAATTAGGGAGGCAGAAGCAGCTTGGGCTACACAGAAAACCCTGTTGAAAAATGGTAAAAACTCAGAACATAAAGCAACCCCCTTTGGGTTTTTCAAGATAGGGTTTCTCTGTATAGCCCTAGATGTCTTGGAACTATCTCTGTAGACCAGGCTTACTCCTGCCTGCCTCCTAAGCACCACCACCAGACCTACTATGCTCTTAGTTCCAATGTGAGTGAACTATATACTACTATGCATTATAATTCCAACACTTAGGAAGAAGCAGGAGTCCCACCCTATCTCAAACAAGAATCAAGTCTTCTGGTCAAAAAGGTCAGGGCTTGAGGTTAGCCTTGGCAATACAAAAATCCTCATCTCAGTAAGAGTTTGAAGAGGTGCAAAAGGTAATGAGGATGGAAAAAAACCACCAAAATACATTACACACTGAAACTGTCAGAATAAAAACACGATTCAGACTAGGATGGATCAGTACTCACCTTTATCAATATGAACTTCTAAAATCTTCTTCTCTCGAACTATCTTTCTTCCATTGCAGCTTTTACATCTGTCTTTAGGACTGATGCGTTCACCATGACCCTGGCACTCCATGCACACTGACTGAATTTGCTGAACCATTCCTGGTCCAATCTGATGAATCCTTATCTGCATACCTGTCCCACGGCAGTTGGGACAGCACTCTACCGCTCCTTTCTTACCACCTCGGCCTAGATGGTTTTAAAAGAAACCTATACATTAACTTAACAGTAATTAAGAGTCTAATTCCTTAGGTATTTAAGGCCTTATGGACTGATGTCTAAATGTACAATTCAGGTAAGTTAGCATCTTTCTTTGGGAGTTTAAAAGAAAAAGTAAACAAGGTAGGCCAGCTATGAATCTCAATAGTTCCCAAGAGGAAGGTGAGAAGTCTTGCATTTTGAGTTATGGCTTAAACAAGGTCAGCAAAAGCAGCTTCATGTGTTGGGGAGTGGGGTGAAGGAAGGTGAGTTTTTAATATGAAAATGCCTAAGGATGTCAGAGCATGCACTTAGGATTTTTGGCACAGACGGTGTAGGGAGAAGAGGCAGGGCAAGGTCTAAAGAAATGAATGGCTCACTGATTTTCCAGTGGGCCCGGGGTTGGTCCCCAGCACCCACATGGTGGCTTACAATTCTCTGTAACTCTAGTTCCAGAGAGATCTGATAGCCTCTTCTGGCTTCCACAGGTATTAAATGCAGCAGTACAGAGATAAGCACACAGGAAGATGTGGAGTGGTAGTGGAGTCAGCCTTTTTAGTCAGCTTAACTCCAAGACAGCCTGTACCACAATCTTACATTATGTGTTCCCACAGCACATTCTTTTTTTTTATTGAAAGTTTTGCTGACCTCATTAAGAGATCTAACTATGCCTAGGAACATGACCATCCTTTAATAAAAAAAAAAAAAAAAAAAAAAAAAAAAGTAGGTAAAATGCTGTAGTATGCCCTGTATATTCAACACCAGGAGGCACTCAGGAATTGAAGGCAGAAATTTTAGGAAGAGGCCAGCCTGGATGAACTGGTCTTATAAAACAACAAAAACCCCAACCAACAACAAAATAAAAAACAAACTGAAGTTTCAAAAAGATGCTAGTTTTGTACCACTGCGACATTTACCGTCAAGTCTGACCAACCCCAGTTTGATTTTTAATGCATGCATGGTTGAAGGGGAAAAAAAAAAAGGTCTAACAACATCTTATTATAAAGGAGCTGATGAAAAGGCCTCATTCCTGAAGAGACATTTCTTCTACATGTAGCCACTGATTGTGGTGCCTGTCCTTTTGGGAACAAGGCCTCAATCACATTCCTGTAAGCAACTCTAATAGGATTCACTGGGCCATCAAACCACAGGCATAGAGAGAAATGTAAGCAAGAGGAGTTGGAGAAGAGAGCAATGATGAAAATTATATACAGGCGTAAAAATGTCACAATAAAACCATTACATTTTCTCTTGGTAGAAGATTCAGCTGTTTTTAGTACAGCATTCCAATTTTATCTATCAAGGAACTTAGGCATGGGAACCTGGTGCAATCCTCATGCTCAGAAAGTTGAGGAAGGACTGCACAGATGGCTCAGAGGTTAAGAGCACCAACTGCTCTTCCAGGTCCTGAGTTCAATTCCCAGCAACCACAAGGTGGCTCACAACCACCCATAATGAGATTTGGTGCCCTCTTCTGGCCTGCAGGCATACATGCAGGCAGAACACTGTATACATAATAAATCAATCTTAAAAAAAGTTGAGGAAGAAAGATGTAAGGCCAGCTTAAATCTACAAAGACCTATTCTTAAAAGCCATTAACAACCCAACACTTAAGAATACTTACCTTCACATTTGTCACAAATTACATTCTTTTGCAGAGCCAGTTTCCTTGTTGCGCCATTATATAAATCTTCTAAGGTCACTGAGAGCTGATGCACAACATTTTTACCTAGAAATAAAAACACTGCATTAAACACCCATCTGTAAGGTCTCTTTGAAGGCATTATACAAATGGCAAAGGGTAACGGAAGACCAGCGTCAAGCTATGTATCTTTTTGAACTATACTCAAATCTAGCAATTAAAATAGTACCCTTAAAAGTCACTCAATGTTGAGGCACATTTCACAATGCAAAGCATGAATCCCTTTGAAGGTTTTACTCTTTAGCATTATTAAGCAACATGGCTAGTTACTTAATCCAAACATTCTTTAGCACAGTTAATTCTTTTTAATCAAGATTGGCTGGAGAAGGCAATATTAAGACATTACTGAAATAGAAATTTCTACTTCTATTCAATAGTTTTTACTGCTAGGCTAGCACTGGTGTCTCAAATTTCGCAGGCCTTTTGTTATAATATTGTTCAACTACAACTGGAGAGAATTTTTCCCCTCTAAATTAACTTAGCTTAAACACTCACATCTGGCTAGTGACAAAAGACTGCCACATATAATTAACTACAACAGGAAGCAGAGGTTGGTTTAGATCACATAAGGACAACCAGGTTACAGAAATGAAATCACCTGTCAATGGTTAATAAGTTCCTAGCTAGTGATCCTTCCACTAGGACTTTCTTTTCTACCGCCATCAGCATTGCCTGATAATAAAGTTCCAATTCTTTCTGAATATCAAGTGTAAAGAAATATTTACTCTTTAAATGAAGTGTTAAAGTGTTATTACTTCTTGCTTCTAGCTTCACTTTGTGTTTTTATTATCAGAGAACATGTAAACAAGTAGGTTCTCACAAATTGAAAGTCGGAGCTTTCTCAACTTTACACTGAATTAAAGAAAGGAAAAATAAAACTTCTAGAAACTGACCAAGTAAATTTTCCAAAGTAGCAACAGTTAACAAAAACCCCTCAAAAAGGTTAGTCCCTGTAACTCATACCATCTTATGGTTAAGCAAGTTAATTAGGATTATACGTTTTTAATTTGTGTGCATATATGTTTATGTGAAAACCAAGAGGTCAGAAGAGGCTGTCTGGGGATGAAGAGATGGTTCAGTGGTTAAGAGCACTGACTGCTCTGCCAAAATTCAATTCCCAGCAACCACATGGTGGCTCACAACCATCTGTAATGGGATCAGATGCCCTCTTCTGGTGTGTCTAAAGACAGTGACAGTTTACTCACATACTTTAAATAAATCTTTAAAAAAAAAAAAAAAGAGGTTTTCTGGTTTCCTAGAGCGGTTGTTTCAGGCAGTAGTGAGCCAACAATCTAATGTGGGTGTTGGGAAACAAAATCTGGATCTTCAAGGAACACAACTGAACAATTTCTCAGGCCCACAGGTAAATTCTTATAAAAACATAGTGAACAGTTTTTCAAGTCTTCTTAGACCTTTAAAAGGGCAAAGTGAAACTTAATGGCCTGCCTATTTGTTCTAGAACTGTGCCTACCCAATTAGTCTGTACTAGCTATATTGAGAACAAAGTGCTATTTTAACCTCCAATGCTCTTCCTATAAACTTCTTTTGGTCAAGCATTAAATGCATGCAAGTTAAGCTAGTAAAGCTGGAGCAGAGTAAACAGGCAGGCTATCGGCAGACAATAAGCTGTTTTCAGTCTCTGCTTGATAAGGGTTAGTTTTCTCAACTTCAACACATTTTAAGAGAAAAAGGACACTGCACTTACCACTGGGTTCTAAGAGCAGGTGATATCCAAGATACAAAAGGGCTTAGAAACCTAAGTTGTTATTACACTGTTTATCCTACTGTTTGGAAATGTATGGCTTAGCTATTTTTTGATTACACAGAATCTCAATTGTAAGTGACACCAGAAGTCAGACAGTTCAAGGACAGTGTAACATACCAACATGTAAACAAGCACTTAAATAAATTCTCAAGTCTTTCTTTCATCCACAGCTACTTTATTCTGCTGCAGGTAAGCTAGATTTTTCTTACCTCTCCTTTCTCTTTGCATTCTTCCTCCTCCTCCAAAGAACATGTCAAAGATATCCATGGGCGAGCCAAAACCACCACCTGCTCCGCCCTCTTTAATGGCCTGCTCACCTCCTTTATCATATAATTCCCTTTTTTTGGAATCAGCAAGAACTTCATAAGCTTGAGAAATCTGTTTAAACTGTTTCAGAAAAGGATATCCCATTAGAAACAACGGTGACAAAGAACAGCTACTGTATAGACTTTCAGGCACTAGCAGAAAGATGTAAACATAGCAACACTGCTGAGCTGTTTGCCAGTGCACTTACCTTTTCTCCTTCATTTGGATTCTTATCAGGGTGGTACTTCAAGGCCAATTTTCTATATGCCTTTTTCAATTCTTCCTGGGTGGCATTGGGTTTGACCCCCAGAACATCATAGTAAGTGGTTTCTTTCACCATTTTTTACAGCCTAAAATCAGAAAATGTTAACTTTAAACCAGCTTTTAACTTTTGTACAAAAGATCCATCTGCTTCTGCCTCCTGAGTGCTGCGATCAAAGAGCCGTGAACTTGCTCTTAACTGGTGGTTTTTAACTAGTAGAACTCAAGCAATCTGTTCTTTTGCCTTTATCTCATTTGTACAGTCTTTCTTAGACGTCTTAAAAGGTGAGAAATTCCTGATATGATTCAGCTGTAAATTCTAACAGATAAAATACAAATTCCAGGGAATGCGAAGGAAAGCCTGCTTAGCAGCTGGTTCCTACTCTTCTGCACTAACACATGAATTATTGGGCTTCTTCCGGTTTCCTTTCCCCAGAGGTTTTGCTAGTAACCCAGAGCAGCACCGATACGTTCCGTTTACCGGCTAGTACATTACCATTGCCTTTGTACATCTGATAAAGGCCATACACTCGCCGGAAAGCGACACTGAACACCCGGGGGTGGAGGAGTGGCTTATGAGACCAGCTCCAGGGAGCAGGTGCCCGGGCCCGGTCGCCATCCTGCTCTTCCTCGCAGCTTACCCACTCTCGCCCCTCAGGCCTGCGAAGCTGACTCGCCCTCTGGGTTTCCCCGGCACCTGGCGCCGACCGTTAAGATTTCCTTCCTTTCTCCCTCCTACCCCGGTCGAAAAGGCGGAGGGAGAAGGCCGGACCTCAACAAAGAGAGGGAGGAGAGCCAGGAGAAGCGCAAGCCGCAGCCTCCGCCCGGCTCCTCCCGCAGCCCCCGCCCGGCTCCTCCCGCAGCCCCTCACCCCTGCCTCGGTCCGCGCGTGCGCAGCGCTGCCCACCCGGCCCGGGCGGCCGAGCGCATCGAGGCGGGAGGCGAGTTGGCTTGGGCCTTGGGCCACCTCGTGGCATGCGGGGAGGCGGGCGGGCAGGGCGCCGGGCATTCCCGGCAGCCTTCTGAAGACCGAGCCCGGCTCAGGGAACCCGCAGTCCCCGCCCACGCGGGACCAACCGCCTCCGGCTTCCCCGGCTGTCTGGTGTCCAGGCCGCACGCCGCGACCGAGGGAGGCCCAGGGGCCGAGACTCACCGGTGAGCGGGCCGGCGCCGGAGAGCGGAAAGAGGAGCGTAGCACAGCGCAGCTCCGCCAGACGATGCTCCCCCACCACCCACCGAGCGTTCTGGAAAGTTCCGCCCGGCCCGCCGCAGCTGACCTCTTTTGTAGCCTAGCCCGGGCGCGTCACTTGCCGGAAGTCCCGCCCCTCGCCGCTGCTACCGCCCCTCGGTTACCTGGGCAACGGCGCGGGGGCGGAGAAGGGCTGCGCCCAAGGGCCTTGTGGGGGTGGACTCAAGCCCGGGTTCCCGAGACTCGTAGAATATTCTAGAGGCTTTTTCTTACTGCGAGGTACCAGAGTGCGGAAGTCTTGAGGTGGAGAGGTCGCGTCCTAGAGCCGTAAGCCGAGAACGAGTGCTTCTGGCGATTCGCTGAAGGAGCTCAGAGGAACCCAGCCCTTACCTCACCCGGAGTCTAATTTTCTGCAGCTCTGAGGCCTGCGGGCTAGAAATGCTGAGCAAGGCAGGCCTAGTCCCTAGACCAGCCTTGCAGGCTTTGGATCCCAAGCGCACTTCTGTCAGAGCTTTTGGTGCGAGCCAGGCTTCAGATCCTTCTGGCTCAGACAACTTGGGAGGGTGGAACCTGAGACTGCACCAAACCAGGGAAATGTTTAGAACGCCTCATGCAAACTGAGTGTCATAGATCCTTTTATCAGTCATCCACCCAATTTGGCTGCAGAGTAGCAGCAAAAACCGAAATTAATTGCAATCTTCCTGACTCAGCTTGAAAAGATCTGGGATTATAGGCTGGTACCAACAAAACTTGGTGCAAATATTTCTTTAAGACAAACACCCAAACCTGCTGAGCCAACCTGAGTGCAAATTGAAAATTGTAATGATTTTTTATGCTGATTCAAACTGCTTCCAGCAGCGTGTATGTGAAATGGACATTGCAAGTATGAGGGATTCAGATTTGCTGTCTTGTTTTTTTAAGTGTTTGACAGCTTTATAAGTGAAAATTTACAATCAAATGCGTAGTTTTTTCCCCTATGATGCCAGCATTTGGGAGGCTCAGGAGTTGAAGGCCAACCAAGGCTATATAGAAAGTTTGAGGTTGCTTGGGATATTTCAGACCCTATTTGGGTTTGAGTGTATTTGTGAGAAATTAGTATCTTAAAAAACTATTTATTAATTTTTATTTTTTATGAGTGCACTGTAGCTGTCCTCAAGCACACCAGAAGAGGGCATCAGATCTCATTACAGATGGTTGTGAGCCACCATGTGGTTGCTGGGAATTGAACTCAGAACCTCTGGAAGAGCAGCCAGTGTTCTTAACCGCTGAGCCGTCTCTCTAACCCTGAAGTTATATTCTTAATAATTTAGCCCTACAGAAAGATCTTCATCCAGTCTGCAAGCCTGGCTTGGTAGTGTAACTGCCTGAGGACAGGGTGAGAGAATGTTTGCTGTTATGTGTCTACAGTGTTCTCAGTCAGTACAGACTTTTCATTTAAGTTCCCCCACTCTCATCTTCTTTTCTCTTTTGCTTTTTTTGGGATAGGGTCTCATGTATCCCAGACTAGCCTCAGTCTTGAATTTGGCATGTAGTTCAGGATGACCTTGAACTCTCAACCTTCCTGCCTCCACCTCGTTTGGAACCATGTCCAGCTTCTCAGCTTCTCTTCAGTTTTTCTGGGGAGGGCAAAGGTGGGTAGCAGGGCAGAAGGCCTTCTCCGGACACTTCACAAGTTTTTCAGCCACTCCAGGCTGGGGTGCATAAGCATATTGGATCTGTTGCCATCACCTTAGATGAGCACTGGGTAGCTGTAGGGTGTGAGTTGAGTAGAGGTGCAGAGAGGCACTGGACATGTCTGTGTTGCAGCTCTCTGTCTTAGGCATTCCTAAAATCCAGAGTCTCTGAAAGAAAATTCCTATTTTTTTTTAAGAGAGAGTGAATCATTACTATTTGGTTGTTGCCAACATCCACCTCCACCTAGTTGTGGACTGGCCACATGGTTACTGAGAGTTAGAGTGCGCCTCATTGACTTGCCCCTCTCCTTCTATTCTTCTCTCATATATTACATATGGACTGAAGTTTCCCCTCCCATCCCTCTTTCATAGGTTCCTCCTTTTCCCCTCCCTTCCTTAGGAAAAAGCAGGCCTCCTGCCTGGGGAATCAACCAAAAAACTGCATAACAAGCTACAATAAGACTAGGCACATACCATCACACCAAGGCTGGACGATGCAACGCAGTAGTGGGGGAAATGGTCCCACAAGTAGGCAAGAGAGTCAGGGACAGCCCCGCTCCCACTGTTAGGATTCCCATAGGAACACCAAGCTATTCAGATATAACGTATGTAGAAGAACTAAGTCAGACTCCTATAAATTTCCTGATCTCACAAGTCTCTGTCAGTTGATTCTGTGGGCCATGTTCTTATGTTCTCGTGGTGTGTTCCCGACCCCTCTAGTGTTCCCAGTCCCTTCTCTTCCACCTCAGCAGACCTTCCCTCCCTGAGCTCTGCCTAATGTCTGGCTGTGAGTCTCTGCATCTCTTCCCATCAGTTGCTGGATGAATCTCTCTGGCTTCCTTGATGGTGCTTCTGTTGGGTCCAGGTGTCAGCACAGTCTGCAGGCAGGTCAAACTGTATATAGGTCGAAGGTTTTGTGGCCAGTCTGGTGTCCCAATCCCTGCACTTGAGGACTTGTCTATTTCAGAAGATGTAAGGCCCTTATTTTTAACCAAAATTCTTATATGGCCAAAAAGTATAAATAGATAGAGACACTATGTAAACAGCTAAAAATACACAAAATCACAACACATGATAAGCATACCCAATATAAAATGGCTATCATTTATCAGAAAATGGTCAAATAGTATAAATGGACAATTGACAGAAGAGTCAGTAAACATGTAAGATATGACTAAGCGCACTACTCAAGAAAGTCAATAGCTGGCAAGATTGTTCAATGGGCAAAGCACTTGCTGTTGAGCCTGGACACTTGAGTTTGACTTCAAGAACCCACATGGAGGAAGGAGAGAACAAACTCCCACTGGTTGTCCTCTATCTCTTTATTAAAGGAATGGTTCACACCACACACACACACACACACACACACACACACAGAGAGAGAGAGAGAGAGAGAGAGAGAGAGAGAGTTGGATGGAGTGGTGACATTAGGTCAAGACAGGAGAATCAAGAGTTCTAGCCTGGGTTATAGCACAAGAGCCTATCTCAAACAGAAAGCAGGGTGGGGAGATGATTCATGGGGAGAGAGAATTTATTCTGCATATTCAAGGACCCGAGTTCAAATCCCCAGCACCCACATAAAATTTTATGAACTCTGGTTTGGCATTCACAAAACAAGTGCTCTAGCTCAGAATAACTTTTTTACTTTAAAGATGTATTTAGTGTGTAGAGATGTTTTGCATACATGCAGGTCTGTACCACATGCTTGCCTGGTACTGGGGGTGGAAGAAGAGCCATTCCCTGGGTACCTATAGTTTTTTTTAGGAAGTCTTTCTATAGTTTGCATTGGCCTCAAGCTCAAAATCATTTCTCCTGAGAGCCGGGGTGCCAGGCACATATCATGCTGCCAGCCAGCATCACCTTAACTTACTCATGGGGAGTGCTTTACATGCACATCTATAGAGGTAATTCTCCACTTCACTTTGCTATTAGGTGTCTTCTGGATAGTTTTCTTTCCCATCCAGATTCTTTATGTGCTCATAAAATCCAATGTGAATATGAACGGTTTTGCCTCTTGATCTCTCTTTCTCACACACACACACACACACACACACACACACACACACACACACTTAGGAAGTCAAGTGTGAAAGAATATGGCTCTGTATCATAGCTTTAGCAGACACTAACCTCAGTTACCTGGGAAGAGCAAATGAGTTGCCTAGATCAAGTTGGCCTGTGGCTATGCCTTTGAGGCATTTTCTTGATTACTGATTGCTGTAGGAAGGTCCCATCCCATTGGGTGAGGTGCCACTTTAGGCAGGTAACCCTGGGCTATAGGAAAGGTAGCTGAGCAAGTGGAGTAGAGGTGTGTGTGAGAGGGGTGAGGGGAGGCAGTAAGCATTCTGTGGTCTCTGGTCTAGTTTCCAAGTTCCTGCTTTGAGTTTTGGTTTCCTTCAATGAGGCAAGGTAACTTGTAAGCCAAATAAACTCTTTAGTCCCTCAGATTGCTTTAGGTTACTGTTTTGTTTATTGAGACACAGTCTTACTGTATAGCCCTGGCTGGCCTGGCAATTTATGGAATATCTGCCTGCTTCTGTTTTCTGAGTATTCGGATTAAGGGTGTGTGCTACCAAGTCCAGCAACAGTACTTTTTTGTTTTTTATCTTAGCAACAGAGAAACTGTACTAGAATACTATGTACCCTTAGTTGGCTGGCCTGGAACTTGCTATATTGCTGACTGGTCTCACACAGTGGCAATACCCCTGTATTTGCCTCCCTAATCTGGTATTACGGATGTATACTACCAAGTCCAGCTCATTTTAATGCTTCACTGCTAGAGTTCTCATATCTTTAAATATGGGATTGAAAATGGGAAAGTTTGTGTATACACTTTCTGGTGGTGAGAATGGCAGAAAATCTCATGTTTATCCAACTAAGAGATCAGTTCATGGTGACCTTGTATGACTGGCTTACATCTAGGCTCCTGCAGCAAGCCATCTCCCAGCATAGAGGTGGGAAGGGTATCTGTACCAGTTTCATTATCAGTTTCTGTGCTGAGCATCAGCAAGACCTGCCATAGGCCACAGCATAAGAACCTCGGGATGGGGCCAGCAACTCAGAGAACTTTATGATCCTTTCTGAAGACTGGGTGGGGATTGGCTAACCACAGGCTGGGAGTTACACTAGTAATTCTGCTACTGTAGTTAGAAGAGGGAAAAGACCTGTGTTGTAAGTCTTTCTTTTTGGTGACTGTCATCTGTTCTTGTCCTGACTCTCCTCTTTCTTTAGTCACTGATCCAGAAAGGCAGCCTGGAGCAGAAGCTGCATCCCTTCCAACAGTTTTCAACCTCTCTTGCCGGGGATGGTGCATTGTTATGATGAGAAAGGTGCTGTGGTCTCTTGCTGTTTCCTCTTACCTTTCTCTTCCTCAGCAGTACACCCCTCCCCACAGTCCAGGACAATGAGAAAGGCAGGGTAGTAGTTAAGAAAATATGGATCTGCCAGAGTGGTGATGGCACAAGCCTTTAGTCCCAGCACTCAGGAGACAGAAGCAGTTGGATCTCTGTGAGTTCGAGGTCAGCCTGATCTACAGAGTGAGTTCCAGGATAGCCAGAGCGACACAGAGAAACCCTGTCTTTTCTATACCCCTCCCCAAAAAAGAATATATATTGATTTTAAAGAAGTGTGTGTGTGTGTGTGTGTGTGTGTGTGTGTGTGTTCGTGTATTTTATAGGCCTGGTATAGTGGTACACTCCTCTAATCCTAGCATCTGGGGGCTGATCAAGAATTACACATTTGAAGCCAGTTTGGTTTACAGATTCTGGAAACTGATTCCCTGTTGTTTGAATCTTAAATCTGCCATAAGCGAGTTATTTATACTTTCTGGGCCCGGGTTTCCTCATATGCAACAGGGAATAATAATAGCTCCAAGATAACTGGATTATTATGAGAACTAAATGAATCAAGACAGCCATTATTATGTAATGATGTTCTGGTTAAGGACAGAGTTTCCATAACATTACATTGTTGAGGTCATTTCAGTTTATCGAAGTACACCTTACACCACCACCCCCAAATGACAAAATCACATAATGATACATCTGTTAGGGCACATGCCTGCAGTTAAGAGACGTGAATATATGTATAAAGTCCTTAGAAGAGTGCCTGTAATTACATTTGCTAATAATGATAACAGTTACAAAATTACCATCTTGGAGGCTAGAGAGATAGTGCAGCAATTGAGAAAGCCCTGGCTGCTCTTCCTGAGGACCTGGATCAGGCTCTCACACCGACACAGGGGCTCACAATAGCCTGTAATTCTAGTTCCAGGGAACCAGACTCCTCTTTTTGACCTCTTTGGGTATGCGTTCACATGGTGCACAGACATATATGCAGGCAAAACAGCTGTACACATAAAAGAAAATAATTATCTCATTCAGACAGAGGACATAATAGAACTAGTAAATCACTGATTTTTTCCCCCATTAAGTATTGATCCCAGAGTCCTCCACATGCACGTGCTCTTCCTATGACCTTTTCCTTCAGCCAGTGTATTAAAATGTTGCCTTTTCTAGGCCATCAAACAAGGATGGCCATGACAGACATAATCCTTTTCCTCATGAGTTTACAGACGTCCAGAGACAGACATAAATAGACATTTATTTATGTAATTATAGAAATGATCATCTGAAGCCCCGTCTGGCCTGCACTAGTTATGTAAGCCACTTTGGCCTTGAATTTGCCCAAATCCTCTTATGTCTGTTTCCTAAGTGTTGGGATTACAGGTGTGAGCCACCGTGGCTTGCTAAATTAATATGTATCTGAGGCAGTTTTCATATTAAGGTGAGCCTTGATTCAAATTTCAGAATATCAACCTTAAACCCCCCAAAACAGTAGGAACACAATGCTTGTTTCTTGCGCCCCCCCCTTACACTCCGATTACTTAATCCTGTTTAATACATTGCCTCCAAGGTGGAGATATAAAAAAGTGTAGCTGCTTGAGATTCTGTACCAAGAGCAGGATCCAGCAGGGGCAGCCCATCTTTGTTCCTGTGTAGCTATTGGGGATGGAGCTTGTGTAGACTGATGGGTGTGAGCTCAGCTGAGGCTTGGCTCGCAGTGTGACTGATGAACAGAAGCACACCAGAGATCATCACTCCATTGGCCACAAAGCTGGTCCCGTGAGGGTCCTGAGTCAGTGAAACAGGGAAACACAGCAGGGCGAGAATCGATGGATCTACTAGAGAAAAACTGTCAGAGGGAGAACGGCTAAATGGCTCACGAGAGACTCATGTCTCCCTGCTCTACCACATATTCTAGTTCTCATATCTTTAAAGTGTTCAAGAAGGTCTGGGCATGTAACTCAGTGGGAAAGTGCTTGACAATGAACGTGCCATGGGCTTGATCCTTAGCACCAGAGGCAGGGGAAATCCCCCTTTTAACTTTTGCTAATGCACGTAAGTTCAGGAGTTTGAGGGCAACAGAGCTGAGTATCGCTCCCCTCACCTAAAGAAAAAGAAAAAAAACCCTTCTAATTTAAACAGCATTAGACCCATGTAATGATTTCTTTTTCTACCTAGCTATCCATATGACCTTTTCCTTTCAGGCCTTCTCAAAACATTTTACAAGACAGAAATAGCCTTACAATTCTTTTCTGGTTTTATTTTTTCATAAGCATCCAGCATCCCATGACTCATGTTTATGGTCTGCTTCTTTTCTATTGTAGCTGGTCTTTGCCACTTAGTGGGTTCCTTTTTCCCCATCCTTTATCTCCACCCCCCAATTCTTCCCCTAAAACTAGATAGGAGAGAAAGATAGAGAGGAGAACCCCCCCCCCCCAATCTAATTTCTTTCGTTTCTTCTTTGACCACAGCTACTCACAAACTGTCAACAACTACCTGCTTTGCCTGTAGGTTGCCCTAGTATTAATATGCTGAGAATTCCAAACATCACACAATCATAGAAACTGTCTGCAGCTGGCAAAACCATGCCTCTTATTGAGCAAGAGGCAAATCACAGTCAGCTGCTGTGGAAAGTCAGAAATAGCCCCAAATCCCTACACCTGGATTAAAATGAAAGCACATTCCTATATTTCAGTGTTTTTAAAAGAAACCCAAATTCTAGAATTTTCAAAAATGTCACTACATCCTATATCCTTTTAAAGATGATTTTAATTTTGGTTTGTATATGTGGATGGAGGCTGGCACTCAACTCCTGTCCTCTGAAGATTGGCAAGTAGTCTTAGCTGCTGAGCCACCACTCCGATCCTTCTAGTAATTTGTATGGCATAGTTGTGAGGGTAAGAGTGCCACAAGACATGTGTGGAGGTCACAGGACAACTTATGGTTCTTTTTACCATGTGCTCTCCAGGGATCATATGACATATTGGGGGTAGAGGCCCTACCATGTGCTGTATATCACACATAAAAATAAACAAATGTCAAACAAATTTTAAGGAGGGTTCTAACAAGGTCCACCTGTGGAATGAATGTGAGTGCCCGGGGTCACCGTGGTCACTCATAGAAATTAGGGCCTTCAGAGCCGTGAGCCACGGCATGTCCCACGTTGGGAGATGGTTACCAGTCCTAAAGGCAGGAGTTGAAGACAATAAATGTGACTGGTAGGTGGAGTGCTTTAAGAAAATTGTAGGGTACAGTTTGTGAACACATCATGTTTATAGGACAGAAACTCTCTTCTGATGTGCCAAGTACAGATACAACAGTCAGGGATTTCAGAATATTATCACGAAAATAGTCATGAAGCCTCTCACTGCTTCATCATGAAAACATATTCTCTAGAACAAGTCTCTCATAAAACTTAAATATTTTGATATCTGGACAAATCACTATTAGCTCATCAAATATCTATTTATTGGGACCAGGGATCAAACATGGGACCTTGTGCATGCTTAGGAAAGTTTTATGCCACTGAAATATACTAACCAGGTCCTAACTACTGTTTTAAAAATTGTTATTTTCAATTATAATGAAAACATGTCCCTGAAATTCCTCAAACACTTCCCCAAGTCCCCTTAAACTTACTCCAGGTGTGGTTTGTTTTTCTGTATAGCCCTAGTTGTCTTGGAACTCACTCTGTAGACCAGGCTGGCCTTGAGCTCTGGGTCCACTTGCCTCCAGTTTTCCTGTGTTAGGGTTACAAGCATGTTCAATCACACCCCACACAGGGTGTTCTATAAACTTTGTTTTTATCTGTGTGTCACAGCATGGGAAGCAGTAGGAGTTATTATCTAAAAAGATGCAACTCCACCTTCAGAGATCAGTCAGGAGCAGACCTTAGGCTGGATTTTCCACAAGCAGATATTCATGTGAGTATGAGTGGTTTGGAGATGATGCCAAGACATGCCAAAAGAGAGGACTAGGCAGAGAAGGGAGGGAAGATGCACAGGGTAGTAATGTGTAGGTGACATCTCCGGAGAGCTGGGTGCTCTGGGAGACAGTTTGCTGTTGACTTCAACATTGTCCCATCCGAGACAAGGAAATGCTCATCCACTTTTTAATGTCATTTTTATTATTGATCCAAGGGACAGAAATCTTCTCATTTCTAACATGTATGTGGTCAGAGAGGACCCCTGAAGCCAGAGGAAGCTTGCAAACAAAAATTACATCTTTTACAGAACTGTTTTTGGATGTATGAAACCTGTATCTAAATTTGTTTCAGTAGGTTTTTGGACCATTACTAGTAGGTAACTGTGTAATTTTGATGATATGGTTGTATAAGAAAGGTGGCTAAGCAAGCCAAGCAGAAATAGACCGTAAGTAGCATTCCTCCATGGTCTTGCTTCAATTCCTGATTTAAGATTCCTACCTTGAGTTTCTGCTCTACCTTCCCTGCATGATGGACCAAAAGCTATAAGCTGAAATGAACCATTTTCCCAAAGTTGCTTTTGGTTGTTGTTTATTACAGCATTAGAAAGCAAACCCACATACTCCCAGCTGACTCTCCAGAGGTGGTTTTTAAATGTCTGTGCCTATGTATGTATTCATGTTCACATGTAAACATTGGCCTCAGTATCTTCACTGATGGCTCTCCACCTTAAAAACAGGGTAAGGAGGCTCTCTACTGAGCCCAAGGCTGGCTAGTATTGTCCTGCCAGTCAGTGTTCTTTGGGGATCCGGTTTCTGCTTCTGCCCACTGGAGTTACATATGGATGGGCTGCCATAATCACCAGGCTTTTTGTATGTGCTCTTGGGATCCAGGCTCTGGTCTTTATGCCTGCAGGGCTAGCACTTGTTTAGCCATCTCCCCAGCCCCTTTCTAGACTTATTGTGTTTACTGAATGATGAGCCCACATACAGTTCCTAAATCATCTACTGCTGGATGTCTGACCCTTGCTCAGATCTGACCATTTGCTTCCCAGTAATAGTTCCACTGCACTCTCAGCTCCCTTGGACTTCTGCGATGGCTAAAAGCTTCATTACAGGCTCTTTGTAGGTATTGTGCTCCTTTTCTCTCACCTCTAGCCCTGAGGCCTATAGCCTATCATCTAGGCTCCTTGGCACCTCTCTGACACACTCCCAACCCTATTTGTTTGAGCTGTCATTTCACTTTGTAGCTATGGCTGGGCTTTACCTAAGTTGCCCATATCAAGCTTTGAATTCATGATGCTCCTGCTTCTACCCCAGGCATAGACTGTCACACTCAGCAAGAGATGGGTCTTTCTTGACTGTCCTCGTCCTCCTAATCCTTCTCCTCTTTAACTGCTTCCCTGGAGAATCTAAGCATAGCCTCCCCAAATACCAAAACAAAATAGTTCCCTAGCTGTACTTTCTTTCAGAGCTCTCTACTTTCCTTTAGAGCAAGTCTGTGGACCAGTGGACCAGCCTCTGGCTGAAATTGCCTTTCCCTTAGGAATCTTGAAGTCTACCAAAGTGTCAAAGATGATCTTTAATCTCTCACAGAAAAAGCCAATGAATCAATAGCTGAGAGCAAACAGTGCTGTCTTAGTCAGGGTTTCTATTCCTGCACAAACATCATGACCAAGAAGCAAATTGGGGAGGAAAGGGTTTATTCAGCTTACACTTCCATATCGCTGTTTATCACCAGAGGAAGTCAGGACTGGAACTCAGGCAGGTCAGGAAGCAGAAGCTGATGCAGAGGCCATGGAAGGATGTTACTTACTGGCTTGCTTCCCCTGGCTTGCTCAGCTTGCTTTCTTATAGATAGAACCCAGGTCTACCAGCCCAGGGATGGCTCCACCCACAATGGGCTGAGCCCTCCCCCTTGATCACTAGTTGAGAAAATGCTTTACATCTGGATCTCATGGAAGCATTTCCTCAACTGAGGCTCCTTTCTCTGTGACAACCTCAGCCTGTGTCAAGTTGACAAAAAACCAGGCAGTACAAGTGCTAACTCAGATGTTGTGCCTACCAGAATTTGCTAGATTTATTGATTTGTTTTCAAGAGCCCACAAAACTGATTTTCATCTCTGTTTGACCAAAACAGCAAAATCCAGAGTTAATCAGGCAAAACAATTTGAATAAGAACAAGGTTAGAGATCTCACACTTTCTGATTTCAAATATCTTTACAAAGAGATACAATGAAAACTGTGATTCTGGAGCAAGCATACAGACACACCTACATAAGGAAGACAGACCAGAACCTAGAAATGAAGCCTTACACACACGATTGAGTGCATTTCTAAAATGGATGACAGGACCAATGATGAGAGAATAGTCTTTTCAGCAAATAGTGTTGGGAACACAGTAATCACAGGAGAAGATGCAGGAATTCTGTGCTGTACAGTATAAAAACGAACTGAGCCAAACCTTAGAAGGGAACAAGAACTTCATGGCATATTTGGCAATGATTTCTTAGACTTGAAACCAAAAGCAGAGGCAGCAAGATTATAGGCAGGTAAGTTAGACACAAAATAAAAAGCTCCTGTGTACCTCAGGTTACAGTTAACACACTGACAAGGGGACCTGAAAAGTAGGCAGGGATGCTGGCCAGATGAAACAAAGAGACACACTTAAAGCACGAAAAAAGCCCTGAGGTTCTTTGTGTGGAGCTGTGATTCGAACCTAGGGCTTCATATATTTTTGGCAAATGCTCTACCACTAAGTTATATATCACCAAGCTCTTCCAACCCCCAACTCCAACAATATGACACTAATACCAGTAGGTTGATTTTGAGATGGCCACAAGATTTGGACATTTCTTCAAAGAAGACACACAACTGGGAAAATGATCACATAAAAAGAGCACCATCCCTAATCATCTGGGAATTGTAAATCAAAACCAATTTGGTGGCTGCTTTCAACAACAAAAACAGCTACAAATAACAAGCGTTAGCAAGCACACAGAAACTGTCTGGGCACTGTTGGGGGATGGAAAACCGTGCAACTGCCATGGAAAGCATTATGGACGTTTTCAAAGTAGTAAAAATAAAATGACCAGGGCTGGAGATGCTCAGCTGGCACAGTGCTTGTCTCAGAGTAACCAGGCCCTACATTTGGATTTCCAGCACCCATGCGAGAGCGCCCAGTGTAGTCGCTGTGCCTATTACCTCAGTGCTGCAGACGCACACAGGATGATTCTGGAGCTTTCTGGCTACTTTAACCCAACTGGTGAGTTTCAGGTTCAGTGAGAGAGACCATCTTAAAATTAAGATGGAGCCTGGAATGGTCACTGCCCTCTATTCACAGCAGAGGCAGATGAGATTTGACACAAAGCTAAGTAAAATAAACTCATTACAAAAAACAACACTACGGAATTTCACTGAAATAATATTTCCAGACTGGTCAAATCCATGGAAGCTAAGAGCACAATAGTGGGGCTTTAGGAAGACAAAAATTAGTAGTTGTTTGATTCATAGAGAAGCTGAAAAACTTACAGTGCATAGTCCCCTAACAATGTGAACCCCAATGAAATGTCTTAAGTGCCTGCTATGCATTGTTCCAAACAACCTTGTTTTTCTGTTCAGTACACTGCAGACAATGGATTAAACCTAATACAGTGGCTATAAAAACCCTGCCCAACTTTGTACAAATGACCCAGTTTAATTTTTAGCTGTAAGAGACACAATGGAGACTTCGTAGAAGCCTTGGCTAAGAGGATTAATCCTGAGTGAAAACACAAACTGTCAGGCTACCAGATCTGCCTTGATATCTTAAACAGTTGTGGACCATGTTCTCAGCTTTGAGGCTTGTACAGCTAGAGAAGCCTCTCCCTTTCTGCTCTGATCCTAACATACACCTGCATCTTCTCTGCCAACAAAAGCACATCTTTCTTTTGTTCCCAGGAATAGCCTCCCATCCTGTCTTGAAAGCTCTATCAGAGTCTGCTTTTCCACAGAAGAAAACAATAGTAACCCATTTGATCAAGAAACAAAAAAGCTCTTAGCTGAGAATGGGGGTAAAGACCCGTGATCCCAGTTCTTCAGAGGTAGAAGCAAGGGGATCTTGAATTTGAGATTAGCTTAGGGTACAGTGAAACCTTGTTTTCTTAAAAAAAAAAAAAAGACTCTAAAAGTTCAGTTCTACTGCGTTTCAGATTCTACACTCAGATTTTATTCACGAGATAGGAATTCTTTGATCTGCCAAGAAGTCTTTGGTGATTTACAATATAAGACTTTTAGGGAACGTCCTGGAACTGCTATAAAAATCAGTACAAATATGTCATCTCAACCTCCTGCCTTGCAGACTGCCCTCAGTTCATTTAGTGAAGACATCATAAAAAAAGCTTTATCTTCCTCTTCAGTCTTTTTTTTCTCCTTATAGAGAGAAGTGTAATTTGAACGTGGGTGGTAAAGCACTCCTGCCTGTAGCATAAACAATGGCTTCAAAGCTGTGTTTGGTAGCTCACACCTGCAATCCCAACACTGGGGAATCGAAGGCAAGAGGAGATTCTCGTGAGTTCAAGGCCAATTTGGGCTGCAGAATGAATTTGTCTCACGACCTTCAACCTCGTTCCTTCCCTTTCAAAGATGGCTTTAACATATAGCAAGCTTCCTGAGGAGGAAGTGCTAACAGAGCACATGGCTGCATAGACAAGCCACAGAAAATTACAGTCTGAAATCTCTCCGGATTCAGACACTAGAAGACTGTAACAGCTAGATGCCTCAGAGAAGGCAAAGGAGTTATCCTCACAGGGAACGTCTAGGCGCTAAGACCACTTTGCGTCCTGGGTATCGGGCGAGGAACGTTTCAGCCAACCCTCCAAAAGATTCCTGAATCATCACGGGTTGCTACGCAGCGGTCTGTGACGTCATCTTTCGGCACCGGAAGTGGCGAGGCGCAGTGTAGAGCAGCGTGGAGGTTTGTGAGTGTCTGCAGTCGAGGTAAGCTAGTGGTCGGTTGGGTTAGAGGCGGGCAGGGGCGTTTGACCCGGGCTGCTAACTCGGAGCGGAGACTTTGAGGGTGGAGTTCGAGGTTTCCTTCTGAGTGGACCAGGCTCCACCCTTTTGTCCTGCTCAGGTGGGCGTGTTTCAGAGTTTTAGTTTCCGCCGCAGTGTTCCGGCCTCTCTGACTCCCCGCCCCCCATCCCCACTCAACTTTTGTACCTAGTTGGCTGCAAGATCCGCGTGAAAGATTTGTAGATAAGAGTGGACACTGTCCATGCCAACGGGGCTGTTCAGCCTGTCGGGAAAGTGTTTCTGCTAGAAACGCCTTCCAAGAGTAACTTGAGGTGCTCTAGCAGTGTCCTCAGCGGGCCTTAAGAATGCCCGAAGCAGTAAGGCCTTTTTCAAGTGCAGAGACCGATTCAACAAAGCAAGGGTTTTTGAAATTACATCTATTTTGAATTGATGGGGAAGTGTTTTTGAGCAATCGATATATATTGGGGATTTCGAAAAACTCCCTGCCTATCCATTTAATTTGAGAGGTGGCCTCAAATTCCTGATCCTACTCTTGTCCCTAACTCCCAGTGATGGGATACAGGCGTTTGCCACCGGGTATGGACAATTTTTTTCTTTTTCAAGATGGGTTATAGTGTGTAGAGTAGTCTGACCTTAAACTTCTGGATATCCTGCTTGTACTAAGGTATTGAAACTACAGACCTCTGTCATATAAATCTATACAAAATTGTTTATGTGGGAAAGAAAGGCACATTTGGTTTTTATACTTTTTTCCAAGATGCTCTTTGTAAGGAAATCTTTGTTCAGTTCCCGCTTGGTTGTTACTGACTTATTTGCTGATGTATCTGTTCCCCAGCCCATATTCTTTAAGCAAGCATTCATTGTCTACTGAATTACAAAATGCATTGAAACGTACACATTTTCAGCTTGTCAGCCAATCACATGGGGCTTTATCTGGTCCTGGTTTGGGTCTCTAGTCCCTTTTCTGTCTTCAGCTTTAGATTCCATTAACAGTTAATGTTTCTCCACGCACAACGTGCCATGTCTGTGTTGTTCTCTTTGCCTAGAAATGTCTTCTTAATTCCATTTTCTGGTTCTTGTTGCTCAAATAGGCTGCTTACTCCTACCAAATTAATCAAGTTTATAAGACTCAGCTTACTCCCATCCTGTCTCCAGAAAACCTTCCTTCACATGGTACTAAGGGTTCGTATTTCCATAATACTCTTTCTAAAGGCAAATTATACCACACTGATTATAATTACTTCTGAGTCTTCTATGAGATTGGAGGCCTTTGAAAGGAGGACATATGTATTAGCTCTTGATTCCCAATGCTAGAATAGCATGAAGCACATACTAGGCATGAAATAATCTTGATTGAATGAATGAATGAGCCCGAAAACAATATTGTGTAGTGGTTAAGAACCTATTCTTTGGAAAGAGTTGAAATTCTATCTCTGGCACACAGTCTTGGTTACTTGACAGGGTACTTCTTTGTGCCTTAATTTTCCATAGTGAAGACGAGACATTGTAAATGAGACATTTAGCATAGTACCCACTGTGTAGAATGTCTTAAAACATTTGTACATTTTTATTTTGTGGATGAGCGTTTTGCCTGTCTGCATGTACCATGTGCATGCAGTGGCCATGGGGGGCAAGAAGAGGGTGTTGGATCCTCTTGGAACTGGAGCTACAGACGGTTGTAAGCTGCTGTGTGGGTGCTGGGAATTGAACCTGGCTCCTCTGGAAGGGCAGTAAATGCTCTTAATCGCTAAGCCATCTCTCTAGCCCCCCTGATGTAAATTCTTAATAAGTTATGCTGAACACCTGGGATCTGGGACACAAGACCATGCCAGCAATGGTTTCCAGAAACCTTTCTTCCATGTTTCTTGAATGGGATTCAGTGGGGAGTCTGTTCCCAAGACTGAGAAGATGGGACCTGAAATCTAAGATTTGGGTTTCTAGGAAGGAGAGAAGGATAAGTCAACATCAGAACACCATGTTTAAAGTAGCATACTGCATTCTTGAAGGATGTATGTGTGGGTAAGGGTGCCTGCCTGCATGTATGTCTGGGGAGGGAAGAGTGAGGACGGCGGCCAGTGAGGCCAGTTCTGTGAAATAAGTAACTTCTGAGAAATCAGAGGCTGAGAGTCTTAAATCCAAGTCTGTGTTGGACATTAGTCTACAATCATTTGTGCTTATGTAACTTTAAGTTTAAATTAATTGGAAATTCTGTTCCTTACTTGTGTTAATGGCCCTTCAGATGTTCAGTTATCAGTGTAGCTTGAAGGTTTACTACATTTCCATTGTGGCAGAAAATTCTTGTGCTAACAGTGCTTCAAGATAGATTTCTGGCCTAATGTCACTTGTCCAGATCATTTTGGTTCCCTAATGAAGTGGTTTGGATATGCTTGGCCCAGGGAGTGGCACTAATAGGAGGTGTGGCCTTGTTGGAGTAGGTGAGTCATTGTAGGTGTGGACTTAAGACCCTTGTCCTAGTTGCCTGGAATCCAGTCTTTTCTTAGCTGCCTTCAGAACAAGAGGTGGAACACACAGCTTCTCCAGCCCTATGTCTGCCTGGATGCTGCCAGGCTTCCACCTTGATGATAATGGATTGAACCACTGAACCTGTAAGCCAGCCCTAATTAAATGTTGTCCTTATAAGACTTGTCTTGGTCATGGTGTCTCTTTCATAGCAATGGGAATCCTAACTAAGACACCTAGGAATCAGAAGTAGCTGGTGGTGGCACTTGACTTTAATCCCAACAGGAGGCAGAGGCAGGTGAATCTCTGAGTTTGAGGACAGCCTTATCTATAGAGGTAGTTCCAGGACAGCCTAGGCTATACACAAAGAAACTGTGTGGAAGAGGAAAAACCAAACTCCTGTTTTAGGGCATTCTACTTTAAGATGAAGAACACAACTGGGTGTGTTTGTGTACCACTCAGGAGGCAGAGATAGGTGGATCTCTGAGTTAAAATCATCCTGGTCTATATAACAAGTTCTAGGCCAGTCACAGGTACATTGTAATGAGATCCTGTCTCAAGAAGCAAAGAGAAAGTGGAAAATGTTGAGAACTTTGGTAGGGTTATCATCTGATCAGTTATCTGCCAGCATTGAATGTAAGCTTGCTGATTTTTGTAGGCTTGTTGTATGCTACGTAGTAAATGCTGGTAGTAACAGTGCTGATCAGGCATGATGCTTGCAGCTTATGGAGTTTCACTGGAGGGTCTGGCTAAATTTCAGGAACACCCATCCTTCTAAATTCTTGTATTTTACAGTCATTAATTCCTACAAATTGGGTCTGTAGGCCCAAATGGCCCAACTTGCTACTTAACTGCATCAGCTTCCCAGGAATAGTATATCAGAACATTACACCTTAAGAACTTGAGGGAATGTGTATATATTTGTGGCAGAAGGGAGTGCTATTTCTATTGTCTTTCCATGCTCCTAGCTGTTCATTGGATCCTCTCCTCCTACTCAAGCTGCTCTGTCTGATGGCTACTTTGTCAGTCATAAAATTTGTTTCTCAGTACCAGTGAGGACATGCTTCACTTTCCTGTCTATTACCTGCCCACCCATCAATTTCCCAACAGATGCACCGTGGAGCATAACATTGTGGATTGGATCTGCCTGTAGTATCATCACCACTGGCCTGGGTTTAGGATCTTAGATGAACAGCTGACACCTGTTGAATTTGGACTTTCTGGCCTCTGTTTTAATGGCAGCTTCTGGGTTAGTCTCTGATCCCAGCTTCCTGTACTCCTCTGCCTACACATAGCCATTGGCTAGGTATTCTTGGGCTCCTGTTGTTTCACGGTACTTTGACATGTAAAACTTGGCTTTGTCTCCTGCCAGTTATGTTGAAGCTTAGCTCTCATCCTGGTGTTTTTTCCTTTTGCCCTTTTTTTGAGCGACACTTGAGGCAGCGTATCTGGTGCAGCCAAGTTGGCCTTCTGACTCATGCTTACCTTGTGGAATTCTGCACTGTCACTTGTGCTCTTTAACCTGAGATGCCTGTTTCATCCTTCCTGTTTAGTTCCCTTCCCTTCTGGCCTTCTCTGACCTGGGAGTTTTGGAGACCTTTTCTGACTGACAGAGAACTTTGAACTAAAGGTAAATTGTTAATCGCTCTGAACTCCATGCCAGAGGCACACATTTTCAGTTACCACCAGCCAAGATACTCTAGATTCTCGAATGTAAGACACACACACACACACACACACACACACACACACACACACCACTCAACATTTATTTTATATATGTGAGTACACTGTTGCTGTCTTCAGACACACTAGAAGAAGTTATTGGATTCCATTACAGATGGTTGTGAGCCACCATGTGGTTGCTGGGAATTGAACTCAGGACCTCTGGAAGAGCAGTCAGTGCTTTTAACTGCTGGGCCATTTTTCCAGCCCTGGCTTCCCCTACTCTTACATGGCTGGATGCTTTCTCTCCTGCTTCCTCAAGTCTGATCTCTCTGCTTTCCCAGCATGGCGATTCTAAAAACTCTCTTGCTCCCTTGCCTGGGAAATCTAAATCCCCCCCCCCCCCCCCCCCCAGTCTTCCTGCCCAGCCATTGGCCGCAGGTAACTTTATTTTACCAATCTAAGCCAACTGGGGGCAGGAACCCTCAGCATCTTTCTGGCTGGTTCCCGTCTAAGTTTGGGAGTCAAATTAACACAAATAGCATTAGAACCAATCCACAACATTGAACCTCCTTGGTCTGCATGTGCTCACACTAACCAGTCCCTGGGGATGTGTCCCTCTGCCTCATTCTGCCTTGCATCCTCTTGTCTTTGCAGATGATAACAATGATCTTTGTTTCTAAATACAGCAGTTGTGCAGAAGGCATGCATGTTGCTTGGGCAGGAGGCAAGACATCCCCAGAGGTATTAGAAGCTTGAGCATTGTTAAGGCTCTAGAACAGTGGTTGTCAATCCCTTTGGGGTCAGCCAACCCTTTCACAGGGGTCACACATCAGACACTCTGCATACCAGATATTTGCAATACAATTTATCACAGTAGCAAAATTACAGAAAATAACTGTATGGTTGGCGCACCACACAAGGAACTGTATTAAAGGATTGCAGCACCCGGAAGATTGAGAAACCACTGGTCTAGAGGGTAGAGAAGCATCCTGAAGACCTAGTCCTAGCCTTGCCACAATTCTCTCTTCTTTCTTGGATTACTTCGTCCTTTTTCTTTGCTTCAACTTCTCTCAGATACATTCAGTTCATCCATTCTTGTGTTTCTCTGCTTGACTCTTAGAACTTCCACAAGCCAAGTCAATTAATTGTGTTCTGGTGTAAAATTCAGGGCTGAGGATTTAGCTTACTAGTAGAGTACTTATTCAGCAAGGGTTTGGTTCCCAGTACACCACACACACACACACACAAAACCTTACCCTTCCCAAAAGCAATAGCTAAGGGAACCAATGTGAAATTGCTTCTTCATTGTTTTTTTTTATTTTTTAAAGAAAAACGGTTTATTTTTATTTTTTTTAATTACGTGTATGTGTATGGCGGAGGGTGGTGTGTACACGTGAATGCAGGTGCCCACGGAGACCGAAGTGTCAGACCCCTGGAGCCAGGATTATAGGTGCTTTGCAAACTTGGTATCTCTGCAAGAACAGTATGTACTGTTAGCCTTTGAGCCTCCTCTGTCATTTCTTCACCTCTAAGTAGTGTCTTCCTATAAATCCTTCAGTTTGTTTAATGGCATCTTCCAAATTAGAACTGTAGCCCCCAACCCCAATTTTTTAAAAATAGTCTTATGTAGCCCTGGGTGTCTTAGAACTCATTATTTATTCAAGGCTGGCCTTGAACTCATAGAGATCTGCCGGCCTTTGCCTCCTTAGTGCTTGGGTTAAAGTCATGCACGGTGTCCGGCTAAATTAGAAATCTTTTGTTTGATATCTCTTTACTGCTTTGCCATTTTTCAAATGTCACCAGAAGATAAGTGAGTTTTCTAGACTCCTCCTCTTCCTTTCCCTATTGTTAAGACAGAGTCTTACATTGTAGTCTTGGCTGGCCTGGAACTTGGTATGTAGGAGACAGGCCTTAGATTTCTGAGAATGGAGACCAGCTTTGTCTAAATGGTTCCAGGCTTGCCGGTGCTGATATGAGAAAAGGAAAGACCAGGGCTGGAGAGACGGCTTAGCAGTTACATATTCGACCTGTATGGTGGTCATAATGGCCGTAGCCCTAGGTCCAAGGATTTGATGTTCTTTCCTGGCTTCTGCAGCTATTTCGTGACAAGCACACACGTTCCCTCTCTCAAATAAAACAAGGGCTAGAAATGGAGTTCAGTGGACAACACTTGCTTCGCACGTGTAAAGCCCTGACTTCAATTAATTCTCCCCACCCCCAAACAAAAAGAAAAGAGTGTGAGAGAGAAACCCAGTACACAGAAAGACACCAGAGATCTGATGAACTTTTTTCTTTAGGACTGTTTTGTTCTTTAAGAGTGTTTTGTGTGTGTATATAAATGTACCATATTAGATTCCTTGAAAGTTACAGATGGTTATGAATCTCTGTGTAGGTACTGGGAACCAAATATGGGTCTCTGGAGGAGCTGTAAGTGCCGTTACTGCTCAGCTGCTTCTCTTGGTCCCACATCTTTGTTGTTCAGTTCTTGGTTCTTTGTCACAACTCAAACTTTCAAATATATCCCTTTCTTCATGAGACCCCTTTTAATACTCTCAAGGGGCGGTCTTGTCATTGGGCTAATGTCACTTTTGGTTACCTTCTTAGAGTGCTTGTATCTTACCACAGTAACTAGTGTGTGCATTGTCTGCTCTTCAACTGCCAGGGACAGTTCTTATACTCACTTCTGAGGGACACTCTGCATTTAACATGATGCCCAGCATAGGATATCAACAAATATGTAATGAGCGTTTGAATGCTTAACATGATTGGTGGGGTAAATACCTTCATGAATCCTCTGCAGCCTCCTGTCATTAGCACAGCGTTACAGCTGAGGAAGTGAGGAGGGAGGTGAAGTCACCTATCCCAGTGACTATCCTCAAAGATATGTGTGGTGAGGCTGGGCGTAGCCTGGGTGATTTGTTTTTCAGTGATTCTGCTTTGTTTTTAGAGCCAAGATGCGGGTATGCTGGCTGGTGAGACAGGGCAGCCAGCACCAGCGAATCAAACTTTCCCATTTGGAAGCTGTTGTGATTGGTCGAAGCCCAGAGACCCAGATCACAGATAAGAAATGTTCCCGCCAGCAAGGTAACTGTCATAGCAATGACTGTGTTTATTTATGGACGATAATGATAACCAGAGAAACACATTTCCTGCTGTTCATGCTGAAAAACCTCTGTATTCCAAAAACAAGGCTTATAAGTTGTGTTCCTTTAGCTAACCCCTGGGCTGGGCCATCCTTGATTCTGTTTTCACAGTGCAGTAACAAGTAAGGCAGGTTTAGGAAAGGGATGGGTGGCCGACATTTTGTTATATTGGGATGGCAGGATTGAGTCTTGTACTCTGCTGTGTCCAGTAAATTCTGGAATCTCCAATCTGAAACCCTGTTTGAGTCACAGTGGGGTGGTGTCAGCTTTTACACAGAGGGTAGGTCTCTTTAAGAATGTGGCACCCATCTTGTCTTTCAAATGGTTTATGGGAAAAGCTAAAACACACACACACTCCACACACACACACACACACACACACACACACACACACACACACACACACACACAATCTAGACCCCCTCTCTCTCTCTTTTTCTCTCTCTCTCCTACAAACTATAGGCACGTTCAGTGTAAACCCTAAGGGTCTGGATTTAGAGTTGGGATTCTGCAGTGCTTTCTTGAAGATTCTTTTCATTTCTTCAGGCAAGTTTGAACTTATGTTTTCTAAGATCACATTTTTTACCTCTTTCTCTCTTGAAGTCACTTGATGGTAATATTCCCTGCCCTGAAGCTCATGCTAGAGAAGTTCTTTACAAGTCTACTTAGCTTCAGCTCAATTCTTGGTAGGTTTTCTTTTTCTTCAGTAGTAGAATCTTTTTTTTTTTTTTTTTTTGTTTGTTTATAATTTTTAATAAACGATTTGTTTATTTATTTAATGTGAGCTGTCTTCAGACATACCAGAAGAGGCATCAGATCCCATTACAGATAGATGGTTGTGAACTACCATGTGGTTGCTGGGGATAGAACTCAGGACCTCTGGAAGAGCAGTCAGTGCTCTAACCACTGAGCCATCTCTCCAGCCCACTGGAATTTTATGTAATCATGAGCTAGGAGCTTTTCTCCTCTTGGCAGTCTGTGATCCTGAGCTGGCTAGGGGTCTGTAGGGATTCATGAAAGCTGCATCATAGTTTTGTTCTTTTTTTGTTTTTTTTTTTTTGTTTTTTTTTGTTTTTTTGAGACTCAGTATGTAGCCTTGTCTGTCCTGGAACTTACAATATGGGCCAGGCTGGTCTCTAACTCACAGAGATCCACCTGCTTCTGCCTCGTAACTGCTGGGGTTTAAAGTGTGTGTCACTGCAACCTGCTTCAGAGAGTGAAAGAGACTGAGCATTTGTTTTTTTCTGATTGATTTTATTATTTTAAAAGTTATATGTGTGTCTATATGGGTATATTTGACTTCAGTTCCCTGTGGAGACCAGAGGCATCAGATTCCTCTGGAACTGGGGTTGAAGGTGGTAATGAGCTGTCCAGTGTTGGGAACCAAACTTAGGTTCTCTGGAAAAAGCAGCAGCAAGTAAGTACCATTAACCAATGAGCCATCTTTCTAGCCTCCACTCCCCTCACCTCCACAGCTTTTCAGTAAGAATATTAGCAGTAGGTAACAGATACATGCACTAATATAATGTGTGTGTGTGGTGTGTGTGTGTGTGTGTGTGTGTGTGTGTGTGTGTGTGTGTGTGTTGTGTGTGTGGGCAGTTAAGATATTCTTACATATTCCAGACTGACCTCACACACTGGCTAGGCAGCCAAGGCTGGCCTTGAACTGATCTTGACTCTACTTCCTAAGACTGGGATTACCACCATGCCAGCTCACTGATGGGCGTTTATGGAAGGGTTTGAAGCTATTAGACATTGGTGGGATTTGTAGGCCCAGGCACATGCAGAACTGGCTCAGCTGTGGGTTGCCTGCAGTGGTCAAGCTTTGCTGTCCTGTAGGGACAACAGAGTGCCTGGTTTTGGTTGCATCTGTGTTTACTGTTTTCTTATGTCTTTCAGTACAGTTGAAAGCAGAGTGTAACAAGGGATATGTGGAAGTAAAGCAGGTATGTGTGTTCATGACCTGTCTCCGTTTTTACACTTGATAGTTTTCTTATGATGTTGTGGACTGCCTGCCAGCTACTGTCTGTCATAGGGGAAGAGATGGAGTGAGTAATAGGCAGGCAGAGTAAGTAGTTAATGTAGATGCAGCTCTGTCACCGATGGCGTTGTTGCTATTGTACTTACATTGTGATGATGTGTCCGCAGATGGGGGTCAATCCCACCAGCATTGACTCGGTTGTCATTGGGAAGGACCAAGACATGAAGCTGCTGCCTGGTCAGGTTCTCCACATGGTGAATGAACTTTATCCATATACT
Source organism: Micromys minutus (assembly GCF_963924665.1). NCBI lineage: Eukaryota > Metazoa > Chordata > Mammalia > Rodentia > Muridae > Micromys > Micromys minutus. The sequence continues at coordinate 42,380,651 of NC_137961.1, read as the reverse complement.
GTAGAGTTTGAGGAAGTGGCAGAGGACCCTAACCTAACGCGGAGGAAGAGAAAGAGGTCAGACTGTGATACTGAGGAGATGGAAGCCGAGTCTGGGACAGGGCTGGCACCTGGGAGCAGCCCCAGCCAGTGCTCTGTGCCCCTTAAGAAGGGCAAGGATGGAGCCACCAAAGAGGTGAGAATAGCGTGATTGGTAGATGATGTGGAGATGAATTGAGACGATGACTGCTTAATTGTTTGTACACTGTAAATTGTTTGTACACAGTAAGGTGGTAGTAATCTAATGAGGGCTTTTAACTATGATCAAAGACTCACTTGTTGGTGGCCTGAAAATCACTTGGTGAACATTCCTTTAGATGGCTTTCTATTAAGTTCCTGAGGTAAACCACTTGAAGAAAGACAGGGCAGTCGGTAATGACAGTGTGCTACACCCTGCCCGGCTTAGTGAGGGAATGAGGAAAGGACAGACACACACAGAGAAAAGTTGGAGTTGGGTTGGCTGCACTCTCTAATGGAGACACATTACCACCAACAGCTGGGAAACTCAGCATGTTTATTTTGTACATCTGAACTGAGGAGTGGGTGTATTGTGTACAGCTGAACAAGGAGACAGGTCTAGGTGATACTGGTAGGAGATCTCAGGCTGTAAAACATCTTGGAGGAGGACCTGTAGTTGATGGTTTCTGCATACACTGCATAGCCAGCCATTTGTAAACACTGGCACTTGGACTAGGGGATGGGTTTGCCATCCCTCTGGGCCCTATCTGAGGAATCCATAGGCACTGAGGTCCTTGCCATGACTGGTCATGGCAACAACACACATTTATTCAGGACTTCATCCACTCCTTACACTCTAGTCCCCATAATAGTATAATTAATGTTTAATACTAAAATGGGCCACTTGCTTGTCTACCTATTTGTTAACCTACTTGTACCTATTTGATAATGTTTTCAGATGCTGATGTCAAAGGAGAAAGTTGGCTCAGCTGCACTGGAGTGTAAACAGGCAAGGAGGCTGATTTGTACTCTGGCAGTGGCTTCATGGCACTTTTCCCGGGGAGATGTGAATAGTGAACCAGTGATTTTAATTGTGGTTACAGGAGCAAGGGCATCTTAAGTGTGACTCTCATCAGAGAGGAGTCTCCCTCTTAGCAGTGATAGCCGCTCGCGTATCCTCCCTCCTCATCCCCCAGTCTTGTTTAGGTAGTCACAACTGCTTCTATTCAGGACAGCAGTCACGAAGTTCCACAGCAGGCCTCCTCCTTCGTACACTGTCACTCTCTGCAGACACAGCAGAGGAGGACATCAGATCTCACTACAGATGACTGTGAGCTGGAAGAGTTCAGCCTGAGCTCTGAGAGTTGAGCCATCTCTCCAGCTCGAAGGCCTTCTTCTTTACACTCCTGATGTAGAAGGCTGTTGTGGTCCACAAGGGCGATGGACTAAAGTAAAGGAGTCTAGTGTGACTCTCAAAAACTATCCTTACTTCATGTTTCATTTGGACTTTGCTGATACACAATATTAGCTCCATTTAGTTATTGGCATTTACGTTTATATTGGTTTTTTTTTTTTTAATTTAGGAATCACTGGGCCACTGGAGTCAAGGCTTGAAGCTGTCTATGAAAGACCCCAAAATGCAGGTCAGAATAAAATTGTATAATTTTAGTGTCTGTCATGTAGTACATAATCATACTACAAAAGTTGTGATTATAAATGAAGCCAAAGGACGGCAGTTCTTCCTCGTGGGATTCTGTTACTGCACTTTCCTGTGAGAACAAGTATCACCTAATACTACATTTCTTGGTCTCCTCCTCAAGTGTTATACTGTACCCACACTTAATGGCTGTTTCCACATATCCATGCATGCATTGTAGGCTAGGAGCCATAAATGAAGTTTCCTGATTTTGGATCACCTTCCTTAGCATTATACTTTCTGAGTCCATCTATTTTCCTATAGATGCTGTGATTTCATTTTTCTTTTGAAAATCTTTTGATCTAATGTGAAGGGCATTTTCCCTGTATGTTTGTCTGCACACCATGTATGTGCCTGGTGCTTGAGGATCCCCGGGACTGGAATTACAGATGATTGTGCACCACCAGAGGGATATTGGGAATCAAACCTGGATCCTCTGAGGAGCAGCCAGTGCTCCTCATGTCCTCTTTACAGTGCTCCTGCTCCCTTTCTTTCTGAGACAGGGTCTCTTTCTACAGCCCTGAGTGTCCTGAAATACTACGTAGACCAGGATTTCCTCAGACTCAGAGAGATATGTCTGCCTATGCTTCCTGAGTGCTGGGAGTAAAATCATACACCTCCACACCCAGTCCCTGGTTTCCTGAATACTATTCCATTTTGTATTTATAGCACATTATCCATTCATCATTGATGGACACATGAGTCATGAAAGAGCATGTAAGCTTCTTCTAGCCTGAGTTCTCATAGTTTATTTTTTTGTTGTTGTTGTTGTACATAAGTGTATACATTGTAATTGATAGTGAATGTGTCAAACCCTAAGTGAAACTCCACAGCCTGAGAATGTCCATTTTAACTATAAAAGTTCACTGAGATGTATACCAGTATGTAATGGCAAGTGTGTGCAAGTAGCTACGTTGATCTGTGTGATTGTTTTTGTTTGTGAGTTTGTTAAAATGATTTTATAAGAAGTAACTGGAGGTTACTCACTTCTTGAGATGAATATACTGCCTGCTTTGTCTCTTTTTACCTTCTGGGTGCTATTAGGAGAGATTGTGGACTGGCAAGATGGCTTAGTGGATAAGGGTGCTTGCTGCCAAGGCTGATGACTTGAGTCCAGTCCCTGGATCAACAAGGCAGAAGGAGAGAACAAACTCCTTAAGTTGTCCTGTAGTCTCTCTCCACAGATAAATAATAGATGTTAAAAAGGAAATTTTGCTCATCTGAGCAAGGTCCCTTTGAAGGGATCATCAGGTGATGACTGTATTAATGCTGCCTTCATGTCAGAAGTCGTCTGTCATCCCTCAGTCAGGGCTCCTTCAAGTCTACACATACTCCAGGTCTGTTAGAGAGCTTGGATTGAATTCTGCCTGGGGAGATCTTAACACTGAGTTCTTGAGAAGTCTTGTACTATGTATCTCTGTATCCTGTGTACTGTGGTGTTTGAAAACATGGGCTTTGGAGTTTATGGGACTCGGGTGGGAAACTGTGCCGTGATATGACGACGGGTGTAAGACGCTGTCAGTGTGTCTGCATCTTCTCTACCTCTAAAAACGTTTTCCACCATGTTTTCAAATAAATGAATGAGTAGCTGGCACATATACAAAGATCTCAGCTGATGTCTCTTTCCTTCCCTTGTGCTCTCTGCTAGGTTTACAAAGATGATCAGGTGGTGGTGATTAAGGATAAATACCCCAAGGCCCGGCACCACTGGCTGGTCTTACCATGGGCCTCCATTTCCAGTCTGAAAGTTGTAACCAGTGAACACCTTGAACTTCTCAAACATATGCAAGCTGTAGGGGAAAAGGTGATAGCAGATTTTGCTGGATCCAGCAAACTGCGCTTTCGATTGGGTTACCATGCCATTCCCAGCATGAGGTAAGCCTTGGGGTGAGGTGGTGCACACTGGTTCAGTCTGGGTGAGCAGCTTGGACTTGAGTGTCTGAGTAGTTTTAAGGCCCAGCGGAGTAGATGGGATGTTTCTGAGGCAGATGGGCCAGAATCTTGTACTTGCCTGTGAGCCCAAGGTCCTGCTTCTGCATGTAATTCAGTCCCTTGTGTTTTTGTTTTTTGTTTGTTTTATTGTTTTGTTTTTTTTCTCACACAGTTTAAACGTTTTAAAATGCAAGCTTGATGAAGTAGCTTCACGACCTTAGATGAGGACTCAGTGTCTTGTGGCTTATTGGTATTTTTGGAGTTACCTATAATAAATAAATAAGAACCATTGCTCTAAAGGAAACAAAGCATCATAGACTTAGGAAAATGTGGGGTTTGTTCTTCATTGGCTTAGTTGCAGAAGTATTTGTTTTTCTCTCCACAGAGTGCATGCAGGATAAACTCCTTCAGTTCATGTGGTCCAAGTAATAAGAAAATGCATGGGCTACACCTCTGGGGTATGCTTCAGTCCCAGCTGTTAACAGACTAAGCTATAATAAACAACAGGGCTTAGAGTCTAAAGCTTTTTATTCTTTTGAACTCTTGTTACATCAGCTTCCTGAGGCTGGGACTACAGGTGTTTTCTACTCCAGATAACCACTTGAATATTTTTGAGATTTGTCTTTATTTTATGTGTATGTTTTGCCTACTTATATATCTTTGTGTGTGTGTGTGTGTGTGTATGTGTGTGTGTGTTCTTGGTGCCCATGGAGGCCAGAAGGGGCATGGGATCCATTGGAACTTGAGTTAGAGATGGTTGATAACTGCCAACTGTTGGTGCTGGGAATTGAACCTGGGCCCTCTGGAGGAGCAGCTCCTACTCTTAACTGCTGAGATATCTCTGTAGTCCCCCCTTTAAAAAAAGATTTATTTATTTATTATATATAAATACATTGTAGCTGTCTTCAAACACACCAGAAGAGGGCATCAGATTTCATTACAGATGGTTGTGAGCCACCATGTGGTTGCTGGGATTAGAACTCAGGACCTCTGGAAGAACAGTCAGTGCTCTTAACGGCTGAGCCATCTCTCCAGCCCAGCCTAGTATTTCATACAGGCTGGATAAGCACTGTTTTTTTTTTTTTTTTTTTTTTTTTTTTTTAATTTATTGGATATTCTCTGTATTAACATTTCAAATGTTATACTTTCCCCCCACATTCCCCTTCCTCCTCCCCCTCTATTTGCTTCCATGAAAGTGCTTCCTCTCCCAATCACTCTTTCCACTTCAGTGCCTTGGCTGGTTGATGGTGATGTTCTTTCTTCCCTTGAGGTTGCAAGCCTTTCAGCTCTTTAAGTCCTTTCTCTAGCTCTTTTATTGGGGTCCTCTGTTTTCAGTCTGATGTTTAGTTGCAAGCATCCTCACCTGTATCTATATGACTCTGGCAGAGCCTCTGAGGAGACATCCATATCTGGTTCCTGCCAGTAAACTCTTCTTGGCATCAGCAATAGTGCTTGGGTTTGGTGATTGCATATGGGGTGGTTCTCCAGGTGAGGCAGTCTCTGTAGATCTTTTCTTCAATCCCTGCACCTCTATTTGACCTTGTATTTGAGCTTCATAAGTTCTGTGGATGGATTCTTGGGTATTCTGAGCTTTTTTTTCTTTTTTGGGTGGGGGTGCTAGTATCTGCTGATAAGTGAGTGCATACCATGAGTGCTCTTTTGTGACCGGGTTACATCACTCAGGATGACAGCTTCAAGTTCCTTCCATTTGCCTAGGAATTTCACAAACTTATTTTTAATAGCTGAGTAGTACTCCATTGTGTATATGTACTACAATTTCTGTATCCATTCCTCTGTTGAAGGATATCTGGGTTCTTTCCAGCTTCTGACTATTATAAATAAGGCTGCTATGAACATTGTGGAGCATGTGTCCTTGTTAGATGTTGGAGCTACTTTTGGGTATATGCCCAGTAGTGGAATAACTGGGTCTTCAGGTAGTACTATGTCCAATTTTCTGAGGAACCACCAGACTGATTTCTAGAGTGGTTGTACCAGTTTACAATCCCACCAACAGTGGAGGAGTGTTCCTCTTTCTCCACATCCTTGCCAGCATCTGCTGTCATCTGATTTTTGATCTTAGTCATTCTGACTGTTGTGAGGTGGAATCTTAGGGTTGTTTTGATTTGCATTTCCCTGATGATTAGGGATGTTGAGCATTTCTTTAGGTGCTTCTCAGCCATTCAGTATTCCTCCATTGAGAAGTCTCTGTGTAGCTCTGTACCCCATTTTTAATAGGATTAATTGATTCTCTAGAGTCTAACTTCTTGAGTTCTTTGTATATATTGGATACTAGCCCTCTATCGGATGTAGGATTGGTAAAGATCTTTTCCTAATCTGTTGGATGCTGTTTTGTCCTTTTGACAGTGTCCTTGACCTTACAGAAGCTTTGCAATTTCATGAGTGGATTCTTGATCTTAGAGCATAAGCCATTGGTGTTCTGTTAAGGTGTTTTAAGCTCTTCTCTACTTTCTGTTCTAACAGTTTCAGTGTACCTGGTTTTATGTGGAGGTCTTTGATTCCCTTGGACTTGAGCTTTGTACCAGGAGATAAGAAAGAGTCAATTTGCATTCTTCTGCATGCTGACTGCCATTTGAACCAGCACCATTTGTTAAAAAGGCTGTCCTTTTTCTATTGAATGTTTTTAGCTCCATTGTCGAAGATAAAGTTACCATAGGCGTGTGGGTTCATTTCTGACCCAGAAAGACCTAGAGACAGTCTACCTGCCTGTCTCTGTACCAATACCAGGTAGTTTTAATCACAATTGATCTGTAATACAGCTTGAAGTCAGGGATGGTGATTCCCCCAGAAGTTTTTTTTAACTGTTGAGAATGGTTTTGCTATCCTGGGTTTTTATTCTTCCAAATGAGTTTGCAAATTGCTTTTTCTGACTCTATGAAGAATTGAGTTGGAATTTTGATGGGGATTGCATTGAATTTATAGATTGCCTTAGGCAAGATGGCTATTTTTACAATGTTGATCATTCCAATCCATGAGCATGGGTGATCTTTCCATTTTCTGAGATCTTCTTCAGTTTCCTTCTTCAGAGACTTGAAGTTCTTGTTGTACAGATTATTCACTTGTTTGGTTAGGGCCACACCAAGGTATTTTATATTCTTTGTGGCTACTTTTGAAGGGTATCGGTTCTCTTAATTTCTTTCTTCGCCTATTTGTCCTTTGAGTAGAGGAAGGCTACTGATTTATTTGAGTTAATTTTATTTTCAGCCACTTTGCTGAAGGTTTTTATCAGCTGTAGGAGGTCTCTGGTGGAATCTTTGGGGTCACTTAAGTACACTATCATACCATCTGCAACTAGTGATATTTTGACTTCTTCTTTTCCAATTTGTATCCTTTCGACCTCTTTTTGTTGTGTTATTGCTCTGGTTAGTACTTCAAATACTATATTGAATAGGTATGGAGAGAGTGGATAGCCTTGTCTAGTTCCTGATTTTACTGGGATTGCTTCAAGTTTACCATTTACTTTGATGCTGGCTACTGGTTTGCTGTATATTGCTTTTATTATGTTTAAGTATGAACCTTGAATTTCTGACCTTTCCAAGACTTTTAACATGAAGGGTTGTTGAATTTTGACAAATACTTTCTCAGCATCTAGAGAGATAATCATGTGATTTTTTTCTCCCTTTGAGTTTGTTTATATAGTGGATGACATTGATGGATTTCTGTATATTGAACTATCCCTGCATCCCTAGGATGATGCTTACTTGACCACGTTGAATGATTGTTTTGATGTGTTCTTGGATTCAGTTTGCAAGAATTTTATTGAATATTTTTACATCAATGTTTATGAGGGAGATTGGTCTAAAGTTCTCTTTATTTGTAGAGTCTTTGTATGGTTTAGGAATGAGTGTAGTGTGGCTTCAAAGAATGAGTTGGGTAGTGTTTCTTGTTTCTATTTTGTGGCATAGTTTGGAGAGTATTGGTATTAAGGTCTTCTATGAAGGTCTGATAGAATTCTGCACGAAACCCATCAGGACCTGGGCTTTTTTTTGTTGGGAGGCTTTTGATGACTGTTTCTATTTCTATAGGGGTTATGGGGCTGTTTAGATAGTCTCTCTCATTCTGATTTAACTTTGGTACCTGGTATCTGTCTAGAAAATTGTCCATTTCCTCTAGATTTTCCAGCTTTGTTGAGTATAGGCTTTTGTAATATGATCTGGTGATTTCTTCAATTTCCTCAGTTTCTGTTATGTCTCCTCTTTCATTTCTGATTTTGTCAATTTGGATACTCTCTCCTTGCCCTCTAGTTAGTCTGGCTAAGGGTTTATCAATCTTGTTGATTTTCTCAAAGAACCAGCTCTTGGTTTTGTTGATTCTTTGTATAGTTCTTTTTGTTTCTATTTTGTTGATTTCAGCTCTGAGTTTGATTATTTCCTGCCATCTACTCCACTTGGGTGTTTCTGCTTCTTTTTGTTGGTTAAGCTTCCATGTGTATGTGGGATTTTTGCTGTTGTTGTTATTGACGACCAGCCTTAGTCCATGGTGATCTGATAGAATGCATGGGATTAATTCCATCTTCTTTATCTGTTGAGGCCTGTTTTGTGACTGACTATATGGTCAATTTTGGAAAAGGTGCCTTGAAGTGCTGAGAAAAAGGTATATTCTTTTGTTTTGGGATAAAATATTCTATAGATGTCTGTTAAATACATTTGGTTCATAACTTCTGTTAGTTTCACTGTGTCTCTGTTCAGTTTCTTCATCCATGATCTGTCCATTGATGGGAGTGGGGTGTTGAAGTCTCCCACAATTATTGTGTGTGGTGTAGTACATGCTCTGAGCTTGAGTAGGGTTTCTTTTATGAATGTGGGCGCTTGTATTTCAAGCACAGATGCTCAGGATTGAGAGTTTCTCTTGATAGATTTTTCTTTTGATGAGTAAAAAGTTTCCTTCCTTGTCTATTTTGATGACTTTTGGTTGAAAATCTATTTTATTCAGTATTAGGATGGCTACTTCAGCTTGTTTCTTGGGACCATTTACTTGGAAGGTTTTTTTCCAACCTTTTACTCTGAGATAGTGTCTGTCTTTGTTGCTGAGATGAGTTTCCTGTATGCAGCAAAATGCTGGATCCTGTTTACGTATCCAGTCTGATAGTCTATGTCTATTTATTGGAAAATTGATTCCATTATGTTAAGGGATATTAAGGAATAGTGATTGTTGTTTCCTGCTATTTTTGTTAGAGCTAGAGTTATATTTGTGTGCTTTTCTTCTTTGGTGTTTGTTGCAAGAGGCTTAGTTTCTTTATTTTCTAGGGTGAAGTTTTCTTCTTTGTTGTGGAGTTTTTCATCTATTATCCTTTGTAGGACTGAATTTGTGGATATTGTGGAAATTTGTTTTTGTCCTGGAATATCTTGGTTTCTCCATCTATGGTGATTGAGAGTTTTGCTGGATATAGTAACCTGGGCTAGAACTTTTGTTCCCTTAGTGTCTGTATGATGTCTGTCCAGGATCTTCTAGCTAGTCTTGAAAGAGTTAAAATATCAAGTTGGCCCCACTGACCCTGCTTTGAGGACAAGTATGCTTTGCTTCAAGGCTAAAACAAAATAACTTGTTTAAAGAAATGGCCCAAACACAGACCGGCCAGACTCGATAAGGTCTGGGCTGGCCTTGCAGTCCTGAGAAAACCTAGTATGAAGGTCATTGTGCCCCAAAACAGAGTGGTCTAGAGTTGAATCATATCTAAAAGCAGACAGAGAGTGCCAATTTGAATAAACCAATAAAATTATTATGTGCTTGTTGCTAACTGCTTATGTAATTTTCCCTATAAATATGTCCCCCTAATTGAGTTCAGGGTCGATGCCTCTGTCTCCTGTGTGAGATATGTATCGACCCGGAGCTCCATCATTAAACTACCTCGTGCTTTTGCAGCAAGAAGGACTCTCGCGTTTCATTGGGTAACCCCGTGTCCTGAGACTCGAGTGGGGGTCCCCGAAAGGGGGTCCTACAGTCTCTGTTGAAAAATCTGGTGTTATTCTGATCGGTCTACCTTTATATGTTAACTGTTCTTTTTCTCTTACTGCTTTTAGTATTCTTTCTTTGTTTTGAGCATTTGTTGTTTTGACTATTAAGTGTCGGGAAGAATTTCTTTTCTGGTTCAGTTTATTTGAGTTTCTGTAGGCTTTTTGTAGGTTCCTGGTCATCTCTTTTTTTAGGTTAGGGAAGTTTTCTTCCATAATTTTGTTGAAGATATTTACTGGGCCTTTCAGTTTGGAGTCTTTGCTCTCTTTTACACCTATTATCCTTAGGTTAGGTCTTCTCATTGTGTTCTGGTTTTCCTGGATGTTTTGGGTTAATTTTTTTTTTTTTTTTTGATTTTTGCATTTTCTCTGACTGCTTTGTCAATCAATGATTTCTATGGTATCTTCTGCTCCTGAGATTCTCTCTTCCATCTCTTGCATTCTGTTGGTGATGCTAGCATCTATGACTCCTGATGTCTTGCCTAGGTTTTCTAACTTCAGGGTTGTCTCCTTTTGTGATTTCTTGATAGTTTCTACTTCTGTTTTCAGTTCCTTCACTGGTTGTTTGTGCTTTCCTGTAGCTCTTTAAGTGATCATTGTGTTTTTGTGTTTCCTCTTTCAGGGCTTCAAGTTGTTTGTGTGTGGTCTCTTGACTTTCCTGTCCTTCTTTAAGTGTGTTATTTATGTGCTTCTCAAAGATCTCCATCATTATCATGAAGTATGATTTTAAGTTGAATCTTGTTTTTCTGGTGAGTTGGGATATCCACTATTTGCAGTGGTGGGAGAACTAGGCTCTGATGTTGCCAGGTTGTCTTGGTTTCCATTTCTTAGAGTTTTGTGTTTGCCTCTTTTCTTGCCATCTTGTTATAGGTGATGCTAGGTGAACTTGTCTCTTGCTGGAGCTTGTCACTCTCGGGTCTGTGGGCCAAGTGGTCTTCAGAGGGAGATTGTTCCTGGGTGTTCGTCTCTCTGGGTAGGCTGTGAGTAATGGCAGAGCCCAGTCCTGATGTAGCTGGGCTGGGTTTGGCCTTGGCTTGAAAATGTGCACTCCCAGACAGTACAGCCACCTGGGCAGTGGGAGTTCTGGGCGGCCTCTCCAGGGGTAGACAGTGGGCAGAAGAAGTTGACTCACCCTTTCACTTAGGATGGAGAGCACTCCTGCAGCTCTTCTGAGCCCCCAGTGACCTGTGGGCAGGTGGCTGTCTGTCCTGATGAAACTGGGCCAGGCATAAGCACTGTCTTAACTTAGTGATGTCTCCAGCCCCATGATGGAGTTTTGAATAATACAATGGAAAGGAGCATGGGAGAATGAGACACTTTCTAAAACAAACAAAACAAACAACAAAGGAAATTGTAACATGTTTTCCTACTATAAAGCAATATATATATATTTGGTAAGCCAGTATTTGTAATTAAAAAAACTACAATTTGTTAAATGTGAAGTAAAATAAAGGCCTTCCACCACTGACTAAAAGGTAGACTTGTTTGAATGTTACCTGTTTTTGCATGTGTGTTCTTTTTCAGCCTCAGGATTCACACTCTTACTTTTCATCTGCTCTCATCCTCCACAGTCTGAGTCCCTGATTTTCATACCTTTAATTGAGTACTGGCTGTTTGTAGGACATCTGTTTTTTCTTTTTTCTTTTTCTTTTCTTTTCTTTTTTTTTTTTTTTTTTTGAGTTTTTGAGGCTGGGTTTCTCTGATGTCCAGGCTGGCCCTGAACTCACATGTTTTAGGCTAGTCTTCAATTCATGATTCTTTTGCTTTCTCCTGAGTGCTTGGCTTAGGTGTGTTGCCCGTCCTTGGCGGGAGAACTCCTTCAGTGTAGGTTTGTGAGGACACATAAGGGAAGTGTCCTCATCCTGTCCGAGGTCTGTGCCGTTGAGATGATTTGTGGTCATTGTTATGTTGTCAAGATCGTTTCTATCCTGTCACTCAAATTTAGACCCATCATTTTATCTGTTGGTGATTTTATTTTATTTTTATTTTTCATTTAATTGTTTGAGACAGGCTTCCGTTTTGTCTAGGTCACCCTTGATCTTTCTGTTTTGCTCTGGTTGACCTTGATCTCAGAGTTGTGTTGGGATCACAGGTTGCTGCCCCACACAGCTGGAGTGGTGGCTGCTTGCCTGCATTATGGTTACTCTTTCCTCTTTCCTGCTCTCCCATCTACTGTGTGAACTGTACTGTTGTGTGCGGAACTTCTCCCATTTCCAGTGTTGCTTGTGAAAGTTCTGTACCTTCTAATTCAGTACTCTTATTTTTTTGCTGCTTAAATTGTTTCACCTTTGGTCACTAGAAGCTCCTTTAGATTGGTTCTTTGTCACTTCTTGCTCCAACATCTTTTAAGGTTTATGTTATTTTCTGTCCTTACATGGTATCCCAGGCTCATCTTCTCTAGAGAGACCTAGGTACTCCCAGGTTTCTGTGATAGGAGTGGTTGATTTTAGGGTGTCTTTGCGTCTTCATCCTCTCAGCAGGTAAAGCCAGGAAGTAACGCACAAATCCTAAGCCCCATCTCTGATTTGTGTTCATGTATGTAGATAGGAAGTGTTAACTGCTGCTGGTTCTTCTAGACTTGAGCCCGCTTAGCTTCCAGGACATGCTGGTACTTTCCTTCCAGTCTATCTCCACTAGCAACACCCAGCTTGCCTTTTTTGTGTCTTCTTTCTCCACCAATGAGAAACTGTCATTCATTATGAGTTCACTGTGTTCAGTCCTAGCATATATTCAATATACTTAGAGAATTGTTACTCATCTTTTGTGGAAAGGCATTTATTACTGTAGTACAGTGTTTGTGACAAGCCTCCCCTCCCCTTTAGCTTTATAGTATCTAGACAAAGTACTTTTTTCCAAAGATAGGTTTTTTTCTCACCCTCTTTATTGTGGCTCCCTTCATTTATGTTAATTTGTTATTGCTTATATTCCATTTTGGATTCTGTACACATCTGGTGGCTTTTGATTATTAATGGGACAAAGTGACATACCACTAATTCCAAGAATAAAAATTATACAAAAGTCATTCTATTTAGTTTAACAGAGTAAAACTACTGGCATGTACGTGTGCATGTGCGTGTCCATACGTGTGTGTGTGTGTGTGTGTGTGTGTGTTTGTGTTTATGCTTGTGTGCATGTATGTGGAAGTCAGAGGTGAATGCCAAGTGTCTTTCCCCTCAGGTGTATCCACTTTTTTTCTTCTGTTTTTTTTTTTTTTTTTTTTTTTTTTTTTTTTTTTGAGATGGACTTTTACTGACCTGGGACTTGCTGATTAAGTTAAGCTGGCCAGCTAACTCCAGGAATCCACCAGTCTCCCTGTAGGTTGATTCAAGGCAATACATGATTGGACAGTAGAGAGTGGGGCGGGGACAACCTTTTGGTGAGGGGAAGAGAAGGAGGAAGCAAGAGATTCAAGAGGGGGGCAGCATGGAAGCAGACGTGGATGTTTTTCCTGGCACATCCCTATATGGATAAGGTTGTTAAGGATATTTTATAAGGGATGGAATTGTACAGGATCATTTGACTAATGTAAGTGAGCAAATTATATCATACCAGTTGGATAAGAGTATTTTGGTATGTTCTTTGATGTGGTGACTTAATTGAGTTCAAAGAGGGTGTAGTGGTGGGATGCACAAAGCCCACTACAGAGTTGGGATGTGTGTGTGTCTGAGGCTTGGCAACAACACGCCAAGGGAAAGTGAGTGAAAACAACATGCTGGGGTGGTCATAGACCACCTGGGACAGAAGCAGCCGGGGTGGGCGGAGTGAACACCTGGGAAGGGAACTGCGTGGAGAGGGCGGCAGTTTGGACCGGCCGACAGAGTCCGGGTGCTTCGCTCCACACTGCAGTGGCTCCTGGAGCGAGAGCAGCTTCGGTGGAGTGAGACCCCCTGTGGTCCCTAGTGTAGGATTCAAGCACATGACACTATGATTGGCTTTTTTAGGGATCAAACCTCAGATTCTCATACTCACAGGACAAGCACATTACCAACAGAGCTGTCAGCTCAACCCAAACCTCTCAGCAGGTGGCCCTGCCCAACTGCACGCACTAAGTCTCATTAGTTTTATTCCACAACATGGCCAAAATTGGGCTGTTTGTCATCATCTCTGCTACAGCTCTGGTGGAAGCAGTGCTGGTTTCTGGCACTGACTGTTGCAGTAGTCTGGTGTCAGGACTCCGGATGTCCTACCTTACACACTCTCCATCATTGTCTCCCAACAGCCGGGGTGTATCTGTGGTTAAACTCTTCCGGCAGCTCCCTGCTGTAGTCAGAACAAGTCACAGCCTCACAGGCCCTACGACCATGAGGGTCTGCCGTCACGGTGGCCATCTCACCTGTTGTGTGCTGTGTTTGCACAGAGCAGCTTCTTGAGAATCTTGGGATTTTGAATTCAGCCTCTGAAGACACAGTTGCCTAGCTCTTGCTTCATCTGGCAGAGGCGTTCTCTGGGCGCTGCTCACTGCCCTAGCCCTAATGTTAGGGCAGAGGCTGGTTCCTCGTTTTACTTTGTTGTTAGTGTGTATTACATAGAATGGACCTCATCATGACATCTCCATCCATGTGTGTAATGTATGTTGGTTATATCCTGTTGTTGTTCTTGTCCCCTCTGCTCCTCCCAACTTGTTATTCTTTTTGTTTTAGACAAGTTCTCACTGTTTAGCCCAGGTTGGCCTTAAATTCAGAATTTGTCTACTTCAACTTCCCGAATGCTAGAATTTTAGGCGTATGCCATGCATGTTCTTTTTCTTTATTTCTTTTTTTTTAATTTATTCTTCATTTGAATCTTCTTATTTGTTTTTCTTAACTAGAATTTAATTTTTCTTTATGCAAAGTCCTTTCCTATATTATTTGCTATGACATTCTTAGTGCTTGGTTTAATTAGATACTCACTAAGCATTAAGTATTCATGTGTGTGTGTGTGAGGCCAGTTGCTTTCTCTCTCATTTATTTTTGTTTTTATGACTTTGAGTCAATCTCTCTCACTATTGCTTTCTTAATTAATTTGAGACAGCATCTCATTATTGTTTTTTCATCCATTTATCCATTTATCCACCCATCCATCCATCCACCCATCTGTCCACCCGTCTGTCTGTCCATCCATCCGTCCACCCGTCTACCTGTCCACCTATCCACCCATCCACCCATCCATCCATCCATCCATCCATCCATCCATCCATCCATCCACCCACCCACCCATCCACCCATCCATTCATCCACCCATCAATCCATCCATCCACCCACCCACCCACCCATCTGAGACAGCATCACACTGTGTGGCACTGGATAGCTTGGAAGCTGCTATGCACATCAGGCTTCCCTGGAACTTACAGAGCTCCTGCTGTCTGTGCCTCCAGAGCGCTGGGATTAAAGCATATGCTACCATACCTAGCCTTTACCTCCTGTTTTGGGATGGGGGAACCCACTGCACGTGGAACTGGCTGATTTGTTAGACTGGTTCCTCAATGCTAGGGGAGTGTGTATTGCTGTGCCTGGCTTTTTTACCTTGGTGCTGAAAATTAAGTTTAGGTCTTTGTGCTTGCTTGGTGTCTCAGTTAGAGTTTGTATTGCTGTTATGAAACACCATGACCAAAGAAACTTGAGGAGGAGAGGGTTTATTTGGCTTATTCTTCCATGTTGCTGTTCATCCTCAAAGGAAGTCAGGACAGAAACTCAGAGCAGGCACATGGAGGTAGGAGCTGATGCAGAGGCTGTGGAGCGGTGCTACTTACAGGCTTGCTCCTCATGACTTGCTGTTCAGCCTGCTTTCTTATAGAACCAGAACCACCAGCCCAGGGATAGAAACACCCACAGTTGATGGGCTCTCCTCCCTTGATCACTAATTAAGAAAATACCCTGTAGCCTTTCATACAGCCTGAACTTATGGAGGGGTTTTCTTTTTATTGTTGTTTTTTTTTGAGACCGGGTTTCCCTGTATGGCTCTGACTGTTTTAGAATGCAGTCTGCAGACCCAGCTGGCCTTGAAGTCACAGAGATCTTCCTGCCTCTGCCACCAGAGTGTTGGGTTTAAAGACCTACACCACCGCCGCCTGGCTGGAAGAATTTCCATAATTGAGGGTTCTCCTCTCAGATGACTTTAGCCCGTGTCAGGTTGACATGAAACTGCAGCACACATGGCAAACATAAGTCCTCTCCACTAATGACTGGGAGCCGTGGAAGAGCTCTGTGCACCTGTACTTACCTTATGTACTGAACTGACTGCTGTTGTCTGATTAAACCAGAGTTTTTAGTACTCAGTTCTTTTTTGTTCTCCAACTTTCTACTAGCCACGTGCATCTTCATGTGATCAGCCAGGATTTTGATTCTCCTTGCCTTAAAAACAAAAAGCATTGGAATTCTTTCAATACAGAATACTTTCTGGAATCACAAGGTAAATAATACTGTTTTTATTTTTTATTATTTTAATCTTTTTAATATTCATTCTCTTAGATGTTTTGCTCTTTGACTCAGTTGTTTCTCTAAGTAACAAGCTGGCCTCAAATGACCCTCATACATTTAGTGAGTGCTCTAAGAAGCCACTTCTAAAACGAACAAGGTGTTTCATTGTAATAGGATTGCTATTACAAAGCACTAAGGAGTTCTCGGATCAGCAGGGGCTCAGTAGCTCCTGTTTCTGGTGGCAGGAGTTGAGTAGGTGTCTCTCCTGTTAGTAGTGGTGCAGGGATGCTATGTGTATTTGAGATGTAAGCATTTCCCAGTGTGTTTTCTATACAACTTTAGAACTGCTGCGGTGTTAAATGTGTGAGCAGCAAACATTTTGCAAAGAGCCACCTGGGGAAAAGCATGGTGATAAGCCCATGATGTGGTGACATGGAGTGTGTCCTGAAGGTGGGCTGCTCACACTTAGAATCTGGTCAAGTACATTTTCTCACTGTGAAGGCTAACTTTAAGGTATGAGGTTTAGGATATTGGGTATGTTGATTAGACTCATGTTTTTTATCTTTTCTTTCTTGATGTCTTACTGGCCTTCTGAAATAACTGGGATCTGCATTTTACTTGTGTTTGTAGCTGTGATCAAGATGGTTCAGGAAGCCGGCAGAGTGACTGTTAAAGATGGGACTTGTGAACTCTTGAAGCTACCTCTCTGCTGCCATGTGTGTCAGCAGCTGCTGCCTTCCATCCCGCAGCTGAAAGAGCACCTCAGGAAGCACTGGGGCGGGTGATACTCCCCTTGGTGACTGAGCACCCTTCTGCATTGCCTGGGCTTTGCTCAGTCCTGAACTAAAGCATATGGCTTTTCAAAACAAAGCTTATTTATTCTTGAGCAGCCACTCGTTGGGTGACTCTGGTTCAGGACCTTGGAATATGGGTT
The DNA here is from genome assembly GCF_963924665.1 of Micromys minutus. Lineage (NCBI taxonomy): Eukaryota > Metazoa > Chordata > Mammalia > Rodentia > Muridae > Micromys > Micromys minutus. The sequence continues at coordinate 42,363,729 of NC_137961.1, read as the reverse complement.
TATATGGGGTATTCTCTGGTAATGGAAGCTGAGACATGTCTGATCACCCTTTCCAGGACCATGACAGGCCTGACTAGTGAGAGGGCAGAACCGTCTTGAGACTCAAATGCACAATGTAGAAGCAAAGGACTGGTAATATATTTTGTTCCTACTTTACCCCTGGATTGTGTAGTATCTTTTCACCAAGGGAGCTGAGGTTCTGAGGAGGCCTGGTTCTCTGCTCTACAGTATTCTTCCCTCCATGAGGAGACTTTTAATCTACTAGGCTGAGTGTCTAGGTAAAGATATCTGGTGGTCATCTGCACAGAGATAATTTGTGTGTGTATGACTGCACAGGGAAGAGAAAGTGTTAATATCAGGCACAGTATGTTAACAGTCCAGCCTGTGCTGAGGGCAGCCCGGGGCAGTGTGAACTGTCAGTTGTCAGTATTGTCTGTGCTGAGAGCAGCATTGTTAGCTTCAGGCAGATTTTATGGAGGCTTCATCTACTTCGCTTGAGAATTACAGAACATTTAACTAAACTGTAGGTAAAGTTTCCCCAATGTATATTGGAAGAGCAGATGTTGCAAAATAGTTCAATTTCTACCTAATGTTATATAATTTAGCACATCAATATTAAAATGAATATTTGATTATAAAGTGAAGGAATGTCTGTGACAGACTGTAAGAATGTTGGGTATGATGAACATTTGGAGAATGAGGTGACAATGCTTACATTCTTTAGTCTGCCCAACATAGTTTTTTTTTAAGGCAGTGGTGAGGCCTGGCTTCTCATCCTGAGGACCTGAGTTTTGTTCCCAGCACCCACATCAGGTGGCTCACAGCCACCTGTACTTCCAGGGGATCCTACATTCTCTTCTGACCTCTGTGGGCACTGCATTCAAGTACACAAGCCTGAACACACACACACACACACACATTCAGACGTAACTAAGGTCTTTAAAAAATTAGATCTCTGAGAAGAAAAAATGTAAATGACTTGCAGGAACCAGGTATTGAGGTCTATTCATCCCCAGCCCTCTTCTCCCAAATGGGCTTTTTTCACTGGGAGGAAGAAGACTGTCTGAACTCTGGTTACTTGACAGATGTGTCACTGTGTAATTAGTTGAAGCCTCAGCGGGAGGGCTGATGGGAGACTGCAGAGTAGAAGAAAACCAACCACATCTAAAGCCAGGTACAGTGGCAAACTCCTGCAACCCCAAATTGAGGAAGTATTTAGGAATACTTCCAGGAGGGCTGGGAGTTCCAGGTTATCCTTGTTTATATGTTGGACTTGAGGTCTGGATTACGTGAGACCCTATGTCACATAAGCGAATAAATAAAAACATAAAAAGGGAAATAAAATTATATCTGAGATACCAAAGTATATTATTTTGCCCATTTATCCTTGGCATCATAACCAGGTAAGTCAGTTTTATCAAAGCAGTTGTTACGGATCACATCTGGAATAACTCCCACAGGCTCATGTTTGGAGTGTTGGTCCTTTTTTGCAGTGTTACTTAGATGCTGTGGAGCCATTAGAGAGTGGAGCCTGGCTGTCAGGAGCAGGGCTCCAGGAATAGGCTTTTGAAGGTTAGACCCACTCCTGGTTGGACTTTTTTGCCTCCTGTGAACAGCCCACCCATCTCTGCTACTGTGGACTGACACTGTGTGTGTGTGTAGGCAAGAGGACAATTTCTTGAGGTCAGTTGTCTCCACCATTTGGGCCCTGGGGATTGAGCTCATGTCCTTGTTCTAGGCTGTGTCTTTACCCACTGAGTTCCGGTAAGTCAGAAGTACTCTTTTTAAAAAATAATAACTTAATTCTCAGGCACACGTGAGCACGTGCGCGCACGCACACGCACGCACACACACACACACACACACACACACACACACACACACACACACATACATACACATACACCCTTATCTCATCCCAATCTATCCTAGAACTCACCATGTAGATTAGGATGGCTTTGGACTTGCAGAGATCTACCAGTCTGTGGATCTAGGGTACTGGGATTCAGGTACACCACAAAAAAGAAAAAAATGTTCAAGGATTAGGTAGACATTGCCTATATAATTAAAAGTCAGTGTTTCCTGAGAATGAAATATTGTCATGAAAAATCATTCCCCTTTGCAGTAATTCTCAGATCTGTCCTTTTAGAATTTTCTTTTTTTTTTTTTTGAATGTTGGTAACGGTGCATTGATTGGTTTTGTGTGTCGATTTGCTAATTTCATAATTAGTGATCAATGGGGATAGCACTGGTACCATCCCTGGATGTGATCCTGTGTTAAGATTCATTTATGTTATTTCTAGGAGCACATTGTATCTGTCTTTAGACACACCAGAAGAGGGCATCAGATCCCATCACAGATGGTTGTGAGCCACCATGTGGTTGCTGGGAACTGAACTCAGGACCTCTGAAGAGCAGTCAGAGCCCTTAACTGCTGAGCCATGTCTCTAGCCCCGGTCCTGGGTCTTACAAGAAGGCAGACTGAGTAAGCCAGGGGAAGCAAGCCAGGGGGTGGCACCCTGCTCATGGCCTGCAGCAGCTCCTGCCTCCAGGTTTCTGTCCACACTTCCTTTGGTGATGAATATGATGGCTGTGAGGTTGCCTGTCACTCAGGCTTTATGGTGTACCAGGACATTCGGAATTTGGAGGTATATAATGGAGCATTATTTAAACCATAAATAAGAATGAAATTATGTCCTTTGCCAGAAGACAGATAACCTGGAGATCATCCTGTGAAACACAATCAGCCAGACTCATTGGTAGTTTAAAAGTTCTTGGCTCCCCTGACTCTAGGCCCATTGCGAGGCACGTGTATGGCAGAGGTTGAAGCATGTACAGAGCCTTAGCACACGGGGCAAAGAGGATGTAGCCAAGGCTGGCCTGGAATTCATGCAGCTCAGGTTGGTCTTGCAGTTCTGGGTATGTGTGCTGCCCTGCCTGGCTAGGAAGAGTTCTCAGAATACTGTTTTCAGAGCATGAGGCATCTTCGTGTATGTGGGCCAACCAAACTTTCTGTGGCTGGACCCTGCAGGTAAGGGGTGGGGGCAGGGCAGAGGAGGGGCTTCTGGCACTCAGTTCTAAGGAGCTTGTGGACCAGCTGGGTTCTTATCTGCTGTTGACAACATTTCCAGACTACAGACACTCTAGTTTATGGCAGCTGGGAACTTTTGTTTTCAAGAACTCAGTGATAGGTCACATTCCTAAATACAGCTGATTGTGGCTGGCCACGAGTGAGAGGAGGCTCAGCATTTTAGAAAGAGACCCCAGTATGTAGATTTGACTGAACTTGCCCCTGGCAAGCTGACAGCCCAGTGCATCATCTTTACATGAAAGAGAAAGGTACATGTGGAAGCCTTTTAACCCAAATCCTCCAGGGCCAGAGTCCATATGAGGCACAACTACATGAGCATTCAGGGTGGGGACTGTTTCCCGTGGGCTCTCTAGCCCCTTCACAGTGGGACTCTGACTATCTGGAAATACGGGACACAAGATTTTGTTGAGTAAAGAAAATTGTGTGTTGCAAGCAAACAGTAAAGGGAGTTTTCTCACAGTGGAATGTAACGAGCTAGTTAGTGTGCTGTCTGGTCGGCCAATTTGATGCCATCCTGAGTGGGCGAAGGATCTCTGATAGGAATGTGGGGACGTAGAGAAGACAATGTTTTAGATTTTTCAACAAAATGGGTTTCTTCTGTGGTAGCATTTCAGAGTTTTCTCACTCTGGCCACCAGGTGGCAGCATGTAAATAAGAAATTTTAGTATCTTTTGGCCTGAGGATTTTGGGAAGATGTTTCCTAAGTCTTCTGTTTCAGAGTCAGCACTTTAAATGTGTCCATGTTTTGACTCTTAGCAGCATATGTGAGTTGTCAGAGTTTCATTACAACCCTTTTGTAAGACACGTTTTGGCTGTCCTGAAACTCAGAGGTCTTGTGCCTTGGGTGCTTATTTCTCCCCAGTGCTGGGACTGCAGTTGTGCACCACCACACCCAGCCCATTACAACACCTTCATGCAGTTGTACACCACCACACCCAGCCCATTGGAACACCTTCATGCAGTTGTATACCACCACACCCAGCCCATTGCAACACCTTCATGCAGTTGTACACCACCACACCCAGCCCATTACAACACCTTCATGCAGTTGTGCACCACCACATCCAGCTTCATTACAACACTTTCATGTAGTTGTACACCACCATACCCAGCCCATTACAACACCTTCATGCAGTTGTACACCACCACACCCAGCCCATTACAATACTTTCATACGTAGATATGTTGTATGTTGGTCTTATTTATCTCCTACGAGTATGTTTTGTTGTTTTGTTTTTTGAAGCAGGGTGGTTGAGACTGGCCTGCAGCTCACATGTAGTAGATAGAGGGTTGTCTCGAGCTCCCGAAGCTCCTGCTCTGAACCACCTACCATCCCATGCTAGGACTACAGCCCCCACCCTACCATCCCATGCTAGGACTACAGCCCCCACCCTACCATCCCATGCTAGGACTACAGCCCCCACCCTATCATCCTATGCTAGGACTATAGCCCCATTTTTTTTTAAAATAAGACTATTAACTACTTAAAATTAGAATTTGAAAGAAAATATGAGTAGGTAATTATAGTTTTAACATATATACAGCCAACTGACAGGAACAAAAAATTTGGCTTTGAGGTGACTGGCTGGACTCCAGGCTGAGTCCTAACTCTGCACTCATGAGGGTCTTTGGACCATGTCAAGTACCTGGTGACCAAGTAAACATGCTGTGCCATTTCTCCTGTTTCTTACTTGGATCCCAAGTTAGTGACTCTCTTTAAAGTATTTTTATTACATATTGTAGAATTTTACATAATCTATCTTTTCCCCACCTACAGACAAAGCTTCTCCGTGTAGCCCTGGCTGTCTTGGAAACTGTAGATCAGACTGGCCTAGACCTCAGAGATCCACTTGCCTCTGTCTTCTTAGTGCTGGGGCAGAAGTTTGTGTCAGTACTCCCCAGTCATACAGTGCATCTTGATTGTGAGTGTTTCTAGAAAAACTGCAGTATTGTGAAGACCAAAGTTCCATGCTAGCATCGCATGCATCCAAATATTAATAACGCACAGAGGCACAGGAACAGAGCAACAAGAGAGCATATGGAGATACTAGGACTCCCTATCTATTTTATTGCTTGTTTAGCTTATACTCTAGAAGCCAAGTGAAAGTCTGAATTTAACCGTCAACTGCCAAAGAAAGTAACAGCAGGGCACATACTTAGAACTTGAATGAAACTGTTAAACACTAGGTGTTGGAACAGTGGACATTCTTCATATATATGACCTTAGTATCTAAAGCTCCTCTCAAGCAGGGTATCCAAACAAATTGTCACACCCAACATATTTTACAATGAGATATATACAGAGAATAACTATGTGTTCTTTGGGGACTTAAGGACTGAATGAAGATGTTCTGAATTTGAATTGAGCTATTTGGGAAGTGAGGTGCTTGCACCGAGTGGCTGTGTGTTACATCTGCTGCTGCTTTGTTTGGACACCTTACTACCCTTTGTTTCATCATCCAGCAAAATGGACAGGGTATCAACAGGAAAGCATGCCAGCCAGTCGGGTTCAAATGACTGACTTTTATTCCTTTGCTCTGAGAAGTTGTGAGTGGGAGGAACTTGACCAAGGAAAGACCAAATGGGGCTTCAAGACCTTAAATTTAAAAGCAGAAACAAACCAGGTACTCACCAGTTTGCTCAGACACAGCAGACTTGGTGGTTGTATATGAAAGACTGTTGGGCAGGGAGATGACACACATCTGCCAGCCTTGGTAAGCAGAGGGCAGTATAAATACTTTACACCCAAACCATTGGCAGCAGTCTCACTGTGATCAAGGTGAATGTTCTTAACATTGCCAGGACTTAAGTCTAACACACTAAAATAATGATCACATTTTGAAAGAAAATGCACAAAAACCAAACAGCAATTTTTGAGATCTTTTTCATTTGAAGGTAATCTTAATGCTATTAAAGTCACAAATGCTATTTTTATTACCCAATCCTAGTTATCTAAAACACACATTGCAAACATACAAATATCTGTTCTCTCCACACATCGGTGCTCATTCACCACCGTTTTGGAAGTGGGGAGAGTAGATTCCCCTTAAATTGCAACTCAGTGTTTCTTTACAGTTAATGTTAGCAAAATTCATACAAAATAGTAATTAACAATCATCTTCTTTACTTGTTAACTCACAAGGAAACACCTTCAAAACTGTATTTTGTTAAAGTTTCTGTACTAAAACGTAGAAAAACTGAACTATACAAATATTGAAAAGTTAAAAATTCCTTAATTTTTTTATTCCTGGTATCTCTACCACAATTTATAGGACAATATACCTGATGTAATGAAAGGAAAAGAAAAAGACAAAGCTACAACAGATGAAAGACCTCAGGAATGTACATCTAATTGACACTACATTGCATTAATCAATAGCTGCACTTTTTGCAAACTGGCTGACAGTCCAGAACAAGAAGGGTTTCCTGTTTGAGCTGCAGTAACTCTTCTGACTGTGGATCATCGTTCCTCCTGTGGCAGATTTTTACAGTTCCTCTAATGCATTTAGGACGACTGTCTCAGAGTAACCTGAAGCTTTCCTGACAATTCCCCTCTCTCTCCTGCTAAGAACTGTAGCTGTTTCTGTTTTATTTTAAAACTACCTGCTTTCATATCCACAACTTACACCTCCAGATCCATGGCCACCTCTATAGGCACTACCTGAGCTTCTGCGACCAAAACTGCCCCCTTCATGGGTTGATAATTTGATTGTTGCTGTCCACTATAATTTCCAAAGTCATTGTAGTTCCCATCACCACCATAGTTTCCTCCACCAAAATTTCCTCCTTCATTGTAACACCATCTCCTCCTCCTCCACTACCAGATCCACCGCCTTGGTTTCCATGTCCAGGTCCACCACCTCCATAACCTCTACTGCTGTAACCAGGACAACCACCACAGTTACCACCATCACCACCTCCATAACCTCTACTGCTGTGACCAGGACAACCACCACAGTTACCACCATCACCACCTCCATAACCTCTACTGCTGTAACCAGGACAACCACCACAGTTACCACCATCACCACCTCCATAACCTCTACTGCTGTAACCAGGACAACCACCACAGTTACCACCATCACCACCTCCATAACCTCTACTGCTGTAACCAGGACAACCACCACAGTTACCACCATCACCACCTCCATAACCACCTCTGCTGCCACCACCTCCACCACCATAGTCTCCCCTTCCACCAAAGTCTCCTCCACCACCAAAGGTTCCTCCACGACCCATAAAGTTGCCAGATCCACCTCCAGGACCTCTCTGAGATCCAGCAGACTGCATCTCCTGTTTAGAAAGGGCCCTTTTCACTTCACAATTATACCCGTTAATAGTGTGGTATTTATGAATAACAATTTTATCAACTGTGTCCTGATTATCAAAAGTTACAAAAGTAAATCTCTTTCCCCCACTCTGCCTGTCTTCCATAACTTCTATGGTTTCAGTTTTGCCATACTTTTCAAAGTAGTTTCTCAGATTATATTCTTCCGTATCCTCTTTAATACCACCAACAAAAATTTTCTTCACTGTTAAATGGGCACCAGGCTTCACAGAATCCTCTCTTTGGTTCCACCACACGCCCATCAACCTTGTGTGGCCGAGCACACACTGCAGCACCCACCTCTTCAACACAAGAATAGGTCACAAAACCAAAGCCTCTGGGACGTTTTGTTTGAGGATCTCATAACCACACAGTCTGTAAGTGTGCCCCACTTCTCAAAATGTTCTCTTAAGCTGTCATCTGTGGTTTCGAAGCTCGGCCCACCAATGAACAGCTTCCTCAGCTGCTCTGGTTCCTTTGGATCATGGCCCTCCATTTTGAGTTGAGACCAGACTTCCAACTTGATTCTTTTTTCTCTCTCTCTCTTTTTTTAAACTTTATTTTAAAAAACAAAGATAAAACATTTTTAAACATTTTTGCATAAATGTATACAAATACAATTGTGTCAGTGCTTGGCTTTTTTTTTTTTTTCCTTTTTTTACAATGAGTAAAAAGTACACGTAAAACAGGGTGTAACCCGGAATTTGTCAATGTGTTCTTGGTGTGTAAGGATTGACCATGACTTTTTGTTTTGTTTTGTTTTGTTTTTTTCTTGAACTTCACACCGTCTGTGAGTTGTTTTTGGGGCAGTCTAAGCCTCTGGGGTTAGCATCCCACTATCAGTGACTGCATATTATGTCTGTTCTTTTGTGACTGGGTTATCTCACTCAGGATGATATTCTCTAGATGCAACCATTTTCTTAAGAATTTGGTTAAGTCATTGTTTCTGGTGGCTGAGTAGTATTTCATTGTGTAAATGTACCACAATTTTTGTATCCATTCATCTTCTGAAGGGCATCTGGGTTCTTTCCAGCTTCTGGCTATTATAAATAGAGCTGCTATGAACATTGTGGTGCATGTATCTTTGTTGTATGTTGGAGCTTCTCTGGGGTATATGCCCAGAAGTGGAATAGCTGGGTCTTCAGGTAGTACTATGTCCAATTTTCTGAGGAATTGACAGACTGATTTCCAGAGTGTTTGTATTAGTTTACAACCCCACCAACAGTGGAGAAGTGTTCCTCTTTCTCTGAAACCTCGCCAGCATCTGCTGTCATCTGAGTTTTGGATCTTGGCCAATCTGACTGGTGTGAGGTGGAATCTCAGGGTTGTTTTGATTTGCATTTCCCTGATGGCTAAGGATGTTGAGCACTTCCTTAGATGTTTCTCAGCCATTCGATATTCCTCAATTGAGAACGTTTTGTTTAGCTCTGTACCCCATTTTTTAATAGGGTTGTTTGATTCTCTGGTGTCTAGCTTTTTGAGTTCTTTGTATACCTTGGGTATTAGGCCTCTATCTGATGTGGAGTTGGTAAAGATCTTTTCCCATTCTGTTGGCTGCCGTTTAGAATAGAATAGAATAGAAGATCCAGAAATGAGCCTTCACGTATATGGTCACCTGATTTTTGACAAAGGAGCCGTAAACATTCAATGGAAAAAGGACAGCCTATTCAACAAATGGTGCTGGTCCAATTGGCACTCAGCATGCAAAAGAATGAAAATAGGCCCTTTCTTATCTCCTTGTACAAAGCTCAAGTGTAAGTGGATCAAAGATCTCCACATTAAACCAGATACCCTGAAACTATTAGATGAGAAAGTAGGGAAAACCTTAGAACACATAGGCACAGGAGAAAATTTTCTGAACAAAACACCAATGGCTCAAGCTCTAAGGTCAAAGATTAACAAATGGGACTTAATGATATTGCAAAGTTTTTGTAAGGCTAAGGACATTGCCAACTTGATTCTTATTTATGTATATGTGCCTGTCTGTGTCTGTCTATGTGCACCTGTCTTCAGGTACACATAGACCAGAGGAGGGGTTCACATCTCTTTGGAGCAGGAGCTACAGTCAGTCTTGAATCTCCTGACACAAATGCTGGGAAGTGACTTCTGGAACTCTGAAAGAGTAGCAAGTGTCCTTAATCAGCTCCCTCGAGGTAGTGCCCCTGCTTTCCTCACAGGGATCCCTGGGGTGGTGAGTGGCTCAGGTGGCAGACATTAAAAAAGCAGACATTTATCCATGGTGTGCTCTTGACAAGTGGATTTTTTTTTTTTTTTTTTATGGAGACTTAACTACTGATGGGCTGATGTTAGATATTCTTTTGAAGCAAGTCATGCTGCACAGGGATGGTAAACATCTGAGTTTGCAATGGCATCTCGATTCAGAAGAAACCACAAGGCTCTTCCAATTCACCCGATTCCACAGAAGTGGCAAGAAGCTGCCAGAACCTCACTAGAAGTTCTTTGATGCATTTCTGTCTATAAGTTACTAGAAATGATGATCAGTGAAAAAGGCAAGGTGAATCAATGCCACAGGGTTGTCAGTGAAGACCATTGTCAGAAAACCAGCAAAGAGTGGCGAGGAGCACTATTGGACCATTGACGTCTTAGCCTCGGTGCATCACCCCACAGAACACAATTTGGTGATAGATCGCTACAATAGCAAGAGGTTTATTTTTGATCTGATGCACGTGGGGTTGCTCAGCCACACAGGGAAAGTCAATCCTGAACTCAAAAAGCATACATTTTTTTGTGAGGGGGGGTGAACTGCTATTTTACCATTGGTCAGCAAAGCAGCAGTATAATTTTTAGAGAAGAGGAAGGAGGAGGAGGAAGTGGGGAGTTAAGGGGGGAGAAATTTTTGGCAATAAGGTTGTTAACAATTCTCAGAATTCAGTACAGGAAGGGGTAGGGGAGCTGTTCCTAAAGCAGTCATTTTTGTTTTGTCTTAACTCAGCTTGGTCAGCATAGCATGAGCTGTCCACTAAAACTTTGTTTTAACATTTTTAGAACCTTGTTTATACATTTTCAAAAACTTTGAGGGGTTTAGGCTGATGATGATGTATATTTGGATGTTTCTTATGAGACCTTGTGGCTGTCAACCAGTAAATCCTGTCTTCAAAAATGGGTGTTTTGGAAAAGTCTCAGAACCCCTAAAATCTTTATTTTCTAGAGAACCAATACCACACAGTATCATTCACTGTCTGTTGGGCTATACTTATTCTCTTTCCAAACATCATGTATTCTCTCAGGAGTCCACTCCTGCAAAACATCACATGCTCTTTTTTCAGGAAGCTTCCAGAAAAACACCATGTGTCTGTTTTCAGCAAAACATCATCTCACATGTCTGCTTTAACAAAACATCCTCTCATAAGACAGTTTTCAGAAAAACATCATATGATACAACCAGATCTCTAAAGAAACCAGAAATTTTTGTTTTGCCCAGGTCAAAGGCACAGAAAATATTTTCTTCAAAACCATAGAAGAAAAATTTACTAAACCAAAGAAGAAAGTACCTACCAAGGTATAAGAATAACACATAACATCAAATAGACTGGACCAGAAAAGAAATTCTTAGAATATAATAATCAGAATATTAAATGCACAGAACGAAGAATATTTAGGGCTTCAAGGGACAATGACTAAATAACATAAAAGTAGACCCATAAGAGTAACACCTGACTTTTCAGTGGAAACCCTAAAAGTCAGATGGACCTGGATGGATGTTTTACAAACTTTGGGACACAATTTGAAGGCAGTTCCAAGATACCAGTTCATATCAGAAAATGCCTACATAAAAAATTGGAAAGATCTCATATTAGTAACAGTTGAAGGGCCCAGTTTAACATTACAAGCACCATTTTGGTTTCAAACCTTGCCTATGATTAACTTACACCCTAAATGTACTCAGCTACTGTAAAAACCCCAATTTGTTCCAAGAACCATGCCACCCTGGCAACAATCACAATTTTCTTGAGCAAACAGCCACCCTACCCTCAGCAACAACCAATTAGTTCTTAAGGGGAAAGTACCTACTGTCTTGAAGTAGACTGATTAGGTTGGCAACAATTGTTTATATCTAGCTGAAATTATTACTAGCCAATAGAAGTGCACCAAGCAAATGTTAACCAATCACATAACTGCCAAGTTGGAAAGTCCCTCACCTTGCTACAGCAATCATGATAAATAGGCAAGGCCTGTACCAGCTCAGGACCTGCCATATCTTTTACTCAACTGGAGAGGTTAGAGGGTCTGAGCTTGAGCTTGAATAAAGACTCTTTACTTTTGCATACAAGTTGAACTCCTGGTGGTCTCTGATGGTCTGTAGGGGACCTTGAAATCTGGGCATAACATCAATGACTCACCTGAAAGCTTTAGAAGAAAAAGAAGGAATAACACTTCATAGGAGGAGAAGGCAAGACATTATAAAACTCAGGGCTGAAATAAAGAAAATAAAAACAACAGAATCAGTGAAAAAAAATTTGTTCTTTAATAAAAACTAGTAAGACTGACAAGCTCTTATCCAAAATAACTAGGGGGGAGAGAGAGAAAGAGCATTTGAAACCTCAAGGCCCATGTCCAGTGACACACTTCAAAAAGTCCACTTCAAAACTGCTACAGTTGATAAATAGCAGGATCCAAAATTAACGCACAAAAATCAGTAACACTCCTATATACAAATGACAAATGGACTGAGAACAACATCAGTGAAAACAGCCCTCTTCACAAGAGCCTCTAAAAACTGTAACCTAGAAAGTAAAAGCCATGTCTGATAAAAACTTTAAGACATTGAAGAAGGAAATTGAAGAAGCTATCAGAAGATAGATCTCCCACGCTCATGGATAGGTAAGGTTAACATAATAAAAATGGCCATCTCACCAAAAGCAATCTACAGATTTAGTGCAATCCCTATCAAAATTCCAACCCAACTTTTCACAGAACTTGAAAGAAAAATTTTCAGCTTTTTATGGAAACACACAAACCCCAAATCCTACTGTTCTGCAATAGGAATTTAGCAACAAAATGATTTCTAATGACATTCTGCTGTACTCTTAGATTAGTGTTTGCTCAGTCATCATCAGAGAACTTCCTCCTGCAGCAGATGTGAACAAGTGTAGACACCCCACAGGTAGACAATGTGCAGAGAGCAAGAGACCTAGGAAAATTCAGCCGAAATGGATGTCTCCACCAAATCCTTCCCATTAGGGCTCAGAGAATCTTGCAGAAGATAAGGTAGAAAGCTTATGTGAGTCAGAGGGGATGGAGAATGCCAGAGAAACAAGGCTCTCTAAGCACAGCATGACATACACACAGCGTATAGAGATGGTGGCATCAAGCACAGGCTGCACAGGTCTGCACCAGGTGTGTCCCATGGGACGGAAGTGGAAACAGTCATGGGGTAGTTTGAAGTAAGACTCTCCACCATAGATGCATAGATTTGAATGCTTGGTCACCAGGGAGTGGCACCATTTGAAAGGATTAGGAGGTGTGGTCTGTTGACTAGGTTTGTCACTGGGGGTGGACCCTGAGGTTTCAAAAAGTCCATTCTAAGTCCAAGTCTTTCTCTCCCTGTGGCTTGTGGGTCCGGATGTAGAACTCTCAACTACTTCTCCAGTACCATGTCTTCCTGCCACCATACTTCCCTGCTATGATGACAATGGGCTAAACCTAAACCTCTGAAACTGTAAGCAAGCCCCAGTTAGGTGTTTTCCTCTAACAATTTGGCAGCAGAACCGAATACCTTTAATCTCAGAGCTCTGGAGCCAGAGGCAGGCAGATCTCTGTTTGAAGCCATCCTGGTCTACAGATTCAGTTCCAGGACAGCCAGGGTTACACAGAGAAACCTTGCCTCAAACAAACAAACAAGCAAGCAACAAACCAAACTGAAAAACAATCCCCCCAATCAAATGTAATTACTGTGGTCATGGTATCTTCTCACAGCGGCAGGACACTGACTAAGCAGTTCCTATCCATAGTCTAGAGGCTATTTCTAATTGATAAGCACTTGCAAATAAAAATTTTGTTTTCTTCAGTGGAGTATCATGGGGGATACAAACCACTCTGAACAGCAGACCCTGTGCCTAGCAGTAAACGGCCAACACAAAACGAACCCACTGGTGTCTGGAGAGTCTCTGTCTCATAATGTTCAGTCAGGGCATTTATTTATTTGCATTTTTAATTTATTTTACCTTACAGATCTTTTATATATACATACCATGGCTTCTGGTGTTGGGTTTTGTGGGGTTTCTGTCTCTGTCTACATGTGTTTCTTGTGTGTTTGGCTCATTTTCTTCTGTTTGTTTTGTTCTGCTCTGATTTGTTTGCTTTTTTCTTTTATCTTACTTTACTATTAATTTGTTTTCTAATGAGAGTTAGGAATGGAGTGGATTTGGATTTGTTGCAAGGATCTGGGAGGAGGTGGGGTAGGAAAAACCATAATCAGAGTATATCGTATGAAAAATTTATATTTAATAAAAGAAAAATAGGAAAAAGAATTTTCATAAAAATATCCTTTATCTTCCTTTCTGAAGTTCTAACTATACAGCAGTAGTTTGTACATTATATAAACTATACATTTTGAAGTGGAGAAACACTCTGACAGGTGAGTTTACTCACATGTGCAGGGCAACGATCAGGTGCAATTTAACCTCCCAACTGGTGTGTTGTACCTCTGGGAAAGGAAACATTTTATAAAGTCTAAGCACTGATTGTTACCATCATACTCATTTCTGGGGCCTTTCCTATGGATGTTTACCTGTCCTGTCCCCACAAACCTGAAGCTTACAGTGGCCAAGGTGCTCAGGGCACCTCCTAGTTTTGCCTCACAGCTTTGTGTCTGGCTCTCCCCAGGGGCATTTGTAATTACATTTTGCATACTATCTATCCTTAATTTAAACGTGAAACAGGATAAACAAATAGGACCGCTAAAAGCTCATTAGAGAGGAACAATCCAGGCGGGCTTTCTGTGATTTTCTTTGTAGTCTTGTGTAGCAGGACTTTGTATTGTAATAAAATGTGTTTTCAAATTGCTTTTTTAGTTTCTCATCACCATATTAGTTATGGCTTTGTTTCTTAAGAGAAAAGGTCTATTTAAAAAAAAAACAGAATTACCTAATTATAATCACTTTCAACCAGACAAAAGCCAACATTAAAAATGAATCAAGGGAAATAATTATGATGTTCTGGCTATAATGAAGCAAATGACATGATAGAACTGGGCTTGGGGAACTTGATTTGACATCAGCAGAATGAGGAGCATCTGTGTGTGTGTGTGTGTGTGTGTGTGTGTAAAGAAAAAATGTTGTAATGTAGTCCTCAGTGTATTAAGCTACATTTAGTTGTATGTGACTGGACTTTCTCTCTCTCTCTCTCTCTCTCTCTCTCTCTCTCTCTCTCTCTCTCTCTCTCTCTTCAGTACAGAATAGAGTTTATTCAGGTCATGGGGGAGTTAAGAGGGTGGTAGAGGCAGAGAAGAGAGAGAGAAAGAGAGAGAGAGAGAGAGAGAGAGAGAGAGAGAGAGAGACAGAGAGAGAGACAGAGAGAGAGACAGAGAGAGAGAGAGACAGAGAGAGAGAGAGAGACAGAGAGAGACAGAGAGAGAGAAGAGAGGAGTAGAGGCCATCCGTGAGCACATGGAGAGAGGGGGGAAGGGAAGGGAAAAGGAGGGGCAAGGAGGGAGAGCAAGAGGGCGAGGAGGGCAAGAGACTGGACTTATGTCCGGAACTAGCTATTAACTAGCAGGTGATCATCCTGAGATGACCAGCCTTGGATTCGCCCTTATTCAGCCAGGCTGTAAGGGATTCATTTTAGGAAAGATCCCTGCTATTAACATGCTTTTCCTGTTATTATTAAACATATATAACAATCATTAAGTAATAGCACACCCCTTTAGAGCAGGTCTCTGCAGATCTATGTAGATGTATTGTCTTGTAGTGATGCTATATAGGCAGATAAATAATTTAAGTCTTAAGGATGATCCTATGAGAAATCCTAAACTTACAACTGATTATTAAGCTCTTTTATAGTAGGACTACCATCAGGTTATTTCTGATAGTCAAAACTTCAATGAGAACTTTGCCAGTCTCACAAGTGACACCAGTAAATTACTCTTAGATAGTAACCAGACTTTCTCCTACTCAGAGCACATTCCAAGAGGTTGTAAAACAATTAACCAAAGGTCATAAAAGAGAACTAACGATTTATGATAGGTACTAGGACAGAAGATAACATATTGACTGGGTTTATCTATACAAAACTTCACTAATAACTTAGTTATGGTTTTAAACCTTCAGTGAACCTGTGGAGCTGAGACAGGTGATGGATGTTTAGCCAGATAATCGCTCCTAATGGGTATGCATGTAAGCATTCTCTGTTGTAAACTTCTATCTCAATTTATGATTCGACTTTTGGTGTGAACTTGTGATGAACTTTGTAACATGTGATCATGTATTCTGAAAGATGTATAAGGACTGAGGACAAAGGGAGAAGTTATTCTATCTTTATTCATTCTTTCTCTTTTCCTTTAGATAGCTTTCATAGGACACTTTCACTACTTAGTAACAAACATTATAATCACTTTTCTAAGTGCCCCTTTCTCCCTGCAACTTCCTACTAGCAGACTAAAAGTTAGGGCCCAGAAGTTTCAGCTGAGATAGTACAAAATCTATTTACTTAATCCCTTGTGGTTTTAGCAAGAGGGGCTAAGTGCCACAGACTGCAGTTTCTGGCCTCAGAGGATCACAGAAGGCAGGGCAGCTATGGTAGCACAGTTACTTAGACTTAGATAGTAAACTTTCATTATACAGCAACCCTAAATATCTTGTAAGACTTGGTCTTACCCCTGAATCTCCTAAGACCAAGTCTTACCCTCCGCAGACGCTCTTCCTCCTCCACTGCCTCAAGAAGAAAGAAGAACCCTCACACTGGGGCTGGCTCCCGGCAGACTTCCCTTTAATTCCCTTTTCCCCCCTGGATTCATGTGGTGCTTAACAAAGAAACCACTTTAGCTCATACATCTCAATTTACTCTATGATTCCTTAATTATAACTCTCACTAGCTACCGAGATGAACAATAGAAGAGATCCTCATGAATACATATCAAGATGAGACATCTCTAGGAGACAAAAGTAAATAAGGACAGAAAGCAATTGAACATGGTCTGACAGAATGTCTTGGTGTGCCCGTGCTGTATAAGTCTGGACACCTGAGTCTGATCTCAGAGCACACAGAGATGTACAAGGAGAGAACCAACTTCACAAAGCTGTTCTCTGACTTCTGCACACGAACTGAGGTGTGTGTGTGTGTGTGTGTGTGTGTGTGTGTGTGTGTGTGTGTGCACATGCAATAAATAAATAAACAGACAAATAACTAAGTAAATAAATAAGAGTGAATACAATAAACGCCCATGTGAATACAAGTGTGTCTGGTATGTGCCTGTGTACTCAGACATATAGGGAAAAATAAATCGTTATATCTGTACAGTAGAAGGGATAAATTACCTTTTGCATATGTTCATGGAACATTTAAAGGGTTGAAGCTGAATGTGCTGGAAAACTTTATGCTAACTTGACACAGCTAGAATCATCAGAGAGAAGGGAATGCTCCGTAGGACAGGGCTGGAGACAGGCATATTGCATTTTCTTAATTAGTGATTGATGGGAGAGGGTGCACCTCAGAGAGGTGCCACCCATGGGCTTGGGGTTCTGTACAGAAGCAAGCTGAACAAACCACAAGCAAGAAGCAGCACCCCTCCACAGCCTCTGCTTCAGCTCCTACTTTCAGGTTCCTACCCTGTTTGAACTTCTGTCCTGACTTCCTTTGGTGATGAACAGTGATATGGAAGTGTAAGCTGAATAAACCCTTTTCTCCCCAGCTTGCTTCTACTAGGACCTCCCACTCTACCTAGGACCCTGGAGCTGAGAGTGTGTTAGAGACAGGGTATATGGTAGCCTGTGCAATGCTCAAAGTTCAATCCTCAGTACTATTAAGAATATTAGGGAACTTACCTCAAACACAGTAGTAGAAATTCTAAATGGCAAGACCTTGATATAATTTCACTGAGTGCAGGAGACAGGGACTCCTCGACAGTATTATGTTTCTATGTCAAGAATGTCTAGGTAGGTTAAAAAAAAAAAGTACTAGTTGTTATAAGCTTGAAGGAAAGGAACTGTTTTGTTTATGATTTGGTTATTTGCTTATAAAACTCAAGACTTGAATTACAAATGATTAGAGTTTTAGATAGTTTTTAGAAAAGTGAAAAGATTCAAGACAATAAAAAGCAGCCATTTCTTTCTGTATTAACAGTCTTTAAAGTAGAAAAGTACTTTATTTAAAATAACTATACAACTTAAAGTACTTGGGGTAACTTCAAAACAGCCAAGCACACACAAGACCATCGAGAGCAGCCTCAGTGCCCAGCTGCAGGAGTGGCCAATGTTCTGCCATTACAATTTTGTTATTCTGAAAGGCCAAATCTTTTAAGTTCAGACTCCATTTTAGAGAACCTGACTTAAGTTTGAACTCAGGTTTCCAAGTTGCCTCCCCCTGGGCCCCCGCAACAAAACCCAAGCCTAACTCCAGTCTCTAGGCTAATTCTCAACAAGATCAGAATTTCCAGGTTCTTCCCCCCAACAAACCTGCACCCACAGGTTACAAGCCCACCCACTGCCTAAGAACCACCAATGCAGAGGTGAACAGAAATTTAGTTTATGATATGACTCCCAGCACCAGCCAATTGTGTTAAAGTCACAGTAGCTTTTCAATTAGATGCTTGCACACTTACCCCCCACTTGCTGCTCACTATAAAGCCTTGCCCTGATAGATATTCAGCCCTCCCCAACCATCCTGTGTGACAGAGGTGTGCTGGGGGGTTGTGGGGAGAGCTAGCTTGCATAGAATAAAGACCCTGCTGTGAGTTGCATCAGATGGGCTCCTGTCTGTTTTTTTTTTTTTTTTTTTTTTTGGATCACTAACATTTTCCTGGCACTACACTTCCTCCTTGTCCTCTAGTGCTTTGAAACAAAGTCCAGGAATCAAATCTGCACATTTATAAGATATAAGACTTATTTAAATAAGGTTTAAAAGGTCAAAGTTATAAATTCCGGAACAAATGGGCATACCTTGTCCTTTGAAGGGTGGGAATGATGGTGTGAGTATTGTTTCCAAGTTAGCCATCCTTTAAGCAGGGTCCAGTGAGGGCTGAGAGAGGTACCAACCTCTGGCCACAACCTCTTAGAGGTCAGGACATTACTGTGTCTATTTTCCCGAAGAGTAGTAGTGGGTTCTCCCATAAGGCTTATGACATGTCTAGACACAGGCTCTTGGCTCTGATCACAGTGCTGGGTATAGGTTTAAACTTGTAAAGTGGGCCTTAAATCCAGTCAAAAAGTGGTTGTTCTTTCCATGACACACCTGACACTACTGCACTAGGGGTGTGTCTTCCCAGGATATTCCTGTGATAGCGTGCAGGACTCACAAGTGGTTAAGACCAACAATCACTTCTCTTCTCCAGTAGCACTATGAAAGCTAGTCAGTATTTTAAAAACATGCTTTTCCTATTCATATCCAGGATAAATAATGCTATTGTAAAATTTATATTTTTACACTGATTTCAGAGAAAACTATGGATTTGAGTGCTTCTTGGTGTTACGGACTGATTTCAACAATACTTTCACGATAGTGTTTGTCTGATAAATCTATAATACCAAATAGTCTATATTTAAAAGGAACCAAAGCTAAATAAACCAGGATAGTAAAGTTTACATTAAAATGTTAAAGTCATTGCATACACATTCGGAGGTTGCCATAGTAACAGTAATTTTCAGAAGATGATTTTAGATAAGAGATTCTTGAGTGATAACATGCCTTATTATTCTCTTTGAGGCATCTTTAATGCTTGCTATCATAGATTCTCTCCACATATGCCTTGGGGAATAAAAAAATAGGAAAGGAAGCTACCCATACCTGATGTCATTCTTTGATTAAAAGAAGTAAATGATTTAGGAAGAAAAGGTCTAGAGGAAGTAGAAGGGGCCTAAGGGAGGTTGAAGGGCTGAATATGATAAAATACATCATATACATGCATGACATTGTGAAATATCAAGTTAAAATTCTAAAGATAATAAAAGAAGCCAGTCAACTTTGGTTCAGTTATAGAAAAGCCCACAAGATGAGAGGGCTGAGGAAACGTGTGTGAGAGGGGATGTAGGGGCATCAGGCACACAGAGCAACCCCAGAAGGAGCAAGCTTGAAAAGAGTATTTAAATGTTTTTATGGGTATGAGTGTTTTGCTTCCATGTGTGTATTTATATGTGCATGTCTGGTGCCCACTGAGGCCAGAAGAGGGATTTGGATTCCCTGGCACTGGTCACAGATGTGAGCTGCCATGTGGGTGCTTGAGTTCTGTGTCCTCTCTCTGTGGGAGCAGACAGTGCTTATGACTGCTGAGCCCCCATTACAGCCCAGGCGTGAGCTTTTGAGCTAAATTTGATCTCCCTGTGTGTCAAGGTTCAAGTTTTAAGGAGTTACTTATCTTCCTAGTTTGAGAAAGAATTGTTTGTATGTATGCACACTTATGCATACATTATTCTTCTAGTTCAGTGGTTCTCAGCTTGTGAACTGAGACGATTTCACAGTGATCACCTAAGACTTTTGAAAGGTACAGATATTTATGCTATAATTCATAACAGTAGTAAAGTTACAGTTATGATGTGCAACACAAATAATGTTATGTTATGGGGACTCCACAGCATAGGGGCTGGAGTAAACAGTCTCAGCATTAGGAAGGTTGAGAACCCCAAGTCATAAATAGTAGATGACAGACAGGAAGCCAAGTAAGAAATTAAATATGTGTTTAAAGGTGTGTTTACACCTTTTCCCGCCTGCTTTCTCTGCATAGTTTTCTTAAAATGTGCCTTTCTTGGGGAGTTTCTCTTGTCTGTTAGACATCTGTTTCTTCCTACCGCTTTGAGTAGTTTTTCTTAAATTCTGGATTTTCACCAGAGAATTTCATCCAAGGAGATGTTCAGTTTCAGTGTGACATCTTCCAACCTTCACTGTGGCACCCGACCCAGTCCTTCCTTCCTTCTTTAGCTGGGTCTAGAATGATCCGGCTTTTCCCTTCCTTCTGACTGTAGAGCTTCCATTTAAGATCCGCGACACATAAAACACAGATGTTATTGTACCATTGATTAGCAGGGAATTTACCCGAATTCTGAAAAATTTCAATACTGTCTCACATTCTTCACTCCTCTTTATGGTTTCATCTCTTCCCATGTGGCTGCTTTTCTTCTTACTGGAATACATTGCCCCGACTCACTGATTTTTAGGACTGGCCAGGACAATAGTACACACACTGGTAGTATACACTTCAAGACTTATCCTCTTGTTCTGAGTCTTTTCGAACATACTTCAGAAGAATAAGTGACATGTGGAACATTTGCTCACATGTCCAACCTGAATTTGAGCTGCCCCAGGTAGACCTGACCCAGCTAGACATGTCTAATAAATGCTTCTTGTTTCATGCCCCACAACTTAAGAGATAATGCCTGTGAGCTTTTGTTAGCTTAACACAAATGTAGACGTACTGAGAAGAAGGAATTGACTCTATTAGGTTGGCCTGTGGCCATGTCCATGGGCGCATTTTTTAAATTATTAATTGCTGGAGGAAGACTTAGCCCACTGTGGGTGGTGCCATTCCTGGGCAAGTGGGCCTCGGCTATACAAGAGTTAGTTGAGCAAGCCAGGGGAAGTAGGTCAATATGTAGTGTTCTGCCCTGGCTTCTCAGCTGCCCTTGCAGATGGACTGTAATTTGTAAATCAAACCTTTTTCTCACCATGTTGCTTTTGGTCAGTGAATTAGCACAGCAACAGAAAGCACACTAACAAAAGGGGGCAACTTGTTACACAGCATTTTTTTTAAAGTCGCACTACTTAACTGGTACTTATATCAGTAAGTATACTTTCATTTAAACTGGGGTATTCTGAAGTTCATGGCTTAGTCTATGTGAGTGTTAGAAGGACGGTCATGGGATGGTGAAAGAAGCTGTCTTGTGGGATCTCCTTAGGATGCTTCAGAATCAAAGTGCATGTTGGTTTTGTGTACCAAATGATCAGTTTCTATGAGGGACTCAGGCCGACTTTGGAACACCTTGAACGTTGCTAGGATGATTCTGGGGTAGGCTAGTGATGGCTCTCATTATCACAGCTTATGAGGGCTTTGGCTGCTCCTGAAACTCCACTTAATGCTCGTTTCTGGCAGGTTTCCAGACCAAAGTCTGGTGTGGAGGGGAATGACGGTTCCTGAAACTACCCTGGCTTTGACACTGACTTTGAGTTCAATGTTCTTTTTTCTGAATTAACAAGGCCAGTGTTTATTAGGAGGTTCCTATTCCTGGCAACAGGCAGCATATAGAGGATCTTACCTGCCATCAAATCTTCCAGAAGCTTCTGAGAAGATAGCATGAATATACTTGTCGTTTTTACTGTTTTTATGTGTATTAATTACTTTTATGTTGCCGTGATTAAACACCATGACCAAGGCAACTTAAGAAACAAAAAGGAGCACATTTTGCTTGTGGTTCCGGAGGGGTGAGTCGATCATGTTCTGGGAGCAAGCGGCATGGTGGCAGAGGAGGCAAGCTGAGAGATCACATGTCCTCCTGGAAGCACAGAGTAGAGAAGGGGAGTGAAAGTGAGGAAGGATATGAACTCTCAGAGTCAGGCCCAGTGACATACTTTCCTCAGTAAGGCTGCATATCTGAACCTCCTGCATAACCGTTGTATTAAGTTTACAAAAAATGTGTGTGGTGTTTTGAGTGAGAATGGGCCTCCATAGGCTCATGCATTTAAATGTTCTGTTCCCAGTTGGTAGAACTATTTAGGAAGGATTAAGAGGTGTGACTTGTTAGAGAATATTTGTCACTGATATCTGAGTTTTGAGCTTTGAGGTTTCAAAAGCCCTCACCAGGCTCAGTCCTGGTCTCTCTGCCTGTTGCCCGTGGATCAGGATGTGAGCTCCCAGATACTGCTCCAGGACATTCCTGCTATGTGCCCTGCTCTGATGCTTGTGCGCCCACCCTCTCAAACTGTAAGCAAGGGTCTTTTTTTGTAAGTTTGGTCATGGTTGTCTTGGTCATGGTAACTAAGATACCATGCTTTGATACACCAGTCAAACACTGTACAGAGAAATGCATCAGAAATAAAGGTTCTCAGGGAGGGAGGGATGGTTCAGTGGTTAAGAGCATTGACTGCTCTTCCAGAGGTCCTGAGTTCAAATCCCAGCAACCACACAGTGGCTTACAACCATCTGTAATGAGATCTGATTCCCTGTTTCGGTGTCTGAAGATAGCTACAGTGTACTTATATATAATAAATAAATAAATCTTTAAAAATTAAAAAATAAAGGCTCCCAGTAATCCTATACCTCAGATTTTTTCTATGTATATAAAAAATTTATTTCTAAAAATACAATCAGCATGACAATAGCTATTTTTCTTCTTGCTTTTGTTTTTATGTGAGAGTGTGTTGCAGGCCTGCTTCCTTGTCACTCAACATCACAGCTTTGTTTTGTCTTTTTTTTTTTTCCCTGCAGATAGAGCTATTTGTAAAGTGGTTCTTTTTGGGACATGATTTATTTTATTTTCTAGTATCATATCATAGAACAACATAATGTTTATTGGCATTTACTGGCTGGTTTTGTGTCAACTTGACACAGGCTGGAGTTATTACAGAGAAAGGAGCTTCAGTTGAGGAAATGCCTCCATGAGATCCAACTGTAAGGCATTTTCTCAACTAGTGATCAAGGGGGAGGGTCCAGCCCATTGTGGGTGGAGCCATCCCTGGGCTGGTAGACCTGGGTTCTATAAGAAAGCAGGCTGAGCAAGCCAGGGGGAGCAAGCCAGTAAGTAACATCCCTCCATGGCTTCTGCATCAGCTCCTGCTTCCTGACCTGCTTGAGTTCCAGTCCCAACTTCCTCTGGTGATGAACAGCAATGTG
The DNA here is from genome assembly GCF_963924665.1 of Micromys minutus. Classification (NCBI taxonomy): domain Eukaryota; kingdom Metazoa; phylum Chordata; class Mammalia; order Rodentia; family Muridae; genus Micromys; species Micromys minutus. The sequence goes on along the minus strand of NC_137961.1, from coordinate 42,340,320 downwards.
GAAATTTAAGCTGAATAAACCCTTTCCTCCCCAACTTGCTTCTTGGTCATGATGTTTGTGCAGGAATAGAAACCCCGACTAAGACATGGCAACTGTTAAAAACAGAAAAACAAAAATCAGTCAAAATCAAATCACATTAAAAAAATGCCAGATGATTACATTTTTTGTTGTTTACTTGGGAGTGGGCCTTTGTCTGCTCCAACTGTATGCTTTTACTTTAGCCATAGTGAAAATGAGCTCAAATGTTAGCAGAAACAAGACATTAGTCAGGGAAGGGATCCTGGAAGTCTGTGGTGGTGACAGCAGTAGGAGTTGACGGGTGTCACACTCACGTTGTGAAGGCGTGAAGGATAGACAGTCTCCTAAGGATCACTTCAAAGTGTTTATGAGAAGAGAATAATTTAGAACCTTTGATTGTGGGAGTGGAGGACCAGCAACTCTCCAAGATCCTCTGACAGTAGTGCCAGGGAGGCCTGGTAGTCCTGATGAGTGTCCTGAGCCAGACCAAAAGGCCCATGTTTGCCTATTGTTCAAGTGCTGTCTCAGCTGGCCAGTGATGGGGCACACCTTTAATCCAAGTGTTCTGAGGTCAGCTTGAACACAGAGCAATTTCCAGGACAGCCAGGGTTACACAGAAAAATACTGCCATAAAGGGGAATGGGTGAAGGGGAGAAATGTATGAGTGAAAAAAGGAAATAAAAAGAAAGAAAAAAAAAAAAAGAATGTGACTGGTCGCAGGTATGATGGAGGAGGAAGTTTATTGCAGATATGTGGGAGAGCACAGCCAGAGGCAGACACATCCGGGAGAGTTCAGAATGCACTTGACCAGACTGAGTTGTGCCTTGTAGGGAGAAGAGGTGAGGGAGGAAACGGAGAGAGGGGAGCAAGGCTTAAAGGTGCAAAACCAACGAGTAACAAATTGGTTGGATTTTACAAGGACTGGAGAGTTCAGGGTAGGGGGCAGGGGTTTGCCTGCCAGGATGATCCTGTAACGGGTAGGACTGACAGCCAGTTCTGCTTTGATGTGTACAATAGGCACCTCAGGCCTCTGTCCACGGTTTGGAACCTAACACTGTGTGTTCTCAGAAAAGGCCAGATCCAGACATCTGAGCAGGATAGCTGGCTGGTCCTTCTGTCTTTATTATGTAACTGAGTTCTGGTTCCATGCTCTCTGGCCATGACACTGGGTGGACTCAGTAGATGGGAGCAGGAGTGACGGATGACTCATTTAGATCTGGAAGAAATGTTTTTCTTTTCCTCTGTTTGCATGATGTTGATGTCCATGGCAACCAGAGGAGCCCTGTATATTAGTTCTTTTCCTTTCTATTGCTGTGATAAAACACCATGACCAAGGAAACTGATAAAAAACCAGTTTAACTGGGCTTACAGTCTATAATGGTGGAGTGAAGACAAAGTAGCAAGAACAGCTGAGAGCACACATCTCAAACCACAGGAGGAGGCAGACAGCAACAAGGCTATGCATCCCATCCTTCCCACACAGATTTATCTACTGGGGACCAAGCTTTTAAACATATAAACTACTGGGAGAGGGGCTGTTCTCATTTGAACTATTACAGCGTAGATGAAAGATGACAGAGACCCTCTCGGTTTGATTCTCTTCTCTTTCCCTTGGGATGACTGGACTTAAAGAAATTATTTGACTCAAAAATAGAGCTAGAAATAATTATTCTGAGTGTGGCAACCCACACTAAGAAGACAAATGTCACATGTTTTTTCTCATGTGTGCATGTTAGCTTTGAGTCTTCAGACATGTGTGTTTCATTTGGAAATTCCACAGAGGTCAGGAAACTACTAAGGGATGTGGAGGTAGCTATTGGGGCACAGAATGCGCTAACATGAAGGGTTGAAAGGGAACAATGGAGTAGGAAGGGTTACACTCGGGAGAGGAAGCAGAGCGTAGGTTAGAGGCAGGAATATTGGGAAGGAGAAATGTCTTAGTTGACAGCATGGTCAAGGCAACTCTTAAAGGCTCTTATGAGGTCAGAAACATGCTGACCAATGGAACTGGGCCTTTTGTCATGATGTCATCACCAATGTTCAGTGTCTAATGGTTAGAACCCTCAGAAAGCTCCTTTTTTTGGGTTTGGCATCACATGATGGTCTCATGAGGTGCTTCATTGGGCATGTGGGAGTGTCACCTTTGTATCTGTTGACTTCCATGGCAACAGGGTCAAAGAAAAGATACTGTGGCAATGAAAATGGGGTTAATGCTTTCATATTTAAAATAAATTCATGCTTGGTATAGTGGCACAGATCTCTCAAGCACTTGGGAGGCAGAGGTAGGCAGATCTCTGAGTTCGAGTCCAAAGCCAGCCGGGTCTACGTAATAAGTTTCAGAGCAGCCAGGGCTACATACACAGTGAGGCTGTATTTCAAAAAACAAAACAAAACCACAACAAAACTTTGCAAGTTTTAAATTTAGTTTTAGTGAGTGTGCACATGTGCACAAGCCATGCACGGTACACGTGTGGATGTCAGAGAACAACTTGCTTGGTTCTCATGTTCCACCATGAGGGTACCAACGACTGAATTCAGGTATCAGGCAGGGTAGCAGGAACCTTTATGTACTCAGCCATCTTACAGATCTGTAGTTTTAAAATTGCATATGTGTGCATGCATGTGCATACAAGCATGCACAAGGAGACCAGAAGTTGAACTCAGAATCTCTTTCTCAATTTTTTCTTCACTTTATGTTTTGAAACAGGGTCTCCTACTGAACCTTGGGCTCACTGATTGGCTGGACTTGACACCTGGCTGCAGGGATCTGCCTGCCTACGAACTGACGCTGTGTTCCTGGCTTTTTTTCTTTTTCCTTTGGTCTGAGCCCAGATCCTCTTGCTTACATGATAAACACTTCACTCACGGAGCTGGCTCCTCAGCTCTTGTTTTCAGTATTTTCTTGTTTGATCATTGTAGAAAAGTTACTGATTTGGGTAATTAATTTTCTTTTTTTTATACACACATACACTGTAGCTGTCTTCAGACACACCAGAAGAGGGCATCAGATCTCATTACAGATGGTTGTGAGCCATCATGTGGTTGCTGGGAATTGAACTCAGGACCTCTGGAAGAGCAGTCAGTGCTCTAACCACTGAGCAATCTCTCCAGCCTGGTAATGAATTTTCTAACTAGCCTCTTAGTGTGTATCTTGATTGGTTTTTATAGCCTGACAGTTTTAAAGGTTTTAGGTAAACTAACATGATAACTTTCCCCTCTTGGTAGTTATTGATTTTATTGTCTCCCCTCCAATATCCATTTGCCAAAATATTGTGAACAATTTAAAATCTAGGTGTGATACTGGATAGCCCTGTCCTGACCCCCAGACTTAGACATGTGTAGAGCCTTGCTTTCTCATCTTCTGCTCAGGACTCTCGAATCTTGTCAGTTAAAGGAAATTGTCCTGGCCTTAACGCCATGGGACAGGTAATGGGTGTTATCTGTACCTGGGAGCTATGCCATTTCTAATTATGTCAACTGGGTTGTGAAATAAAAAATATATAAATTCTTCAAAAGGAAAAGTATAAGGAGAGAAAAAGTGCTTGTTGGTTACATTTTGAAAGTTCAATAGTCTGTGAGCTGGATATATTTGCTTTGATTTAGCTAACTGCTCTTCCCAGCTTCCAACACCCACAAAGATTCTGTTTTTCTCCTCCCTTCCTCCCTCCCTCCCTCTCTCCTTCCCTCCCTCCCCCCTTCCTTCCTTCTTCTGTTTTTTCCCCCAGACAGGGCTTCTTTGTGTACCCTTGGCTGCCCTAGTTCTTTAGACCAGGCTGACTTCAAACTTACAGAGATCTGCCTGCCTCTGCTTCCCCAGTGCTGGGACTAAATGTGTGCCTCCACCATCCAGCTGTTTAGGGGTTTTCTACTAAATATTCCAGTTAGTTCTTTTTATTGCATTCAATAGGCTTTTTGATTAATTTGCTGTATCTAGAAATTGGGAGATTAGTTGATACTTCCTGCACATGTTTGTGTACTTCCAGCCCTGTGTTTCCCCTTGTTACCTCTGCTCCATTGAGAAACCCACCCCAGAAGGGCCTCCTCCATAGCCTCCTTTTCTTCCTTTACCTCCACTTCCCTCCCAAGCTCTAAGCCTGAAGGCAGATGAGCCCAGTCACAGGTGAGTGTCACCAACCTGACTTCGAACATCTCTGAATGTGGCCAGTCCACCATGAGTCACCCACCTCTTCTCTATTTCAAGCACAGGTAGTGACTCAGAGAGGATGGAGGACAGTTCCTTTGCAAGATGAGAGGAGAAAATGGGCTACAGGGAGGCAGGAGTGCTGGCCGGCAACAAGTGTGTCTGATGTCTTGTGAGCGCTGGGACTGCAGGCATGCCCCTCCTGAGTGATGCAGTATAGGGCTGAGCCTAGAGCGTCCTGCATGCCAGGGAGCCCACTGTGCCCAGGGAGCCATGATCTTCTACTTTCTATACTGCATGTCTTTTGTCATTTTGAATAAATAGCATATCTACAATGATTTGAACTTTTATCCTGTTGCCACCGCAGTGGTTATCAGTCTGCTTTTCTTGTGACTTGCCAGGCTCTGGGTTCTTTCTGTCAGCTCAGGCAGCTGGCTGGGAAGCTACCGGGGAAGGCTGTGTGGGTGGTAAGGTACATCTCAGCAAGTCATACTACTTTCCGTGGGAAACACAGCTTGCTGGTAGGGGATGTTTGAATGACAGTGTTTGCCCTCGGAGTTCTATATTTTGTGTTGTGGCAAAAACTTATGTTTCACTGTTATTTCTTTGCAGATACCATTGATTTGCATGCCTGATGATTCACTGATCGATTTCTTATCTTCATATTCCTTATTTGTATTTTTTAAAACCTGAGAATAAGTGAATAAAAAAAAATTGAAAAAAAAAAAAACACCCTGAGACTTAAACATTGGTTATCAAATCTATGTGGCTCCAAATGAGTCCTTTTCCTCCAGAGGATATAATTCTTTCTTTTTCTTTTTTCCCAGTTCAGACTCATTTTTTTCTGTCTTGTAACGATTGTTCTCAGTAGCTCATATTCCCCCTCACCATCTCCCCCTTTTTTGACAGAGTTTCGCTCTAGTGCTCAGGCTGGTCTTGAACTTGTGATCTTCTTGTTTCTGATTCCAACTGCTAGGATTATAGGTAAGGGCCAGGGTGTCCATCAGTGGTTCTTATTTCCATTCTCAGCAGTTTATTTGTTTCTGTTTTTTTTTACATTTCTGAGAAACATCTCAGCACTGATTTAGTTTTCTACTGTGTTAATTCTGCTCTGCAATCTTTTCAACTCTTTTAAAAATATTTAGGTGTATTTGTTTTATATGTGTGAATGTTTTGTTCGTGTGTGTATGCTTGGTGTATGCATGCTTGGTGCTTGTAGAAATTAGAAGAGGATTTCCTGAAACTGGAATTATAGATGGTTGTGAGCCATGCTGTTGGTTCTAGGATACGACCTCAGCTCTTCTGCACGATCAACAGTGCTATTAACCACAGAGTCAGCTTCAGCCTCTTCCTTTTCAACTCTTATCACCACAGCTTGGTCACAACATTCTTTCCTGATTGCATCAAGTTTTAGTCTCTCTACACCTCAGCCAGACTTGTTTCCAGTACAGACAACTCCCTTATCCCCTTGTCCCTTGGAGTAGGTATGGGATGCAGAGGCACCTCCTTGTTTTGCTGGCTGGGTTGAATAGTTTAGAGATGAACATTTGAAAGAAGAGACAACATGTCTTAAGAATCCAAAGAAAGTAGCATAGTAAGTCAGGCAGATTGTTTAAGTACTATTATTCTATTATTTTATACAATTTATTCTGAAAAGGGATACATCAGAAACAGAATTATACATATAATGGGGTCTTATGTAATACAATACTGTGTAGGGATTAAATCAAGTGAAACATTTCTATCTCCTCAAGCATTATCTTTTATTGGAAGTATTTGAAGCCATTTCTTGCTTTTACAATACTCATCATTACCTACAGTTGCCTGTCCCTTACTAGTACAGCAGGGTATCTGGTCCTGTCTAGCGTAACTTAGTATTGCTTGGCCTTGCCCAGCCTCTCTGCACCTTTTCTTCTCCAACTTCTACTAAATACCACCCTGTTCTTGTAAATGTTACTTTTATTTCCTCAGATAAAGGAATGAGATGAGAACTGTACCCAAGCTATGCGAATACATGGCTTGGGTTGGGCCAAGAGTTTTTTTTTTTTCTTTTTTCTGTTCTAAGTATCCATAGGACTAGGCCTGAAAGCTTCTAGCTTCCATACAATCGAATCTTCCAAGCTGACTGATTCAGTTTGGCTTCTCTTGGCTTCTGACTGAATTGTTTTGCTTGGGTTCATCCTAACTTTGGCAATTTGTTCTAATCTTATGGCTTCTTCTCATTCTCTGGCTCATTCTGTCTTCACTGTGTCTAGCTTGTTCTCTTTGCAACCTGTCTCTGTAAAACTGTCCACACATACCACACCTATACCACATAACCTCATCACCACACCGTCCTGTCTGTTTGCTGCTCTTAAGTCGCCTCTCCTTCATGTCTGTTGCGCGTGTCCTATCTCTGATTCATTCTGTCAAATCTTTCTCTGATTTGTCACTTTGTCTGCTCCTCAATTAGATATAACATCCACATATGGATGTTTCCTTCTCCAAACTATTGTTATCTTCCATGTTAGGGATTATAGGTGTGTACTAAGGGCCTGTCTATATTCCATCCAGATCACATAGATCTAGAAGGTCTTTTGATGAGATCTTTTGCTAGAGCAGCCATGTTGTTGAGTTAAAATTTCCCTACAGTTCTCATTTTCCATGAGGTCAATTTGTTCAGATTTAACATGAGTGAGCCCATATAGCACTTGTCTTTTTGTGTCTGTCATATTTCACTTAACAAGCTCTAGTTCTATTCACATTGCCACAAACAACCAGATTTCATTCTTGATTTATGTTTATTGTATCCTACTGTGCATCTGTATACACTGTCTGTCTGTTTGTCTGTGGTGTATGTATGTCTATGTTTGCATATGTTCATGTATGTGGGTGTGTGTGGAGCCTGGGGGTTGATGTTGACTGTCTTCCTTAACTGTGCCCCACTCTGTTTTTTGAGACAGGGTCTCTCACCAAACCTGAAAATCACTGACTTGGCAGGACTAGCTGGCCAGCAATCCTCAAGGATACTTTTCTCTCAGCTCCTGAGGGCTGGGATTACAAGTGTGCACCTTTGATACCTTGATTTTAGAATGTGGTGCTGAGGCTAGAGCTCAGGTTCTCATGTGTGCACAGCATCCCCGTATGGACAGAGTCATCTCCCTAGCCCTGCACGTATTTCCTTTCTGCATCCATAAGTTGATGGCCATTTAGGCTGTGTCTATTTGTTGGCTTTTGGGAATGGTACTATTTTGACCACAAGAGTGCAGATAGTTCTTTGATATACTGATTTTACTTATTTTGGATATATATACCTAGTAATGGGATTATTAGTTTATGAGCAGTTCATTTTTTTCCTGAAGAATTTCTTTTTGCACTAACTTACCCCTTCCCATCAGTGTACAAAGGCCCTCCTTTCTCTCAAATCTTTGAGAAGATTTGCTACCTTTAATCATTTTTGTTGTTGCTTTTTTCTTTCTTTTTGAGACACATTTTTCCAGGTAGCTTAAGTGGACCTGGAATTTACAGGATGTAGCCCAGCCTGGCTTTGAATTTGTATTCCTCTTGTCTGTCAGGGGCAGATTACAGTCCCCACAGAGATTCTTTTCTCCCTCAGGACATTTGGCAAATTTCCCAAGTGCCTTGGGCTTTGGAGCCACAGTCAGGAAAGGAAGTCCTGCAGCAGTCCTTGCCTTGTGTCCTTTCACAATTCCAGAGGAAGTGCAGAGCCTGCTCTTACTTGAGGCCGCACGGAGGGGATCTCTATTGCACATTGCTATGCAGCTTTGTTCCTTTGGAATTCTGTGGTCTTTCACATGTATTAGATGTCAGTCTGTCAGTCCACCAGTCAATCTGTCAGTCAGTCAGTCAATCAATCAATTAATCAGTTAATTGAGAGAGACACCCACTCTGTAGCTCAGGCTGACCAAGAGTTCTATGTTGATTCTTGTCTCAATCTTCTAAATGATGGGATTATAGGCATGTGCCACGGTATCTGGTTCTATTAGAGTAAAAAAAAATACAAAATGAAAACACCTCCCATCCCCAAATAAAACATCCAGGCAGGATGCAGTGGTGAGCACATGCAATCCCAGAACTCCTACTGTAAGATGGGAGACCAAAGAACTGCCTGGAAATTTAAGGGCTACCCTGGGATGTAGTGCAGCAGAAAGACAAGAGACCCTGTCACAAGGTGGAGAAAGATGGTAGACTCCTGAAGGTTGTTCTGACTTCTGCATATGCACTGCGGCATGGCATGCATGAGTCCATCATCAACACACTGAAAACAGGCTTCGAGGACACGGCTCAGTCATAAAGTTCTTGCTGTGTGACTGTGAAGACCTAAGTTCTATGACCCATGGAAATATACATCTGAAATTTCAGGGACGGGGAGGTTGAGCCAGGAGAAGCCTCAGGGTGTGCTGGCCAGGTACTTTAGACAGATTCGTGAACTGCAGAAAGAGACCCTATCTCAAAAAATAAGATGAAGAACAATTAAGACCAACACTGACTTCTGACCATATGTGCATGACCACCCACCCCCTTTCCTTTTCTCTGTCTTTCTCTTACACACACACACACACACACACACACACACACACACACACACACCAGGTTCTATTATTCCTTTTTATTTGTTTTTTTTTTTTTTGTTTTTTTATGTGTAAATGGAAGGATTTTATTGTGTGACATCGAATAAGAAACCGTATTTACATTGGCTAACCCCCAGGAAACATGAGTCAGTACAACGGATTCACATATTCATTTTGAATGGAAGGAAGATGGTTTTAATTGCATTTTACAATAAAATTTGCAATGATTAGAACTAGCATGTTCTCTTAAACTTCTGTATTGAACCACAAATAAGTAGGTTTATTCCCTGGAACTGGATCTGAAAAAGCGTTCAAACTTTCCATCACCTCCATCTTTGCTGTTCCATCTGCCTCCCCCCCATCACTGTGCTGGATTCCTTTCAGCTTCCACATCATTTCCAGGGGCATCTCCAGGAAAGTATGTCTGCCTGTCTGTTCTCTTGAGAGAACATGGACAAGTCCACTCTGTCCTCTGGAAATCTGTTTGGTTTTGGAGGAATAAGTAAAAAGACCAGTAGGATTCTGAGAACCTAGACTCCAGTTTCCTTGCACCATAAACTACAAACTCTGTCACATGTTCTGTAGGCGACCATGTTAACTCCAAGACTTTGTACTTGCCTGGTCTTTTGTCACTTATCTTCACTGTTGTCCTGGCGTTTACATGAGGCGGAGTTATCATTTTACAGAACTTGTGTTTCAGAGAGGTCAAACAATACAGCCAGGAACCCACAGGTCTAAGACGCCAGAATGAGCCAAAGTCACGTTACCTTCTCTGAGATTCCATCACTGGACTGTGCCATGCTCCAGAGTTTAAGTGAATGAATCAGTAACTTTCTAGGTCCCTTCAGGGATTTATTTTATACTTCTACTGGCTATTTTTCTCCTAGAATGAAAACAGCTATGTTTGGCTATCAAACTGGGACCTCTTATTTTTAGCTGTTCATTCATATTTCTCTCAATTCTAAATTAAAGGATGTTATTTGTTCAAATAGTTTTAAGTATTGCCTCTCAGAAAACTTTTCAAGTTACCTGTTTTTATTTGTCACAGACAGCACTAATTCTTCAAAAACATTATTTCATGTTTAAAACATTAAAAAACCCTCATGGGTTTTCATTCTGCAGATACTAATACATATTTTTCTTTCTTTGCACTCAGTTTCCTCCATTTGGAAATACAGACACCTGTCTCACTGCTGAGCGTCTGTCCTAATACAATGCCAGGTTCATAGGAGTCAGGAGGGCTCTTGTTTCAGTGTCTCCTACAAAGAACAAACCACCCTAAACTGGAAAGTGAAACTTAATATTGAATCCTTCAGGCCACATGATCAGTACTGCTGACACATACCCAGGAACTACCCATACATAAATTAAAAAAAAAAAAAAAAGAACAATCCTGAAGAGGCCAAAGAGCTATTCAAGTAATGGTCCTCAACTTACAGTAACTTGTATAATTTAATGCACGAAAAACAAGGACACAGAGCTTGGAAGGGCACCTAGGAAATTGTTTTGTGATTTTCTTCATTTTGATTGTATTGCTTTCTTGTCTTCAGGAGGAATGATTTTGACTTCAAAAGTAACAAAGTATTTGAGAAGGGAATTTACATCTTTCAATCCTAAATGGTATTCTTGGGCGATTTTTTCAGCGGTCCATCTTTCTGGAGAGAGTTTGTGGTTTTGAGAAGGGTCAGGGCTGCTACAACAGTAATCTTGCCTTTGGGAATGTCCATGAGATTCTTGTCAAAGTGATCTATCGGCAGTCTGAATTCCTTTGGTTTTTGCTGTGGTTTCTCTTTTACCAGCAAGGAAGACACCGGATCTTTGGAATCGACATACTTCTCTTAGTAATGAAGGCAGCTTGTTATCTTTTCTAGAAACTTCTTCTTCGATTTCTGGATACGGACTCTGGTGCTCCTGCAGGAGGCTGAGGGTGGAAGGGTGCTTGGGTGCCATGGAGGGCTTCCTCTTGCTGATCACCGGCTCTGCTCGAGTCTCCACGTTGAAGTTCCTGAAGACGTGGGTCACGTGAGCCCCCATCTCTACACCATGATGACCTTAGTTCACTATGCATGTGGGAAGACACTGTTTATTTGTTTGTTTGTTTGTTTGCTATATTTATACAAACTTGGTCTGAGCTTCTACCCAAGGTTGTCATGCAGCTTCAGACTAGGATAGTATTTTTGAACTGTTAGGCTGGAGGTTTTGGGACAAAGGCCAAGATGGTATGGATCAAGAGGCTCCTTTTCCCCTGCTTGCAAAAGCCCCCGAAGATTGCTCTCACAAAATGCTGGACAAAGCAAACACTTAGTTCCAGATTTCAAAGTGACCACTGGACCTCAAGCCCAGCTACAGGGCCCTAACCTCACCTGACACAGCAATACCGTAGTACCTTTCCAGCACACGACCACGTTCCCTCTTTTCCTCTGTAAAAGTCCCTACCCCAGCTCAGGCAATTGACCTCCCTGACCTCCTCCTGGGAGATGAGTGAATTCTCCCTGGAACAATGGATTTCCATTAAAATCTGCTTTTATACGTTTAATTTGCTGTATTTTGACTTATGTGTTAGTGGAAAAACCTTTTAGTGGCACACGCACCTTGCACTCGAATGCTTTGAGCATCTCCTTCCTAGATGAGCTGGAGTCTTCATGGCTCAGCAATGGCATATGCCTGTGCATACCGGTTGTGAACCTTGGGTACTCACAAAGGGCATGTGACATGCTTGCGACTGAGAAATGACTGGGCCAGGCTCCGGGCTTGCTGTGGCTTCACACTTCCCACCTCTGGAAGTGCCTCTGATTCTGTGCAGATTCTGGGCAATGCTGCCCGTGGTTTCTGGACCAATCTTTTATGCTTTCCTAGGAAGACGTGCTTTCTCCTACACTGTCGCCACTCTGGGCTGGAGTCCTGACCCCACTGCCTTACCTCTCTGGTTTACTGATGGAGGAGGGGTGTTCCAGAGATTAAGCTTTCTGTTTTTTTCTCCCAAGACTCACTGTCTGAGGGCAGTGAGTGGACATTGGCTCTTGTCTTCTTTATCTCAGTCCAGAATGTTCTGGTGTGTGGGTGGTATCTCTCCTTAGTTTACCCCAGTTTTCTAGTTCTTTGGTCATTTGGACGACAAAGTCTGGTGTCTAGCTAATGTTCTGAGTTCTCTGTTGATTTTGATTAGCATCTAAACAGCTAACACATTCTCCTATAATTATTTTCACAGCATGGCCATTCCTGTGAAAAACCTCAGGCATGTTTTTAGCAAATGCCTAGGCAGGAGTGGGGCGAGTCAGGTTGACAGTCAGATATTAGGCAGAAGCATCTATGAAGCCTGGGCACCGTTGGTTTTTGGGGACTGAGGTGAATACCTGTAGGCTGGCAGGTTTTTGATTTCTTCTGGCACCTGCTTACTTGGCACTGAGGATTGAGTCTCCTTAAATTCTCCTGATTTGATTTGGGTGTTATAAATTACTGTGTAGCCTCCTGAACGGTAGAAACTAGACTGGACTGGGAGAGGAGAAGTATCAGGTGTCAAGAAAGGCAGTGTCAGCTGGAGTCGTCGCCACAAGTACAGTCATTTGAGACTATATCAAGCACGACTGTGTGGCTACTTTAATTATTTCTCTACTGCAGTGATATGATCAAGGCAACTTACACGAGAATGAATTTATTAGGAGCTTATAGTTTTAGAGAGTGAGTCTGTGGCCATCATGGTGGGGGCATGGGAGCAGGCAGACAGGCATGGTGCTGGAGCAGTAGCTGAGCACTTACACCTTGTTGAGGGCCGAAGGCTGCGCCCTTACAAGATGGTGCTGGTTTCAGGTGCCATGAATCAGCTAAAGTGTGGTAAATAACCACTGGGCACATGTGCAAAGAGTGGTGCGAGCCAAGTCACCGCCCATCCCGGGGCGTCACGATCAGACCACTAGTGGGCAGCCAATCACACAGCGACACGCCACCCTTGCGGGTATAAATTAGGGTGCCTTTTCCTGCCCGGTGTCTTCCTCTTCAAGATGCAATAAAGGTTTTGCTGCAGAAGGATCCTGGTGTTCCGTGTGCGTTCTTGCTGGCGAGACGGTAGCGCGGGACAACACCTGATCCTCAGTAACGAGTGAGGCATCGAGCTAGCTACCTGGGAATTTGAAACCTCAGATCCCACCCGTACTGACATACCTCCTGCAATAAGGCTACACCTCCCAATCATTTCCAAATAGTTCCACCAACTGGGGACTAATATTCAAACAGTGTGAGGGCCTTTCTCATTCACACATCGTATGAGGAGAATGCCTATGGCTGAAGTAAATTGATAGTTGGTGGTGTCCTAGCACTTCATGAGAAACCCATCTCCGTAAACTCAATTCTGCCGGTTCGACACAGAGCGCAACAGCCCATCTTTACTGGTATAGCACCTTTTCTGGCTTAGAGTTGGGCTGGATCCAGTTGACCCGGTGTCTGTGGTCAGCAAGGACCCTTTTCAGAACGACCTGTAAAGATCCTGGTTCAGGTAAATCTCATGCTGGAATACTCCCTGCAGGCATGGCTTTGCCCAGGACGTTCTGTGAACTGAAATCTCAGGAAGAAAAAATACTGTTAATTGTTCTACAAGTCTGAGTGACTGATTAGAACTTTGTAACTAGGGAGAGAGTTTAGTTTATAAAGCTCATTAGCAAGTTCAAGAACCAGAGTCCATCCCCGGAATCTTTGGTCCCTGGGAGTTCTGGAAGTTGGGTAGGGTGGATACTGATGCTCTTCCTATGGGTTTCAAACCCCGTCAGCGTCTCTATTCCTTTCTCTAACTACTCCACTGGGGACCCCATGCTCAGTCCAATTGCTGGCTACAAGCATCCACCAGACTCCAGAGAACCACACTTCCTTGACCAAGTTATCATTGAGTAGAGCATTGTTCAACTCCCATGTGTATGTGGCTTTTTGTTGTTTTTATCGTTATTGAAGCCTTAGTCAGTGATCTGATACGATGCATGGGATTATTTAGAACTTCTTGTATTTGTTGAGGCCTGATTGTGGCCAACTATATGGTCAGTTTTGGAGAAGGTACAGTGAGGTGCTGAGAAGAAGGCATATTCTTTTGTTTTACGATGAAATGTTTTATAGATATTTGTTAAATTGATTTGGTTCATCATAACTTCTGATAGTTTGTTTCTTTTCAGTTTCTGCTTCCATGATCTGTCCACTGATGAGTATGGGGGTGTTGAAGTCTCCCACTATTATTGTGTATGGTGCAATGTATGTTTTGAGCTTTATTAGAGTTTCTTTTATGAATGTGGGTGCCCTTGAATTTGGACACATGTTCAGGATTGAGAATTCATCTTGATAGATTTTTCCTTTGATGAGTAAACAGTGTAGTTTGTTATCTTTTAAAATAACTTTTGGTTGAAAATCTTTATTCGATATTAGAATGGCTACTCCAGCTTGTTTCTTGGGACCATTTTCTTGGACAGATTTTTTCTCAGCTTTTTACACTGTCTTTGTCACTGAGATCAGTTTTCTGTATGCAGAAAAGTGCTGGGTCTCGTTTGTGTATTCAGTCTGATAGTCTATGTCTTTTTATTGGAGAATTGAGTTTATTGATGTTAAGAGATATTAGGAAATAGTGATTGTTGTTTCCCATTGTTTTTGTTGTTAGAGGTAGAATTATGTTTGTGTGCTTTCCTTCCTTTGGGTTTGTTGCAAGAAAATTATTATTTTATGCATTCTGTAGGGTGTAGTTTCCCTCCTTGTATTGGAGTTTTTTATTTATTATCCTTTGTAGGGCTGGATTTGTGGTCAGATATTGTGTAAATTTGGTTTTGTCCTGGAATATCTTGGTCTGTCCATCCATGGTAATTGAGAGTTTTGCTGAATATAGTAACCTGGACTGCCATTTGTGTTCTCTTAGGGTCTGTATGTCAGTACAGGATCTTTCAGTTTTCATAGTCTTTGTTGTGAAGTCTGATGTAATTCTGATCAGTCTGCCTTTATAGGTTACTTGTCCTTTTTCCCTTACTGCTTTTAGTATTCTTTCTTTGTTTTGAACATTTGGTGTTTGACTATTATGTTTCAGGAGAAATTTATTTTCTCTTCTAATTTATTTGGAGTTCTGTAGGCTTCTTGTATGTTAATGGCCATCTCTTCCTTTAGGTTAGGGAAGGTTTCTTCTATAATTTTGTTGAAGATAATTACCTGGCCTTTTGGTTAGGTATCTTTGCTGTCTTCTATACCTATTATCTTCAGGTTTGGTTTTCTCATTGTGTCCTGGATTTTCTGGATGTTTTGAATTAGGAGCTTTTTGATTTTTGCATTTTCTTTGACTGTTGTGTTAATGGTTTCTATGTTATCTTCTGCCCCTGAGATTCTGTCTTCCATCTCTTGTAGTCTGTTGGTGATGCTTGTGCCTATGATGTCTGATCTCTTTCCTAGGTTTTCCAACTTCAGGGTTGTCTCCTTTTGTGATTTTTTTATTGTTTCTACTTCCGTTTTTTAGAACCTGGATGCTTTTGTTCAGTTTCTTCACCTGTTTGGTTGTGTTTTCCTGTAGCTCTTTAATTTTTTTTGTGTTTCTTTTTTAAGGGCTTCTATTTGTTTACCCATATTCTTCTGTATTTTTTTTAAAGGGAAAAACATGCGCATCTCAAGGCCAACCGTTATCAACATGAAGTATGATATTAAGTCCAAATCTTGATTTTCTGGTGTGTTGGGATATCCATTACTTGCTGTGGCAGGAGAACTAGGTTCTGATGTTGCTGGTTGTCTTGGTTTCTGTTGCTTATGTTCTTGCGCTTACCTCTTGCCATCTTGTTATCTGTGATACTAGTTGATCTTGTTATCTCTGACTGGAGCTTGTCTCTCCTGTGGGCCTGTAGTCCATGGGCTCATGAGTAAGTTCTAGATGGTCTCTCCCTGGATAGTCCATGGAGGGAAACTGGGGACTTACTCATGGGCTCAGGAGGGAGAGCACTCCTGATGGTCCTCTGGGTGCTCAGATCTCATTGGTAGATCCTCTTCAAGAACAACATGTACTCTTGACCACTGAGCCATCTTTCCATCCTCAGAACCTGAGCCTTTAATTAGTACTGACTTCAATGAGTCTGCTAAAATTAAGGCAACTTAGTTAACTTATATAAAAAAAGTTAATCATACATACATACATACATACATACATACATACATACATGTATATTACACATTACAGACAGATACATGCACTATTTTTTTTCACATAACATTTTTATTGATTTTCTTCAAGTTTCACATCATGCACCCCCTCACAATTTCTTTCCAGGACTTTCATGTCTGCCCCCACCAAAATAAGTAAAAAAATAAAAACAATTAAAAAGAAGAAAGTTTGATTAGCATTATTTATCTACTCACTGGAGCATGGTTAAATTCTTGTGGTCTGCTCCTTGAGATAGAAATGAGTCCTTCAGCTTCCATACCTTTGCCAGAACTAGTGGGCTACTCTTTGACATCTCCATTACTCTCAAAAAAAAAAAAAAAAGATTTATTTATCTATTTTATGTATATGAGTGCTCTATTTCTGTGCCAGAAGAAAACATCAGATCCTATTACAGATGGTGGTGAGCCACTATGTGGTTTCTGGGAATTGAACTCAGGACCTTTGGAAGAACAGTCAGTGCTCTTAACCACTGAGCAATCTTTCCAAGGTCTCCATTGTGCTTTTTAAGAGTTCTCTTTGATTGCCTCCTATCTAGGCTGTTATTTTTTGGGGGAGGGGGTTTAACTGGTGGTAGGCGTTATTATGGAAGCCTTCCACGTCTTCTCAAATGTGCATCTACAGTCATTAACACCATGGGTGGCCTCTTTGCTTTTCACAGTCAGTGGGAGCAGGGATCACGGGCCTCCATTTAATTTGTGGCAACATCACTGATCACAAACATGGCCCCTTGCTGCAGCAGGACCACTGACCCAAGATAGAGGCTGCCCCAGGACCATCAGGTGTCACAGTGTAAACCACCGACATCAATATGGCTCCTGGAACAGCCTTCGGACATTGATGTGATTTCAGGTTGCAGCACATACCACAGACATCTGCATGGTCTTCAATGATTACATAGGTCAAGGACATCAACACAGACCTCTGCAGTAGCAAGACCATGGACCTAGACATGGCCCTCAGTATCAGCATGGGCACAGACATCACCACAGCCTCAGGTGGCAGTTCAGGCCACTCATGTATATATATGTGTATACATATGCGCGCGCGCGCGCACACACACACACACACACACACACACACACACACACACACACACACTCCTAAACAGACAACTTTGATTTAGTGGCATCAGCATGAGTAAGGAAAGGCCATGAAGAATGGAAAAGGGAGCTAGACTGTGCTGGAACTTTGTCCACAGAAGAAGGAAGAATATTATGCAGTTTGCTAGCCCAGAAGGTGATGGAGGAACAATCTATTATAGAGAAGGCTTCCAAGCATGGGAGGAGATGAAGTATCAAGACAGAGTGAGCAGCCCAGTGTCACTGGTTTGGGGCACATAATACAGAGTAGAGGAAACTGAGGCTAACGTCCCCCGAGGGGCGGAGCTCTTTCATTTCTGCCTAGGAAGCTTGGCCTCTCTCCTGCTAGACAGTGATTCTCTACTATTAGTGGTTACAAAAATCACCTGGGGACCTCATTAAAAATGGGGACCCCTATGACTTCTCTCCAAGGAGATGGATGCTGCAGGAGATGACAGCATAATGAGCTCCCCAGTCTATTCTAATGTGGTTGGTTCACAGAGGCCATTGCCGCTGAGGGATTTGAGGACTTAAAGGGGAAGGAATGACATGACCCAATTTATTATTATTTTTTTTAGGAAGAGAAGTCAGGCAACTGTAGAGGGTGGACTAATTTTACTGGCAGGGGAAAATGTAAGAGGTTTCTTCAGAAATCCTGGTGAGAAGCACTGAAGACTGAAACCCAAGCATGGAGGAAAAAGGGCTGTGTCTGAGTTATATTGGGTGGAACAGAGTTGACTGGAACAGGAAAAAGAAGAATAGAGGTTTATTCTCAAGTGTCTGGCTTGGGAGTATAGGTGGTCGGTGATGCCTGGTACTTGGTAACCATTAGTTAAATGAATGACTGAGGAAATACAGGTCAGAAAGCAAGCAGGATAGGCAGAAGCAAGGGACTTTCCTCTTTGGGTGTGTACATGTGAAGCCAATACAAAAATACCTATCTGCTGTTTGTGAGGATGGTTCATGTAAGGTTGGAGATATGGACCTGGCAGTTCCCAATAGAAAGAGTCCTATAAAAATGGAGTTTGAAAGTCTTATTCTCCATACTGAAAGAGAGAGAACCTGTAGAGACCACATCTAGAGGTTAGGCATGGCCCCTGGTTGAGGGATGAGGCTAACTACTCATTTCAAAAATTTTAACCCAGAATTTCTCCTGTCTAAAGAAAATACAGGGAAAAAATGGACCAGAGACTGAAGGAAAGGCAATCCAGAGACTGCCCTACCTGGTGATCCATCCCATATACAGACACCAAACTCAGACACTATTGCTGATGCCAAGAAGTGCATGCTGACAGGAGCCTGATATAGCTGTCTATTGAGAGTTTCTGCCAGAGCCTGAAAACTACAGATGAGGATGCTCACAGCCAACCATTGGACTGAGCATTGGGACCCCAATGAAGGAGTTAAGGGAAGGACTGAAGGAGCTGAAGGGGTTAACAATCCCAGAGAAAGAACAACAATATCAACCAACTAGACTCCTTTCCCCCATAGCTCTCAGGGACTAAATCACCAACCAAAGAGTAGACATGGAGGGACCAGTGGCTCCAGCTGCATATGAAGCAGAGGATGGTCTTATCTGGCTCCAATGGGAGGGGAAGCCCTTCGTCATGTGAAGGTTTGATGCACCAGTATAGGGGAATGCTAGGGTGGTGAGGTGAGAGTGGGAGGGTGGGTTGGGAGCACCCTCATATAACCAGGGAGAGAGGAAGAAGGGATGGGGATTTGTGGAGGGGAAACTGGGAAGGGGGAGGACATGTGAAATTTAAATAAATAAAATAACCAATAAACATTTACAAAGAGAAAAGCTGAGAGAGCAAATCAGTTGGGGTATTCAAGGTAGTCTGTCACCCTTTTGCTTTTTGTTTGTGATATTGGGGATGGAGTCAGGGTCTTGCACATGCCAGGCAAGTTCACTGTTGCTGAGCTGCGTCAAAAGTCTTGTTTCCAAATTAAATGCTAATTATAACTCCTTGGAGATTTCATCTTAACCAAGTCAGAATAGCTTAAATCAATAAATGACAGCAAATGCTGGCAAGAGTGTGGAAAAGGGAAAAACATGCTCACTGTTGGGTGTGTAGTGTTTGCTCACTGTTGGGAGTGCAGTGTTTGCCCACTGTTGGAAGTGCAGTGTTTGCTCACTGTTGGGAGTGCAGTGTTTGCTCACTGTTGGGAGTGCAGTGTTTGCTCACTGTTGGGAGTGTAGTGTTTGCACCTGCTCTGGAAATCAGTGTCCTGGCTCCTCTGAGAACAAGAGCTGTATCTACCGCCTGACCAGCTATGCCACTATTGAGCATGAACTTAAAGTGTATCCTGCTACAGAAATACCCGATCATCCATGTTCTCTGTCTTTCTATTCTTCCTTATATTAAAAACAATCAAACTATATCTCATGTCAACCTTCTTTGCTTAGCCACTTCCCCTCTGTTCTAACAACTGTTTTTATTTGGGGGGGTATTTACTTTTCTGAATTATTTATATATTCTAGATTTCAGATCCTGTCAGATGAAGAGCTGGGAAAGATTTTTTCCTCTTCTGTAGGCTGCTTCAAATGATGGTGTGCAAAAGCAAAACTGTTTCATCAGGCCCTATTAATAATGTTTAATTAGGTCCCATTTATCAGTTGCTCATCTTAGTGCCTGCTCTCCTGGTGTCCTGCCCAGGAAGCCATTTTCTGTGCCTAAAAGCGGAAGTGTATCCTGCTTTCTCCACTGTCAGATTCTGAGTATTGTGGTGCAGTCCTTGACCCATTTGGTGCTGAGTTAGTGCTGGGTGGGAGATAAGGATCTAGCATAAAACAAGCATGTTGTGAAAAAGTTTTGTCCTTAGCAGAGGATCTGGCAATTGATTTTATAGAGTGTAGGGGGACAGGGCTGGAGCAAAGAGAGTGTTTTTTGTTTTTTTTTTTTTTTTTTTTAAAGAATATGATTCCTGACAGGTTGAGCAACACATACTCCTGTGAATGGCTCCATACCCAGAAGTGTATGGACAGCAAAATTGGATTTGTCTTTCTTTTTCTTTCTTTCTTTCTTTCTTTCTTTCTTTCTTTCTTTCTTTCTTTCTTTCTATCTACCTTCCTTCCTTCTTTTCTTTTAAAGACTTAAAGTAAGTAAAATAGGGAGGTCAGGTTGGATGGGGGGAATTAAGAGGAAGAATGGAGGTGAATATGATCAAAGTATATTGTATAAAATTCTCAAAGAACTAATCAGGATGTTTAAGGACAAAAGGAAGAAATGACTTACTAAAGTAACCCCCCTTTGTGTATGTGTGTGTGTATGTGTATACCTGTGGATTTTAGAGAGTTATATAAGGAACAGCTTGTCAATCTAAATATAGAAATATTTTCTACTTGAACTCCTCTTTCTATTATAGTATAGTAGTCAATTTAGCTCCTTCTTAAGGTCATTTCTGAGTCATGTTTGGAAAACCAGGACAGCAGCATAAAGGAAGGCAGCTGATGCAAGAAGATCGAAATAACCCCATGGACCCTAGCAGCCCACCATGGTCTAAGGCTGGTCTTCAATAACAGCAAAATCAACAGAAAGCCCACATACACGTGGGAACTGAACAACTCTCTACTCAATGATAACTTGGTCAAGGAAGAAATAAAGAAATCAAATACTTCTTGGAATTTAGTGAAAATGTTGACATATCATACCCAAATTTATGGGACACAATGAAAGCAGTGCTAAGAAGAAAATTCATAGCACTAAGTGCCCTGGTAAAGAAACTGGAGAGATCTTATACTAGCAACTTAACAGCACGCCTGAGAGCTCTAGAACAAAAAGAAGCAAACACACCCAAGAGGAGTAGACAGCAGGAAATAGTCAAACTCAGGGCTGAAATCAACCAAACAGAAACAAAGAAAACAATACAAATAATCTACAAAACCAAAAGCTGGTTCTTTGAGAGAATCAACAAAACAGATAAACCCCTAGCCAAACTAACTGAAGGGCCCAGAGGCAATATCCAAATTTGCAAAAGTAGAAATGAAAAGGGAGACAGAAACTGAGGAAATTAAAAAAAAAAAAAAAAAAAAAAAAAAAAAAAAAAAAAAAAAAAAACAACAGACCCTAATACAAAAGCCTATATTCAACAAAACTGGAAAATCTAGATGAAATGCATGATTTTCTAGACAGATACCAGGTACCAAAGTTAAATCAAGAGCAGGTAAACTATCTAAACAGGCCCATAAGGAAATATAAGAAGTCATTAAAAACCTTCCAACCAAAAAAAAAAAAAAAAAAAAAAAAAAAAAGAAAAGAAAAGCTCGGGGTCAGATAGATTTGTTCAGAATTCTACCAGACCTTCAAAAAAGACCTGATATTAATATTCTTCAAACTATTCTATAAAACAGAAACAGAAGGAACATTAACTAATTCATTCTCTGAAGCTACAATTACTCTGATACCTAAACCACACAAGGACCCAACCAAAAAAGAGAACTTCAGACCGATCTTGCTTATAAATATGGATGCAAAAATACTCAATAAAAGTCTTGCACAATGGATCCAAAAACACATCAAAGCCATCACTCACCATGATCAAGTAGGCTTCATCCCAGGGATGTAAGGTTGGTTCAATATATGAAAATCCATTAATGAATCCACTACATAAACAAACTCAATGAAAAAAATCACATGCTCATTTCCTTAGATGCAAAAAAAAAAAAAAAAGCATTTGACAAAATACAACACCACTTTATGTTAAAAGTATTGGAGAGACTAGAAATTCAAGGCCCATACCTAAGCATAATAAAGGCAATTTACTGCAAACCAACAGCTAATAATAAAATTAAATGTGGAGAGATACTTAAAGCAATCCCATTAAAATTAGGGAAAAAACAAGGATATCCACTCTCCTCATATCTATTCAATATAGGTCTCGAAGTGCTAGCTAGAACAATAAGACAAGAAAAAGAGATCAAGAAGATACAAATTGGCAAAGAGGAAATAAAGGTATCACTATTTTCAGGTGATATCATAGTATACATAAGCGAACCCCAAAATTTTGCCAGAGAACTTCTGCTGATAACCAAATTCAGCAAAGTGGCCGGATATAAAATTAACTCAAATCCATATCTTCCCTTTATACAAACGATAAACAGGCTGAGGAAGAAATTAGGGAGGCAACTCCCTTCACAATAGCCACAAATAATATAAAATATCTTGGGGTAACACTAACCAAACCAGTAAAAGATATGTATGACAATTACTTCAAGTCTCTTAAGAAAGAAATCAAATTCTCAGAAAATGGAGAATGTGGCAGTAAATATTAAAAAAGAAATGGCTTATTTCTTATCACCCCCCCCCCCACCTGGCAGTCTCACTCAGAGGGGTCACTCTACTATGGAGTCAAATGCATGGACTCTGTCACTTGGTTCATGAGCTACACTCTCGATGAGATTTCCTTCCCAAGCGGTTCACTCCGCCTGCCCAGCTGCTTCTGTCCTAGGTGGAGTTACTGCCCCAGCGTTTGTTTTTTCCTTCCACTGCCCATCACAAACATTACCTCATATCACCCTAACATAAATCTACAGGAGAGATGTTCATGGATTGGCAGAATTAACATAGTAAATATGGCCATCCTACCAAAGGTAATAATCTACAGATTCAATTCAATCCCCATCAAAATCCAAACACAATTCTTCAAAGACATGGAAAAAGCAATTCTCAAATTCATCTGGAAAGGCAAGAAACCCAGAATAGAGAAAACAATTTTCAACAATAAAAGAACTGCTGGAATCATCATCCTGACCTCAAGCTCTACTACAGAGCAATAGTGATAAAAACTGCATGGGATTTGTACAGAGACAGACAGGATGGTCAGCTGAATAAAACTGAAGACCCAGAAATAAAACCACACAGTTATGCACACAAAATCTTTGACAATGAAGCAAAAAAAAAAAAAAAAAAAAACAATGGAAAAAAGAAAGTGTCTTCAATAAATGGTGCTGGTCTAGCTTGCTGTCTGTATGTAGAAAAATGAAAATAGAACCATATTTGTCACCTTGCACAAAGCTCAAGTCCAAGGGGATCAAGAACCTGAACATAAAACCAGATACACTGAATCTAATAGAAGAGAAAGTGGGAAAGAGCATTGAACTCATTGGCACAGGGGGAAATTTACCAGAATACCAATAGCTCACGCTCCAAGTTCGAGAATAGATAAATGGGACCTCATGAAACTGGAAAGCTTCTGTAAGGCAAAGAACATATAGTCAATAAGACAATTAGGCAACCTTCAGACTGAGAAAAATTTTTTTCACTAACCTCACATCCAATACAGGGCTAACCACCAAAATATATAAAGAACTCAAGAAGCTAACCACCAAAATACCAAACAACCTGTCTCTTCCTGCACAAATAATCATTACCAAGAAGCAAGTTGGGGAGGAAAGGGTTTACTCAGCTTACACTTCCACACTGCTGTTTATCACCAGAGGAAGTCAGGGCTGGAACTCAAGCAGGTCAGGAAGCAGGAGCTGATGCAGAGGCCACGGAGGGATGTTACTTACTGGCTTGCTTCCTCTGGCTTTCTCAGCTTGCTTTCTTATAGAACCCAGATCTACCAGCCCAGGAATGCACCACCCACAATGGGCTGGGCCCTCCCCTGTGATCACTAGTTGAGAAAATGCTTTACATCTGGATCTCATGGAGGCATTTCCTTAACTGAGACTCCTTTCTGTGTGATAACTCCAGCTTGTGTCAAGTTGACACAAAACTAGCCAGTACACAACTCAATCAAAACACTAAACCAACAATTTACAACAGAGGAACCTTGAATGGCTGAGAAGAACCTAAAGAAACTCTCAATGTTCTTAGTGATCAGAGAAATGCAAATCAAAACAACCCTGAGATTCCACCTTACACCAATCAAAATGGCTAAAATCAAAACCTCAGGTGACCCAACATGTTGGCGAGGATATGGAGAAAGAAGAACACTCCTCTATTGTTGGTGGGATTGCAAACTGGTACAACCACTCTGAAAATCAATTTGGAGATTCCCCAGAAAATTGGATATAGATCTACCTAAAGACCCAGAAATACCACTTTTGGGCATATCCCCAAAAGATGCCTCACCATGCCACAGGGGCACATGTTTCACTATGTTTATAGTGACCTTATTTGTTATAGCCAAAAGCTAGAAACAATCTAGATGTCCCACAACAGAAGAATGGATACAGAAAATGTGGTTCATTTACACAATGGAGTATTACTCAGTCATTAAGAACATGGACATCCTGAGTTTTGCAGGCAAATGGATAGAACTAGAAAATAACCGGAGTGAGGTAACTCAGACCTAAAAGGACTTTCATGGTATGTACTCACTTATATGTGCATATTAGCTCCCCCCAAAAAAGTATAGAATATCCAAGATACAGTCCACAGAACTCAAAATAGTCAACAAGCTGAAGGACCCAAGTGAGGATGCCTCAGTCCCACTTGTGACGGAGAAGAAAGCAACCACAAGGAGGGAGGGAGGGAGGGAGGCACCTGGGAGTGAAAAGGGTTGGAGGGGAACATGATCTGGTATTGGGTGGGAGAAAAGGGCTGAAGCCCTTGAGAGCCAGCAGAGAGAATAGAAACAGGCAGCCTTGGGAGATAGGATGTTGGGAGGATCCTACAGAATGTACCAGAGCCCTGAAAGATAAAAGCCCCTTAGAACTCAAAGGGGAGGGGGGCTAGATATAATGTCCTACACTGGGGAGAGGGAACTTGTAGAGTCCACTTCCAGCAAAAAGACAGGGCATCAAGTAAGGGATAGGGCTGCCATCTCAGAGTCAAAACTCTGACCCATATTTGTTCCTGTCTGAAAAAAACTGCAGGGATAGAAACGGAGAAGAGCCCAAGAAAAAGAAGGTTCAGGGAAATGGCCAAAAGAAGATCCAGCTCAAGGGGAGGCCCCAAGGCCTGACACCATTACTGAGGCTGTGGAGTGCTCACAAAAAAGAGGGACCGATCATGACTGCCCTCTGAAAGATCCAACAAGCAGCAGAAAGAGTCAGATGCAGGTATTTGCACCCAAGCAACCAAGAGAAACTGCCGACCCTGTGGTTGAATTAGGGAAAAACTGGAGAAAGCTGAGGAAGAGGGCAGCACTGTAGAAGACGGGCAATCTTAGTGAACCTGAACCCCTAAGATCTCTCAGACACTGGGTCACCAACCAGGCAGCATACACCAGCTGATATTGAAAGACCTCCGGAGTGAGGAGACCCTCACTCAAGTCTCGGGATAATGTCCCGCGCAACCGTCTCGCCTGCAAGAACGACGCGGCACACGAAATAGGATCCTTCTGCGGTAAACTTTAATGCTCTCGAGAGGCAGAGCATAAGCATACATCATGTAGAAGCGAAGACCAAGAACTATCTAGCCCGTCCCCTTATAAAGGGATCAGTCCTTGCTTTGGACGTGGAGCCCCCTGATTGGTTGAAACTCATCAGGCCCTATGACGCCACGGGAGAGGCAGAGCTCAAGAAGTGGAAAGTTACCCAGCACGTGCGCACATGACTTGTTTACTGCTAACTCCAGCCAGATGTCAGCGCCATCTTGTAATGGAGAATGTGCAGGCGGCGCCCCACAGGATAACATGACCCCTCAAGAACTCATGAGAGACTGTTCTTGCTGCAATTACACGAGGTTTATTAACAGAAACCAGTGCACTGGGGTCGAGACTCCTATCCCACGCAGGGGAAGAGGAGTTCGACCCTGAGTAGCTGGGAGAAGGGGAATTTAAAGGAAAAAACCCACAACCCAAAGGGGGTAGGGAGGGTGTCATTGGAAAATGCCAAAAATACCAGCAAAGGATCACCAGGGAAACACCTGTTTCTCAAGATTGTTCTTAAGATTTTAATCTAACTGTTTATGGTCAACCAGTTCCTGGAACAAAGTCACTGAACCTGCTATCCTACATTTTTGGCTCTACTCTACCTGCTAGGGGTCTTCTACTTTACCTGTTAGGGGATCAAGATTTATCCTGGTCTTTCAATATGAGTTCCCAAACACATATATAGCAGAGGACTCTGGGGTCTGGGTTTAGGCAGAGAAGATTGGAAGCCCCAGGGAGTTTAGGGGTTTGGCGGGGTGGGTGGGGTGGGGACATTCTCATGGAGATGGGGCGGGGGTGTGTGTGGGAGGTATGGAATGTGGAACAGTTGGAGAGTTGACTGGGAGGGAAATAAAATCTTGAGTAAAAAAAATAAAATTAAAAATAAACATGACTCTGTCTCAAATTCTGGCCTTGAAGTCTCTTCTGCTAGGGTGTGGGCCTATGGGTCTTAACCTTTTGTCGACCTTTCTGGACTGTTCTCTGGTTTCATTACTGAGGCAGAGACTCCTGGAAACACACCGGAGGATGTGTGTAGACTGCATGCACCCTGTGACTTAGCTTCTGTCTGTTCCCTCAGAACTCAAGCAGACAGACTTGTGGGCTTCCCTGAGCTGGAGCTTAGAACTTTCTTAGGCCCTTTGGATTTGTTGAATAAAAACTGATTAAGTATAGATATTTGATTGGGACTCCAAAGGGTCAAATTCAACAGATGGTAACAGAAAAGAAAAAAAAAAAAAGAATAAATTTGAACTCGCCTGGAGAGGGGCAGGTTACCAAAGAGGGCGGCGAGGGAGCCGGTGAGGACAACTTCTGCATCCTTCTCCAGTTTCACTTTTCTACTTTAGTTTTGGCATTTTTATTTTTATTTTTTAATCTTGTAATTATATTTCCGTACAGAAAACTTAGTGTACGTTTAACCCAGTTTAGTGGCAAGTTCTTTAGCCTTTGCCTTTTGCAGCTTGGCAATTCGATCCACAGACTTAGGACCCAGAACGTTTCTTTCCTAGTGGCAGTGGATTTTGTCATATCTGTCATTATAATTGGTCCTAATAGCATCAACCAGCTTAGCCAGAGCACCCTTGTCTTCTGAGTTAACCTGTGTGAAGGCAACAGTGGTGCATGTCTGCCTGTGGACCAGGCGCCCCAGCCTGGCCTTTCTCTTGATGATGCAGTAGGGCACCCCCATCTTTCGACACAGGGCAGGCAGGAAAACCAATGCTCAATGGGGTCTACATCATGGGCAATCACCACCAGCTGAGCCTTCTTCTTCTCCACCAAGGTGGTGACTGTACTGACTCTTGCTCAGAGGACAAGTAGTCTTTTAGTTGAGATGTCCCCTTTGCCGGCAGCTTTCTTCTCAGCACGGGCTAGTAGCCTTTGCCTCTTCTCTTGCTTTGTCTCTGGCCTGTACTTGTGGGCAAGCTTAAGCAGCTGGGTAGCTGTTAGCCTGTCCAGGGCCTGGGTGAACTGGTTAATGGCAGGAGGTACTCTGAGCCTCTTATAGAATATGGCTCTTTGCCTCTGCAGCCTGATGTAGCGTGGCCATTTGGTGATGAGTGTTAGATCTCTTTTGGGCTGGATATTCTGCCCAATGCCGAAGTTCTTGGGCTTTTTCTCAAACAAAGGATTGACCGCCTTTTGGCCTCTTGTTTCTTGACGAGGGTGGGGCCGGGGCCACCCTCTTCCCCTTGGCCTTCTTCCCTTTGGGCATCTTGCTTGGCTGGAGGAGAGAGCGGCATTTTTAGTTTGTTGTATTTTAATCTTGTTTACTGTTGAGTTCGGTAAACACATCTTCTGGTTTCTTTGACATTCTTTTTTCCTATCAGGGTAGCAATTAACTTTTAACAGTTTGGTCTGCATGATAAGAAACTGATAGGGGTTATATGCCTTCTACACAAAGTAGGACTGAGAAGTGAATTGTGGTCCTACTGCTGTTTAAGCAACAACACATTGAAGCAAGTTTACTTTTAAAAAACATTTATTTATTTATTTATTTATTTATTTATTTATTTATTTATTTATTATTTTTAAAGTCTTAACACTTGACCAGTGCATTTTCTAGGTAGTTTCCCAAAGGACCAGTTCTCATTCTGTTTTTGCTTCCACATTGCCACATTCAGATTTTGTAATCTCTTATAACTTCATTTCTTCGCTGCACTTTAGTCTTTGAGGATATTTCATAGTCTATTCTTAACCTTCCACGGATACTGTCCAAGAGCCCTGGTGGATGTTTGAAGCCATGGATAATGCTATGGTTGTGATAGTTCCTCAGTCTACGTTCTGGATTTAGAATCACCATGGAAACTCCCTTCTGGGTCTATGAGGGTGTTTCTAGAGAGGATAAGCTGGGGAGGAAGACCACCCTGTATGTGGCTGGCATCGTTTCACAGGTTGGGCTCTGAGTCTAAATATCGAGAAAACAAGCTGAATAATGTTCATCTTTCCTTGCTTTCTGACTGCAGGAGCAATGACCAGTCACACACAGCCCTCCTCTGTCTAAAAAAAAGAAACAAAACATCACCAAGTCAAAACCTTCATTTCTTAAGTGGCTTATTTTTTTCCTTATTCATTCATTCATTCATTCATTCATTCATTCATTCATTTGCTTTACATCCCAATATCAGCCTCTTCTCTCAGTTCCCCCTCACATGACTCCCCTCAAACCTTCCTTTACTTCCCCACTCCAGTTGTTGGGGAACCCTCATGAAGACCAGCCTGCATATCTGCTGCGTGTGCGTGTGCGTGTGCGTGTGCGTGTGTGTGTGTGTGTGTGTGTGTGTGTGTGTGTGTCTATGTTCATCCCACCTATGCTCTTTGGTTGGTGGTTCAGTTTCTGGGATCCCCCAAGGGTGCAGGTCAGTTGACTCTGTTGGTCTTCCTGTGGAGTCCCTGTCCTCTTTGGGTTCCCCAGTTTGTCTCCCAACTCTCCAGTAAGATTCCATGAGCTCCATCTAATGTTTGACTATGGGCGTCTGTATCTGTTTCCATAGCTCCTATCTGCAAGCAAAACAGCATCATTAATCATGTCAGGTGCTTGCCCATAGGATGGGCCACAATTTGGCCATTCCTTTCATCTCTGCTCCATCTTTGTCTCTCTGCATCTTGTAGGCAGGACACATTTTGGGTAGAGGTTTTGTGAGTGGGATTCTGTCCTTATCCCTCCACTGGGAATCCTGCGTGGTGGCATCTTCAGGATCCATATTCCCACTGCTAGGAGTCTCAGCTAAAGTTAGCCCTGTAGAATCCCTGGGGCTTCTTCCTGTCCCAGGTTTCTGGCACAGCCTGGAGATCCTCCAGGCTAATATCCACTTACAAGTGAGTACATGTCATTCATGTCCTTTTGGGTTTGGGTTACCTCACTTAGGATGATATTTTCTAGTTCCATCCATTTGTCTGTAAAATTCATGGTGTCCTTGTTCTTAATAGCTGAATAATATTCCATTGTGTAAATGAACCACATCTTAATTTATTCTTCAGTTCAGGGACATCTGCTTTGTTTCCAGTTTCTGGTTATTATGAATAAAGCTGCTATGAATACAATTGAGCAACTGTCCTTGTGGGATGGTGGAGCATCTTTTGGGCACAGGCCCAGGAGTCATATAGCTGGGTCTTGAAGGGGAACTATTCACAAATTTCTGAGAAACCACCAAATTGATTTCCAGAGTAGTTGTACAAGTTTGCACTCCCACAAGCCATGGAGGAGTGTTCCCACGGCCACACCTCCTTGCCAGCATGTGCTGTCACCTGAGTTTTTGATCTTAACCATTCCGATGGGTGTAACGTAGAATATCAGAGTCATTTTGATTTGTATTTCCCCGATGACTAAGGGTGTTGGACATTTCTTTAAGAATTTTTGGGCCAAAGACACAACTCATAGACCATATGAAGCTCAAAAAGAAGGAAGGCCAAAATGTGAAAGCCTTAGTCCTTCTTAGAAAAAAAATAAGTGTATAGCACCCTATCAGAGTGGGGTACACCTAGACCTTAAATCATTAACAATTCAACAGCTAAGAATGCAGCCTTGTGGCAATCCTTGCTATTTAAATATAACCATGTTTAATCTTTACACACCAAGAAAAATTTTCACTATTTCCAAGTTATGTTTTGTTTTATATGTACTTTATACTCATTGTAACTAATAAGTTTTCAATGCATACTATCAAACCTTTAAAAAAATCAAGTACTGAATAAAAATATGTTCATATAGTTTTATGTAAAAATTCTTTTAAAATCTGTACATTTATCTGTTTTTTTGACATCCTTTTTTTTCTTTTTTTATACAAATACATTTTTATAAGGTTGTAATTAAGTATTTGTGGGTACATATACATACACATATGTATATATATATAATACACATATGTATATATATAATATAGGAAAAGAGGTTATTAATTTGAGGAGATAGGAGAGAAACTGGGAGGGGCTGTGATACAGGAAGGAAAGGGGGATGTGATACAGTTCTATTTTAATTAAAATATATTCATTTTTTCTTTTTTTCTTGATCTTCACACAGTCTGTGGGTTGTTTCTGGGGTGTTCAGAGCTTTCTGGGGTTAGTATACCATTATCAGTGACTGCATATTATGTCTGTTCTTTTGTGACTGGACTCAGGATAATATTCTCTAGATGCATCCATTTTCTTGAGAATTTCGTTAGGCCATTGTTTCTGATAGCTGAGTAGTACTCCATTGTGTAAATGTACCACAATTTTTGTATCCATTCATCTACTGAAGGACATCTGGGTTCATTCCAGCTTCTGGCTATTATAAATAGTGCCGCAATGAGCATTGTGGTGCATGTATCTTTGTTGTATGTTGGAGCATCTCTTGGGTAAATGCCCAGAAGTGGAATAGCTGGGTCTTCAGGTAGTACTATGTCCATTTTTCTGAGGAACCGCCAGACTGATTTCCAGAGTGGTTGTATCAGTTTACAACTCCACCAGCAGTGGAGAAGTGTTCCTCTTTCTCCACATCCTCGCCGACATCTATTGTCATCTGAGTTTTGGATCTTGGCCAATCTGACTGGTGTGAGGTGGAATCTCAGGGTTGTTTTGATTTGAATTTACCTGATGGCTAAGGATGTTGAGCACTTCCTTAGATGTTTCTCAGCCATTTGATATTCCTCAATTGAGAAATTTTGTTTAAGTCTGTATCCCATTTTTTAATAGGGTTGTTTGATTCTCTGGTGTCTAGCTTTTTGAGTTCTTTGAATACCTTGGATATTAGGCCTCTATCTGATGTGGGGTTGGTAAAGATCTTTTCCCACTCCGTTGGCGGCTGTTTTGTTTTCATGATAGTGTCTTTAGCCTTACAGAAACTTTGCAAAATCATTAAATCCCAGTTGTCAATCTTTGACCTTAGAGCTCGAGCTATTGGTGTTCTGTTTAGGAAATTTTCTCCTGTGCCTTTGATTTCTAAGGTTTTCCCTACTTTCTCATCTAATAGTTTCAGTGTACTTGGTTTAATGTGGAGATCTTTGATCCACTTACACTTGAGCTTTGTACAAGGAGATAAGAAAGGGTCTATTTTCATTCTTCTGCATGCTGAGTGCCAGTTGGACCAGCACTATTTGTTGAATAGGCTGTCCTTTTTCCATTGAATGTTTACAGCTCCTTTGTCAAAAATCAGGTGACCATATACATGAGGGCTCATTTCTGGATCTTCTATTCTATTCCATTGAAGCATGTGCCTATTTCTGTACCAGTACCATGCAGTTTTCAGCACAATTGCCTTGTTATATAGCTTGATGTCAGGAATAGTGATTCTCGAAGATGTTTTCTTGTTGTTGAGGATGGATTTTGCTATTCTAGGTCTTTTGTTATTCCAGATGAAATTGCACATTGCTCTTTCCAACTCAATGAAGAACTGGGTTGGAATTTTGATGGGGATTGCTTTGAATCTGTAGATTGCTATTGGTAAGACAGCCACTTTTAAAATGTTGATCCTTTCAATCCATAAGCATGGGAGATCTTTCCATTTTCTGAGATCTTCCTCGATTTCCTTCTTTAGAGGTTTGAAGTTCTTGTCATACAGGTCCTTCACTTGCCTAGTTAGAGTCACACCAAGGTATTTCATAGTTTTCCTGACTATTGTGAAGGGTATCTTTTCCCTAATTTCTTTCTCCACATGTTTGTCCTTTGAATATATGAAGGCTACTGATTTGTTTGAGTTAATTTTATATTCGGTCACTTTGCTGAACTTGTTTATCAGCTGTAGGAGTTCTCTAGTGGAATTTGTGGTGTCACTTAAGTACACTATCATGCCATCTGCAAATAGTGATGTTTTTACTTCTTCCATTCCAATCTGTATCCCTTTGATTTTCTTTTGCTGTCTAATTGCTCCAGCCAGGACTTCCAGTACTATGTTGAATAGGTAGGGGTAGAGTTGGCAGCCTTGTCGAGTCCCTGATTTTAGTGGCATTGCTTCAAGTTTCCCACCATTAAGTTTAATGTTGGCTGTTGGTTTGCTGTATATTGCTTTTATTATGTTTAAGTATGGACCTTGGATTCCTGTTCTTTCCAAGACTTTTAACATGAAGGGGTGTTGAATTTTGTCAAATGCTTTCTCAGCTTCTAGTGAGATGACCATGTGGTTTTTTTTTCCATTGAGTTTATTTATATGGTGGATTCCATTGATGGATTTCCTTATATTAAACCATCCCTGTATCCCAGGGATGAAGCCTACTGAATGATCGTTTTGATGTGTTCTTGGATTCGGTTTGCAAGGATTTTGTTGAGTATTTTTGCATCAATGTTCATAAGTGAGATTGGTCTGAGGTTCTCTTTCCTTGTAGTGTCTTTGTGTGGTTTAGGAATGAGGGTTATTGTAGCCTCAAAAAATGAGTTATGTAGTTTTCCATTTGATTCTATCTTGTGGAATAGTTTGGAGAGTATTGGTGTTATGTCCGCAATACATGTCTGATAAAATTCTGCACTGAACCCGTCTGGACCTGGGCTTTTTTTGGTTGGTAGGCTTTTGATGACTTATTCTATTTCTTTAGGTGTTATGGGATTATTTAGATGGTTTACCTGGTCCTGGTTTAACTTTAGGATCTTGTATCTGTCTAGGAATTCATCCATTTCCTCCAGATTTTCCAACTTTGTGGAGTATAGGCTTTTGTAGTAGGACCTGATGATTTCTTGAATTTCCTCAGTTTCAGTTGTTATGTCTCCAGTTTCCTTTCTGATTTTGTTAATTTGTATACTCTCTCTTTGCCCTCTAGTTAGTCTGGCTAGGGGTTTATCAGTCTTGTTGATTTACTCAAAGAACCAGCTCCTGGTTTTGTTGATTCTTTCAATGGTTCTTTTTGTTTCTATTTGGTCTATTTCTGCCCTAATTTTGATTATTTCTTGCCGTCTACTCCTCTTGGGTGTATCTGCTTCCTTTCTTTCTAGAGCTTTTAGCTGTGCTGTCAAGTTGCTGATGTATGCTCTCTCCAGTTTCTTTTTGGAAGAGCTCAGGGCTATGAGTTTTCTTCTCAGTACTGCTTTCATTGCATCCCATAGGTTTGGGTATGTTGTGTTTTCGTTTTCACTGAATTCTAGAAAATCCCTAATTTCTTTCTTTATTTCTTCTTTGACCCTGCTATTGTTTAACAGAGCGTTGTTTAGTTTCCAAGTGTATGTGGGCTTTTTGTTGTTTTTGTTGTTGTTAAAGACCAGCCTTAGACCACGGTGATCTGAGAGGATGCATGGGAGTATTTCAATCTTCTTATATCTATTGAGGCTTGTTCTGTGGCCAATTATGTGGTCAATTTTTGAGAAGGTGCCATGAGGTGCTGAGAAAAAGGTGCATTCTTTTTTTTTTAGGATGATATGTTCTGTAGATGTCTATTAATTCAGTTGGTTTTTAACCTCTGCTAATTTTAGAGTATCCTTGTTCAGGTTTTTTTTCCCCTGATCTGTCCATTGGTGAGAGTGGGGTATTGAGGTCTCCCACTATTATTGTTTTGGGCACAATGTATTTTTTGAGCTTTAGTAGGGTTTCTTTTATGAATATCGGTGCTTTTGTATTTAGAGCATATATGTTAAGGATTGAGAGTTACTCCTGACAAATTTCCCCTGTAATGAGTAAAAAGTGTCCTTCCTTATCTTTTTTGATAATGTTTGGTTGAAAATCTACGTTATTTGATATTAGAATGCTCACTCCAGCTTGCTTCTTGGGGCTATTTGCTTGGAACTTTTTTTCCCACCCTTTTACTCTGAGATAGTGTCTGTCTTTGTCTCTGAGATGAGTTTCTTGCATGCAACAAGTTGCTGGGTTTTGTTTATGTATCCAGTCTGATAGCCTATGTCTTTTTATTGGGAAATTGAATCCATTTATGTTAATAGATATCAAGGAATAGTGGTTGCTGTTTCCTGCTATTTTTGCCTTTGTAGGTTGAACTGTGCCTGTATGTCTTTTTTCTTTTGGTTTTCTTGCTTAGGAGTTTTTTTTTTTTTTTTTTTTTTTTTTTTTTTTTTTTTTTTTTTTTTTAAATTAGGATGTAGTTCTCCTCGTTGTAATCAGTTTCCCACCTATAATTCATTGTAGTGTTGTGCTTATTGTCAGATATTGTGTAAATTTAGTTTTGTCTTGGAATATCATAGTCTCTCCATCTATGGTGATTGAGAGTTTTGCTGGGTATAGCAGCTTTGGCTGGCACCTGTGCTCTCTTAGGGTCTGCATGATGTCTGTCCAGGCTCTTCTAGCTTTCATAGTCTCTGTTGAGAAATCGGGTGTGATTCTGATTGGTCTGCCTTTATATGTTACATGGCCTTTTCTCCTTACTGCTTTTAGTAATCTTTCTTTACTCTGGGCACTTGGCATTTTGACTATTATGTGTTTGGAGGAGTTTCTTTTCTGATCCAATCTATTTGGAGTTCGGTAGGCTTGTTTTATGCTCATGGTCATCTCATTCTTAAGGGTAAGGAAGTTTTCTTCTATGATTTTGTTGAAGATATTTACTGTGCCTCTTAGTTGATATTCTTTGCCCTCTTCTATTCCTATTATCCTTAGGTTTGGTCTTCTCATTGTGTCCTGGATCTCCTGGACATTTTGGGTTAGGAGCTTTTTGGTTTTTGCAACTTCTCTGACTGTTTTGTCTATGTTTTCAATCTCTTGTAGTCTATTGGAAATGCTTGTGACTCCTGATTTCGTTTTTAAGTGTTCTACCTCTAGGGTTATCTCTTTTAGTGTTTTCTTTATTGTATCAATTTCCATTTTAAATTTCTTCTTCCATTCCTTCATCTCTTTGGTTCTGTTTTCCTCTAGTTCTTTGAGTTCTTTGAATGTTTTTCTTGTTTCCTCTTTAAAAGCTTCTAATTCTTTATGCTTTTCCTCCTGTTCTTGTTTAAGGATCTCTATCATCGTCTTGAGGCATAATTTTAGGTCTGCATCTTCTTTTTCTGGTGTGTTTGGCATTCTGCTGTTTGCTGTGATGGGAAAGCTGGGTACTGGTGTTGCCAGGTTGTGTTGGTTTTCCTGGGGTACGTTCTTTCCCTTTCCTCTTGCCATCTTGTTGTCAGTCTTGTGTTCCTGGATCACTGGTGGATTACTGCTGGCTCTCTGCTGGCTCACCACTGGCTCACTGCTGTTCCTGGTGGTGGGTCATCTGAGTTGGAGTGAGGTTCCTCACTCCTTTTTGTCTGGCTGGGAATAACCCGATGCAGGATTACTGATTCCCAGGAGCAAGCTGGGATGGGGAGGGGGTAAGGGGGACCGCAGGCTGGCTCACTGCTGGCTCACTGCTGTTCTGTATATTGTTTTTACTATATTTAGGTCCGAGTCTTGGATTCCTGCTTTTCCCAAGACTTTTAATATGAAGGGGTGTTGAATTTTGTCAAATGCTTTCTCAGCATTTAGTGAGATGATCATGTTTTTTTTTTTTTTTTTTTTTTTTTTTTTTTTTTTTTTTTTTTGAGTTTATTTAAAGGTGGATTACATTGATGGATTTTCGTATATTGAACCATCCCTGCATTCCAGGGATGAAGCCTACTTGGTCATGGTGAATGATTGTTTTGATGTGTTCTCGAATTAAGTTTGCAAGAATTTTATTATTTTTGCATCAATGTTCACGAGGGAGATGGGTCTGAGGTTCTCTTGTCTTGTAGGGTCTTAGTGTGGTTTACGAATGAGAATAATTGTGGCTTTAAAGAATGAGTTGGGTAGTATTTTCTTTGTTTCTATTTTGTGGAATAGTTTGGAGAATACTGGTATTAGGTCTTCTATGAAGGTCTGATAGAATTCTGCACTAAACCCGTCAGGTTCTGGGCTCTTTTTGGTTGGGAGGCTTTTGATGATGGCTTCTATTTTTTTTTTTTTTTTTAGGGTTTATGGGGCTGTTTAGATGGTTTATCTGATCCTTATTTAACTTTGGTATCTGATATCTGTCTAGAAAATTTTCCATTTCCTCCATATTTTCCAGTCTTGTTGAGTATAGGCTTTTGTAGTAGGATCTGATAATTTCTTGAATTTCCTCAAGTCTGTTGTTATGTCTCTACTTTTAATTTCTTATTTTGTTAATTTGGATACTCTCTCTGTGCCCTCTAAGTTAGTCTGGATAAGGGTTTATCAATTTTGTTGATTTTCTTAAAGAACCAGGTCTTGGTTTTGTTGATTCTTTGTATGGTTCTTTTTGTTTCTACTTGGTTGATTTCTTCTCTGAGTTTGATTATTTCTTGCTGTCTACTCCTCTTGGGTGTATCTGCTTCTTTTTGTTCCAGAGGTTTCAGCTGTGCTGTCAAGCTGTTAGTGTATGCTTTCTCCAGTTTCTTTTTGGAAACACTCAGAGCTATGAGTTTTCTTCTTAGTACTGCTTTCACTGCATCCTATAGGTTTG
Source organism: Micromys minutus (assembly GCF_963924665.1). Taxonomy (NCBI): domain Eukaryota; kingdom Metazoa; phylum Chordata; class Mammalia; order Rodentia; family Muridae; genus Micromys; species Micromys minutus. The sequence goes on along the minus strand of NC_137961.1, from coordinate 42,303,706 downwards.
GGTATGTTGTGCTTTCATTTTCATTAAATTCTAAAAATATTCTTAATTTTTTTCTTTATTTCTTTCTTGACCATGTTATCATTGAGTAACACCTTGTTCACCTTTTATGTGTATGTGGGTGTTTGTTGTCTTTGTTGTTATTAAAGACCAGCCTTAGTCCATGTTGATTTGATAGAATGAAATTGAGTATTTCAAACTTCTTATATCTGTTGAGGCTTGTTTTGTGACTGACTATATGGTCAATTTGTGCTGAGAAGGTATATTCTTTTGTTTTAGGATGTAATGTTTTGTTAATTTTAATTGGTTCATAATCTCTGGTATTTTAGCTGTGTATCTGTTCAGTTTCTGCTTCCATAATCTGTCCACTGTTGGAGTGGGGTGTTGAAGTCTCCTACTACTATTGTGTGTGGTGCAATATATGCTTTGATCTTTAGTAGGATTTCTTTTATGAATGTGTGTGCTCTTGTATTTGGAGCATAGGATTGAGAATTCATCTTGATAGATTTTTCCTTTGATGAGTAAAAAGTGTCCTTTCTTATCTTTTTTGATAATTTTTGGTTGAAAATCTACTTTATTCAGTATTAGAATGGCCACTCCAGCTTGCTTCTTGGGGCCATTTGTTTGGAGGTTTTTTCCCAGTCTTTTACTCTGAGGTAGTGTCTGTCTTTGTCTCTGAGATGAGTTTCCTGTATGCGCAAAATGCTAGATCCTGTTTACGTATTCAGTCTGATAGTCTATGTCTGTTCATTGGGGGATTGAGTCCATTGATGTTAACAGATATTAAGAAATAGTGATTTTTGTTTCTTGTTATTTTTGTTTAGAGGTAGAATTATGTTTATGTGTCTTTCTTGTTTTGGTTTTCTTGCTTAGTTATTTTCTTGTTTTTCCTAGGGTGTAGTTTCCCTCTTTGTATTAGATTTTCCATCTATTATCCTTTTTAGGGCTGGTTTGTGGTCAGATATTGTGTAAATTTGGTTTTGTCCTGGAATATCTCGGTCTCTCCATCTCTGGTAATTGAGAGATTTGCTGGATATAGTAACCTGGGCTGACATTTGTGTTCTTTTAGAGTCTGTATGATGTTTGTCTTGGATTTTCTAGTTTTCATAGTCTCTGTTGAGAAGTCTGGTATAATTCTGATTGGTCTGCCTTTATATGTTATATGTTTTATTTCTTACTGCTTTTAGTATTCTTTCTTTGTTTTGAACATTTGGTATTTTGACTATTATGTGTCTGGAAGAATTTTTTTTCTGTTCCAATCTATTTGGAGTTCTGTAGGTTTTTTGTATGTTCATGGCCATCTTGTTCTTAAGGGCAGGGAAGTTTTCTTCTATAATTTTTTTGAAGATATTTACTGTGCCTTTTATTTGATCTTCTTTCCCCTCTTCTACACCTATTATCCCTAGGTTTGGTCTTCTTATTGTGTCCTTTATCTTCTGGACATTTTGGGTTAGGAGCTTTTTGGTTTTTGCATCTTCTCTGACTGTTTTGTCTATGTTTTCTATGTAGTCTTCAGCCCCTGAGATTCTCTCTTTCTTCTCTTGTAGTTTTTTGGTGACACTTTTATCTATGACTCCTTATTTCTCTCTTAGGTTTTCTATATTCAGGGTTGTCTTATTTTGTGATTTCTTTATTGTATCTATTTCCATTTTCAGTTCCTTCACCTGTTTGGTTATGTGTTCCTGTAGTTTTTTGAGTGATTTCTCCTGGTTCTCCTGTACTTGTTTAAGGGAGTTATTCATGTGATTCTCAAAGAGCTCCATCATTACCATGAAGTATGATTTTATGTGTAACTCTTGTTTTTCTGGAGTTTTGGGAAATGTACTACTTGCTGTGGTGAGAGAACTGGGTTCTGATGTTGCCAGGTTTTTTGGTTTCCATTGCTTGGGTTCTTGCCCTTTCCTCTTACCATCTTGTTGTTAGTGATTGTAGGTGATCTTTTTGTTTTTGACTAGTACTTGTCTCTCCTGTTGGTCTGAAGGCCCATGGGCTCAGGAGGGAGATTGCTCCTGGAAGTTTGGCCCCTTGTGGGCAAGCAGTGAGTTCTGATGGCAGTGTCTCAGTTCTGTCTTCGTGGGCTCAGGTGTGAGAGCTCCTTCGAGGCTGTTCTGGGAGCTCAGCCCTCTGCTCACAAGTCCTGAGTCCTAATGGCGAAGACCCATTTTTCTCTAGGCCAAAAAGGACCCTTTTCCAGAGAGCACCACACTTCCTGTGCTCTGAGAACTCCCTGCATTTCCTTGCTGAACAGCCGGCAGGCCTATGTGTCAGGCTCACCCTGGGTCCAGGTGGATGAACGCCTGTGCAGCTGATCTGGGAGCTCAGTCTCCAGTAGGCAGATCCCGAGTTCTGGTTGTGGAGACCTGGCCCTCACTGTGGGCCAGAAAGGACCCTTTTCCAGAGAACACCATGCTTCCTGTGCTCTGCTGAGAACTCCCTGTGTGACTTCTCCAGGCCTGCGTCCCAGGCTCACCCCTGCTCCAGGTGAAAAAGCACCTGTGCAGTTGATCTGGGAACTCAGCCTCCTGAGAGCAGATTCTGAGTCCCAGTGGTGGAGACCCAGCCCTCACTCAGGACTTTGTTTTTTTAATATTAAAATATCTTTGCATGAAAATTGTCATGAAAATTGTGATTACTTTCAATTTGATAAATATCATTTCTAGTTGGATGTTTAATTAAATTTCAAGACAGGGCCTAGGGGCACATGCCCGTAATTTTAGCACTCAGAAGGCAGAGGCAGGAAGATTGGAGTAAGTTTGAAGCTAACCTCCATATGGGGAGTCCCAGGCCAGGACTATATTGTACAAACTTGTAGAGAACAAAATGAGAGAAAGAATTTTTTATAGTAGTGAGACATCCTGGAGAACATTTCCTGTAAGATAAAGATAAGAGCTAAGATTTGAAAGTACAGCAGCCCCAAAGGCCCTGACTCAAATAAAAAATTCGATTCCTTTGTAAAACCCTTCCAACATACTCTATTCCTATCCAGTAGTGAATTATCAGTTTTGGGAGGTTGTGCTGAATAGTTCTATTTCAACTTGGCACAAGGTAAATATATTTGAGAGGAGGGACCTTCTCTTATGAGGGACCTCCATAAGATGGGGCTGTAGGTTAGTCTGTGGGGCATTTTCTTAATTAGTGATCAATGGGGGGAGGGTCCAGCTCATTGTGGGCGGTGTCATTCCTGCACTGGTGGTACTGTGTTCTATAAGAAAGCAGGTTGAGCAAGTCAGAATGAATGGGCAGCCAGTAAGCAGCCCTGCTTGAGTTCCTGTCTTGGCTTCCTCCAGTGATGGACTACAATGTGGAAGTACAGGACAAATGAACCAACCCTTTCCTCCCCAACTAGCTTTTGGTCATGATGTTTCAGCACAGCAATAGTGACCCTAAATAGGATAAGGGTGAAGAAAGGCTGGGCCATTTGTGTGTTTAAAGGTAATAACTATTCTTGGGGCATCCAGATTATTACTGTGCTATTCCTTGAGAACGAGTTACAGAAAAAAAAAAAAAGAAAAGATAAATTCCATTTTACTTGCATTAAGCTGTGAGACTGGGGAGCTAAAAACCTATTTTCAAGCTTTCCTAGTGTGATTACTGGAAATTTGCTGCAAAGAGTCTCTGATCAGGAGGAGGGGTTTAATTATCCCCTGGGTGGTCATTTTTCTTTTCCATGCTTTTTGCTGGTCACTTTCTTGTCATTATGACTGGCCCCTCCGTTGTTAATGAAATGAAATAGTCGCTTTCCTTTGGTGCAGTCTTTGGTCCCAGATCCATGGTAGTGAACATACACTCACTCACACCTTCTCTGAGGCTGGCAAATGTCCCAGTGAAACTGGCATCCAAGGTTCATGGCAATGTGCTGGCCAGATTGGTGCACCAGATGTGCAACTCAAAGCCATGGTCATGAAGAAAATTAACTCTTTAAAAAGTAATGTTTTATGCCTACGAGCAACCATGTGTGCAGCAGTCACTATGACAGGAATAGAGACCAGTTTTAGAGTGAGAACAGGATGTTAACTCAGATGTACAGCCCATTGCCTGTTATTCATAAGTGTGTACAGGTGAGAATCAAAGTCAGGAGGAGACAAACGGAACAGAGTATGTTAATTTCCAAGGGCAAAGACTTTAAATAGAATTGTTATAATATTTGGTAAAAAGAAAGAGACTGACTAGAAAAAAACCCCCTTTCATCTCATATGACTTTTTCTGGTTATTTTGTAATAAAAGAATAGATTTTCTTAAAAAAAATTTCTTTTTGGGGTTGGATAGATAGCTCAGTGCCCAAGAGCATTTGCTCTTTTTCTAAGGGACCCAATTTGAGAGGTCAATACTTGGAATCCCAGCACTGGGGAGACAGAGACAGGTGGATTCCTGAGCTTGCTGATCAGACAGCCTAGTCTACTTGATGAACTCCAGGTCAGCGAAGAGACCCTGTCACAAGAAAGAAGAGAGAGAGGGGTGGGAGAGAGACAGAGAAGGGGGGGAGGGAGGCTTGCAAGATGGCTCAGCAGGTAAAGCCACTTGTGGGCAAGCCTGTGGACTTGGCTTTTATCCCATGACCCACATAGTTATGTTCTGACCACCACATGATCATTATAGCATACTTCCCTCCACAGACAAAATAAACACAAGTGCTACAATGATTTTTAAAACCACAAAACAGTGTAAGGATGCAGAAACGGCCCTGGGTAAAATACCTGCTGTAGAGCAGGGGAGCTGAGCTCAGATCCGATGGCAGCATGTGCCTGTGATCTCAGCACTAGGGTGTGAAGAGAGGCAGGACCCAGGGGCTGATGAACAGCCAGTATAGCCAAAAGACGGAAGCTTTAAGTCTTCTTCAAATAATACATTTGTGGGAAAGTATTGGAGGAACTTTTGACCTCCACGTGGACCAACGTGGGCAAGAACCCACACCTACATGTGCGTGTAGGCATACCACACACACACACACACACACAGACGCACATGCACACACACTGCAATTTTGAAATATTTGTCATTCAACTTCAGAACTTATTGTCTATTTTCTGTCATATATGGAACACAGACACATAAATATATATGCCATGAAGACAGAAGAGGTGCTGCCTGAGGGAAGGGACTAGTGGGAAGGGGAGACAAATTGTAAAAGGAATTAGTTAGCCCATATAAAACACACACAAAATTTTTATTTATAATAAGCCTTAAAGCACTAGAGCTGGACAGCTGCTATTTTGTCTACCTCCCTGTCAGTAATCCTGAGATGTCCCTTGCCATGCCCCCCCACTGTCTCTACTCCAACTGGCCAGCCCTCCTGGCCACATGCTCACAATCCACTTATCCCATAGAGATTTCTTCCTTTCTCTTCCTCTCTCTTTGTGGTCCCACCTTAGACACCAAGCCTAGGAACAGAAGCCTTTATTTAACAGTTTTAAAGGAACAAGGTTTGCACAATGAAAGCTGGTATATGTGAGAATTCCCTCATCTTGAGGCAACTAGACCTAGGAAACAGAATTTAGCATTAGAATACAAGCAACACCAGACCAACCAACACACTCCACGGTATAAAGGAGGATGATTACATGAGTGAACATGAGCAAAATATTGATACATGTATGCCATAAAGAAGCTCATGAGTTTACATACTTAAAATATTTAACAGAAACCCTTAATTTTCAACATGGCTATAGTTGTAGTATACATGGCTGTAGTATACATGGCTATAACTCTAGTCCTTGGGAAGCTGAGGCAGGAGGATAGGGAGCTCAAGATTAGCCTAAACTACATAGCAAGACAATCTCACCCCTTGCCACCAGTGGTGTGTGTGTGTGTGTGTGTGTGTAAAAGATATTAAACAAGGCTTAGGAGTCTGAGGCAGGAGAATTGTGAGTTCCATACTATCTTTGGCTACAGAGCAAGTTGGAAGCTAACTTTCTCTATACAGAAACTGTCTCACCACCTATCTTTCTCCAAAAGAAAATGGGTGCAATTTGTTTAGCTGATAAGAAATTAAAAGTAGAACTAGAGAGATGGCTCAGCGGTTAAGAGCACTGGCTCCTCTTCCAGAGGTCCTGAGTTCAATTCCCAGCAACCACATGGTAGATCACAACCATCTGTAATGGTATCCGATGCCCTCTTCTGGTGTGTCTGAAGACAGTGATGGTGTACTCATACATAAAATAAATCTTTAAGAAAGTTAAAAGTAAAAATGTTTGGGGATCATATTTGGACTATAGCTCAAAGGGAGAGGCTATGTTTATGTGAGTGAGTTCTTGGCTAAATTTCTGTCTTTTAAAAATTCTATCCTGTTTATTGAACTCATGGTCCCATAACATACTCAACGAGTGTTCTATCATTGAGTAACATCCTAGCTAGGTGCAGTTTCTGACTCTCAAAACCATAAATAAAGACCATAGATTATTCTTTGTTTCTTTGTGTAACTATGTTCAGTTGGTTTAGGAGTCTGCTTTTCAATAGCTTGTGACCCTGGAGGATGACCACTTTATTCAGCAACCTCAAAATTTAGGCGTTCTTTGCCTCAACCACAACAATCACATGGTTTCATGGGAAAAGCAAAGTTTATTATCACATAAAAATAATTACCCATCGACTCATTAAACAAGCTTTCTCCCAAGAATGCTCACTGCTAGCCCCTGCCTCTCTTTGCTTGTCTACATTTATTTCTAGCCAGTGTTTTTGACCGAGGTCACAGCACCTGATACTGTAAGAATAAAATTAATACCAGTTAGCTGTGAAGTGCATATGGTGGCCTTGCAAATACTCCAGGACTTTGGGAGGTTGAAGGAAAAGACATTGGCATATTGTTCATATCGATACAAACAAGGCTTTGGAGGACCAGGGATGTTAACTATAGATGTTAAAGCCAGAAGGAGTTATGACTTGAAAGTCTTCACAATAAAGGATTTGAATGTTAAAGAGCTTATAAGTAAATTAATAATTCTTTTACTTTGTATAAAATTGTATTTATGTTTGTGCTGTAAAATGTGCATGAGGATGGGTATATTGTAATACTGTTGTGGCTTTTTTATTCCAAATGTTGTGTCTGTTGGTTATGGTTTGAATGTGAACTATGAGATCATATATTTGAACAGTTGGTCTCTAGTTAGTAGTAGACCAGTTTAGGAAGGATTAGGAGGCATGGCCTTGTTGGAGAAGGTATGTAGTTGAGGGTGGGCTTTGAGGTTTCAAAAGCCCATGCCAGGCCCAGTTTCTTTCTTTTCTTGCTGCTTACAGGTCAGGATATAAAGCACTCAGCTATTGCTTCAGCCATATCTATCTGTTTCCCACCATGATGATAATGAACTAATCCTCTGAACCTATAAATGATCCCCAATCAGTTCTTTATTTTATAAGAGTTGCTGTGGTCATGTTGTCTCTTCATAGCAATAGAACAATGACCAAGACATTATGGAGTCTTTGGGACATATGGTCTAGCTAGCAGAAGTAGGTCACTGGGTCTGGGCCTTGAAGGTTTCATCTGCCTTTGAGTTTCTCTGAACTTTCTGCTTCCTGATGCACCAGGATTTGTGGAGCTCCTTTTTCTGTCACATGCTTCTATCACCAGGAATTCCACCATGCTGACTCCACTAGGCTGAGCTGAATGGTGAGTCAAAATAAAGCATCCCTTTTAAAATTTGCTCTGTCAGGTATTCTGGTCACAACAATGAGAAAAGTAACTAGTACTGTCCCTCACATAAAATTTAAAAAGATTTAACACATGGTTGTGTCAATTATAATCTAACTAAAAATTAAGGTAAGACAAACTTAATTTCTCTTTTCTATTACAAAAATCATCAAAGTATTGCTTGAGTATTTTATATTTACATGTAATTTTATTTTAAATCATATGAATGTGAATACAGGTGTCTGCAAAGGCTAAAAGATGTGTCAGATCTCCTGGATCTGGAGTCATAGGTGGCTGCCAGCATCTGGATAAGAGTGTGTAAACTCTTGCTACCTTCAAGAGCAAAGAGAACTCTTAACTGTGGAGTCATCTCTTCAGCCTCTCATATATTCTTTTTTGTTGTATTGTTTTAAGATCAATTTATTTTGTGTGTATGAGTGTTTTGTCTGCATATATGTACATATACCACGTTTGTGTCTGACACTGGAGGAGTTCGGAAGATGGCATTAGATCCCCTGGAACTGAAGTTAGGGATGGTTATGAGCTACCATGATGAGTCTTCTGTAAAAACAAGTGCTCTTATGTACTAGGCCTTCTCTCCAGCTCCCCAGGTCCCTCATTTATGACTTAGTATATCAAGGTAAAAGAAGACAGAAAGAGTATTAAAACCATTTTTAACTCACCAAGAAGAACCTAAGTTAAGTAAATTATCTGTTATCCCAGGTAATTTGACTTTAGTCTGTACCTTTACCTGGCCTTTAACCCCCTAAAGAAAACCTAGCCTCATGTCTGGATTGCAGAAGTTAGCAAGATACCTGACAGGCGAGGCATGAGCCAAACCGGTTTGGGCAAGTTCAAATTTAATTTTTTGTAAATTTCTTTTCTTGGTCTTTTGAGATAGTCTTTTGTGTAGCCCTGTCTGTCCCGGAACTCACTCTGTGCACCAAGTTGTCCTCACGCTCACTCTGCCTGCCTCTGCCTCCTGACTGCTGGGATTAAAAGTGGGCACCAATATGGCCATCCCTTCCTTGCCCCCAGATATCATCAGCCAATATCAGTCCATGAGGGTAAATGGGGGGTGTTGCTCAGAAGCCCTATGAGTACAAATAAGAATAATGACACATTGGGACCAGTTTCGGGGAGACACTTCAGCTTCACTTGGGGTGATTCAAGTGTTATCCAGTTTTGGCTTAAGGGGTAGGAATATGTAGGGTGGCCAAAAGTCATGGTTGAAAGCTGAGGTACTGAGATACCTCATTAGCATGGGGAGGCATTACAGAAATCTCAGGTGCCAGCTGACTGGGTTCTTACTGGGAGGAAGGAAGCTGAATCTGTATTCTAACTAAGGTTATATAATGTTCCACAGGTATGTGTGAAGAGACAAAAGGTGGTCAGCACTCCCCTCCGTGTAAGCTCTGGCACAAGTTTAGCAATCCCTCCTTCCCTCCTTGCCTCCCACTGAAAGAAAAGAGATGTTCCGGGTTTCAGCACCAAAGTTAGAAAAAAGATGAAGTGTGTGTGTGTGTGTGTGTGTGTGTGTGTGTGTGTGTGTGAGATATGCTCCATGGAGGTTTGGTAAGGCATGGGGACAAGGAGGATGCCTCTGGAGGATTCATGTTGGGAATCCTTTACCCCCCGAGGGACCAGCCACAAGTAGTCATGGCACAGATAGATAGATAGATAGAGATAGATAGAGATAGATAGATAGAGATAGATTGACAGAGAAGGAGGAGGAGCAGGAGGAGGAGGAGGAGCAGGAGGAGGAGGAGGAGCAGGAGGAGGAGGATGAGGAGAGTAGAGAAGTAGATGCCTGTCATGAGCACATGGGGAGGGGAGGGAATCGGGAAAGGAGGGGTAAGGGGGAAGAGCAAGAGGCCAAGAGAGAAAGAGAGGAGGGAGCAAACAGGCCATTTATAGTGTCAGGTAACTGTGGATTAGGGTTTACAGAATCCTAACATTCCCCCATTTTGGTTTAATTAAAGAAATTAGAGGTGATGGTAGAGCAGGAATAGGGTCTTTGTGATCTCTGACTGCTTCATGCTTATTTTGGGAGTGATGTTTTTGGAGAATCTAAAAAAGTGGAGCGGAGATGCTTGTCCAGTCTTACAGTTGGCTGTTTCTTTTTTGTCCAGGATCTGTGGAATTATCTGAAATTAGGTCAGAAGGAACAGGTTTAATAGAAGGGTCTGTGAGAGAAGGCTGAAGCATCTGTAGGTTGCTTCTCTGGAGCTTTTCTAGATGTAATAAACACCTGGACTTGACAAGATGCTGGAGTAAACACACACACACACACACACACACACACACACACACACACACACATTATAGTAGAGATTAAATACATTTGGAAGAAAGAAAATTTCTTTGCAGGAGTGGTCCTAATGCTACCATTCCTCCCCCTTATCATTAAAAAAAAAAGAAAGAAAGAAAAAGAGAACGGGGAGTCCTATGGTGGAAGGGGAATAAGGGCACCAATTTTCATAGGCTACTTCCTGCTGTCTTGGGCATTGCCAATTTTGGGGTGCAGCTGGCTTTCACTTCTGGTGTCCACCTGGCAAACATTTGCATTAGGCTTCTCCATGGACAGTGTCTGGTAATGCTGTAACAGGAACTGGTTAATACAGGAACAAGATTAATGTGGCAGGGAACAAACAGTAATGACAGAAAAACGACCAGGAAAGGTGTTAAAGGGAGTATTTACTTCCATATAGGGTTTTTGAAAGTCTAGGAACTGGAGGTTTCATGTTCCCTGGAATTTTCTATTTTCACTATCCAGGATTTGTTGACATAGAAACAGCATTTTTTGTTGGAGGAACAGGCAAAGACCACCTTCTTTAGCTGTCAAGATGTCCAGCCCTTGTCAGTTCTGAAGGACCACAGCTGTCAAGAAATTGATGTTTCTGGATAGTGATCCATGATCCTAGCATATGTATCTGACAAGACCAATGTGGGCAGCCGCCATATTTGTCTGGCCAAAGAGAAAACAAGTAAAGAGGTCATAATATTCCGATGGAATAACCGATATAGGGATGACAGCAATATCTGTTCCTGACGTCCAGCCATAGAACAGTTTTTTGATACTATTTTGAAAGACTGTTTTCTGTGAGGTTTGGAGCAAATAGTCAAATGATAAGATCGGAGGGGTCAGGCTGGGGAACCTCTTTCCATTTTCCAGAACATTGGCAGTATGTATAGTTTTATAGATTTGAAAATTTCCAGGAGACATCAAGTTACCCATTGAGGGAGCTATTGAGTTATCTCATACCGGTGTCCAGAGTGTAAATTCAATAGCAAAAAATCTGCCTAAGTCCAGAGGTCTGAGTCGACACTCGGACTCCTGGTGGCTGTGTCAGGCCCTGACCTGACAGAGAATGCCCCTGCCAGGCCTGGACTTCATTCTGTAAGAGAATTGGCTGCAAGAACCCTGAGAAGAAGGGGAATTGAGAGACATTCCCAAGGAAACCTTCATGTCCGAAGGTAACCTTGTCTGTCTAAGTGATTCACATGGCAGGAACTATTGTCATGAAAAGAAAACATTATTTTAGATGTACATTCGAAACACACATTTGAAATCTAGAGGAATCCCACCCTTTAGGTGGTGAGCTTTAGGCAGATGTACTTATCTGTGTGGAGTCTTATTTGGTCCATGAGAATTAGATCCAATTGGGTTTCCTGTAGCTTGTAAGTTCACAAAAGAGATAACATGAGTTAACAACATAAACATGCTTTAACATGAGCTTTTGTAGAGCGGAAGGAGCAAGACTTACACATTTGGATCATATAGCGGAAAAGAAAGTTTAGCAAAAAGAGAAAAAGATGAAGTATTAATGGAACCTGAGTTTAGGTAAGAAAGTAACCAGTCATATCTGTATCTGTGAGAGCTTATATCTGAACTAGTTGCTGTTTTTTTTTTTTTTTTAAGAATAAACTATAATCTAGTGGTCATATATCAATTAAAAAATGAGAGTCTACTAGCCAACAGTCTCTTGTGGTCTAGTCTTCACAGCAACTTGGACAAGTCAGTCTGGCTTTCAAGCTCAGAAGACACAGGGCTTTTTCTCTGTGGAGTGGATATGTGTGAGAAATGACATACCTGTATTTAGATAAATAATTTGAGGTTATTGAGATAAATAATAACTCTGAGGTTATTTAGTTTTATCTACTGTGTTACTCAGTGGCCACAATCCAGGAATCCTCTTGAAGCTGTGTCCATATCTTCTGAAACCTTGAGGGGTCGACTGATAAAGGCTTTGGGAGACTTTGTCAATCATAACTTAAATATTAATAATTATCAGATTTCTGACAAGATTGAGAACTTTATCGGTTATAGAGCACATTATAACTTATTTAAAAATCTTAAGAGTAAAAAAGCTGTGTTGTGCCTGAGACCATGAAGGGCAGAGTTAGGTGGTGTATGTAGGGGCGGGGAAATGTGCCAGAGCACATGTGAGGCGCTGGGCATGCACATGCGCAGGGACGCCCAGGACCAGCACCTGCACATGCGCAGGGACGCCCAGGACCAGCACCTGCACATGCGCAGGGACGCCCAGGACCAGAACCTGCACATGCGCAGGGAAGTCCAGGACCAGAGCCTGCACATGCGCAGGGAAGTCCAGGACTAGCGCCTGCACCCAGGGGTTGTTCAGGCAGCAGGTATGCCAGGGAGGTCTTTCTGGAAGCTCTGGACCAGCGGTTCTGGCCATGGGCTGGTGCTGCCCCGCCTGTCAGTGGTGCTAGCAAGGGAGAGTGACCAGTTTAGTACTTTCTTTTTACCTTAAATAGAACAAACATCTCAGGAAATAGGGACAAACAGACAGTGAAGACAGGCCTGTGGGGTGAGGGTAGGGATAACTGCCCCAATCAGCAATGGACTATACTTGGAGGTGGTGCTCCAGAACAAGAGAGTGGCTTACCAAGGCCTGGCCTGGCATCAGAGAGAAACTGTCTTAAAAAGGAGGAGAGAAATCTCACCTAAGGGCAAAAGTCCTAGAACGAGGGTCAGTGAAAACATCTATTCTCAGGGGTAGCTCCAAGCTCAGGAACTCTTCCCTGGGACCATGCGGATGCTTACACTGACCATTGTGGGGAGGGGGCTTTCCAGTTATCCAGAGTTTATGTTAGTGAATGTTGGAATGTAAACCTGTAGAGTTTCTCAATCTGAGTCTTGACACCAATGAGAGGAAAGAGATGTCTCAGGTTTTGGCACCAATGTTAGTAAAAAGATGAAGAGAGTGGGGGTGGGATATACTCCATGGAGGTGCAATGAGGCATGGGGGCAAGGGGATGCCTCTGGGGGACCCATGTTGGGAATCCCTTTCCCCTGAGGTGTAGATTGTCCTGAAGCTGTTAGTATTTTAATGTTAATTCCACTTCTTCAAGAAGGGCTGACAACTGAACCTTCTCATTTTAATTAGTAAAATAATGGAAAGCCAGTGACTGGGTTGGGTGAGGGAAGTAGAGAGGGGCTGAAAGGTTGGAGGGGGTCAGAGGACATCAGATGACAGAGGGGGAAGATCTTGGCAACATGGTGCTTCCCAAGGACCAGCTAGACCCAGGTCCATCCTCATGGGACCCTTGGTTATTCTCTTACTCCTCCTCACTTTTGGACCATGCGTTATCAATACTGTTTTACAGTATATGAAACAAAGACTAATAACTATTCAGCTGACGGTAATGAGGTCACAATATCATCAAATTAGCACAGGTAATCCAGATCTCTAAGGTCCTAATATTGGCATCTAAAGCTACTAGTGGAAGGGTGGGTTGGAGAGACAAAAGGTGGCCAGCAGTCCCCTTGAATAAACACTGAATTTCGCAGCCAGCATTGTCCCTCCCTCAGCCCAGCCCAGCCAGCACTCCCTCCAGCACAACTGTCTCTGTCCTTGGGGAAAACAAAAAATTAATGTTTTTGAAGTGATAAGATCCCTCCCCCCTTAAGCTATGAGAAAGAGACAACCAAGATTTCCCAGCAGTTGAAAAGAGACCTAACATCCATGGCCAGTTTGTAACAACAGGAAAGAATGCTCTGGTCACTAACAACTGGACAAGTTATTCCTTCCCTGGTCAAAAAGGTTATTTTCCAGATGTATGGTCCCTCCTTACAGTCTGAACAAACGTTATCAGTTTGAAGGAGAGCATTCCTTTAGCCCTTACCCAATCACACAATGCCAAGGCTTGAAAGCTTTCGCTTGTACATTTCAACTATATAAACCCCCAAGCTCCTAAACCCGAGTGTCATGTTCCTAACCTTCCACATGGGGAGGGTTGCATCCTGGGTTCAAACTTGAGTAAAAAAGACTTTCAAATACTTACATCAGCTTTGTGGTCCTTGGTGGTCTCCTGGGGTTCTTGAGAAATGGATGTAACAGTGGAGTCTGTGATCCTTCAAGCTGCTCAAGCCTTGCTGACAGAGGGAGTCCATCATTTTGCATTGAGCTCAGGGCTTTTTGGTAACATCAGACTTCTACCTTAGCAGCAGGACAATATGTCAACATATCTGGCTTTTGAATTTCATTTATTAAACACAAAGTTAGACTTGAATATTTTCCTTCAGCTTCTTACTATGGGATTTTTGTTCCATTTGAACATTTGGCTTCTTAAAATTGGATATTCTCTGTATTTACATTTCAAATGTCATCCCCTTCCCCCCATGCTGCTTCCACGACCCCTGCTTCCATTAACGTGCTCCCTCTCCCAACCATTCTCTCCACCTCAGTACCTTGGCATTCTCCTACACTGGAAAAATGAGTCTTCACTGGACCAAAGGCCTCTTTTCCCATTGATGCCAGACAATATCTATCATATGCAACTGGAGCCATGGGTCTCTCCATGTGACTCATTGGTTAATGTTTTAGTCCCTGGGACCTCTGGAGGGTTTGCATGGTTGATCTTAGAGCATAAGCCATTGGTGTTCTTTGAAGCCACAATTAAGCTCATACCAAAGCCACACAAAGACCCTACAAGGAAAGAGAACTTCAAACCAATTTCTCTCATGAGCATCGATGCAAAAATACTCAATAAAAGTCTTACACACCGAATCCAAGAACACATCAAAATGATCATTCACCATGACCAAGTAGGCTTTATCCCTGGGATGCAGGGATGGTTCAATATGTGGACATCCATCAACAATTTACTATATGCACAAACTCAAAGAAAAAAAACCACATGATCATCTAATTAGATGCTGAGAAAGCATTTGATAAAATTCACACCCCTTTATGATTAAAGTCTTGGAAAGACCAGGAATTCAAGGCCCATACCAAAACATAGTAAAAGCAATATACAGCAAACCAGTAGCCAACATAAAACTAAATGGTGAGAAACTTGACACAATCCCACTTAAATCAGGGACTAGACAAGGCTGCCCACTCTCTCCTTACCTATTCAATATAGTCCTAGAAGTACTAGCCAGAGCAATCAGACAGCAAAAAGAGGCCAAGGGGATACAAATTGGAAAGGAAGAAGTCAAAATATCACTATTTGCAGATGATAAGTATACTTAAGTAACCACAAAAATTCCACCAGAGACCTCCTACAGCTGATAAACAACTTCAGCAAAGTGGCTGAATATAAAATTAATTCAAATAAATCAGTAGCCTTTCTCTATTTACAGTATAAATAGGCTGAGAAAGAAATTAGAGAAATGACACCCTTTGCAATAGTTCCAAATAATATAAAATAACTTGGTATGACCCTATCCAAGCAAGTGAAAGATCGGTATGACAAGAACTTCAAGTCTCTGAAGAAGGAAATTGAAAAAGATTTCAGAAGATGGAAAGATCACCCATGCTCATGGATTAGAAGGATCAACATAGTAAAAATGGCCATCTTGCCTAAAGCAATCTACAGATTCAATGCAATCCCCATCAAAATTCCAATTCAACTCTTTATAGAGTTAGAAAGAGCAATTTGCAAATTCATTTGGAATAACAGAAAACCCAGGATATCAAAAGCCATTCTCGACAATAAAAGAACTTCTGGGGGAATCACCACTTCTGACCTCAAGCTGTGTTACAGATCAGTCTCGATAAAAACCACATGGTATTGGTACAGAGAAAGGCAAGTAGATCAATGGAACAGAATAGAAGATCCAGAAATGAACCCTCACACATATGGTCACTTGATTTTTGACAAAGGAGCTGAAAACATTCAATGGAAAAAGAACAGCCTCTTCAATAAATGGTGCTGGTTTAACTGGCAGTCAGCATGCAGAAGAATGCAAATTGGTCCTTTCTTATCTCCTTGTACAAAGCTCAAGTGCAAGTGGATCAAACACCTCCACATAAAAGCAGGTACTCTGAAACTAAGAGAAGAGAAAGTGGGGAAGAACTTAGACCGCATAGGCACAGGGGAAAATTTCCTGAACATTTGTCTTTTCAGATGAGAGTGCTTTGCAGGTGGCTGGCCCTGTGGAGAGTGGCAGGTAGATGGGGAAGTGGTGTTCCTCACAAAGGCTTGACATCTTCATTGATGAATAGCTGATAAGTTGTCTCTTCAAAAAGAGAGCCACTGAATACTAATAACTTAATCTTTCTGTTTATTCTGTCTATTGGTGTGAAATACTAATTTGAGCCAAGATAATTATAAAAGATAATAGCTCAACAAGTTACTTCTTGAAAATACCCTTATTTGAATGGCCTCCAGTGCCCAAAACCAAGACATAAATGGGAGGGATTAGGGATTGTACAGGGTGATTATCTTGTGTACATGTTGTATCTACATCACGTGTAGAAGGCCTGACTGCTGCCAGTTTATCTCTGCACTACTACTAATATAACACAGGGTCCTGTGCAAGACCTTTGGATACTCATCTCCAAATTGACCCTTCAACCTTAATCCCCTCACAGAATAGGAGGGGAAAACAGACCCATTTCACTTACTGTGATCCATTGAGAGTGACTACTTGGATGGTAGTAACAGGAATGTTTCTGAATCATGCCTGGTTTAGCATAAAGATTGAATAAATTTACTAGTGATGTCTGTTATGGGTCAGGGACTGTATGGTGTTAAGATGCCCACTGTATTCTTTTTTTTTAATTTTAGCTTTTCATACAGGATTATATATTCAAACTTTCATTCTACAAACCCTCTACACAACAAAATTACATAAAATAGACAAAGATACAAACTGTCCTTCTATATGAGATAAAAGACCTCTAAAATCCTTAAAATGTTCATAGCTACCTAATGCCAGTTAAGTCCACCTGGATCCAGCTCTTCCTTTGTGAGCTCCATCTTGATCCTCTTTCTCTCCTTCTCTCTGCCCACTGCAGTTTTAATGGCTTTATGCTAGATTGTGCCATGCAAGGAGTAACCCTAAAGCATTTCAGGTAAGTCATGTGTTGTCACTTAGGTCTTGGCTATTGGCTAAGAGTCACAGTTTGCTATTGAGTTCTTAGGGTCCCTAACAGGTATCAGTGTGCACTGTATGTGTGCTGTATGACTAACTCTGCACATACAAGATTAGGGATACCATATCAATGTACATAGAATAACTCACTATTCCTGCCAATTAAGCTAAATATAATTGATTTTATTAAAGGGTCAAGTACCAAGGTACAAAACTCATGTCTATGGAGCTTAAGCTTAGGGAAGATGTTATCTTTTCCCTAGTCTCTTCTAGTGCTATGTGTTTGTGCATATATATATATATATATATATCTGTCAGAGAAATTTGAGCAGCTTTTAGGGATAAGGGCATCAGGGACATTTCTGGCTGAGGAGACTCTGAAGGGAAACAATGAAGGCTAATGACCCTTATTTTAGTGACACACATGGGATGTTAGAGAGAAGCTGTTGATTGTGGTGATAGGTGTAGGATTCAGGTTAATGCCCTACAAGTTCCTACAAGACCACCATGCATTAGTCGTGTGTGTGTGTGTGTGTGTGTGTGTGTGTGTGTGTATGTGTGTGTAAAACAGCATCTTGCTATATAGTCCAGGCTGATTACTAATTTTTGACTCTCTTGCTTCTTCACAGCCAAGGGAAGTGAAACGTATGTCCCACTGAGACAAGCCTCAGGACACCTTTTATATATTTAGTTTTGGTCTTTTATATTAGTATATTTTTTTCTAGTAATTATAAGTGTCATCATGGCATTTTATGCAAGTATATCATGAACTTGGATACACACACACACACATACATACTAACCAACCAACCAACCAACCAACCAACCAACCAAACACACCCCCAACAACCCAAGTTGGTGAACTACTCCTGGGCATGGGCCTGCCCTGGAGTATGGTTGCTAGTGATACTAGTGATACTTCACTGGAGAGAACTGGTCTTCCCTTTCACAGCAGGTATCAATTGCAAATATCTTCTTGATTAGTGGTGGCACATAGTGTCTACGCTTATCTGGGTACTGGAATTTTGTCTGGTTTGATCTTATTCAGGTCTTGTGTCTGCTGTTACAATCTCTGTGAGTTCATAATATACCAGTCGGGTTGTTTCTGGTAGACAATATTCTTTTGGAGTCATCTGCCACTTCTGGTTCTTAGAATCTTTTGGCTTTCTACATAGATTCTTTAACCTTACACTAGGCTGGGACTCAGGTAGGAAACTTTACCCTCCACTTATATACATTTAAACCTGGATTCCTCACACAAGGGAAAACAAGTGACATTTGTCTTTTGAGACTGTCCCCTTACCATACTTACCAGCCCCTTTGCTCTTCATCACAAGGTCCCCAGAGGCTTATTTTGACAAAGGAGCTCTATGGCTGGTGGTGGTAGTGGCGGCAATGGCAGTGATGATGATGGTGGTGGTGGTGGTGATGGTGGTGGAGACGGGTCAAGTAAGACTTTTCTTATGCATGAGAAGAGAAGGAAGCCTGGGCACTCTGTCAATGAGAGACTCTCTTTTGTCAAGCACATTGAGCACACCCCTTAACGATGGGATTTCTGGTTGTCATTTGGATTGTATTACAGTCACTAGGAAAAGAAGGCTTGAGTCATAGCCCTCACACTGGGGTCTCTGAAGAGTCTTCTTCATCTGCCTTTGGGGTGCCATTGTTCCTGGCTTCAGTAACTGGCCCTGGGTCTTCCTGCTCACTGAATATCTTTTACAGTGTTTTCTCCCTACCACCAGAGATGTCCTTTCAAGATGATACCTATAGGGATGACTGTTTCTTTCCCAGTCTTCCTAGGCCCTGTTCTGGTGTGACCACACATTTCAGTTGATAACTTAGATCCACTGTTTTTATTACATGGGCTACAACTGAACACATCACAATCTCACTAATTCAGCTCTCACTTTCACAGTTCCCAACCCTGGGTAGTCTCTCAGGTTGGTTTTAACATTTTCTTCTCCTTCTCCATCCTTAGTTTCCTGCCTGAACCTCCTGTCTCCTGACTTTCTCTTCTCAGAGGAATTGATTTTATTATTTGTTCTTTGATCTTAAGCCTTTATTTTCCTTTTTTAGAACAATAAAAATATTTCTTTATTGTACATAAAAGTTAAAAAAGAAACTGTGCATGCTCACTGTAGAAATTAGAAGATCACAAAAAATGCACAAAGCAAGGCCTTCCACGTTATTCATGATACTAGAAATAGCAGCAGGAAATGTTTTATGTCCTTCACTTTTTGTTTTGTTTTGTTTTGAGACAAGGTCTTCTTATGTAGACCATACCAGCCTTGAATTCACTATCTTCCTACCTGCATCCCCTCAGTCCTGAGATTACAGATGTTCACCACTATCTCCTGCCCTCTTTCCAGTTTTTCAGAGTTGAAATATGCTGTCTTCAGATATGTATTCTCGGTCTTTCATCCATATCTCCCCAGTCCGCACCAACTCTCAGCAAAGTTCTGAGGCTGCTATGACATTGTTGTGTGTGTGGATCTGGGCATGTGAGGACATAAATTTATTACACACAGACATAGACAACTCTAACTAGTGTCTTAAGCTCCAGGTACTGAACTGGAGGGTCAAAGTTGGGCTCACAGCACTCTACATTTTGGCTTTCTTTGATCACTGTATTTAGTCAAGGTCCTCTAGCATATAAAATGAATCTCTCTCTCTGTCTCTCTGTCTCTCTGTCTCTCGGTCTCTCTCTCTCCACCCACCCTCCCACCCTCCCACACAAACACACACGTCAATCTCAGGTGTCATTCCTCAGAAGCCATCTACTTTTTTCTTTGATACAGGGTTTCTTACCTCAGTGTTGTGGGGAAAAAGTTGGCCAGTGAACCCCAGTAATCCAGTTGCTTCTGACCCCATAACACTGAGGTTATAAGTGCACATCACCACAACTGGTATTTTTACGGTGGTTTTGGGGATCAAACTCAGGTCCCAGTTTGTGTGACAAGTATTCTACACACTGAGACATCTATCCAGACCCCTGCTTCTTCATAATTGCCTTTGCTTCACTTCTTGTGGCTTTTGAAACCTTGGTCTCCACCCTCCCATAGACTTAGCTCAACTGCCAGCTTCTGAGAGCTTTTGGCTTCCATAGATTGCTAGGAAATCAGGTCTTAACACCCAAAGAGAGTTTCCTGTTATTCTGCAAAATGATGGTGAGCTGCTAAATGCTGCATGAATTTGGAGCTCAGGATGTTCTGTTCTTCAGCTGTAATTGCTGTTTTCCCTTTAACTCTAGACACTATTCTGTCAAACAAAAGAAATTTTAGTCTTCACATGGGTATTATTATTTCATCAAAAGTTTCCTGCTTTAAATGTGTGAACAGAAGAAGATTTGTGCACTGTTGGAGGTAATTTTGTTTTGTCTGGAGGCCTCCATAGACGCCCAGAAGAGGAAGATTTGGTATAGAGGTTAGCCTTGAAGGACTCACTGATTCACAGCCTGTGCCAGCAAACACGGAGAAGATTGTGATACTCAACTTTTAAAACCGAGAAATGTTAAATGAGCTCTTGTTTTTCAAGTATATTATTTAAATAATGATGTTTGATTTTCAAAATCTAATACCCCTGAGAATAGTAAGGATAAGGATTAGCTGGGATTTTGTCGGATTTAAGTGAGCTATCACAAGCTTTGATGGATCTGTGCTAAGGGCTGGGAGAGAATGTGGCTCAAACTGTGGAATAAGAGAATAATTTGTCTCCTTGAATTACCCTTCAAGTAATCAACCTCATGACCAGGAATGTGTTTTTGTAATCAGCCACACACC
Organism: Micromys minutus; assembly: GCF_963924665.1. NCBI lineage: Eukaryota > Metazoa > Chordata > Mammalia > Rodentia > Muridae > Micromys > Micromys minutus. Next base: position 42,282,957 of record NC_137961.1, on the reverse strand, counting down.
CTTCAGGCCACTATGTGGCTTGGTTTTGAGTATTTTAGTCTGCATGAGGATGTATGTTTAATAGAACATAAACATGTTTTCATGAGCTACATTTTTCTTGCTGTCATATATTTCTCTCCAATGAGGTAAATTACTTCTCCTTAATCCAGTGGACACATCAACATTTACTATGTCGAATGGCTGTGTGGTACTTATTAGTGCCAATATTTTCTTTCTTTGCTCTATAGTCCTGTAGTCAAAAGACTGATGGACCTGTGTTGGTGGTACCCATATACCAGCGGGTTCCCAGGGTAGCAATTCATGAACTCAAAAGAGAATCAGGTAGACAGGATAGAGTGAAACGTGGTTGTACTAATAGCTTTATAGCTATTTTAGGTTGAGTTGGTCCAAATGGGTATGGCCTCTTACATTTTCCATGTTGGAATCAGTAACTATAGAGAAGCAGAATGGTTGCCTAGAGGTCTGGAGGGCGGTTCTACCCTCTGCATAGGTGGCCCCGCTCTTTGCCATATTCCTTGTGCTAGCAAAGTTCTTGCACAGTACATTCATCCAATCCTTTAAGTACGACTGAATTCCCAAAGATAGCTTATTTGCTCTGTGGCAACTGGTCTCTCAAGGGTGCTGGCTGAGTCTCTACATAGATGCTGTTGAAATGTATGTGAGGAAGCATATCAAACTCTGCCTGCATAACCAGAGGTGCCCTGACTGGGTTTTGGAGTGAGGTCTGGCTTTTGGGATCACAGGCAGAGCAATCAGCAGACAGAACTGGGATGTGTGTGTGTGTGTGTGTGTGTGTGTGTGTGTGTGTGTGTGTGTGGGTGTGTGTGTGTTGTGTAGAACCTTCAGATTTTAGCATCCATCTTTAGGATGAGGGTAGAGGGGATCTGATAGACTAAGTGGGTTTAGATGGTGGGCTAAAAAGCATCCTTGGACAGACTCCTAAAACACTGGAGATGTAGGTTTTTTATTGGGTAGGGGTGGTGTGTGTTTGTTTTGCTTAGTCTTTTGGTGGTGGTGGTGGTACCTGACTGAACCCAGGACTAGGCTAGATGAGTGCTTACTTATGAGCTGTGCCTCCAGCCCCACACATAGGGTTGACTTAGAGGACTTGAGGGTAGAATATTTTCTACATGCATCATTTTGATGCCTGGGCCCCCTGCCCCAGCTTCATTTTCTGCCTGAGGCAGGACTGAGAAAGGCTTTCTAGAACTCAAATGAACTGCATGCTTTCATTTGCCAGCAGGGAAGCAAGCTTCAGATCTGGCTGAGACTTCAACAGGGCCCATCAATATTGTTGACCCAGTAATCCAGCTCCCTGGGACTCCCCAAAGGCCTGGGATTAAAGCCAAGACTCAGGCTCAGCCCGCCAGGAAGTACTGTTGTCATCATTACCAACCCTCAGGATGCACACGCCATCCTCTGAGCTTCTCTCCTTGCTGTCTTCTGAGGACTGCAGGGATAAAGACTGTGCCAGATGGTCTCACCTTAGGCTCTGTGAAAGTAGCTCTTACAGCACCAATGAGCTTTGGAAGAAGTGCCCATTTTCCTGCCAGCATATCACAGGAGTAGAGGAAGTTTGTTAGAATCATAAGCAGTCTCTTGTCTGGGATGCAAGATGCTTTTAGACTACAACATTTTTTAAGATCCTGCCTGTGCACCCCAAGGTTCCTGGGGGCAGTTAGAATCATGCCCTATACCAGTGTGGCTGACTTCAGTGGCTCTTTTAATAGAGTTTTTTTTTTTTTAAAGTATTTTACTTCATTTCTGGAGAAGATGAAGCTTGGCATAGATCAAGGAAGTTTGCTTTTAAATTCCTGGAATCAAGGATCCCTAGTTCAGAACTGCTCATGTTGGCTGACCCAAAGTGTTCCCTAGCAATCCCATCTTCTCCCAAACAGATGAGGCTCAATTTCTTGGACAATTTTAACAAACAGAAAAAACTAAATCCACTTTGAGACCATAAAGAGTGGTTTCACTAAAGGACATCTTATCCAACATGGGGGAATTTAGGTAACAGAAGACCCAGGGACATTTTAAGCTTTCTGCAATTTTCTAGAAGCTTCCTAACTAAAAACTCAGTAAAATGCACCTATATCTTCAATTAAATGTAAAACTTACATTAAATTGCAGTTGTTTTTATAGCTTTTTCTTTATAATTATCTCATTTTAAAATTGCTTTTACCTTTAAAAAGCTTAGAGGAATAATTTCACAGTGAAATTGATATAATATTTTCAAGCTGTTAATTAAGTTGCTATTACTATTAGTTAAAGCAACTCTACTAGGCAGGGCTCTCTAGAGGCTCTAATAGAACAAATAGAACACACATATATTTATATGTCTTTTAAAAAAGGTTTATTTATTTTATGCATGTGAGTACATTGTAGCTGTCTTCAGATGCACCAGAAGAAGGCATCAGATCCCATTACAGATGATTGTGAGCCACCATGTGGTTGCTGGGAACGGAACTCAGGTTCACTGGAAGAGCAGTCAGTGCTCTTAACCTTTGAGCCATCTCTCCAGTCCCATGATTATATGTTTATCAGACAAAGAAATGGACTAGATTGACTTACATAGTGGGGACTAGACAGCACAACAGTGGCTGTCTTCATGCCAGAGAGGCAGAGCCTGGTTGTCACTCAGTCCCTGATACTGGCTGCATTGTATTTAGTTTACATAGGAAGGCTGAAGAAGCTGGAGTCAGTGGATGACCTTGGCAGTGACACTGACTGATACATTTGTTCAGCAGAAAAAGGTAAAGACACTACTCTTTTCTTTAATCACTTGAATCTTGAATTTGGCTTTGAGGGTCAGTCTTTCCCCTCAGCTAATACTTTCTGGACATGCTTTCACATACACACCTGGAGGTATCTTCTCATAATTCTCTACCACATTAAGTTGACAATCAAGGATAACCATCACACCATCTGTGGCTTGGTTCATTCATTGTACTTTTTTCCTCCATAGATTTCTGGGCAGTTGGTAGTCTTGGGGAACTAGGGTCTTGTGCCTAACTGAAGAAGGAGTTCTGAGTGAGTTCAAATCAGATCTTTAGCTCAGGAATAAAGGTTACAAGGTTGCTATTTTCAAACACCAGGAGGTATCATACTAATTAGACCAAGATATTAAACCAAGTCCAAGAGAGATAACACCAATTTGCTGGTGCTCCATATAACTGGATGTGTAACTGCTCACAGCAACAGACTGGTGAAGCCGTTCTAGGAGATGTATGATTTAGGAATGCCCAGGAAGGATGGAGGGTCTTTACGAAGGCTGGGAGTTTGGAAAGTGATGTAGAGTCAGTTCAGAGCTCAGCCTATGGGTTAACCATGAACTGTGTGGGATCTTTGTATTATATTTCCCCATCTGTACAACAAAGATGTGACTTTCTTTTAACACTTGCCACACAAGGTTGATGAACACCCAGTGAAATCACTTCAGACGCGGTTTAGTTAGTTAAGTTTTATACCCACCTTAAGTCCAAATCAAGTGTTAGTGCTCTAGCTCCTGGTTTAAGGACATTTGGATCATATCATGATGACAGGATGGGAGGGAATTTAAGAAGTGAGTTCTTTAAAATTTATTAGTGGCACTGACAATATTCTTCTAGAACTGAAGTTCCACCTATATACAATCCACAGATTATAAGGCAAACTTACGGAATACTAAAGGACCTGGTGCTGCTTATAGTTACTATGTCAAGGACATAGCATGGTTCCTGAGCTGTAGAAATGAAGGACTAGCTGGCAGGGTTGCAGCTGAAGTGATGTGTTGGATATTGTGCCCTAGACTCTTATTCTATACATAGGAAAATGACGTGCAAAGTGACCAAGAATGTGATTTCTATTTATTTATATTTGGTCTTGTTTTATAAGGAGTGAAATGGGCTATAAAAATAGGTACAAGGAATCAAAAAAATATAAAATAAAAACAAAGCTGTGAGCATAAGTGTATTAGATTGAGTTCTCCAAAGATTGAACCAGTATGATATCTATCTATCTATCTATCTATCTATCTATCTATCTATCTATCTATCTATCTATCTATCATCTACTTTTTATTGTCTATATATCCATCAATCTTCTATTCTATATCTATGTATCATCTATTAATCATGCATCAATAAGCTATTAATTATCTCTCTCATGTTTATATCTACCTATCTATTTGCTGTCTATCAACCCATGTACCTGCCCAAGATTGACTAAAAGTGGTTCATGTGGTAATACGAGTTGAGAAGATATGCTGTTTGTAATCTGGAGACCTGGAGTGCCGGTTCTCTAACTTAGTCCAAGATCACAAGCTTCAAGTCTGTGGACCTGATGGTGTAATTCTCATTCTGAGACTACAAGCCTGAGAACCAAGGTGGTTGGTATTGGTATAAACCCCGGAGTTCTGATGTCATGAACAGGAGAATCACAGTCTGCCCCAGAGAGATTCTTTTCTTGCCTTATTGTTATACTAAAGAATACAGTTGGTTAAATAGTGCTTGCCTACATTTAAGGGTGGATCCCCCTGTTCAGTCATCAACACACTTGCTAACCTCTGGAAACATGCACATTGATTGATAAACACGAACACAGTGCTCTGTGAGGTCTCTGAGTATTCCTTAATTCAATCAAATTGACACCTAACATCAATGATAATAGTGGAGAATTAATTAATAGATTAATTGATAGGATGTTTAAGAGGAAAAGGAGAGCTATGAGTTTTCCTCTCAGTACTGCTTTCATTGCATTCCATAGGTTTGGGTATGTTGTGTTTTCGTTTTCATTGAATTCTAGAAAATCCCTAATTTCTTTCTTTATTTCTTCTTTGACCCTGCTCTCATTTAATAGAGCATTGTTTAGTTTCCATGTGTATATGGGCTTTTTTTGTCTTTGTTGTTATTAAAGATCAGCCTTAGACCATGGTGTTCTGAAATGGTGCATGGGAGTATTTCAATCTTCTTGTATCGATTGAGGCTCGTTCTGTGTCCAATTATGTGGTCAATTTTCAAGAAGGTCCTGTGAGGTGCTGAGAAGAAGGTGTATTCTTTAGTTTTAGGATAATGTGTTCTATAGACATCTATTAATTCCAGTTGGTTCATAGTCTCTGTTAGCTTTACAGTGTCCTTGCTCAGTTTCTGTTTCCATGATCTGTCCATTGGTGAGAGTGGGGTATTAAAGTCTCCTACTATTATTGTGTCAGTTAAAATGTATTCTTTTATTATTCCAAATGAATTTGCAAAGTGCTCTTTCTAGCTCTATGAAGAATTGGGTTGGAATTTTGATGGGTATTGCATAGAATCTGTAGATTGCCATAGGCAAGATGGCCATTTTTGCTATGTTGATCCTTCCAATCCATTAGCATGGGAGATCTTTCCACCTTCTGTGGTCTTCTTGAATTTCCTTCTTCAGAGACTTGAAGTTCTTGTCATACACATCTTTCACCTGCTTGGTTAGGGTCACACCAAGGTATTTTATATTCTTTGTGAATATTGTGAAAGGTGTTGATTCTCTAATTTCTTTCTCAGCCTGTTTATCCTTTGAGCAGGGGAAGGCTACTTATTTGTTTGAGTTAATTTTATATCCTGCCACTTTGCTGAAGTTGTTTATCAGATGTAAAATTTTCTGGTGGAATTTTTGGGGTCATTTAAGTATTCTATCATATCATGTGAAAATAGTGATATTTTGACTTTTTTTTTCCAATTTGTATTTCTTTAACCTCTTTCTGGAAATCAGTCTGGCAGTTCCTGAGAAAATTGAACATAGTACTACCTGAGGACCCAGGTATATCACTCCAGGGCATATACCCAAAAGAAGCTCCAACTTATAGCAAGGACACATGCTCCACTCTGTTCATAGCATCCTTATTTATAATAGCCAGATGCTGGAAAGAACCCAGATGTTCTTCAACAGAGGAATGGATACAGCAATTGTACATTTCCACAATGCAGTACTACTCAGCTATTTATAACAGTGAGTTCATGAAATTTCTAGGCAAATGGATGGAACTTGAAGCTATCATTTTGAGTCACAGAAGAACACTCATGGTGTGTACTCACTTATAAGTGGATATTAGCCCAAAAAGCTCTGAATACCCAAGAAACAGGTCACAGATCTTATGAAGCTCAAAGAGGAGGAATGCCAGCTTGTAGTTGCCTCAGTCCTTCTTAGAAGGGAGAACAAAATGTTAAAGGGAGGAAATAAAGGGACAAATAGAGAAGCAGGAATTGGAGAGAAGATCATTCAGAGATCACCAGGGGATCCATCCCATATGTAGCCATTAAATCCAAGCACTATTGCTGATGCCAAGTGGTGCTTACTGACAGGAACCTGATATGGAGGCCTCCTCAGAGGCTCTGTCAGAGCCATACTGATAGAGAGTAGGATGCTTGCAGCTAACCATCAGACTGAACAGGAGGACCCTATTGAAGGAGCTAGAGAAAGGACCGAAGGAGCTGAAAGGGTGTGCAACCCCATGGGAAGAACAAAATGATCAACTAACCAAACCCACCACAGTTCCCAGGGACTAAAACACCAACCAATGAGGAGTTCTCATGGAGAGACCCATGGCCCCAGGTGCATATGCATCAGAGGATAGCATTCTCTGGCATCAATGGGAGGAGAGCCTTTGGTGTCAGGAGGGCTTCTTTTTCCAGTGTAGGGGAACACTAATGTGCTGACTTGGGTGGTTGGGGGAGGGAGCACCTTCATGGAGGCAGTGGGAGGGGGAATGGGATTGAGGGAAGGGAATAACATCTGAAATGTAATTGCAGAGAATACCCCCCCCCAAAGGAATGGTAAAGAAAAAAAAGAAAAAAAAAGAGTATGCTGTCATTTTATATGTATGAATGTAAGCATGTGTTTATCATGTGCATGCCTGGTATTTATAGTGGTCAGAAGAGGCATCAGATCTCCAGAACCAGGAGTTATGGATGGTTGGGGGCCTCTGTGTTGGTGCTGGGAAGGGAACCTTGGCTCATCTGCAAGAGCAACCTCAGCTCTTTCTCCAGCCCCCAAGTCTTTTTTCAGATGAACCCACATACACTGATTATATCTTTACCCTTTTTTTCTTTGCTCGGCTCTTCATTATGGAAGTCAACTGAGCCTTTAATTTTTTTATTCCAGTTGCCCAGATTCAGCATAATAAAGAATATATGTGAGAGGATGTAGATTGTCCTGAAGCTGTTTTTGTATTTTAATGCTAATTCCACTTTCCCAAGAAGGGCTGTCCAGTCTGCTACTCAAGAGGCGACGTGATCTGAACCTTCCCATTTTAATTAGTAAAATAAAAAAAAAGCCAGTGACTAGGTGGGGGATCGGGAGGTGGAGAGAGGAGAGGTCTCAGAGGTCAGAGGAGGGGGGATAGGGGGATGGGGGATGTGGGGGTAGAGGTCATGGCAACATGGAGTTTCCCAAGGACCAGCTAGACTCAGGTGGGATTGATTGGTGTTAAATAGCTATGAACATTAAGGATTTCATAGGTCTAGTATCTCATATAGAAGGGCAGTTTGTATGTTTGTCTGTTTGATGTAATCTTGTTGTGTAGAGGGTTTATGGATTGAGAGTTGAATATATAAACCTGAATGAAAAGCTATCGGCTGTAGAGTTGTATTTATGTGGGATTTTGGGGTAGAGAAACACCCTGGGACAGAGGCAGAGAACAGGTGGTAGAAAACTGCCAGGGAAGGGAGTTGTGCAGACAAGATGGGCCTTTGTGGTGGATCGGACTGGGTGCTGGAGGTACACGGGACACCATATCAGGGTTGGGCCTGAGGACTGAGACCTCAGGGCCAATAGAGAGATAAACCATTTATTATTTTTTAATATTTACTGCAACAAGGGGAAATCGTTCTTTGGAACTTTTCTCAAGGGAATGGGGAAGAGTCCAGAAGGTGGATGATGAATAGATTCCAAGAGTGGAGAGATGGTTAGGAGATAAGCACTTGCCAGATAAACAGGATCAGAGTTTGGATCCCCTTAACCGCTGAAAGGCCAGCAGTTATGGTGGCCATCTGTAAACCCAGTACTAAGAAGGCAGAGACATGGCATCCCTGGGTCACACTGCTGTTAGGTCACAAAGCAGATCCCCACCCATGGAAGGGTCCTAAGATGATAGCCCCGCCCAGTTCTTACCAAGTAAACAGAAGGGTTGCTATCAGCTAAACAGATCTAAACTCATCACTCCTCAGAAATCTTGTGAGGTGGGATTCTGCTTGTCAGAACAGCCACTACTTCCCGTATCTTTCTCGAGGGGTCAGCTACCTCAGGGACATGATCTTAGTTCCCGATTAATCCGCTGGCCTGCAGCAGGCCAGAGTCCCCACACTAGCTCTCAGGTTGTTCCAGCTGGAACACCACCTCCTGCAGCTCCCTGTCCATTAAAACTGACAAGACTTTTCCCACTCAGTACTGGTTCTCTGTTTTCTGAGGCACACCTGTGGTTTGCCTCCCAAGAAACTGTCCTTTCTGCCCAAGGAGTGGTCTAGTTCAGAGGTTTTGCTGCTCTTTGCGTATACTAGCCAGTCAGACTAGCTCCAGCTTCCATGAGTGATCGGACTCAATAAAGAAGTTGAAGTGTGACTGAGGAAGACACCTGGTGTTCATTTTGGGCCTCTACATATATGGCACATACACACACCCCCACACATGGATAGTCATATACACATACACACCACACCCATGTAATACATTAAAACAAACAAAAAATTCTAGAGAAGCCAGGCATGGTGCCACATTCCTGTAATCATAATACTTGGGGGGCAGAAAAGGATTGAAAAGTCAAGGCCAGGCACAGCTATACAGTGAATTTGATATCATCCTGAGCTACATGATGCTTTGTATCAAATATTAAAATTTAAAAAGGATTAGGAGAAGATATGTAGGAGGAAGCATAGCTTAGATTTTGAATGATGATGAAATCCAATATTTATCTTTATTTGGAAGCTGAAATTTGTCACATGGAAATATATTTTATTCAATATGATTTGTGTATGGTTATGTAGTGCAAATGTGTGGATGACTGTGCATATGTGTACATGTATGTGAAGGTCAGAGGTCAACCTTAATGCCATCTTTCCTCAGGAATTTTATAATGGGCTTGAGGGATGGGGCATAGACGGTGGGGGTTGGAAGTTGTGGGTAGGAGGTTTTGCTAATAGTGAGGCTGGCTGTCCAGTGAACTATAGGTATCCAGTGATCTTTGCTTCTATCCAGAGCTGGTTTATAAACTTGAACTAGCCTGTTCAGCTTCTGATATGGATGCCAGAGACTGACGTCAGGTCCTCTTCATTCCAAGCTTTTCCCAACTGAGATATCTCTCAGGCCCTTAAAAGCTTCTACTCAGTTTCAAATCTTTGGCTTACTGTTTAAACAACTTATTTTATAACCATTTATTGATATTTACTTATTTTCTTGTTACAAAACACAGCTTAAACTTATGATCATCCTGGCTCACCACACCTTCTTGAGTGGTGAAGTTACATTTTTTTCATGATGGCTGGCTTTTAACTTTTATTTTTGGTTAATATATGTTAATTATACAGATTAATGGGTTTAGTATGATTTTTTCATACATGAATTAAGTACACACTGATCAAGTTTAACCTTTCTTACTCCTTCATTTTTCTTTTTTATTGGATATTTTATTTATTTACATTATAAATGTTATCTCCTTTCCTGGCTGCCCCTCTAGAAACCCCATCCCATCCTTCCTACCCCAGTTTCTTTGAGGATTCTCCTCCCTTCACCCATTCCCACTTCCCCACCTTGGCATTACCCTACACTGGAGTATGGAGTCTTCCCAGGACCAAGGGCCTCTCCTCCCACTGATGTCCGACAAGGTCATCCTTTGTTACATACGGAGCTGGAACCATTGGTCCCTCTGTGTGTATTTTTTGGTTGGTGGTTTAGTTCCTGGGAGCTCTGGGGGGTCTGGTTGGTTGATATTTTTGTTCTTCCTGTGGGGTTAAAAACCCTTTCAGCTCCATCAGTCCTTTTCTAACTCCCAATGGTTGGGTGAGAGCATCTACTTCTGTATTTGTCAGGCTCTGGAAAAGCCTCTTAGTAGACAGCTATATCAGGCTCTGGTCAGCAAGCATTTCTTGGCATCTGCAATAATGTCTGGCTTTCCTTAAGTCTCTGCTCCACACTTTGTCTCTGCATTTCCTCCGTTGATTATTTTGTTTCCCCTTCTAAGAAGGACTGAAGCACCTAAACCCTGGTCTTCCTTCTTCTTGAGCTTCATGTGGTCTATGTAGTGTGTCTTGGGTAATCCAAGCTTTTGGACAAATATCCATTTATCAGTGAGTGCATACCATATGTGTTCTTTTGTGATTGAGTTATGTCATTTAGAATAATATTTTCTAGTTTCAGCCATTTATCTGCAAAATCCATTTCATGAAGTCATTGTTTTTAATAGCTGAGAAATACTCCATTGTGTAAATGTACCACATTTTCTGTATCCATTCTCCTGTTGATGCACATCTGGGTTCTTTCCAGCTCCTGGCTATTATAAATAAAGGTGCTATGAACATGGTGGAGCATATGTCCTTAGTATATGTTGTATCATCTTTTGGGAATATGCCCAGGAGTGGTATATCTGGGTCCTCAGGTAGTACTATGTCCAATTTTCTGATGTTAAGAAATATTAATGAATGTGATTGTTGCTCTCTGTTATTTTTGTTATTAGAGGTGCAATTTTGTTTGTGTGGCTATCTTCTTTTGGGTTTGTCAAAAGATTAGTTTCTTGATTTTTCTAGGGCATAGTTTACCTCCTTGTATTGGTGTTTTTCATCTATTATCCTTTGTAGGGATGGATTTGTGGCCAGATATTGTGTAAATTGGTTTTGTCATGGAGTATCTTGGTTTCTCCATTTATGTTACTTGAGAGTTTTGCTTGGTATAGTAGTAGCCTGGGATTGCATTTGTGTTCTCCTAGGGTCTGTATGACATCTGCCCAGGATAGTCTGGCCTTTAGGGTCTCCTGTGAGAAGTCTGGCATAATTCTGATAGGTCTGCCTTTGTATGTTACTTGTTCTTTTTCTCTTACTGCTTTTAATTTTTTTTTTTTTTTTTTTTTTGTATTTGGTGTCCTGACTATCATGTGACAGGAGAAATTTCTTTTCTGGTCCAGTCTATTTGGAGTTCTGTAGGCTTCTTGTATGTTCATGGACATCTCTTCCTATAGTTTAGGGAAGTTTTTTCCTATAATTTTGTTGAAGATATTACTGGTTTTTGAACTGGGAAATTTTTGCTCTCTTTTATACTTATTATCCTCAGATTAGGTATATTCTGTCCTGGTTTTCCTGCATGTTTTGGGTTAGGAGCAGTTTGCATTTTGTATTTTCTTTGACTGTTGTTTCAATGTTTTCTATGGTATCTTCTGTCCCTGAGATTCTCTTTTCTATCTTTTATATTCTGTTGGTGATGCTTGCATCTACAAATTCTGATCTCTTTCCTAGGTTTTCTATGTCCTGGGTTGTCTCCCTTTGTGATTTCTTTATTGTTTCTATTTTCATTTTTAGATCCTGGGTGGTTTTGTTCAATTCCTTCACCTGTTCAGTTGTGTTTTCTTGTAACTCTTTAAGGGAGTTTTGTGTTTCCTCTTTAAGGGCTTCTTGGCAACTGGTAATCTCTGGTGTTAGTTGTTCTTGCTGTCTCTGACTGAAGCTTGTCCCTCCTGTGGGCCTGTGAGCTTAGGTGTGTCAGTACTCATGTGAGACCAGCTTTCTCTGGGTGGAATTTGGGTCTGGAGGGCTGCGCCATAGGGTTAACTCTGGAGTACAGATGGAGACCAGAAGGATCTCTCTCTCTCTCTCTCTCTCTCTGTGTGTTTCTCTCTCTCTGTGTTTCTCTCTCTTTTTCTCTCTCTCTTTAGATATACTTAATGTGTATGTTTTGACTGCCTGTATATAAATGCACAACATATATCCACGGAGTTCATAAGAGGCTGTCAAATCCCTGTAACTGGACTTACAAAATGGTTGTGAACCACCAACTGGGTACAGAAAACCAAGCCAGGGTTCTTGCAAGAACACTGAATCCTCTTAACTGCTGAGCCATCTTTCCCACTGCTCCCATTCTCTGCTCCTTCATTTACATGAGCTTAAGCTGAGATCCTTATTACACCCATTGTAATTGACTCTACTGAGTACTGTCTCTTACTGACAGTCTTACTATTACTAATAATGAATAATATTGATTTTGAGTTTTTTCTACAAAACTATTTCTTTATTTTATTTTTTTACTGACAAAAGCAATTAGGAAAATAAAGGCAGCTTGAATTGGCTTACGAAATCCATCATGGTGGCTGGAGGGCCAGGAGGCTGGTCATATACTGTTGTGGTCAGTATGTAAAGGAAATGAACACTCGTCCTCATCTGCCTTTCTCCTATTTATTCAGTTAAGGGGCACAGCCTGTAGTCGTTGCTGCTCATATTCAGGATGGGTCTTCATCTTTAGTTAAATCTTTTTGGACATACTCTCATAACTGTCTAAGTTAGGGTTTCCATTTCTGTGAAGAGACACCATGGCCAAGGCAACTCTTATTAATGAAAACATTTAATTTGGGGCTGGCTTACAGGTTCAGAGGTTCAGTCCATTATCATCATGGTAGGAAGCATGACATTGTGCAGGCAGACATGGCGCTGGAGGAGCTGAAAGGTCTGCATTTTGATCCATAGGCATCCAGGAGGAGTTTGAACACCAGGAGACCTTGAAGCCTGCCTACACAGTGACACATTTCCTCCAACAGGGCCACACCTATTCCAAGAAGACCACACTTCCTAATAGTGCCACTTCCTATATGTCAAGCATATTCAAACCACACACACACACACACACACACACACACACACACACACACACACGCACCACACACACCACACACCACACACACACACACACACACACACACACACTACACACACACACACACACACACACACACACACCCCACACACACCACACACCATACACACACACACACACACACACACCACACACACACACACACCACACACACACACACACACACACACACACACCACACACACACACACCACACACACACACACACACACACACACCACACACACACACATACCACACACACACACACACACACACACACACACACACACACATTCCAGGTCCATCTACCTAAGGATGGCAGCACCCCCACATTGGGATGAGACATCCCACATACACCAGTAATTAAGAAAATGCACTACAAGCTAACCCACAGGCCAGACTGTCAGAGATATTTTCTTAAATGAGGTTTCCTCTTCCCAAATAACTCTAGCTTATGTCAAGTTAACATAAAACTAACTAACACAGTAGCCATTCTGACTTTTGAGTATCAAAAGCCATTCAAATGTTTATTTCCACAATAGCTGAAGATGTTGAAAATTTTCACATACTATTGGTCATTGATAGGTCTTTTGAGAACTTCTGGTCTATTCTGTTGGCTCACTTCTGCATTGGCAAGCTTGTTGCTTTATGTTTACATTTTACAACTCTTTATACATTTCAGCTCTGCACTTAGAATGCTCTCTAATTTGAAACTTAATGTTTATCTCTTGTTTTTTATTTAATGCTTTTATCAGATATTTTTAAACATATAAACTTAGTGCTGAGGTGATGACATGAGGGAAAATGCTTGCTGCACAAGGGTGAGGCTTGAGTTTGACCCCAGAACCCACATAAAAGCTTACTGTGGTGGCACACACCTGTAACCTTGGTACTGGGGTGGGGAGGCAGAGACAGAGGACCATGGGGACCTCACTGACCTGCCAGTCTAGTCAAACCAGTGAAATCCAGGATCAGTGAAAACACTGTTGCAAAATATAAGTTGGAGAGAGAGGCAGAGGATGGTCATTCTTGACCTCTGACCTCCCTGTGTACACACATGGGCAAGCACACCTACATGTTTATAAGCATTCCACAATGTATACATATAATCACACACAGAAAGACAAAATTACAGAACATCATTGTAAAACATCTGTAGTGTTTTATAAAAATTCCAAATATTCGCATATATAATAAACAACATATATTTTGAAATCTAATATTTTATGATTTCTGTTATGCAACAAAAACATGTGACATGAAAGATGGGCTGGGTAATGTTGGCTAACACATTCTAAAATGTGTGGTGATGGCCCAGTACAGCCAGTGTTTGGGGACCACCAGTGAGCAAGCTTAGGTGCCAAAGCCAGGGGCTTAGCATAAGGTTAGGAAGAATAGTCTGGTTAAGTCTCACAGGCACAGACGACAGCTAATGCAGGGAGACTGGGGATCAGGAAGTGGATGCCTGGGGCTGGAGCACAGCTGACTGAGCCTCTGGACAAGAGGTCCCTGTGCTAGAATCTTCCCGACTATGCATATCCAGGGGGACCTCCTCACTGGTCGGTTGTAAGACCTTAGGCAGTTACCTGCTGTTGGTTGCATCTTTTAAAGGTGAAAGTGGGAACAATAAAAGCAGTGCCTCCCACCCGGTTGTGGCAAAGATGAAGTGACAGACACAGTGAGTGGCTCAGTAATTTACTCATTGTTAACTGACAGTACTTGTGTGGGATTAACAACTCAGTGCAGGGCAGAGCCAGATACATCATTCCTTGGTATCCTCAGGGAACCGGTTCCAGAACCATGTAGACATCATAATCTGTGGGTGCTTGAGTTTTACTGAATATTTAGCGCTTGTATCTAGTATGTGCCTATTTTTCTGTGTAGCTTGAATCATCTCTAGATTAGTGTGCAATGTGCATACTGTACAGTTAAACTGTATTCCTTAGGGCAGCAGTTCTTAAAGTGTGGGTTGTGATCCCTGTGGGAGCTAAATGGCCTAAAACTTTTGGAAAAGTTGTGGTTTATAACAGTAGCAAAATTACAGTTCTGCAGTAGCAATGAAAATAATTTTATGGTTTGGAATACAACCATACAGTTAAGGAACATACACTTGAGGAACTGTATTAAAGGGTCACAGCATTAGGGTGGTTGAGAACCACTGGCTTAGGGGATAGAGAAAAAAAATACTCTGCATATGTTCAGTATAGATGAAGGGTTAAAATATGATTCATTCTTTCTCAATTTCTCTTTCTTTTTTTATCAGATAATCTTTTATTGAAATATTTTCTTGTTGCTTCTTAACTAGCCGGGCACTCCACTGCACCACTGTTGATGTCATCTATGACGTCATGAGGGTGGCCGTCATCCGCATTGCAGCTCACAGACTGTGCAGTCCCCAGGATCTCCTTGATAGTTCCAGAAAACTCTCTGGCCAAGGACCAGTGTCGCATCTGCCGGGCAATGTTGGCAATGTCATCAAAAGTGATGTTTCCACTGTGTTTGATATTTTTCTGCTTCTTCCTGTCTCTTGGTGGCCCTTTGAGGGCTTTGATGATCAGGGCAGAGGCAGAGGGCACCACTCAGTCTGGGCCTGTCTGTTCTGGACGGTCAGTCTCACTGTAATCCTGAGGCCTTGCCAGTCACTGGTAACCTGGCAATGTCATCACCGACTTTTTTTTTTGGAGACAGACCCAGAGGACCGATCTTAGGGGCCAAGGCGGATGTGGCACCGATCTTATTTCCGGTGCACCTCTAGTACACGACTTTGATCTTGTTGGGGTCGAACTAGGCGGCATGGTGGAGGCTGCTGGTGTCGGATGAACCTGGATTCGGGACTAACTTTTCTCTTTCTTACACACACACACACACACACACACACACACACACACACACACACAGACACACACACACACACACAGACACACACACACACACAGACACACACAGACACACACACACACAGACACACACAGACAGACACACACACACACACACACACACACACAGACACACACAGACACACACACACACACACACACACACACACACACACACACACGCAATGTCCTTTAATCCTGTCCCCACCATTATTCACTCTCATCCCCTTTTGATTACCAATAAGCCTCTTCTACCCACAAACGCCGTACTACTTCCATCCTCTGTTTTGTGCCCCATGGCATTTCAGATGCATTTAATGTTTTCTAGCTACTGTCGCTTGACTCCTGAGTATTGAGCCTGTGGGTAGAGACCACTCATTGTATTTTATTTCAATTAATAATACTATAGAGTTACTGAGATTAATCATAAGTTCATTCTAGCCCCAGTTCTTGTTTATAATTCTCAAACTCTGAGAGAGAGGGCTGTGTTTATAAGATGATCAAACCCCCATTTCTTCTCCTGGACCGCACAGTGGCTTAGAAATGGACAAGATCTCCGCTCATATCCTACAGGAAAAAGGCTATCCTTGGCTGATGACTTTCCTCACACTCTGTATGCAAAATGACCTGCAGGTCCCTTCAAGTTGCCTGTCTGAATCTCTGGGGAGCAGAGGGCTATTCATAGTGTCAGCACTGACTGTGGTGCCTGAAGACATACACATATTTTTAGTATTTCCTCCCTGGGGTCTGGCTGAAAAGGTCATGGTTATTTTCATGCCTAATGTCAACTTCTGGATAGTCAAGGTGAAGAACTCATTTCTGTAAAGACGGCTTCATCTATGTTAGGATGTAGGTTTTCCCTTCTCCTTGAAATGTCATTTTTTTCTAATGGGCTATAAGGAAAGTGCTTTGTAAACCTCAAGGCAGTGAAAGGTGGAGGATGAGGAGCAGAGCCCCAGGCTGAAGAAGAGTGGCCAGGAGCCCAGGACTAAGCCATGAGTGGCAGACACAGGGGTTTTGGTTCTGTTCGTCAAAGCTAAGGGGACTTAGACTGCACACTGGGAAAAAAACTCAGCCTTGAAAGCATCCAAGCAAAGATTGGGAGTGAGTGGAGACCAGGTTCTGTGGACAGACTGCAGGAAATGGGCTGGAAGCTCTTGTATTACTAGGATCAGATGAATCTAGAGGGTTGCGAACTGATCAAGGTGGGTAACAAATGACTATGGCAGTCCCGGAAAGATACACTTCTCTGTTGCTTGGGGCTGATTTTGTGCATCAGATTTTTTTTCTATGTTTTTCTTAATCTCCAGGGTACTAAGTTTTCTCAGTATGACAGCTAAATTAAATAGAACTAAGATACAGTTTTTACCTCCTTTTACACCAAGTTTTAATAGAAACCATTTTTAGATTTGTCTTGCTTAGTCTTTTAAAAAACATTAAAAATGTATATATGTACATGTCTACCTGTATGAATGTAGATGTTGTTCCTTGGGAGATCAGAAGAGGGCCTTGATCCCTTGAAATTGCAGTTACTGTAGGCTCTGATCCACCCAAAGTGAGTGCTGAGAACTGAACTCCAGTCCGCTGAAAGAGCAGTATTTGCTCTCACCACCGAACCAGCTCTCTGTGCTCTGTCTCATTGAATCTTAAGGGTCACATTCCTTCTGTGTGTGAGGAAACTGAGAGGTGTGGTAAAGTAACTGGCCTACACTGTGCAAAAAATGAGTAGGAGCACCTGTACTTAGCGCTGGCTTGCCCAGTGCTCTTTCTGGTAAACTGGGCTGTCTTCTGGTTTGGGGCACTGAGGTAACCTGTGAGAACCAGGTTGCTCAGATAAGCATTAAGTCACAAATGAATACCTCTTCCTGGAGGTACTGGTAAAACATATAAGCAACAAACAACAGCTCAGCAATGTCTGCTGATAGGGACAAGGCAATGCTGTCCGTGTTTGGTACCTAGATGTTTATCACAGCTTTCAAGGGCTATGGGAAATGACCCATCATTTGGTTTTGGATGCAGCCCCAAACCCATTTCTTTTTTTCATTATATTCTCTACTCCTGGATTTGAAATCGGCTAGATACTCAGATTCTGGCCATGCCTCTTGAGTGCTTTGAGGTTTCCTAGCTTAATCTCCATCCTTGAACAAACATGAATCCTTCTGAGGATGCATCCTGAAAACCAGGCCATTGCCCAGCAAGAGCCCACGGGGGACCCAGGTTTAATCATCGGCAGACACAAGCAGCCCCTCCTTCTGCTACGGCCCTGTGTTCTCTCTGACCTGGGAGCTGTCCAATTCCTTCACGATGAAGGGACTGCAGCTTATCTGTGATCAGCAGAGATCCTAGGCAGGGAGTGGCTGCACTCCAAATCCAGCTCACAGCAAGTCTTAATTGGGCTCCACTTGTCAAGCGGTAATAGAGAGAGACATATTCCTGACATACAACTTTGTAGTTTTTGATGATGTGTAAATAACATATTGGAGCCTTCTCATATTGCAGCTTCGTCTATGGGAGGCAGAGGAAAGGCATTTCTAGCTTTCATAACTGAGATTTCCTTTACTCCTGTCCCAACTGCTACAAAGTCTAAGGTTCCCGTGTATGAACCTCCCTATGATTGGCTGTAAGAGAGCTTCAGTCAGGAAGCTTCCCAGAGAGCTAGGAAGACAAATAATGATGTTAAAAATAGCTTCTCTCTTCACTTTTGCTTTGAGGACCTGGCTAAAGAAATGTTAGTAGATGGTCCAACATTTAGGTTTTTATTCGGTGTCAGGGGTGGAAAAAAAATCCCTGGCTTGAGGAATGAGCAACCCTAGGGCGGATGATGGAGCTCTTTTGGTAGAGCCAAGGCCATGTAAAGCTGTGGGCTTGATTCCCTGGATCACATAAAACAGAGAACTGTGGCTCACACCTCTAATCCCAGCTCTCAGGACGGATAGTAAGGGGGATAAGACTTCAAGGTTATCCTATACATATAGTGAGTTTGAGAACAGCTCATACAGACACATGAGACCCTGTCTCCAAACCAGACAAGACCAGACCAGACCAGACCAAACCAAGTAAAGCAAAAGTGAACGGTTCTAAGAGAAGAGTACAGACCACAGCCCTGAGCTCTCCCAGGCCGAGAAAGTACAGAGTTAGTGTCTAACCAAGAGGTATGGAGTGAAAAGACTTAGGTTAGTTCAGCTGAAAATGTGCCTGTTCCTCCTTAGGCAGGTGACATAAAAAAAGAAAATCATACAAATTTTTGGGCCTTATTTCCCACACCTGTCTCAGGGATGGTGGGATAAACCTCTGATTGAAATGTCTTCTCGGTGGATAAATGGAAGCCCTGTTTACTATAGCTGTTCCAAAAGGTTGGTAGCACATGGCTCACTGTTTTATAGCACATTTCTAAGTAGAGTAAGAATATCTTAAATGTAAATTTTAATTGTGCAAGCTTAAGCAAGTCATATCATATCTCTGGGCCTCGGTTTCCCCATTTTAAAAACATTAGAGTAAATGATCATTTATGTTGGCCAGAATCCTATCAGGAGACAGAAACCATGATAGCTATCAAAAGGGAAAATGAATTTAAATAATTCTAATCCTGACATTAAAAGCAGAAGGGTTTAAGAATTTCATGAAGTCATTGTTTTTAATAGCTGAGTAGTACTCCATTGTGTAAATGTACCACAATTTCTGTATCCATTCATCTACTGAAGGACATCTGGGTTCTTTCCAGCTTCTGGCTACTATAGATAAGTCTGCTATGAACTAAGTGGACCATGTGTCCTTGTTATATGTTGAAGCAACTTTTGGGTATATGCCCAGGAGTAGTATAGCTGGGTCCTCAGGTAGTACTATGTCCAATTTTCTGAGGAACCTCCAGGATGATTTCCAGAGTGGTCATATCAGCTTGCAATCCCAACAACAATAGAGGAGTGTTCCTCTTTCTACACATCCTCATCAACATCTGCTGTCACCTGAAATTTTAATCTTAACCATTCTGACTGGTGTGAGGTTTCAGGGATGTTTTGATTTGCGTTTTCCTAATGACTAAGAATGTTGAACATTTCTTTAGGTGCTTCTCAGCCATTTGATGTTCCTCAGTTGAGAATTCTTTGTTTTGCTCTGTCTCCCATTTTTAAATAGGGTTATTTGACTCTCTGGAGTCTAACTTTTTGAGTTTTTAAAAAATATATTAAATATTAGTCCTCTATCAGATGTAGGATTGGTAAAGATCTTTTTCCAGTCTGTTGGCTGCTGTTTTGTACTTTGCCTTACAATTTGCTTTGCAATTTTATGAGGTCCCATTTGACGATTCATTCTGAGTGAGGTAACCCAATCCCAAAAGAACACACATGGTATGTACTTACTGATAAGTGGACATTTGCCCAAAAGCTTGGAATACCCAAGATACAATCCAGAGATCACATGAATCTCAAGAAGATTGAAGACCAAAGTGTGAATGCTTCAGTTCTTCTTAGAAAAGAGAACAAAATATTCACAGGAGAAAATATAGAGTCAAAGTGTGGAGCAAAAACTGAAGAAAAGGCCATCTAGGGACTGCCCTTCCTAGGATTCATCCCATATACATTCTTCAAACCCGGACAATATTGTGGATGCCAAGAAGTGCTTGATGACAAGAACCTCATATAGCTGTTTCCTGAGAGGCTCTGCCAGAGCCTGACAAATACAGTCGATGCTCTCAACCAACCATTGGATGGAGAATGGGGTCCCCAATGGAGGAGTCAGAAAAATGACTGAAGGAGCCAAAGGGCTTTTCAACCCCATAGGAAGAACAACAATATCAACCAACCAGATGCCCAATAGCTCACAGAGACTAAACCAGCAACCAAAGAGTATATATGGAGGGACCCATGGCTCCCGCTGCATATGTAGCAGAGGATGGCCTTATCAGACATCAATAAGAGGAGAGACCCTGGGTCCTGTGAAGACTCAATGCCCCAGTGTAGGGGGAATGCCAGGGTGGGGAGGTGGGAGTGGATGGGTGGGTGGGGTAACACTCTTATAGAGGCAGGGTGAGGGGGATGGTATAGGGGAATTACAGAGGGGAAAGCAGGAAAGGGGATAACATTTGAAAGTAAGCAAAGAAAATATCCAATTAAAAAAAAAAGTAGAAGGGCTTTCAGGTAGCAAAGGAACTGCTGGAAGCAATTGCCACCCATAGGGCTGGGGAACAGAGGGAGGAAGGAGTTTGTCAAAGCCTGGAAAAGGTGACCCATTCCTCTTAGCATTACTGGGTATTGGGAAGGGTCAAGGCTGGGCTTGAGGAAGTTGCTGCTAGAATTCTTATGCTAAAGGAGCAAACTGTTTATGGCCCAAGCAGAGGCAAAGTGTGGAGTCATGTTGATCTACACGAGAAACAGACAGGAAGTACAATCACCCTACACTCCAGCACTGCCCTCCATTGCAAACACCTCAAGGAAGCATCTGGCAGGAGAAACAGGATGGTCAAGGGTGAACCCTGAACCTAGATACAACTGTTTGCCAAATAAAATTATCTCAGAGGGTTCCCTCGGGTTAGAGTTTGAGTTATATTCTGTGCACACTATGCGGAGAAGAGCTGGGTTCGTCTGTGGACTCCTGGAAAGCCAGCATGCTATGGGGTTGAACTTTGGGGTTAGATGGATCTGGGTTGGGATCTTGTCTGTGACTTTTCCTAGCTGTGAGATACTAGGTGGTCACTGAGTTTCTCTAAGCCTCACTGTGTTCTTTATAAAGTGATGATACTGAAATCTCGCTCAATGGGTTATTGTTGCCACTTCACCTCTGGCTGACAGGTCTAGGCAAAGGGAGAGAAAAACCCGGGACAGCTGGGTCTCTCAGGGGCTGAACAGGATGGCGACTGTCGACATCCCAAAAGAAACACACCGATCATGGAGTTTTGTTGAAGTAGGAAGTCGGTTTATTGCATCAGCCTGTGCATATATAGTGAAAGACCCCCGAATTGGGGAAGCCCCTCACTCAGGTATTGGGATAGCGTGAACCCAAGAACTCATGGAGAGCCTATCTTGATGTAATTAGGCAAGAGGTTTATTTAGGAGATCAGAGCTCTGAGGACAACACGTATCTCACACAGGAGATAGAGGAGTTGACCCCAAACTCAAATGAAGAGAAGTATTTATAGGGAAAATCACATAAGCAGTTAGCAACAGGCACATAGCAGTTTCATTGGTTTATTCAAATTGGCACTCTGCCTATTTTGGACACAATTTATCTCTAGGCCCCCCTATTTTGGGGCAAACTGACCTTCGTACTTGTTTTTCTCAGGACTGTGGAGCCAGACCTTATCGAGTCCAGATGGTCTGGGGTTGTGCCATTTCTTTGAACATGTTATTTTGTTCTTAGCCTTGTGACATCCTTGTCCTCAAGGCAGGGTCGGTGGGGCCAACTTAAAGTTTTAACTCTTTCAATAGAAAAGGGGCAGGGGGTAGGAATCTCAGAGTGGAGTGAGAGGACATGTAGGATGGGGTGTCGGAGGGGAGCCAATAATGTTTTTTCACATCAGTGGTAACCGGGCAGAGGAAGTTTGAAGCTGTCCAAGACATGTCTCTAAACTTGAGTCAGGTTCAGGAAGCTGCATTAGGCCTCACATCCGGGTCCAGCCAGGCCCAACAGAGCCCAACAGGTCATTTACATGGAAAGTGCCAAGCAGGGTGTGTGGCACACACATGACAGCCATTGCTATCCTTAGGGATGATTGTTCAGAAAATATTTGTGGATTTGTTTGTTCCCTTTATTGATTGTACAAAGGTTTGCCTCTGTTTTGTTTCTTTCATTTACATATAGTTCTGTGGACTGTATTTGGGAGCTTGGCAGTAGACAATGGGAACCCTGCCTGGCGAACTAGGGGAGCATCTGCCTCCTTGGGTTCAGTAGGCTGACTGAATGTCTACTCAGTGCAGGGCAGAGGCAAACTTCTACCGCGTTACATTTGCACCACAGTGGGTGGACACCTTTGGATGCCTTTCCAAACCAAAAAAAAGGTTTTATAAAGGATTCTGCAAAGTGGGGGAATTACCTGGAATCTTTTCCTTACATTTATCTTAGTTCATACCCCTGTATTTTTTCTGTGTGGGCTCTAGAAATAATAGTGAAACATGGACCCTTCATTTCGTGTTAGTAACTGGCATTCATTGGGAGATTACCAAGTTCTTTCACATGCACTGTTGGCGATCTTCCAATCATACAAGGTAAATTTTGGTTTCCCAGCACTGCATAGGGGGAAACTAAGGCCCAGAGCTATTACATAATCTTTCCCAGAGTCAAACAGTATCAATGAGAGCCAGAATTAGAAACCAAATGTGTTGTGTCCTACATCCTTCTGTTCCTGTTAAGCTAGGTTTATACCAGTGCAAGATAAACTCAGTGCCTTCTTAACTCTGCTCTTCTGGCTCACACAATAATAGATTATCTAGTGGTTTCTTCTAACTTGACATTAAAATAAAAATAAAAGTGAATCAATGATTGTGGAAGAAATCTATATAACTAAGCATGTCTGTCCCCCACAAAACTGGTTTTACAGTGAAACAGTTCACTTAAAAAGTATGCATATCTTCAAATGCTTTCCCTTAAATTTCAGAGTGGGTTTTCAATTGTCAGAAGCATCTCATGCATGGCGATTAAGCTATGCCTACACTCAGAAGCTGCTGCATTCCCCATTACCATTCATCCCCTACAATGGCTTGTGTGTCAGTTTCCTTTACTGGGTTGAATACTACAGATGGTTTTGGAGGGCTCTGAGATATGGCTAGTTGGTCCTGTTGTTTTGGGGTCTGTGATATTGCAGGGAACACATGGGAGGACTCACTGCTCACTTTGAGGCTGAATTTGAAGAGAAAGAGGAAGGAGCAAGGTCCTACAGTGCTCCGTGAGGACAGGTCTCCCATGATGTAAATCCTCCAATCTGAACGTGTTCATTACCACCTAGTGGTGCACTCAGGGTCAAGTCTCTGGTACATGGATCTTTTGGGGACAGTTCAATCTACACAGGCTGAGCAGAGCTTTAGTTAGAGCTCATCCCACTAAATTGTGCTTCATGTGAGAAATGCTTCTGAAAATACAGATTTCCAAAATGGTAGGAATGGCAGAGTGGGGTTGAGAAAAGTAACCTAGACAACAACCCTTGCTTTTTACAAATGAGTAGCAGCATTCAGCCAAGGGCACTAAAAGGGCTCCATTCCTTCACTGTCCATGTCTAGTCTCAGAGGTCTCGGGGACATAGTAAGAAAGACATTCTAAATTTGAAAAAGTTAACGAATGAGAGTATCCAGGGCCAGTAATTATATTTAGAAGGTAAGGGAAAATGGACTACTTTTATAATTTGTTATTCAAATAATAGAAAATTAAAATGTTAAAGGAATGTGGGACTAGGAAAAAAGCTTTGCAGAATGGAGTTAGAAGAAGCAGATTTCAAGGGAATGCCCTCATTTAATTAACAACACTTTTTCAGACAGGAAACAAATGCAGACTGGAACCCATGCTCAAGATGTTTGTTTTGAACAGACAGGCTAGCTGTGTGGGAAAATGAAGATACATCTTCACCTCACAGGGTTTCTTAAATTAATTCTAGATGAAACGGGCTGTTACCAGAAACAGAGGGACAATGTGTAGAAAGTCTATGAGCCGACATGGCAGTTGACTCACTGAAAGTTGGTAGATGGGTCTGCGTTATGAGATGAAAACATGCGACTCCTTTAAGGTTTCTGGGAACCTGGTAAGATGGATGCTAAGAAAATTCTCTGTACATTGAAAAGCAGATAATTAAAACACACTTCAAACTACATATTGAGGATAATCTTTTTGTCAGGTGGTTCCCAGCTCAATATCTCATTAGCACAGTTTTTATGTGAATCATGTTGGTGAATTATTTTTCTGCCATGTTATTATGGCAAATGTATCCATAATGTTTTTGAGCACGAAAGCTGCATCTATGTAAATATATTAATTCTTTTGCTGTTGCTTCCACCTTCAAGAGCCTATACTTTTGACACTATATCATTTCTGTCCTTCATACCCCAACTGTTTAAAAGCCAGGATAAAATATCATAGGAAATAACATACCACATCGAGGCTAAGGACATGGCTCAGTCAGTAGAAGCACTTCCCACACAAGTATGAGGCTGAATTTGGCTCCCCAGCGCCGTGGGAAAAGCTGTGTTTGGCAGCTGTAATTCTAGCTGTACAGGTGGGAGGGGTCCCTGGGCTTGTTAAGTAGCCATTCTATCTGAAACATTGACCTCCAGGTTCACCGAGACACTCTCTCAAAAAAGGATAGTGACCGAAGAAGATACCCAACAATGAGTCTGTCCCCTTCAACTACTGTGAATGCCAAACACACACAATCTACCATTTTACTATTAAAAAAAACTCTACAGTTGTGTGCTATGAAATTATTCTCATGGTTTCACACCCTGTTTTTTTTTTTCCAAAATTTTATTGGATATTCTTTGCATTTACATTTCAGATGTTATCCCTTTCCCTCAATTCGAACCTTCCCCCCCCCCCCCCCCATTGCCTGCATAAAGGTGCTCCCTCTCCCAACCACCTTCCTAATTCAGCACTTGGCATTCTCCTACACAGGGAAAACAAGCCTTTGCTGGACAAAAGGCCTTTCCTCCCACTGATGTCAGAGAATGCTATCCTCTGATGCATATGCACCTGGGGCCATGGTTCTCTCCATGCAAACTTATTGGTTGGTGGTTTAGTCCCTGGGAGCTGTGGTGGGTTTGGTTAGTTGATCATTTTGTTCTTCCCATGGGGTTGCAGACCCTTTCAGCTCCTTCAATGGGGTCCTTGTGTTCCATCTGATGGTTAACTGAAAGCATCCTCCTCTGTATCAGTATGGCTCTGGCAGAGCCTCTGAGAAGGCATCCATATCAGGTTCTTCCCAGAAAGCACTAATTGGCATCAGCAATAGTGCTTGGGTTTAGTGGTTGCATATGGGGTGGATCCCCAGGTGATCTTTTCTCCAATTCCTGCTCCTCTATTTGTCCCTTTATTTTCTCCCATGAATGCTTTGTTCTTTCTTCTATGAAACACCGATACATCTACCTTCTAGCCTTCCTTTTCTTTGAGATGCATAAATTCTGTGGATGATTTCTTGGGTATTCAGAGCTTTTTGGGCTAATATCCACTTATAAGTGAGTACATACTATGAATGTTCTTTTGTGACTAGGTTACCTCAATCAGGATGATAGCTCTGAGTTTTATCAATTTGTCTAAGAATTTCATGAAGTCATTGTTTTTAATAACTGAGTAGTATTTCATTATGTATATGCACCACAATTTCTGTATCCATTCCTCTGTTGTAGGACATCTGTTTTTTTCCCCAGCCTCTGGCTATTATAAATAAGGCTGCTATGAACATGGTTGAGCATGTGGCCTTGTTATATGTTGGAGCTTCTTTTGGGTATATGCCCAGGAGTGGTAAAGCTGGGTCTTCAGGTAGTACTATCTTCAATTTTTCTGAGGAACTGCCAGACTGATTTGAAGAGTGGTTGTACCAGTTTATAATCCCATCAACAGTGGAGGAGTGTTCCTCTTTCTCCACATCCTTGCAGGCATCTGCTATCACCTGAGTTTTTTATCTTAGCCATTCTGACTGCTGTGAGATGGAATCTCAGAGTGGTTTTGATTTGCATTTCCCTGATGACTAGGGATATTGCGTATTTATTTAGGTGCTTCTCAGCCATTCAATATTCCTCAGTTGAGAATTCTCTGTTTAGCTCTGTACCCCATTTTAAAATAGGATTATTTGAGTCTATAGAGTCTAACTTCTTGAGTTCTTTGTATATATTGGATACTAGCCCTCTATCAGATGTAGGATTGGTAAAAACCCTTTCCCAATCTGTTGGCCACTGTTTTGTCTTTTTGACAGTGTCCTTAGCCTTACAGAAGCTTCGCAATTTCATGAGGTCTCATTTGTCAATTCTTGATTTTAGGGCATAAGCCATTGGTGTTCTGTTCAGGAAAAATTTCCCTGTGCTTATGTGTTCAAAGCTCTCCCCCACTTTCTGTCCTATTAGTTTCAGTGTACATGGTTTTATGTGGAAGTCTTTGATCCACTTGGAGTTAAGTTTTGTACAAGGAGATAAGAAAGAATTAATTTGCATTCTTCTGCATGCTTACTGCCAGTTGAACTAGCATGCTTTGTTGAAGAACCTGTCTTTTTTCCACTGAATGTTTTCAGCTCCTTTGTCAAAGATCAATTGACCATAGGTGTGTGGGTTCATTTCTGGGTCTTCGATTCTATTCCAGTGATCTACCTGCTTGTCTCTGTACCAATACCATGCAGTTTTTATCACAATTGATCTGTAATACACATTGAGGTTAGGGTGGTGATTCTCCTGGAAGTGTTTTTATTGTTGAGAATATTTTTTCCTATCCTGTATTTTTTTTATCATTCCAAATAAATTTTCAAATTGCTCTTGCTAGCTCTATGAAAAATTGAGTTGGAATTTTGATGGGTATTGCATAGAATCTGTAGATTGCTTTAGGGAAGATGGCCAGTTTTTCTATGTTGATCCTTCCAATTCATGAGCATGGGAGATCTTTCCACCTTCTGTGGGCTTCTTAAATTTCCTTCTTCAGAGACTTGAAGTTCTTGTCACACAGATCATTCACTTTTTTTGGTTAGGGTCACCACAAGGTATTTTACAACCTTTTTTTGACTATTTTGAAGTGTGTTGTTTCAGTATTTTTTTTTCAGCGTGTTTATCCTTTGAGTAGAGGAAGGCTACTAGTTTGTTCAAGTTAATTTTATATCCAGCCACCTTGCTGAAGTTGTTCATCAGCTGTAGGAGCTCTCTAGCAGAATTTTTGGGGTCACTTAAGTATAATATCATATCATCTGCAAATAGTGATATTTTGACTTCTTCCTTTTCAATTTGTATCCCCTTGACCTACCTCTTTTTGCTGTCTGATTGCTCTGGCTAGTACTTCTAGTACTATATTGAATAGATAGGGAGAGAGTGGGCAGCCTTGTTTAGTTCCTGACTTTAGTGGGATTGCTTCAAGTTTCTCAATGTTTAGTTTGATGTTGGCTAATGGTTTGCTGTATATTGCTTTTACTATGCTTAACTATGAGCCTTGAATTCTTGACCTTTTAAAGACTTTTAACATGAAGGGGTGTTGAATTTTTTCAAATGCTTTCGAAGCATCTAGAGAGATGATCATGTGCTTTTTTTTTTTTTTTTTTTAGTTTTTAATTGGGATTCTTTGCTCTCTTCTACAGCTATTATTGTTAGATTTAGTCTTCTAATTGTGTCCTGGATTTCCTGGATGTTTTGAGGTTGAAGCCTGTTGATTTTTGCATTTTCTCTGACTGTTGTGCCAATGTTTTCTATTGTATCTTCTGCTCCTCAGATTCTCTCTTCCATCCTTTATTTTCTGTTAGTGATGCTTGCATCTATGACTCCCTATGCCTTTCCTAGGTTTCCCAAGTTCAGGGTTGTCTCCTTTTGTGATTTTTAATTATTTCTATTTCTGTTTTCAGTTTCTTCACCTGTTTGTTTGTGCTTTCCTTAAGCTCTTTAAGTGATTTTGTGTGTGTGTGTATGTGTTTCTTCTTTAAGGACCTCAATTTGTTTCCCTGTGTTCTCCTGGCTCTCCTGTACTTCTTTAAGTGTTTTATTTATGTGCTTTTGAGGTTCTCCATCATTATCATCATGAAGTATGATTTTAAGTCTAAATCTTGATTTTCTGGTGAGTTGGGATATCCACTATTTGCCAAGATTGGGAAACTGGGTTCTAATGCTGCCAAGTTGTCTTGGTTTCTGTTTCTTAGATTACTGAGCTTGCCTCTTGCTGTCTTGTTATCCATGATGCTAGGTGATCTTGTTGTCTCTTACTGGAGCGTGTCTTTCCTGTGGGTCTCTGTGCCCAAGTTCTTGGGAGGGAGATTGTTCCTGGGTGTTCAGCTCTGTGGGTAGGCTGTGAGTTCCAATGGCAGTGCCCAGTCCAAATGCAACTGAGCTGGCTCTGACCTTGGGGAAGAAGTATATGTTCCCAGGCAACACCACCGCCTCTACCCTGAGAGTTCAGGCAGCCTCTCTTGAGATAGTCAGTGTAGAGGGAGTGTGGACTCTCCCCTGTGCTTAGAAGTGAGAGCTCTCTTGTGGCTCTTCTGGACACCCAGAAACCTGTAGGCAGGCCACTAGTCCTGATGAAACTCCAGCTACCTTTTTTAAAAGGCAGTATGGAGGGTTTTTAAGTTACACTTTTTATATACTCTATTTTAATAATCCTTTTTCCTTCTTCACCTCCTCCCAGGTTCTTGCCCCTTCCTTACTCAGGCAACTTCATGCTCTCTTCCCACATATCTCTTTCTTCCCTTCTCTCTTTCTATTTCCTGCCTCTCAAAAACAGAAAGAAAAATAAAGACAGCACAGGGTCATTCTTGCCTTTTGGTAGTGCCTCACAACACTAATCTTGTATCAGAGCCACTACATTTTGAATCTAACAAAAACTTGGTGAGTAATTATTTGATAGTAGCCCAAATGCATACCTAAGCTTGGAAAATGTATTTGTGTTTATTATTTTCTCTCAGAAATGTCATAATCTTTCAACTTCAGGGATTAAAGGAAATCATCCCACTGTTGTGTGATTAATTACACTCAGCTTTAATAAGTGACATTTGATCTTGGCCTATAGGCTTGCTTTCTGGATGCAGTACACATACCACAAAAATAAGCAGGTAAATATACCAGAGAACTCATGTGAGTTATCTAATTCAATTAAGTAATAGTTCATAGAATCCTCACATGACCCACTTTGGGGACAATAGAAATGGTAGATTACTGAGCAGGGGAAAAATGAGGATTCAATTTTTCTCCCCACCAGTTTAGATAGCTTTCTGTCCTTATAAGACATGTGTGCAAAGCCCTCCCTAGCCTGTGTACCAATGTTTCTTTTCTATGGTGGCAGCAGGAGTAGAAGTCAACAGTTGCCATAGCCCTACCAGCAGAGATCAGACAACGTCCCCTTGTCTTAGGACAGCATATACCTACCCATGCCACACTCTTAGACAGTTGCTGGTTTATCAGGAGCTTGTAGTACTCATCATATTTGTCACTGTAACTACTTCACCCAAATAGACTTACAAATTGTCCTTTTTGGGGAGTAAAACTTTAGGGGTTGAAGGAATAGTGTAGTTAGTAAAGAGCTTGCCATTCAAGCATAAGAACCCAGGCTCAACACCCAGAACTTATATACAAAATCCGAGTATGGTGGTGCATGCTTTCAATCCCAACACTGAGGGGGTAAAAACAGGTGGATCCTTGGGGCTCACTGGATAACAAGCCTAGGCTACTCAGTGAGCTCCAAGCCAATGAGAAAAACAAGGTGAAAACTTTTGAAACCACACCCAAGGTTGACCTCTGGCTTTTGTATGCACATATATCTATAGCCACTCTCAAGTGCACTGAGATGAACATGTGCATGCATGTGTTACTAAAAGCAGGAAATATGTTCCATACTCATGTTTACATGAGCTTTAGTAACATTAGTAACTTTCACTCCGAACTAAGATCTGACCTCAGAACCCATCTAAGTGTAAGAAACAATGAATAGTCTTAGTGCAACACAAGGAATATGCATACAAACAAAAGTGATTCAGCATTACAGTTCTTATTACAGAAAGGATGTTTTAATACTCAGGGACTAGAAACATAAGGATCCAAGATACCTCTGGGTTTTTATCTTTGACATATGTGGTGATTGTGTCTCATACTGTTGGTGGGAGCTCAACTTCACAATTTGATGTGATTGGCTAATCCTTGCAAAGGGGGAAAGTCCAAGAAATATGGCTAAAAAAAAAAAAAAAACCAAAACAAACAAACAAACAAAACCCAGAACAAAACAGTTTCTTACATTGCTACAATAGTCTGGGAGTCTCTGAGTTGGGTCACAGATACAAGTCTTTCTCATGTTTTATTGATTCGCATTACATTTTATTTTTTAACTCATTAAGGTAAAGGATACACAGATGCACATGTAAGGTTAGAAGACTAGTGTGGTGACTAAAGTGTTAGAACCTAATAACACTAGTATGCCAAGTGTGTAGAAACAGGAAAAGTAACTTGCCATAAAAGTACAATGGGCTTTTATTATTTAAAAAAGCTAGCAACTTATGGTAAGACCTTGTTGCTGAAGACAACACTTACACATCTCACTGAACACAGAGAAGCTGAGCTGGTGCCTAACTTCAGCCTTCACTCCTGTAGACCGATGATGATCACGGCACTGGAAGACACTATGCATGCTCTCAGAGGAGAATGCTAATGACCAATCCAACCAAAGCCCTTCAGTCTACAGTGGTGACCTGCCTACACACCCTGCTGGAATAGCAGCACAGAAGTAGTATGTGTAACCAACCATTCTCTTACAGGATTTAAGGCCCACTCCATGCAATGCAGACCAGAGGCATGGACCTAGGGGATAATTAAGTACTATTGTTATGCTAAAGGAACACAGCCATAAAACAACCCTTGATGACACTCCAGCTCTGTCAGTGTCTTGCTCAGCCATCATCAGAGAAGCTTTCTTCTGCAGTAGATGGGGACTAATACAGAAACCCACAACTAGACAACACTCAGAGTGAGAAACTTTGGGACATTGGATGTCTTACTCAACCCCCCTCCCCTTCAAGGCTCAGAGAACTCTGAGGAGGTGAAAAGACTGTAAGAGCCCACAGGGATGGAAGACACCAAGAGAACAGTGTCTTTCAAGCACAATAGGTCAGAGAGGGGGAAAGTGGACATGAGCCCCAATCCCTAGCCAAGAAGCTATCTCCAATTGACAATTGCTTGCAAAGAAAAATTTAGTTTTTTTCCAATGGAATTTGAATGTGTATATAAACCAAACTTAAGATATTTAATAAACTGTACTATGTACCTGGCAGTAAGTGGCCAACAGAAAACAAAATGACATTTTTGTAAACTTTAAAAAAATCTTACATTGCTTTGTTTGGGTTTCTTCTGCATGTATATTATAGTTTCTAATTTTCTGGTGTGTGTGTGTGGGGTATGTGTGTGCATGTGTGAAAATGCAGGCATATATGTCTCTTGTGTTTTGCTTTATTTTGTTCTTTTAAATTCTGATTTGTTTGTTTTTCTTACTTGCCTGGTTTTTGTTTTTGTTTTTGTTTTGTTTTGTTTTTTTGGTTTTTTTGACAGAGAAGTTGTGTAGTGGAATATGCAGGAAAGGGGAGGATCTAGATCAAGATGGGAAAGGGAAAGTGTGGAGTGGAATGTGTGGGGAAGGGGGAGGATGGAACAAGGTGGGGAATGTTGCAGCATTCTTCCAAGCTTGCTGTGGGGTTCTGGTGCTGCCATATTCCAACTCACAAGGGCAAGTATGGCTGGGCAGTGGTGGTCCAAGGCATAAAGCAACAGATTTAGAGTTGAGAGAGGAATAATGGGAGTAGAAACATCGCACCTTTAATTGCATGTCTCTCTTTTGCAACTAACAAAGCATAGGGAATGGACTGGGTGACACCAGCTGATATTGGTTTATACTGGTTAGGACAGGCTAGGCAGAGCAAAGTTTACAGGCTAGTGAAATTGGCCAAGCAGACCTGATGCTGCAACAAAGAGCCTGCAGTATCTGCATCTGTCACTTTTGCAAAGAGGGCTCAGTGGCTCATCAGATTCAGAAACAAAGTGTCACTGACTTGAACATATTAGAAGCATACTGTAGATCACACAGCTGAGCCCAAAGGAGTCCCAAAATATCATCCTTCAGGCCTTTCAGGCAGCCTATTCAACAGTGGGAGGGGATTTCTTATGCGCCTATGGCTTCGTGTCATTTTGATGTTTGGAGGGATTATTTCTAGATACTGCTTCCTAAGGACTCTGGTAGTCAGGCCACTGTGCACCTCTTTTCTTTCTGCTTCTGACTAGTGGGGAACACACATAGGGATAATAGCCACACAGCAAAGTATCACTTTTTTTCATGGCTAGACAAGCTCCTGACGTCCAAAGCAAACTCCTAGAAAGGCTGAAGTGTAGACTGTAAGTCTGGCCTGAAGTTGAATTTCAGGTTAAGATAGTGGAATTTTGAATGGAAAAATATCTTAGGATTAGAGAACTCCTGACCAATAACTGGTAGAGGAATGCACAAAGCAAATCTGGTAAGGCAGCACCTTTGCTGACCATGCAGATTCAACATTTAGACATGTTGAAAAGCTGGCTGCGTAGCCACAGCTTGCTCCCTCCCCCAACGTGGAGATAAGGTTTTCCAACACAAAGCCAAACAAACAGAAGCAGGAGGTGTGTAGTGCTGAAAAGCCATGGCTGCTTGGCTTGTGCCAATCCTGGTTCATCCTGAGCTGCACCGGTGAAAGAGAACAAGCTCTGCCCAGTGCAAGGGTTTTCTTTTCCTTTTTTGTATTTTATATCAGAACATACTTTGACAAGATAAAACATGACCAGCACCAAAATGTGAATGAATTTGGGTTCAAGCAAAGTCAGGCTTAAGAACTGGCTCTGTCTATAGAAGGCACTTATAGAGTGGGGACAAATATAGTTTTCAGTTATGGTTTTTGTGCAGATCAGTGACTCTCTGGATGAGGAGTGCTGGCTTGGAATGATCTGTGTTAGTGATGTCCATCTTACTGGGGGCTTTGTTTGGCATCAAATTTGCAAGCTCAGTTTGTACACAACACTAGATTCAGAGGGACATTTGTTCCTTATGTAGCCAAGAAAACTAGGTCAAGGTTTAACATAGGAATTAGAAGTGCAGGTTCCACATAAATCCTTCTTGATCTGTGTTGATTCTCCCAGAGAATTAGATTACTCAAAGACTTGCAGATTTGTTGGAGCTTGTAAGGATGTGCCAGATGTTATTATGATGGAATGCTGCCCAGAGAGAAGCCTGGTAGGCATCCTCAGCCATGACTTTCCTCTTCATGGGGGTTTATGGCAAGAGTCAGACATTTGAGGGGTAGAAAACATAGCCAGTGAGATCCTGCAATCTGGCCCTCCTTCCACCAGAATTTCTAGGAATTTACTTACATGTGGATGCATTGCCTTTGAAATGAATGTGATGGCATGTGTTATATTTTTGGTTTTAGTGGGAATGGTTGGGCCATAATATCTAAACAAACCAGGGTTTTGAGTAAGACCCTTTCACTGATGTCTGGAAAGATTCAGCTAAAGATGCTGCCAGACAGTGTTAGCATCCAAGTGGTGCAGTTGCAGGTAACAGCAAGTCTCACAGCCAGTTGATACTGGTTAGGTCTGATATATGTGTGTACGTGTGTGTGTGTGTGTGTGTGTGTGTATGTGTGTGTGGTGTGCACATGCACTTGAGAGTTTACATAGGTTCCATGGCACACATATACTTGTAGTGCCAAGGAAGTGTTAGTGAACACAGAAAGACTGTCAGGAGCTGGTCTGATGCAAACACAACAGAGTCTTTATTCAAGCTTGAGCTTGGGCTCAGCCCACCACTGATACACAAGATGGTTTTGGTGAAGAGCTCCGAACACTTTTTGGGGCAAAGTTTTATAGAAAGTGGCAATTGAGGGGTAAGTACTTTAGTTAGGGTTTTACTGCTGTGAACAGATACCGTGACCAAAGGACAACATTTAATTGGGTCTGGCTTACAGGTTCAGAGTTTCAGTCCATTATCATCAAGGTAGGAACATGGCAGCACCCAGGCAGGCATGGTGCAGGAGAAGCTGAGAGTTTTACATCTTCATCTGAAGGCTGCTAGCAGAATATTGACTTCCAAGAAGCCAAGATGAGGGTCTTATAGCCCACACCCACAGTGACACATTTACTCCAACAAGGCCACACCTTCTAATAGAACCACTTACTGAGCCAAGTATATACTAACTGTACTGCCTGGTTGTATCAACTTGACACAAGCTGGAGTTATCACAGAGGAAGGAGCCTCAGTTGAAGAAATGCCTCCATGAGATCCAGCTGTAAGGTATTTTCTCAACCAGTGATCAAGGGGGGAGGGCCCAGCCCATTGTGGGTGATGCCATCCCTGGGCTGGTAGACCTGGTTCTATAAGAAAGCAGGCTGAGCAAGCCAGGGGAAGCAAGCCAGTAAGTAACATCCCTCCATGGCCTCTGCATCAGCTCCTGCTTCCTGACCTGCTTGGGTTCTAGTCCTGACTTCCTTTGGTTATGAATGGCAGTATGGAAGTGTAAGCTGAAACGCTTTCCTGCCCAAATTTGCTTCTTGGTTATGGTGTTTGTGCCGGAATAGAAACCCCGACTAAGACACTAACCATCTTACTCCACTCCCTGGCCCCCATAGGCTTGCTTGTTCAAACATATGATCTATGATGGCCATATCTGGCTGTAGCATAAAACAAGTACATTTAGTCCAACTTCCAACGTCCCAATAGTCTATAGCAGTCTCAAAAATGTTAAATGTCCCAAATCCAAAGTCTCTTCTGAGAGTCATCCAATCACTTAAATGTAATCCCAAAGCAAGTCAGAAAACCAGCTCGGTAAACTCTAAACTCTGCATCTCCATGTCTGATGTTAAAGCAGTCTTCAGATCTCCAACTCCTTTTTCATCTTTTTGACTACAACAAGCTTCTTTTTCTGGACTGATTCTACTCCCTGTTAGCAGGTTTCCTCAGCAGATAGCCCAGGGATTTGGCATCTCAAACATCTTGGGGTCTCCAAGGCAATTTTAATGCTACAACTTTTTGTTTTAATGTCTGGGATCCTTGATATACACTCTCTTCCTCCCTCCCTCCCTTCTCCCTTCCTCCCTCCCTCCCTCCCCCCACTCTCTCTGTTGTACACATGCACTTGAGAGTTCACATAGGTTTCACGGCACACATGTAGTGTCAAGGAAGTGTTAGTGAACACAGAGAAACCAGTCAGGAGCCGGTCTGATGCAATCACAGTAGGGGAGCTGATTTGATGCAATCACATATATACATATATACACATATGACCCCTTCAGGCCTGAGCCATTGACTGCAACTGAGGCCGCACCTTCACCAATGGCCTTCCATAGCCTCTCAGTGCCAAGCCTCAGATGCTCTTCATGACACCTTCATGTCTACAAAACCAGTTTCATCTGGGTGACTCTAATACATTACCAAGTATAGGTGCGGCTCAGGGTACAACTTGGCTCTCTCTGGAACACAGCTTCTTTGTGCTCTGAAACGGGGCCGGATCTGACCTTGGGCAGAAAGTGTCTGTTCCCAGGCAACACTGCTACCTGGGCCCTGAGCGTTCCTAGGGCCTCTCTGGGATAGATAGTGGAGAGGAAGTGTGAACTGGCCCCCGGGCTCAGGAGAGAGGGCCCTCCTGTGGTTCTTCCGGGCGCCCAGCAACTTTTGGGCAGGCTTCCAGTCCTGATGAAACTGGGCTGGGTCTGGCCTTGGGCAGGAAGTAGCAAAGAAGCTTCTTTTTGCAGCAGATGGA
Organism: Micromys minutus; assembly: GCF_963924665.1. NCBI lineage: Eukaryota > Metazoa > Chordata > Mammalia > Rodentia > Muridae > Micromys > Micromys minutus. The sequence goes on along the minus strand of NC_137961.1, from coordinate 42,246,843 downwards.
GACCGTTACAGAAAACCGTGGCTGGTCATCATGCAAGAACAACCGCTGGGGTTGTGTATGCCCAGCTCCAGTATATCTACAACAAAACCTAGGGCTCAGGGTACATCATGGAAGAAGGGATGGAAAGATTGTAAGAGTCAGAAGACCAAAGTCTGTGGTGAGAGTGTGTCTTCTATCTATGACAGAGAAGTCACACCCATGAAATCTCAACAACATGGCTGGCTAACAAGATCCGAATGATGATGTTCGTTGACATACTAACATGGAAAGGGAAAATCTCATGGGGCTCCACTTCTAGATGGAGAGCTACAGCAACCGGAGACTGCTGAGAGAGGGAGATAGTTCTTTCCCAGAGATAAACCCCATAATTGGTTATCCTGTACTAAGGGATCAGCCCTAAAACCATATACATACAAACAACTAAATGGACTCAGCAGGTTATATATGTTCCCACTTGTATGTGTGTGTGTGAGAGAGATTGTGTGTATGTGCATGTATGTGAGTGAGTGTGTGTGTGTGTGTGCATATGTGTGAATGTGTGTGAGTGTGTGTGTGTGTGTGTGTGTGTAGCAATAATAATTAAAGGAAAAAAAGACCATGGTTTGAGGGGGGTGGAGAACAATGTAGATATATGACATAAAAAATTAATTATAAACCAACTAATCCAAAACCTGCAACAGATCGAAACAGGGTCCAAAGAATGATATATATTAGCAATGTAAAACATGTTAATAGATTTAACATAATAATGAAAGGTTGTCGAGTTTCAAATTGTAAAAGGAAACAATTGAATTTAAGGGGTTACCCAAAGCACACATGCATGAAGCTATTTTTCTCTCACATTCTCCTTTCTTCCTCTTCACATTTATTTATTTATTTATTCATTTATTTATTTATTTATTTATTTATTTATTCATTCATTCATTCATTCATTCATATATTTATTTATTTATTTATTTATTTATTTATTTATTTATTTATTTATTTATGTAATGTATGTGAATACACTGTTGCTGTCTTCAGACACATCAGAAGATGGTATTGGATCCCACTATAAATGGTTGTGAGCTACCACGTGGCTGCTGGGAATTGGGCTCAGAACCCCTGGAAGAGCAGTCAGTGCTCTTAACCACTGAGCCATTTATCTTTTCAGCTCCCCTTTTTCTTCTTTTTAAATCTCCTCCTTCATCCTCCTTTTCTTTTCTCTGTTCATATCTTCTGCTGAACACTGGAGAGTCAGTCATTTGTACTGTGTAAGTTACTCCTCCTAAGAGATACGTTTTGTTGCAAAAACTCTTTATTTTTGCTCTGGTGTTAATTAAAGTGCAGAGAGCTTCTGGGAACGTTAGATGCCTGGATTTTGTTCTTGGACCTCACAGTGTCCTTTGGTGTGTCTCAGGTTGTCTTTAGCCTTAGATGCTGTATCACTGTCAGCATCGGAGGGCAGTGATCGCTGATGGAGAAGCGGCCTATCAGCAGCCTGTGTCTTTAGCTAGGAGTGAATCTAACTGAAGGATCACTGTTTAGGTGTGGTCGCTTCAATTTTCACAGCAGATCTCACTTATGAGATCATTCTTCAGTATTGGGAGTAGATGTGCTCAAACTACCCTTTACGGTCATTTATATTTCTTCTGTAGCTTGTGTTTGTAAATAAAGTTTTATTGGCTCACAGCTGTGCTTATTTGTTTACATATGGTCTGTGTCTGTTTCTATGGTGTAATAGATGTAAGCAGTTGCTGCAAAAGACGGGCCCACAAAGTCTAAAATGTTTGCTGTCTGGCTTCTAAGTCTGTGTGCTACCTGAGGTCAGGTGGGACAGGGCTACCTCATATATCCATGTGAGGTGTACAGTGTACCAGAAGGCAACCCTGAAGTTGTACAGTGCTGGTCATGTTGTTGAATCTGAACACTGACACAGACTGAACTTGTTTATAGGAGAAATGACAGTTGTGTAGAATATAGCTTATATTTCTTTTTTTTTCTGATGTGTATACATGTTTACGTGACTCTGGGTATCTTTCTGAATTTTTCTCCACCTTAATTTTCAAAACTGGGTCTCTTACTGAACTTGGATCTCATTAATTTGGTGAGACTAGCTGATCAGCAAGGCCCAAGGATCCTCCTTTTTGTAACTTTCCAGTGCTGGGATTACATGCGTGCACTGTCACGCTTGTCTTTTTGTGTGGGTTTTGGGGATCCGAACCCAAGTCCTTATGCTTGTGTCGCAAGAACTCAACCTGATGTAACCATCTTTTCGGCCCCATTTATTATTAGGTGTAGCCCATACTAGCCTCAGACCTCTGGGCTCAAGCAGTCTTCCTGCCTCAGTCTCTCAAGTAGCAGAGGCTACAGACATGCTGCACTGTGCTGGACTCTGGGATTTAATTTAAAACAGTAAAAGAAAGCACAGAGACTGCTGGGATCATGGGACACTGATGGAAGGATGCCGTTAGCTAAGAATGACAGTTTGTACTTGGGGTCTATAAAATGTCTATCTTTATATGCCAAACAACAATAAAGGCATGAGTCAATGATAAAGACTTAAGTTCCAAGACCAGACAAGGTGGCCAGTGCCTCTACTCCCAGCACTCAGAAGCAGAGCTAGGTAGATCTCTGTGAGTTCAGGGCAGAGAAACCCCGTCTCCATGAGAGGAGCAATCTTTAAGTTCCTATGACAGAACCCGGGGGAACTGTTACTTATTATAACTGGCAATAGCCGGTAGTTAGGGAGCTCTAAGCGTAGGGTGTGTGTGCATTGATGAGTTCTAACACATCCGGCTATGTGTGTGAAGACCAAGCCTGGTGTGTTTCATGGTCCCCAGACCCTTATGTTCCTCAAAGGTTTGTTTGGCTCTGCACAGTGTTGCAGAAACGCAGAGCAGTTGTAGGCTGTGAAGTCAGAGATGATTTCCTATGGTTTGGGGTGACTCTGATGTGTGAGTTTCACCTGGACCTTAGAACAGAAACAGTGCCTCTGTTTTAACTGGACCCCACCCTCATTAGTCTGATTACTGTTGAAGAGGTAGACCAGGATTAGACTGCCACAGTAATCCTGAAATACAATCATGTGGATACCCTGGAGCGTGAATTAGTGCTTAGATTTGGACAATGCTCTTTGAATGAAAATGGACCCATTTTTTTCCCACATCATTCTGTCTTGTACAATACTTTTATTTATTTATTTATTTATTTATTTATTTATTTATTTACTTATTTATTTATTTATTTATATTCTCTTTTAGTTTTTGAAATTACCATATAATATTTCTCTCTCCAACCTCTCCATGTACCCCATTGCTCTCTTTCAAATACGTGGACTCTTTTTTCTTTAATCATTCCCATAATTTTAAATCCAAGTCTAATTAGACTCTTTACTAACTTCAGCCCTTAGATGGGTACCATTCTAATCTCTCCCCTTGGTAATTGATGTCATTTCTACTGCACATGGTCTTAAATCATATTCAAGTTACTTATGGCGGTGACGGTGCTTTGATACTTACAAGTTTTATGCGACTTCACATCCTCATTAAAGTGGATTTGTTTTCTTTAATGTTGGAGTCTAGTTTGTAATTATAGAAAAAAATAAGATCCTGTGAGACCTATGGGTCACAACAACAATGCTTGAAGCAGATATTCCTGGCTCCAGATGCTCACCCCTGCTAGGCTATGCTTGAAGCAGATATTCCTGGCTCCAGATGCTCACCCCTGCTAGGCTATGCTTGAAGCAGATATTCCTGGCTCCAGATGCTCACCCCTGCTAGGCTATGCTTGAAGCAGATATTCCTGGCTCCAGATGCTCACCCCTGCTAGGCTATGCTTACTGCTCTAGGAGATGTGTACAGGCGCTCATAGTGTTTAAACTCCCTTCTTCTTACACCTGCTCTTTTTGTTCTGGAATCATGTTCAGTGAAAGCTTATTATGAATAATAAGGGCAGTATGTATTGTAAAACGTAACCAAACCCAATTCTGCTCTTGGAGGAAAAGATGAACGAAGTGACCGGCTCATGCAGACGAGGGCAACCCGTGCTAAGAGGGAAGCAAGGAGCACAGTGCTAGGTAATCAGTCATGAAGGAAATGGCTATCAGTAAGAACGTATACTTCTCAGGTGCCTTGATATGTGCTCTGCAGCATGGCCTCGTTACAACACACTACAAGCTTGCAAGGTATATACTGGTTACATCTCGACTTCGGTTGCGTAAGAACTTGTTAGTTACACAGCAGATGACTGGCAGACTGGAGATTCAGATCAGCTCAGAGCCCCCCTATCCAATGTATTGTGGGCATCCATAGCAGAAGGACATGAGGACAGAGGCTGAGAGATATGATAGTGGGATGGCAATTAGCTCTTTATTCTCATGCAAGGTGGATTCCTCCAGAGAACTGAGAGCCATTCTTCTCCATTCCAAAATAGTAAGAGACAATTTCCAGGAACATAGTGCTAGTGATACAACATCCACGTTGTTCTCTCGGAGCCACAATCTACAGGGCTGTCAGACAAGGCTAAAGAAAAATAGATTAAAAATTTTGAATATGTTTTGTTCTGCTCAGGCTTCCAGCCTAAGGAAAAGGATTGTCCACAATCTGGGTGAGACTTTCCCCATCAGTGAATACTCCCTGGAAATGCCTTCCAAACATGTCTGGAAGTGAGCCACACCCATATCCTAGGTGATTCTAAGTGCAATCAAGATGACAACCAACTTGCCATTAACCATTATGGTGTTCTGGGCTCAGCAGATTTACATGACACCATCAAAGTAAAACTCTTAGACGCTGAATCTAAGAAACACGGGCTGTTTATTGTCTACCAATAGAAAAAAAATATCTGAAAGACAATTTGGTCATGAACACTCATAAAGTGAAAGAGATACATTAGTTTCTTTTGTTTAAATATTTAAGAAGTTCAGAAAGAGAACAGATGCTGTTAGTAGAGAAGGCATTTGGGAGTGAGAATGACCTCTCAGCTGCTGGGAGCTGAGATCTGGTAAAGGAAGTGAGAGAAAGACTTCCCACATTGGTTGCTAGGCATCCCTTGATTGATCATATGACAAGTCTCAGAGCATTGGGTATCAGTAAATTGAGCCAAACAAATGAACACAACCAGTATTTTATAAAACACCGTTGTTGCTCTGATTCCATTCACATAATGAAAATGGCCACTAGAGCTGCCCTGGGTTGTTAGGAGTCAGGTCAGGATGGTTCCCTCCGGTGTGGGAGCAATGGTGAGTGACAAGAAGGCAGCTACATGGGTGGTGATGTTCAAACCTTGTGCTGGTGTTGCAAGTAGGTTCAGTCTACAAAAAGTCTCCAGAATGTATACTTGTGATTTGCACATTTTAAAATAAGAGCACTGAAATGTTAGGATGACGCCAGTATGAGGTTAGACAGGAGAAAAGAATAAAGTTAGCTCTTAAATGGACCAAAGTAGATACAATAAGGCAATATATTGTTTAAGTAAGAGAAGATAATTATCTAGCCATTTGGCATGCATAAGGTCAGGTCTTTACAGCATTTCCTTAGCTAAAATTAATGTGGGACAGCTTTAAATTTGAATATAAAAATGAAGCTGTAGAAATGCTAAGAAGAGATCCACACATAAGATTACATAACACTGCATGAAAACTGACAGGCAAATCAGTCTCTGAGGAAAATTATTTCTAAAATTTCTTACAAAATAAGAATAACAAAATGTTTAGGTCGGTCTCCACAATATTGTGGAAAATTATGTAATAACAAGTGTAATGACAAATGCCTGTAATTGTAAGCAAGTCTTTGAATGTTAAATTCATTTTACAATCTCTCTCTGTCTTTGTCTCTCTCCCCCCACACCCCAAAACAAAGACAAAACAAAAGTAAACAAAAGCAAATCAAGCAAGCAAGAAAACAAACAGAAAAACAAAACCAGATTAACTTGGAAGAAATGGTGACCTGTCTTTCTTTCTGGTTATTTATGACCCTGTAGAACTCACTACAGAATAGCGGAGCTTCCCTGGAATGTTGCCACAGTCTCTGTAAAAAATGATTCTGCTGTCTTAGAGGAAGAGAAGACGTGTGAAATTTTAATTTGTAGGTGAAAGATATCATGTCAAGTTGTACATCTTTTTGGTAAGGAATCATTATTCTGTTGGGGGTTGCTACATGAAGTGACCCAGCATCACTAAGACTTCACTGAACACATCTTCAAGTGAGTCAGATAGTGTGCCCTGCCCTAGCCAGACATACAGACTGTGGCTGGTTTGCTTGTGAATGTTTAAGGGATAATAGAGATAGCATATTAGCAAGTGTAGCTGTATAACAGCAGGCAGACATTGCTTGTAATTCCATCAGCAGTGGAGAGACTGGCTCCAGGCTTTCTCTACAGCATTGGCTTTTAGCTGCTTCAACTTCCAGCTGTACAGAGACACTACCTCTGAGGGTCCCACGGGATCCATGGGTAGATGTGCTTGCTTCTTTGGATTAGCTCTGCTGTTTAGAGTGAACCTTTAGTTTGAGCTGATGAACCTCTGAAGTATCCCTAATCATCAAACTGACACCATGGGCAAGAAGGAGGAACTCCTGGAGATGGTGCAAGAATCAGGTGAGATATGTTAGTGATTTCGAGGTTTTCCCCAAGACAAGGACAGGGCTCTTTTGTACACAGCTGCCACATTCTGATACTGGTATTTTTCTTTTTTTCCCTTTCCCCCCTTTTCCTCCTTTCTTTCTTTTGGCTTTTCAAGTGCTGGAATTTCCAATGTGTGCCACCTCACATGGCCGTGACACTAGTTTTCAGGGAGAGGGAATAGCTAGATACGTATACATATATATTTGGAATAGTGTAAACTAGATGTCTATACATATATATTTGGAATAGTGTAAACTTGTGGCTTGAATAAACGTTGAACAAAAATCCCATACTGCAAAGTCATCTGGGTGCAGGCAGGAATCCCTCCCCTCAAATCTGAGCATATTTCAGTGAGAGAGACAGCAGGGCTAAAAATACTCAGGCAGCAGCTGGAACATGGAAATCCTTTGGGATTTGCTTCATTTGCCTAGATTCTAGTCATAATCATGTAGAGCATGGATTTAGTTCCCCAGATGCAAGTCCTCAAATACATCACCTCAGGTTTTGTTTATTTAGGAAACTTCCTTCCAGGTCTATAAATCCCAATAGGTCACAAAAATTATGCCACTTTTGTATAAATTAAGAACTGTCATAAAGACATGGAGCATAAGTATGTGGGGGGCACACACACAAGACTACATCATGGTCTTTGAAATTGTTTTCATTTAATTATTCAGATTGCAAAATTATCAGTGATTGTGTATTAACTAGTAGCTTTGTATGCTTCTGAATGCCATTTAACAGATAAATTATGGGATGTGGACATTTCATTCAGAACAAAGGAATGTTATTAACTGGTTTGGTGCTTTTAAAACAAACATGTAGAGGAACAGAAGGAGCAATGAAAGAATATAATGAGAAATCTGCTCAATTCTCAAATTTGAGAAATTAAGAACATTTGACTGTAATAGAGTATTCACTTTGTGCCAGAAGCTACACCATTCAAGCTCAGATTCCATTTTCCCCAATGATCTGGTTCTAACTACTTTTCATCTATGTTTATTCAAATTGCTTTTCAATAGCACCTTACAATTTGAGTATGCTTCCTCGGAGACTGAAGACAAAGTCAAGAAAAACTCTAGCAACACTTCTGAAAACTGGCTCATCCGGTCTGCCATTTGTCACCCATACCTGATAAGCCCATTCAGGCAGGGACACTTTTGTCTGGCCCAGTTGTCATGTATAGAGTTAGTCTGTGTCAGGGACATGCTGTCCATCATCTGAGGGCAGTGCGTGTGCGGGAAGAGAGAAGAAGAGCCAGGGGAGGAGGGAAGAGTCGGAGGCTGCTCAGTATTGTGAGTCCATCCAGTTTTACCAGGGCACACTTTGGAAGAGACTCTTACGTGCTAAGTTGAGAAAGTCACTTGGTCAGAAAGGAGCAATGTTAGCTTTTCAATGGTGCAAAGAAGAGAGTCTGGTATGGAGGTCTTAATCACTGTTCTATTGCTGCAAAGGAACATAATTATAAGGCAACTCTTATAAAGAAAGAGTTTAAATGAGATTTGCCTACAGTTTCAGAAGGGTTTTCATATCTGTAAAGAGACACCATGACCAAGGCAAGTGTTATAAAGGACAGCATTTAACTGGGGCTAGTGTACAGGTTCTGAAGTTCAGTGCATTTTCAGCATGCTGGGAAGCATGGAGGAACTGAGAATTCCATATCTTGTTCTGAAGGCAAACATGAGAAGACTGGCTTCCAGGCAGCTAGGAAGAAGGTCTTTCAAAGTCTACCCCCACAGTGGCACACCTACTCCAATAAGGCCACAGTTCTTAATAGTGCCACTCTCTGGACCAAGCATATTCAAACCACCACAAAGTGTTAATCCGTGTTCATCACGGCAGAAAGCATACAGACATGAAGCAATAGCTGAGAGCTTTATATTCTGATACACAGGATGCAGACAAAGAGGCACTGGGCCTGTCATGGGCTTTTGAAACCTTGAAGCCTACCCCAGAGACACACCTTTTTCCACAAGGCCACACCTCTTTCCCCCAAAATCTTGAGGTTTTATTTCCCTTATGAAATGAAAACAAGATGTTCTTCCTCTGTCCCCCACCCCTTTCTTTCCTTGTAGTCTGATTCTATATATAAACAACAATTCATATTAATGAAATCAACAATAATTCTAAGGTAACTGAAAAAATTTAAATTTGAGCTCTATCTATTTACAACTTAGTCTTTTCTGGTTCAATTTTCCTCCCAATATAATATTTTTATTGATTATTTGGGAATTGCAAACAATGTACCCTGATCATACTTATTTCCCATTATTTCCAGGTCCACCCCCCAATGCTGTGTCCTATCCCAAAAAAGAAGAAGAAGAAAAAAAAAAAAACCCACCAAGTCCAAGTTGTGTTGCCCATATACTCAGTATATACAATGTCAAACTCCCAGTGTCCAGCCTCTTATAGGTAACTGAGGCCTTCTCCTCTCTTCCGTCAGAAGCCATAAACAGTAAAGATCTACATTTTAGCATCCCTAGAACAATGTTTAGGGCTCCCTTTGATGGCTCCCTGTCTAGATTGTTTCTTTACCTCTTTTCCTCTTTATTTCTTACCGTGTGTGTGTGTGTGTGTGTGTGTGTGTGTGTGTGTGTGTGTGTGTATTGGGGATATTATCACAGACTTCTTCTCTGCTTTTTATTCTCAACCATGAGTCTATAGTCTGATAGCACTAAAAAAGAAGCTTCCTTGCTTATAATAGTTAGCAGTTGCATGGATTGTGAACTTCCACATGGTTTTCAGGGGTAGCAAGGACCTTGAACATCAACATGACTTCCGGTGGCCGCGTTGACCACAGCATGGACACAGTCTCTGGTGGAGACACAAAGATGGCCTCCCGTGGCAGTATGGGCCACAGACATGTCCTCCAATGGCAAGGCTGCATCTCTTATTCCTTTCTAAACAGTACATCAACAAGTGACCAAGACTTCAAACATTTGAGCCTATTGAGGGTGTCCTCATTCAAACCACCAGACGGACAGAACTGAATTTCATTTTCCTTGTGGTTAGCTGAAGTTGTGGGAGCCAACTCTCTTTGATAGTCTGTGTTTTATCCCATGAAGGGGTAGGTCTGGGACTAAATTAACGACCTAAGCCTTTTCAGTCAAAAGCATCCAAAGACATTTTTAGCTGTTATTGATTTTTGATTGCATTATTTCATTTTCTGATTAGCTCCTGAGAACCACAGAGATGAGTTTTTTTTTTTTTTAAAGACTCTAGTTTATCTGACACTCAGCTGGTAGTTTGGTGGAAAGAGGGAGATTCAGCCCTGTACTGTGCTTCTCTTTCTCCATCATTATTGAAAGTCTGGGGTTCCTCAGTACCTGTGAGGACAAGGCATCACACCTTTGGCCTGTCAGTTCTTTGACTTCGTCTTTGCCCAGGGTCTCAGCCTTCATCCTGTCTCAGTAACTCAGTTTTGTGTCACATCTGATACACTCAACAGTATTATCTACAATGATGTCATTCACAGAGTCAGATTCAACATTTTAGTCAGAATTTTTTTTTCAGAAAATTCTCTCTAACTCCCAAGTCCACCCATGTATAAGGCTGAGATGTCCAATTCACTGACCGGACTGTTCCTCCTCCCTCTCTCCCATGTTATACTTTCCTCACTTGGCTTAGGTTCCATGGCTTGTCACCAACATAGACTCATTTATAGACACTCTTGTCTTATCTAGCTGACCAGCTATGTATGCTGATTACCATCACCCTCTTCTGGGTTAGAATTTCCTCAGGGATTTGTGTTTTGTCTTTTTGCTCCTAGCTGTAGCCCATGTGCTCAGAACATGATTGACCCATATTAGGCACTAGGAAAGTTAAGTTGAATGAGTGAATAAGCATTTGGGAAGCTAGGTATATATTTTTGTTCTCATTACTTTTAAATAATTGTTTTTATTTTTCCTCATTTGTCCCTTTCCTACTTTGGAAAAATAGGCCTCATTCTGAGAAGACTTCCTGTGTTTCCCTCTTGAGTAAAAGATTATAGGGCAGCCCGAGATCATGTTCTGGGAATCCTGCAAATATACAGAGGCAAGGGGATAAGGAAGGAAGTGGACAAGTGACAGGTGTCACCTCTGAGACCATTATTGCCTTAGGACCCCATCTCCAGGGGGAAGTGAGTTCATAGGCATTGGGATTCACATCAGGAGCTTGGGAAGGAGGCTCAAATGGCAGTAGGAATTAATGGGGGGACATTCCTTTAGTTCTGAGATATAACTGTGGATGGAAATAAAACAGAAGAAAGATACAGAAAAGAGCAGATAAGGGCCAGGGCAGAATCATGGGGTGTGAATCCCGCATTACTGAGAGTTCTAGTGTTGTAAAAACACAATGTCAGAGTGATTCGCTCTGATTACGGGGCAAAGTGAGCAAGCTCACATGCAGATGCCCAGCTGCAGAAATGGGCACTCAACCGTCACACTTAGAGTTTTAGATATGCATGTAGTCTTTTGGTAGTTTGTTAAATTCAATGTACTAAAATAAAAATAAAGATTGTGACAGTCTTAGCTTGCTTTCTGTTGCTGTGATAAATACCTTGACCAAAAGCAGCCAGGGAAGAAAAGTGTTTATTTGACTTACACTTCTTGTACATCATTTAGGAAAGCCAGAGTAAGAACTCAACAGAGGAATTTAAAGGCAATAACAATGAAGCAGGGAGACCATGGAAGAACATAGCTTATAGACATGTTCCTCAAGGCTTGCTTGCTCATCTTGTTCTCTTTCACCCCAGAGCCACCTGCCCAGTGGGGCACCACCCACAGTGAGCTGAGCCATCTCTCAGCAGTCATCAATCAGGAAAATGCCCTAAAGATTTGCCTGCAGGCTGTCTAATGGAGACATTTTTCTCTGTTGAGGAGCTCTAGCTGACTAGCTTGTGTAAGTTGACAAACCAACCAACCAACCAACCAACCAACCAACCAAACAACCAAACAACCAAACAACCCAACCAACCAACCAACCAATCAACCAACCAAACAACCAAACAACCAAACAACCAAACAACCCAACCAACCAAACAACCAAACAAACAAAAACCCAAAGCTAGCCATTACAGTTAGGGACTTGGGAAGGTAAAGAACAGTTGGTGGGAGAGCAGAAAACACCAGCTGGTGCTATGATGTGACCTTTTCATCTTGCTCCAGGCATGCATTAATTGCCCTGACAATCCTGCATCCCCAGGCCTCAGACATCCTTGTCACTTGGTCCATCTTCCCTTTGTCTTTAAAATACAGAGGATCCTGCAAGTCCAGGAGGCAAATATAGTCAGCACACTGACTTCGCCTTTATATGATCTCATCACACTGGATCTTACCATCAAACTTTGTAAAGTGAACAGAAACTACACATTGGTTTGGTATATCACACTGTAGGAAGTGACACCCAATAAAGTCTTCCTGTTGGTGAGGAAGGGGTTAAGAAGTGAAGCCTGGGATGGGACAGTTTTCAAGCTATTCAGTTCTGCATTTGTACTGAGAATACAAATCAGTGGTGATTGTTTTTAATCTTTGTGGTTGAATGGGAGCTGCAGGCAGAAGCAGCCACCTTAAAGACCTGTCTCTGAACAAGTAAAGCTTCTTTTATTTGAAATGAATCTCTACAAAATTAGAGCAGCGGTTGTAATGTTCCTTTGGTAAGCTTGGTTGATGTTCCAGTCCTCTCTAACTGTATTCATTCAAGCACCGATTTTAGGGAACATTCAGGGGCCGACTCAGAGGTGCTGCTTCATGAGGAATACATGATTGGTTCATTACTGCATTCATAGGGAGTAGTATCATAATTACAAGTTCACGAATCCTCACGAAGCCACCCTGTGGGCTAGGAGCTTTCAAAGAACCTTAGATTAGTATACAGAGGGCAAGTGGCCTGTGTGAAGTGGTTCCTCTTTGCGGTGAAAGCTGAGATGGAGGCACAAGGAAAGCACCTGGAGGTACTTGTGACAGAAAGGACCAAAAACATAATGTATGCAAATAAGACCTAACACATGCTAGTTTCATTGCCCCCTGCCCTGGCTAGTTTTTATGTCAGCTTGGCATAGGCTATAGTCATCTGAGGGGAGGGACTCTTAAAACAAACACAAAAAACCCGAAAAACCCTCCATAAGATGGGCAGGCAAGCCTGCAGAACATTTTCTTAGTGATGAGTACCAAGCTTATCAAACTCAATAGCAAACAATTTCCTGCCTTCAACCCTGGCCCTGTGTCCTTTAGATAAGCAGGGTGAGCAAGCCAGAATGAGCAGCCAGTAGACATCGTGCACTGCACCCACTCCCACCCCTACCCCATGGTCTGAGCACCAGCTCCTGACTCCAGGCTCCTGGCCAGTTTGAATTCCTGCCTTGGCTTCCCTAGGTGCTATGTAATGATACCAGATAAACATTTTCCTCCCCACACCCCATTTGCTTTTGATCATGGTGTGGTACTTCATCACAGCAGCTAATTAAGACACTCTCTACCTCCCATCAGCACTGGGTACCAAAGTTAGAGCTATGTGCTTCTTAGGTAAGAATTCTACCAGTGAGCTGGATTTTCAACTGCTGAATTTTGTTTTGTGTTACTTTATTTTGGAGTACTGGCTTCTACCGAAGGTGCTGGCATGCTAGTCAAGCACTGTACCATTGCACCCTGAGACCTAAGGCAGGAAGAACAACCAATTCTGACCACTTACTTTATAGTAATTAATGCCACACTGAAATAAAAAAGCAGTCATTAAGGCTGATTTGGAACACAAGGCATTTTTGTTCAACTTGTTTCTCTGTTGTGTTCTTTTTTAGAGAGCTCATTGCTGAAGCCAGGAAATTGTATGTCATTGTTTTAAAAATCCTGTCATCTGTGTTGGGATTCTGTAAACCCCACCCCTCAATTACCCAGCAGTAGCCAGGTATGCTCCGCCCTAGTGACCTGACCCTATAAAAGGAGCTGCTTGACCCCTCCTTTCTCTCTCTTGCTCTTGTGCTCTTGCAGCCTTGCTCTCCCACCCCTACCTCTCCTCTTCCCTTCCCTTACCCCCTCTCCCTTTGCGTGCTCATGACCAACCTCTACTTGTCTATTCCTCTCTCTCTCTCTCTCTCTCTCTCTCTCTCTCTCTCTCTCTCTCTCTCTCTCTGCCTCTACTACCCTCTTAACTCTCCCATGATCTGAATAAACTCTATTCTGTACTATACCATTGTGTGGCTGGTCCCTCAGGGGGAAGGGATTCCAAACATGGAACCCCCCAGGCATCTTCTTTGCTCCCAGGCCTTGCCACGCCTCCATAGGCCATATGCCCCCCACTCTCTTCATCTTTTCCCTAACACTGGTGCTGAAATCCGGGACATCATCTTTTCACAACAATCTGTGTGCCTGGGTGCTCACAGGTCAATTTTAGGCATTTGATAGGTCAGCCCTCTTTAACACAGGTCCCTGCGTACCAAGGGCAGAAGAAAAACTCTTACCTGTAATGCCAAGGGGAGGAACATAACGTTAACACTGTTTCCTTGGCAGTTGAGCTTGGATTTAGAGGAAGTGCCCAGACTGGGGCGGTGGAACCGGGAGAGGACGCTCACTTTCAGGGATGCAGAAGGCACCTCCCTTGGACTGGATGAGATGTAGCATAGACATGGCTCAGAGCTTGGGTTCTGAAGTGAGCTAGAACTGGGTCAGAGGTCAGGGTTGCTTTTTCCCAGCATTACCACCTGTATGTAGACAAGTGGCTTTATGAACCTTTTTCTTTATCCTATGACATAGAAATAAAAGCTGTGCATACTTCACAGAAACATATTCTTATTACACCAGAGACTGGGATGCTCTTGGTAAGTGCCTAATATGAAGGAAAAAATTCAGTCAATATCTTTAAAAAAAAAAAAACAAACAAGTGACTAGAACTAGGTTTCTGTTTTTAATGATTTGTCAAGCCAAGGGCACAGTAGGCAAATGACATTTGGCAGAGAAAATGGTTGTCTCACCCTCAGGCTTGGGTGATTTGGCAAGGTGTACCAGCAACATATTTCCCCAGTCTCCTGGATCACAGTTTTCTCTCTTCTGTCCTGGTCCACAATCCTACTGCATGAACTAGGGTTGCTCAGGATGTGCCAGACATGGAGGCTTCCCATGTGGCTCTTGTAGAAAGTCTATCTTCCCCAGAACCTCTCATTCCTGGCTGCGTATCATCAGCCCCCTTAGACACCCTGCACTCATTATCCATGGAGAATAGCCAACCAAGCATTGGTATTGGAAAAAGGCTCACTGGTGTATTCTAATGTTCAGCTTGGGAAACTCTGATTTGAAATTCAACAAGCAAACATAGCATTTGTTTTCATGGCACAGAATCAGTAAACACATTGTAGCATACTTCTTGCCCAAGTAATAGTTCTTTTATAGCCAGTTAACATTATTGCTTCTGCTCAGATCAGAACCTTTTCCCATATCTGGCACTGTGGCTATTGCCTCTTCTAAATGCTCATCTTTAATCTCTCTGCTTTTTCTTTCTTGGCTCATCTACTGCTCAGCTGGTCTCTTCTCAGTCTTTTTAATGCTTTGCATCCTTCATAGCTGGATTGGGTGTTAACAGTTCCCTGTTGTATATCTCTACTCTTTATTCATTCTCTTAAAAACATTTTTATCAGTTTAATTAAATGTACAAAGTAACGGGTTTCACTGCAACATTTTCACATACCCATGTAACTTACCCACTGCATCTAACCTCCACCACCACCTATATTTATTTAATAAATAATAGTATTTATCAAACCTGGAACTTAAGGCCACTGTCTAACTTGGGATCCAGATGTGTAGGTCCAAACAGATACTTGTGTGATTCTGAGTCTTCAATTACAGTTGCTTGAGAATCCTGTCCTATTTTCCCTTGTGTCTCTCATGGTCGTTTCCAAACTTCATCTCACTTCTCTGAGTTCTTGGTAGTCTAACTTACTCTTCCTCCACTCCTTCTCAGTTACTGGTTCTAAATTTAATAGAGTTGACCAATGTTTCCTGCTCTTAATTCTTGTGAAATTTGCCAACTAGGGCTCTTCTCTATTTTATTCTGAAAGAACAGCTGTGCCTGCCATTATTGAGGCCAGCTATTTTACTTTGGTCTCCTTTCATTTAGGCCCTAGGCAGAGAACAAAGCATGCTCATGTTCTTGTGGCATTCATAATCTCATGGATGAAGACAGGAAATATAGACTAAAGATAAATGTTTGTCAAATGGTAGTTAAGTGCTAGGAGAAAAACACAGACATGTAAGGAGAGAGGCCAGAGATGATACTTTCTATGGTGTGGTCAGAACATGAGATGAAGTGATAGTCACTAAGGGTATGAAGGACAGTGGTTGTGCAGGCGAGAAATGTGACAGCTGAGGTGCCACTGAGCAGGAGGACTAGATGATTAAGGTAGAGAGGGCAGGCTGGGTTGTGTCTTTGGATACCTGGGTGCTTGGATAAGAACTGAGATGTTGAGAGCCGTTTGTGCTGCACCCAAACATGGCGCCGGCTTCCCGCCGATGACTCAGCAAACAGAGCTGTTGTCCAGCCCGATGGACGTAGTGCGCACGTGCCACAGACGTCACAGCCTGATCTTGGGGCATGCTAATGAGTTACTGGAGGGCGCACCAATCAGGTAGTGACAGGAGTCTCCTGGGCATATTCAAGCAGTGCATTTTCCTTCCACAGGGTCCCCTGCTCAGAGTGTTGTACAATAAAGGTTGTTCGCAGAAGAATCCTGTTGTTGCATGCCTTTTCCTGCCGGCGGGAAGTAGGGCGCTCGACACTGAGATTTTCTGCTGACTGATGGGAAGTGCACTGGGAGGGTTGACCAAAAACAACTAAACAAATCAAAGGATCTGACTTGCAATGTTCTCTTTACTGCAGCAGAAGACTGTAGAATAGATGGATATGAAGGTAGAATGATCGTCAGAGGTGAAGTCTTGAGCTAGTCAGGTAACTCAATGATAGAGCATTTGCCTACAGTTTATGAGGTATAAAGCCCTGAGTTTACTGTCTTGAAACACACACACACACACACACACACACAGACAGAGAGAGAGAGACAGACAGACAGACACACACACACACACAGATAGAAAGACACACATACACATTACTCAAGTCTGCATGAAGGCGATAGAGTTTTCAAGTAGGAATTAAGGAATGAACTAGTGAGAAGTTGTCACATAAATGATTCTGGCAAATTGTCCTGTGCTATTTGCACCTGTTGAGAGTAGACTCTAGGAATGAGGCAAGCTCCCTTGTTGCAGACAAAGCAAGGGTTTCCCAGTGTCCTTCAGAACTTCCTTTCTTCGTCAGGCTGGCCTCCTGGTTCTGTAACAGAGACAGGGGACAATAAATAGCTATGAACATTTAAAAACAAAGATCTAGAGAAATAACAAAAACCACAGCACAGCCCTGAGAACAGCTGGAATGGAGACATTTACAACTGGATGGTTTCAGCAAGGCTCCTCCTACCTATTTCTGCCACATACGGTAATCACCTGACTTGATGTTTAGACTGAAGAAGTTGGTTAACTTATTTTGACTGCTATGCATGCAGTATGTTAACCCATCCCAAACTTAACAGCTATTGCAAACCAATTTCCAGACAGATTGGAGAAAATACTTTATTTTGAAAGTATTCTTTTCTTTGGGAGGTAATGCATTCTTTTTGTTGTTGCTGCAAATTTATTTTTAAAAGTAGTATGCACTGTTTAGCAGTTATGTCTAACTAATAACTGCTTTACCTCATACAATTATTATTTTTGTAATGCAAAGTTACATCATCACTCTCTTAACAATTTTCAAATGTCATTAACCATAGATGCCAGAGTCAACTAACCTGGAACCCTAGAGCTCTCAGATTCTGAACCACCAACAAAAAAACATACACAAGCTGGAACTAGGCCCCTCTACACATATGTAGCAGACAGACAGCTCAGGCCTTTTCTGTCCAACAGATATCCCAAGAATGATGGATTGCTCTGATCTGCTACTTAGATTTTGTTTAGAGTCAGAGCTTATAGGATTTGATACAGGATTAGTTCCTAGATTTGAGATGCAGATGAAAGAAAGGAGTCTATGATGGCTTGCAGAATTTTTTTTTTTTTGACCTGAGTCATTGTAAGAATAAGGTTGTTGCTTCTGATTTTCGATTGTGCCTGGAGGTGACCTGGTGCCAGAGCACTCTGTACCCAGACCCTGCTGAGAGAGAGCCAATCTCACAGGAGTGCTGATACATCTGAGAGCACACCACCACCCATGCTCAAATTCCTGTCCCAAGAGGAACCTGCCTGGAGAACTCAAAAATCTAGGAACTGTCTGGGACAGGATCCTTCTGGTTTTTGCCTGCTCCAGGAACTGACTCTGTGTTACAGCTCCCTATACACAGACCCCACTGGGAGAGAGCTGGTCCCACAGAAGTGCTGAAACACTGGAGAGCACAGGAAGGTCAAGCCACTGTCAACCAGAGATAAGCAGATGGCGAGAGGCAAGTCCAAAAACATAAGCAACAGAAACCAAGGCCACGTGGCATCATCAGAACTCAGTTTCCCCACCACAGCAAGTCCTGGATACCCCAACACACCAGAAAAGCAAGATTCTGATTTAAAATCACAACTCATGATGATGTTAGAGGACATTAAGAAGGACATAAATAACTCCCTTAAAGAAATACAGGACAGCACAGGTGAAAAGGTAGAAACCCTTAAAGAATTACAGAAGAAAATGAGGAAACAGGAGAAGGAATTGAACAAAACAATTCAGGATCTAAAAATGGAAATAGAAACAATAAAGAAATCACAAAGTGAGACAAGACTGGAGATAGATAACCTAGAAAAGTCATCAGGAGTCATAGACACAAGCATCACCAACAGAATACAGGAGATGCAAGAGAGAATCTCAGGGACGGAAGAAACCATAGAAAACATTGACACAACAATCAAATAAAATGCAAAATGTAAAAAGCTCCTAACCCCAAACATCCTGGAAATCTAGGACACAATGAGAAGATCAAACCTGAGGATAATAGGTCTAGAAGAAAGCAAAGATTCCCAACTTAAATGGCCAGTAAATATCTTCAACAAAATGATAGAAGAAAACTTTTCTCACCTAACAACAGAGATGCCCATAAACATAAAAGATGCCTACAGAACTCTGATTAGATTGGACCAGAAAAGAAATTCCTCATGTCACATAATAGTCAAAACAGCAAATGCACAAAACAAAAAAACAGCAACAACAACAAAAAAAAATATTAAAAGCAGTAAGGGAAACAGGTCAAATGACATACAAAGGTAGACCCATCAGAATCACACCAGATTTCTTAACAGAGACTATGAAATTAGAAGATCCTAGTGAGATGTCATACAGATCCTAAAAGACCACAAACGCCAGCCTAAGCTACTATATCCAGCAAAACTTTCAATTAACATAAATGGAGAAACAAAGATATTGCATGACAAAACCAAAGTTACACAATATCTTTATACAAATCCAGCCTCACTAAAGCATAATAGATGGAAAACTTCAACACAAGGAAGAGAACCAAATCCTAAAAAACAAAAAACCCAAAAGAAAACAGCCACATAAACATACTTCAACCTCTGACAACAAAAATCACAGGAAACAACAATCACTGGTTTCTATTATTTTTCAATGGACTCAATTCCCCAATCAAAAGACACAGATTGACAGATTGGATACATAAGGAGAACCCAACATTTTGCTGCATACAGGAAACGGTCTTCTATGACAAAGACAGACACTACCTCAGAGTAAAAGGCTGGAAAACAATTTTCCAATCAATTGGTTCCAAGAAAAAAGCTGGAGTAGCCATTCTAATACCGAATAAAACTGACTTTCAACCAAAAGTTATAAAATTATAAGGAAGGACATTTTATACTCCTCAAAAGAAAAATCTCCCAAGATGAAATCTCACTTCTCAATATCTATGCTTCACATGTAGGGCACCTACATTTATTAAGAGAAACTTTACTAAAGCTTAAAGCACACATTGCACCTCCCATGATTATAGTGAGAGACTTCAACAGCCCACTCTCAGCAATGGACAGATCATGGAAACAGAAACTAAACAGAGACACAGTAAAACTAAAAGAAGTTATTAATAGAATGCATTTAACAGGTATCTATAGAACATTTAATTCTATAACAAAAGAATATACCTTCTTCTTAGCACTTCATGGTACCTTCTCCAAAATTGATCATATAATTGGTTGCAAAACAGACCTCAACAGATATAAGAAGATTGAAATAATCCCATGCATCCTATCAGATCACCCAGGACTAAAAGTGGTCCTCAATTACAACAGTAAAAATCCCTAATATGAACGGAAGCTGAACAATGCTCTATTCAATGATAACTTGACCAAGGAAGAAATAAATTAAAAGAAATTAAAGACTTTTAAGAATTTAATGAAAATGAAGGCACAATGTAATCAGATTTGTGGGACACAATAAAAGCAGTGCTAAGAGGAAAACTCATAGCTCTGAGTGCGTCCAAAAAGAAACTGGAGAGAACATAGACTAACAGCTTGACAGAACCTAAAAGCTCTAGAAAAAAAAAGAAGCAGATATACCCAAAAGGAATAGATGGCAGAAAATAATCAAACTCAAAGCATATACCAACCAAATAAAGACAAAAAGATCTATACAAAGAATCAACAAAACCAAGAGCTGGTTCTTTGAGAAAACCAACCAGATTGATAAACCCTAAGCCAGACTAACTAGAGAGCCCAGAAAGAGTATCCAAATTAACAAAATCAGAAATGAAAGGGGAGACAAAACAACAGAAAACGAGGAAATTCAAGACATCCAGTTCCTAATACAGAATCCTATACTCAATAAAACTGGAAAAATCTAGATGAAATGGTCAATTTTATAGTCAGATACCAGGCACCAAAGTTAAATCAGTATTAGATAAACCATCTAAACAGCCCCATAACCCCTAAAGAAATAGAAGCAGTCATCAAAAACCTCTCAACCAACCAACCAACGAAGAAAAAAAAAAAAAAAAAAAAAACACCTAGGACCTGATGGGTTTAGTGCAGAATTCTATCAGACCTTCATAGAAGACCTAATACCAATACTCTCCAAACTACTCCACAAAATAGAAATAGAAGGAATATTACCCATTTTATTCTATAAAGCCACAATTATACTGATACCTAAACCACAAAGACCCTACAAAGAAAGAGAACTTTAGAGCAATTTTCATTTCATGAACATTGATGCAAAATACTCAATAAAATTCTTGCAAAGCAAATCCAAGAACACATCAATAAGATCATCCATCACGATCAAGTAGGCTTCATTCCAGGAATTCAGGGATGGTTCAATACATGGAAATCTATCAACGTAATCTCTTATATAAACTAACTCAAAGAAAAAACCCACATGATCATCTCATTAGATGGTGAGAAAGCACTTGTTAAAATTTAACACCTCTTTATGTTAAAAGTCTTGGGAAGATCAGAAATTCAAGGCTCATA
Organism: Micromys minutus; assembly: GCF_963924665.1. NCBI lineage: Eukaryota > Metazoa > Chordata > Mammalia > Rodentia > Muridae > Micromys > Micromys minutus. Next base: position 42,225,766 of record NC_137961.1, on the reverse strand, counting down.
CCTAAACATAGTAAAAGCAATATACAGCAAACCAGTAGCCAATATCAAACTAAATGATGAGAAACTTGAAGCAATCCCACCACAATGAGGACTAGATAAGGCTGTCTACTTTCATCCAACCTATTCAGTATAGTACTGGAAGTCCTAGCCAAAGCAATTAGACAACAAAAGGAGGTCAAAGGGATACATATTGGAAAGGAACAAGTGAAAATATCACTATTTGCAGATGATATGATAGTATATTTAAGTGACCCCAAAAATTCTACCAGAAAACTTCTACAGCTGATAAACAATTTCAGCAAAATGTCTGGATATAAAATGAACTCCAACTGTAGCCTTTCTCTACTCAAAGGACAAACAGGATGAAAAAGACATTAGGGAAATGACACCCTTCACAATAGTCCCAAATAATTTAAATACCTTGGTGTGACTCTAACCAAGCAAGTGAAAGATGCTTGACAAGATCTGTATGACAAGACCTTCAAGCCTCTGAAAAAAGAAATTGAAGAAAATACCAGAAGATGTAAAGCTCTCCCATGCTCATGGATTGGCAGGGTTAATATAGTAAAAATGGCCATCTTGCCAAAAGCAATCTACAAATTGAATTCAATCCCCATCAACATTCTATCTCAATTCTTCATAGAGTTAGAAAGAGCAACTGGCACATTCATTTGAAATGACAAAAAACCAGGATATTGCAAACTATTCTCAACAATAAAAGAATTTCTAGGGAATCACCATACCTGATCTCAAGTTGTATTACAGATGAATCTTGATTAAAAACTGCATGGTATTGGTACAGAGATAGGCACGTAGATCAATGGAATAGGATCAAAGCCCCAGAAATGAACCTACACACCTATAGTCACTTGGTTTTTGACAAAGGAGATAAAACCATCAGTGGAAAAAAAGATAGCATTTTCAACAAATGGTGCTGGTTCAGCTGGTGGTCAGCATGTACAAGAATGCAAATCAATCCCTGTACAAACTCAAGTACAAATGGATCAAAGACCTCCACATCAAACCAAATACACTCAAACTAATAAAGGAGAAAGTGGGGATGAGCCTTGAACACATCAGCACTGGGGAAATTTTCCAGGACAGAACACCAATGGCTTATGCTCTAAGATCAATAATTGACAACTGGATCTTCATAAAATTACAAACTTTTATAAGGCAAAGGACAATGTTATTAGGACAAAATGGCAATATACAGATAGAAAAAGATCTTTACCAATTCTAAATCTGATGGAGGGCTAATATCCACTATATATAAAGAACTCAAAAAAGTTAGACTCCAGAGCATCAAATAATCCTATTAAAAATGGGGGACAGAGATAAACAAATAAATCTCAACTGAAGAATATTTGAGAAGCACCTAAAGAAATGTTCATTATCCTTAGTCATCAGGGAAATGCAAATCAAAAAAATCCCTAGATACCACCTCACACCTGTCAGAATGGCTAAGATCAAAAACTCAGATGACAGAAGATGCTGGCAAGGATGTGGAGAAAGAGGAACACTCCTCCACTGTTATTGGGATTGCAAGCTGATACATCCACTCTGGAAATCAGTCTGGAGGTTCCTCAGAAAATTAGACATAGTACTACCTGAAGACCCAGCTATACCACTCCTGGGCATATACTCAAAAGATGATCCAACATATAACAAAGACAAATGCTTCATTATGTTCATAGCAGCCTCTTTTATAATAGCCAGAAGCTGGAAAGAACCCAGATGTCCTTCAATAGATGAATGAATAGAGAAATTGTGGTTCATTTACACAATGGAGTACTTATCAGCTATTCAAATTAATGAGTTCATGAAATTCTTAGACAAATGGGTGCATCTTGAAAATATCATCCTGAGTGAGGTAACCCAATCACAAAAATACACCCATGGTTTGTACCTACTAATAAGTGTATATTGGTTCAAAAGCTCTGAATACCCAATATAAAATTCACAGACCACATGAAACTCAAGAAGAAGGACCACCAAAGTGTGAGTACATCAGTCCTTCTTAGAAGGGTAAATAAATATATTCTCAAGAGTTAAATGGATACAAAGCTTGAGGCAGAAACTGAAGAAAAGACAATTCAGAGACTGCCCCACTTAGTGATCCAGCCTGTATTCAGTCACCAAACCCAAACAATATTGTTGATGTCCAGAAGTACACGCTGACAGGAGCCTGGTATAGCTGTCTCCTGAGAGGTTCTCACAGAGCATAACAAATACAGAGGTGGATTATAGTAGCGAAACATAGAATTGATAACAGGGTCCTTGATGAAGGAGTTTGAGGAAGAATTGAAGGAGTTGAAGGGGTTTGCAACCCTATTAGAACAACAATACCAACCAACCAGAGCTCGCAGAGATTAAACCACTATCCAAAGAGTACACATGAATAGACCCATGGCTCCAGCTGCACTTGTAACAGAGGATGGCTTTGCTAGGCATCAATGGGAGAAACCCTTAGTTCTGCAAAGGCTTAATGCTGCAGTGTAAGAGACTGTCAGGTTGGGGAGGCAGGAGAAAGTGGGTGGATGGGTATAGACCCTCATAGAAACTGTGGGAGAGGAGATGGAATAGGGGAATGTAGGGAACTCCCAGAAAGGGGATAACATTAGAAATGTAAGTAAAATATATCCAAAAAATCAGAGAAAAAAAAAAGAATAAAGTTGTTTATTAAGAAATCTTTGTGAAAAATAGCTTTTAGAAGATAAACTAAGATAATATTTTGTTTGTTTGTTTACATCCCAAATACTGCTTCCTCTCCCTCACAATGTCCCTTTCCCTCCCCTTCTCCTCTGAGAAGGTAGGGAGAAACCCCTGGGTACTCCCCCACCCTGGCACATCCAGTCTACCAGATTAGGTACATCCTTTCCTACTGAGGCCAGACAAGGCCACCAGGAAGACCGAGTTGACTGTCTGCTACATATGTGCTGAGGGGCCTCATTCCAGCTTGTGTATGTTCTTTGGTTGGTGGGTCAGATTCTGAGAACTCTCAGGGATCCAGATTAGTTGACTCTGATCGTCTTCCTGTAGGTTCTACTTCATGGCCTTCAGTTTTTCCTCCAAGTTTTCCATAATTGTTTCTGACCTTCATCTAATGTTTGTCTGTGGGTACCTGCATCTGTTTCAGTATGCTGCTAGGTAGAGCCTTTCAGAGGGTGGTTATGCTAGGCTCCTGTCTGAAAGCATCACAAAGTATCATTAATAATGTCAGGATTGGTGCTTGTCCATGGGGTGGGTTTCTAGATGGGCCAGTTATTGGCTGGCCTCCCCCCCCCCCAGTCTCTTCTTCATCCCTGCATTTCTTTTATACAGGACACATTTTGGGTGGAGAGTTTTGTGAGTGGGTTGATGTCCCCATCCTTCCACAGGGGGGTCCTACCCAGATACAGGAGGTGGCTTCTTTGGGTTCCCTGTCCCCAGTGTTAGGCATTTCAGCTAAGGTTACCAGCATTGATTCCTATCAAGAGTCTCCTATTCCAGGTCTCTGGGATTTTCTAAAGATTCTTCCTCTCCAACTGCCCTATATACCCCCCCCCCCACTCCCAGCAACTGCAGGTTACATTCATTCTCCTGAACCTCTGGGCCTCTCTCCTGTCTTTGCACTTGATCCTGCCTCGTCATTCCCTTTTCCCTCTCCTCCCCTTCCCTAGTCCCCCTCTTCTTGCTTGTGCCTTCTCTCTTGTCTAACTTCTTTGGGTCTATAGGCTGCATCATGTATGTTCTGTATTTTATGGCTAATATCCACTTATCAGTAGTATATACCATGCCTTTTGGGTCTGGGTTACCTCATTCAGGATGATATTTTCTAGTTCTATTTATTTGCCTGCAAAATTCATGATGCCTTTGTTTTTAATAGCTGAGTAGTACTCCATTTTATAAATGAGCCGCATTTTCTTTACCCATTCTTTTCTTGAGGGACATCTGTTTTGTTTTTTGTTTCTGGCTACTACAAATAAAGCTATGAACATAGTGGAGAATGTATCCTTGGGGTTTTGTGGAGCATCTTTTGGCCAGAAGAGGAATAGCTGAGTCTTCAGGTAGTTTCAGTTTTCTGAGAAACTGCCAGGTTGATTTCCAGACTGGTTGTACGAGTTTGCAGTCCTACCACTAATGGAAGAATATTTACCTTCCTCCACATACTAGCCAGAATGTGCTACATTCCTTGAATTTTTAATCTTGACCATTGTGATTGGTGAAAAGTAGACTCTCAGGGTCATTTTGATTTTTATTTCCCTAATGATTAGGATGTTGAGTATTTTTGTGTTGATGTTGATAAGTGAAATTGGTCTGAAGCTCTCCTTTTTGTGTGGTTTAGGTATCAGAATAACTGTGGCCTCATAGACTGAATTGGTTAGTGTTTCTTTCATTTCTGTTTTGTGGAATCGTTTGAGGAGTATTGGTATTATCTTTTCTTTGAATGTCTGGCAGCTAACCCTGAACTTTTTCTAGTTGGAAGATTTTTAATGACAGCTTCTCTTTCCTTAAGCGTTATGGGACTATTTAGATAGTTTACCTTATCTTGATGTAACTTTAGTGTGTAGTAACTGTCTAAAAAGTCATCCATTTTGTTTAGATTTTTCTGTTTTTTTTTTTTTTTTTGGAGTACTTTCAAAGTGAGATCTAATTTTTTGAATTTCCTCAGTTTCTGTTGTTATGTTTCCCTTTTCATTTTTGACTATTTCCTGTGGTCTACTCCTCTTGGGTGTGTTTGCTTCTTTTTGTTCTAGAGCGTTCAGATATGCTGTTAGGTTTCTAGTATATCTCTCTAATTTCTTCATGAAGGAATTTAGTGTGTTTTGAGTTCCAGATGGGCAAGGATGTGGGCTGGAACAGTGAGAAAGACATTAGCTTACCAAGTGAAGACATCAATTAAGCAGTTAGGTAAGGGGATTTGAAGTTCAAAGAGGATATTGCTGAGTGGATGAGATCTGAAAACCATTAGTATATAGAATGTATGTTTGAATCTTTGGACCTCATGAGTTCCCCATTGCAGTGAGTATGGATGAAGAAGAAAGGGAGCTGCAAAGTGAGCTCTGTTGTCTCTCAGTGGAATGTGCACATGCATGCTCACACACGAATGTGAGGAGAAAGAGAGAGAGAGAGAGAGAGAGAGAGAGAGAGAGAGAGAGAGAGAGAGAGAGAGAGAGGTTGGTGTATGGTCTTAAAGAATAGCTGAAATAAAAATTAGGAGAGTTCCAAAAAGCCAGATGAGGAGAATGTTTCATGTAGAAGGCAGGAAACAGCTATTAAATACCATAGCTGTTCAAATCAAAACAGGTGGATTTTTATTTTATTTATTTATTTTTGTGATATAAGACATTGAACCCTGGGCCTTACACATGGATAGGCAAACACTCTACACTAACTTACATGCCTTTATTCTTAAGACAATCCATGCAAGTGGCAATTTAGAAATTCCTGGTAAACAAGAGCTGTTTCGGTATGCTTGAAAGAAACACTTGGATTACGAGTGTTCATGGGACAGTGGGAAGTGTAAGGGGGAGAGTGAGCATGGATCGCCACTTCAAGAAGTTTTTCTTGAAGGAGAATGGAGAAGTAAGACTGTTATTAAAAGAATTACTGGCTCTTTATTAAATTTAGGAGATGTAATAGCTAAAGGAATAAGCTAGCAGGAAAGAATGAATGGCTTTGTGGTCTGGGTCTAGTATAGAGTGCTCTTCAACCTCTGTTTTGGTTTTATATACATCATTTAAGTTCACAAATATATGTAATCTTCCTATACCTTTAAAAGGGACATCTCAATAACTTTGGAGTGATATCATTTTGAGTTTAGGCTTCTTTTTTGACGTTGTATAATTTGATCTCTTTGAGCCCAGGAAAAATAACCCTAACAAAATTGGTGTAAAAATAGAGATAATAGATAAGAGATTTTCCTTCATTGCTGGGGGGTTGGTTCAGGAAGTTGTCATGCTAGCCAAACTCCCACTTGGTGAGCTCCTCAGCCATGGTGCCTAGGTTCTTGCTGCATCTAATTTGCTATTTTATCAGCCAGTGGTGACTGACTGGAGAGCTGCCCTGGAAGGGAAGCCCTCATAACCCTCCTGAATTCTGACAACGCTGGTTTCCATCAGTGATTCTTCTTTGCTTAAGCCTACTTAAAAGGCCCTTTACTTCTAAATAATGATGTTTACTTTGAAGTCATTTCTAGCTCTTTTGTATGATTATCTAATTTTTGTGCTCAATACAGACCATGAATTTCATGTGGTCCATGATGAATTCTTGAAATCATTTGTAAGATAGCAAGCATTCCCCACCCCAGAAGAAAGACCATGTTTCATTCACATTCTTAAAAGCAAGTCAGGAATAAGAAACTAAGATAATTCAAATTATTCAATTTCATAGACCTTTGGAGCTTTTATCTGTTCCACTGCTACACAGTAGCTTTGATTAAGGTTCTGATGAGGCCTCTTAGGGAAATTACTTCCTTCTGGTCAAGAGAATGAAATTTACCTTTGACTTTGGGTAGAGACTTAACATCCCAGGTTACTGAAAATGTAAGGACTAATCAAGTTGGGCTTATTGACCCCCTAGTTAAGAGAATACTCTCTAGGAAGGCAGATTTACCTAACATCATGCTAAAGAGGCGGGGAGGATAATTATTTCCTTAATGAGGTGATGTATTTTCTCTTCTCAGAACCCTTGTTGTCAGTACAGTTGCTATGGAGATGCTGTGAGTTTCTGTTAGGTTGACTTACTTTTCTGAATTCTGACTCAGAAAGGTACAGCATTTCCTTTTCTTTCTTTTGGATGATGGCCAGAGTCCAAGTATGTTTTCTGTCTTTCTTTGTCTCTCTTTCTCTGTCTCTCTCTTTCTCCCTTTCTTTCCTGGCCCTTATCCCCTGCCCCCCCACCCCCATGTGTGTGTGTGTGTGTGTGTGTGTGTGTGTGTGTGTGTGTGTCCTTGGAGGTCAGAAGAAGGCATTGGATTCGCTAGAGCTGAGGTTACAGGCGGTTATTTGGCTCCTGACAATTCTTCTGGGAGCAGTATGCACTCAGTTCCCGAGCCATCTCTTGGGGCTTTTCACTCTTCCATTTGACACTCTTGTCTTTTTCACCGTGTACCTGCTTGGTGAACCTTCCTCTATCCCTAACTCACAAAGCAGGATTTTCTCTCTTCCCCTTTCCTTCCACCTCCAGATAGCTGATAGAGCTGGCCTGCCTCATGGGTTTCCGTTTAAACTCTAGTAAAATTGCCCTTGAGCTTCTTTCAGATTCTGTTTTAAAATTTATATTAATGAGGCTAAGAATCCTGAGAGGGTACCCCCAAATATCTGCCTTACAACACGGCGGAGCGTCATGTAGCACCGCCCGGGAACACGGCGGAGCGTCGAGTAGCATCAGAACACGGCGGAGTTATGCTTCTGTCTTGGTGGAAAGAATGGTTTTCCAAATCTATCTAAAGTGGAAGAGTTGCCTCTAGGGCAGAAACAAGTCAAAAATTCCTGTGTCCCCCCCCTTTTTGGACCCTAGTAATCCAAGCTTTTCTGACCAGCACAAATGCTCACCTGGAAGTATTCTGATTCTTGTGTGTGATAACTGATTTTGTGTGTGTGTGTGTGTGTGTGTGTGTGTGTGTGTATGTGTGTGCCTAGCTTGGTGCTTAGAACATGGTAGGCATTCCAGAAATATTGCTGATGTCTGACTGCATTTCTTTATTTCTCAACCAGTAATGCATAGAAAAGGCAGTGATACGGAGGACCACGCTGCGTTTGTAAGGATTTAGCATACGACCAGGGTGGAATGTGACTATGTATACCCAAAGTAGCTATTGAGATAAAAATTCCTGAGAGAACTATAAAATTATCACCCAGTGTTTTTTACAAAAAAATTACAAAATCTGATTTCCCCACTATTATTAGACTCTAATAAATATTAGACTCCCTTTATTCCCCCAGGGGAGACCCAAGCATCCTGCAAGCAAAAGGAACACTAACTGTGCCCAGTGAATCACTCTGATAGTTTCAACCCTCTAGCTAGAACGAAGATCTTAGTTGATTTGCTTCCTCCACGAGCAGAGATTCAAATAGATTCTTGGTCTGCAAGACTAGAGAGGGACATGCGAAGAGAATGATCGCCTCCTTTGGGAACAAGAGACTCTTAAGAACCCTCCCAACAGTATGGAGCCCAGGAGCTCTGCACCAACACCTCTGCTACTGCTCACATCAGCTAAACTGCAAACCCTGCAGGGTAGGAGCTGGGCCTGCCTGATTCACCCGGAGAGGTCCAGGTTCCCATAAGCATCTCAGCTTAGAAGACCCATCAATCCTACCGACCAAAGTGCTGGATAAGGAAAACTGTGGGGTCAGCAGAGCTCGTGTTCTTCCAATTATCTCCCCCTGTCTTTCCACTCCTGACCTCATCTCATCAGCAGCCCAGGAGAACAGGACCAGGGAAATACACTTCAGCTTGCTACAAATCCCTAATGGCCTCAAACAATATCTCACTGACCGAGTACAGAGGCCAGAATTGTAGGAAGCACCGGTGGAGACGTCCTGAGGGGAAGGAACTGTGATCTTTTTCCTTGGGCATAACTAGCTGTTCTCCTTGCTGAGGACTTGAGACAAGAGCAGCCTTGCTAAACTCCCAGTTACAAAAGTGTGTCCATCTGTTCCAGGCTGAATGGAGTTAGAATTTAAAATCAAAGGGTAGAGAGATGGAGCGATTACAGTCTGTGAACAACTCCTGGAGGGTAGAGTGGGAGAATATGCTGGTATCAAGTTTACCTCTCAGATGCCTGTTAATTGTGTCATTTGAATTGAGTCCCTCTACCCTGGCAGAAACAAGGCTCAGTGTCCCACAAAGGAACACACAAAGTGAAAACGTTTTAGTGAGGTAATTTCTTTTTGCAGAAAGACTGTGCTAATACCCAAACTGGGGCAGCCAGCACACTGGGGCAGGGAGGTCACTTGGTTTTTATTTTAACCTAGGTGGTGACTTTTCTCTATAGTCTGAGTTCTGATCTCATCATATTTTAAGATTGGCTTACTTAAGCTGGCAAAAAGGAAATGAAGGAACAGGAGAATGAATTAGCTTCCTTTAGATCATCAAGTCCTGGAATATACTGTGTGTATGTGTGTCCTGGAATGTACTGTGTGTGTCTGTGTGTGTTTATGTGTGTGTGTGTGTGTGTGTGTGTGTGTGTGTGTGTAAATTTTACCAGAAGGAGATTAAAAGATTAGCACAAAAGCTTTATAAGGGAGGAATTTGGAGAGTGCTGGCCCTTGATAGACTTGGCACCTTTGATAGAAAAGCAAACAAAAAGAGTCCCCCCCCCCCCATCCACCCCACCTCTTAAGTCTTTATCAACTCCTTAGCATCAGATGGCATTCTGTTTGGCAAAAACAGCAGGAGATTTTTTCAAAAAAAAAAAAAATGTGTGCTTCATTTTAGGGAAACCTGTTTTAAAATTAGAAGGAAAAAGACCATATATACTCTTCGGTAATAAAAGAGGTGAGGACTTCATCTGTGTTGAGGCAGAATCAAGGTTGCCTTGCCTATGGGCAACTTTTCAAAGTTCAGAGAAATATCTATAAATTGAAGTTTTAAACTGTAAGGAGATTTACAGTTGTTGTAGGTGGTCCCTAGCTGGGGAATCAAGAGTTCTTCCTTGATGTAAAGACAGAGAAACTGTGGTTCAGAATTCAGAGGGTCAGAGCCATGCTGGGTCAAGATGAATGTCCTCCTCACGGTGGGTGTGGGAGAGGTTAGACCCTCCTCACAGTGGGTGTGGGAGAGGTTAGACCCTCCTCACAGTGGGTGTGGGAGAGGTTAGACCCTCCTCACAGTGGGTGTGGGAGAGGTTAGACCCTCCTCACAGTGGGTGTGGAGAGGTTAGACCCTCCTCACAGTGGGTGTGGGAGAGGTTAGACCCTCCTCACAGTGGGTGTGGGAGAGGTTAGACCCTCCTCACAGTGGGTGTGGGAGAGGTTAGACCCTCCTCACAGTGGGTGTGGGAGAGGTTAGACCCTCCTCACAGTGGGTGTGGAGAGGTTAGACCCTCCTCACAGTGGGTGTGGGAGAGGTTAGACCCTCCTCACAGTGGGTGTGGGAGAGGTTTGCTTCATCTGAGGAAAGGAAGCCAGGTAAGCAAATTAACCTGCTTGGGGTAGACCTTGCAAAATGAGCTTTGCACAGCTGCCTCCCACTATGCAAAGCCCTTGTTATGTAAACTCATTTGATGGACAGAAACTGTGAGAGTCCAGATGTTAGGAGTTGGAGTTTCCCTTAAACAAGCAGTTCTAGCTTTCACTATATCAACAGAATCTAAAACAGTGCTAAGACAGACAAGAACTCCACCAGAGTCTGTCCCTCCCAGAACCCTCCTCCCCAAATCCCAAACAAACCAGACTAGAACAACCAAAACAACCGAAAATAATTCCTAAAACTATTAACTAGCCTGCTATTGTCTGGCATCCCTGGATTAAGATTTCGGAGAGGATAAAAACGTAAGTGCTGAACAAGGAGGCTCCATTGCTTAATTAGGTCTTACTAATTGTTTTGCCTGATTTAACCTTTTTCTACCTCATTTCTTTCTCACTGACATTGTGAGCTTCAACTCAGCTCTTCTGGGGCCAGCACAATTTGTTAGGGAGGGGACCTCTAAACCAGTCTATGTCACCTTTGATGGAACTATAGATCCTTAGGAAGTTTAGCAAAAGGAGACCAGACAAGAGTGGCTACAGGGAGCTCCCAATTCCTACATGTGTAAAATCAAGGGAGAATAAGATTGGGAGTCAATAGAAGATAATCATTAATATAAAATTTTAATTGTTTTAATTTTTAAACTTCCAAAACAGCAAATTAGCAGCCCTCTGTTACACTAATGGGTTTTCTCAGCTTTAGTGCCTAAAGGAATATCTACTGATTTAGCCTTAGCAATATGCAGTAGCTGCTTTTTTAAAAAGTGAAATAAAACACTATATCTACTGGTTTAGCACACCATCCAGTAGTTATTCTAACATTGAGATAAAACACTGCCAGTTAGTTTTATGTCAACTTGACACAAGCTGAAGTCATCTAAAAGGAGGGAACCTCAATTTAGAAAAATGTCTCCCTAAGATATGGCTATAGGGCATTTTTAAAACTTACTGATTGATGGGGTGGGTGGTGCTACAATAATGGATGGTGGTCTGGCCATCCTGGGCTCCGTAAGAAAGCAGGCTGAACAAAGCCATGATGAACAAGCCAGTGAGCAACACCCCTTTCATGACAGGTTCCTTCCCTGTTTGAGTTCTTGTCCTGACTTCCTTCCATGATGAATTCTGATGTGGAAATGTAAGCCAAATAAATCCTTTTCTCTCCAACTTGCCTTTGGTCATGGTGTTTCATCATAGCATGGAAACCCTAATTAACAAGACATATTTGTTTGGTTTCAGACCTGGAGACAAAGGACTGAGGCTCATAGTTTACACAACAAAGCAGACCTGGCCTCCAGGTTCTTGAAACATCCCTCAGTCCCTACCTGGCATACCCTACCCCAAACCTTGAACTTTCCAGCCCAGGGGCTGGGCTGCCCTCCCCCTGAGGCTCTCCCCTATATAATCCAGACATTTTGGTCACTCTCTTTCTCCTTCTTTTTATTTTCTGTCTCCAACTCATTCTCCTCCCCCTTCTCCATTTCTCTCTCTGTGTACATGGGCTTTCTCTCTCCCTACCGTCCCCTTTACCCAGTGAGCTCATTCACCTGAAAGCAGCTTCCCAGTAAACCAGACTTTTTTTAAATTTAACAACTTTATTTTACAAAACAAATATAAATGTACAGATTTTAAGCATTTTTGCATAAAATTATACAATACATTTTTGTCAATACTTTTTTTTCAGATTTTAAAATAATTTTTACATAAAACTATATGAATATATTTTTTAGTCAGTACTTGATTTTTTTTAAAGGTTTGATAGTATGCATTGAAAAATTAATAGTTACAATGACCATAAAGTACATGTAAAACAAAATGTAACATGGAAATAGTCAAAGTTTTCTTGTGTAAAGATTTTTTTTGTTTTATTTTGTTTTGTTTTGTTTCCTTTATTTCTTGGACTTCATACAGTCTGTGAGTTATTTCTGGGGCAGTGCGAGCCTCTGGGGTTAGCATCCCACTATCAGTGACTGCATATTATGTCTGTTCTTTTGTGACTGGGTTATCTCACTCAGGATGATATTCTCTAGATGCAGCCATTTTCTTAAGAATTTGGTCAAGTCATTATTTCTGGTGTCTGAGTAGTATTCCATTATGTAAATGTACCACAATTTTTGTATCCATTCATCTTCTGAAGGACATCTGGGTTCTTTCCAGCTTCTGGCTATTATGAACATTGTGGTGCATATATCTTTGTTGTGTACTAAGGTGTCTCTGGGGTATATGCCCAGAAGTGGAATAGCTGGGTCTTCAGGTAGTATTATGTCCAATTTTCTGAGGTATCACCAGACTGATTTCCAGAGTGGTTGTATGAGTTTGCAACCCCACCAACAGTGGAGAAGTGTTCCTCTTTCTCTGCAACCTCGCCAGCATCTGTTGTCATCTGAGTTTTGGATCTTCCCCAGTCTGACTGGTGTGAGGTGGAATCTCAGGGTTGTTTTGATTTGCATTTCCCTGATGGCTAAGGATGTCTAGCACTTCCTCAGATATTTCACAGCCATTCGATATTCCTCAACTGAGAACGTTTTGTTTAGCTCTGTACCCCATTTTTAAATAGGGTTATTTGATTCTCTGGTGTCTAGCTTTTTGAGTTCTTTGTATACCTTAGATATTAGGCCTCTATCTGATGTGGAGTTGGTAAAGATCTTTTCCCATTCTGTTGGCTGCCGTTTTGTTTTCTTGACAATGTCCTTAGCCTTACAGAAACTTTGCAATCTCATTAAGTCCCATTTGTTAATCTTTGACCTTAGAGCTTGAGCCATTGGTGTTTTGTTCAGAAAATTTTCTCCTGTGCCTATATGTTCTAAAGTTTTCCCTACTTTCTCATCTAATAGTTTCAATGTATCTGGTTTAATGTGGAGATCTTTGATCCACTTACACTTGAGCTTTGTACAAGGAGATAAGAAAGGGTCTATTTTCATTCTTTTGCATGCTGAGTGCCAGTTGAACCAGCACCATTTGTTGAATAGGCTGTCCTTTTTCCATTGAATGTCTATGGCTCCTTTGTCAAAAATCAGGTGACCATATACAAGAGGGCTCATTTCTGGATCTTCTATTCTATTCCATTGATCCACATGCCTATTTCTGTACCAGTACCATGGAGTTTTCAGCACAATTGCCTTGTAATATAGCTTGAGGTCAGGGATAGTGATTCCCACAGATGTTTTCCTGTTGTTGAGGATGGATTTCACTATTCTAGATCTTTTGTTGTTCCATATGAAATTGCACATTGATCTTTCCAATTCCATGAAGAACTGTGTTGGAATTTTGGTGGGGATTGCGTTGAATATGTAGATTGCTTTTGGTAGGATGGCCATTTTTAAGATGTTGACCTTTCCAATCCATGAGCATGAGAGATCTTTCCATTTTCTGAAATCTTCCTCGATTTCCTTCTTTAGAGGTTTGAAGTTCTTGTCCTACAGGTCCTTTACTTGCTTAGTTAGAGTCACACCAAGGTATTTCATAGTTTTTGTGGCGATTGTGAAGGGTACCTTTTCCCTAATTTCTTTCTCCACATGTTTGTCCTTTGAGTATAGGAAGGCTACTGATTTGTTTGAGTTAATTATGTATCCAGTCACTTTGCTGAACTTGTTTATCAGCTGTAGGAGTTCTCTGGTGGAATTTTTGGGGTCACTTAAGTACACTATCATGTCATCGGCAAATAGTGATGTTTTTATCTCTTCCTTTCTGATTTGTATCCCCTTGATCTCCTTTTGCTGTATAATTGCTCCAGCTAGGACTGCCAATACTATGTTGAATAGGTAGGGGGAGAGTGGGCAGCCTTGTCGAGTCCCTGATTTTAGTGGGATTGCTTCAAGTTTCCCACCATTAAGTTTGATGTTGGCTGTTGGTTTGCTGTATATTGCTTTTATTATGTTTAAGTATGGACCTTGGATTCCTGTTCTTTTCAAGAGTTTTAACATGAAGGGGTGCTGAATTTTGTCAAATGCTTTCTCAGCATCTAGTGAGATGACCATGTGATTTTGTTCTTTGAGTTTGTTTATATGGTGGATTACATTGATGGATTTCTTTATATTAAACCATCCCTGCATCCCAGGGATGAATCCTACTTGGTCATGATGAATGATCGTTTTGATGTGTTCTTGGATTCGGTTTGCAAGGATTTTGTTGAGTATTTTTGCATCAATGTTCATAAGTGAGATTGGTCTGAAGTTCTCTTTCCTTGTAGGGTCTTTGTGTGGTTTAGGTCCGAGGTTTATTGTAGCCTCAAAAAATGAGTTAGGTATTATTCCATCTGATTCTATCTTTTGGAATAGTTTGGAGAGTATTGGTGTTATATCCGCAATAAATGTCTGATAAAATTCTGCACTGAACCTGTCTGGACCTGGGATTTTTTTGGTTGGGAGGCTTTGGATGACTTCTTCTATTGCTTTAGATGTTATAGGGTTATTTAGATGGTTTACTTGGTCCTGGTTTAACTTTCGGATCTTGTATCTGTCTAGGAATTCATCTATTTCCTCCAGATTTTCCAATTTTGTGGAGTATAAGTTTTTGTAGTAGGATCTGATGATTTCTTGAATTTCCTCAGTTTCGGTTGTTATGTCTCCACTTTCCTTTCTGATTTTGTTAATTTGTATACTCTCTCTTTGCCCTTTAGTTAGTCTGGGTAGGGGTTTATCAATCTTGTTGATTTTCTCAAAGAACCAGCTCTTGGTTTTGTTTATTTTTTCAATGGTTCTTTTTGTTTCTATTTGGTCTATTTCTGCCCTAATTTTGATTATTTCTTGCCATCTACTCTTCTTGGATATATCTGCTTCCTTTTGTTCTAGTGCTTTTAGCTGTGCTGTCTGGTTGCTGATGTAAGCTCTCTCCAGTTTCTTTTTAGAAGCACTTAGGGCTATGAGTTTTCCTCTCAGTACTGCTTTCATTGCACCCCATAGGTTTGGGTATATTGTGTTTTCATTTTCGTTGAATTCTAGAAAATCCTTAATTTCCTTCTTTATTTCTTCTTTGACCCTGCAATCGTTTAACAGAGCATTGTTTAGTTTCCATGTGTATGTGGGCATTTTGTTGTCTTTGTTGTTGTTAAAGACCAGCCGTAGACCATGGTGATCTGAGAGGATGCATGGGAATATTTCAATCTTTTTATATGGATTGAGGCTCGTTCTGTGTCCAATTATGTGGTCAATTTTTGAGAAGGTGCCATGGGCTGGTGAAAAGAAGGTGTATTCTTTTACTTTAGGATGATATGTTCTGTATATATCTATTAATTCTAGTTGGTTCAAAGTCTCTGCTACTTTTGCAGTGTCCTTGTTCAGTTTCTGTCTCCATGATCTGTCCATTGGTGAGAGTGGGGCATTAAAGTCTCCCACTATTATTGTGTGGGGTGAAATGTATTTTTTGAGCTTTAGTAGGGTTTCTTTTATGAATGTGGGTGCTTTTTTATTTGGAGCATATATATTAAGGATTGAAAGTACCTCCTGACAGATTTCCCTGGTAATGAGTAAAAAGTGTCCTTCCTTATCTTTTTTGATAACTTTTGGTTGGCAATTTACTTTATTCAATATTAGAATAGCCACTCCAGCTTGCTTCTTGGAGCTGTTTGCTTGGAAGTTTTTTCCCACCCTTTTACTCTGAGATAATGTCTGTCTTTGTCTCTGAGATGAGTTTCCTGTATGCAGCAAAAGGCTGGATTTTGTTTATGTATCCAGTCTGATAGCCTATGTCTCTTTATTAGGGAGTTGAGTTCATTTATGTTAATAGATATCAAGGAATAGTTGTTTCTGTTTCCTGCTATTATTGCTTTTGTGGGTTGATTTGTGTCTGTGTCTTTTTCTTCTTTTAGGTTTCTTGTTTAGGAGTTTTCTTGTTTTTACTAGGCTGTATTTTTTCTCATTGTATTGGGTTTTCCACCTATAATTCGTTGTAGTGCTGGGTTGTGGTCAGATATTGTGTAAATTTTGATTTGTCTTGAAATATCTTCATCTCTCCATCGATGGTGATTGATAGTTTTGCTGGGTATAGCAGCTTTGGCTGGCACTTGTGTTCTCTTAGGGTCTGCATGATGTCTGTCCAGGCTCTCCTAGCTTTCATAGTCTCTGTTGAGAAGTCGGGTGTGATTCTGATTGGCCTGCCTTTATATGTTACCTGCCCTTTTTCCCTTACTGCTTTTAGTATTCTTTCTTTGCTTTGGGCAGTTGGTGTTTTGACCATTATGTGTCGGGAGGTATTTCTTTTCTGGTCCAACCTATTTGGAGTTCTGAAGGCTTATTTTATGCTCGTGGTCATCTCATTCTTGAGGGTAGGGAAGTTTTCTTCTATGATTTTGTTGAAGATATTTACTGTGCCTCTTAGTTGATACTCTTCTCCCTCCTCTATTCCTATTATCCTTAGGTTCGGTCTTTTCATTGTGTCCTGGATCTCCTGGACATTTTGGGTTAGGAGCTTTTTGTTTTTTGCATCTTCTCTGGCTGTTTTGTCTATGTTTACAATGTTGTCTTCTGCCCCCGAGATTCTCTCTTCCTTCTCTTGTAATCTATTGGAAATGCTTGCTTCTGTGACTCCTGATTTCTTTTTTAGGTGTTCTACCTCTAGGGTTATCTCTTTTAGTGTTTTCTTTATTGTGTCAATTTCCAGTTTAAATTCCCTCTTCCATTCCTTCATCTTTTTGGTTCTGTTTTCCTCTAGTTCTTTGAGTGTTTTTCTTGTTTCCTCTTTAAAAGCTTCTGAATATTTTTGCTTTTTCTCCCGTTCTTGTTTAAGTATCTCTATCAGCATCTTGAGGTATGATTTCAGGTCTGCGTCTTCTTTTTCTGGAGTGTTTGGAATTCCGATGTTTGCTGTTATGGGAGAGCTGGGTTCTGGTGTTGCCAGGTTGTCTTGGCTTCCTTGGGATATACTCTTTTGCTTTCCTCTTGCCATTTTGTTGTCAATGATGTTTTCTCGCCTTTCCCTTGTATCTGGTCTGTGTCCCTGGATCTCCCCTGGTTTAGGTGGCATATGGACCGAGCTCTGTTCTATGCCTCAGAGTCGCCAGGTGAGAAAAGAAGTTCCAAAGTTCTGTTTCTGGTCCCTGGATCAGGCAGGTAGGAGGGTTCGCTTTCCGTGCGCATTCCGCAGAGATCTCTCTGCTCCCTGGCTGCCTAGATCTCCTACTCACCAGTGTTTCAACCTTTAGGAGCTGGCGGTCTGAGTCGCATATGGGCCGGGCTCTGTTCTGTGCCCTGAAGTCGCCGCAGGGTGAAAACAGAAGTTCCAAAGTTCTGTTCCTGGTCCCTGGATCAGGCAGGGCTGGGCTCTGTTCTGCGCTCTCTAAACCAGCCTTTAATATAATCTAATCTGGCTTGAATTGCCTCCTTTCAGTGGCAGTGGAAAAATAGCCTATTAACAATGACCAAGACAATTTATAGAGGAAAGGGTTTATTTGGTCTTATGGTTCTAGAGGGTCAGAATCTGTGATGGTAGAGAAACAGCATAGCAGCAGGGACAGGAGAAAGTTGAAGGCTCATGTCGTGACCATTAAACAAGAAGCAAAGGGAAAGAGCCCTGGGAATCACAAATGTTTTGAACTATCAAAGCCAGCTCCCACTGACACACCTCCTCCAGCAAGGCCACATCTCCTGAACCTACCCAAACAGTGCCACCAACTGGGGACCAAGTGTTCAAATATCTGTGCCTATGGGGGGCATTCTCATTCAATCCACCGCAGACTGTCTCTTCATCCCTGTCCTTGTCCACCCTCTTCCTTTTTTTCTAGATATATTTCCAAAGGAGATTTCTGGTGATTCTCTTGCTTCAGCTCCACTCCTTGCTAGGTTTATAGGCATGCTAGAAGTAAGGACATCAATCTCATTTTCTATTTTTATTGTCACGGTCAGGTACTTTGTTACTTAGATCATGATCTTTAACATTCTCACCGATTCATAGAAAACTATAAGCTAGTTGTGCAATTGGAATGCCACTGTTTATTCATGTTTTTTCTCTTTCTTTACAGCCAACAAAGGAAGAAAGTGAGACTCTTGAAAATTAAAGTACCAAATATGGACTAATAATAGCATAAAATTGGCATATCAATACTGATTGTAAATTCTATAATTTATCTATGTGTGTGTTAGTGTGTGTCTATGCCTGCTTCAGCCACAAGTTGACTCTGGGTGTCTTCCTTAGGCTCTTTCAGACCATTATTGTTACTTTTGAGACACTGTCATTGTGGAGCCTCCGTTGCCATTTAACCCTGGATAGGTAGATATCTGCCTGCCTCTTCCACTGTGCTCTTTTTAAAACTTTTAGTTAATGTATGATTACATCCTTTTCCCCCTCAGCCTTCCTATGTCATCCCTTTCTAGCCTCTCCCCTCTTCCACACCCCTATAATCCTTCTCAATTTTCTAGCCTCTTTTTCTATGCTTATTGATTTACACGTACAGTGCTATCCCTCTGTCATGTTACCGTGTCTGCTTGTGCTGTCATTGTTCTGGTCTTGATAGGCAAGCCATGTTGTTGTGTCCACCTTATTGTTTGAAATAGGTGTTCTCGCTGAACCTAGAGATTGCCAATTCAGCTAGAAAAGTGACCCCCTGTCACTGTGCTCTTAATGCACTACAAGTGTGTGCCTTGGGTCAACTCAAGTCCTTAAGCTTGCATGTGGCAAGGAAGCCTTTTCCAACTGAGCCATCTCCCTCCACCTCCTCACTTTATACGTTGTGTAAATCAAGAAGGGAATGTTGAAATGCTTTGTTGGCCTTCAGAACTACTAAAGATGGATTTAGAAAATACACTTTCATTTTCCAATGCATATGCATGGGAAGCCCCATATGTGGCAGGCACTCTGTTAGCCTAAGCGCTGGAGCTTGTGAGGCTGAACATGACAGACTGAGCCTTCTCACCAGGAACTTACAGCCTCCCACAGTAATAAATAGAGACATCGAGGCTGTAAGTGCACCTAAGGAGAGACACTTCTCCCTTTTCACCTCCATTGCCAAACAGGCTGTTAATACAGGTCATTGCAAGCATCTCTGTAACTCAAAGAATTTCTATTTATTAGCAAAATATGCTGCGTGGAGAACCCAATACTGAACCTGAGAGCTCACATATGTTTTGTGTGTTCCTCTGGAACACACTGCATCAGGAAATGCGGTTTCCATCACACGTGTAGATGCAATTAAACTGTTTCCCTGGCATCTTTCATCTCTCTTGGGCTTTCTTCCCTGTGCCTCAGATTTAGAACCACCAAACAGATGTTTAGATCCAAATGTTCTCCCAGCATAAGATAACCATGAACAGATCTCACAGTTAATGAATAAGGACACACTAAACATGTACTAGCAGGGATTCTGATCTTTAGTAATCCTTAGATTTAAAAGAGGTTTTTTTTGTTTTGTTTTGTTTTTTTTTTTTGTTTTTTGTTTTTTGTTTTGTATTCTTCAAGGGCAGGCTCATTGTGTAGAGCAAGGACCATGAAGCTGTCTCTGATGGCCACTGCTGGAGGATTGGAAAGGGAGAGCTGCAATAATCCTTTGGCTACATTTGAAGCAGATTTTGCTTGGAGGCAATAAAGTAGGTTAAATACTTAAGCACTTAAGGCTAGATTATTACCAAGGCTCTGCCATGCTTTATGATGGCGGGGATTAGCCTGTGTTCCTATCCATGTCTGAGGTGATTCTGGCTCTCCACCTTTAGCGGTGTCAATTTGATTGTTGTAACACAATCTGGCTGTATGCTGGTGTGAACTGTCAAATTTACTTTCTGTACCATGTCCAGATGACAGTTTTCTCACCCAGTGACACACGTGTACTGACGTGCCTATAGCAAGGGTAGTTAAGACAGCAGTTCCTCCTGTATTCTTAATATTAGACATTAGCATGGCCTCTGGGTGTACAGGGATATGGAGAAGGGGTCTCCAAACAAGCAGAGCTTAAGTCTAGAGCAGTGGTTCTCAGCCTTCCTAGCTGCCATTCTTGGATACAGTCTCTCCTGTTGTGGTGACCCCACCATAAAATTATTTTGTTGCTACTTTGTAACTATGCTTTTGCTACTATTATGACTCACAATGAAAATACATGTGTTTCACCTTAGGGTGACTCCTGTGAAAGGGTTGTTAGAGCCCCAGTGGGGGCATCATGCTTAGGTCCTAGAGCCAGAGATGGAGCCCTAAAGCCTTTGTTTAGTCACATGCCAGTCACTGTGCTAAGGGTTTGACAAAAACCGTTGCTTACAGTAAATGTTCTCACAACATTCCAGTGACCTAGATAATATCATAAGCCCTATTTCCAGGGCAAGATTGCTAAAGCTCTTTGCCCATGTCACCCATTCACCCAGCTAGAAAATGCAGAGCCAGGCCCCAGAGGCAGAGCCAGGCCCCGGAGCTTCTGATTTACAAGCTTGTGGTTCTGGCTGCTCAGTCTTCTGCTGCTGCTGCTGCTGCTGCTGCTGTGTGTGTGTGTGTGTGTGTGTGTGTGTGTGTGTGTGTGTGTGTGAAGTTAATTACACACATTCAGTGAAACACTGCCTTACTATAACATTTTCCCATGGGTACAGACTGTATTTGGAATATATTCACCATTTCCCTCATTCCCACTGCCTTGTTTCTTCTCCTCAGCTAATCTGTCTTCTACAGTTCTTTCCCACTGTGTGTGAGCCCACTTCCTCCAGGCTTGCTTATAGAAGTGTGCGCAGTTCAGCAGTGGCTCTCCACTGAAGAAAGTCTGACTACAGCAGCAGCAACTGACTGACAATTCTTGGGGGCTCTCAGGAAGTTTATAGATTTATTTAGCTGAAGTGGGGCCTGAAGACAAGGAGTTATGACAAATTTGAAGCTGTGACCCAGAGCTCTTGGGCTCACAGAACTGGGCTTGTGTGACATCTGTACCATTCAGTTCACTGACACCCAAAACCTTCCAGTTGTCCCCAACCCTTCCTGGCCTTTTCTCACTTAAATCTAGATGGCCTGTGAACCTTGGTTGTGAGTTAGACTCTGCCATCGGATTCCAGCTGGGTTTACATTTCAGCTCTGCCACTTTCCTACTGGGTGATTTTGGGCAAATTAATCAGTGTCTCTGTGTTTCAGTTCTCTTTGTCTGTAAAACGGGGATGGTAATGATAGCCATCGTTTAACATTACCCTTGGGGTGAAGCAGAAGTGCTACTCACAACGCTTGGCAAATGTTTTCTATCAACAACGTTTGCACCGTCCTTTTTCTTTTCTAGGTGAAGCCTCCCTCTTCCTAAGTCCAGGCAAACCCAGCCCCTGGCCCAGTCTCCTGGCCTCCCCTGTCTTGTTCTATCAGGAGATGAAGGCATGCTCTGTTCATCTTGTTCTGTTGATCAGGAACCTAATGAGCTGCAGCTGCAATGCTCAACCTTCCTAATGCTGCAACCCTGTGACACAGTTCCTCTTGTTGCGGTGATCCCCAATCATAAGATTATTTTATTTTGCTACCCCATAATTATGATTTTGCTACTGTTATGACTTGCAGTATTTTCTGGTCGCCTTAGGAGACCCTTGTTAAGAACAAGGTCAGGCTTCTAACTCTTCTTGCCAGTTGCAAAACTAGACTCAAAATGCATTAACTACTTACATGTAAGGCCCAGACTGTACAACTACTAGAAGGCAAGGAGGTGTATGCATCAGGACGCTACAACAGCCCAGTATTATTTTAGACAAACACAGAAAAGCAGGAAACAAAACTAAACATAGATAATGGAAGTGCAGCACAGGAGGCCCGTGAGAGACCACCTACTGCACTGGGAGAGAGACCACCTACTTTACTGCATTGGGAGAGAGACCACCTACTGCACTGGGAGAGAGACCACCTACTGCACTGGGGTAGAGACCTCCTACTACACTGGAGGAGAGACCACCTACTGCACTGGGAGAGAGACCACCTACTGCACTGGGACAGAGACCACCTGCTGCACTGGGAGAGAGACCACCTACTGCACTGGGAGAGAGACCACCTACTGCACTGGGAGAGAGACCACCTACTGCACTGGGAGAGAGACCACCTACTGCACTGGAGGAGAGACCACCTGCTGCACTGGAGGAGAGAGACCAGCTACTGCACTGGGAGAGAGACCACCTACTGCACTGGGGTAGAGACCTCCTACTACACTGGAGGAGAGACCACCTACTGCACTGGGAGAGAGACCACCTACTGCACTGGGACAGAGACCACCTGCTGCACTGGGAGAGAGACCACCTACTGCACTGGGAGAGAGACCACCTACTGCACTGGGAGAGAGACCACCTACTGCACTGGGAGAGAGACCACCTACTGCACTGGAGGAGAGACCACCTGCTGCACTGGAGGAGAGAGACCAGCTACTGCACTGGGAGAGAGACCACCTACTGCACTGGAGGAGAGACCACCTGCTGCACTGGAGGAGAGACCACCTGCTGCACTGGAGGAGAGACCACCTGCTGCACTGGAGGAGAGACCACCTACTGCACTGGAGGAGAGACCACCTACTGCACTGGAGGAGAGACCACCTACTGCACTGGAGGAGAGACCACCTACTGCACTGGAGGAGAGACCACCTGCTGCACTGGAGGAGAGACCACCTACTGCACTGGAGGAGAGACCACCTGCTGCACTGGAGGAGAGACCACCTACTGCACTGGAGGAGAGACCACCTACTGCACTGGAGGAGAGACCACCTGCTGCACTGGAGGAGAGACCACCTGCTGCACTGGAGGAGAGACCAGCTACTTCACTGGAGGAGAGACCTCCTGCTGCACTGGGGGAGAGACCACCTGCTGCACTGGAGGAGAGACCACCTGCTGCACTGGGGGAGATGCTTAGAAACTTTATCTGACAAGGGGTTAACAGCAAGAGCAACAGCAGAAACCCAAATACAATAACCCATACAAATTTAAAAATGAGTGATTGACATTAGCTGTCACTTTGCCCACGGAACAATCTCCTGACCCCTGAAAATGAACGTTCCCAGGACAAGAAATGAACAGAGCCAAGCTGAATACCATGTGGTTTAGAATCCCCATGCTGGAATTGGACTGTCCCAGCTTGAAACCTGCTCTGTTACCTTGTAGCTGTGTGACACTGAACAGAGTTACCAGATACTGGATGCTAGCACTATTTCCAAACTGGGGAAAGTGGGTGATTGACCGACATGATCATTTCTCCATGTAGACTTCCAAGGCTGGGGCTGTAGCTGAGGGGTGGAACACTTGCCTAGCATGCACTGGGCTGAGCTTAGTCCTCACTGTCACAAACAAACAACTCATGCAAATGGCTAACCGTGTAGGAAAGATTACTTTGAAAGAATCAAGGGCTCTTCAGACCACAGGGAAGCATGTGACATTACCATAGAGATTTGATTCATCTTGTCTTATGAGGAAATCAACTAGATGTATCACTTAGAGCAAGACAAATAGTTCTGAATTTACATATGTAATACTTGAAAAGACACCAAGGGTTGAATGCAGAAAGAAGTTATGTAAGTCATAGCTAGTTGAGCTATAACTATATTCATTTATTCTAGGGTAGCTATTCAGAGGAGTGATCTTCCTACACTGGAACTTTTAAGTGGAAATACACATCTTAAAACAAAATGGAGCATGTATTCATAAAGAATCTTGTGAAAAGGTTAGCAACAGCATTGCTCATAACAGACTGGACACAACCCTGCCATTGCCCATCAGCTTCTGAATAGCTAACCAAAGGATAATCTATCCATAATAAGGAATATTACTCAGTGATAAAAAAGAAGCAGGCTATCACAATGTACATTATATGGAAGGATTAAAAAAATAAACTTTATTAAGGGAAAGTTCGAAGCATTGCATGTTACATAGTATCATTTGCATGGCATCCTAGAAAAGGCCAACAGATATCAGAGAACAGATGTTTGGTTGCCTGGGGTCTGGGTGGAGGGGTGTACTGTTTACAGAGGAACATAATTGGATGTTTATTATGTTCAAACTAGTGAATGCTTTCATTGAGTGGTTACAAGACGCCATGGCTGGACATATTACCTATATTTGTTAAGCTGCACAGTCAAAATGAGTGAATCTTATTATATGTAATTTTTATCTAAATAAATTTGAAAGTTTCTTCTAGTTGTGTCAAAGGAATAGGCCCTGATCATTCCCCTCCTGCCTATACTTTTCCCTCATAGCTCCAGCATCTCTTGTCCCCTACACTGGCTCTCATAAGGGCTTTTTAGACATATGTTTAAGGTACTTAAATAGCTCAAAATCAGTTAAGTTATATATATTCATATGTCAGATTTTTGATTTTGAGACAAGGTCTCTCTGTTATATAGACCTAGGCATCCTAGAACTCACGATGTAGACCAGGCTAGCCTCAAACTCATGGAAACCTGCCTTGCTCTATTTCCCAAGTGCTAGGATTAAAGGGGTGCTTCACCAGGCCTGACCAGAGGGCAGCTCTTGATAGCTAATATTATTAAAAATTCTCTTTTGGAACACTTCTCCATTGCTAGTGGGAGTGCAAACTTGTACAACAACTTTGTAAATCAATTTGAAAAATGACTTTGTAATCACAAATTTAGGTATAAAGCCATCTCAAGACTCAGCTATATCACTCCTGGGCATATACCTTAAAGAAGCTCCACCATACCACAAGAACACATGCTGAACTATGTTCATAGCAGCTTTATTCATAATAGCCAAAAACTGAAAATAATCTAGATGATGTGGATGAAGAATGGATGAAGAAAATGTTCATGTACATTTACATAATAGAATATTATTCTTCTATCAAAAACAAGTACATCATAAAATTTGCAGGCAAATGTATGGAACTAGAAAACAGTATCCTGAGTGAGGCAACTCAGACTCAGAAAGAGAAGCATGGTCTGTGCTTACTTATAAGCGAATATTAGTCATAAA
Organism: Micromys minutus; assembly: GCF_963924665.1. NCBI lineage: Eukaryota > Metazoa > Chordata > Mammalia > Rodentia > Muridae > Micromys > Micromys minutus. Next base: position 42,200,766 of record NC_137961.1, on the reverse strand, counting down.
CTACAGGATGACCATGCTACAAAACACAGACATTAAGTTGCTAAGTAACAGGGAGAGCCCAAGGGGGCACACTTGAATCTCACTGAGGAGATGTATTAGATGTCAAGGACAGATGGAAGGAGGAGAGTAGGGGTGGGGGTAGAGAAGGGAACAGGAGTGATGAGGTGGGGAGGACAGAGGGAGAGTTCTGGGAGATACAACTGGAACAGGAGGTGGGGGCATATCTGAGATGAGCTAGAAATCAAGAAGAATGGAAACTCCCAGGAATCGATGAGGGTCACCCTAGCTAGGACTCCTCGAAATGAAGGATATGAAGCCTGAACCAGCCATCTTCTGTAACCATGCAAGACTTTCAATAGAGGGATGAGGCAACCAACCTAGCTACAAAACCTTACAATTTTTTACAAAAACGCACAATTTTTTCTGGCCCACAGCATGTTCAGAGGTGGAGGATGTAGCAGAATTTGAGGGAAGGGCCAACCAGTGACTGACCCCGTTGAGACTAATGCCATAAGATGGAGCCCACCCCTCACATTATTGATGATATTCCGCTATACCTGTAGACAGGGCTCTAGCATAAATGTCATCAGAGGGTCTCACCCAGCAACTGTTGGAGGCTGATTGTCTTCGTCAGGGCCTGGGGTCAGATTATTATGTGTCCTAGTTAGGATTTTTATTCCTGCACATATTTGGGGAGGACTGTGGAAGGACTTTGGAACTTTTGAACTAGAAGAGCCACTGGGATGTTAAGAACTCTGTGGGATGTTCTGTAGGAGCTTGGAAGATAATGTTGAGAACAGTGCAGAAGATGGAGTCCTGGCTTGTGAAATTTCAGAGGGAAGATTAAAGACTCTTATCAGGGCTGTTGCTGTTTGAGTTGTGAAGAGTCTGTGGTTTTAGTTAGCTGGGGCTGATGGATCAACTGTGATTAACAAGATGTCAGAACTACTAAAGCAAAACCTTTGCATTACTGAGACTATTGATGCTGGTCAGCTGGAGCTAAGAAATTAGTGGTGATTAAGAAGAGACCAGCATCACTGAGATGAAATCTTCTGGGTAATGTTTTCTGAGAGCACAAAGAGGCTGTGTTCCAGAGATAGCCATGGTTGTACCTCGTGCTGTGGCTGGATTTAGCAATGTGTAAGATTCACCCCAGTGGTACTGGCTTTGAAGGAATGAAGGGGTCATGGAGAGAGGCTGAGGCTTGGCACTGTGAGAGGCCATGAAAGGCCATTGGTGAAGGTGTAGCCTCAGTTGCAATTAGTGTCCCAGGACTGACAGCAGTGTTTTTGGAGATGCCAGTACCATGACATGACCACCAAGAACAGCAGCGGCAGTGGAGAACAGGCAGCTGGAGCCTAGAAGACAAGGTGTGTGCTACAAGCGCAGAGCTGGAGAAGTGACCCAAGCCCTTGGAGGAGCCCAGAAGTTTGTAAGTGAATTCCCAGACATTGGATGGTTAGAGATTGAATTTGCTTTTGATTGTGACTGTACCCTGATATTTTTCCCTCTTGGAGCCCACAGTTAAGAGACTTTGAATTGTAAAAAGACTTTGATTTTTAAAAGAGATTGGATATTTTAAAGGGACTGCAATTTTAATATGTAAGAATTTGTAAAGACTGTGGGACTCTTAGGGTTATTTAGATCTTGGAGATGAATAATTGAGGGTTGAGACTTAATAGTGTTACGTTTGTGTGTCAAGTTAACAAGGGGTCAATTGTACTGGCTGGTTTTGTGTCAACTTGACACAAGCTGGAGTTATTACAGAGAAGGGAGGCTCAATTGAGGAAATGCCTCCATGAGATCCAGCTGTAAGGCATTTTCTCAACTAGTGATCAAGTAGGGAGGGCCCAGTCCATTGTGGGTGGAGCCATCCCTGGCCCAGCCCATTGTGGGTGGAGCCATCCCTGAGCTGGTAGACCTGGGTTCTATAAGAAAGCAGGCTGAACAAGCCAGGGGAAGCAAGCCAGTAAGTGACATCCCTCCATGGCTTCTGCATCAGCTCCTGCTTCCTGACCTGCTTGAGTTCCAGTCCTGACTTCCTTTGTTGACGAACAGCGATATGGAAGTGTAAGCTGAGTAAACCCTTTCCTCCCCAACTTGATTATCGGTCATGATGTTTGTGCAGGAAGAGAAACCTTGACTAAGACACTGATGCAGAAACACATAGCCAAACATTGAGTGGAGTTCTGGGAATCCTGTGGAAGAGGGGGTGGGAAGGATTGAGGGAGCCAGCGGGGTCAAGGACAGCACAATAAAACCTCCAGAGTCAAAACCTGGGCTCATGGAGGCTAAACTGCCAACCAGAGAGCATGAATGGGATGGACTAGGCCCTCTACACGTGTGTAACAGGTGTGCACCAAGGTCTTCATGTGGGACTCCTAACGTGGAAGTAGGGGCTGTCTTGGACTACATTGCCTGCTTAGGATGCACCTAGTCTTGCAGTGGCTTGATTTGCTGGCACTGGTTGATGTCCATGTGCAGCCTCCCTCTTCTGGGGAGAAGGGAGGAGGTGTGGATGTGGGGAAGTGAGGTGAGAGGGAAACTGCTGTTCGGGATGTAGAGTGAACAAATATCTTAGTTAGTTAACAAAAATTTCCCCTCCCAGTCTGGAGAGGAGGCTCAATGATTAAGAGCACTCTCCTAGAGGACCTAAGTATGCACACAGACAGACACACACCACACACAGACACACAGACACTCACAGACACATACCAAACACACACAAACACACAGATACTTACAGACACATATACACAGACAGACACACCACACACACACACACACACACACACACACACACACACACACACACACACACAAACACTCACAGACATGTACACAGACAGACACATACCACACACACACACACACACACACACACACACTGCCTAACCGAACAAATTCCTCCTTTGCTTATCTTTCTGCCCAGAGGAGCTGCCTGTGTGTCTTTGTCTCCCCCGCCCCAATACAGTGTCTCACTCCCCCATCCTCCACTGACTGCTTTGCACCAGATACATTGCTAAGCCTCTCATCGATTTCAGCACAGTTATCAGCAGTGTGTTAACAACCCTGTTTGAGACAGGAGGGAAGTGGAGCTGAGCGGTTGAGTAGCCAGGTTTCTCCATTAGCAAAGAGGCTTTCAAGGATGACCAGACAGCAGGGAGCAGAGTTAGGGCTCACATACAGGCCATGAGTCTGCATGCCATCATCTCTGTTTGTAAGGGAGAGAAGAGGGTCACCAGATCTTCAGGGCAGCATTTGCTTAGCATTCAGAGGCCCAAACTTGGCATCATATTTAATCCACAGCACTGCAAAACCAAAGAAAATCTGTAACTGTCTTAGGCAGAAATTTAGAACATCACCCCCCACCCACACCAAGTCTCAAAACAGAAATATCTTAACCTAATCTTACGTGTGAAATGCTTTGAGGCCTTGATGTTTAAGTTTCCTTTGTGTCTTAGTCAATAAAGTTTAATTCTGTTGCAAAAAATAAACGTCCTTCCTTCAGGGGAGAATTTTTCAGCCTCCATTAAATTTTTATCCAATTCATTTCCCCTGTCGGAGGAAAGAAGATGCCCTTTTTCAACAGTAGCACCTTCTTAGAGTAGCGCCCTCCCGGGACATGGGCAGGCAGGTGCTTAAAAGGCTGAAACATCAGCAAAACAAATTAATCTTCTGGGTCCCCTTGGTCATACCTGAGCTATGGTTTTAATCCAACGTGAGCCCTGCAAAGAGCAGGTTAGATGCTGGTTTGAATTGGTTTGTAAAGAAAAAGGAAGGATTACAGGGGAAGCTGGAAAGGCTGGTGCCCCAGGCAGCCCAGGGTCTCTTGTAGTTTCTCTTCTACTCTGCTGAACATCCACCCTCTTTCCACTGGCTCTGGATGACTGCTGAATTGTGTGCCGCAGAGTGATGTTCAACTCTGGGAAACTCATGTCGAAATTTCTATAGTGAACTGAGCATCCATTCTAATGTGCTTTTGTTCTTGAGTGGGCGTGTGGGATGAGCAGACAGCTGAAATACTTCCTAAGTGCAAAGGTAAAACTGTGCTGTCCTGGCATACCAGCGGCCACGCCCTGCTGAGATGAAGGCCCTACCAGCCTGTGCTTTCTGAGCATTTCAGTGCCCTGTGCCCAGGGGCTTAGCTCTCTGCCAGGCACATAGTCAATGCTCAGTTACAAATATGCTGGAACAGTTGGCAATTCATTTTCCTACTACCCAACTAAAGGCAGAAGAGGCTGCCTCTGTGCCTCGAGGGTCACAGGAGAGGCTGGGGGAGGCAAGCAGAGCCCGAGGAGCATCTGCATTCTTCTGACGCACAGGTAGCAAGTGTCTCATCTGATGGCTATCAGGAAATGTCCAAGAGGATTCAGACGCCTACAGTTTCAGTGGGAGATTTTCTGAAAGTTACAACATTTAGGCAATGTTTTTGGGGAGGGTTTGGCAGCTGAACTGGGCTGATAGGCCACCCTTTCCTCTTTAGAACATTTAAATTTCTCAAGACACATTTTCACTAAAAAAAAAAAAAAAAGTCACGAACTTGGTTTCATGAGATAACTTAAAAAAGAAAAAAACAAAAAATCCAAAACAACTAGAATTTACTGTATTTTCCAAAATAGTGGTACACTAACTTTCACTGGGCCTGGTTGTGTTAACACACACTAGGTCTGTCTCCAATTGTGTGACTTAGAGAACTTCAGTTCCTCTTTCCTGGGGCAGAGTGCTCTGAGGCACCCTGAGCTGGTCAGCTCAGCTTTTCCTTGGCAAGGTAATTAGAAACATGTGGTCCGTCACAGGTCCAGCTTGTCCCGTATGACATGTTTTCCACCTCTTCAGCCTCCTTTCCCCTCCCAACTTCTCCCAGTCAGCCTCTGAAGAGCTTGGGTTTTCTAAGTGTAACTCCATGTTCCCACCCACTTCCTGTGTGTTCTGCCTTTATCTTTCACCATGAATATGAGCTGTACCTATAGCCCCATATCTGTACCTAGGTGCCTGCTGTACTCCAACACTAACTGTAGCAGAGTCAGCAGCAGGGACTGCTGACGACTTTCCCACCCTCCTCGGGGTGCTGATTGCAGCACCTGACTTTGATGATCCATCCTGTCCCTTTAAACAATTTTCTCTCCTGAACAATCTCTATCTTTTGCTTAAAAGCTCACCTGGCTCCTTAATGGTGCTCAAAGGTAAGGGCAGGTCAAGTGGGACTGGCCTCTCAGCCTAGGCCTACAGGGCTGTGTGCCAGCACTAGCCTCTTAGCTTCTGCCCACTGACATGCCAGGCCTTGGCTGCTTCATCTTTGTTTCACCCAGATCTCACTTTACCTGTGAGCTGCTCATCCCTGAACCCCAGGATAAGTGAGTTGTCCCTGCAGGAACTCCCTGGTCATGTCATGTGTCCCCGTGGGTGCAACCTCACCACCTAGTAATGGTTGAACACAGAATCTAGGAAAGGCAGATCAGGTCTTGTTTAGTTTTTAGTATCCCCCTTGCATTGTAGAATCGTAGCTTACAAAAGATACACACAGGTCACACGCATACTAACTAAACATATGGATGAATTCCCAAGGATTCTTGGGAGGACGTATGTACCAGCCATTTAATATTTAGTTCCTACAACTCCCAAGAGCCAGTTATTCACTCAGAAACACCATGTTGACTGCTTAGAATTGTTAGTGGCTGCTGACCAGAGTCCCACGCTTGCTCCCCACATGTGCTGACCAGAGGTCCCACGCTTGCTCCCCACGCTGCTGTGTAGTCAGTTTGGAGAGTGTTCAACTATGTGCCGAACCCCGTGCTTACTGCTTTGCACACCTGATTCAACCTTCAGAGCAAGCAGGCAGCATGAGTAGAACCCCCACTCAGCAGCAGGACATCGCCAGGCAATGGATGCTTCAGTTCCTGTGTCTCATCGTCTTTAGCTGTCTCTCGCTGCCAGCGGCCCTGCAGAACAGAAACAGAACAAACAAAAACCACACAACCCTCCAAAAAGCTATTGGTGATTATTTAGCAAAAGGCCAACCAATCTTTCGTTTGGTCCAGCATGGAGAAATAACCAGGTGTTTTAAGAACTGAGTGTGTCTGCAAGAATGACGCTTTAAATTGAGGCAGTGATTTGATAATCTAATGACAGAAATTGCTCTTCGACAGAACCTCCTCACTTGCTGGGGTAATATGGGGCAATAATTGTATTCAGAGAAGGTGCCAGGACACCATCAAGAAAATAACTAGAGGCCCTTAGCAGTAAAGCTAACACTTGGTGATTTTTAGGGGAACTTTAAGAATTCAGAATCTAAGTAATGATCTCTCAAGGAAGAATAAAAGCTTTCTCTTCTACCTTCTACTGTTTCAGTGGCTGTCTGAGGACCATGTTAATTGAACTGGTAAAATACAGATTAATGAGAAAGAATTTATTGGGATGTATGTGGGCCCCACAGAAATGAAACCCCAGGGAGCTACTTGGACTTTGAGACTTAGGCGTCATTTTAACAAAGGGGAACAATTTTATGGGTATATGGCAAGGCAGAGAAAAAGGTTTCCTGGCATCCAAGGGCATTGGCTGGTGAGAAGCTAAACATGTGGGGGAAGGTACTGGAAGTTTGAACCGTGTTTGTGCTGCTGTGTCTTGCGGTGCCGCCTCTGGACAGACAGCCCGCAGCGGTTTTTCACTCTGCCTTCCCTGGCACAAGTAAGGCAGAGAAAACACCACACACAGGGAAAGTAGGATCTACATTTTTGGCAAACGGGCAGCACAGGGAGCTTTTGTTGGTGGCAGTTGCTTCCAGCTCAGAGTCGTTCTTGTGCGAAGGTGGTAAGGTTGGACCTTAAAGATGGCCGCTGGGCTAGGCACTGGCCCTGTCTCAGCGGCTCCGTGCTCACAGCGCGGCCTTCATTACTGAAGGCTTTGAAGGGCTCGGAGCCAGTGTCCAGGTTTCCGTGCCACCCTCAGTTTCTATTCCTCTTGCTGAATCAAGTCTTTATCGTCATTAAACCTCTAGACCTCAGCCACTCTAGTCTACACCCCCCCACACACATTGACTGGCTAACTTGCAGTTTGGGATCCATGATCTGTGTCTGCAGTGATGTCTTACTGAGTCTCTGCATTCTGTGCCCCGTTTCTTAGAAAACATAACTCTCAGCTGTGGGCTCCACTTTCCCCTCTGAACTTCTCTACAGATGCATAGATCTCTCCTCTTACTGGCGTCTTGGAGAAAACCTTGCCTATTCCCCGAGAAATTTATTTCTCCTACCCTCCTCCGTACTTAGTCCTTTTGTTTAAACATGCTTTGGCTATCTCACTTCTGTGCTCCAAACCTCCCAGATGTTTCTACAAGGATCGCTGTCTTCTTAGGATGCTCAGCGGAGCACTGCAGCATAACCTTGCCTAGTTGCCATCACCGGCTGCTCTGCATTCTCCGGATGGGGCCGGATCTGAGCAGTGCTAATGGCCACTCCTGTGCTTCCTGCTACACTGTGCTCCCTGAGTGACCATCACTCTCCTCCAACCTCCGCAGGACTTTCCTCAAACTTCAGCTTCAGTGCCACTATCACCCAGAGCTGGTTTTCCATCCCAAGGTTCCATTTGTTGTCTTCATCATGGACACCAGGTTTTATGTTTGTCTCCTGTTTATTTTCCTGCTGTAAAGCTAAAGGCTTCCTGTGCTCTGTCTCGCACTGCTGAGCCCCAGGGCCAGAGTCTGGCATTCTACAATTCTCTGAGGGTTTGACCACGCCTTTCTCCTGTGGTACCTTGTACATTGATATTTCTTTTCTTTCTTTGGTCTTCAGACTTTACCCCTTCTTTTAGTCTCTAAAACCATGCTCCAGACACTCCATCCATAATCAAATGCATAAATCTTCTCTCGGTGCCTTTGTTCAATTTAATCCCTTTTCCTTCCTTCCTTCCTTCCTTCCTTCCTTCCTTCCTTCCTTCCTTTCTTTCTTTCTTTGTTCCTTCTTTCCTTCCTTCCTTCCTTCCTTCCTTCCTTCCTTTCTTTCTTTCTCTTTCTTTCTTTCTTTCTTTCTTTCTTTCTTTCTTTCTTTCTTTCTTTCTTTCTTAACTTTGAATAAATAGTTTAGTCTAAGGATGAGAAATTTGGAGTCTGAACCCAGATTACCTAGATTCAAATCCAATTGATTAGAGATCTTGAGTAAATGACTCCACAATTTGTTTCTTGGTTTGCTCATCCTTTGAGTAGAGACAGAAAGAAGGTCTTTCTTAAGGAGTCGGTGCGAGGGTTCAGTGAGCTGAACTGCATGTCCACAGTAGACTGGACTTTCTAAATGCTTGCTAAGTATTGGCCATTATCACAACCTTGGATTCTTGATATCAACTCTGATGGCTTCTGCTGTCCCCAACTTTCAGAGCCCCACTGTAAATTACTATACGCCCTGAAATTCTACCCAACCTCACAGCCATATGCTACATCAGCCTGCACTTGCTCACATTGATCAGTCCACTCCCTGTCTCTCCAGTGCTCCGTCTTCAGGCATAGCCTGTCCTTATTCCTTGCCCTCTGACTTCTCTGCTTTTGTCTCCGTGCCTATTGTGTCTCCACTGGTTCTAGCTCTGTCCTTAGCCACCCCTGACCCATCTCCCCAATCTCTCCACTCAACCTTTCCACACTGATGGTTTACAAACAATTCCTTAAAGATAAAAACTCCCAAATCACTGTTATCCAGGCCTATCTCTTGAGCTCTAGGCCAATAATGTCCCCTCTGTCTGTATGCCCTATGTGGAGACCAGCTTAAACATGTCTAAAGCAGACTGTTAACTTTCCAACAAAAACCTCTCCTGTCTCTGTCAGTTTCACACCTCTAGTAGAGAGCTAAACCACAGAACAGCTCTCTGAGTGCTGAACAGATGGCTCAGGGAGCGAAGAACAAAAGTTAAATAGAGTGGGCTAGCTACCTGCCAAAATGAAGTGGGAAAGAGAACAGACTTACAGAGGAAGTTGAGTCTAGCCTGGACTACATGGAAACCATTCCAAAAAAAGGTTTTTTCTTTTCACTTAAAAAGTTTTAAAGTCTCCCTCCCTCCCTCGATCCTTCTCCCCCCCTCCCCGTGTGTGTGTGTGTGTGTGTGTGTGTGTGTGTGTGTGTGTGTGTGCTACAGCATTCATGTGAGTGGAGATCACAGGCTAACTTGCAGGGAGATGAGGCCCTTCTTTACCTATCAAGCCATTTTCCTGCCTCTTTTCATTCATGTGAAAATGGAACCAACGGTCTTACAGTGCCAATAAATGGATCATTATTATTAGGATGTAATAGCACAGAAACCCACAGGGGAGAAGCACATTTCTGGGTATGTACCACCATGCCTTGATTTACCTTCATGTGTACGCAGAATGGGGTGTAGATAGCTCTGTAACCCTGGTTTCACAATTGTAAGCTCTGTTCTCTTGGGTACGTGTTTGACCTCTGTTAGTCTCAGTTATTTAACACATTAAAATGGAGTGACTGTAAATGCCTCAAGGATGCCATGAGGGTTAACGGACACAGTACATATTAGAATCTTAGCACAGTCCCTTGCTCACAGTGCCAATAAATAGTGATCATTCTTAGTATGTTATAAAGTCTTAGGGATCCTCAAAAGAGAAACTTATCATAAAAATAGCATGTTTTGTTTATTATCCGATTTGTGGGAAACAATGTACTTTTAACTATTTTGTACAGTCATGATAGGCATGTTCAATAAGAACAATTACCCAGAGCACACATGCTCTGGTTGGGGTCACCCAGTGATGCTTCTGTAGCAGGGTTCTGAAAATTCAGGCTTGGGTGCTAGGCAGTGATCACAAGGCTTACAGCTCACCAGTGTACTGACTGCCACAGCTTGCCACCTGCATAGAACGACTCTGGGACAGGGGCCTCTGCTGCTCACTCAAGTCTCAGAGAAGGTAGAGGCTCAGCTAGGCCTCTTCTACTCCTTCTGCCCTAGGACTGTGAAATTTAGGGTACAAGACAATCCAAATGAATCCTAGGGAGATCAGAATATTTTCTACAAAGCCAACGGTTTTCTTTCAGAGAGACATATTTCTAGAAAAGGTAATGGAACCAATGCATCAACAGTCCGCAGCTGCCTTTTTGATCTTCTGGTGTTGTTCAGAAGGGTGAGTGGTTACTACTGGAGCATGACACCCTGAAAAGTGAGAGGCAGCCTCTGGCCTATTTGGATATGCAGTGAGTAGGGGAGGCCTGAGGGAAGGGGGTTGACAAGATCTAGGACAGAGACCCCTTCTTGTGTCAACATTCGCCTAGCTTTGGGTATTTGTTGATGGAGCAAATCCTTCCCACAGGCAGGCATGGGGAAGAAATGCTTATGGCTCTAAAGATTTATGAGGCTCAGTGGGAGCCACTTGATCTCAAGTGTGAGGTCACAAGTAAGTGATTGGTCAAGAGACAAAGATGTAAGAATCATTAGATCATCACTACAAGAAATTTATTTATTCTTCTGTTGTCTTTCAGTTCTTCCAGTACATCAAGAAAAAGGGTTGCATTTTGTCACTAGGATAATTTGACTCCCTAAGCTTTATGACATTTCCTTAAAAAGATCAAGTGGGAACATTTAAAGGTATTTTCAGCTTACCAACAGTAGAAGGGAGTGTATGGTTGTGGGAAGACTCATGGTATGGGTGTGCCTGACATGGTGGGCCTTCCATCATGGATCTGAGAAACAGCTGGAATGAGGCTACTGGGTTGTCTGGATTTGAAACCCTCCTTCTGGGACTAGATGGAGGAGGGAAAAGCAGGCCCAGAACCCCCTGAGAGAATTATGAACTGGCAAGCATATCCTTGGTTTCCCCTTTCCTCTGCAGGTTTCAGCATCCTGTCCTTTCCCAGCCACTGGTATCCCGTCCTTGTCCTTCAGTCTTTCACCACTTCTTGGGTGTCCTGTGAAAGGGAAACCTATTCTGCTCACTGAACTCATCCCCAGTGAGGGAGGCCAATGGAATTCCCATCTAACTCCTGTCTGATGCCACTGTGTTGGGGTCTAAACCCAGGGTCTTGAGCAGATTAGGCAAATGCCCTTCCTGCCAGCAAGCCTCATTTCCAGCCTAGTATGAGCTTCTCAAAACCTTTTCTTTCCCCTGCCCCCTTTTCCCCTCCCCTCCTTCTTTTTCTCTTCCTTTTTCTCCCCTTTCTTCTCCTTCTCTTCCTCTTCCTCCTCTTCTTCCCTCTCCTTCTTCCTTCCTCCTCTTTTTATTAAGCAGCCCAAGATGGCCTGGAGCTTGTGTAATCCAGACTGACTCAAGATCCTCCTGCTTCTGCCTCTGGAGTACTGAGATTAAAGAAACGTACTTCTAGGATCAAATCTGTAGAAAAGCAATAGAACAATAGCAGCAAAGCAATTGACGTAAACTTAGAAATGGTAGTGATTAGGGCTGAAGTGGGGGTAGCTAAAAGAGGGGAAGCGTTTTTTCCCCCAAGGTCTTGGCTCCATCTGTGAACAAGATGAGGAACAAAGGGCAGCCCCACTCTTCTACCAGAACTTGTAGCTCATGTGACCAGGACATTTCATCTTATTTTGATCCTTCAGTGTGTGTGCCTTAGTGAAAGACTAAGTCAGCTCTGCCTGAAGCCAAGATAGCCAGCTATAGCGCAATGTGAGGAACATGCGCATTATTTGTGGGTGGTTCTCTCCAGACAGCACCTGAATAGTTTCTGTGGTATTTTTGTATATTTAAAATCTGAGATGTATTCAGAGAGAGTGTCATGGTAACCCACATAGAGGAGTCCAGGGAAAGCGACTTCCTTTTGTGCAAGTATCATCTCAGCACCGTGTTTCTCTACTGTTTCAGTGCATCTCCACTGGCTCACCTGGATCGGATGGGCACACATGCAGGTGATGTTTCTCTTACAAGTGTGTCTACATGAGAAAGACTGCATATGTCCATATAAAGAGAAGCTGTGGTTCTGACCCTTGGGTCAGAAGGCTGGTATTGGCTCACATGTGACTGCTTTTACTTAGGGACAGTTCCTGCCCACTTATTGTCCCTCAAAACTGCCAGCTTCCAGGCTACAGGGTCACCATCCTTTAGCTTTGTCAGAACGGCCGGGTAGCAGCAGAGTATGGGTTTCTCTTCCCTCCTGGCTTGTTTGCCATGGCAGCGTTAGCTTGTGTGTGAAGTGGGTGGGTGACCATGAGTCATCAACCAGCCAGTGTACTGCTGTGCCCAGGAAGCCTCCAACTCTCCCCTGAATGCGGTGCATGTCCTCAGAAGGAATTGCGAGAGCCAGTTAAAGGGCTGTCTCTTAAGAATGCCATTCCCAGGGTAGCCCAGGACCCCCTAGGTGAGCTCAAGGATGTGTGCTGTCATGTTCATTGAGTTGGCCTGTCTGCTGATGGATGGCTTGCTTTCTGTGTGAGTTGGCTGGGTTTTCTTTTACCCTAATTAAAAGCACTTGTAATTTTCCTTCCCAAGAGAAAAGGGAAACGGTCACCCATTTGCTGGAAAAAGGCAAGTTTGCTGCAGATCCCCAAAGGCCATCGCAGTTCCCATTCAAGGGCCCGAGAGAAACGTTCCCAGAGGGCTTAGCTACTGAGGCCTCTTGAACTTAGCTAAGTCTTTCATTTGCTCTGCACTTAGCTTTTGACTCTTTCTACCATGTGGGCCAACCTGCCACACCCCTAATGTGTGCTGGAGGCTAGAGAGTATGGAATTTTAGTGACACCTCTGGGCCATATGAGAAGAGTAACTATTCCCTCGGGATAATCTAAAACCACTGTGGATTAAGTGCAGTCTATCTCTCCTCTCTCCTTTTCTTCTCCTCCCCACTCTGTCCCTTCCTCCTGTTCTTTCCCTCCCTTCATCACCACCTTTCTCTCTTCCTTACCCCTCCCACTTCTTACCTGCCTTTCCTAGCAATTGAACAGTGGCCCCCTGCGGAGTAGACACAGAGCCTAAGGCGAGTGTGCTCTCAGCCGCAGTGACAGGTAAGGTTGTATAATTTTGGTGGCAAATGTAAGTTTCACTAAACATGTCAGGGCAAGACTGGTTCTGAGCAATTTTTGAAGTCTAAAGTCATCCAGAAGGCCTGTTGTCCCCTTTCTCCATTTTACTCACTTTTGTGACTTTGCCTCCCAAGCTATGCCTTTTCCTTGACACCCCTCTCCACCCCACCTCCACCCCTTGTCCACAGCCCCGAGGCCACTCTCCATCAATCCTGCCTCCAGAATCTTGGGGGTCCTATGGCACCTCATTAGTGACTTACTTCTTGTTAATGAAATAAATTATTTTTGTTATGACATATTTTTATTTTATTACATTTTATTATCACATTACATTTAAATGGCATAGGTAATGCTATTTTTATGGAAATAACATATGAGAGCCAGGATTTGGGGACAAAGCTTCAGTAGGGGACACCCCCCACCAAATTGGTAATTCTTAACGCCTTCCAAAGAGGCTGCATTGGCTCTAGTGGAGAGCTGATACACTTACATGTTTTGTCATATTTTGGGTAACAGAAAGCAATCAGAAGGCTTTTTAGAGGTTCAGGTTCCTTCTTATCTAGACATTTTGTTTCTTATTTTTTGGAAGATGTTTTCTACCACAAGTACTAGACTGCTTTCTGTTTCTGTGATAACATAGTAGCCTGTTGTATTATTTACTCAACGCTACTCAAACTGCATGTTCAACGGGGCAATGGTTGGGCCACTCCCAAACTTCCATGTAGCTAATGCTCCCCCTCTAATTCTCCTAAATTATTACTTACTAAATCTATATTCCATCTTTGCTTTTGGGACCTCTCTTCCTCAGCCTGATTCTTCTGCCCCACCCCCACCCCTGGTGGGGACAGGGACCCACAGTGTTTTTCATACAGATGTGCAAATTCCTGGGGAATTTGGGAACCCAATTAACATAATATAAGCAATAAACCAAATTCACAACACTGACAAAGAGAAAGTTAGGATTAAAATGTTGTGTTTGGTTTACAGGTCCTTCTCATAGTCCATCTCTGAGGGAAGGCAAGGCAGAGACTCTAGGCAGAATGCTGAAGCAACAGCTGGAGCAGAGAACATGGAGGACACTGATGATTGGCTGGTCCCCTTCTTTGACAGTCCAGTCCACCTGTTCAAGGATGGCACTGCCCACGGTGGGCCTCTTACATCCATTAACAACCAAGAAAATGCCCCATGAGCATGTCCAGTCATTCCTCAAATTGAGATTCCTTCTTTCCATGTGTGTCTAGTTGACAACAAAGATGAGTCATCACATGCAGCGAGTATCGTTTGGAAGAATGTTTCCTGCCCATGACTCGCACTGTCTTTTCTTCCCAGCATCTAAACCTCTATGCCTGTTGCATCCCACCCTGAACACCTTGCAAGACTCATCCTCATCCTAAAGTCAAACCTTGGTTCAATCCTATTCTATCCTGCTCAGAAAAGCATGTTAACTCAGTGTTCAAATTGAGTATAGGTGCTTTCCTTGGTTCTCAAGCAATGTAGAGTTTGAACCTTGGCAGCAGGAGCCAGGGTAACCTGCCAACTGTGAAGGAAGTTTAGCAAATCAGTCAGACATGGCATGTCCAGAGCCATGGAGTGAACTGCTTGACACTACAAAAAATTATCTTTTTCTCTGAAAGATCTTTTCCATTGTAAAAAATAAATTCATTAAACTTATTAAGCCAGCTGTCTATTGAAAATCTATATAATTTCTGACCAAAGGCTCTGGTAGGCAGTATTGAACCCCATGGCATATGTACTTTAGATATTGTAGATTTATTGAGAAGATGACTATTGAATTTTAAGATATAGTGACTAAGCAGTAACTTTTTACAGATCTTGGGTCAAGGTAGAGAAAGAAGACTTCTGTATAAAGAGCTGTCCTTTGCTTAAGAAAGCCGACAGTTCTTATCTCCCAGGATGGCATTAAAGTTCCTATATTCCACTAAGGGAGACAAAAATGAGCTAATATTTTGAAAAATATTGAGGCAGGGTCTTACTGTATATCTTAGTCTGGACTTGAACTCTTAATTCACTTGATGCCTCCTTTTCCTAAGTGCTGTGGCTATAGCGTGTGCTTCCATGTAGATAATGCTCAATATTTTAAAAGAAGAGCAATGCTCTCAGGACAAATAATAAGAACAATGAACATATGTCAGCATTATTAGGTTGAGTGCTATCAGCCACTTCATCAGAGGGAGTGTAGTAGTTATTCCTGGTTGTCAGCTTGACTATAGCTGGGATGAACTACAATCCAGAATTGGGAGGCTCACCTGTGATCCTGATCTTAAGGCATAGGGGCTATGAATCTTAGGACACTAAGGCAAGGAGGTCTCTGAGTTCAAGGTCATCTGGAACAAAGCAAGTCCCAGATCCAAGTGTGGTGGTACACACCTTTCATCTGAGACACAGTTTCTGTTGGAGACCTACATAAGGACATTGGAAGAAGGAAGACTCTCTTTACTTGCTTGCTTTGTGGGACTGAGCTACTTTTAGATCCTTGGACTTCCACTCACCGCTGCTGTTGATCATTGCTGGGGAGTTGGACTACAGACTGTAAGTCACATCAAATCCCCTTACTATAGAGAGACTACCATAAGTTCTGTGACTCTAGAGAACTTGACTAAAACAGGTAGCTAAGAATAACCAGGAGCAGAAAGAGGAATAACCAGATGTGAGAATTGTGCCATGGTAAACAAAGAGTATGTGAGGTCCAGCTGAATGAGGTGGTGTGAAGAGAGTGGGGAAGTCAACACTAAGAGGATAATGGAGAGGACATATCTAATACATTACATATCCCAGTGGTGTTGAGGGGTTAACGGAGCTGGTACGCATGATGCAGAGAAGTGGACAGAGTTTTACATCAAACATTTATTTTATGTCAGGAACAGGAAACCACACAATAAATACATTGAAGCAAATGTATATATTTAGGTTGTCCTATAGATGGAAAATCAAGTAGTTCAAGGAGAGATTGACATAGGTATAACCATGTTGGTAGTGAGTGTTGGTTATATATTGTCTTAGTTAGGGTTTTATTGCTGTGAACAGACACCATGGCCAAGTAAACTCTTATATCTTAATTAGGGCTGGCTTACAGGTTCAGAGGTTCAGTCCATTATCATCAAGGTGGGAGCATGGCAGTGTCCAGGCAAGCATGGTGCAGGAGGAGCTGAGAGTTCTACATCTTCATCTGAAGGCTGCTAACAGAACACTAGGATTAAGGATTCTAGTATTCCAGAAAGCTAGGAAGCTAAGATTAGGTTTTAAAGCCCATATCCACAGTGACATACATACTCCAACAGGGCCACATCTTCTAATAGTGACACTCCTTGGGCTGAACATACACAAACCATCACATATACCAACCATGTTGGTTATGAGTGTGTGCTGTGCAATTTCTTCTGCCCCTCCTCTCTTTTGGGGGAGGGCAGGTCATACCTTTCAACTAGCCATGCTTGTAGGTGTGAAGAAGCCATTCTAGGCTCATTTACAGACAATGAGTACACAGACAACATCTCTTGCAAGGGGATAGAGTCCACAGTTAGTCAGAGGCACTTAGCTGGAATCCAAGAGATACATTTTTGCTGTGAGTCTCACAACTGTACCTTGAACCACTGGGGCAACCCAAGAGGTAGGAAAAGCAGGTGAGTAGAACTGGTTTCCGAATTTTGGAGATGGGATGTGATGAGACATTAGGAATCCTTCATTTTGTTCTTCTTTTTTTATTTGATACAAGATCTCTCTAATCACTACCCATAGGAAACTTGCTATGCAACCTGGACTGGTCTTGAATTTGGGATCCTCCCATTTCTGCTTTCTAAGTGCTGGGATTATAAGTGTGGGCTACAAAACTTGACCATATTAAGCATCATTTAAATTTTTTAAGTTACAATTTATTTACTTATTTTATGTGTGTGTATATATGTGTGTGCTCATAAACAAGTGCCACAATGAGTGTCCTTCCACCACATGGGTTTCTGGAAGAACTCAGGTTATCAGACTTGGTAGTAAACTCTTACACTTAAGCCATCTCTTCAGTTCTGCATTAAGAGTCTTGATAAAAGCTTTTTGAACTATTCTCAGGGAAAAAGAGGCATGTCTGAAATCATGCATACACACACATAGAGACACAAAACACACATACATACACACAGAGGCACACATAGACAGAAGGGCACAGGCAGACAGACAGACACAGTTTTTATGAAATTAGTTTATGGATTGCACTTAAGATCTCAGTAGATATGTTAATGTATGTGGATTCTTGTTAGTTTTCTGAGAACAGAAATGCTTTTCCATAATCTCTAGCCATCTGAAATCAATGATGCTTTCTTTTCTTTTTTAAGTAGACTTAATGTTTAGAGCAGTTCATGACAAAACTGAGCAAAGAGCACGCAGAATACCCAGATTTCCTCCCTCCACACGCACAGCCTTCCCAGAACACCCAGATTTCCTCCCTCCACACGCACAGCCTGCCCTTCTGCCAACATTGCACATGGGGCCGTCTTCTTACAGGTGATAGGCTGACTTCGCTGCACTGTTCCCAGGCAGAACTTGTGGTTTATCTTACAGTTTGCCCTTGTCTAGTACCTGGTGTAATTGTGACAAGTGAGTGCTGTACTGACCATCAGGACATCAAGTAGATAAGCGTCACGGCTGTAAACACTCCAGAATTCTGCCTACTGGCTCTTTCTCTCCCTAAGCCCTTGCTAATCAACCACTTTAATTGTCTCCAAAGTCTCAGCTTCTATAATGTCATCTTTGGGGATGAAGAGATGGCTCAGAGTACAAACTGCCCTTGCACAGGACCTGGGATCAGTTCCTGGCTCACGACTTGTACCCTCTGTTACACCAGCTCCAGAGGACCCCACACTGTCAGGTTTCTGGAGTTTTGCAAGGTGAGAGGTATGTGGTGGTATCACATCACTTTAATTTGCAACTCTACAGTGACACAGAAACATAGAACCCTTTTCTTAAGCTTATTTGTAGTAAGTTGTTTGTTTTGAGAGGGTAGGTTTCAGCCCTTGTCATCTAACATGTTTTGTTATTGTTGTTGAAATATAATGTGTGTGTGTATGTTGCCTGTAGGTATGGTGTATGTGTACATGTGTGTGCATGTGTGCACACCTATGTGAACTGCATGCAGAGACCAGAGGAGGACACTTTGTGTCTTTTTATATCACTCTCTAGTTTTTGAAACAGGGTTTCTCATTGAAGTCAAAAGTTGTCTTTTGAATTAGTGTGTATAGTGTATAGTGTGAGTGCATGTGTGTGTATGTGTGTGTGTGTGTGTGTGAGTGCGTGTGTGCATGTGCACATAACAATTTTTGGGACAGTTTTCTCCTCCCATCATGTGGGTTCTGAGGCATGAACTCAGGCTGTCAGGTTTGGCAGCAAGTACCAAACTGTAGAGCCATTTGCTAGCTCCCCTTTTAACTTTTTATTTAACTATTTTTAATATTTTAATTGAAATAGAATTATATTTCTCTCCTCTTCCCTATTCTCCTTGTAGCATCTCCCAGCTGCCCTTCCTCAAACCCCTACCCTACCACCCAAACTAGCAGCTTCTTTTTCTTTGTATTGACACATATTTTGATTCTCATAGAATCTGTGTCAATTTCTCATATTTTCTCCTTTCTTTTAAAATTGAAACAAGGTCTTGCTCTGTAGCTTGGGCTGACCTTGAACATGTGTAGCTCCCGACTTAGCCCCCTGGTGCTAGAATTTCGGATGTGTATTGCAATGCCTGGCTTTCATATCTTACTTTTGACATCAGTGATCTCTGTCTTTTTCTTTTAGTAGTTTGACTAGTACCTGGCAAGTTTTATTGATCTCATTGACAAAAGTAGCTTTTGATTTCCTTGCTTTCTTCTTGTTTGTCTTTTCTATCATTAGCATTTGTCTTATTTCTTATCATTTCTTTTCTTCTGCTTTGCTGGAGTTTAACTTGTTCCTTTTCTAATGTTTTCAGGCAATGATTCTCAGTCTTTGGGTGATAACTCCTAAAAGATCACTGGAAAACATACATATTTATACTGTGATTCATGACAGTATCAAAATTACTGATAGATACAAAGTAGCAATGAAATAATTTTATGGTTGGGGTCAGCACAGCATTAGGAAGGGTGAGAAGTGCTGGTTTAGAAAGAATGGTGACTCCGAAGCCACATGTGGTTTCCTCAGGATGAAACCTGACCTTCCTTATTGTGCTCTTGCTATAGAATTGTCCCTGTCATCATGGAAAGGGTCATTTGACCACCAGGCTGTTGTTTCCTGTGATGCAAAGACCAGATCAGAAGCATGTTCTTAGTGTTCAGCATTAGCTGCCCACAGCTTTAAGTAGCTTGATAACACACCCCAAATGTTTCTCTCCATTTTGGGTTTTTTTACTGCTCTCCTACCGATCCTTTAAGAATCATGTTGCCACTAAATTACTCACACTAAACTATTGGTTTCAGTGACTGTCTCTAGAAGAAAGCAGCTGAAATGACTTAATTCTAATAATCCTTCTGAATAGATAAATCACCTTCAACTTGTTTTAGGATGTAGTAGAGTATAAACAACTAAAATAAACAGTCAATAGTGTTGACTTGGTTTTAGTCAGTTTTTATTTATAATGTTTATATATGTTCTTAACGGAAATAGAATAACATTATCTCTCCAGCCTCTCCCAGATACCCTCCTCCAACCCTCCATCTCTCCTCAAGCTACTAGCCTTTTTTACTTTCATTATTATTGTTAGGTGTGTGCATAAACACAGAAATACAACCTTCTGGATCTGTTTTTGTTGTTTGTATGTATATAGTTGCAGGGTTGACCTCTCTGCACTGGACAGCCAATAAACCTCTTTACAGCAAATGGGAACCATCACTGAAAACCACAACTAAACCTAGTGCAGAGATGAACAGACAATGGGGAGCCCAGTCCAGGGAATACATCTGCCCCACATCTCCTGCATCTGTGTAACTACTGTGGGAGAGGTGGAAGATTTTAAGAGGCAGAGGACCAGGACATCTACTGTAAAGCAGTCTCTTAGAAATGGTTTGCAACCCCATTATCAACCAATCAAACTCTCCAGAGCTCCCAGGGACTAAAACACCAACCAATGAGCAATCATGGAGAGAACCATGGCTCCAGTTGCATATGTAGCAGAGGACAGCATTGTCTGTCATCAGTGGGTGAAGAGGCCTTTGGTCCAGTGAAGGCTTGTTCTCCCAGTGTAGGGGAATGGCAAGTGCTGAGGTGGGAGAGGGTGGTTGGGAGAGGGAGCACCATCATGAAATCAAGGGGGAAGGGTAGAAGCAGGGGAAAGGGGATAACATTTAAAATGTAAATTCAGAAAATATCCAATAAAAATGAAAAATATATTAATGAGATTGGAATGCAGAGCTCCACCCCTAGACAAAGAAGTATAGGCAATTCTACTTTCATGATATTTAACCTTAATTTCATATGTGAAGTTGCAAGGGCAGCAGAATTGCTGTGATACTTCACCCATTTCTTGTGTCACCCTAACTCATACCACGTTTGCTTTATCATTTGTCTAAGTCCATCTATAACACTTACTTTGGCCTGGGTCATTTATAATGAACAAATTCATTGGCTCACAGCTCTGGAGCTTGAGAAGTTGCTCACATCTGGCCAGCTGTGTGTTCCTCACCATATCATTGTATGACAGGAGGCAGAAGGGCAAGTGTCCCAGTTTGCTTCCGATTGCTGTGATAAACACCACAGGCAAAAGCAACTTGGAACAAAATGATTTATTGGCTTACATGTCCTGGTCACACTCCATCACTAAAGAGAGTCAGGATCAGAGGCAGGAACCATGTAGAAATGCTGTTTGCTGGCTTGCTTCCAATTACTTGCTCAGCTTACTTTCACAACCCAGGATCACTTACCCAGAGACAGTACTACCCACCGTAGGCTGGCCCACCCCCCATTAATCACTGATAGGGAAGATGCCCAGACACATGCCTATAGGCCAGTCCAATGGTGGCAACTGCTCAACTGAGTGTCTTTCCACCCAGGTGATTCTAGTTTGTCTCAAGGTGACAAAAACTGACCAGTACACCAAGAGAAAGCACACTGTGGCCCGAATCTCTGCTTGTAATTGCCTTCTGTATGGCAGGGTCATCTTAACCATAACACCTCCCTCTAGACTCAGTCTTCTGATGCTGACACACTGGGGACTGAGTTCTCAACACATGCTCTGCAGAGGACACATGCAAACTACTCTCCCTCGCCCTCCCCCTCTCTCCTCCTCCCCCTATTCCCTCCCCCTCTCCCTCTCCTGACTCTTGTGACTTATGTTCAGACATCACCCTTCTACCTTCCTACATACTTCTGTGCTTCTCTCCTGAGTGACAACATTCTTTTTATATAACAATAGCACAAGGGTCAAAATCAGAAAGATCACCATTAACATGGTGCATTGTCTAATCTCCAATCCTTATAAAAGTTTTCTCATTGTCCCATGGTTTTAGTAACAGACTCTCCCTTCTAGTACCTGATTCTAAGTCATGCTTTGTCCCCTCCTGCTTCAGTATGTGATCCTGGGTGACACGTCACATTAAGTCATGTCTCTAGGCTTTGATATTCATGATCACTTTTAGTCACAAAGTTTAATAAGTGCTTCCTTTTAAGAGAACAGGCCAAGTGTTCTGTAAAATGTCCCCAAGTGATAATCTTTTCTGATGTTTCCTTGTGGTTTTTGGCAGGAAGTCACCAACGCAATGAGGCGTTCGTGCAGATACACACTGTTGGTAGACACCACTGCTGCTGATTTCGTTATCACTGGGTGAGGGTAACATCTACCTCACATGTCCATGTGTGGTTCGCACTGACTGTCTTTATTTTTGAGGCTAAAGTGTCTTATGGAAACATCATGACAGCAATTAAGAAGTGTTTACAGTAAAATAGAGAGATGTTAAGAGACATGCAAACAAATCAAAAGGACTCACCTCGGATAATTTTGTAATTAAAAAATTAATAGTGATAGACTATAACCCACTGCATAAAATCTGTTACTAAAAATGAGTAACTTGCCAACTATACCTCAAAGCAGATGGAAAAGATGATATTAATTGATTATAATGCATTCCACAAGATAACCCATTCATTGTTTGTACTTATTTATAAATAAGGGAGAAAATAGATTTAAGAGAAGGAAAAAGTTCTTCCTGGGATAGAATTACAACTGACAAATGTAGAACAGATTAAAAAAATAAGTATTTTGTAACCATTATAGAACTAGGCAAGAATCGTTAATGGGCGCTAAAATGTTCATGGACTATTAGCCTATTAACCAATAATTACATGACCCAGTTCATTGTACCAAGCTGTTCAAGAATGCAGTAGGAAATGTCAGGCCTGTATCACCTTTAGATTTTAAACAGTCTGATACTTAACAGAAAAAAATTTAGTACACAGACCATTACAACACAGAGGAGAAACCTATGGGTTCTCTTAGAAAATGAAAGAGAAAAATTGACAAGAAAAGCCTATGGAAGGCACAATGTATCTGACCCAGGAAACAGTGTTTTCATGTAGCCCATGTGAGCATCATCCCGAAACCCGGCATCAACTGTTTTCACTGAGACAGACAGCAGGCTGCCAGCCTTGGTACTGGAGATGAGGAGGGAGAGTTTTACAGGCAGCTTCTGCTTTGGTTTCCAAGGGAAACAGCGGTGGAAGCTGCAGAAGAACAGGAGTGGGAAGGCAGTGGTTGGCACACGTGGGTCAGTCTTCTGCTTGCTCGTAGGTGGCTACCTGAACTTCCTTAGGGGAGCTGGGTTGTGGAGAGCCTTAATGTTCTATCTAGTAGAGTGATCAGCAGCAGGCTTCACAAATCCTTTCTGAATTTCTTGAGAAATAATTCATCCTTGGAATTTATTTTTCCCACTGGCCATCAAAAGTATGAATATTTTAGTACCTTGGGGCCAGAATACAGTTTTATTTTTCCTCTGTATAGTTACAGACACAAGTCAGAGAGAGGGAAGAATTTGATTGGCTATTAGGGCTTATGCATAAAGAGCACAGTTCAGACAGGACAATGGAGGCCTGGGTGGATCACTGGCAAACAGGTTTGCTGCAGAAACACAAGGATTCCTCAACATGCATGCAAAAAAGACAAGCATGGCAGCTGCACCTATAATCCCAGGGCTGGCGAATGGAGACCCATGCACACTCGCACACACGTGCGCACACACACACAGTGTATGGAGAGGTATTTCTTATTCTGGTTAATTGAGAAAACTTCTAAAATCTCTAATCTAAAATTCTCTTTCGAAGTTATCATGGGACCCTGGTTCTGAAATATTTTCTATGACCCCAAAGCAGCTGAAATGTTAACCAGGACATTACTGGGAACTAAAAACTGGATGCAGGGAATGACACCATCAGGAATTGTTGAAACACACCTGAGCATCACTGAGTTGCTTCTGTCATGCAGACCAGGAGTCTAAATCTTAGGATCTCAAGGAGGCTGTGTCTTCAGGATCCCACATATCTACTGTCATTTGACAAAAGTCCTGTATTTCGTGACACTTGATCACTGAAAGATCTACAACCAGACAATGCATCATGAGAATAGAAAGGTAAGTTAGAGAGAGGACTGGGCTCCAGTTCCATCAGGAAAAGTTGGGTATACAACCCGAGAGACTTTATAAACTGACTTTTAGTTAACTTAAGG
Source organism: Micromys minutus (assembly GCF_963924665.1). Taxonomy (NCBI): domain Eukaryota; kingdom Metazoa; phylum Chordata; class Mammalia; order Rodentia; family Muridae; genus Micromys; species Micromys minutus. The sequence continues at coordinate 42,177,125 of NC_137961.1, read as the reverse complement.
AAGCTGACATGTGCCAGACATTTATCTAAATACCCTCCCTATATAGGCAGAGCAGGCCAAGGGTCTACAATAGGCTCTGTGAGCACACATGTGAATCACAATGTAACAATGAGGGCTGTCATCATTGACATGACCCCTAAATTTTTAGAAATGTAGGTTTTACTAAATTAAAAAAGTATGTGGGACTGGACTGGAGAGATGGCTCAACTGCTAAGAGCATTGGTTGCTTTTCCAGAGGTCTTGAGTTCAATTCCCAGAAACTACATGGCAGCTCACAACCATCTGTAATGGGATCAGATGCTCTCTTCTAGTGTGTCTGCAGACAGAGCACTCATATAAATAAAATACATTGATAAATAAATCTTTAAAAAGATAAAAGAAAGTATGGGGCCAGTTTTGGCAATCCATGTTTAACATGCCATATAGATGATACTGGTATGTTCACAAGTTTAAGAACCACCAGTTTACCATCTTATAATTCCCAAAGGTCTTGGATAAATCAGAGACGGCTGATTCAGATCTCATATAATGGGCTAAGGAAGATAGAGATTGTAACTTCCTGTGAGTTGCTGGTTCCGTACTATAGTGCACCATACTATATTACATCCTACAGCATCTTAGAGAAAACAGTGATTTTTTTTTTTTTTTTTTTTTTTTTTTTAAGACTGTGGGATGAGACGAAACCTGATAACTCTTGTTGGGCAAGCTTGAGTGAGGGCCTGGGAAGTTGACCTCTGAACAAAATACATCTAGCAGATATATTTTTGACTTGACCCTCAGTGTCCCTTCCTGAGGCTAGGGTACATACGGGTGATTAATGTTAGGTGGATGGGAAGAGACAAGAAACTTAGGGTAATTCCTTTAAATGAGAGCTTATAGATTTAGAAATTAATGAGCGCTGGTCCAGAGAGGAGTCCCAGGGATACTGCACACATGGTGTGGTCAGGGTACATGGTAATAACTGGTCCCAAGGACCAGAAATTCTGCTTTCTCTTCAGTGAGCATTTATTCAGTGCCTACTGTGTACTAGGTGTTATTCAGAGTGCTGGAGATATGGACAAAAATAAATGATTTAATTTAATTTAATTTTAATTACTTTGGTTACTTTGATCTTATTTACTTTGGCCTAGCTCTCCTTTCCCTTACCTATCTGTATATTGAACTCTTTTACTATGTAACATATATTCACATCTGGAGGAACAAAATACACAGGTCCTGGTCTTTAAAATGACAGGCATGTCTACATAAGCAGCTGAGGTGTTTTGAGGCACAGGAAATGACAATAGAGAAGCAAATAGATTCTATGTCCTTAACACCCTGCCTCTTCATGATGGAAGGCATGTCTGTGAGGAGTCAGGACGACACAGTGCTTTCAGAAGCTGGGTCTCCATCAGACATTTGCATAAAAAGCTCTAAGTTATTCTAGTCCTTGTGACAGCAGGATCAACGCTTAGAACGGGGCACGGGGACTGCCTCATCCAGACTCTCCAATCAGTTGTTTGTCCCCAAGTGGAAATGAAACCTGTTCCAGAAATAGAACCAAAGTGAACAGTTACTTGCTAATTTAATTCTTTTTTTAATTAGAAGAAAGTTCTGGTCATTTAAAGTGCTGGATTCCATGATGACCTGTGAAACCTGTGTAGAACATTGCTCTGACCCCATTCACACCATTATCCCTTCCATCTTTCCTTTTGCCTTCCACATCCCTCATAGCCCCATTTGCCCGGTCCTCTCTCTACCCCCTACGTTTATATATGAGAGAAGAGGTGCCTAGTTTGCCTTGTAAGGCTGACTCTTCGAGGTGAGGGCTTTGTGGGCTCTTCTGGAGTTCAGAGTCCTGCACACTCTGTGCTTGACTCTCTGGTTATTAATTTTGATTGCCAACTTGACTGGACTGAGAAGCACCTTAGCGTCTTGGGTTCTTTTTAAGCACACTGTCTTTCCATCTTGTAAGCAAGAACTGTTTGACTTCTTTGAATTCTTCTTAAAGTAGGATGTGCTTAAACCTTCAAGTCCCCATTTAGATGGGTCTGAGATTTCTCCCTTAGTTGTGCTGGGAATAATTGAAATGCCTGGGGCTTCTTTGTCTGTAGACCGTGAGGCCTGACAGATTACTTCTGATCTTTTCTTCTTTGACAGTGGGATTGCCTGGGGATTCTGGGACTGGCTAAACTTGACTGTAGAGAAGGAGAGAGCCAGGTAATGTCATTGTCCTTCCTTTCCAGCCCCCTCTGTCTGCCAGCCTCTCTAAACATGCGTCATGTACTCTCTCTCCTTTTGGCCTTCACATATACTGTTTTCTAGGCTTGGAATATTCCCTCCCATCTGGATTTTGGTTCTACTGCCTTCTACTCAGTCTTCAGGTTTCAGATACTTTCTCTTCCTGACACAGTTCCATAGAGCACCCCCTTGAATGCACACACACATAGGCATGCACATAGCAAAGGTTAGTGTCCCTTCCCGGAACTGTTATAACATCCTCCTGGTCTGAGTCTCCAACAGTTTCTGTCCCTTGCCCACCACAGGCTATGACATCCAATGGAGACAGCGTTTGGCCTGACCTTGACTTTGTCTTATTCCTTCTCCTCTCAAGGCTCAGCACAGTGACCAACCAACCCGAGTATCTTGAACCAGTACATGACAAATGAAGAATGTATACAGAAAGCTTTGTGGAAGGAAAAATGGGCCAGGTGAGGCTGACAAGAGCATGATTGGTGTTAGCATTCCTGTGTCAGGATCCCCCTCATACTATAATCATCTGTACCCCTTAAAATAGCCTCTGTTCTAACAGTGAGCAAGGAATAAGCATGCTCTGGACCAGTCATGGAATCTAGGTGATCAGTGTTTCTAAGTTACCCTATTTTTGCTTTAATTTAAACTTTTAATTTTAATTGAAAACTAATATATGTATATATTTGTAGGATACACTGATGTTTTAAGCTATATATATATACATTATATATATGAGATATTAACCTTATCCCACAATTCATATTTTTTATAACATAAACATCAAATAATCTTTTTTAAGCAATTTTGAAATATGTAATACATAATACATTTCCATTGGTTCTGTCACCCCACTCTGTAGTAGATCTTGAATATATGTTCTTCCTAAGTATACTTGTGTTCCTGGTCAGCATCTCTCCACACTTGCCACATCTCTCTCTCTACCCATCAGCTTCTGCAACTACCACTTTATCATAGAGTCTATGTGTAAGTTTGTCTTCCTGGTACCTCCTTGTCTCACATAACACAATGTACTCTAGGTTTATCTGCATGATGGAATTTGCTTTCATTTTAAAATTTAATAATATTCCAGGCTCTCCTCTTTCTCTCTCTCTCTCTCTCTCTCTCTCTCTCTCTCTCTCTCTCTCTCTCTCTCTCTCTCTTGTGTGTTTGTGTGTGTGTGTAACTTTTAAACAACTGATTTGTCCATTGTAGGACACTGATGCTGCTTGCATATCTTAGGTAGTGAGAACGATGCTGTGGTGAGTGTGGTGAGCATGGAAATATAGACGCTTCATTTCAGTTCCTTGGGGTCTACAATCAGTATAGGGGTTGCTGGATTATATGGTAATTCCAGCTTATATTTTTGGAAGTATTCCATGCTGTTTTATATAACAGACATCAGAATTTATATTCCCATCAACAATATGAAATGCTTCCCCTTCTCCACATTCCTTCCAATATTTGCTATTGTTCAGCAATTTCAAACAGTTGTTCTGACAGGCATGATGTAGTAGTATATTACTTAAATTTTAATGTATGTATCATTGATGATTAGTGACTTTGAGCATATTTTTTGTATATGTATGTTGGATATTTATATACCTTTAAAAATAAATGTCTAATAAGCCCTTCCTCCAGTTTAGGCAGTTGTTTTCTGGAACTGAGTATGTCAAGTGCTGCATATCTTTTGGATACCAATTCATCGTCAGCGGCATGGCTTGACTGTATTTGCTCCCATTATGTAAACCATCTCTACTGTGATGGTTCCTCCCCTTGCTGTGCAGAGGCTCTTATGAATTTTAACATTTATTTGAGCATACACACATGTGTGTGTGCGTGTGTGTGCACCACGGTGGCACATGTGGGTGTTAAGAGGACAACTTGTAAAACCTGGTTCTCTTCCTCCATCATGTGTACTGTTGGAGAGGGGGCTGACCTCAGGAACTCAGGCTCGCCCTGTGCTCTCCACACAGACCCATCTCCCTGGGAAACACATTGTTAATGGAGTGTACTCCCTTTACCTATTTTGACTTTATTGTCTGTACTTTGGACGTCAAATTCATCTCAGCTGAGTCCTCCAGAAGTCAGAGCTAGTAAAGTTGAGTCCCTGCCTAGAGGGAATCCTGGGAGGAAGAGACGACAGCACTCTCTGTTTCCTGTCTGTCACTCTCTCTGTTTCCTGTCTGTCACTCTCTCTGTTTCCTGTCTGTCACTCTCTCTGTTTCCTGTCTGTCACTCTCTGTTTTCTGTCTGTCACTCTCTCTGTTTCCTGTCTGTCACTCTCTCTGTTTCCTGTCTGTCACTCTCTCTGTTTCCTGTCTGTCACTATCTGTTTTCTGTCTGTCACTATCTGTTTTCTGTTTGTCACTCTCTTTGTTTCCTGTCTGTCACTCTCTGTTTCCTGTCTGTCACTCTCTCTGTTTCCTGTCTGTCACTCTCTGTTTCCTGTCTGTCATTCTCTGTTTCCTGTCTGTCACTCTCTGTTTCCTGTCTGTCACTCTCTGTTTCCTGTCTGTCACTCTCTGTTTCCTGTCTGTCACTCTCTCTGTTTCCTGTCTGTCACTCTCTCTGTTTCCTGTCTGTCACTCTCTCTGTTTCCTGTCTGTCACTCTCTCTGTTTCCTGTCTGTCACTCTCTCTGTTTCCTGTCTGTCACTCTCTCTGTTTCCTGTCTGTCACTCTCTCTGTTTCCTGTCTGTCACTCTCTCTGTTTTCTGTCTGTCTCTCCACTGCCTAAAGCATGCAGTTGTGACTCAGTTTGTGCATCGAATGCCACATTCATCTTCCCTTAGGGGAATTTTGGCAATTAAAATTAATTTGACTTCACTCATTTTTATCTTTCTAAAATTTAGCCAAAACTATTTACTTTATATCCTTTTAATTCTCTTGTGTTTATTACACTTTTTCCTCTATTCCTTACTGAAGACAAAATAATATATCATTGTGTATATATATCATATTTTCTCTATTTATTCTTAGCCCATTGATAGTGTTTATTTACTAGTTTTGTGTCTTTTTTTAAAAACTGCATCTAGCAGGAAGATATTGCTAGTCAAAGTTTGTGTTTATTAGGATATGAAATTAAATATACATGTGCTTTTTAGTTACTTAAAATGTATTATTCTCTTCCTCCTTTTCTTCCCCCTCCTCCTCCTCCTTTTTCCTCTTCTTCATCTTTATCTTCATCTTCTTCTTGTTATTCTCCTTAGAAGCATTTAGATTTACTCTCTCAGTCCATTTTTTCTGGCATTTGTTCCTGACCTAGAGATGGGGAGTGGTCATTTAATCCGCTGAAAGGTCAGACACTGAGGCAGCAGTTGGCCCTGTGAGGGCCTTGCTGGCTCTCCCCGAGCTGAGGTCTTGCACATTCTTTTCTTTGCCTCCCTCATGCTTAATTTTAATTGTCAGCTTCACTGGATTAAGAATCACCTGAGAGAGTAGAAAACCACACTTCCTGGTGTGTCTGAAAGCACGTTTTCAGAGATGGTAAAGGAGAAAACCTGCTCTGAGTGTGGGCAGTACTGTCCCATCTGCCATCCTGGGCTGGGCTGGAATTGGGAAAGAGGCAGAAGTATTCGCTGCAGACATTTTCTCAATGTCCTCTGGTTACTGTGATGTGTGCTGCTCTCAACACCATGATGGGTTTAAATCTCTGAAAGCATAATCTCAAACAATTCTCTGTCAGATGTTCTTTTCCAGGGTTGGAAAAATCTAACACCTGTTCCCCCTATTCAAAGGGTGTCTTTCTTGCTGCTGTTCCAGATCTCAGTGGTTCCTATGGCCCAGGAAAAGTTACTCAAATACATTTTTGTGTTGTCAGATGATGAGGAAAATATATAGGTTAGAGGTTATTGAGACTGGCTTTAAATTGTGCCCATAGGAATTGAACAATGCCATTGTCTCCTTGCAGAACGATTGGGCTTTTCTGAAATACAAACCACAGCCTCGCTGTGGAGAAAGACATACACTGGGAGTTGGGGTTGCTGAGGACTATCAGCTGGCTCCCCGCTGTCAACCTGAGAGAGCATCCAGCTTATTTTGATGACATCTATTAAATATTGTCAGAGGGAGAGCTTAGCAGAGGAGCAAGGCTGGGAATTCTGTTTCGTTTACATATTTGCAAAATAGACATGAATAACATGGATCTACTCTTGTTTCCAGTTGTGACTTTAAAAAAGTGGTTTTCACATGTTCTGTGAATCACCAGTTTCTGTCACGTGTTGGGTACAACCACTGACACCTAGAGATCAGGTGCTGATAGACCAGTCATGAAAGAAGGGGCAATATTCTGCGAACGTGTGTCTCTTCTCCTGGTTACATGAAATGTGGTTCCTCCATTGAAACAGTATCCTAAATAGAAATTAGCTCAGCCCACAAAAGCCTATTTTAGCCCACATTAGTGCTGATAACAATTAATATTAAAAGGGACATGAGCTTTTAGTGTGACTTAATGTTACAATTTGGAGTTTTCACTAAGCAAGGCAGGATTCATTGTAGAAGGGGGTGGTGGACCAGATATTCCTTTCCTTAGGGAGCTCTTAGACAAAGAGAGGCTCTGTGGTCATCCACAGGTCATAGCCAGGAAGTCAAGAAGCTGCTGCAGGGGCTGACAAGATGGTTCAGTGGGTAAAGGTGTTTGCTGTCAAGCCTGTTGATCCCTGGGACCCACGTGGTGGAAGGAGAGAGCCGAGTCCTGTACACTGTTCTCACCTCCACAGTCCTCCACGGCAGGCATGCACCATTCCAGCCTACCAGACACTTTCTGTTCTCTTACCTAAGTTTTAAAATAGAGTATCTCTTCATACAATACATTTTACATATTCTTTCTTTTCCTCCAACTCCTCCCAGATCCTCTCTGCCCCCATATCCACCCAAAGTTCACGTTTTTTCTCTCTCAAAAACAAAACAAACATTTTTTTAAAAAACCAAAAGAAACAAATAAGCAAGACAAAAGGTACCTAAAGAAATAAAAATTTTAAAACCTGTTTTAAAAAATGGAATCTGCTGCTGAGCATGTGAGGAGACTGTCAGAGCTCAGTACAGAGTGGACCTTTTGGAGTGCTTCCCACAGCCTAACCACGTGTATAGCAGATGACTTCCCACACTTTGAGTGTTGGACTACAGGCAAATGAGTTCCAATGCCCAATTTCCTTCCTATGGTCTTGTCTCGGTCTGAAGAGCAATGAACAGTTGCCCATCTCTATGAAAAACAAGAAGTGATGGATTGCAGAAATTCATCTTTTCTTTTAGCTTTCAGATTTATAGATGTGTCGAGGAGCACATGAGATGTTAATCCACATGTTTAATAATGGGTCCATTCTGTAACTGTACCTAAAGCATGTAAAACCTCACATTGTTACCAAGGATACGAAGGCTGGTGAGCTCTAACCTGGAGTCAGAAGAGGAACAAGGGAAAAGAAAAGATGCCTAACTGGAGTCAGTCTCAGGACTAACTCACCAGACTGGAGACCCAGTTTATGTCTGTCTTCTGAGCATCATGCTCAGATAGAGAATTCCTAATTCAAAAAACTGACTTCCAAGTGCCCTAAATTGAAAACCTTTCTAGTGCTGACATGGCATTCAAAAACTTTAAATTTTGTGGCATTTTATATTTCCACTTTTTAGGTTAGAGATGCTCCCCTAGTAAAGTCAGATATCCCCAAATCTAATAACTCTAAAACCTAAAATACTTATGATTCCCAGACTACCGAGTCAAGGTAGCCTAACCTGGATACACCCTGGGTTAGAGCCTGTGGAATGAGACCCTGTGAAAGGCCCATTGCAGCTCAGTGGTGCTTGCTATAGTTTAGATTTGAAATGCTACCCTACCCTACATTTCTCTCCCCTAGAAGGTTAGAGGATTGTTTACCCAATTTGGTGTTTTTCAGAGATTCTGGGAACTTAAAGAGATCGTGCCTAGTGCAAGGTCTTCCAGTGACTGGGGATATGCCGGGGAGGGTTGTGGGGACCCCAGTCTCTTTCGCTTACTCTCATTCATCCCAGACACAAGGGAAGGCTTGTTACTGTGCTGTCTGGTCCCTGTCATAATGGGCACTTGACACAGGTCCCCAAAGCAATGGGTGCACTCACCTTGAACTAAAACCACCAAAACTCTGATTCATAAATAACCTTTCCCCTTTATAAATGGATTATAATCTCAGGCCACTTGTCAGAAAAACAGAAAACTAACAAATAGAGTATGTGCATACTTTTATATCAAAGCCGAGAAGAGGCCGACTGGAAGCCTTCTCTGAGATTTTTGGTTGAGCTTCAAACATTTGTGCATGTTTCCATCCTCCACCTAGTGTTTTCTTTTGTTTTAGTTAGGAACTGAAATAGAAAAGTTCTGGGTAGAGTTAGTTGAAGTCCTAAAATTTCAGTTCATCTATAAGTTACTAACATACACACACAGGCATATGAAATATATAGTATATGGGGGAAGTCCTTCAGGAAGTGCTTTGGAATATTAGAAAATACCATCTGTTAGGTCTATTTATTTGTTAATTTTTCTTGCTGGACGTTGTGCTTTGAAGGCTGGCCTTGCTGGAACCTAGTTTGGGAAGCAGAGTTTTGAAGAACATATGATCATTCTCCACCCAGCATCTTCCAAGCCACATGTGTGAAGAGGAGGTGAGCAGCCATATGATCAGCTAACACATCTCTGCTCCCTCTGCAAGGAGACAGCTTTTCCACAGGGGCATGTGGTAAAACATCAATAATGCTTGATACATACATATACACACACACACACACACACACACACACGACAATAAGGAATTACGTGGTGAATTTATGGAACTGCCAAAGTGGCATAATACACAGTTATTAACTGGTGACTGGGAATAGTACACAGAAAGGGAGAGAGTGCTCAGGGATCATTTAAGGGAGAAAGGGAAAACAGGGGCAGGCTGCTGTAATCATTGAATGTGCGCATGTGGGCAAGGTCTGGAAGGTGAGGTGGCAGATGAGAAGCAAAGCAGTTCTGAGGACACTGGGAATCTGAGTTCCTTTTTTCTCAGCACAGTCTCAAGCAAACCAGGCGGTCCTCCAGTTCTCTCTCTAGCTGAAGAGGATCCTGCCTCCGCCCCTTTCCATATGCTGGAATTATAGAATCATGACCACCATGCCCAGAAAAAATAATTTTTAATATGATAAAAATGTTTAAGATGGTGAATTCACCATGTAGTTGATGCTGTGGGAACAGAAGGGTGTCACTTAGAAGTAGAGATTAGAATTTTCAGAAGAGAAATGCCATTAAGAGAATTCACTCTCCTTTTCTGTCTGCCAACTCCAAGGATATTCAGGTCCATGGTACCGAAAACACTTCGGAGGAGTTGATAAGCAAAACTGAGGAGAGCTGGAACCTGACTGTATCTGGACCCCTCCCCCAAGGTGATTGCAATAGGGAATACACGTTGAAACAGTTGTCTAATGTGCTCCAGCTTGGGTGTCTTGGCAGAGCTCACATTTAGGAATCAAGAAATAGGCAGATGGGGAGAGAACCTGGGGTCCTAACAAGTAGGAATACGGAGCAAGAGAAACTGAATAGAGAAATTTCCAAAGTAAAATGTTCATTTAACATCAATAGAAAATGATGTATCCAGATGAATAGCAAAGGAAGGAAAACCAGCGACTCTAATTTGGTGTCAGTTAGGGAATTCTTAAAGGTTTCCAGAAAAAAATCCCTTTGCTCCTTGTGTTGACATTAGTAAGTAATTTCCCAAGGCTCTTGGCTTTGGCCACTTTTTTCTTCCTCTATTGCTGGCTAGAGAAGGTGGCTCAGTGAAGGATGCTAACAAAATCCACACAAGACACGGCCATACATTTTATTCTTTGGGTAAAGAAAGTTAAATCTCTCAGCCCAACATTTGCAAATTATTCTTTTAGCACAAAAGAATATACCCAGAAGTGTGTATTTAGATAGCTTCAGCATTTTAAATAGGTAAATGGAAGAATTTTTTTCCTAAAATACTTGAAAATATGATTAAAAATACCTTATATCTCTAAATCAGTACTTGACCTGTGACTTCGAAATAGGGCTCTGTGTACACATTATATAAAAATTCTAAACTGTTTTCAGAGGGCAACTTTTTCAAATTCCAAATCTTAGCTGACACTCCAATCCCCTTCTCTTGGATCCATGTTAGACTTGCTGAGCTCAAACAATGTCACGTCTGAAGTTGCTTAGAGTGGCAAACACACCAGAGAAAACGTTAGTTCCTGAACCTCCAATAATCTTCTTTATATAAATATTATTTTCTGCTTTCAAAACAGATATGGTGATTTTAGGACACTATCCCTCACCACCTCAGATCTAAAGTTAGGTACATATAGTACAAAGCTGTATACTAAATTACTTTGGGCTATACCAAATTATTAAATTACTTTTCTTAAAAAATTTTTAGCCTCAACGAGTTTTAGTTTTATACCCAGGAATGTATGGGTATCTAATAAGTAATATGTTGTGCTAAAATGCACCTGCTTTCATAGTCTTAAAAAAGTCTTTGAGTCATAGCAATTTAATCCATGTGTCCTGCAACACACAGTTTCTGTGGTATAGTATTTAGATTATCCCACCTGGGAATGAATGGGGAACCATTCATTGTGCAAACCAGTCCGTCCCCATTCCTCTTCCACAGACTAGGAAACTGAGGTGTTCGAAGATGAACTTTGTCTAAGATCAAGCACCTCATTTTCTGACATTGAGGCCTGTCTAGAAAGATGACATTCTTTTGCTCTTAAGCATCATTCAAGAATTATGATTTTTAAGAGCATAGTTCTTAAGATAGGACAGTTACCACACCTGGCAATCACAGGGTTGGACTTCAGATCCTTAAAGATCAACCCCCATTTCCTTTGTCCTCACTCACCCTTTGGAAAAAAGTAACTAAAACTATTTGATATAATAATGAGAATTAAAATTCACGGAAGGGTATAAAATAATCCTAATTCTCAAGCCTAAATCTATCACCATTTATATGTATAATGTGTATGGTGTGTTTGTGAATTCAATTATTCTACAAGATGGACAAAATGGCATTTCAGCTGATTTTTTAATCTGTTGTAATTAAGCAAGACAAATAGGAAATGCACTTTAGGACAGCATGACAATGCTTCTTCCTTCAGCCACAAAAAAGTGGGAAATAATGAGATCTTTATTATGAAAATTTCTCTGACCCAGTGAAGTTGATAAAATAAGGGTTTCAGTTAAATCTTATAAATTAACTCTTGTGTCACTGCATTCTCGGTCATGGTTGGGAGGAGGGTGCTGCTGAGCACAGTCCAAATGACAGCATTTCCAAAGGCTTCACCCCTGCATCTCACACAACATTTTCATAGTGCTCAGGACTAACTTGTAGTTTCATACTCTCAGAGGGATATGGTAATTCCTAGTACATGCCTCCCAGAAATGTTGAGGGCATTTTGTAAAATTTGTTTTACAAGCTAATAAAAAGAAATCCTAATCTGTGAAAATATTACATCAAGTTATTTTGAACATGGTTAGGAAATACATTAGTGTTAATAAATATTTTTAAAACTCCGGATAAAGTTTCAGAAACTCGACTCAGATGAAGACAGTAAGAAGTAACACGACCACCTAACATCAGAGCCTCACATGACATAATCAGCACTTTATTTGAAACCACGATCTTGTCAGAGGTCAGGATTTGATTGTACATCCCAACATTTTTTAAGTCGCCTCACTCTAAAACCCATCCGGTATCAGGAGGATTTACCTATTCTATCTTGATTGTTTATGTCTTTTAGCAATTACCATGTTTGAAAAGCTATCAGGCAATATATATATATATAAAGGAACATACAATTTTCCTTCACATTCTTCAAATGCAAAGCAGCCCGATTCTGTGAGAATAGCTCCGCCCTCATTCGGTGCCTGGCCAGGAAGGCTCCAGAGACTCACCTGATGGCCAGCACTTTTGGGGCTGTTTTGCAAAGCATTTAACATTGTTTAATTTGTTCAGAAGCAAATGAAACTTTCTTTCCTGATTACTGCCTCTTCCCACTGTCCCGATTCTCTGTACCTCCCTAAAATACACCCTCAACATGCTTATTTACATGAGGATCAGGCCCCAGAGGTCTGCAACCCCATCACATACCATGCCGGTTTCTAACAATGTGAAGGCTGTTGGAGCAGAAATTCTCTTCCCTAAGGAGCTGAGTATAGCAGTGTCTGTCAACATGGAACCCTTGTATAAACAGGTCAGACTATTGTCTCGTGGTCCCACCTGCCTTGGCTCTGGTTGATGTAGCAACAGTATCTGTCATAGGGGCTGTTTTGCTTGTAGGAGCAAACAATGATACTGTCCTGGGGCACAAAGAAGACGCTGTCCTCGGGCTCAGGGCGGTCAGATCTGTCCCAGGCTGAGCACTTGGCATCCAAGGCACTATAGGCGAGGGAACTGGCCGAGGGGCAGTAGCCATCTAGATATCTGGATGTCTCCTCCTGTCGCCCACTCTGAACTAGACTCTGGCATTCTCCTTCCTCTGTGGGAGTGGGAGTAGTAATGGAGCTGGCCATAGGCACCTCACCTGGTCCCTGTGGGAGCTGCTTGCCTCTGAGGCCTGCCTTCTTAGCCAGTTCGTCCGAGCTCCCCTTGCCCGACTCCAGGTCTGATGGGGTCCTCAGGAGCTCCACTACTTCTTTGTCCTTGGGCTTTCTGAAGCAGGGCAATTTGCGAACCCAGAGTAGCTCGTTCTCCGGCCATTTGGTGCAGCCTTCGGTTTTCCTGGCCAGAGCAATGGCTGCAATGCCTGGTAGGCAGATGGCTGGCCCGATGGCTAACAGAGGGATGTTCCCCAGAGTTTCCCCCTTCATGCCAGAGACAGTGAACATGAAACCAAAGACCAGAAAAACACTAACCAGGGCCACCACCAGCCCAGTCCTCGGATTTATGTCATCAGGCCGCATCTTTCACTCCATCCAGGTTGGGGGCTTCCTGGTAGCCAGAGAGTGCCCCTTTTCTTTTTCTGTGGGAGGTGAAGCCACAGGGATTAAAAAAAACCCCAATCCAACTTCCCACCCACCAACTCTTTCTTGCTATCTTGCTCTCTCTCTCTCTCTCTCTCTCTCTCTCTCTCTCTCTCTCTCTCTCTCTGTCTGTCTCTGTCTCTCTCTGTCTCTCTGTCTCTCTGTCTCTCTCTGTCTCTCTGTCTCTCTGTCTCTCTGTCTCTGTCTCTGTCTCTCTGTCTCTGTCTCTCTCTCTCTCTCTCTCTCTCTCTGTCTCTCCTTCTCTCCGCGCACGCACACACAGACACACACACACACACACACACCATTCTCTCTCCTCACCCTCCCTCTTTTCTCCCCTATTACTTTTGCAACCCTGCCTATCTCATACCAACATGTGCTAAGTACAGTCGCCGAGTTACCTGAAGGTTCCTGCCACCTCTCAGTGTCTCCAGAAAGCTTCCTTCGGGCTGCCCCTCGGTTCTCTCTGATTCTGAGAGCCGAACCTGGTTTCCCCACGGATACGGCACAGGAGGGGGGTAGGGAAGGGAGGAAGGAGGTAGGATAGGGGAGGAGGGTCTTTCCCAGCCTCTGCGAGTAGGTCGCCAGAGCTCAGGAAGTCGAGCCTGGGCGCCGCGGATGGATCGGAGTGGGCGCGCGCCACGGCCGGCGGGGAGGGAGGACTCTGTCCCGGCTGGAAAACCGCGCGAGCCTGGCCGCCTTACATCACTTGCACTGCGCTGGGAACAGAGATGGACGCGCGGGGGCGCGAGGGGGTCAGAGCTCAGCCCGCGGGAAGCCAGCTGCTGGGGGCTCTCATCGCGGAGTAGGGGGCGGGTGGCTTAGACCCGTGTCTGTTTCGCTGCCGTAAGCCGGAGCCCAGAGCGCCTTGCCCATGGAGCAGCTGGCGCACCGTCTTAGTCTGGGTTCCAAATTCAGGGTCTAAGGGTTCCGGGGACAGCGTGAGATGATGTCAGGGACTGGCTCTTTTGACCAACTCGACATTTCCCTAGAAAATGCCTCTGCCCCGACAGCAGCCAAGTTCCCCGGGAGCTCCTCCAAGTGCACAAGATACCCTCGAAGAAGCCGGGTCGGGTCGCAGGCTGCTTCTGCCTGACCTGAGCGTCACCAGAGAGCACCCAGGCTGTAGGAGCATGAAGGGTAGGCTTCCAGGTCTTGCCTGTGCCTAGAAGTCACCCGAGTCTCTTTCACTGTACTTTCATCTTTGCACTTGGCAGAAAGTGGCCTTGGAAACTCAGTCCCACAGTTGTGGTTCCAACCGCACCGACAGGGGCAAGGAAGAAGGGCTCTGATCTTTTTTCAGGATCGCCCAGGTAGCCTGCAAGACAGACTTTGGTTTGGCAGGTCAGGCCCAACCTGAGGCAGGAGACAAGACTCTCCTTTCTTGCTGACAGCCCAGTACTAGTCTCAGCTCAGGGTCCGCCAGCGGAAGTTTGTAGGGTTCTCTTGTCTCAAGAAAAGACTAGATGTCACTGTCACGGTCACCTGGTCTGTTTAAGGTAGAGGAAGGGAATTAGGAAGGCAAAAAGTACATTCTTCCATGCCAAGTCTCTGACCTGGGGAAAAGAATTTTGACACCCAGGTCTTCTCCACGTACGCTGGCCATGTGTCCCAGAATGAGTGACGTCACCTTTCTGAGAATCAGTCATCAGATGTCTGAGCAAATGCTGTGACTATGGAGAAGTGTAAATTCCTAGCACAAGGTTTTGGTGCGTGGCTCCTGTTCAAAATACACAGAAAGTCATACTCTTTTCCTTTCCTACTGTATGACCACAGTGCTCTCAACATGTAAGGCAGAATCCAAGTCATCAGAGACCTGTCGTGCAGATGAGGACTTTTGTTTGGCTTTATCCACTAAGCAGCGAAGAACACTGGGAGTGTTTTAGACGGAGATTAAGTGTTCACGTCTCTGACATGGTGCCAGCAGGTTAGAGGGTGTAAGTCTGTGCCTGGAGACTTCTCCATAAAGCAAGACAAGACCAGGCCCCAAGAATGCCCGGCTGAGAGGTGTTTGGAAGAAAGTGGTTCTGAAGGATGGTTAAGGATGGGTCTGACCACCCTGGCTTGAGGCAGAGAGGTGGATTCCCTGGTTTCTCATTTCAGCCAGGTCATCAGAGGGCTGGATTCTTCTCCTTTTTACTCTGTTGTTTATTGTGTTTGCCTCTTACATTCAAACTTGTTACACAGCTGCTGCACTTCCCGGCACATAACCTAAGAAAGGAGAAGGGAGAAAAGGCGGAGGGTTAAAGTGAGGCGGCAGGCGTGTGACCATTGGATCAGGGAAGGGGCAGGCTTTTTGTTTGTTGGTTTTTAGCATCTTCATCTTCACTTTCATAAACATTTGCTTATGTTGGATGGATGTGTCTGGACCACAGAGGAGCCTGGGAACCCACTGTCTGCTTCCAAGACTCACTGCTGCTCTCAAAGCTTTGTTAAGGAAAGGGGAACATGAATCCCCCCTTTCTCATCCTTTACTGATGCCCACTGTCTTTCTTATCACCCATTTGAAGGCGACTTCCTGGACTTCCTTTGTAGGCTGCATCTTGTTCTGAGGTTGGCACTCTGTCCCTGAGCTCTTCCGTCTTATTCTTTCCCACAGTGGTCTCAGATAGCTCGAAAAGCGGATGGCTCCTAAGCATCTTTCACTTGTCCTGTTCCCTAGGCTTCAGGGGTATAGTATTCAACCGTGTGCTTGATATTGCCTTTTGGATCATCTGCAGACACCTCATGCTCAAATGTCACAGGCTGAACTTGCCTGTCCCCCAGCTGCTCTACCTCAGTGAGCTCTGTTCATCCCACGCACCAACAACATATCTGGGACTCTAAAGTAGTTTTCTTTACTCCTAGGAAGTTTTTTTTTCTTTTTATGTATTTTTCTCTTATATATTATATAGTGACTTCAGTTTCCTTCCCTTCCCTCCCTACAATCTCCCTCTCCCACAGACCTAACCCCTACCTCCCCTCAGAAAAGAGCAGCTCTCCCAGGGACTTTAACCAAATACAGTATAACAAGCTACAGTAAGATTGGACACTCACATCATGGCTGGTGGAGACTACCTAGTAGGAGAAAAACAGTCCCAAACAGGCAAAGAATCAAAGATAGCCAGTCCCCATACTCTTATAGTTAGGAACACCACAAGAAAACCAAGCTACACAATTATAGCATGCATACAGAGGACCTAGGTCAGTCCCACGCAGGTTCACTAATGGCAGTTGATTCTGTGGGGCATGTTCTTATGATGCCTTTGACCCCTGTGGCCTTTCCAATCCTTCCTCCGCCTCTTCCACAGGATTCCCTAAGCTCTCCCTACCATGTGACTGAAGTTCTCTCTGTATCTGCCCCCATCAGTTGCTGGATGAAGTCTCTCTGGTCTCTCTGATGACAATTATGTTTGGCTTCAGTACCAACACATCCTTCAGGCATGACACGCTGTAGGTGGGAGGTTTTGTGGCTGGGCTGGTGGCTGTATAAATTTGTACTTCTAGCAGTGAGGGAGTGTTGCACCTGAGGCCTTGCCTGGTTCCAGAGGATAGCCTGATCAGGCTCTGCATCCCCATTATTAGGCATCTTCTCTCCACTATCACCCTCATAGATTCCATGGGGTTTCCATTGCACTGGGTTTCTACCTTGCCCTGAAGTGCCCCCCAATTCCATTGCTCTCTTCCAGTTTTCTCTCTCTCCATCCCCCACACCCATTTTTTCCTGTTTCCATCCCCACCCACTCCCATCTCACCCTTGAAATTTATTCTGTTTCTGTTCCCACAGATATTCCCTCACTTAAGCCGTCCTTATTACTTAGCCTCTCTGAGTCTGTGGATTGTACCATGATTATCCTTTACTTTACAGCTAATATCCACTTATAAGTGATCACATACCATGTTTGTCTTTCTGGGTCTGGGTTACATCACATAGGATGATGCTTTTGAGTTCCATCTGTTTGCCAGCAAATTAAATGAAGTTATTTTTTAAACAGCTGAGCAATATTCCCTTGTCCAATTGAATCATATTATTTTTTATATCCATTCTTTGATTGAGGGATATCTGGATTATTTCCAGTTTGTGGCTATTATGAACAAAGCTGCTATGAACATAGTTGAGCAGATGTCTTTGTAGTAGGATGGAGTGTCTTAAGGTAGACCAATTCCCTATTTTATGAGAAACTGCACCCCCACCAACACTGAGGAAGTCTTCCCCTTGCTCCACATCCTCCCAGAATTAGCTGTCACTTGTAAATTTGATCTTAGCTGTTCTAACAGGTATAATATGGACTCTTAAAATTGTTTTGATTTGCATTTCCCTGATGGCTAAAAATATTAAATATTGTTTCTCGGCCATTAGAGGTTCCTCTGTTGAGAATTCTGTTTAGATCTGTACCTCATTTTATTTATTCAGTTAATGTCTAGTTTCTTGAGTTCTTTGTATATTTTTTGATATTTGATATATTTTGATGTTTATATATTTGATACTTTGATATATTTGAGATATATTTGTATATTTCAATATTCATATATTTGATATTAGCTCTCTGTCAGATGTGAAGTTAGTGAATATCTTTCCCATTCTTTAGGCTGCCATTTGTCCTATTGACGGTGTCATTTGCTGCACAGAAGATTTTCAGTTTATGGCATCTCTTTTATAAATTGTTGATCTTAGCATCTGTGCTGTTGGTATTTTGTTCAGGAAGTTGTCTCCTGTGTTTAAAGCTTCCCCCCCTTTCTCTTCTATCAGATTCAGAGTTTTTGGCTTTATGTTGAGGTCTTTGATCCTCTTGGACTTGAGTTTTGGGCAGGGTGATAAGTATGGATCTATTTGCATTCTTGTATAAGCCAAGATCTAGTCAGACCAGCTTCATTTGTTGAAGATGCTTCCATTTTCTCCAATGTATAGTTCTGACTTCTTTATTAAAATCAGATGTCTATAGATGCATGGATTTGTCTTGTGATCTTCAATTCAGTTCCATTGATCAACCTGTCTGTTTCGACACCAATGCACAGTTTTAATCACTCGTATTCTGTAGCACAGCTTGACATGGGAATGGTGATACCTCTAGATATTCTTTTATTGAATAGAATTGTTTTGTTATCGTGGGAATTTTGTTTTTTTCATATAAAGTTGAATATTGTTTAAGGTCTGTAAAGAGTTTTGTTGGAATTTTGATGAGAATTGCATTGAATATGTATATTGCTTGTGGTAAGATGGACATCTTTATTATGTTGATCCTACCAATCCATGAACCTGGGAGATTTTTTTTTCATCTTTTGACATTTTCTTCAATTTCCTTCTTCAAAGACTTGAAATTCCTGTTATATAGGCCTTTTATGTGCTTGGTTACCTAAAGATATTTTATATTCTTTGTGGCTATTGTGAATGCTGTTGTTTTCCCAATTTCTTTCTAAGCCTCTTTATCATTTGTATATAGAAGAGCTACTGATTTTTTAAAAGTTAATCTTGTTTTCAGTGACTTTGATGAAGGTGTTTCTCATCAACTGTATGAATTACTGGTTAAATTTTTAGGTTGCTTATGTAACTATCATAGCGTTTGCTTATATAACTATCATATCTTTTGAGAATAGCAATACTTGGCTTCTTTCTTTCCAGTTTGAATCCCCTGGATCTCCTTTATCTGTCTTATTGATGTAGCTAGAAAGTCAAGTAATATATTGTATAAATGGAGAGAGTAGGCCACTTTGTCTTATTTGTGATTTTAGTGGAAACGCTTTGTTTCTCTCCAGTTAATTTATTGGTTTGTTGTAAATTGTGTTTATTGTATTTAGGCATGTGCCTTGAATCCCTGATCTCTTTAAGACTTTTATCATGAAGAACTGCTGGATTTTGTTAAAGGCTTTTTCAGCATCTAATGAAGTTTAATTTTATGTGTATTAGTGTTTTTGCCTTCATTCATGTCTGTGTGAGGGTGTCAGATCCCCTAGGACTAGAGTTACAGATATTTGTGATCTGACATGAGGGTACTGGGAATTGAGCCTGCATCCTCTGGAAGAACAGCCAGTGCTCTTTAACCACTGTGCCCCTCTAATTTCTCTCTCTCTATCCCTTTCAATTTCTTTATGAAGGTACTTAGTGCTATGAGCTTTTCTCTTAGCACAGCTTTCATTTTGTTCCATTAAATTGGGTGTGTTGTGCATTCATTTTCACTGAATTCTAGAAAGTCTTTAATTTCCTTCTTTATTTCTACTTTGACTCAAGTAGTCATTCAGTATATAGTTGTTTGTTTTTCCTGAATTTGTAGGCTTTCTGTTATATCTGTCATTGTTGAAATTCAGCTTTAGTCTGATAGGATGTAGGGAGTTATTTTAATTATCATGTATCTGTGGAGACTCTCATTGTATCTAGGTATGTGTTCACTTCTGGAAAGTGTTCCATGGGTTTCTGAGAAGAGCGTATATTTTTTTGTATTTGGGTGAAATATTTTGTAGATATCTATTAGTTTCATTTGGTTCATATAGAGTCTGTTAGTTCCATTACTTTCTCTCTCTCTCTCTCCCTCTCTCTCTCTCTCTCTCTCTCTTTCTCTCTCATCTAGATAATCTGTTCATTGGTGAGATTTTGTGTTGAAGTAACATTATTAATGTATGAGGGTTGTATGTCATTTAGGTTTTGCTAATTTTTTAAAGCAAATGTGGATGTCCTTGAATTTGGGGCATAAATGTTGAGAATTGAAGTGTGTGTGTGTGTGTGTGTGTGTGTGTGTGTGTATGTGTGTGTGTGTGTGTGTGTGTATTGGCTAGCTGGCTTATCTGAATGAATAAGCACAAGGTTTAGTGAGAAACCCCGTCTCAAATCATAAGGTAGATTGTAAATAGAAAGGCACACAACTTTAATCTCTTCTTGTACCCAGGTGGCATGTATATATGTACATTCCACCCATTTGTCCATATGCTACACAGATACACAGACATACAGATGTGTGCTGGTTAGGTTTTTGTTTATTTGTTTATTTGTTTGTTTTAAATCCCCTTGGCACAAGCCTAGAGTCATTTGGGGACAGAGAACCTTAATAAAAGTGCCCTCTTTAAGTTGCTGGTAAAAAAATGAAGTGGAAGTGGAAATTTCTGGTTTCCCAGGATACTCAGTTGTGTCATGTGATGTTGTTCTGGTTACTGTCTCACGAGGTGATGTTTTGCTGGAGTCACTGCTTCAGAGGACCTCAGTATTTGGGAAGGGTATAAGTACAGCCCAGCAGACAGCTGGTGACGCTCTGGCATGGGTTTGTCCTGCCTTCTTTGTTCATCATCACTTGTTGTAACTTCATAGGGAGAAACACACCAAAGAACTTCTTATGATATTCTGGCAGTTTCTTACCACTTCCTCAGACCCTGGCACATTGGCAGAGCCTCCCAACTTCATCTGGATTGAACTGTCATTGCTGATTCATGAGTGGTGTTTGAGACTAGATTGAGCTACCATAGCTAATTCATGTGAACTGAACTGCTGACCAAGAAGGTTGGCATCACCCCAAAGAACTATATCTAAACAGATCCATATCCCCCTTTGCTCTATTTACCTTCCTTTTCACCACCTCTGGTGGGTGGTGAGCTAGAAGGGAGGTTAAAGTGTCCGAGAACTCTTATTAAAGTAGGTTTTGAAAATCTGAGTATACGGGAAAGTTTGTTGGGATGGTTTCTTGGTGAGTGGTTGGCATGGGTCCAACTTCTTGGCAGGTGGTCCTGGGTTGAATAAAAACAAAGGCTGAGTAATCCACAGAAAGCAAGCCTCTAAATAGCTCTCCTCAATGGTCTATTTCAGTTCCTGCCTCCAGTCTTTCTTAAGTTCCTGCAGTGATTTCCCTCAAGGATGGATTGTAACCTCTGGAGTAAAATAGACACTTTCCTCAAGTTGCTTTTGGTTATGTTTTTTCACAGAACAGAAAAACAAACTAGAATACATGTGTTCTCAGACAGTAGAAAAACACACCAAACACACACACAGGTGCACAGACACAGCTCATTGCAAGAAAACAGATGAGTGTGTGTTATCATCACCATTTTCTTTCACTAAGTTTTGCTGGCTTCTAATCTGCCACCTGACTCAGATGGACAAAGTCTTTGGATGGAAGAACTAGCTGAGCCCCATTTCAGCTCCAATCTTTGTAGGTTCTCTGGCAGCAACTTCTGAGAGGCTGGGCTGCTGTCAGTAGGGCAGATATGCAAATGACAGTGCAGGACATGTCAGTGGGTTCTGACAAAAGCAAAGGCCTTTCTCCTCTGTAGAAACAGTAAATTACATTCTGCCTTTCAAGTCACAGTTCATCTGCTTAGGCAATAGGTAAGAAAGACCTGGGCATAAAAACCACAGGAAACTTCAATTACTGTTAATTATTAGGTTTATTCTCAAAGCAATTATTTCTTGGAAGTAACTTCAGATGGTCTTTGAACAGCAGGTGTTCTTGCCCACATCAGCACCAAAAGTGGGTGGAGATGGGAGTCATCATTCAGAGACAGCTCAGGCATCTTAATATTTAATTTCTTGGCCGTATGGAGCAATATCACCAGTACTCTGAAAGCATGCACAGTACTAGCAATGCTGGGAAAGTGTATAATCATGAGCAAAAGTGTCTCTTGTAGAGAGAAAATTCAGAGAAAAAGGGCTTTTGCAAGTAGGTGTTTGAGGAAGAAACAAGGAGCTCTTTATTTCTAAATCCTGGCTTGCTAGAATTTAAAGATACCCCGTTGACTACCCTGGCTCTACTATATAGATAGGATTTAGAAAGTTTTTCTTGTTTGTTAGTTCTTGAGTGTTTCTTATGTGCACAGCACTGTGCTGGGCATTGGGTGGAGTAGACACAGTGTGCTTCTATAGAACAAATAGAGAGGAAAATGTGCACATTGGTTAGTGTGATATAGATTGCAGAATGGCCCTAAAAGGCCTCTGGATATCAAAGGCTGGTGCTCACAGTGCCATGTCAAGGCTGAGCCAGAGTCAGCATATTCTGGTCCTCATTTTAGACTCTACAAAGCCACCATTTAGCATGTTGCCAGTTTTGTACATAGGAACAAAGGCACAGAGCCAAACCCATGTTTAGTGGTGAAGGGCATACCCTAGATTTAAGATATTCCACATGCCTCCTTACTTCACATTATGTCTTTATCTCAGCTATTCTACTGTTTGTTACAGGTTCATAGCCTTTGGGAACTTTGGAAATTTTGAGATGAAGATAGGGAGTTTTTATCTAGCTTTTATGATCCTAGCCTATAATAGCTGAGTCATCTCTCCAGCTCGTTACCTAGCTTTTATAATGACAGTAAAGCAGTGAAATGCAACAGACCTGGACAATATTAAAGCCCAGCGCATATAGTTAGAGTATTACTTCCTACAGCAGCAAACTACATGTTCTATATAAACATATAGAGCATTACATTTAACAGCAGCAGGCTATGCATTCTTCCCACACATATGGAATGTTACATTCAACAGCAGTAGGCTACTTGTTCTTCCCAAGTGTACATATTCACCAGCATAGATCATGTGTTAAGCAGTAAGTCTTACTAAGTTTATTTAAGAAGACTGAAATTATATAAATATTTCCAATAGATTTACAGAAGAAAAAAAGCTAGAATTAATAAAGTAGAAAAGTTGGAAAATCTCTCACTTACATGGAAGTGAAACAACATGCTTTTGGACAAGTGGTTCAGACAGGAAATAAAAATGGATCTTGGGAGAGATCTGGGAACACAGGCCTAGTGAGATTGGGCTGTGAGTAACGAAAGTGCAGAGAAGGCTAGGCAGTGCTCACAGAAAAGGGCTCCCCCCCCCCATCGGGCCCAAAGTAAGGGCCGGGCCTCTGGCAAAGGGATTCGGGATCCACCCGGAAAGCCCTTGCTCGTAGACTAAATGCACAGGCCCATGGTAAGGCACAGGCCTTTGTCAGTGGGAACTGGGGTCTGCCCTGGAAAGGCAGTGCTTGAAGATCAGCTCCTCAGGCCCTCTTGCATCTGGACCAGATGGGAGACTGGCACAAAGTCCCAGAGAGAGCAGACCTAGAGTTCTCAGAGAGCAGAGAGTACTGTGATCCCTGGAAAAGGGTACGTTTTGACCTAGAGAAAGAGCCAGGTCCCAGCCAGTAGTACTCAGGACCTGTTGGCAGAGGGCTGAGCTCCCAGAACAGCCTCACAAGAGTTCTCACACCTGATCCCACAAAGACAGAGCTGAGGCACAGATACTAGAATTCACTGTTTGCCCAATAAAAGCCAAACACTCAGAAGCAATTTTCTTCCTGAGCTCATGGGCCCTAAGATCCACAGGAGAAACAGGTGCCAGTCACTGACAATAAGACCATGTATTATCACAGATAACAAGATGGCAAGAAGAAAACAAAAAAACTTAAGCAATGGAAACCAAGAAAACCTGGCAACATCAAAACTCAGCTCTCCCACCACAGGAAACAGTGGATTGCCAAACGCTCCAGAAAAAGAATATTCAGACTTGAAATCATACCTCATGGTGATGATGAAGATCTTCGAGAAGCACATGAATAACTCCCTTAAACACGAACAGGAGGACAACCATAAACAAATAGAAGATTTTGAAGCAGGAACACAAAAATCACTCAAAGAACTACAGGAAAACACAACCAAAGAGATGAAGGAATTGAAGATGAAAATAGAAACAACAAAGAAAACACAAAAAGAGACAACCCTGGAGATAAAAAACATAAAAAAGAAATCAGAAGTCACAGATGCAAGCATCACCAACAGACTACAAGAGATGGAAGAGAGAATCTCAGGGGCCGAAGACAACATAGTTAAACATAGACAAAACAGTCAGAGAAGATGCAAAAACCAAAAAGCAGTGAGGAATATCAACTAAAAGGCACAGTAAATATCTTCAACAAAATCATAGAGGAAAACATCCCTACCCTTAAGAAGGAGATGACCATGAACAAAAAAGAAGCCTACATAACCCCAAACAATTTGGACTAGAAAAGAAATTCTCCTCGACACATAATAATCAAAACAACAAGTGTTCAAAACAAAGAAAGAATACTAAAAGCAGTAAGGGAAAAAAGACATGTAACATATAAAGGCAGACCAATCAGAGTTATACCCAATTTCTCAACATAGACTATGAAAGCTAGAAGATCCTGGACAGACATCATTCAGACCCCTAAGAGAGCACAAATGTCAGCCCAGGTTACTATACCCAGCAAAACTCTCAATCACCATAAATGAAGAGACCAAGATATTCCTGGACAATACTAAATTTACACAATATCTGACCACAAATTCAGCCCTACAAAGAACAATAGATGGAAAACCCAACACAAGGAGGGAAAGTACATCTTAGAAAAAGCAAGAAAATAACTAAGCAAGAAAACCAAAACAAGAAAGACACACAGACATAATTCTACCTCTAAAAGCAAAAATAGGAGGAAACAGCAACCATTATTCCTTAATATCTGTTAATATAAATGGACTAAATTCCCCAACAAAGAGACATAGACTATCAGACTGGATACATAAACAGAATCCAGCATTTTTGCTGCATATAGGAAACTCATCTCAGAGACAAAGACAGACACTATTTCAGTGTAAAAGGCTAGGAAAAAAAGCCTTCCAAGCAAATGGCCCCAAGAAACAAGCTGGAGTAGCCATTCTAATATTGAATAGATTTTCAACCAAACATTATCAAAAAAGATAAGGAAGGCCACTTTTTATTCATTACAGGGAAAAATTATCAAGAAGAATTCTCAATCCTTAACATATATGCTGCAAATACAAGAGCACCCATATTCATAAAAGAAACCCTACTAAGGCTCAAAACATACATTGCACCACACACAATAATAGTGGGAGACTTCAACATCCCACTCTCATCAATGGACACATCATAGAAGCAGAGACTTAAAAAAGATGCAATGAAACTAGCAGAAGTTATGAACCAATTGGAATTAATATATATCTACAAAGCATTTCACCCTAAAACAAAAGAATACACCGTCTTCTCAGCACCTCACGGTACCTTTTCCAAAACTGATCATATAGTCGGTCACAAAAGAAGCCTCAATAGATATAAGAGGATTGAAATACTCCCATGCATCCTATCAGATCACCATGGACTAAGGCTGGTCTTCAATAACAACAAAACAACAAAAAGCCCACATATACATGGGAGTTGAACAATGTTCTACTCAACAATAGCATGGTCAAAGAAGAAATAAAAAAAGAAATTAACGATTTTCAAGAATTTAATAAAAACGAAAGCACAATAGACCCAAAACTATGGGATGCAATAAAAGCAGAACTAAGAGGAAAACTCATAGCTCTGAGTGCCTCTGAAAAGAAATTGGAGAGAGCATGCACTAGCAACTTGACAGCACAGTTGAAAGCTCTGGAACAAAAGGAAGCAGATATACCCAAGAGGAGTAGACGGCAAGAGATAACCAAACTCAGAGAAGAAATTAACCAAATAGAAACAAAAAGAACCACTCAAAGAATGAACAAACCAAGAGCTGGTTCTTTGAGAGAATTAACAAGATTACTAACCTTTAGCCAGACTAACTAGAGGGCCAAGAGAGAGTATCCAAATTAACAAAATCAGAAATGAAAGGGGAGACATAACAACTGAAACCGAGGAAAGTCAAGAAATCATCAGATGCTACTACAAAAGCCTATGCTCAACAAAACTGGAAAATCTGGAGGAAATGGGTGAATTTCTAGACAGATACCAGATACCAAAGTTAAATCAAAACCAGGTAAACCATCTAAGTAATCCAATAACACCTAGAGAAATAGAAGCAGTCATCAAAAGCCTCCTAATCAAAGAAAAAGCCCAGGACCAGATGAGTTCAGTGCAGAAGTCTATCAGACATTTATTGACAACCTAATACCAATACTCTCCAAACTATTCCACAAAATAAAGTCAGATGGAACACTACCTAACTCATTCTTCGAAGCCAAAATAATCCTTATTTCTAAACCACACAAAGACCTTACTCGGAAAGAGACCAATCGTCCTTATGAGCATTGATGCAAAAATACTCAACAAAATTCTTGCAAACAGAATCCAAGAATACATCAAAACAATCATTCACCATGATCAAGAAGGCTTCATTCCTGGAGTGCAGAGATGGTTTAATATACAGAAATCCATCAGCGTAATGCACCATATAAACAAAATCAAAGAAAAAAAACACATGGTCATCTCATTAGATGCTAAGAAAGCATTTGACAAAATTCATCACTCCTTCATGTTAAAAGACTTGGAAAGACCAGGAATCCAATGCCCATACCTAAACATAGGAAAAGCAATATACAACAAACCAATAGCCAACATCAAACTTAACGGTGAGAAATTTGAAGCAATCTCACTAAAATCAGGAACTGGACAAGGCTGCCCACTTGACCCTACCTATTCAACACAGTACTGGAAGTCCTGGCAGAAAAATTAAATCAAAGGGATACAAACTGGAAAGAAAGAAGTCAAAATATTACTGTTTGCAGATGACATGATAGTATACATAAGTGACACAGAAATTCCACCAGAGAACTCCTACAGCTGATAAACAAGTTCAGCAAAGTGGCTGGATACAAAATTAAGTCAAACAAATCAGTATTCTTCCTATATTCAAAGGACAAACATGTGGAGAAAGAAATTAGGGAAAAGATACCCTTCACAATAGTTACAAATAATATGAAATACCTTGGTGTGACTCTAACTAAGAAAGTGAAGGACCTGTATGACAAGAACTTCAAATCTGTGAAGAAGGAAATTGAAGAAGATCTCAGAAGATGAAAAGATCTCCCAGGCTCATTTATTGGAAGGATCAACATTATAAAAATGGTGATCTTAGCAAAAGCAATATACAGATTCAATGCAATCCCCATCAAAATTTCAACTATATTCTTCATAGAGTTGGAAAGAGCAATTTGCAAATTCATCTGGAATAATGGAAAACCTAGAATATTGAAATCCACCCTCAACAACAAGAAAACATCTGCAGGAATCACTATCCCTGATCTCAAGCTATATTACAAGGCAATTGTGTTAAAAACTGCATGGTATTGGTACAGAAATAGGCATGTGGATTAATGGAATAGAATAGAAGATCCAGAAATGAACCCTCACGTATATGGTCACCTGATTTTTGACAAAGGAGCTGTAAACATTCAATGGAAAAAGGACAGCCTATTTAACAAATGGTGCTGGTCCAATTGATACTCAGCATGCAGAAGAATGAAAATAGACCCTTTCTTATCTCCTTGTACAAAGCTCAAGTGCAAGTGGATCAAAGATCTTCACATTAAACCAGGTACACTGAAACTATTAGAAGAGAAAGTAGGGAAAACCTTAGAACTAATATGCACAGGAGAAAATTTCCTGAACAGAACACCAATGGCTCATGCTCTAAGGTCAAAGATTGACAAATGGGACTTAATGAGATTGCAAAGTTTCTATAAGGCTAAAGACACTGTCAAGAAAACAAAACGGCAGCCAACAGATTGGGAAAATGTCTTTACCAATCCCACATCTGAAAGAGGCCTAACATTCAAGGTATAGAAAGAACTCAGGAAGCTAGCTAGACACCAGAGAATCAAACAACCCTATTAAAATGGGGTACAGAGCTAAACAAAAAGTTCTCAGTTGAGGAATATCGAATGGCTGAGAAGCATCTAAGGATGTGCTCAACATCCTCAACCATCAGGGAAATGCAAATCAAAACAATCCTGAGATTCCACCTCTCACCAACCAGAATGGCTAAGATAAAAAATTCAGATGACAGCAGATGCTGGTGAGGATGTGGAGAAAGAGGAACACTTACTTCTCCATTGTTTCTGGGGTTGTAAACTGGTACAACCACTCTGGAAATCAGTCTGGCGATTCCTCAGAAAATTGGACATAGTACTACCTGAAGACCCAGCTCTTCCACTTCTGGGCATATACCCCAGAGACACTTTAATACACAACAAAGATATATGCACCACAATGTTCATAGAAGCCCTATTTATTATAGCCAGAAGCTGGAAAGAACCCAGATGTCCTTCAGTAGACGAATGAATACAAAAATTGATATATTTACACAATAGAATACTACTCAGCTATTAGAAACATTGACTTTATGAAATTCCTAGGAAAATGGATGCATCTAGAGAGTATTATCCTGAGTGAGGTAGCCCAGTCACAAAAGAACAGACATAATATCCAGTCACTGATAATTGAAGACTAGCCCCAGAAATCTCTGAATACGCCAGAAACAACTCACAGACTATATGAAGCTCAAAAATAAGAAAGGCCAAATAGTGAAAACTTCATTCCTTCTTAGGAAAAAAATAAGTGTATATCACTCTCTCAGAGTGCGGTACACCTAGACCTTAAATCATTAAATATCCAAGAGCTAGTAATATAGCCTTGTGGCAATTTTTGGTATTCAGAGATCATTAGGTTTAATCTATACACACCAAGAAAACTCTGACTGTTTCCATGTCAAGTTCTGTTCTTCATGTACTTTGTGCTTATGGTAAGTAGTAAGATTTCAATGCATACTATTAAACCTCTAAAAGAATCAAGTTCTGACAAAATATATTCATATACTGTTATGCCAAAATGCTTTAAAAAATCTGTACATGTATCTCTTTTTTAAATAAAGTTGTAAGAAAAAAAGCAAGAAAATAACTAAGCATGAAAACCAAAACAAAGACACACAGACATATTTCTAACTCTAAAAGCAAAAATAGCAGGAAACAGCAATAACTATTTCTTAATATCTGTTAACATAAATGGACTCTATTTCCCAATAAAGAGACATAGACTATCAGACTGGATACATAAACAGAATACAGCATTTTGCTGCATACAGGAAACTAATCTCAGAGACAAAGACAGACACTATCTCACAATAGAAGGCTAGGAAAAAACCTTCCAAGCAAATGGCCCCAAGAAACAAGCTGGAGTAGCCATTCTAATATCAAATAAAGTAGATTTTCAACCATAAGTTATCAAAAAAGATAAGAAAGGACAGTTTTACTCAGTACAGGGAAAATTCATCAGGACGAATTCTCAGTCCTTAACATATATGCTCCAAATACAAGAGCACCCATATTCATAAAAGAAACCCTACTAAAGCTCAAAACACACATTGCACCACACACAATAATAGTGGGAAACTTCAACATCCCACTCTCATCAATGGACAGATCATGAAAGCAGAAACTGAACAGGGATGCAGTGAAAGTAGCAGAAGTTATGAACCAATTGTAATTAATAGACATCTACAGAACATTTCGTCCTAAAACAAAAGCATACACCTTCTTTTCAGCACCTCACGGCACCTTCTCAAAAATTGACCATATAGTCGGTTACAAAAGAAGCTTCAATAGATATAAGAAGACTGAAATACTCCCATGTATCCTATCATGTCACCATGGACTAAGACTGGTCTTTACTAACAACAAAGACAACAAAAAACCCACACACACATGGAAGCTGAACAATGCTTTACTCAACAATAGCATGGTCAAAGAAGAAATAAAAAAAGTAATGATTTTCAAGAATTTAATGAACATGAAGGCACAACATACCCAAACTTACAGGATGCAATGAAAGCAGTGCTAAAAGGAAAACTCATAGCTCTGAGTGCTCCCAAAAAGAACCTGGAGAGAGCATACACTAACACATTGATAGCACACCTAAAAGCTCTTGAACAAAAAGAATAGATACACCGAAGAAGAGTACACAGCAGGAAATAATCAAACTCAGAGCTGAAATCAACCAAATAGAAACAAAAAGAACTATACAAAGAATCAACAAAAGCAAGAGCTGGTTCTTTCAGAAAATAAACAAGATTGATCAAAAAACCCTTAGCCAGACAGGACCCAGAAATAGTATCCAAATTATCAAAATCGGAAATGAAAGTGGAGACATAACAACTGGAACTGAGGAAATTTAAGAAATCATTAGATCCTACTACAAAAGCCTATACTCAACAAAACTGGAAAATCTGGAGGAAATGTATGAATTCCTAGACAGATACCAGATACCAAAGTTAAACCAGGACCAGATAAACCATCCAAATAATCCCATAACACCAAAAGGCACACATTTGGGGTTCATCAGTCATTCAGACGAAGGGTCACATTGAGTGTTCTGGAAGCTAGAGTCTCTGGAGAGTTTCTGTGTGTACAGAAGCTTATCTTCATGAGAATAGTAAAGTTCCTTTGGCCTGGCCTTATATATGCTGGACTGACAAATGTAGAAGCCATGGTTGCTATGGTATAATCAAAATCTTCATCACTCTCTTCAGCTTCTCCAGACCTACGCCACTGATTTGAGTGTGTTCTTGAGTTCAAGGCCATGGATTCAGAATGAGGGTTCTGTTCATGGCAATCTTTATAGGTGAAATAAATAAGACCATGGAGAAGCATATGCTATACTGTCTAATACTATAACCATAAGCTCCGTGAGACTGCTAAAAATAATTAAAATTCCCTTTTTCAGTTGTATTATCTGTTTCTAGTGTTCAATAGGCCTAGTTAGCTGTTGACTACCATATTGAACTCTGTAGATTTCATTGCCACAGAACCTTCTAGTGGATAGTGCTGAGCCATTGCAGAGTTTATTGTCCATCTGGCCTAGGCATTACCATTCTAGTAATCTTTCCTGTGAGAATAATCAATGGCATAAGAACTTGCATAGTAATCAGTAATTTACAGCATTGTTCCTGGGAAACTTTGAAATGTTTACTAAAATAGGAGAGGTAATATTGAGGATAGCGTGTTCATTCAATTGAAGACAGCATATCTATTGGGTGTTGGGATTCACTTGAGGACTGCACGTCCATTAGGATCTAGGCATTTAATTGAGGAAACAGCACACCATAAAACTATAACTTTAAAGACTTGGTATGACACAGAAAATGGCCTTAACATAATAAATTATAAAAAAGAATAAGACTTCTACATATAGTAAGATCCCGATTACTAAAGAAACTACAATAAAAGAATGTAGGTAAATATTCTGTTAATAGCCATGATTACTTCTAGGCAGCAGAAGATTGCATGCTTGCAATAGTTAAATATATTTATGATTTAAAAACCTTTTACTCTTGATTTATAAAGGGATGATCTTTAGTGTGTGTTGAGTAGTCACTGAACTGCAGTTAAGTGGATGATCGCTGCTTAAACACTGAAAGGCTGAATACACACATGTTCTCCCAGTCTTGTATTTCCTTGCATTCATCCTGATTCCTCCATCCTTCCAGCGAAGGATATGGACTGACTTGATAAAGATAAAAATTGAATTGTTGGATTTTCAGGTTCCTCCCATTTATAAGAATCACTTTTCAGATTTCTTCTCATCTAGAAAATCAACTTTATTTAGGTTTAAACATGGCTGCTTTGAGATGGAATCTCTATTTTTCTCTCCCACCTGTGGTTTTGATTCATGTATTTAATATTACTCACTGAGAGCATCCTAAGTATCTGCTTGGGTTCCTACATCTCCCAACTCAGTTATACATGGCTACGATCTCTGCTAGGGATCCCATGCTCACTTCTGACCTTCCTTCCTTTGCTTGGGGCCTGCAGAGGTTTGGCAGCTCCAGTTGCCTCTCCAGTGCATTCAAAACCTTTCCACTCACTGGGATTTAATAAACTGTGCTAAGCATAGTACAGGGAGCATAAGAAACATGCAGTTTGCTAAGATAGTAATTTAAACTACAACTAGTGTAAGCCTAAAGAGTTAGTTCAGTGTCCCACAGATGACAATCTTTTAGGTGTCTGAGTGGTTCT
The DNA here is from genome assembly GCF_963924665.1 of Micromys minutus. Lineage (NCBI taxonomy): Eukaryota > Metazoa > Chordata > Mammalia > Rodentia > Muridae > Micromys > Micromys minutus. Next base: position 42,145,163 of record NC_137961.1, on the reverse strand, counting down.
GACTAAATATCCATTTACTCTCCATATCTGAGCCTACGCAACAGCATTTCTCACTTTGCTTTTTTTTTTTTTTTTTTTTTTTTTTTTTTTTTTTGTGATTCCATACAAAGTCTTTGGAAAAGGAAGAAAGAACTAGCAACTAAATAATTAAATAGACTTTCAAGAATCACAAAGAGTTGGAAATAGAGAATTCTCATGGGATTCCATTGATTCCAAAAAGATTGTTTTTTTAAAAAAAAAATGTTCTTTTTAATTGACAAATAAAATTCTTGCATCTTCATCAGAGATTTCTCAACATTTCTATAATACCAATGACTCTGCTCTCGAATCTGAGACACACAGAGAAATCTATAATCCTACATTTCAATGCCATCAGCTTGAGAAAAGGGGGCCTTGCCTTCCCTGATGATGAATTTCGACCTGGAAGTTTGTTTTGTATGGTTTGGTTTTGGTTTTTGTATGCATTTTAAATATATTTTTAAAATAGTGTTTATCATAACGATTAAACATATTGCTATTTTCTGGGGGTTGAGGGTTCATTTTAATATTTTTTCTAATTTTATTAGGTATATTTATTTACATTTCTAATGTTATCCCCTTTCCTGGATTCCCTTCCATATCACCTATCCCACCACCCCTTTCCATGATTCTATGAGAGTTCAACCACCCCGCAACCTCCTCCTGCCTCTCCAACCCGACATTCCTGTACATTGCAGCAACCAGCCTTGGCAGTACCAAGGGCTTCTCCTCCCACTGATGTCCAACAAGGCCATCCTCTACTACATGTGCAGCTAGAGCCATGGGTCCAGCTCTCTCCCAGGCGACCTGGAGTTATACACCAAAGTAAAGCCTCTCCTCTCTAAGTTGCTTGGTGAGAGTATTTTATCACAGCAAAATAAACAAAACTAGAACAGTGTCCATTAGTAATAATGTTTGGGCTCAGCTTCCTCGAGCTACTTTCTTGTTTACAGCATATGATGTTGATGTATATGTATGTTGTAGAATGGCTCAATCAAACTGTTAGATATGTGAGTATGCTGTCCCTTTTACAGAGGGACCACTCAGACTTGCTGCTTTATCGGTATATTGTATCTTTCAGGTTAAAATACGTTGTTATTAACTGTACATTTGATGTTCAATAGATAAGATAATCTTATCCTTTTATCTAACTGAAATTGTGTCTTTTGAGCAACATTTCACAATCTTTAATATATGTACATATATATATATATTCTTTTCTATCAAACATATTGTGTGGTGTCGTATTGAAAATTTTGATACTAGCTCTGTCTACAAAAATACACACTGCCAACTCATTTTACTACTTATTAAATAGCAGTTAAGAGAATTTATTTAGAACTATCATAGTCCAAGATATTTTTATCAATTAAATTATTTATCTACTTTACAATTCGATCGCAGCCTCCTCCGTTATCTTCTCCAAGTTCTTCCCTTTCGCCTTTCGTCCCTCCCCATCTACTCCATTTCCCATTATCCTCAGAAAACAGGAGTCCCCCCCCCCCAAATATCACCCTGGCATATCAAGTTGCAGTAAGACTAAGCACATCTTCTGAGGGGAAAGGGATCCAAAGGCAGCGCTACTCACTTGCTCCTGCTTTAAGAGTCCCACATGAAGACCCAGTTGCACAATTATAATGTGCAGAGGGCCTAAGTCTGTCCCATGCATGCTGTCTGGTTGTATTCCAAGATTTTCATATCAAAATATTATTTATGGTGCTAAATTTAGTATGGAAAATATAAGCTGGCTATATGAATTTTGCACTGTCAACACTAAGATAACATACAATTATGAAGCTGCCTGATGGATTGAGATGTCAGACCAAAAATTTTTGCCCCATTTCCTCAAGCTGATGGCATTAAAAGGAAGGATTAGAGATTTCTGTGAGCGTCTCAGAACCAAGAAGAGAGTTGTTGGTCTTGTAGAAATGTTGAGAAATTTCTGATGAAGACATAAGCAGATGAAGAGGGAAAAGTTAATAACCATGCTTAGGCTAATAGGCAGTCCTACTGTCTAGCATGCTGGCTGTTCTGGTTAGCTTTACCTATCAACTTGACACAGTCTGGAGTCATCTGAGGTGAGAGACTCAGTTGGGAAATTATCCAGATCAAATTGGCCTGTGTGCATATCTGTTGGAGATTGTCATGTCTGCTAATTGACATAGAATGGTTCACCTAGCTGAGCCAAGGCTAGTGTGAGTCAGCTAGAAACTAGAGTCCCCCACAGCTCCTACCATGCTGGTTGCCTGTGAACTGAGTAGAGGTAAAGTGAGTAGAAGGGCAAACTTGTCTTCGAGTCACTTTCTTGAGCTCCCTCCCGACTGGCCTTCCCTTATGATGACTGTGACCAGGGGTTATACACCAAATAAAGCCTCTTCTCCCTGAGTTGCTTGGTGAAAGTATTTTATCACAGCAAGAGAAACAGAACTAGAACAGTGTCCATTAGTAATAAGGTCCGTGGGCAACTTCCTTGATTTATTTTTCAATTTTGTAGGCACCATGTGGAGAAAGTACCATTTACTGAGTGCCTCACAAAGATGTTAATATCCAGATTCCCACAAAGTCAAAAAATACACTTTGCCCTGAAGTCTGGAGATCTTCCAGTTTGTTGACAGTGTCCCTTTATTTAGAGTTACTTTGACTAGCTTTCTTCCTCCTTGAGAGAATCTTAGTTAGAATAAAATTTACAATATTTTAAATATTTTATATTTAAAATAAAAAAATTAAATTTTCAAAAAGATAATGTATAAATTGTCTCTTTGAAAATTTTTATCACCACAGCTTTGTGTGAGAAGTCTGAGTAAAACAGGAGAGCAGTGTCTGCTTCTGTGATAAAAAGTCAGAACAAGATATAATAAACTTTATCTTAAAGATAGAGATAGAGGAAAGAATCAGAAGTACAGTAAGTCAGTACATTCAGATGGATGAAGCAGTTTGATGTAAGACCTGAAACTGGCCAAGGAAAGGACTCCAAAGCGGAAGCCTTGGAGAGGACTTGTTGAAAAGGTCTTCAGCAACAAGAAGCAGTTCCAGGAACTGGCACATGAGACTACATAAAATCAAGAATTAAAGAAGAATCCAGCAGAAGAAAGTCACCAGAAGAAAGAGCCAAAAGAATGGGAAGGGGATTTTTGCCATTACTCACTAGACAAGGGATTAATATCTATCTATCTATCTATCTATCTATCTATCTATCTATCTATCTATCTATCTATCTATCTATTATCTGTCTGTCTGTCTGTCTATATCATCTATCTCTATTTCTACCTCTATATCTATATATAATCTACATTTATAGAGATATAATGCCATTGATCTACAAGTGGAGTAAGAGAGGAATAAACCCTTTATAGATGAAGAAATACAAATGGCCCCATTGAAACACCATCTGATCTCTTCATTTTCCAGAGAAATGTAACATATAACTTCTTGTGAGCATCTGTGTCATTCCAATCAGAATGTTAGTCATCAAGAAAACAAGTGGCAGTAAATGCCAGTGAGGCTGTAGAGAAAGAAGAGCCTTGGGCTGCCCTGACGGTGCAGCCTGTAAAAGAGCTTTTCACAGAGCCTGATGGCCAGAGTTCAGTTCTCAAGACCCAAGAGATGGAAGGAGATAACAGACAGTTTGTCCGACTGCTGCAACAGTGCAGAGCTGCCCCTTAAGTAAATAAGTAAATAAATAAATAAATGTAATCAAAACCATTGTTTTTGGAACCATGGACCTTGTATTTGTTAGGCAAACACTCCATCACTAGATTAAATTCCTAAACCCTGAATAAAATCTAAGAGAAGAAACCCTTATTCACTGCTGGTGAAAATGTAAAATCATACACCCTTGTGGCGATTTCTCAGAAAACCTGAAAACAGAAGGACTATATGACCTGCTGTACTACTCAAGTACACACTCAAAGGACTGAGTCAGGATGTTATACACAAAAACACACATCCAGGTTCATTGATGTGCTCTTTACCCAGGGAATGGAACCAGCCAAGACTGTCTATTATAAAGTGTATGTACAAAGGGAAATTTTACTCAGCATGAAGAAATCGTGAAAGGAGAATGAACACAGTTGGAGATCATTATGTTAGAGGCAGAGAGTACCACGTATTCTCTCTCCCACGTAGAGCCTAGACTTGAAATATTGTATGTGTGTATACAGGCAAATACAGATGTATGTTCATATGTCCTGTAATTAGAAAGGGAACCACAAAAGACCAAAAGGGATCTTGAGGGAGGTGGAAAATAGAACAATGGAATACACATAATAGGTAAGCTGAAGTGGGGACTTAAAAGGGAAAGGAAAAGAACAGCCAGAGAAGGGAGGAGGCCAGGGGAGGGTAAGCACAGAGTATATTGCTGCATATGTGCAAAGATGCTGTGATGAAATCCACTGTTTTGTATGCTAACCTTAAAATGAATTTGGCAAATATTTTTAAGGATATTATAAATAATGTTTTTTCCACTTAGAATAGAACTATATAAAACACATGGAACTGTGCTGAGAATGCTAGATTAAAATTAGCAACACCACCTCTGAAGAGATAAGAAGGAGGGATGGGAAAAAGTGTGAGACTGGAAGGACAGGAGGGAAAGGGCTGCAATCAGATATAAACCAAAGAAATGAATAAATTAAGAAAAAACAAACAAAAAAACCCAAAGAAGCAAAACCCAAAACCAACAAAACATATAGTATCAGAAATCCAGATGTGGTTGGGTAGTTGAGTACACCTTTAAACCCAGCACTTGAGACACAAAAACAGGTGGATCTCAGTTCAAGGCCAATTTGATTTATCCAGCGTCAGGACCAGACAACAACAACAAACCTATAACAATATTTAATTCAAATTTTAACATTTTACTATATTGAGTTTAAACACTTAAAAATTAGGTTATAAAGTATCTTCTGTGTCTAAGTTTTCTTTTTTTTTTCTTATGGCTTTATTTTAAAAAAAGAGGGATACATATATTTTTAAAGTCATTTTGGCATAACATTATATAAATATTTTTGTCAGTATTTAACTCTTTTAGAGGTTTAATAGCATGAATAGAAATCCCACTAGTTACTGTAAGCATAAAGTACATTTAGGACAGAACATAACATGGAAACAAATTTCTTGTTGGGTATAGATTAAGTGTAATGATCTGTGAATACCAAAAATTGCCACAAGGCTATTATCTTAGCTCTTGGATTATTAATGATTTGAGGTCCAGGTGTACCACACTCTGAGAGGGTGCTATACATTTATTTTTTTCTCTAAGAAGAACTGAGGCTTTCTTTCTTTCTTTCTTTTTTCTTTTTTTTTTTTTTTTTTTTTTGACCTTTGTTTTTCTTGAGCTTCATATAGTCTGAGTTGTTTCTGGGGTGTTCAGAGCTTTCTGGGGTTAATATCCAATTATCACTGACTGCATATTAGGTTTGTTCTTTTGTGACTGGGTTACCTCACTCAGGATGATATTCTCTAGATGCATCCATTTTCTTAGTAATTTCATAAAGTCATTGTTTCTGATAGCTGAGTAGTACTCCATTGTGTAAATATACCATAATTTTTGTATCCATTCATCTACTGAAGGACATCTGGGTTCTTTCCAGGTTCTGACTATTATAAATAGAGCTGCTATGAATATTGTGGTGCATGTGTCTTTGTTGTATGTTGGAGTTTCCCTGGGGTATATGCCCAGAAGTGGAATAACTGGGTCTTTAGGTAGTACTATGTCCAATTTTCTGAGGAACTGCCAGACTGATTTCCAGAGTGGTTGTACCAGTTTACAACCCCACCAACAGTGGAGAAGTGTTCCTCTTTCTCCACATCCTCACCAGCATCTGCTGTCATCTGAACTTTTGATCTTAGCCATTCTGTTAAGTTTTACCTTATCACAAGCAGAGTGTGACTGTTTTGGATGTTCTGTGTTCTTACCAACTCTTCGTATCACAAGTTTTCCAAACTGTGCCCATCACTGGACAGGCTTTTTGGAAACTGCATGAGAGATCTTGTTGAGATTCTTGGTGTAGTGGTTTGAATATGTTTGGTCCAGGGAGTGGCACTGTTAGTAGGTGTGACCTTCTTGGAGTGATTGTGTCAATGTGAACCTGGGTTTTAAAGAATCTTTTCCTATCTGCTTGAAAGCCAGTCGTCTGACTTTGGAGCGAGAGGAACTCTCAGCTCCTCCTGCACCATGCCTGCTAGGACTCTGTCACACTCCCACCTTGATGATCATGGACTGAACCGCTGAACCTGTAAGCCAATTCCAATTAAAGGTTGTTCTTATAAGAGTTGCCTTGATCATGCTGTCCGTCCACAGCAATGAAACCTTAACTAAGACACTTGGTACCAATGTGCCAGCTGCTTTACTCTGTGTTGGCATCTGTCTATCAACTTAATGTCCTGACACAACGAACCCCATTTATGATTTACTTGCCCCAATATATGTGGTTGTCACTTGATGGATTAGTGATTAATGTAATTCTCATCCATCACCCCTTACCATGCCACTATAATAAATAAGGCCTGAGAAAATAAGGCTCCATGCAACTGTTCAGCAATCAAGACTAGAGCCTCCCATTTTCCATGTGTTTCCTACCCTATAAATAGACAGCCCATAGAAAAGCCAGCAGAGAAGATGAGGTATTGAGGGAAATATGTTAAAATTCTCTGCTAATTGTGATGACTGCAGTACCGAGGGTATTCACATAGAGTGAGGTCCAGTATCTATAATAGCAACCGTAAGTTTAGATTTCAGACAGAGTTAATGATTCCATCCATTTCAAGCTGACCCATTGGCAGACAAGATGAGCTTTTCATTGCTTTAATGTGGCTGACAAAGCATTTGTCTCCTGCTGGGAGTGGGACCCACCTCATATATTTGTGCTTGCAGGGTTGGTATTATCCTCATGTGAGATTATATTGCAGGAATCCTTCTGTTCGTGTTGTGGGGTTAGTTTAATTAAAACTCTGTAATAATACATATATACCATTACTGAGACATACATAAACTGCTTTATATTAGAATAAGAGAAAATGACAAAATGCAAAACTTCTCCCTGTGCCTCAGGCTCCCTCAATGGACCTGGTACACAACCTCTGTGGGTATCCCAGGGTTGCTCCACGTTTTTTCATTTAGGAAAGCCCCAGGTCTAATCTTTAAAGATGAGCAAGACACCCACAATGTGTGTGTGTGTGTGTGTGTGTGTGTGTGTGTGTACAGTAGTTATTGACTTGAGTTCTCCCTGGGATGTACTGGGAAGTCAGGACTAGCTCAAGCAAACCAGGAAGCAGGAGCTGATGCAGAGACCATGGAGGGATGGTTGCTTACTGGCTTGCTTGAATTTTAGTCCTGATTTCCTTTGATGATAAACTGCAATGTGGAGGTGTGATCTGAATAAACCCTTTCCTCCCCAACTTGCTTCTTGGCCATGATGTTTGTGCAGGAATAGAGACCCTGACTAAGACAAATTGATACTGGGAGTGGGGTATTCCTGTGACAACCTGACCATGTTTTAGGGAGGACTGTGGAAGGACTTTGGAACTTTTGAGCTAGAAGAGCCACTGGGATGTTAAGAGCTCTGTAGGAAATTAGTGGTGATTAAGAAGAGACCAGCATCACTGAGGTGAAATCTTCTGGGAAGTGTTTCCTGAGAGCACAAAGAGGCTGTGTTCCAGAGATAGCCATGGTTGTACCTTGTGCTGTGACTGTACTTGGTAATGTGTAAGATTCACCTGGTGTTACTTGTTTTTAAGGAATGAAGTGGTCATGAAGAGCAGCTGAGGCTTGGCACTGTAAGAGGCCATGGAAGGCCATTGGTGAAGGTGCAGCCTCAGTTGCAATTAGTGCCCTAGGACTGACAGCAGTGTTTTTTGAGATGCCAGTACCATGAAATGACCACCAAGAACAACAGTAGCAGTGGAGAACAGGCAACTGGAGCCTAGAAGACAAGGTGTGTGCTACAAAGGGCAGAGCTGGAGAAGTGACTCCAGCCCTTGAAGGCGCCCAGAAGTTCCTAAGTGGATTCCCAGACACTGGATGATTAGATTGATTTTGCTTTTGACTGTGACTGTGCCCTGATAATGTTCCCTCTTGAAGGAAGAAGTGGACCCCATAGTTAAGAGACTTTGAATTGTAAAAAGACTTTGATTTTTAAAAGAGACTGGATATTTTGAAGGTACTGCAATTTTAATATGTAAGAATTTGTAAAGACTATGGGACTCTTAAGGTTTTTTAGATATTTGGGATGAACAAGAAAGTAAGGGTTGAGGCTTCATAGTGATGTGTTTGTGTGTCAGGTTGACAAGGGGTCAATTGTACTGGCTGGTTTTGTGTCAACTTGATGCAAACTGAAGTCATCACAGAGAAAGGAGCCTCCGTTGAGGAAAGGCTTCCATGAGATCCAGCTCTAAGGCATTTTTTTTCAACTAGTGATCAAGGGGGGAGGGCCCAGCCCATTGTGGGTGCCATCCCTGGGCTGGTAGACCTGGGTTCTATAAGAAAAAAGCTGATCAAGCCAGCAGAAACAAGCCAGTAAGTAACATCCCTCCATGGCCTCTGCATCAGCTCCTGCTCCTGACCTGCTTGGGTTCCGGTCCTGACTTTTTGGTGATGAACAGCAATGCAGGAAGTGTGAGCTGAATAAACCCTTTCCTTCCAACTTGCTTCTTGGTCATGATGTTTTGTGCAGGCATAGAAACATTTCTACTCTGGGCACCAAATCTTTATAGGATCAAGGGACTCTTCTCCCATTGATGCCAGATAAGGCCATCCTCTGCTACATGGGTCCCCTCATGTGTACTCTTTGGTTGGTGGTTTAGTCCCTCGGAGCTCTGTAGGGTCTGGTTGGTTGATATTGTTGTTTTTCCTATGAGGTTGCAATCCCCTTCAGCTCCTTCAGTCCTTTCTCCCTTAAGTAAAGATCCCTTGCCCTCTTGTGATGGATAATACTTTTCTTTCTAGTGCTAAGATATTTTTCTGCCTTAATTCATAAACATACTAAGTCTTTACTATGGGATTGGTGCCAGGTGCAAACTGCTCGACTGATGATTCCAAAAACAAATCCAGAGGAGGAGACTCCAGTACCACCATTCATTTTGGAGGTATGATGACCTTAAGTGGTCCTGCATCCTCAGGGTTGCACTAATAGTGGTAACACCACTCTGGTGTCCAAATCTTTAACACAGGTCATAGTTAATCCCCCGACTCTAGCAGTGGAGCTTCGTAGTCACTGGTGTCCTGGCCAGCTTTCTGGACTTTCAGTGCTTACTTTGGCTACTGCTAGAACTCTCTGGCCTTGAGAGCTGGAGAAGCTGGAGGCTGAGAGCATTGATGGATGCCCCAAAGCTACTTCATTTGAGGATGAATGAGGAGCTAATGGGTAAAAGCCGGCTTTTTCAACCCATGGCATGTCTTATTTCTTGGTCCCTCGAAGCAGTCTGAGTTCTTACTACCATGGTGTAAACATGGCTAAGATCATACCCTTGGTTGGCTTTGTTCTCCCATCTCAACCCCTGCCTGTATTTTCTACAATCACCCCTCCAATTGAATTGCCCTTTTGTTTGCTTCAGGGATGCTCAACCCTACCTGCCTGGAAATGGTTGACCACAAACAACAAAAAACAACAAACAAACAACAACAAAAAGGCTCCAAGGTCTCAGAGCATAAGTTCTGATTCTCTGAGAATGAGTTTTTCTCAAGAGGATTGAGAAATCTTAAATGATGCCCCATCTAAAGACATCTGGATCCTAAAAACAGACCTGTGGGTATTAATTTACAAGACAACAGAATGTTGTAAGGAGAGAGGATGAGATAATAAGATTAGCTGAATGGAATATAAATGTCACCAGCAGAATCCTCATAAACTGAGGAAGATATAGCTCAAATTCAATCTGCAGGATCTACATGGTGAAAGGAGAGAATTGATTCACAGGCTGTCCTCTGACCTGCAAATACACACACACACACACACACACACACACACACAGAGAGAGAGAGAGAGAGAGAGAGAGAGAGAGAGAGAGAGAATAAAAATGTTTTAAAGAAGGCAACAACATATCAAGAATAAATAAGTTTTAAAGGAGGGAGCAGGATAGTAGGGCAAGGCTCCCAGTTGGCTTTAATGACAAGGTTCTCGGAAGCCAGTGTGTTCAAAGAGTGCCACTTTGGTGGCAGGGAGAACAATTGTCTCCTGAGAACATTGCTATGGATTTTTACCCAGCAAATTTTATCTTGGACTTTTGAATTCTGTCACCATGAGAGAGTGAATTTGTTGTTTTAAGCCACTAAGTGTATGATCCCTTTGCTTGTCAACCCCAACCCGCTGCAGCAGACAGTGGTGTGGGGTCAAGTGGGAAAGAAAAGAAACTCCCATTGGTCACCAAAGAAGGTCCCATCCCACTCACTCCATCCTGTTCAAATGGGCTTTGGACCATTTGTGCCATGTCTTCATCCTCTTGGATGCTGATCTTGGGCCCTAGACTCATGAGGAATTTCCAGTGTGTTTCAAGAACAACAAAAATGGTTTCTGAGAGCTAATGGAGTAAATCAATATCCACTAAAGTGTAATCATAAATATGCATTAAGAAAGCTACATGGAAGGAACCCCAATGGCCAGGTCAGTTCCCCACTGTTATTAAAATTACTCTAATTATTGATCCTGCTCCTTGTCCCATGTGAAAAGACTCATATCCCTAACCCAGCAAAGAGATGATTATTGTTTATGCGTGCTGAATAATTTTCTTTATCTGCAGCCCAAATCCTGCTCACTTTAGGAGTCACAGTATTCAGGGATGCTTCGTCATCTTCTTTTGGTATCCAAAGCTGCATATTTTGAAAACTTAAACCAGCTGCAGTAGAGGTGCCAGTAATCCCAGCTAGTTGGGAGACTGAGACAAGAAGTTCACTTGAGCCCATGAGTTTAGTGTTACCGTTAATGACACAGGGAGAATCTGTCCCCAAACAAAACAAAGTAACACAGCAAAATTTAAAATGATGTTTTTAATTTAACCAAAGGAATTTAAATATGACTTGATGCAAAAGAATCATTTATTTTGTTGGGCACTGTCCTGGTTTGCTTTCTATTGCTGTGAATAAAACACCATGGTCAAAATCACCTTTGGAAGGAAAAGGTTTATTTGGCTCACACTGCCAGATCACAGGTCGTCAGTGAGAAAAGTCAGGGCAGGAACTGGGAGGCAGAAACTGATGCCAAGACCATGAGAAAATGCTGCCCACTGACTTGTTTCCATGGGTTTTCTCGGTTTGCTTTCTCTTATGCAGCCCATGACTGCCAACCCAAGGACAACACCACTCACAGTGGACTGAATCTATATGTCAATCATTAATCAAGGAAATGCCCCACAGAGTTACCTATAGGATAAGCTGTAGGAGGCATTTCCTCCGTGGATGTTCCCTCTTCCCAGATGACTTGAGTTTGTGTCAAATTGACCAAACCAACCACCCAAACAAACAAACCTAGCCAGCACATGTATGATAGGTGTTTGGCTAGTAGTAAAATGTCCATAGTTTTAGAACCACAGGAGATGGTGAACTAATGTAATAGAAAAGCAGGTGGGAAAAGCATTTTTCTGTTACTAATCTAATATTAATAGTAATATAATGTTCTATTACTAACATATTAGAAAATGTAATAGAAAGACAAACAAAATGGAGACACAGAAAGAATAAACAAAAAGAGGAGGAAGAGAATGAATGTGAATTAGCTACTTTGCTATAGCTGTGATAGATTAACAGAAGCAACTCAAAGGAGAAAGTATTTATTTGGGTTCACAGTTCAAAAGTAGAAATAGTCCATCAGGCAGGAAAGGCAGAAAAGCAGAAAGGCCCCAACCCATCCCCATCTGATCTCTGGAAGAAGACAGATCAGGAAGTAACATCAGGCTATAAACTTAAAGCTATAAAAGCAGCAGACATCTTCGGCAAAGCTCTGCTTCCTAAAGGTTCCACAAGCTTCTCAAAGAGCAGCAGCAGCTGGCGACCAAGTGTTCAAACATGAGAGGGTTTGGTGGACATTTCTCATCCAAACCACAACAGAAAGGAAGAAAAGGGCAAAGGGATCTAGTATACAACATTTTGATAATTTGATTTAGAAGATGAGTCTTTGTTATATTATTGCATGCACATTTTATATTAATACACATTAAAGGTGGTTTTTATTTGTTTATGCAGTGCTGGGGGTCAAGTAGCACCTTGGGTATACTAGGCAATCATTCTACTACTGAGCTACATGTTTAGCCTTTGCATTAAGTTTTAGGGTCTCCCCCCAATTAAATTTCTTAAAGGAATATTAAAAAACAAACAAACAGTGTTATAATAGGGGGAGTGGTTGCATGTAGCTTTTGCTACTCAGCCTAAGCCCAGGAATGAACTCACTACAGAGAATATTGGATCCGTGGATGAAAAACACACACACACACACACACAGTTGTTCAATTTAAACTTGCCTTATTGACACAATTGCTGGGCACCCCCAATCTACTTCAGCTAGCGCAACCTTCCCAGAACTCCCAGCTCAGTACCTAAATCTGCACTCAACTTTGGTTGCTCTGCCATCTGCAGTTCTAGTTGACACCCCCAACTATAGGAGCAGTGGCCATGTTCTTTGCCAGAGATCTCCCATGGCTGGTTCACTTTTCTCCCTCTTAAGCATGGCTAACTCTCCCCTCTTTTCTCTCCTACATGTCTGCCACTTGCCTGTGGAGGGAGTGGGGGTGGGGGAGGAAATCTCACCCATTCCTTCCATCCAGCAATTGACTCAAGAACCAATTAGGGAACAGGACCTTAGCATCAGAACCATGCTACATGGAGCTTCAGCGAAATATTAAAAACATGGCCAGAGTTGATAGGCTTCATTTTAAGATCCTGTATTTTCTAGCTGCATGACCTTGGGTAAGTTATTTAGTCTCTTTGTTTTTAAGTTCCTTATAGACCAAGTGATTCAAAGAATAGTATTTACCTCAAAGTACTGTTGAGGATACACAGCAAGATAATACTTCTGAAACTCAGGGTGTCACAGGGCACCAAGAACATTTTCTTAATTTTAATGTTTTTTATTAGACTGGAAATACCTGAGGCATTTTTGACTCCTTTGGAGACATTTGTTAATTTTTATAAACATTTTTAGCTGTCACAACATGGGCTGCTGGTGCATCTAATGGACAGATCTCAGGGATATAGTAAAATTGGTTGTGGTGGATAAGATGGCTGCTAAACAAAGAATTACCTAGATTGCAAATTAATGTGTGTGGGGGCGAACGGCACCCACCAATTTTACTTAGACACTAAAACACATTAGAATATATGGAAAAGCAAAATAAAACTAACATTTCCCATAATTTTTCTATGTAGAGATGGTCACAAGACCTAGAGACTTCAGAAAAGAAAATGCCTTGATCAAAATTATGATGAATAATGAGGTTAAAATCCCAATTTCTCCACTCTCTCTGGTGATGGGTCGCCCTCTTCTGAAACTGCTACAACATGGGGGAAGCTGGACAAGTGTTCAGATGTTTGGAAAGTGTGCCAGTTAGTGTGGAATGAACTATTGGAACAAGGCTACCTTTCTGTCGCTGTAAATCATTGTTGTGATGGAGACTTATAGGAGGAAGGGTTTGTTTGGGGCTTGTGGCTCCACCATTGGTGGGCCACAAGACAGCAGGCATGTTGGCTGAAACAGCAGCTGAGAGTTCACATCTCAAATAACAAGTAGGGAGTTGAAAGTGCTTTGGGATGGTGGGAGGCATTTGGAACTTCAAAGCTTGCCTCTGAGGTAGCATTCCTTCTCCAATAATTCCTTCTCTTAAAACAGTTCTCTCTGAGAACAAAGTATTTAAACATATGACCCTATGTGGGCCACACACACACACACACACACACACACACACACACACACACACACACATATATATGACACATGCAGCTGCCACACTATGTGAAGTCATGAGTGACACACTTCAAAAATCTTGATGGAAAGTGACCCAGAAATCACTTCTCTGAAAAAAATGTAGGCAACTTATGTCCCTTAAAAGTCCATAATGTCTGACTCAGCTGTTTTCTTCTTTTAAAAACAAACTAGTTTTTTATTGGATATGTTTTATTTACATTTAAAATGTTATCCTCTTTCCCAGATTCCCCTCCATTCCCCTATCCCATCACTACTCTCCCTACTTCTATGAGAGTATCCACCCACTTTCCCCATCCTCTCTGCCTTGACTTTCTCCTACACTGCAGCATCAAGCCTTGGTGGGACCAAGGGCTTCACCTCCCACTGATGCCCAACAAGGCCATCCTCTGTTACATATGCAGCTGAAGCCATAGGTCCATCCATGTGTACTCTTTGGATAGTGGTTTAATCCCTGGGAGCTCTGGTTGGTTGGTATTGTTGTTTTTATGGGGTTGCAAACCTCTTCACCTCCTTCAATTCTTTCCTTTACTCCTCCAATAAGACAGAGCCATACTGATACAGAAGAGGATGCTTGCAGCTAACCATCGAACTGAACAAGGGGACCCCAATGAAGGAGCTAAAGAAAGGACTGAAGCAGCTGAAAGGGTATGCAACCCCATGGGAAGAACAAAATTATCAACTAACAAACTCACCAGAGTTTCTACGGACTAAAACAGCAACCAATGAGTTCTTTTGGAGAGAACCATGGCTCCAGGTGCATATTCCACAGAGGATATCATTCTCTGGCATCAGTGTGAGGAAAGGCCTTTGGTCCTGCGAAGGCTCATTTTCCCAGTGTAGAGGAACACCAACATGCTTAGGTGGGTGAGGATGGTTGGGAGAAAGAGCACCTTCATGGAGGCAATAGGAGGAGGAGGGGGGATGGGACTGGAGGAAAGGAGATAGTGTCTGAAATGTAAATGCAGAGAATATCCAACAAAAATTTAAAAATAAAATAAAACAAAACAAAACAAACAAACAAACAAAAAGAACCTCATTCTTGGGCCGCACTGCTGCCCTCTCAGAGGCCAGCCAATACATGGTGGTGGCCATGTTTATGGCGTTCAGCATCACGGTGGACCACAAGGACCTCATCCACAATATGTCTTTCAGCTTCCACGGGCTCTGGATGGTCACCTGCTCCAGCGACCAGAGCGTCAGGGTGTGGGTAAGAGTGAGAGCAGAGATTGGCATTGTAAAGCTAGTTGGAAGACACACAGTGGATATGTATGGCATGTGACATGGGCTTATCCTGAATTTGAACAAGTTTTAGCTTCCTGGTGTTTTGCCTGGGCAGCAGTTGTATGAGAAGAAATAGTAGGAGAATCAAATGATAAACTTCAAGGACAGAGTCACTGGGTGAAGAGGACAACTCTAGTGAACATCAGAACATCTGTTACTGATGTGAAATTTAAACACTCAGGTCTGATGTTAGCCACCTGCTCAGCAGACGGTGTAGAAGGAGCGTGTGGAGCTCCAGATGCTATGAGCCCCAGCCAGTGACTCCTCAGCATGAGGTCTCGTGCAAGCTCTGCTGTGCTCCTGTGCCTTGGAACCCTTCCAGCTCTTGTGCTCTTCCCCCATGATGGCTGTGGGAAGTGACGGCAGCGGTCCAAATTCAATGGCCAAGGTTCAGATTTTTGAGTACAATGGAAACACCAGGAAATATGCAAAAGCTGAGAGTCTTATGACAGTCACGGGTCCTGTCCATGAGATTTTGCATTTGCTCCAAATTTGGGAAGATCTTTCCACATATGGCAATAGCAACCAAAGATGTAAGACTTTTCACATTAAAACCTGTGAGGAAAGAACTTACTTCTCATGGTCCAACAAAATCTGAAATCCATATTGTGGCTCGGTTTGATAATCATAATTCTCAGGTCTGCAGGGTGAGTTGGAACATAGCAGGAACAGTACTAGCATTTTCAGGAGATGATGGCTGTGTTAGTTTGTGGAAAGCTAATTACATGGATAATTGGAAGTGTGCTGGTATTTTGAAAGGTAACGGGAGACCAGTAAATAGGAGTTCTCATCTGGGAAACTCAAATCCTTCACTGAGTTCAAATATTCCAAATTTCAAAATTCATTAAGTGGAACTTCTGCTGGCAGAAAGCGCAGCTGAGTACAAGCTGGAGTAAGTTTGCTGCTGTGCTGCAGGCAGAGGGATGGAAATCAACTCCTTGACTTCCCCAGCGCCCTCAGCTCTTCCAAGACGCACCAGCAGCCTGCTCAGGACCACAGTCCCACGGCCTTTAAACAACAGTGGATATGACTTTGGTACTAGTCGGTCTCCTGACAATATAAATGGGAAGGCTTTTTGTTGACACATCATCTCCAAAACAATTCTTTTAGAATATTTTGGAAACTAACTTGGGTTTAAAAACTGAAAAGATTGCTATTATCCTCATAAGCAGTTGGGAGGAGAGAAACTATAATTTTATAGTTTCTTTGGAGAATATGTCTTTTATTTTCTAAAACAATAAGCTAAATGATGAGTTTTTAACATTTTATTTTGAAAATTGAATACATGTTTTTGGAAAGATTGCTCTGAGTGGTAAAGTGTTTACCTTTTGTAGAATTGCTGTATAGGTGATATCATCCACACAACTACCTTACAGGTGACATCATCCACACAACTACCTTACAGGTGACATCATCCACACAACTACCTTACAGGTGATGTCATCCACACAACTACCTTACAGGTGATATCATCCAACTACTTTACAGGTGATATCATCTATACAACTACTTTACAGGTGATATCATCTATACAACTACCTTACAGGTGATATCCACACAACTACTTTACAGGTGACATCCACACAACTACTTTACAGGTGATATCATCCACACAACTACCTTACAGGTGATATCCACACAACTACTTTACAGGTGACATCCACACAACTACTTTACAGGTGATATCATCCACACAAGTACTTTACAGGTGATATCCACACAACTACTTTACAGGTGATATCATCCATACAAGTACTTTACAGGTGACATCCACACAACTTAACCTGGAATCACATTTGAGATAAAATTTACTGTAGTCAAGCAGCACATTTGCATTTGCTAGTTTTATTTGGTTGTAAAATGGTGGAGGCACTTTTAAGTTTCATCTCATACACATTAAAGAGATGGCTGTTTCTAATATATGCATGAATGTTTATGTTGTGATCCTATAAATTTTGTTTCCTTTAAGACAATTTGGAAACATAAGTTGACATTTTTTGGAAAATGTGCATGCAATTGAAATTCCATGTCTCAGGATTTCAATGGGTTCCTGTCTTCTGAAACTTTTGATTTTGACAAAGTTATACACTATTTCATTTACTAAACTGCATACATATTACAGGTAAGTTATAACATGGTAGAATAACAGGCTATATATTTTGAGCCTTTTTATGCACCAAAATTCTGTATCTATTCAAAGTTTTTTTTGCAGGAAACTAAGCCTGTCTAATGACTATACTTGCCAAAAGCCTGTGGCAGTAGCCAGCTCTCCTGGGACAGTAGCCAGCTCTCCCGTGCACTGAGTTGCAGTTGGTTCTCAGTGTCACGTATGCACTAAACATGTGTGCCAGCTGCTGCACATGCACATCGATGGAAGGGAGAAGCAGACCAGATGCATGAATTAAGGAATCAAATGGCATTAGACATGCTTTCAACTTATAAATGAATGTATCTGTAACATGCATAATGATAATTTGGGGAGAGGGCATTTTAACTTTAACAGACTGTATTTGTTTTTAAGTTTTTATACTTCTTAAGCCACCTTGATTCAAGTCAGAGTCTTGGTTTGTGCTGTTGCTCTATTGGCTGTGGCATGAATACACAGCTTTTTCCCTTCCTTCCAGCATGTCTTCTCTTTGCTTCTCCATGTATTTACTGTTTTTTTTTCTTGCTTCCCTCCCTCCTTCCCCCTGTTGTTTTTGGTGTTTTGTTCCTGTCTTCATTATCTCAGGTATTTCTTTCCACCTCTGGATTCGCCACAGGCTGGATCAAGATGGTCCAATTGCTCCCAGCTCCTTCCACCCCTGCTCCTCTGCTAAAGCACTCCTGCAGTGCTGACACTGCCAACCTCCAGGACCCTCTCTTGGCCTCTTAATCCCTTACTGAGAATGAAGGGGGATAAAGAGCTGATTTCCAGGCCTTATACAGGTTCTTGTAAATGCTTTTATTCCAGGCTGCTCTTTGGTTTCTTTATTTTCTCTTAGAATATTCTTCTTATTTAGGGCATGTCTTGAATGTATCATAACTTAAGTGTTTGAAACCAAACCTGTTTGTACTTATGCACCAGGAAACATTGGCTTCACTAGTTGGTTACCTTTGATGAGATGAACTTCAAAAAAGCAATATTAACTGTGAAAGATTCCTGGTATATGATTCATAGTGCTTGTATTGTAAATTCTGTGTGGAATTGTTATCATAGGTTTAAGTTTTGTCTGTTGATGGTAGTTTCATAGGAAAGCATATAATTGTGAACTTCACGCTGTATTTCAGACATTAAGAAATGTTTTGGATTTTATAGGTTAATGTTATAAATGACTGTAAAATAAATTATTCCTGTGTATAAAGCAGCAAATCATAAGGATATTTTTGTCTTTTTCTAAAATAGGAAAATGCCTTTCACTACTTGGAATTACTACTTAAAGATTTTTTAATTATTATCCAAGTAGGTTATTTAACAAAAATATTAAAACAAAACAAAACAAAACAAAAAAAGAACCCTGTTCTCAGTCCTATGGTTGGCTGTTAGGATACACCCCTGCATTTGTTATGCTGTGGCAAAGCCTCTCAGGAGACAGCTATGTCAGGCTCCTGTCAGTGTGCACTTCTTGGCATCAGCAATATTGTTTGGGTTTGATGGCTGTGTAGGATCTGGATCCCCAGGTGGAGCAGTCCCTGGATGGCTTTTCTTTCAGTTTCTGCATCAAGCTTTGTTTCCATATATCCTCCTGAGAATATGTTTGTTCCCCCTTCTAAGAAGGATTGAAGCACCCACACTTTGGTCTTCCTTCTTCTTGAGCTTCATGTGGTCTGTGAATTGTATATTGGGTATTCAGAGCTTTTGAGCTAATATTCACTTATCAGTGAGTAGTTACCATGGGTCTATTTTTGTGATTGGGTTACCTTACTCAGGAGAATGTTTTCTAGATCCATGCATTTGCCTAAGAATTTTATGAAGACATTGTTTTTAATACCTGAGTAGTACTCCATTGTGTAAATGGACCACAATTTATGCATCTACTCCTCTGTTAAAGGACATCTGGAATCTTTCCAGCTCCTAGTTATTATAGATAAGGCTGCCATGAACTAAGTGGAATATGTATCCTTGTTGTGTATTGGAACATCTTTTGGGTATATGCCCAGGAGTGGTATAGCTGGGTTCTGGGTAGTACTATGACCAATTTTTTGAGGAGTCACTAAATTTATTTCCAGAGAGGTTGTACCAGCTTACAACCTCACCAACAGTGGAGGAGTGTTCCTCTTTCTCCACATCCTTGATAGCATTTGCTACCACCTGAGATTCTGATCTTAGCTATTCTAACTGGTGTGAAGTGGAATCTCAGAGTTCTTTTGATTTGCATTTCCCTGATGACAAGGGATGTTGAACATTTCTTTAGGTGCTTCTCAGCCATTTGATGTTCCTCAGCTGAGAGTTCTTTGTTTAGCTTTGTACCTTATTTTTAATAAGATTATTTAATTCTCTATAGTCTAGCTTTCTGAGTTCTTTGTATATATTAGATACTAGACCACTATTAGATGTAGAATTGGTAAAGATCATTTCCCAATCTGCAGGCTGCTGTTTTGTCTTCTTAACCATGTCCTTAGCCTTACAGAAGCTTTGAAATTTCATGAGGTCCCATTTGTTGATTCTTAATCTTAGAGCATAAGCCATTGGTGTTCTGTTCAGGAAAAATTCCCCTGTGCCTATGTGTTCTAAGCTCTTCCCCAATTTCTCTTCTAATAGTTTCAGTGAACGTGGTTTTATGTGGAGATCTTTGATTCATTTGCACTTGAGCTTTATACAAGGAGATAGAGAAGGATCGATTTGCATTCTTCTGCATGCTGACTGTCAGTTGAACCAACACCATTTGTTGAAGAGGCTGTCCTTTTTCAATTGAATATTTTTAGCACCTTTGTCAAAGATCAAGTGACCATGGGTGTGTGAGTTCATTTCTTGGTCTTCAGTTCTTTTCCATTGATCTACCTGCCTATCTCGTACAAATACTATACAATTTTTATCACAATTGCTTTCTAATATAACTTTAGATCATGGATGGTGATTCCACCAGAAGTTTTTTATTATTGAGAATAGATTTTGGTATTCTAGATTTTTGTTATTCCAGATGAATCTGCAAATTGCTTTTTCCAACTCTATAAATTGAATTGGAATTTTTATGGGGATTGCATTGAATCTGTAAATGACTTTTGGCAAGATGGCCATTTTTACAATGTTAATCCTGCCAATCCATGAGCATGGAAGATCTTTCCATCTTCAGAGATCTTCTTCAATTTCCTGTGGGTTTGAAGGGTCAAATCTGGAAATGTGAGAGGTTGAGTTCAGTCGAAGCCCTGAAGACAGGTAACTGTCAACCAGCAGGTGCTTTCTGAACTTCCGATTGCAAATCCACTTTGACTGGATGCACCACATGGGGCAGATGTACAAGGCTCTAGGCAAGCTCCAAACCCCACCTCCACAGGAGAGAGTGACATAGACTCTAGCCCAATCAGCCACTTCCTAAGTCCCTCCCCTGCACACACACACACACACACACACACACACACACACAGCATTAGAAAAACAACTATGGCCAATCTTAGAGGAAAATGTATGGGAAGCCAGTGGTTGGATCCTGGGTTGTTTAAAAAGAACAGAACAAAGGAGAGAAGCACGCAAAAATAAAGACACACATTGAAACCTTCTCCTCAGTCCTGGATCTTTGTGGTCCTGAATCATTCGTTCCCCATGAACGCTTTATCCCAGAGCCTTATTACAGGCTCTGCACTTTTCTAAGAGTCAGGCAGGGGTTTATGGCCCTGGCCAGCAGGGTTGTAATCTCAGCACCGAGCTGAGCATTCAATTGGCCTGCCAGAGTTCTCAGCCTGGCGGCACCCCACTGGAATTTGTTTCCACACCCCCCCAGCCAGAACTCCTGTGGGCCAGGCAGAGAGCACACCAGAAGCAGCCTTCCCTGGGAACTGCAGTGAGGAGCTACCTTCCCCCAGAGGAGCAGAGTGACCCTCCCTTCCCAGATCGAAGTACAACAATTTCCTTCTTCAGTGTCTTGAAGTTCATGTCATTTAGATCTTTCCCTTGCTTTGTTAGGGTCACCCAAGGTATTTTATAGTCTTTGTGACTGTTATGACAGGTGTCGATTTCCTAATTTCTTTCTCATCCTGTTTATCCATTGCATAGAGGAAAGCTACTGATTTGTTTGAGTTAATTTTATAACCAGACACTTTGCTGAAGTTGTTTATGAGCTGTAAAAGTTCTCTGATGAAATTTTTGGGGTTGCATAAGTAAACTATCATGTCATCTGCAAATAGTGATATTTTGACTTCTTTCTTTCCAATGTGAATCCCTTTAATTTCTTTCTCTTGTCTAGTTGCTCTGGCCAGGAATTTCAGTACTGTATTGAATAGGTAGGGGGACAGTAGGCAGCTTTGTCTAGTCCCTGATTTTAATGGGATTGCTTTCAGTTTCTCTTCATTTAGGTTGATATTGCTTTCACTATGTTAAGGTATAGGCCTTGGATTTCTAATTTTTCCAAGAGTTTTAACATGAAGGGGTGTTGAATTTTGTTGGATGCTTTCTCAGCATCTAGTGAGAGGATTGTGTGTTTTTTTTTCCTTTGAGTTTGTTTATATGGTGTATTATGTTGATGAATTTCCATACATTGAAACATCCCTGCATCTCTGGGATAAAGCCTACTTGGTCAGGGTGGATGATTGTTCTGATGTGTTCTTGGATTAGGTTTGCAAGATTTTTATTGAGTATTTTTGCATCAATTTTCATGAGAGAAATTGGTCCAAAGTTGAGAATTCTGGTGTAATTCTGATTGGTCTGCCTTTATATATCACTTGTTTTTTTTTTTTTGTTTTTTTTTTTTTTTTTTCTTTTACAACGTTTAGGATTCTTTCTTTGTTTTGTTGGTGTTTTGACTATTATGTGTCAGGAGGAGTTTCTTTTCTGGTCCAATTTATTTGAAGTTCTGTAGGCTTCCTGTATGGTCATGGTCATCTTGTTCTTAAGGGCAGGAAAGTTTTCTTCTATAATTTTGTTAAAGATATTTACTGTACCTTTTACTTGATATTTTTACCCTCTTCTACACCTATTATGCTTAAGTTTGGTGTTTTCATTGTGTCCTGGATCTCTTGTACATTTTGGATTAGGAGCTTTTTTGGGTTTTGCAACATCTCTAACTATTTTGTCTATATTTTGTTTGTTGTCTTCAGCCCCTGAGATCCTCTCTTCCATCTCTTGTAGTCTGTTGGTGATCTTGCATCTGTGACTCCTGATTTCATTTTTTGGTTTTCCATCTTCTGGGTTGTCTCTTTTTGTGTTTTCTTTACTGTTTCCATTTTCATTTTCAATTACTTTATCTGTTTGGTTGTGTCGTCCTGTAGTTCTTTGAGTGATTTTTCCTGGTTCTCCTGTAATTGTTTAAGGGAATTATTTATGTACTTCTCAAAGATCTCCATCATCATCATGAAGTATGATTTCAAGTCTAAGTATTGTTTTTCTGGTGTGTTTTAGCAATCCTCTATTTGCTGTGGTGGGAGAGCTGGGTTCTAATGTTACCAGGTTGTCTTGATTTCCATTGCTTAGGTTCTTTCGCTTTTCTCTTCCCATCTTGTTAGATGTGATTATAGATGATCTTGTTTACTCTGAGTGAACCCAGTCTCTCCTGAGGATCTGAGGTCCTGTGGGCTTATGAAGGAAATTGCTTCTGGGTGTTTGGCTCTCTGCAGGCGGGCAGTGAGTTCTGATTGCAGCGACTCTGTTCTGTCTCTCTGGGCTCAGGTGGGAGAGCTCTTGTGAGGCTATTCTGGGAGCTCAGCTGTGTGCAGGAGGGTCCTGAGTCTTGATGGCAGTCGCCCTGCCCTCTCACTGGTCTGGAAAGGACCAGATCCAGGAATGTACCATGCTAGTTGGCTTCCAGGGGTTCTAGGCTATTTCTCCAGGGACAGCCCTAAGGGTGTGTGGCAAGCCCTTTGTGGGGTCAGTCAGAAGAGCACTTGCACTACCGAGTCTTGATGGCTGTCACCCAGCTCTCTTGTGTGGATTTAGGTGGGAGACCATTTGCAAGGCTTCTCTGCGGGCTCAGCCATGTGCAGACAGGTTCTTATTCTTCTTTCCGCTTAGGATGGAAAGCATTCCTGCTGCTCTTCTGAGCTCCCAGGGACCTGTGCACAGGCGGGCCGCCTGTCCCAGTGCAAGTGGGCCGGGTCTGGCTTTGGAGCAGAAGTGTGCACCCCCGTTCAGTTCTGCTGCTTGAACCATGAGAGTTCTGTGCAGCCTTTCCTGGGGTAGAATGTAGGCAGAAGTTGACTCACCCTTCTGCTTAGGATGGAAAGAGTTTCTGCCAGTCTTCTGAGCTCCCAGGAACCTGTGCCTCTTCCCTTTCTTCTAAACCTATTATTTTCAGGTTTGATCTTCTCACTGTGTCCTGGATTTACTAGACATTTTGTGTCCAGGAGCTTTTTCATCTTACTTTTTTTCTTTTTTCTTTTTTTACTGTTTTGTTCATTTTTTCTATGGTATCTTCTGCCCCTGAGATTGTCTCTTCCATCTCTTGTATTCTGTTGGTGATGCTTGTGTCTATGACTCCTGATCTCTTTCCTAGGTTTTTTATCTCCAGGGTTTTCGTTCTTTGTGACTTCTTTATTGTTTCTTTTTCAGTTTTAGATTCTGGATGGTTTTGTTCAATTCCTACACCTGTTTGTTTGTGTTTTTTTTATAATTTTCTAAAGGATTTTGTGGGAGTTTTGTGTGTGTGTGTGTGTGTGTGTGTGTGTGTGTGTGTGTGTGTCTGTGTGTGTGTCTGTGTTTCCTCTTTAAGGGCTTCTACCTGTTTACCCGTGTTGTTCTGTATTTTTAAGGGGGTTATTTATGTCCGTCTATTATCTATTTATCTATCTATTTATTTATTTAGTCAGTTAGTTAGTTTGTTAGTTAGTTAGTTCCAAAGGTGTTTTTTTATTTTTAAATTAGTTGAAAGAAATACAATTATAGAGAGGGGAGCTTCTTTGAGCTGCAGAGGCACTAACAATGGACACCCAGAAAGATGTCCAACCACCAAAGCAGCAGCCAATGATATATATTTGTGGAGAGTGTCACACTGAAAACGAAATAAAATCCAGGAATCCAATCAGGTGCAGAGAATGTGGATATAGAATAATGTACAAGAAGAGGACTAAGAGATTGGTGGTTTTTGATGCTCAATGAAATGGGGAATTACATCCATACATTTGCCTCATTGATGTCTCTTTAATGTATAGCATTTAACGTAGTTTACCTAATGACTACAGCTGTACACCTATGATTTTCTTTTAGAAATGCAATTGTATTTTAGTACTTTGTATAAAGGAAATTTTGGTTCAACTTATGACTTAATTTATTCCTGTAATTCCTCACACAGTGAAGATTAAAAGTGTTTCCGCCCCACAAAAAAAGAAATAAAATTATATTAAAAAATAGAGTAATCTCACAACCTGAAGGCCAGGAACAAATAGAACACGTTAGTATTTTTCCTGAGGCAGATCTGATTAACTGTGGAATGATATCTTTCCCAGCCTGTCACACAAACAGGCATCTTTCTTTATTTCTAAGGCATCAAAAGTACTCTAGGTGCTCCATAGGTTGTCCTGGCATGAAGCTTCCCTTGAAAGGAGTGGGAGGGTTTAAGAAACATCAAAAGCAGCTACATCCCTTTCTTATCAAACTGTATGCTTAGGCTTCTATTAATTGAGAACTCAAATTTTAAACACTCAATCATATTTTAGTTAAATCTTTACTGAGATTCCAAAGTCACATGTGATCCAAAGGGCCAGACACAGAGGGCAGCTCTGATCCCTCCTATGTTCCCAGAACTAGTCAAAAAGCAGCCATCTCAGGAGACATGCATGGCTAATACACACTACAGTTTGACTCCTAGGCCACCAACCTGTCCACAAGGCAGATTAAACTCTAAAGGTTCTCCAGTAAAAAGACTTTCAAAAGTCACTCTACAGTTTTCAAAGTCTAAGTCTATCCATCTCCAAACCTAGTTTCCTCCCACTCTACAGAAAAATCTATCAAGCTAAACAGTATTTCCACTTGAGTAATAAAGTCCAAGCACCAATTAACACTCAATGTTAACTACTTGCTTGTGCTAATAATCTCATTTACAAAGGTAAGAGCAAAGCTGAAACTCATTTATGTTCAAATTTGAAACACTGAGCACTGAGGTCCCTACAGCCTTTTAAAGTCCTAGCACCGGTAACCACAAATTCCACAAGAACATCCATTTGTGAAACCTGGTGTTCAGGAGTTGGAGTTTCCAAAGTCTGCCTATCCTTGTAGGCACATACATATTCATGTGGGACCTAACTGCATCACAAGTTAAATTCATTATAGAATTATCAATCTGTTGGTGAAGATTGGGATTGTATGGGTGTGTCCTTGTTAGATATCCAAACCACCTCTCAGTCTTTACAAGTAGGTGGCTATTCCAACCAAGGTATGGGCTGGACCTTCTTAAAGTCCTCTAACATCATCATGAGTTGTCCTTTTTAAATCAGAATCTTGCTTTTCCAGTTGGGGTATTCATGACTTGCTGTGGAGGGGGGCTGGGTTCTGGTGATGCCACTTGGCCTTGGTTTCTGTTGCTTACGTTCTTGGACTTGCCTCTCGCCATCTGCTTATCTCTGTTGTTAGCTGGTCTAGCTGATTCTGTCACTGACTTGATCCTCCTGTAAGCCTATGTATCAGGACTACTGAGGGACCAGTTCTATTCCAGTAGGGTCTGGGTAGATATAGCTGTGGAACAGGGTCAGCACAGGATGCAGACAGAAACTGGAAGGATCCTGTCCTAGACTGCTCCTCTCTTCTTGTGTCTTCAGGGCTCTGGGTGGGACTCACAGAGCAGAAGTGTTGGTTTTACCTGTGTTTTCTGGTGTTTCAGCATTTCTGGGGGACGAGCTCTCTCCCAGTGGGGTCTGGGTATAGAGAACTCTAGCACAGGGTCAGCTTTGGGCACAGGTGGAAACTGGAAGCCTACCTGATTTTTAAATTGTATGCTAAGGAAATAACCAGGTAGATGAACATAGATGTTCTTCAGTGCTATTTGATGTATTCTTAATTGTGGAAAATAAGAATAATCTAAGTAAATTAAGCATTAAAACCTCGGATTAGCCAAAAAAATCTTGAATCATAAAATAACTGCTGCAGATATTACTATCCCTAGTCTCAAATTGTACTACCATGTGATGGTAATAAAAACAGCATAATACCAGCATAAAAACAGACATGTAGATCACTGGAATAAGGTGACCATGAAATAAGTCCATACACCTATGGACATCTGATTTTTTTTAAAGAGGTCACAAATACATACTTGGGAGAAAACAGCATTTTCAACAAATGGTACTGGTCAAACTGATGGCTATGTATGTAGAAGAATCCAAATAGACTCATACTTATTACCCTGCACAAAACTCAACCCCAAATGGAATAAAGACCTCAATGTAGTCCAGTAACACTGGACCTGAAAGAAGAAAATGTGGGAATAGCTTTGAATGCATTGGTGCAGGGGACAACTTCCTGAACAGAACATCAATAGTACAGGCTCTGAGAATGCCAACTAATAAATGGGACCTTAGGAAACTGAAAACAAGAAGTCTGTATGGCAAAGGACATCATCATTCAAGCAAACAGCAAGCTGAATAATAGAAAAATCTTTTACCAGTTACACATCTGATAGAGAGCTAGCATATAAAATATATAAAGAACTAAAAAAAAATCAAGAAAGTAAATAATACAATTAAAAAGGAGATACAGGTCTAAACAAAAAGCTCCCCAAAGAGGAAACACAAATAGTTGAAAAGCACTTAACGAAATGTTCAACATCTTTAGCATTGGCGCAAAGCCACATTGAGGTTCCATCTCAGTCAGAATGGCCAAGATCGATAAAGCAAATGACAGCTCATGCTGCATGTATGTGGACTAAGGGGAACATTTATCCTTTGCTGAGAGAGTGAAAACTTGTACAGCCATTATGAAAATCATTGTGGCGATTCCTCAGGAAAATGAGGATTGACCTACCTTAAGATGCAGCTATACCACTCTTGAGCATATACCCAAAGGACACATCATCCTGACACAAAGACACTTGCTTAACCATGTTCATTGGTACTTTATTCAGAACATACAGAGACTGGAAACAGTCTAGATGGCTACCAACAGAAGAATGGATAAAGAAAACGTGGTACATTTATACAATGAAATATTACTCAGCTGTTTACAACAACAACAACAACAAAACTGAACTCATGAAATTCTCAGCTAAATGAAGCTAGAAAAAAATTATCCCAAGTGAGGTAACTTAGACCCCAAAAGACAAATATAGCAAATATAGCATTTATTTATAAGTGGATGTTAGCTTCTCAGTTTTTAGTGGGCATTGTACAATTAGTATAACATCAGAGGTTAGGTACAGAGCAAGGGATTAGGAAGAAGAAAGGCTCTCCGGAGGAAGGGAAATAGAATATAAGATCATGGAGAGACTGAGGAGGGGAAGGCTGGAATAGGAAGATTAAATGGAGGGAAGAGGAAAGAGAGGGTAAGGGAGGGAATGCAGAAGGGATGGCAACACTGAGGGACACTTGAGAGAGTCATATGAAACCTAACACTGCTTAAAATATCTACATGTACAAGGTAACATGATGGTGACAAAGCACCAACAAAACATCTTTTGTCACAAAAGCCTCCTGTGTCAGACATGGGATACATTCAGTTGAGCTGTTGTCTACGGGACCCTATGGAAACCCCAAACAACTCAGGTTATTGCCAATGCTATTAGAGGCTCTCAACAAACTGATAATAAGGCTCTATTGCAAAGACAATACCTATATGTTGCATGTAGCTTTTGCTACCCAGCCTTAACTCCAGGAATGGGCAATGCTACCAGCTCCCCGCAGGTTCCCTTGGATCCATGGATGAAAAAATAAAACCACCACCACCACCACCACCAACAACAACAACAACAACACACACACACACACACACACACACACACACACACACAAACACACACACCAGTTAATCTTAAAGTGCCTTTGCTAGTTCAATGACTGGGCACTCTTACCCTTGACCCCCCCCCCAGGCTTAATCATATAGAATGATCAATGGTCACCCCAACTGAAAACTCACATGGCTGATCGTCATTATCTCCTGCCTATATTTGTCCTTCTCCTCCTCAGCTCTCTGAATTTTCTTGTGTCTTCCTGAGCAACTCTAAATACCACACCCTGTACCCAGCCACTCATATCTTCATTGATGGATCAACAACCAACTGGAGAACAGGACATTAGCACCAGTACCAACTGCTATACCTATTGCATTTAACATGAAGAAGTCAAGCTGGTGCCTAATCAGAACCTTCACCCTTTTACTAATTTGCTACTGATCAGTGTTGTACTGGAAGATATGTTGTATTCTATTAGAAGAGGAAGACAAACACCAAGCCCTGCTACAAACCCTTTGATCACCTACAATGGTGACCTGCCTGCATGATACACTGGTGCAATAGTGACACAAAAGTTTTGGGAGTAACTTTCTGATTAGATTGGAGATTCACTGCATGCCACAGAACCCATGCTTAATACTGATCCAGTAGTCAAGACTCTACAGGCCATGGACCTAGGGGAAAAACAAATAATATTCTGATGAAGAAATAGCAAAAAGAACTCTTAATGATATTCTTCTGTACCCATAGGTCAGTACCACACTCAGCCATCATCAGAGAAGCTTCTTTGTGCTAGATGGGAACAAACACAGAGACCCACAGCTGAACAATGTGTACGGAGAGTGGAAGAACTTGTGGCATTCTGTTCTAAATGGGATATCTCCATCAAATGTCTCCCCTCGGGCTAAGGGAACTCAATGAAAGAGGAGGCAGAATGATTGTAAGAGCAGCGGCAGTGGAAAACACTAAGGAAACAGCATCTTCTAGACATAAGACTGACACATGATCACAGAGATCATGGCAGCACGCACAGGTCTTGTACAAGTCCATGCTTGGTGTGGTCTCAGTACTGAGAGGGAAACAGGTCACAGGTTCCCTCCTTATCCCAGAAGCTATTTCCAAGTGTCAATTAATGGCAAAGCAACAATTAGTTTTTTCCAATGAAATCTTACTGTGTATGCAAAATGAGCTCAACGATATTTCTGGGTTTTTGTCTCATAATGCCCTATCTAGGCATTTTTTAAACACTAATGTGCTCGCGCGCAAGCACACACACACACACACACACACACACACACACACATGGTATATACTTATATGTATGGTACATACTTATATGTATGATGTATGTTTATATATGGTATATACTTATATGTATGACTTATATGTATGGTGTATGTATACATATGCATATATATGGTATATACATATATGTATTTAGTTTGCATTTTACAATGTGTCTGTTTGTACTTTAGTTTTTCTGCTTGTTTTTAATTCTAATTTGTTTTTTAAATTGCTTAATTATCTTCTAAATAGAGGGGGGCATGAAATTGGATAGGTGAGGAGGTAGGAACATGAGCTGGTGGGGAGAACTTTGGAGTAGATGAGGAAGGAAACTGTTACTGTAATGTGTTGTCAGAAAGAATTATTCTCAATAAAAGACTAAATTGAAGGCAATTAATAAATTTGGACTGGCTGATTACATTCTGGTATATTGGTGGAATAAAACATCATAGTCTTTTAAATGATTATCCTATGTATTTTATGTGCTTGCATAGAAAGATATCAACAATGTGTCAGTGAGAAATAATCACAGGCAAGACCATGTGCTGACAGAGATCATGCACTGGAAGTGTACTCTCAACTAGTAATGACAGAAAGCGGGAGTCATTGGGTCAAGGAACAGAAGATATCATGTACTTTCATCTCCTGGTATCCTGGAGAGAAGCAGGTGCACCAGGAAACAGAAATCTCTCACTTCTGTTGCTCTTCTTTTAACAGGCATGGCCTTGTCATTAGGCAAAGAATGTTCTGCATCCAGGTGTTCAGCAGGAGCTGTGCTTTGTAATGAATTTTTGGAAGCACCTAGAGTCTGGACTCTTGGTCTTTCGGACACTTGGCTACACTCTCCCTCACTCTTATACCTTGTAGAGAGAATCTACTAAAGGTCCCAGATAGCACAATGCAAGAACTAGAAAGTAGCCTGTGGTTATCTAAGCAACTAACTTCTTTGGTCTTAAAATGAGAAACCACTCCCAAGATGCCCACTAATTGCTCTCTGAGTTCTTCATGTTTTATGGTTTTGAGATTTCAACCATTATGAATAGTGGTTTCTGTTATAGGCAACAGCCTGTTGATTTCTCTAGACTTTTCTTTTCTTTTTTGGCTCCAGTAGTGAGGGTCCCTAGTCATGGTATCAGAGGTCACAATGAGCATGTTAGCATTAAATTACTGACTCTTATTTTTCTATTTCCTTTACCACATTTTTCTTTTGCCCACTAGGCTTTTGTAGCATTGGGAATTCCAGTCAGACAAGTGCTTTTGAGATTTAGAGTATAGTCAATGTCTTGCTATGGGTAACAGCTCACTGGAAACCAAGTCATTATCTGTTGCAGTAAATATTAATAAGTAAATAGGGTTTATCTCTTTATCAACCGTGGTGCCAGGTCCAAGCTACCTGGTCTGAGCTTCCCTAATAGCCCAACTCTTGTCAGTGCAACTCTCTTCCCTTGGTGGTCTTCCTTTGCCTGCCTTCCACCTCCACCCCAGATGTTTGTTTACCCCAAAACTTAACCCAAACACAACTCTACTGCCCAATAGCTTTTTATATGGGTTTATATATTCAACTCCCAATCCACAAACCCTCTACACAACAAGATTACATCAAATGGACAAAGATACAAACTGCCCTTTTATGTAAGATAATAGACCTATAAAATCCTTAATGTTTATAGCTCTTTTACACCAATTAATATCACCTGGGTCTAGCTGGTCCTTGGGAACCTCCATCTTGCCACAACCTCCACCCTCCATCTCTGACAACCTCTGACCTCCTTCGACCTCTCAGCCCTCTCCATCTTCCTCACCCCACCCAGTCACTGGCTTTCCTTTATTTTACTAATTAAAATGGGACGGTTTAGGCATCGTTTGACTAGACGGACCTTCTCGGGGAAATGGAATTAACATTAAAATACAAACAGCTTCAGGACAATCTTCATTATCAACAGAGGCCATTGCTGCACTGTAACTTTAAGACTTAGTTCTGGTTAAAAAAAAAAAATCTACTCTTGAAAGGAACTCGTGGCCCAGGAGGACTTACTCAAACTCCCTAAGGCTGAGACCTTTGTGTAAATACTAAAGGAGGTACTCAAAGATGAGTACAAATTTGTAGGAAATAAAATTATCCATTGGTACAAAAGAAAGTGTCATACTCTGGTGCTATATTTTTTTTCTTTGTTTCTTTTTGTGAGACAGGGTCTTACACTGTAGCCCAGGATATCTGGACATTCTTTACATAGCCCAGGTTATCTTTGAGCTTGTCTCAGTTCCCCCCCCCCACCTCTCTTTCTCTTTCCCTCCCCCTCCTCCTCCCCCCTCTAACTTTTGGTGAATGGGGAATATCAATCCCTCCCCCCACCACATGCTGTGCTCTTCTTTCCATCCATGCCTAAAGCCACAGTAAGCATTCACAGGGGTCTAAGGTGGCTCAGGCACTATTTTCCCACTGTAAGTAGGTCCAAGAATGGATTCTCAGTGTCCACTCATGCTGGCTACAGTGTTTAGCTTTTAAGCTAGTCACTTGATCATGTGATTGGCAGCCTATGGGGAGTGTTTTTCATCCTGCCTTTCACGGTATTCACATGCTTGCTGTTTACATTCACCGTGGCAAGACTGTGGAGTTTTACTTTGGAGGACTAAGTGCAGAAAAACATAACTCCACAAAAATAAAAATAGAGGAATATGGCTTCTAAAAGTGTCTAGTCTCAGCCCAGAAACATGACTCAGCAGGTAAAGGCACTTGCCTCCAAGGCTGAGGGCCCGAGTTCAGTCCCAGGACATGGTGGGAAGAGAGAATTTCCTCCTGAACATTTTTTGAAATGTTGCCTTCTGACCATTCTCAAATAAACAAATGTTAAAAAGAAAGCAAGCAAAAACCAAGTTCAAAGCCCTGTCTGTTGTATCCCATCTACCCTGTTCCCACCATCTTCCCTCAAGTGAGCAAGCACAAAATATGTTAGGATAATGCTAGAGATGACTCTGTTGTTCAGGTGCTGAGCCTTGGACAGCTTATAGGCCTTGAGATCTCCTTTTTAAAAAATCTGTAACATGAAGATAATTATATTGATATATTATTATAACCTGATAGGAACAATGAGGGTCACCACCTCTAACCCAACAACTGTCCTTTTGGGAGAACACTGGTTATGACAGATCCTATGTGGACACCCACCATGTCACATGCTGTGTCTCTGATGGTGACAATAAGCTGTAATTTATCAGTGCTATTGATGTGTACATTATTTCATTTAAGTCTCTAGGAGAGTGCCGCCATGTCCTCAGCTTAGACATGGAAAACAAGGTGCAGAGTTTAGACAGGCTTTATACCGTCTGCTAAAAGACTGATCAGTCTTAATTTATTAAATGTAAATTAGAGTCTCTTCCTCTTACAATGTCCCATAGGTTGCTGCGTTAGCTTCTTTCAATTATGCCTTTAAATCAGAAAAGAGAGTTTGTGGATGACCCTTAGAGGAAGTCCACACTGCCACTTCTGCAGTATCTTGTGATTCACAACAGAGAGTCTGCGAGAGACCTTAATTCTTCTTTCTCAGTTCCTTTTGCTCTTTCCATTTCTGATTGACAGTTCTCATTTAAGCACTGAATTCCGGACTTGGAACTGTTCATGTTCAAGGACTAAGTCAAGTGGTTCTGATTTAATTTTTATCACAGTCTATCCTGAGAAGCCTGGAGTACCTTCTGCTCCTCCAGAAAGTAACTTCTGGTGGTCCTGATAAAAAACTGGGAGGAAGAAAAGCCTGCAGAAGCACTGGAGTTGCAGGGATCCCTGGCTTCAGCTCACCATTTTTTTGTGGGATGTGTAAATGTTGCCTTGCTTCCAGAAAATCTTAGTGACTCTAAAAACAATAAGTGGTTAATATAAAAAAAAAAAAAAACATGGAACAGCACAGGAAAAAGTAAAACAGGAGACAAAAGAATAACATTTTACATCAATTATATTGTCCTCTGATAAACTGTGGGTCTAGCTCTTTGCAATGTTTTATGACATATGTGAGATCTTTGAAACATTTAATTTGTAGGTTTACCATTTAATCTTATGATAAAACGTTATAACTTATGTTCAAAGACATAAGTGTAAAATTTATCAATTGCATAATGTTGGGTCATGTGGAATTGGCATTTTAAAGGATAAAACACACCCTATGTTCAGCACTAGTCAGAAATAGACCATTGTCAGAATCCCTACTATCCTTTGTGCTCCTCCCTGACTAAATCTTACTTTTATCTTGCAAGGTATCGACTTCTTTTGAGAATGTTCATTTCTTACCCTACCAGCTGTCACAGGTCATTGTCAAAGACTATCCCAGTGAACCCCACCCTCTCTCTCCTGCTCTATTGCTTTCTTCCATGATGACTTCTGGGTTTGCTCGTATGTCTCACTTTGGTTAATGGGACATAAACCAATGTGCAATGACATGTTTAGAAGACACTTGCACACTGGGTTTGAGTCTTTAATTCTGGTAACACTTTCACACATGTGTGATTCTGGTTCCCCGTCTTTCCTTGGGATAGCCAGGCTCTGCTGTATACCAGATGTCACCACTCCCTTTGTTCTACTTAGTATTGGGCTTCTCTTTAACTTGTTTACACTTCCTGGTTCTCCTCTTTTCCTCCTTTTCTCCTCATTTAGAATTTTTCCTTGCTCAGACATCTCCTTCCCATTATAGAGCTGCAGAAGCCTGGCCACCAATCTCCACACTACACAGTCAGTGAGGTTGTTTGGAAAGCTCTGCCAGTGTTATTGATTCAGAATTATTAACTCTTCAATTTAGCCTCAGGCATAGTTTCATTTTTTAGACAAGGGCAGAAAGCAGCTGCATTCTTTACCAAAATATTGTAAGAACAATCTCTAGGCTACATATAAATAAATAATTCTCTAAAACCCCTTGTACCAGGCTCCCACAGTACAAATCTCTTACCTGTCTTTTGTTCTTCTGCTAGGATAGACCATTAAGCCATTGTAAAGTGTCTAGTTGCTTGCTCTTCTAGTCCAAAGTCTCAAAGTGTTCCATATTCCTTAAAAAAATATAGTCCAGCCTATCACAAGGTATTGCTTCTTTCTTAGTTAGGGTTTATTTCTGGGAAGAGACACTATGACTGCGGTAACTCCTATAAAGAAAATCATTTAATTTGGACATGGCTTACAGCTCAGAAGTGTAGTCCATTGGCATCCTAGTGGGAAGCACGGTGGCATGCAGGCAAATATGGTGCTAGAGAAGTAACTGAGAGTTCTATGTCCAGATCCAAAGGCAGTGGGAAGAAAAGAGTGAGCCACTGGGTCTGGCTTGAGTTTCTTCAGCCTCAAAGCCCACCACCCCCTGTGACACACTTCCCCAATAAGGCCACACCTCCAATAATGCCGTGCTCTATGGGTCTATAGGGGCTGTTTTCATTCAAACCACATGACCCATTTAGTTTAATGAGCTATCTGAGTTACTGTTCGATCATGGTGGGTTTACCACCATACACTGAAGTCACTCCCTCTCTTCCCAGCTCCTGAACTATCGGCACATAGTTCTGCAGTAAGGGATGTGCTAGCCCCTGAAACCTTCCCCACTCAATGCTTAAATGTTGTCAGGACCATTATTGTGTAGATCCAGTGTAGCCATGCATAACTATTTTGGGTTTTGCGATGGTTGTGTATTTCCCAGAAGATGGCATTTTACCCCCTTCCAAATTTTCTGGCTCTTAAATTCTTTCCACCTTCATTTTCTGCAGTGTCCTTTGAGTTTTAGAGGGAATTGTATTAATTTCCTGTGTTTTAGTCAGCTCTATCTGTCAATTTAATGCAAATTAGAGACATGATGTGCAGGCAAAGAGAACCTCAACTAAGGAAAATCTCTATCTGATCAGCCTGTGGGCATGTCTGTGGGGTATGTTCTTGGTTGCCAACTAATTAATGCGAGAGAACCCACCATGATGGGCTGGACCCATCCTAGGCAGAAGACCTAGGCTGAATAAGAAAGAGTCTCTCTCCCCCTTTTAGCAACTACTAATTGCCTATAGCTCTTTATCTAATGATGGGGCCTTGTAGGTTTTCCCCATCCAAATTAGAATGTTAACTGGTGTTGCCACTGTGCAGTGGTCA
The DNA here is from genome assembly GCF_963924665.1 of Micromys minutus. Lineage (NCBI taxonomy): Eukaryota > Metazoa > Chordata > Mammalia > Rodentia > Muridae > Micromys > Micromys minutus. Next base: position 42,109,572 of record NC_137961.1, on the reverse strand, counting down.
TCCCTAAACATATATGCATATGATCAATACTAAATAGACTTGATTGGAGGTCATGAAGTTGAGAGGGACATTGGAGCAGTTGGAGGGAGGAGCTTGCATATGAAATTTAAAAAAATGTTGAAAAGAGAAGAAAGGCAGCTGAGCAAGCAAGCTAGAGGACACAAGCAGAGGGCAGGGTTCCTTCCTGTTCTCATTCTGAGGTTTCTATGCTGAGCCCTGGCTTTCCTCCATGACAGACTGTAACCTGGAAACTAAAACAAGCCCTTTGTGGTCATGCTTATCATAGCAACAGAAAGCGAATCAGAGCATCTTGCTTAGGGTGGAGCACTTGTCCACGACTTGTTCTTCCTGCCTAGCTCAACCTCCTGCAGACACCACTGTCCACTGAAAAGAGAGGCTCCTCTGCGTAAGGCTACTCATGTTTCTTCACTAATGTGGTAAACTGCCTTGGTTGATTTTTATTTTTAAATAATATTTAATTGTGTGTAGGTGTGTGTGTCTGCATGTGTGTGTGTATACCTGGAGGCCAGAGTACCCAGGCTTCTTCACAGGCAGGAGATGTGTATTTCAGGATGACTGGCAGGGCAACAGGATGCCTACTATTGGTGTGGAGGTGTTAGACTCCTCTGGAGTGGTAGGTAGTGACTGATCAACGGGAGGCTTGGGGATTTGGATCATTTCAGGTTGCACACCCCTAGGAGTCCCCTGGCCATTGCACTCTTCCTCAATTCAAAGGGCTCAGACACTTCTGCTGTCTCAAGGTCTAGTCTCTGAGATCTCAATAGAACCTCCAGAAATGTTGTGGGGTATTCACTAGAGAAGACTGGACATGGGTTAAAGCTGATAGAAAGTCTTTATTATCTGGTTGGAGACTGACTACACTGAGTATTCGGCATCCCAGAGTAGTAGCCCTGAGCATTTCATGGGATGAGCATTTAAGCACAAACACCATGGTCTGGGCTGACATACTTCGGTTAACAAGAACAGGTAGTTAGAAGCAGAGCTGCAGAGGCTACAAAGCACAGTAGCGCACTTAGAGACGTTCCCATAACTGCATGGACTTGGTGAATTACATCTTGGTTTTAGTTTTGGCATGTGGTGTTGTCTATGAGCTGTTTTACAGTATTGTCATCACTGAGTAAGTTGTGCTAAGGCTTGGGGGCCTACTGAGGTCTGGGGCTCTATTATAATCTAAATATTTTGTTTAATTACTAATAAGTACCCTAGAAAAATTGTTTTACTTATATCTACATGTGGGTGACTAATACATAATTTTTAACATTGTTTTCCCTCATATTTCTGAGTCTTGGTTTTACAAGCATAAACAACCTGAAAAATTTTGGGTATAATCATATAATCTCTGGCTTCCCTGAAGGCCCATAGGAAATTGCCAGAAAAGTATGAGTACCTGGGATTTGGAAGCAGAGAATTCATTTGGTTTGTGTCCAGTTTTACGAAGGTGAATATGGTAATTAATGGTGGAAACAGATAGATCTGTGTGCTCACAGATGAGCACTTGGGAAACCAGAGGTGTTCAACACACCAGGTTTCTCCTCAAAGGAAGAGATGCCTGTAACTCAGTTCTGCCCAGAAGGCTAGGAGCAGAAGCAGTTAATAGCTTGGTGATCTCTGCACTGCCTATAGGGCCAGGCCACAGTTGCCAACTACACAACTTTACAAATAGCATGGGAGATGGGTATAGCCTAGTGATCTTTGCGTTGTCTGTATGAGTAAGATCACACCAGCTCCTTCCCCAGGCTCCTATGATAGCACATATAGTTTATCTATAGACCTCATCTTCATGGAAGAGGTGACAAACACTTTGAAGAGAGTTTTGATTTAATTATCCCTTAAGCTTTGTTGTGCATACAGAATTGTGTTACACCAGGAAACTATTTTCCAAATTGTACTCTACTTAACTATGCATAAAATAAACTATCCAGACTCAGCTTTTAGCAACCTGAACCAACATGGGCTACTGAGTCATTTTGAACTGGGTTTCCTTCTTCTCTCAGGTGAAGCATTACTCCATTGAATCTCGCATTTACAGAGACCCTCGCTACTTCTTTATGAGTTAGTTTAGGAAGCTACAGATCTAGAATGGTTCATCTCATGTAAACCACCAAAAATTTCTGGCATGGTAGTGTTAAACATAGAGTATCTTTATAATGATCACATTGGTGATGTTTTCTGAACCTGATCATTTTGAAAAGACTCTCTCTCTCTCTCTCTCTCTCTCTCTCTCTCTCTCTCTCTCTCTCTCTCTCTCTCTCCTTCTTTCCCTCCCTTCCTCCCCCCCTTTCTCTCTGTCACTCCCTCCCTCCCTCTTCCCTCTCCCTTCTCCCTTTCCCTCCCTCTCTTTCTCTATCAAATATTTGGAAAGGACTGACAGAAGCCTTTCTAGGAAAGGCTATAGCAGGTAAGCGAGTTTCCTGGAGATGGCCCATCATTGCAACGAGTGCACACTGAAGAGGCACAGACCCAAAGAAGTTCAGCCTTAAAGACCTCCATACACCTGGACCAGAAGGGAGCCTGGCACATAGGCCCAGGAAGAGCACACCAGGAGTTCACAGAAAGGAAAAAGTACGGTGCTATCTGGGTCCACTTTGGTCTGGAGAAAGAACCAGATTTCTGCCAATAGTACTCAGGAGCTATAGGCAGAGGGCTGAGCTCCAAGAACAGGCTCACAAGAGCTACCACACCTGAGCTCACAAAGAACTCACTGCTTGCTCACTAAAAGCCAACACTTAGAAGCAATTTTCTTCCTGAGCCCACAGGCCCTCAGATCCACAGGAAAAACAGGTGCCAGTCACTGACAACAAGACAACTTATAATCACAGATAACAAGATGGCAAGAGGAAAATGAAAGAATTTAAGCAACGGAAACCAAGACAACCTAGCAACATCAGAACCCAGCACTCCTACCACGGCAAGCAGTGGATTGCAAAACACTCTAGAAAAAGAAGACTCAGACTTGAAATCATACCTCACAATGATGATGGATGTCTTCAAGAAGTGTATGAATAACACCCTTAGAACAAGAGGACACACATAAGCAAATAGAACCTTTTAAAGAGGAAATACAAAAATCACTCAGAAATACAGAAACACACAACCAAACAGATGAAGAAATTGAAAATGGAAATAGAAACAATAAAGTAAACACAAAAAGAGACAACCCTGGAGATGGAAAACTTAAAAAAGAAATCAGGAGTCACAGATGCAAGCATCACCAACAGACTACAAGAGTTGGAAGAGAGAATCTCAGGGGCTGAAGAAAACATAGAAAACATAGACAAAACAGTCAGAGAAGATGCAAAAACCAAGAAGCTCCTAATCCAAACAGTACAGGAGATTCAGGACACCATGAGAAAATCAAAGCTAAAAATGATAGGAATTGAAGAGGGTGAGGAATATCAACAAAAAAGGCACAGTAAATATCTTCAACAAAATCATAGAAGAAAACTTCCCTTCCCTTAAGAAGGAGGTGACCATGAGCACAAAAAAAGCCTGAAGAACCCCAAACAGATTGGAACAGAAAAGAAATTCTTCCCGATACATAATAATCAAAACAACAAGTGTTCAAATCAAAGAAAGAACACTAAAAGTAGTAAGGAAAAAAGAACATGTAACAAATAAAGGCAGACCAACCAGAATTACACCCGACTTCTCAACAGGGACTATAAAAGCTAGATGATCCTGGACAGACATCATGCAGACCCTAAGAGAACACAAATGTCAGCCCAGGTTACTATATTCAACAAAACTCTCAATCAACATAAAAAGAGAGACAAAGATATTCCAGGACAAAACTAAATTTACACAATATCTGAACACAAATCCAGCCCTACAAAGAATAATTGATAGAAAACTCAATACAAGGAGGAAAACTACATCCTAGAAAAACCAAGAAAATAACTAAGCAATAAAACCAAAATAATAAAGACACACAGACATAATTCTACCACTAAAAGCAAAAACAGCAGGAAACAGCAATCACTATTGCTTAATATCTGTTACCATAAATGGACTCAATTCTCCAATAAAGAGACATAGACTGTCAGACTGGATACAAAAACAGAATCCAGCATTTTGCTGCATACAGAAAACTCATCTCAGAGAAAAAGACAGACACTATATCAGAGGAAAACGCTGGCAAAAAACTTCCAAGCAAACACCCCTCCCCCCAAAAAAAGGTGGAGGAGCCATTCTAATATCAAATAAAGTAGATTTTCAACCAAAAGATATCAAAAAAAGATAAGGAAGGACACTTTTTACTCATTACAAGGGAAATTTGTCAAGAGGAACTCTCGATGCTTAACATATATGGTCCAAATACAAGAGCACCCATATTCATAAAAGAAATGCTACTAAAGCTCAAAAAATATATTTGATGCCACACAATAAGAGTGGGAGACCTCAATACCCCACTCTCACCAATGGACAGATCATGGAAACAGAAACAGAACAAGGACACTGCAAAACTAGCAGAGGTTATAAAACAATTGGAATTAATAGATAACTACAGAACATATCATCCTAAAAACAAAATAATACACCTTTCTCTCAGCACCTCATGGAACCTTCTCGAAAATTGACCATATAATCGATCACAAAACAAGCCTCAATAGATATAAGAAGATTGAAATACTCCCATGCATTCTATCAGATACGCATGGTCTAAGGTTGGTCATTAATAGCAACAAAGACAACAAAAAGCCCATATATATATATATATATATATATATATATATATATATATATATATATATATATATATATATAGAAACTAAGCAATGCTCTATTGAACAATAGCAGGGCCAAAGAAGAAATAAAGAGAGAGATTAAGGATTTTCTAGAATTTAATGAAAACAAAAACACAACATAACCAAACCTATGGGATTTAATGAAAGCCAAACTGAGAGGAAAACTCACAGCTCTGAGTGCTTCCAAAAAGAAAAAGGAGGAAGCATACACTAACAACTTGACAGGACAGTTGAAAGCTCTAGAATAAAAGGAAGCAGATACACCCAAGAGGAGTAGACTGCAAAAAAATAATAAACCTTAGAGCAGAAAAAGACCAAATAGAAACAAAAGGATCCATTCAGAGAATCAACAAAACCAAGAGCTGGTTCTTTAAGAAAATTAACAAGATTGATAAACCCTTTAGCCAGACTAACTAGAGGGCAAAGAGAGAGTATCCAAATTAACAAAATCAGAAAGGAAAGTAGAGACATAATAACTGAAACTGAGGAAATTCAAGAAATCATTAGATCATACTACAAAAGCCTATACTCAACAAGGCTAGAAAATCTGAGGAAATGGATGAATTGCTAGACAGATAACAAATACTAAAGTTAAACCAGGACCAGGTAAACCATCTAAATAATCCCATGACACCTAAAGAAATAGAAGAAGTCATGAAAAACCTCCCAACCAAAAATAGCCCAGGTCCAGATGGGTTCAGTGCAGAATTTTATCAGACATTTATTGACAACATAGTATCAATACTCTCCAAAGGATTCCACAAAATAGAATCAGATGGAACACTACCTAACCCATTTTTTGAGATTACAATAACTCTTGTTCCTAAACCACACAAAGACCCTATAAGGAAAGAGAATTTCAGAAAAATCTTACTTATGAACATTGATGCAAAAATACTCTAAAAAATCTTTGCAAGCTGAACCCAACAACACATCAAAACGATCATTCACCATGATCAAGTAGGCTTCAAACCTGGGATGCAGGGATGGTTTAATATACAGAAATCCATCAATGTAATCCACCATATAAACAAACTCAAAGAAAAATACCACATGGTCATCTCACTAGATGCTGAGAAACATTTGACAAAATTCAACACCCCTTTATGTTATAAGTCTTACAAAAAACAGAAATCAAAGGTCCATACCTAAACATAATAAAAGCAATATACAGCAAACCAACAGCCAACATCAAACTTAATGGTGGGAAACTTGAAGCAATCCCGCTAAAATCAGGGACTCGACAAGGCTGCCTGTTCTCCCCCTACCTATTCAGCATAGTACTGGAAGTCCTGGCTGGAGCGATTAGTCAGCAAAAGGAAATCAAAGGAATACAAATTAGAAAGGAAGAAGTAAAAACATCACTATTTGCAGATGACATGATAGTGTACTTAAGCGACCCCACAAATTCCACCAGAGAACTCCTACAGCTGATAAACAAGTTCAGTAAAGTGGCTCGATATAAAATTAACTCAAACAAATCAGTAATCTTCCTCTACTCAAAGGACAAACATGTGAAAAGAGATTAGGGGAAAGATACCCTTCACAATAGTCACCAAAAATATGAACTACCTTGGTATGATTCTAACTAAGCAAGGGAAGGACCTATATGACAAGAACTTCAAACCTCTAAAGAAGAAAATCGAGGAAGATCTCAGAAAATGGAAAGATCTCCCATGCTCATGGATTGAAAGGATCAACATTGTAAAAATGGACATCTTATTAAAACCAATCTTCAGATTCAATGCAATCCCCATCGAAACACCAACCCAATTCTTCATTGGGTTGGAAAGAGCAATTTGCAAATTCAACTGGAATAACAAAAAAAAAAAAAACCTATAAATTGAAATCTATTCTCAACAACAAGAAAAAATCTACAGGAATCACCATCCTTGACCTCAAGCTATATTACAAGGCAATTGTGCTAAAAAACTGCACGTTACTGGTACAGAGATAGGCACGTAGATCAATGGAATAGAATAGAAGATCCAGAAATGAGCCCTCACATATATGTTCACTTGATTTTTGACAAAGGAGTTGTAAACATTCAATGGAAAAAGGACAGCCTCTTCAACAAATGGTGTTGGTGAACTGGAACTCAGCATGCAGAAGAATGAAAATAGACCCTTTTTTATCTTCTTATACAAAGCTCAAGTGCAAGAGAATCAAAGATCTCCACATTAAACCAGGTACACTGAAACTATTAGAAGAGAAAGTAGGGAAAACCTTAGCACACATAGGCACAGGGGAAATTTTCCTGAACAGAACACCAATAGCTTGTTCTCTAAGACCAAGGATTAAGAAATGGGACTTAATGAGATTATAAAGTTGCTGTAAGGCTAAGGACACTGTTAAGAAAACAAAACGGCAGCCAACAGATTGGGAAAAGAACTTTACCAACCCCATATCTGATAGAGGTCTAATATCCAATATATACAAAGAACTCAAGAAGTTAGATGCCAGAGAATCAAACAATCCTATTAAAAATGGGGTACAGAGCTAAACAAAGAATTCTCAGTTGAGGAATATCGAATGGCTGAGAAGCATCTAAGGAATTGCTTGACATCATCAGCCATCAGGGAAATGCAAATCAAAACAACCCTTAGATTCCACCTCACACCAGTCAGAATGGCTAAGATCAAAACCTTAGATGATAGCAGATGCTGGCAAGGATGCAAAGAAAGAGGAACTCTCCTCCACTGTTGGTGGGTTTGTAAGTTGGCACAATCACTCTGGAAATCAGTCTGGCGGTTTCTCAGAAAATTGAACATAGTCCTACCTGAAGACCCAGTTATTCCACTTCTGGGCATATACCCCATTGATGCTCTAACATACAATAAGAACACATGCTCCATCATGTTCATAGCAGCCCTATTTATAATAGCCAGAAGTTGGAAACACCTCAGATGTCCTTCAGTAGATGAATGGATACAAATATTGTGGTACATTTACACAATGGATTACTACTCATCTATCAGAAACAATGACTTTAGGAAATTCCTATGAAAATGGATGCATCTAGAGAATATCATCCTGAGTGAGGTAACCCAGTCACAAAAGAACAGACATAATAGGTAGTATTGTTAATTGGATACTAACCCTCAGAAAGCTCTGAGCACCCCAGAAACAACTCCCAGACCATATCAAGTTCAAAAAAAGCAAGGTCAAAATGTAGAAGCCTCAGTCCTTCGTAGTAAAAAATAACAAAAACAACAAGTGTATAGCATCCACTCAGAGTGGGGTACCCCTAGCCTGTACATCATTAATAACTCAAGAGCCAAGAAGATAGCCTTGTGGCAATATTTGGTATTTAAAAATCATTATGTTTAATCTTTATGCACCAAAAATCTTTGACTATTTCCATGTTATTATTTTTTCACATGTACTTTATGCTCATTGTAACTAGTAAAATTTCAATGCATACTATCAAACCTTTAAAAAAATCAAGTACTGACAAAAATATACGCATATATTTTTATGCCAAAATGCTTTTAAAAATCTGTACATGTATTTCTATTTTAAAAATATAGTTGTAAGAAACAAAAGAAAGAACAAAATTAAAAATACCAGACGCTAGAGCAATTTCTTTCATGGAATATTTTGCTTTAAATTTCTCATTTAAAAAATCTAAATTGTAATGTGAGTCTGGAAAAAAAAAATGAGACCTCACTATCAACATCCTTCTGTATCTTCCCTTTTGTGTAATGTTTTATCTATGAGGTAATTTTATAAAAACCTTGTATCTTAAGTGTAAAAGAGGCTCTCTGCTCCTCACTGCTCCAGAGACAGCCACATCTTCACAAGAATTTCAATCCTTGTTCCTTCGACATTATAGTGACGATCATGTGAATGGATTTGGCCGTGTTGGTTGCCTGGTTATTAGGACTGCCTTCAGCTGTGAAACCGGCAAAGTGGAGACTGTTGCCATCAACGACCCCTTCACTCACCTCAGCTACATGGTCTACATGTTCCAGTATGACGCTACCCATGGCAAATTCAATGGCACAGTCAAGGCTGAGAATGGGAAGCTTGTCCTCAATGGGAAGCCCATCACCATGTTCCTGGAGCAAGATTCCGCCAGCATCAAATGGCTTGGTTTTTTGAAGGAGCTGTGTACGTCTCTCACATAAGTCTTGTATAGTTTGAATGTGGAATGTCCCCCCACAGGCTTATGTATCTGAATACCCATTTAGGACGGGTGGTGTTGTTTGGAGGATTGTAGACCCTTTAAATAATGGGTCTGGGGCAGTTGTAAGCAGAGGTGGGCTTAGATAGTTACAACCAGTTCTGTTCTACCTAAAGGCTATGATCCCAGCTCAGCCAATGAGATATGAAGAAGCCACCTCATGTTCCCTCTACCTTAGACAGGAACTATCTCTGCTGCTTTGGATGCTGTCAGGCATCACTACCATGAAACCCTGAGAAAAATTAGCCCCTCTCTCTTTAAGATGCTTCTGTTAGGCACTTGTCTCAGTGATGAGTAAAGTTCCCACCCCCAAACTAAGGGAAGATTACCTGCATCACATCTCAACTGGCTTAACTCATGAAGAAGAGAAGGGATTGCTGGGAAAAAGTTTTTATCAACACACTTGGGTATGCAGAAGAGCAGCCTAGAGAATCCCATCTTCCTTAGCCTCTCTGGGGTTCTTGTAGGATACTGTACCTTGTAGTCACCATACATATAGCAGGCTCCATGGGGTCTTGGTAGAGACCTTCTCACATGTGCCAATCCCAACCCCTTCCAAGTTATGTGACTCTGGGGCCAGGAAAAGATAATTTAATAGGTGATATCTTGGAGGAAAAGTAAGGAAGTTGTTTGAAGATTTACATGAGTTCTGTAAGGATTTTACCACTGTTGTACCATCATAAGCTTCCACAGAGAATGTTATTTAACACAGCTCCCCTCAGCCTTGCCTCTGCAAGCCCAAACACAGTATGAATTTTCCTCATGCATCTTGTCTGTGGTCTGGGAGAGAGAAAGTCTGGTTTTGGAGTAGCAAACCCACAGTCTGCAAGTAGCAGCTGGAACAGTCCACGCAGCAGCAGGTGCTTTCTATGTAGACCATTTGCCACTTACTTTTTTCAGTTCACTGCCTCAGGTGAAACTGAACAGCCCTTCTTTAGATGTCTGCATTCAACTTGGTTTTGTGGCCACAGAATTGCTATTAAGACTTCATTTCTGTCCTTAGGAAATTCACAGCACAGTGAAGAGATGGAAATGTTAACAGGTAATTACTAACAAATATGGAAGGCTCCAGAAAGCTACATACAGAGTTCTGCACAGCTCAGGAAGTAGATGGTGTGTGTGTTTGTGTTTGTGTGTGTGTGTGTGTGTGTGTGTGTGTGTGTGTCTTGTTCTTCTATGTCCATGCTCTACCCTAACACACCCAGTTTTGCCCAAGGAAGCCGACCTGTGTGAGCTACAGCAACAGGTTCGCTTATCTTCTATCTCTATTTGCACTGGGTTGGTGAAGGGTTGGTCTGTGATAGACAAGGGTAGATGTGGAAATGAGGGGGTGTCTATTCTTTTATTTGCCCCCCATATGGCATGATCTTGGGTGGCTGCATCCCTTTGTCAGAAGACAGCACCATTTGAGTCAGCCTCTTGTTGAGATTTTCCTCATGGCTCCAACAAAAACTACTTTTTCCTCTTAAGTTTTAGGAGATAGCTATTATATTCTAATCACCCTGGACACTGCATTAGCTCCTTTACTGTCTTTTAAATGACTTATACCTCTATAAATAATCATACAGTGAGTCTTAGTCCAATCATTCTTAGCTGGGTATGTAGTTCTTCCTTCTGGGACCAAATCTGAGTGTATCTAAGTCTACTGAGGGAAGGTTTCATGAAGGTGGTGGGATTGGAGTAAAATCTTAAAAGCCAAGAAGATTTTTTTATTAATAATTCCATTATCCTTAATCTCCCATCATCCAAAGGCAATAAATCAGTAGAGTCTCAAGCACAATCTCTCTATACTATGAGTTTCTCTCATTATCTATGATTTTCCACTTTGCAAAAAAGACTTATGATCAAACAAAGAAACATGATGTACAGGATAAAAGTTGTCCCTTTGGTATCTGTTGTTTGACAATATAGTGAAGATGCATTAAATTGAATTGACATTTAATTAATTACTGTAGGACATATGGAGATTTGACTATGTGTGAAACAATTTTGACAATTTTGTGTGTGAGTGTGTGAGTGTATACATACAGTTGTGTGGGTGCACAGTCCTATGCTTGTACATGTGTGAATGCCAGAGGTTGGTGTCTAGTGTCTTGCTTTCTCACTTCCCACATTAAGTCTACCACTGAACCAGGATTCTCTGATTCAGGTGGAATAGCTGGCTAGCAAGTCCAAGGATCTGCATGTCTCTGCATTCCAGTACTGGGGCTGCAAACCTGAGCTTGTGTGAGTGGTGGGGATCTGAACTCTGATCCTCATGAAGTACTTTACCCACTGAGCCATGTCCCCAGCCTTGACATACTTTTTAAAATTCAGCATGTAGATAATATGTGGTTTGAGTATGGATTTTATAAACCCTTAAACAAAAATCTAAACCCTTTCTCCTAAGGTCTGTTTCCAGGGTCAGGACACACAGCTCTAGACTGAGTCTTCCTGTATTTCTTCTTCATACCTGCTTCTTCTGGTGTCCAAAACCTGGACCATAGATATTAGAGGTGGAAAAATAATCACACAAAGATAACTGCTGAGATCTAGTTGTTTCTGTCTTATAGACAAGAAAAAACATGATATAATTATAGCCTCAAGGTTTATGTGGCCCTTAGTAGCTGAGTCTATGGGAAGACCTGGGTCTTCTGTCTTCCCATCTATAATCCTTCCTTCTCTTGAAAAATAAAATTTGTTATTATCTCATGGTAACATTATGTGTCAAAAATTTGATCTCCTGGTGTCCTCCAGATTGAGCAGATGGTAAACATCTCCTCTCTCCCCCACCACCCACTCCCTGCTCATTCTAAAGCAGAGAGTCCTGGACTGGCAGGATCTATTCCCCAGAAACAGACTGGGTGACTAGGTTTAGTCCATTGCAGACCAAGGGCAAGAATAGTTTTCCATCCTCTCATAGTCTCAGGAATATTTAAGTTAGTCCTGAGTGGGACAGATGGGGTGGAGATGTAACTCCTAAATAGAAAGGCAGTGGGGTTACCCTGAGAAGAGACAATAGATTGTATCTATCCTTATATCTTTATCTTTATATCTGTAGAACCTTTCACAGTTACTGTTTATCTCTCCAAGAACCAAGATACATTCTGTGAAGGAAAAATGGTAGATACTGAAAGCTCAGTCTCTAGAGTAGGGACCTGGCTCATAACATCTGGACTCCACAGGTCACTGTGAGGCTTTCGTGGGGTATGGGGCAGGAAGGATCTTTCATCAGTAGAGCTCTAATTACACGTGCTGATTGTGTTTTTTCCCCCAAGGTCAGAACACTGAGATCTGATCCTGCCAGTGATGTACCCTCAGCCCTAGCCAGATAGGTCCAATCTATTCTTTTCATCTATAGACAGGTTAGAAATGTTAGTATCCTGAAAAATAAGCAGGTCCTTTTAGAACACGTGGGCATCTTAGAACATTTCACATGTGGAAGGAGCTAGAGTTTATGAGGGCAGTAATGCATTGGTAGTCATTGCGTGCTCTGCGAAATGTGCTGCTGGGTTCACAGACTGAATAAGCACCGCCATGTGCTCAGTCTTCTCAATGCTTATTGGACAGAAATGGACTCTGCTCCAAGATGAGTCAGTTATGCCTCCTATCCCACTGGCTATAGTTGATTTTTTGGAAATGAGCAATTAGGCTAGGGTGGGCAGTTGAAATGTTTCCCAGGATTGCTTTTCCTTGGGTTATTTCTGGTGACATAGTGGGGTGGGATAAGCCCAGAGCCACTGACTGTCATAATTCTTGTGACTTGAGGAAGACTAAGAGAAGAAATCTAACAGGCAGAGAGACTGAGATGGGAGCTGCCTGGAACCTCAGTCAAGCCCCTGGGATCAGTTGACCTTCAGGCCATGAATGTACACAATTCGATTATATAAGTGAAAGAAAAAGTCATTTATTTCTTGCGACAAAAAGAATGCAGAAAAATATTTCTTGCAACAAAAAAGTGCAGACAAATTCAGCTGTGGAATAAAAAGCAGCACATTTCTAAAAGTAAGCATCACATTCAACTCATCTTAAACTCTCTACTATCTATTGTCACAGCATGATCTGTTCTGAGTAGACCCAGTGGGATTTCTGATAAAAAATAATTAAAGCTCTACTATTTCAGGTTTCTAATGGATAGTGAATGTTTGTCTTCAGATTCACGGGGAAAGCCACACAAAGAACCCTCCAGAGAAATGATAGCATCTGCAAAATGTCCTTTGTGCTTCAGGGATTCTTTTTCTAGCTTGGGAATCGATGCTGAAAGGACAGGGTAAGCCTTGGGCAAGATTAAGGCAAGAGAACCAATCAGAAAGAAGTCAAGAGGCACTTCCAGCAACTGGGGTCTTGGAATTCCTAGGACCCAGGCAGCTGTGTCACTAAATTGAAGGAGCACACACCGGTCTGGAGGCTCTTTAACTGAGAGGTGTAGGGACACTGAAGAGGGTAGAAGCTGCTAGACAGTTAGCTAAGTCAGCTCCTGAGCTTTGCTCTCATGTTTGTTTCATTCATTTCTGTTTTATTTTATTTCTAGACAGAGTCTCCTGTGCTCTAATGTGTTCTTGAACTTGTTTGTGTAGCCAAGGATGACCTCAAACTCCTGCTCTTTCTGCCTCTATATTCCAAGTGCTATTTCATTTATTCCTGTCTTGGTTAGGATTTTACTGCTGTGAACACACACCAGGCAAGGCAACTCTTCTTAGGACAGCATTTAATTGTGATTGACTTACAGGTTCAGAGGTTCAGTCCATTATCATCAATATAGGAACATGGCAGTGTCCAGGCAGGCAATGGCATAGGAGGATCTGAGAGTTCTACATCTTCATCTGAAGGCTGCTAGAAGACTGGGTTCTATATGGTTAGTGGTAGGGTCTCAGTGCCCACCCCCACAGTGACACACTTTCTTCAATAAGGCCACACCTACTCCAACAAGGCCAACACCTCTTAATAGTGTTACTCCCTGGGCCAAGCATATTCAAGCCACCACAATGTCTATCTATATTTAAGTACCTGCTATGCACCAGGTACTGCTTCCTTTGTTTCCTGGTTCGGATGAGGTCTACTAAGGTTGCAGTCGAGTGATTGATGTGTGGTAGAGGTGGGACCAGATGTCAGGTACTGTGTAGAAGACCAGGAAGAGGTGAGTGAAGAGTGGATCTGCCTGAAGCAAGGCTGCAGCAGATCCTCAGCTGGGTCCAGCGCCTCGGGGAAGGCAGAGTGATCAGGGAAAGGCAAGTCACAGAAGACATTACAGTTTGGCACTTCCAGTTCTGAGGAAAGGACATTTTCTTCTTGCAGTGTTCCCTAGAATAAAAATTTCCTCAGAACACTGACTGTGGAAGTCTCTTCCTCATTTTGGCTTTTGGCTGGCCCTTTCATGGGTGGTGAAAAGGATTGTTACCTGCTGGCTTTCGGTAGATTGACAGCACCAAAACCTAACCCTATTTAGTGACCCCCAAGCATGGAAAGAGGTAAAGACAGACTCACTAGAAACTCCAACTCACTGGTGTTTGTCCAAAAGGAGAGACTAGTGGAGTTTAAAGTGGCTTCATAGAAAAATGCAAAGGAAATGTTATCACAAGCTGTGAGAAGAAAACTTAGTTTGACTTTATAAAATAACTTATATGACTGACCAAAGGGACAGCACCACCACAAACACATTGTCACCACCCTGGCTATCATGGCTGAATGCTCCACAGGAAAGACTTCGTTGTGCAGTTGTAGTCTCAGTGGAAACCATCTTGCCAGAAGGTGCTCTATTCAAGTTCCCAAAAGACCAACAACATAATAATGATGTTTAGTGATAGTGAAGGAAACATAAAAGAAAAAAAGTCATTGAATTGAAATCCAGGACTGAGATCCTAATATTCCCTGGAGGCATCATATTATATTAATAAATTAGGTGTTTAATACAGATGACCAAGTTATTTAGTGCAAATAAGTTTCTATTTGATACAAACTAAGTGGATTTTTGTGGATGACAGACTAAGTATTTGTGGATGTTCTACAGTGGTGCTGTGTAACCCTTTGGAGGTTGTTGTTATTTTAACTTCCCATAGTGTTCAGGATTTCCTAGGCCTCCTGATCTACAGCTGTTCTCCAGACAGTTACTTTGCTCTCCAGGGTCCCGTAGCATAAGGCACTTGTGAATTGTAAAGTGAAAACCTCACTTGACTCAACTCTGCTTGTGATGATGGTGGACTAAAGTGTAGCCACTTACACTTCCCACTGCACAACAAAAGCAAAGAAACAAACAAACCCTGGAAGTTTTAATATAAAAAGGGATGTTTGCTGGCTACTGGTGTTGGGATAGAAATTGTAGCTCACATCCGGATAAACCAACCAGAACAACATAGTTCCACGTGGGAGAGGTTTAATGAAACGGCAGGACAAGGGAGTGAGAGAAAAGAGAGAGAAGAAAGAGAGAAAGAAAAGAGAGAAAAGAGAGAGCAGGCTAGAGGGGGGTCAGCCTTTTATGTGGGCTGTGACATAACTTGTTCCCAGGTATAGGTGAGCTCTGAACCAGTGTACACTGGGAATGTTTGACCTTTTCCATGGCGAAGAAGACACCTGGCCCTGTTACCCGTGGGGAGCACTGCTCCTGGGGAGTGAGAGTTGTTCCTAATACTAACAGCTGGGAGGTCTATGGTGAGCCAGGGCTGGAGAAAGTCTAGAGAGAAGGGGACTCACTGAGGTAAGCGTCCTGTTCCAAATATCTGTTCCCTTCGAGAGGTTTCTTTGATCATTAAGCATCAGGGACTCAGAGTCTGAAAAAAAAAAAAAAAAACAACAAGCAGAAAATAACTTCTAAGGGACATGATATGATCAGGGCTATCGTCAGTTTATTATAGCTGGGCAGAAAATGATTCAGTCTATATCATTTAGGCACTCATGGATCAAAAGGAAATGTCTAAAGTTGACAAAGAGAACTTGCTCACAGTGCTGGGTAAATGTACCATATTTTCTGTATCCATTCCTCTGTTGAAGGACATCTGGATTCTTTCCAGCTTCTGTCTATTATAGATAAGGCTGCTGTGGACATATGGAGCATGTGTCCTTGTTATATGTTGGAGCATCTATTGGGGATATGCCCAGAAGTGGTAGAGCTGGGTCCTTGGGTAGGACTGTGTTCAATTTTCTGAGGAACCTGGCAGACTGATTTCCAGACTGGTTGCACCATCTTGCAATCCCACTACAATAGAAGAGTGTCCTCTTTCTCCATGTCTTTGCCAGCATCTGCTGTCATCTGAGTTTTTGATCTTAGCCATTCTGACTGGTGAGAGGTAAAGCCTCAGGGGTGTTTTGATTTGCATTTTCCTGATGACTAGGAATGTTGAGCATTTCTTTAGGGGCTTCTTAGCCATTCGGTATTCCTCAGTTGAGAATTCTTTGTCTTGCTCTGTTCCCTGTTTTTAATAACATTATTTAATTCTCTGGGGTATAACTTCATGAGTCCTTTGTATATAGTGACTATTAGCCGTCTATGGCATGTAAGATTGGTGAAGATCTTTTTCTCATTCTGTTGACTGCCGTTTTGTCCTATTGACCGTGTACTTTGCCTTATAAAAGCTTTGCAAATTTTTAAGATCCCATTTGTCAAATCTTGATCTTAAGAGTGTAAGCCATTAGTGTTCTGTCATAGGAAAATATCACCTGTGCTTAAGTGTTTTAGACTCTTCCCCACTTTTGCTTCTGTTAGTTTCATTGTATCTGGTTTTATGTGGAGGTCTTTGACCCACTGGGACTTGAGCTTTGTACAGGAGATAAGAAGGGACCAATTTGCATTCTTCTAAGTTCTGACTGCCAGTTGAACCAGCACAATTTATTGAAAATGCTGTCTTTTTTCCATTGGATGTTTTTAGCTTCTCTGTCAAAAATCAAGTGACCATGAGTGTGTGGCTTCATTCCGTCGATCTATGTGCCTGTTTCTGTACCAATACCATGAAGTTTGCATCACAATTGATCTATAATACAGCTTGAGGCCAGGGGTGGTAATTCCCACAGAAGTTCTTTTATTGTTGAGAATAGTTTTTGCTATCCTGAGTTTTTTGTAATTCCAAATGAATTTGCAAATTGCTTTTTCTAACTTTATGAAAATTGAGTTAGAATTATGATGGGGATTGCACTGAGTCGGTAGATTGCTTTCAGCAAAATGGCTATAATTTTTACTATATTAATCAAGCCAACCCATGAGCATGGGAGACCTTTCCATCTTCTGAGATCTTCAAATTCTTTCTTCAGAGACTTGAAGTTCTTGTCATACACTTGCTTGGTTAGGGTCACATCAAGGTATTTTATATTATTTATGACTATTGTGAAGGATGTTGATTCTGTAATCTCAGTGTGTTTGTTCTTTGAGTAGAGGAAGGCTACTGATTTGTTTGTGTTAATTTAAAATCCAGCCACTTTGCTGACATTGTTTATAGGTTTTGGAGTCACGTAAGTATACTATCATATCATCTGCAAATAGTGAGATTTTGTGTCCTTCCTTTCCAATTTGTACTTCTTTGACCTCATTTTATTGTCTAATTGCTCAGGCTAGAACTTCCAGTACTATGTTAAATAGGTAGGGGAAGAGTGGATAGCCTTGTCTACTCCCTGATTTTAGTGGGATTGCTTCAAGTTTCTCAGTGTTTAGTTTGATGTTAGCTAATGGTTGCTGTATATTGCTTTTACTATGTTTAGTTATGGGCCTTGGATTTCTGATTTTTCTAAGTATTTATCATGAAAGGGCATTGAATATTGTCAAATACTTTTTCTTGATCTAATGAGAGGGTCATGTGGGTTTTATTCATTGATTTTGTTTATATAGTGAATTACATGGAAGGATTTTCATGCACTTACCCATCCCTGTATCCCTGAGATGAACGCTACTTGATCATGATTAATTATCATTTTGCTGTGTTCCTGGATTTGGTTTCCAAGAATTTTGTTGAGTATTTTTGCATCGATATTCATGTGGGAAGTTGGTCTGAAGTTCTCTTTCTTTGTAGGGTATTTGTGTGGTTTAAGTATAAGCATAATTGTGACCACAAAGAATGAAATGGGTAGCGCTCCTTCTGTTTCTATTTTGTGAAACAGTTTGGAGAGGATTAATATTAGGTCTTGATTGAAGGTCTGATAGAATTCTGCATTAAGCCCATTTTGTCCTGGGCACTTTTTTTTGGTTGTGAGATTTTTTTAATGACTGTTTCTAGGGTTATGGGACTCTTTAGATAATTTATCTGATCCTGGTTTAATTTTAGTACCTGGTATCTGTCTAGAAAATTGTCATTTAATCAATATTTTCCAGTTTTGTCGAGTATAGGCTTTTGTAGTAGGGTCTGATTATTTCTTAAATTTCCTCAGTTTCTGTTGTTAGGTCTCTCTTTTCATTTCTGATTTTTTAATTTGGATACTTTCTCTGTACCCTCTAGTTAGTCTGGCTAAGGGTTTATCAATCTTGTTGACTTTCTCAAAGTACCAGCTCCTGGTTTTGTGGATTTTTTGTATAGTTCATTTTGTTTCTACTTCATTGATTTCAGCTCTGAGTTTGATTATTTACTGCTGCCTACTCCTCTTGGAGTATTTGCTTCTTTTTGTTTTAGAGCTTTCAGGTGTGCTGTCAAGCTGTTAGCATATGCTCCAACCAGTTTCTTTTTAGAGGCATTCAGAACTATGAGATTTTCTCTTAGCACTGCTTTCATTGTATCCCATAAGTTTGGGAATGTTGTACCTGTAATTTAATTAAATTCTAAAAAGTCTTTAATTTCTTTATTTATTTCTTCCTTGACCAAGTTATCATTGAGTAGAGCATTATTCAGCTTCCATATGAATGTGAGATTTCTGTTGTTTGTGTTGTTATTAAAGAACAGCTTTAGTCCATAGTGATCTGATAGAATGCATGGAATTATTTCAATCCTCTTGTACCTGTTGCAGCCTTTTTTGTGACTGATTATATGGTCAGTTTTGGAGAAGGTACCGTGAGGTACTGAGAAGAAGGTATATTCTTTTGTTTTAGGATAAAATGTTCTATAGGTGTCTGTTAAATCCATTTGGTTCATAACTTCTGTTAGTTTCTCTGTCTCTTTTTAGTTTCTGTTTCCATGATCTTTACATTAATGAGAGTGGGGTGTTGAAGTCTCCCAGTATTATTGTGTGAGGTGCAATGTGTGCTTTGAGCTTTAGTAAGGTTTCTTTTATGAATGAGGGTGCCCTTGCATATGGAGCATAGATATTGAGAATTGAGGTTTCAGCTTGATGTATCTTTCTTTTGATGAATAAAAAGTATCCTTCCTTATCTTTTTTGATAAATTTGGGTTGAAAATCTATTTTATTTGATATTACAATGGCTACTCCATCTTGTTTCTTAGGACCATTTGCTTAGAAAAGAATTTCCAGCCTTTTACTCTGAGGTAGTGTCTGTCTTTGTCTCTGAGATGAGTTTCCTGTATGCAACAAAATAGTGGGTCCTATCTACATATCTAGTCTGTTAGTATATGTCTTTTTATTGGAAATTTGAGTCCATTGATGCTAAGAAATATTAAGTAATAATGATTGATGTTTCCTGTTATTTTTGTTGTTAGAGGTGGAATTATGTTTGTGTGCTTTTTTTTTCTTTGTGTTTGTGACAAGAAGATTGCTTTCTTGCTTTTTCTAGGGTGCAGTATCCCTCCTTGTGTTGGAGTTTTCTATCTATTATCCTTTTTAGGGCTGGGTTTATGGACAGATATTTTGTCAATTTAGTTTTGTCCTGGAATATCTTGGTTTCTCCATCTATGGTAATTGCGAGTTTTGTTGGATATACTAACCTGGGCTAATATGTGTGTTCTCTTGGGGTCTGTATGATATCTGTCCAGGATCTTCTAGCTTTTATAGTCTCTGTTGAGAAGTCTGGTGTAATTCTCATGTCTACCTTTATTTGCCTTGACCTTTTCCTCTTATTGCTTTTAATATTCTTCCTTTGTCTTGAATATTTGGTGTTCTGACTATTATGTCTCAGCAGGAATTTCTTTTCTGATTCAATCTGTTTGGAGTTCTGTAGGCTTCTTGTATGTTCATGGTCGTCT
Source organism: Micromys minutus (assembly GCF_963924665.1). Taxonomy (NCBI): domain Eukaryota; kingdom Metazoa; phylum Chordata; class Mammalia; order Rodentia; family Muridae; genus Micromys; species Micromys minutus. The sequence continues at coordinate 42,089,596 of NC_137961.1, read as the reverse complement.
CTTTCTTAGGTTAGGGAAGTTTTCTTCTATAATATTGTTGAAATATATTTACTGGGCCTTTTAGTTGTGAATCTTTGCTCTCTTCTATACCTATTATTCTTAGATTTGGTCTTCTCATTGTGTCCTGGATTTTCTGCATGTTTTGGATTAGAAGATTTTAGTTTTTTTGTATTTTCTGTGACTGTTGTGTCAATGTTTTCTATGGTATCTTCTGCCCCTAAGATTCTCTCTTCCATCTCTTTTATTCTGTTGGTGATGCATGTGTCTATGACTCCTGATCTCTTTCCTAGGTTTTCTATCTCCAGAGTTTTCTCCCTTTGTGATTTTTTTATTGTTTCTATTTCCATTTTTAAATCCTGGATAGTTTTGTTCAAAAACTATTTGCTAGTGTTTTCCTGTAATTCTTCAAAAGATTTTCATGGGGTTTTTGTTTGTTTGTTTTCACTATAAGGGCTTCTACTTGTTTACCTGTGTTCTCCTGTTTTTCTTTAAGGGATTTATTCATGGGCTTCTCGTAGCCCTCCATCATCAATATGAAGTATGATTTTAAGTCCAAAATTTGTTTTACTGGTCTGTTGAAATATCCACTATTTGCTGTGGTAGAAGAACTAGGTTCTGATGTTGCCAGATTGTCTTGGTTTCTGTTTTGTAGGTTCTTGTGCTTGCTTCTTGCCATCTTGTTATCTGTGATGCTAGTTGATATTTTATCTCTGACTGGATTTTGTCTTTCTTGTATGCAGGTGGGCCTGTGGGCTCAGGAGGGTGAGCACACTTGGTTGTTCATCTCTCTGCAGGCAGGCTGTGAATCCTAGCTCTGGGCACAGATGGAGGCTGGAAGAGTCCATTCCCAGGCAGCACCATGATGCCTGCACCCTGAGAGTTCACGGCATTGGAGAAAAAGTGGGGAATCGTCTATGGGCTCAGGAGGGAGATCGATCCCACGTACTCAGCTTTCCATGAGTTTTAATAGTGGTGGACCTCCTCTAGCTCTCTCCTGTATTTCTTTATGGGAGTTATTTATATCCTTCTTAAAGTCCTCTCTCGATCTGCCACCCAGACCAGCAGCTCGTAAAGGCTGAAAAACTGGTGAGTAGGAGATCTAGGCAGCCAGGGAGCAGAGAGATCTCTGCAGAGTGCACCCGGAAAGTGCACCCCCCGCCATGCCTGCTTGATCCAGGGACCAGGAACAGAACTTTGGAACTTCTGTTTCCACCCTGCGGCGACTTCAGGGCACAGAACAGAGTGTGGCCCATCTGCCACTCAGACCGCCAGCTACTAAAGGTTGAAAAACTGGTGAGTAGGAGATCTAGACAGCCAGGGAGTAGAGAGATATCTGCGGAGTGCACACGCAAAGCGCACCCTCCAACCTGACTGATCCAGAGACCAGGAACAGAACTTTGGAACTTCTGTTCCCACCTGGCGACTCTGAGGCATAGAAAAGGGCTCAGCCCATATGCCACCTAAACCAGGGGAGATCCAGGGACACGGACCAGATACAAGGGAAAGGTGAGAACACATCACTGACAACAAAATGGCAAGAGGAAAGTGAAAGAGTATATCCCAAGGAAACAAAGACAACCTGGCAACACCAGAACCCAGCTCTCCCATAACAGCAAACATCGGAATGCCAAACACTCCAGAAATAGAAGATGCAGACCTGAAATTATACCTCAAGATGCTGATAGAGATACTTAAACTAGAACGGGAAGAAGAGCAAAAAGATTCAGAAGCTTTTAAAGAGGAAACAAGAAAAACACTCAAAGAACTCAAAGAACTAGTGGAAAACACAACCAAAGAGATGAAGGAATGGAAGAGGGAATTTAAAACGAAAATTGACACAATAAAGAAAACACTATAAAAGATAACCCTAGAGGTAGAACACCTAAAAAAGAAATCAGGAGTCACAGAAGCAAGCATTTCCAATAGATTACAAGAGATGAAAGAGAGAATCTCAGGGGCAGAACACAACATTGTAAACATAGACAAAACAGCCAGAGAAGATGCAAAAAACCAAAAGCTCCTAACTAAAAATGTCCAGAACATCCAGAACACAATGAGAAGACCGAACCTAAGGATAATAGGAAAAGAAGAGGGAGAAGAATATCAACTAAGAGGCACAGTAAATATCTTCAACAAAATCGTAGAAGAAAACTTCCCTACCCTCAAGAATGAGATGAACACGAGCATAAAAGAAGCCTTCAGACTCCAAATAGGTTGGACCAGAAAAGAAATAACTCCCGACACATAATAGTCAAAACACCAAGTGCTGAAAGCAAAGAAAGAATACTAAAAGCAGTAAGGGAAAAAGGTCAGGTAACATATAAAGGCAGGCCAATAAGAATCACACCGGATTTCAAAACAGAGACTATGAAAGCTAGAAGAGCCTGGACAGACATCATGCACACCCTAAGAGAGCACAAGTGCCAGCCAAGCTGCTATACCCAGCAAAACTATCAATCATCATAGATGGAGAGATGAAGATATTTCAAGACAAATCTAAATTTACACAATATCTGACCACAAACCCAGCACTACAACAAATTATAGGTGGAAAACCTAATACAATGAGGGAAAATACAGCCTAGTAAAAACAAGAAAACTCCTAAACAAGAAAACCAAAAGAAGAAAAAGACACAGACACAACTCAACCCACAAAAGCAATAATGGCAGGAAACAGAAACAACCTTCCTTGATATCTATTAACATTAATGGACTCAACTCCCCAATAAAGAGACATAGGATATCAGACTGGATACATAAACAAAATCCAGCCTTTTGCTACATACAGGAAACTCATATCAGAGACAAAGACAGACACTATCTCAGAGTAAAAGGGTGGGAAAAAACGTCCAAGCAAACAGCCCCAAGAAGCAAGCTGGAGTGGCTATTCTAATATCGAATAAAGAAATTTTCCAACCAAAAGTTATCAAAAAAGATAAGGAAGGACACTTTTTACTCATTACCGGGGAAATCTGTCAGGAGGAACTCTCAATCCTTAACATATATGCTCCAAATAAAAAAGAACCCACATTCATAAAAGAAACCCTACAAAAGCTCAAAAAATACATTTCACCCCACACAATAATAGTGGGAGACTTTAATACCCCACTCTCTCCAATGGACAGATCATGGAAACAGAAACTGAACAAGGACACTGCAAAAGTAGCAGAGACTTTGAACCAACTAGAATTAATAGATATATACAGAACATATCATCCTAAAGTAAAGAATACACCTTCTTCTCAGCACCCTATGGCACCTTCTCGAAAATTGACCACATAATTGGACACAGAACAAGCCTCAATCAATATAAGAAGATTGAAATACTCCCATGCATCCTCTCAGATCACCATGGTCTACGGCTGGTCTTTAACAACAACAAAGACAACAAAAAGCACACATACACATGGAAACTAAACAATGCTCTGTTAAAGGATAGCAGGGCCAAAGAAGAAATAAAGAATGAAATTAAGGATTTTCTAGAATTCAACAAAAATGAAAACACAACATACCCAAACCTATGGGATGCAATGAAAGCAGTACTGAGAGGAAAACTCATAGCCCTAAGTGCTTCCAAAAAGAAACTAGAGAGAGCTTACATCAGCAACCTGACAGCACAGCTAAAAGCCCTACAACAAAAGGAAGCAGATATACCCAAGAAGAGTAGACGGCAAGAAATAATCAAAATTAGGGCAGAAATAGACCAAATAGAAACAAAAAGAACCACTGAAAAAATCAACAAAACCAAGAGTTGGTTCTTTGAGAAAATCAACAAGATTGATAAACCCCTAGCCAGACTAACTAGAGGGCAAAGAGAGAGTATACAAATTAACAAAATCAGAAAGGAAAGTGGAGACATAACAACTGAAACTGAGGAAATTCAAGAAATCTTCAGATCCTACTACAAAAACGTATACTCTACAAAATTGGAAAATCTGAAGAAAATGGACAAATTCCTAGACAGATACAATATCCTAAAGTTAAACCAGGACCAAGTAAACCATCTAAATAATCCCATGACACCTAAAGAAATAGAAGAAGTCATCAAAAGCCTCCCAACCAAAAAAAGCCCAGGTCCAGACGGGTTCAATGCAGAATTTTATCAGACATTTATTGCGGATATAACTCCAATACTCTCCAAACTATTCCAAATGATAGAATCAGATGGAATACTACCAAACTCATTTTTTGAGGCTACAATAACCCTTATTCCTAAACCACTCAAAGACACTACAAGGAAAGAGAACTTCAGACCAATCTCACTTATGAACATTGATGCAAAAATACTCAAAAAAATCCTTGCAAACTGAATCCACGAACACATCAAAACAATCATTCATCATGACCAAGTAGGCTTCATCCCTCGGGTGCAGGGATGGTTTAATATAAGGAAATCCATCAATGGAATCCACCATATAAACAAACTCAAAGAAGAAAATCACATGGTCATCTCACTAGATGCTGAGAAAGCATTTGACAAAATTCAACACCCCTTCATGTTAAAAGTCCTTGAAAGGTCAGGAATACCTAAACATAATAAAAGCAATATACAGCAAACCAACAGCCAACATCAAACTTAATGGTGGGAAACTTGAAGCAATCCCACTAAAATCAGGGACTCAACAAGGCTGCCCACTCTCCCTCTACCTATTCAACATAGTACTGGAAGTCCTGGCTGGAGCAATTAGACAGCAAAAGGAGATCAAGGGGATACAAATCAGAAAGGAAGACATAAAAACATCACTCTTTGCCAATGACATGATAGTGTACTTAAGTGACACCAAAAATTCCACCAGAGAACTCCTACAGCTAATAAACAAGTTCAGCAAAGTGGCTGGATACAAAATTAACTCAAACAAATCAGTAGCCTTCCTATACTCAAAGGACAAACATGTGGAGAAAGAAATTAGGGAAAAGGTACCCTTCACAATCGCCACAAAAAGTATGAAATACCTTGGTGTGACTCTAACTAAGCAAGTGAAGGACCTATACAACAAGAACTTCAAACCTCTAAAGAAGGAAATTGAGGAGGATCTCAGAAAATGGAAAGATCTCCCTTCCTCATGGATTGGAAAAATCAACATTTTAAAAATGGCCATCCTACCAAAAGCAATCTACAGATTCAATGCAATCCCCATCAAAATTCCAACCCAGTTCTTCATGGAATTGGAAAGATCAATTTGCAATTTCATATGGAACAACAAAAGACCTAGAGTAGCGAAATCCCTCCTCAACAACAAGAAAACATCTGTGGGAATAACTATCCCTGACCTCAAGCTATATTACAAGGCAATTGTGCTGAAAACTGCATGGTACTGGTACAGAAATAGGCATGTGGATCAATGGAATAGAATAGAAGGTCCAGAAATGAACCCTCATGTATATGGTCACCTGATTTTTGACAAAGGAGCAGTAAACATTCAATGGAAAAAGGACAGCCTATTCAACAAATGGTGCTGGTCCAACTGGCACTCAGCATGCAAAAGAATGACAATAGACCCTTTCTTATCTCCTTGTACAAAGCTCAAGTGTAAGTGGATCAAAGATCTCCACATTAAACCAGATACACTGAAACTATTAGAAGAGATTGTAGGGAAAATTTAGAACATATAGGCACAGGAGAAAATTTTCTGAACAAAACACCAATGGCTCAAGCTCTAAGGTCAAAGATTAACAAATGGGACTTAATGAAATTGCAAAGTTTCTGTAAGGCTAAGGACATTGTCAAGAAAACAAAACAGCAGCCAACAGAGTGGGAAAAGATCTTTACCAACTCCACATCAGACAGAGGCCTCATATCTAAGGTATACAAAGAACTTAAAAAGCTAGACACCAGAGAATCAAATAACCCTATTAAAAAATGGGGTACAGAGCTAAACAAAACGTTCTTAGTTGAGGAATATCGAACTGCTGAGAAATATCTGAGGAAGTGCTTGACATTCTTAGCCATCAGGGAAATGCAAATCAAAACAACCCTGAGATTCCACCTCACACCAGTCAGATTGGCCAAGATCCAAAACTCAGATGACAGCAGATGCTGGCGAGGCTGCGGAGAAAGAGGAACACTTCTCCACTGTTGGTGGTGTTTCAAACTAATACAACCACTCTGGAAATCAGTCTGGCAATACCTCAGAAAATTGGATATAGTACTACCTGAAGACCCAGCTATTCCACTTCTGGGCATATACCCCAGAGACACCTTTGTACACAACAAAGATATATGTATCACAATGTTCATAGCAGCTCTATTTATAATAGCCAGAAGCTGGAAAGAACCCAGATGTCCCTCAGAAGATGAATGGATACAAAAATTGTGGTACATTTACACAATGGAATACTACTCAGCCACCAGAAACAATGACTTGACCAAATTCTTAAGAAAATGGCTGCATCTAGAGAATATCATCCTGAGTGATATAACCCAGTCACAAAAGAACAGACATAATATACAGTCACTGATATTGGGATGCTAACCCCAGAGGCTCGCACTGCCCCAGAAACAACTCACAGACTGTATGAAGTCCAAGAAATAAAGAAAACAAACAAAACAAAACAAAAACATCTTTACACAAGAAAATTTTGACTATTTCCATGTTACATTTTGTTTTACATGTACTTTTTGCTCATTGTAACTATTAAGTTTTCAATGCATACTATCAAACCTTTAAAAAAAATCAAGTACTGACTAAAAAATATATTCATATAGTTTTATGTAAAAATTATTTTAATAGTTGAAAAAAATGTACTGACAAATATATATTGTATAATTTTACGCAAAAAAATGCTTAAAATCTTTACATTTATCTTTGTTTTGTATAATAAAGTTGTTTAAAAAAAAAAGTCCTCTCTCATCATCATGTGATGTGATTTTTAAATCCAAATCTTGATTTTCTGGTGTTTTGGACTATCCAATACTTGCTGTGGTTGAAGAACTGGGTTCTTATTAAGTCAAGTAGCCTTGGTTTCTGTTGCTTAATTTTTTGCACTTGCCTTTCACCATCTTGTTAACTCTAATATTAGTTGGTTTTGCTGTCTCTTTCTGGACTTGTCCTCCTGTGGGCCTGGGAGCCTCTGATCTTAGGAGTGAGATTGCTCCTGGAAGACCAGCTTTCTCCAGGCAGGGTTTGGGTCTGAAAGTCTGTAGGCACAGATGGAGACAGAAAAGGTCTCATTACAGGCCACCCATCAGCTTTTGCACCCCACACACTTCTGGCAAGTCTCTCCTTGGATAGTCAGTGGAGCACAAGTGGAGTCTCACCCATGGGATTATGAGTGAGAATGCTCATATGAGAGCAGCTCCCTGCAAGCAGGTTTTGTTTCTGGAGGGCTTTGGGACAGTCCCAGCTCTGGGTGCAGATGGAGACCTGAAGTACCACATTTTCTTTATCCATTCTTCCATTGAGGGACATCTAGGTTATTTCTAGTTTCTAGCTATTATGAAAAAGCTACTATGAACATATTTGGGCATATGTCCTTGTGGTATAGTAGGGATATCATTTCTGTATATGCCCAGGAGTTATATAGTTGGGTCTTGGGTTAAATCTATTTCCAATTTTCTCAGAAACCTTTAAATTGACTTCCAAAGTAGTTGTACAAGCTTACACTCCCACCAGCAGTGGAGGAGTATTTCCCTTGCTCCAATACTAGCTAGCATGTACTGTCACTTGAGTTTTAGATCTTAGCTAGTCTGATGTGTCTAAGATAGAACCTCAAAATTGTTTTGATTCATTTTATTTTTATGACTGCTTCTCGGTCATTAAAGCCCTCTGTTGAGAATTCTTTGTTTAGCTCTGTACCCCATTTGGATTGTTTGTGTCAAATTTCTTAAGTTCTTTATATATTTTGGATGCTAGCACTCTGTCAGATGTAGGATTGGTGAAAATCATTCCTCATTATGTAGGCTGCCATTTTGTCCTATTGGAATGGGAAAGGCTATAGGGAGTCTATGGAATTGATCCTAGCTGAGGTTCCCACCAGCAGAGATGTGTCACTAGGCAGGATTTCCAGTGGATGGAGGGGGACATCAACCCACCCACAAAACCTTCAACTCAAAATTTGTCCTACCTACAAGATGTATAGGGATAAAACTGGAGCAGAGACTGAGTGAATAGTTAACCAATGATTGGCCCAACATAAGACCCATCCCATGGAAGAAAGCCAACCCTGACACTATTAATTATACTCTACTATGCTTGCAGACAGGAGCCTAGAACGACTGTCTTCTGAGAAACTTCATCCAGCAGCTGATGCAAACATGCAGAGACCCACAACCAAACATTAGGCAGAGCTCAGGGGTCCTGTGGAAAAGTATGGAATAAAATTGAGCACTGAGTAAGCTAGAGGGTTCACATACATGACAAGAAGACATGCAGAGTCAAATAACCTGAACCCATGGGGGCTCAGAGAGACTGAACCAAAGATCATTCAGGAGCTGAACATAGGTTGTAGGTCTCCTACATATTTGTAGCAGATGTGTAGCTTGGTCTTTATGTGAGTCCTGTAACAACTGGAACTGAGGCTGTCTCTGACTCTGTAGCCTAGCATGAGATCCACTTCCCCTAGCTGGGCTACCTGGTTAGGCACCCCTGTGGGAGAGGATTAACTTAGTCCTGCTTGAACTTGATGTCCCAGAGCTGGGTGGTGCCCAAGGTGGAGCTTACCCTTCTCCCATAAGAAGAGGGCATAGTTGGGGGAGGAGGGCTTTTGGAGAATGAGACTGGGAAGAGAGGAGGGAGGGGAACTTCAATCATGATATAAAGTGAATTAATTAATTAATTAAAAAAACATAAATGTAAAACTTGGAAAAACAATTAATACAATTTTACACACATTTACAGTTTGTAAGAAAAACAAGCCAAACAAACAAACAACCACATACACACATTCCACATTTAAGTCCTATTTAAAAAGAAAAAAAATAATGATGCATATGTATGAAACTACCATAATAGAAATCATGGCTTTGTATATTACCCTAAAAATATAAAACAAAAAGAATATATTTCCCATTCTGAAATTTCACTAAAAAATACTTTCAGCATGAGAAGAATGAATTGTCCAGTAGAATATCCACAATTACAAACCAGTTGTCACCGTAGCTTTCACGGTGCCTGTTTATAATGTGCCTAGCACAATGCCAATCTCATGTAATGCTCATAGAGACTCACTTAGATATACTTCTACCTATAGATGAGGAAGGAGAGACTCAGAGGCATGTCCCAAAGTCAAGACTGAAGGAGCCCCAGGACCTGAGATGTTAAACAGTGTCGGCATTGTCTCTCTTTTCAGGCACTGTCTCTTCATTTGCTTTTTTCTCCCATCTTCCAGAAAGGCGGTCACAGGACTCAACTTCCCACTGTTCTCTAAACCCTGATGTTCCACATAGCCTGTCTCCAACCTCACTTTCTTCTATTATTACTCAACGTCTGTCCTTCCATCAAGAGCCAGCAGGTGACAAATGGAGCCATGATTCATCCAATAAGAAAAGAACAAATTTGATGCCCAACCCCACTGTCTCACACTTATGAAGCATGGGAGAATTCCTCTGTGGAGTAAAGATACCTGAAAGTACTAAATCAGGCAATCTGATATAATGTTACAAATGGTTTGACTTCTTAATTTAATTAATAATTAATTAAATGTGTTTTGTGTGTGTGTGTGTGTGTGTGTGTGTGTGTGTGTGTGTGTGTCTGTCTGTCTGTCTGTCTCTGTCTGTATCTGTGTATGTGCTTACCTGGGAACATTCTCTCACTAATGTCTTAGGGTCAGTATTGCTGTGGTGAAATACCATGTCCAAAAGTGAGTTGGGGAGGAAAGGTTTCACACACAATTCCATATAGCATTTTATCATCAAAAGCAGTGAGGACAGAAACTGAAACAGACAGCAACCTGGAGGCAGGAGTAGCAGATACAGAGACCATCAGGGAGTGCTGCTTACTGGCTTGCTCACCATGGCTTACTCAGCCTGATTTCTTATAGAACCCTGGCCTAGAATCCCAGGTTGCTGTTTCCTGCTATTTTTGCTTTTAGAGGTAGAATTATGTCTGTGTGTCTTTCTTCTTTTGGTTTTCGTGCTTAGTTATTTTCTTGCTTTTTCTAGGATGAAGTTTCCTCCTTATGTTGGGTTTTCCATCTGTTATTCTTTGTAGGGCTGGATTTTGGCCATATATTGTGTAAATTTAGTTTTGTCCTAGAATATCTTGGTCTCTCCATCTATGGTGATTGAGAGTTTTGCTGGGTATAGTAGCTTGGGCTGACGCTTGTGTTCTCTTAGTGTCCATATGATGTCTGTCCAGGATCTTCTAGCTCTCATAGTCTCTGTTGAGAAATTGGGTAATTCTGATTGGTCTACCTTTATATGTTACATGACTTTTTCTCCTTATTGCTTTTAGTTTTCTTTCTTTGTTTTGAACACTTAACATTTTGACTATTATGTGTCAGGAGGAATTTCTTTTCTGGTCCAACCTATTTGGAGTTCTGTAGGCTTCTTTTATGCTCATGGTCATCTCATTCTTAAGGGTAGGGAAGTTTTCTTCTACAGTTTTGTTGAAAATATATACTTTGCCTCTTAGTTGATATTCTTTGCCCTCTTCTATTCCTATTATCCTTAGGTTTGGTCTTCTCTTTGGGTCCTGGATCTGCTGCACACTTTGGGTAAGGAGCTTTTTGGTTTTTGCATCTTCTCTGAATGCTTTGGTTACTCACAGCGCAGTATCACCAGGCCTGTGTCCCTGGATCTCTGCTGTTGCAAGTGGAAAATGGCCTGAGCATTTGTTCCGAGCCCACGTGCTTTCCAGGTGGATCTGAGACCTTATGCCAGAGGTCCGGCCCCACCATGGGTCGCTGGGGCGCATTTTCCACGTGTTCCCCCTAGCCCTCTCCGCGCCTTAGTTACTCATGCAATATCACCAGGCCTGTGTCCCCAAACCTCTGCTCTGCACACAAACATCTTAACTATAACAGGTAAAGATGTGCTTTGGCCAGGAGTCTCCACCTTATAATACTCAGTTGTGCTGTTTAATTGCTTTTATTAAGATATAAATGGTTTTATTCCAAATGGCTAAGCTCTGATACTTTAATTAAAACTTCATAAAGTATTGATGTGTTCTGAAATACTGGCAGCCAATTCTGGGTTCAAATTTAAGTGCCTTCTTATTAGGCGATGACTTAGTAACTAAAATCTAGATCACTTTTTCCCTTTTGTGTTAGGGGTTATCTTTGGTCCTACAAGAACTTGCCCTAGACTATTTTATGTTAAAGCTTTCTTTTTTCTCCTACTACTCCTTTTCTGGTATCTTTACTGCTTAATTTTTTATTCTGTAACCATGATGCTTTGAAAGTAACATTGTCAAAAAATTTCTACTTTCCACCCACAACAGTTTCTTAGTAAAATTCTACCGACTTCTTGCACTGATGGGGTGTCAGGAGCATCTTCTATATGACTCTACAGGCAGAGGGCTCTCTGTGTTCTCTTAAATGGCTACTTTATCTTTGAAGTGACCCTTCCCTCTTTTTTCAAGCCAGTAGACATGGGACATTTCAAACCTCTCCATAAGAGAAAAGGCAAATTCTTGTTGGACTATGAAGAGGTGTTCATGTGTGTGTGTGTGTGTGTGTGTGTGTGTGTGTGTGTCAGAGAGAGAGAGAGAGAGAGAGAGAGAGAGAGAGAGAGAGAGTGAGAGTGAGAGAGAGAGAGAGAGAGAGAGAGAGAGAGAGAGAGAGAGAGAGAGAGAGAGAGAGAGAGAGAGGAGAGAGAGGTTGGGGGTAAGGATGACTTAAAAGGCTTGTTATGTAATTGCTTTAGTTCCAGACTATGAACTGAGGAGTAGGGAAATGCATTCACACCCTTCCTGAGCTGACTGCTTGAAAGTTCTTCCATCAGGCTTCAGCAGACTGGCTTTATAACTGATTCCCAAAGTAATTGGCTCTCTATTTCTAAACTATTCAAAATTTAATTTCAGTAAACTGATATTATGAAATGGGCATTATGCAAGATTCCTGGTACAAGAAAAGTAGGTTTGTCTAGAACCTCCACAGCCCTTGACACACATACAAATAACACGTATGTCTCTTCTCTAAGTTCATATTCACTCAACTGTGCATGATTATGGACTTCAGATCACAAGTGTTTAGTCCAGATGCAGACATCTCAAGTCCAAAGTCGTGGTCCTAAATGATTGGAACACAGTATTTCTGCATTACTTCTTGCTTTTTTCTCTATCAACTTGTAAAATGCACAATTGCAATTTAGATGACTTGGTTAGGGATTCAGATGCTATGAATTTTGAGTCTTTCACAAGAAAGCTAAGTGGCTAGATTAAGGCAGTTTCACAGAGGATCTTCTTTATAAAGATTAAATCTCTACTGAAACCTTGAAAAAGTGCGGAAACCTTTTGCTGACTTGATATATTTTTCAGCACAACAAAGCATATGTAGGTTCCTGAGAAGGAGCCTTCTGAGGATGGAGGCTTGAATTAGCCCACTGCAGTTGGCCAAGAGCCCAGATGATGGTCGACTCTCAGAGTCTAGGAACTTCCAAACACAGTGTGCATAGGCTGCACTTCTTTTGTCACTCCCTGAAGAGGTTGTGAAGGCCAGAAGAAAACCAAAAGGCTACCTGGCTTCTGGTTGTGTTATATCCTGGCACTGGATAAGACTTTGCACATTGTTTGGCATTATCAGTGTTTCTCTAACCCAAATCAACTGAAGCTGTTCCAGTAAACAGCAAAGCTGCCTTTTTTAGAGAATGTAGGTGTAAGTGTAGATGCCTCTGTAGCCCTAATATGGTACTGAAGACCGGGACGATTCCTGGAGATCTCCTAATCTTTGTCTACATCAAGAGGCCAAAGAAGTTGGGTTCTGATGTCATTGAGGGATGGTGTGGTCAAGACACCAACAACTGGACAGACACAATCCCAGGGAGGCATGAACCATTGCAAGTAGCACTGATTTCCTTCAGAGTACTTTGTCTCTGACTGCCACCAGAAGGTACCACCCACTCTGCAAAATGAGCTTCTCTTCATGGTTAGCCCTTCCTAGAGATGTCTTCACAGACCCACTCAGAGACATATTTTTATTTAATTTCAGATTAAGTCAAGATGTCAATTGAGACTAACTATCATGACTATGTGTGTCATTTTGGGTATAGCCTTGGGAGTCAACAAATATGGGGCTGAAACCTTGGTTCAGTCCTGGAAAGTTAAGTCCCTCTGTGGTGAGGAACAAATTAAGCATAAGTTTGGAGTTTTCATTTCTATTGCTATCATAGAAAGAGATGACATAGGGTAGCCCAAAGATTCGAAGAGTACTTATATTTTTTTTCTCTTTTTTTATTGGATATTCTCTGTATTTACATTTCAGGTGTTATCCCTTTTCCACCAATCCCATCCCCACTATCCCTCCCATTGCCTCCATGAAGGTGCTCCCTCTCCCAACCTCCCTTCCCACCTCAGCACCTTGGAATTCCCCTACACTGGGACAACTAGACTTCGCTGGGTCAAATTCCTCTCTTTCATTGATGCCATAGAATAATATCCTCTGCTCCATATGCACCTGGAGCCATGGGTTGGTGTTTTAATCCCTGGGAGCTGTGGTGGGTTTGGTTAGTTAATAATTTTGTTCTTCGTAAGTGGTTGCAGGCCCTTACAGCTCCTTCAGTCCTTTCTTTAGCTCCTTCATTGGGGTCCCTATTTTAGCTGCAAGCATCCTCCTCTGTACCAGTATGGCTCTGGCAGAGCCTCTGCAGAGGCATCCATGTCAGATTTCTGCCAGTAATTTGCCTCAGAAATCGTGTGTGGGTTTAGTGGCTGCATATGGGATGGTTCCCCAGGTAAGGTACTCTTTGGATGACCTTTTCTCTAATCCCTGCTCCTCTATTTCTCCCATTATTTCCTTCCACAGGTGTTTTTTTCTCTCCCTTCTAAAAAGGACTAAGGCAACCACCTTCTGGACTTCCTTCTCCTTGAGCTTCATAATTTTTCTGGATTGTTTCTTGGGTATTCAGAGCTTTTTGGGCTAGTATCTGCTTATCAGTGAGTACATACCATGAGTGTTCTTTCATGACTGGGTTATCTCACTCAGGATGATAACTTCAAGTTACATCTATTTGCCTAGAAATTAATAGCTGAGTTGTGTAAATGTACAATTTTTTTAATCTATTCCTCTGTTGAAGGACATCTGGATTCTTTCCAGCTTTTGGCTATTATAAATAAGGCAGCTATGAACATGGTGGAACATGTATCCTTGTTAGATGTTGGAGCTTTGGGGGGGGGGGTATATGGCTAGGAGTGGTATAGCTGGGTCCTCAGTACTAAGTCCAATTTTTTGAAGAACTGACAGACTGATTTCCAGAGTGGATATACCAGTTTACAACCCCACCAGCAGTGGAGAAGTGTTCCTCTTACCCCACATCCTTATTAGCATCTGGTGGGTCCTGAGTTTTTTATCTTAACCATTATGACCAGTGAGAGATGGAATCTCAGGGTTGTTGGGATGTTGAGCATTTCTTCAGGTGCTTCTCAGCCATTCAATATTTCTTAGTTGACAATTCTTTGTTTAGCTCTGTACCCCATTTTAATAGAATTATTTGATTCCCCGGAGTCTAACTACTTGAGTTCTTTGTATATATTGTATATTAGCCCTGTATCAGATGTAGGATTGGTAAAGATCTTTTCTCAATCTGTTGGTTGACATTTTGTCCTAATGACAGTGTCCTTTGCCTTACAGATGCTTTGCCATGTCATGAGGTCCCATTTGTCGATTCTTAATCTTAGACAACAAGCCATTGGTGTTCTGTTCAGGAAAATTTCCCCTGTGCCTATGTGTTTTAAGCTCTTCCCCACTTTCTGTTCTATTAGTTTCAGTGTACCTGGTTTAATGTGGAGGTCTTTGATGCACTTGAACTTGAGCTTTGTACAAAGAGATTAAAAAAAGGATCAATTTGCATTCTTCTGCATGCTGAACCAGCACCATTTGTTGAAGAAGCTGTCCTTTTTCCACTGAATGTTTTTAGCTCCTTTGTCAAAGATCAAATAACCATGGGTGTGTGGGTTCATTTCTGGGTTTTCAATTCTATTTCATTAATCTACCTGCTGTACCAATAACATGCAATTTTTATCAGGACTGATCTGTTATACTGCTTAAGATCAGGAATGGTGATTCCCCCAGATGTTTTCCTTTTGTTGAGAATGGTTTTTGCTATCCTGGGTTTTCTATTATTCCAAATGAATTTGAAAATTGCTCTTTCTAACTCTATAAAGAACTGAGTTGGAATTTTGATGGAGATTGCATTGAATCTGTAGATTGCCTTAGGCAAGATGGCCACTTTAACTATGTTGATTCTTCCAGTCCTTGAGCATGGGAGATCTTTCCATCCTCTGAGATCTTCTTCAATTTCCTTCTTCAGAGACTTGAAGTTCTTGTCATACAGATCTTTCACTTGCTTGGTTAGGGTCATACCAAGGTATTTTATATTCTTCGCAACTATTGTGAAGGGTGTGAATTCTAATTTCTCACCCTGTTTGCCATTTGAGTAGAGGAAGGCTACTGATTTGTTTGAGTTAATTTATATCCAGCCACTTTGCTGAAAATGTTTATCAGCTTGAGAAGTTCTCTGATGGAATTTTTGTGGTCACTTAAATATACTGTCATATCATCGGCAAATAGTAATATTTTGACTTCTTTCTTTCCAATTTGTATTTCTTTGACCTCTTTTTGCTATCTGATTGGTCTGTCTAGTACTTCCAGTAATGTATTGAAGAGGTAGGACAAAAGTGGGCAGCCTTGTCTAGTTTCTAATTTTAGTGGGATTGCTTCAAGTTTATCTCCATTTCAGCTTGATGTTGGCTACTTGTTTGCTGTATATTGCTTTTACTATGTCTAAGTATGGGCCTTGAATTCCTGATCTTTCCAAGACTTTTAGCATGAAGGGGTTTTGAATTTTGTCAAATACCTTTTCAGCATCTAAAGAGATGATTATGTGGGTTTTTTTCCCCTTTGGGTTTATTTATATAGTGGATTTCATTGATAGATTTCCATATATTAAACCATCTTTGCATCCCTGAAATAAAGCCTGCTTGGTCATGTTGAATGTTGTTTTTATGTGTTCTTGGATTAAGTTTGAAAGAATTTTATTGAGTATTTTTGCACCAATGTTCATGACAGAAATTGGTCTGAAGTTCTCTTTCTTTGTAAGGTCTTTATGTGGTTGAGGAATGAGTGTAATTGTGGCTTTGAAGAATTAGTTGGTTAGTATTTCCTCTGTTTCTATCCTGTGAAATAGTTTGGGGAGTATTGGTATTAGTTCTTCTATGAAGGTTTGATACAATTCAGCACTAAACCTATATGGTCCTAGACATTTTTTTTTTTTTTTTTTGGTTGGGAGACTTTTGATCATTGCTTCCCTTGATCAAACTTCCCTTTAGGGGTTATGGGACTGTTTAGATGGTTTATGTGATTCTGATTTAACTTTGATACCTGATATCTGCCTAGAATATTGTCCATCTTCTCTAAATCTTCCAGTTTTGTTGACTATAGGCTTTTGTAGCAGGATCTGATCATTTCTTAAATTTCTTCAGTTTCTGTTGTTATGTTTCCCTTTTCATTTCTGATTTTGTTAATTTGGATACTTTTTCTGGGCCCTCTAGTTAGTCTGGCTAAAGGTTACCAATCTTGTTGATTTCCTTAAAGAACCAGCTCTTGGTTTTGTTGATTCTTTGTACAGTTTTTTTTTTTTTTTTTTTTTTTTTTTTTTTCCGTTTCTACTTGGTTTATTTTTGCTCTGAGTTTGATTATTTCCTGCCATCTTCTCCTCTTGGGTGTATCTGTTTCTTTTTTGGTCTATAGCTTTCAGGTGTGCTGTCAGGTTGTTAGTGTATGTTCTTTCCAATTTCTTTTATGGAGGCACTCAGAGCTATGAGTTTTCCTCTTATCACTGCTTTCATTGTGTCCCATAAGTTTGGGTATGTTGTGCCTTCATTTTTGTTAAATTCTAAAAAGTCTTTAATTTTTTTTATTTCTTACTTGGTAAAGCTATAGTTGAGTAGAGAGCATTGTTCAGCTTCCATGTATATGTGAGCTTTTTGTTGCTTTCTTTGTTACTGAAGATCAGTCTTAGTCCATGGTGATCTGATAGAATGAGTGGGATTATTTTATTGTTCTTGTATATGTTGAGGCCTTTTTGTGACTGACTATATGATCAATTTTGGAGAAATTGTAAGGTGCTAAGAAAAAGGTATATTCTTATGTTTCAGGATGAAAAATTCTATAGGTGTCTGTTAAATTCATTTGGTTCATAACTTCTGTTAGTTCCACTGTGTCTCTGTTTAGTTTCTGCTTCCATAATCTGTCCATTGATGAGAGTGGGGTGTTGAAGTCTCCCAGGGTTATTGTGTGAGGTGCGATGTATGCTTTGGGCTTTACTAGAGTTTCTTTAATGAATGTGGGTACCTTTGTATTTCGAGCATACATGTTCAGGATTGAGAGACTATTTTGATAGGTTTACCTTTGATGAGTAAAAAGTGCCCTTCCTTATCTTTTTGGATGGCTTTTGGTTGAAAATCTATTTCATTCAGTATTAGGATGGCTACTCTATCTTGATTCTTGAGACCATTTACTTGAAAAGGTTTTTTCCTAACCTTTTACTCTGAGATAGTGCCTGTCTTTGCTGCTGAGATGATGTTCCTGTATGTAACAAAATGATTGGTCCTGTTTACATATCCAGTTTGATACTCTATATCTTTTTATTGGGGAATTGAGTCCATTAATGTTAAGAGATATTAAGGAATGATTGTTGTTTCTTGTTATTTTTGTTGTTAGAGGTAGAATTATGTTTGTGTGCTTTCTTCTTTTGGTTTTGTTGCAAGAGGATTATTTTCTTGCTTTTCCTAGGGTGTAGTTTCCCTCCTTGTGTTGGATTTTCCATCTATTATCCTTTATAGAGCTGGATTTTCTGACAGATACTGTGTAAATTTGGTCTTTTCCTGGAGTATTTTGGTTTCTCCATCTATAGTAACTGAGATTTTTGCTAGATATAGTAACCTGGGCTGGCATTTGTGTTCTCTTAGGTTCTGTATGATGACTGTCCAGGATCTTCTAGCTTTCATAGTCTCTGTTATGAAGTCTGAAATAAATTTGATTGTTCTGCTTTTATATGTTGTCCTTTTTCCTCTTACTGCTTTTAGTGTACTTTCTTTGTTTTTAATACTTGGCATTTTCACTATTATGTGTCAGAAAATAATTTCTTTTCTGGTCTAATCTATTTGGAGTTCTGTAGATTTCTTGTATGTTCATGAGTATCTCTTTCTTTAGGTTAGGAAAGTTTTCTTCTATAGTTTTGTTGAAGATATTTGGTGGGCCTTTTAGTTGGGAATCCTTGCTTTCTTCTACACCTATTATTATTAGGGTTGGTCTTCTCATGTGTCCTGGATTTCCTGAATGTTTTGGGTTACAAGCTTTTTAATTTTTACATTTTTATGACTATTGTACTAATGCTTTCTCTGTTACCTTCTGCCCCTGAGATTCTCTCTTCCATCTCTTGTATTGTGTTGGTGATGCATGCATTTATGATTCCTGACCTCTTTCCTATGTTTTCTATGTCTAGGGTTGTCTCTCTTCATGGTTTCTTTATTTTTCTATTTCTGTTTTTAGATCCTGCATGGTTTTGCCCAACTTTTTTTCATTTTTTTTTTGCTTGTATTTTTCTGTGTTTCTGTAAGGTCTTGTACTCCTTTTTCTGTGTTCTCCTTTATTTTTTAAGGGACTTCTTCATGTGCTTCTCAAGGTCCTTTATCATCAGCATGAGGCTCAATTTTAAGTCCAAATCCTTTTTTTTTTTCTGGTGTGTTGGGATATACAGGGCTTGCTGTGGTGGGAGAGCTGCTTTCTGGTGTTGCTAGGTTGTCTTGGTTTCTGTTGCTTAGATTCTTGTGCTTTCTTCTTGTCATCTTATCTTTGATGTTAGTTGATCTTGTTATCTCTGAATGAAACTTGTCTTTCCTGTGCATCTGTGGGCCATGGTCTCCAGAGAGAGATTGGCCCTGAGTGTTCAGCTCTCTATGGGCAGGCTGTGAGTTCTGATGGTAATGGGCTGGCTCTAGCTTTGGGTGCGAATGGAGGCCTGAAGGGCACGGACCCAATGCCTGCACCCTGAGATTTCCGGAGGTCTCTCACCAGACAATCAGTGGAGAGAGTGTGAGCTTACCCATGGGCCCAGTAGGGAGAGTACTCCTTTGTCTCCTCTGGGTGCTCAGTTTTCTGTGGGCAGGCCAAGAGTCCTGATAGCAGTGCCTGATTTGCCTGTGGCTCTGGGCAGAGATGGAGGCTGGACCAGTCTGATCTGACTTACAAATTTAATTCAAGACATTTTATTGGATTGTGTTTGCTGTATACAATATTGAAATTTTAATTTATCTCAAGTTTTTCATGCATTCACCAAGCACATGCTCTTCCTCTCAGTTCTCTCTGGCTAGTCTTTCCCTTCTAATCTTTCTTCTGCTTTCATGGCATTCATTGTGTGTGTGTGTGTGTGTGTGTGTGTGTGTGTGTGTGTGTGTGTGTAAATATGTATCCTTATAAAAATTTTAAGTCCTACAAATGAGAGAAAACAAGAAACATTTTTTTGAGTCTGGCTTATTTAACATGATTCTCTCTAACTATGTCCATTTTGTAGGAAATTACATAATTTCATCTTTTTTTTCCAGTTTAAAACCACTCCTTTTTGTATGAATCTCACATTTTTCTTGTCTTTTTATGTATTTATAGACAACTAAGCTAATTCCATAACCTGGCTGTTGTGAATATTGCTGCAACAAATATAACTGTCCAGGCATATCTGAGGCATGTTGACTTGGGATATATACTCAGGAGTGGTATAACTAGGCCATGTGGTAGCTCTATTTTCAGTTTTTTGGGGGAATTTCCATGCTAATTTCTATAGTGAATGGGCTGATCTGTATGCATGCCAGAAGTTTGCAAGGGTTCCCATTTTCTCATATTCTTGCCAGCATTTGTCTGTTTCTTTCTTTTTAATTTATTATTTTATTTATTTTTGAAATTACTATATAATTACATCATGTCTCCTTTGCATCTATATTCCTAAATATAACCAGTCCTTATAATGTCATTTCTATATATTTTTTCAGGGTTAATCAGTTGTTGTGTGACTTCC
Organism: Micromys minutus; assembly: GCF_963924665.1. NCBI lineage: Eukaryota > Metazoa > Chordata > Mammalia > Rodentia > Muridae > Micromys > Micromys minutus. Next base: position 42,069,432 of record NC_137961.1, on the reverse strand, counting down.
TAAGGAGATGTGTCTACTTCCCCCAGATAGAGCTCAGTATAGACTGAAGTGGAGAAACAAAGTGCAATCCAACGAGTTTTATTTGAGTTTTTACGGGAGTATGGAGGAGAGGTTATTTACAGGACCAGAAATGGCTCAAAGATCCCTGAACTACCGGAGCCCAGCACAGCACAGCTGACACCTCATAAAGCTGGGAACCTGCAGCATATTGTGCTGCCTTCGAGCCCCTCCACAGGTTGTAGTGTATCCCTCTCAAGTGACTAGGTTAGTTTCCACTTCTTACAGGCAGTTGGTTTGGTCTCAGAGTCTTCTTTGCAGATTGGATTGTCTGAAAGTGGTTCTCAGAAGTCTTTTTGCTTATTCTTGGGAGAAAGGAGTTCACTGAATCTCGTTAGTTTCAGGAACCGCTTGAAGCCATTTTGAGTTGTTTACCTTCTGGAAGGAGCTTTTTTATTTTTAACTCTCTTTATTTACATTTGAAATGTTATTCCCTTCCCCCACCCTGCTCCCATTTCCCTACCCCCTCTACTTGTCTTGATAAAGGTGCATTCACTCCTAATCACCCTCTCCACCTCATTGCCTGGTCATTCCCCCTACATTGGGAAAACTCGCCCTCCCTGGAACAAACACCTCTTCTCACATTGATGCCAGACACTGCCATCCTCAGCTACATATGCAAATGGAACCAATGTGTGTTCAGTGGTTGGTGTTTTAGTCCATGGGAATTGTGGAGAGTTTGGTTGCTTGATTATGTTGTTCTTCCCATGAGGGATGGAGCTTTTTTGAGGATAGATTTTTTTTTAATAGCGAAGGAAACTCTTACACAGCAACTTTGGCACTGAACCACCAATGGGTGTGCTCTATCCTGAAGAGGAGTTGTCCTTGCTCAGCTCATTGTTGGTGAGACTTTATATGTGTAGCTTCTGACATTACAAAGACACACAATCTCACAGAAAATTCTCAGATCCTCTGGCTCTTACAGTCTTTCCACACCCTCTTCTGCACTGTTCCATAAGCCTGTGGTATAGAGTGTTTTGTAGATGTATCTATTTGGCCTGGGATTTACTACTGCGCAATTGATTAATTGTGGCTTAATGTAATGGTCTCTGTCTATTTCAAAGAGAAATTTCCTTGATGAAGAATGAAGACTACACTTATCTGTGGGTGTAGGTTGTTGTTAAGGATTGTGCTGCTTTAGTATTTTCTGTAAAGTCTTCTCCAGTTCTTAGCACTGAGCAGTTGCTAAGTTTCTAGTATCAAACATGATTTCCTCCTGAGGTGAGGTCATAAGTTCAATTAGAGAACTATTGGTTACCACCAAGGTACATATGCCACTACTGCCCCCTTACGGTTCTCGTGCCATGCTGGTAATTGATGTAGTTCACTGGCAACACAGCTGGGTAGGATGTTGTTTGCCTTCCTCCCTTGGGAGCTAACATTGTACTTTCTGGTTCCATAAAAGCTAGTCCTCAGGAAGAAGTCAGTCAGGCCAACTCCAGCTCAGGGGTCTCCTAATGATAGTCATTCTGAATGGGGTGAGATGAAATCTCAATATGATTTTAATTTTCAATCCCTGTTGGCTAGAGACATTTAGCATCAAAATGGGTATTTAAAAGCCATTCTGTTGATATTGTCTTTGTGACACATCTATTCACACTCAGTTTGGGTAGTCTTTGAATGACTTTCTTTTCAGTAGGAATTCTTGGTCCTTTGTCTACAAACAGACTTTCTTATCTAGTAGTAATTTTGTCTCTTTGCTTCAGTGTCCTAGATCCACACAGACTAAACTGATAACAACTTGTCAATAGAGACTCAGCTCAAGGCTAAACTGTTTAGTTCATAATAATTCCTTCAGAGCTTTCAGTATTCAGCATGGGGACTTAAGACAGTTCTAGGATAAAGAGATCTTTTTTAAAAATCCCAGAGATCCTCCTTGTCATTCTTGCAGCTGTTATTTCTGTCTCTCTTCTTTTTCTTCCTCTTTCTACTTTTTCCTCTGAGACAAGATATCACTGTATAGTTTAGGCTGGCCTCAAACTCATAGTCTTTCTGCCATTATTATAGGGTAAAAAGTCTGAGCTCACTTCTGGAGTTTGAAAACCCACCTGAGCTAAAAATCCCACTAATCCCTGAGATTGCCCCAAATGCAGGACCTGAAATTCCACCATCTCCCCACCCAGAAAAGCTCCCTCCCACCCAAGAAACTCTGTACAAAGCCTGCCTCCTGCTCAGTTCTCTGCTGCTTCTTGGGCAAGCAGCAGCAGCCACCCTCTTGTATCTTTCCCAGGAGATCTGTTCTTTAAGGTGTGTTGTGCAGCATTTTGTGATCTTCCTTGGCTCCCAACTGCTGGGATACCTTTCCCTTCAGAGTTATAACAGTTCCACTGGGGACACCTTTCCCCTCCAAGCTCCAACACTTGTATTGGGGAAACTTTTGCTCTCAGAGATGTAATTTCCAGTTACCCCCTTTTAAACTGGGGTTACTGACATGTACCTCCAAGTTTGGCCTACAGCTGATTCTTAACATGTGGCTTCTTAATTCATTACAGCTCCAAGAAACTGCTTTGTTTATCCAGATTAACCAGATTAATTAGATTAACTCAATTGAATGAGAATTTATCTTCCAAAAGACTTTAGAAGTTGAGGGCCACCTGGAGGTACTTTGATTCCTGCTGTTCTTTTCTTATGCTTGAAACAGTCGCTATACAAAGCTATAGGTCCCTGGTAGGGGAAAGACTAGAGAAATATCACAACTGAGAGAGAACTCTGTTATTCCTGAATTCCAGAGATACTGATAAACAACTATAATGCACAGAACAACTGCTTAAAACAAATAATGATCTAGCTCAAGATAACCGTAATGATGCCGCTGTGAAACCATCTGAAGACAGTGTAGGACACATATTTAATATTGAGGCCAATTGTAGTTTTTTGCTGTGTGTGACAGGAACACTGCATTCAGCAGCCTGCTCAGGTTATATCTAGGAATTTGTAAGTGACATATTTACTTACTGATGTTCTTTCATTAGGGCAAGAAAAGGGACTAGTTATTTCCTATTCAAATGGCACTTTCCTCCGAAACTCGGTCTCCCCACAGAGCAGCAACGCTGTTCTCACCCTGTGTGGTTCATGGTACCATCACTGGTTTCTTCAGGGACGGACAACCACAGCTCTATGAGGCAAACACTGAGCACTCGCAAAAGTCTGTCTCTAATCTTGGGGACAGACCTAATCCAGTTTAAAAGCTCTAGCGAGAGCTTTCTCCATCCTTGTTAAAAGAAAGGATGGCAAATTCCATCCTTTGTAGTGAATACTGAGGAATTACACAACACCCAGCTGAAAGAACCCTCTTTAGTTGGTTCTGGAAATAGTAAACGAAGCAAAGCAGACCTCTGGCAATTAAATTTAAGTTCAAGAAAGGAAAAAGTAGAAAGGCTTTTTCTAGACTTTGAGTGGGCATTTCAAAGCCTAGGGTAAGCCTAGAAACTGGGAATGCCTCTGTTCTTTTCAAGCCTTAATTAGTTAATTGCATTTGTGCATGGGTGAGTGCATGAGTATATGTGCAGGTACATGTGTAGATACATGTGTACATGTGCAGGTACATGTGTACATGTGCAGGTACATGTGTAGATACATGTGTACATGCGCAGGTACAGGTATACATGTGCAGGTACATGTGTAGATACATGTGTACACATGCAGGTACATGTGTACATGTGCAGGTACATGTGTAGATACATGTGTACATGTGCAGGTACAGGTGTACATGTGCAGGTACATGTGTAGATACATGTGTACATGTGCAGGTACAGGTGTACATGTGCAGGTACAGGTGTAGATGTGCAGGTACATGTGTAGATACATGTATACATGTGTAGATACATGTGTACATGTGCAGGTACAGGTGTACATGTGTACATGTGCAGGTACAGGTGTACATGTGTAGATACATGTGTACATGTGCAGATATAGGTGTACATGTGCAGGTACATGTGTACATGTGTACATGTGCAGGTACATGTGTACATGTGCAGGTACATGTGCAGATACATGTGTACATGTGCAGGTACAGGTGTACATGTGCAGGTACATGTGTAGATACATGTGTACATATGCAGGTACAGGTGTACATGTGCAGATACAGGTGTATATGTGCAGGTACATGTGTAGATACATGTGTACATGTGCTGGTACAGGTGTACATGTGCAGGTACAGGTGTACATGTGCAGATACAGGTGTACATGTGCAGGTACAGGTGTACATGTGCAGGTACAGGTGTACATGTGTAGATACATGTGTACATGTGCAGGTACATGTGCAGGTACATGTGTACATGTGCAGGTACAGGTGTACATGTGTACTTCCCAGAGGTACTTTCTACTTTGCATTTTGAGAACTTATCTTATTGGCCTGGGATTCACCACATAGGCTACAAAGGCTGGCCAGGGAGCCCCCAGGGTTCTGCAGGTCTCCACCTTCCCAGAGCTGGGATTATGGGCGCACAGTACCATAACTGGATTTTTTTTCTAATGTAGATTATGTGGCTTGACTCAAGTCTTCATGCTTTTAAGGCAAATATTTACTAAGTATTTTATCTCACCAACCTTATTTGTTTATTTTTGAAATAAGCCTCTTGTTGCCTAGGCTGGTCTTGAACTTGTAAGCTCAAGTGGTCCTCTGTCCTCAGCCTTCCAAGCAGTTGGGGTTACAGGCATATACCATCTTGCCTACCCAGTGGTAATACTGTATAGTCTTGCTCATAACTACACAAATCTAGAGTTAGAACTCAGCTTTGGTGATATAAAGAAACAACCCAACGCAAGAATTTTTTGTCTGGAGGGGAACAAATGGCTCAGTGGTTAAAAAAAAAAAAACACTGCTCTTTCTGAGAACCCAAGTCATATTCCCAGGACCCAAGTGGGACAGTTCACAACTACTTATTATTCCATTTCCAGGGCCTCTAATGTCCTCTTCTGGATGAAACATATACTTTTAGTCACAAGTGAAAATATACACACACAAACACACATAGCATAATGAAAAATAAAAATAAATCATATGAATATTTTACTTATTTCTGAGAATTTCATATATAAGTGCCTTAGTTAGAGTTTCCATTTCTATTTACACACATCAGTTAATTTAGTGTTGCTTATATGTAACTGTGTTTAGGGCTAATCACTTCAGATTGAATAGCATATCAAGGGGCTTGTCCATGGATAAAACTCCATCTCCTAGAAACCATTGATTGCCTGTAGCCTTTTGTTGGGAGGAAGGACCTTGGGAGAGGCTCCCATCCATGTTAGCATGTCAGTTCACATTGTCACATTGTAAATTTTCAGTTCTTGTTTGGGTATGGATGTGATCTGGTGGGTCCAGCTTTCTGGTCATGTAGAAAAGACACAGTCTCAAAGCAGATGCCTTTATCTTTTGCTGTTTATAATTTGTTTTTGCCTTCTCTGTAATAGGTTATCCTCAGGGTCTTTAGACTCACTGGTAGGTTTACTATGTTAGACATGGACTCTGTGGTGGCTATTTCTGGTTGTTGATTTGACTTCATCTGAAATGAACTACAATCCAGAAATGGAGGGCACACCTGTGATCTAGAACTTGAGGCTGGAAGACACAGGCTTCTGACCTGGATCTTGACATGGAGATCTTAAGATATAGTCCATGAAAACCTGAGGCCCATGCAAAGTAGTACATGCCTTGAATCCCAGGAAATTGAGGCAAGGAGATCTCTGAATTCAAGACCAGCCTGGGACAAAGTAAATTCTGGATCCAAGCATTGTGGTACACATCTTTTATTTGGGCCACAGCTTCTGCTGGAGGCCTACATAAGAACATTAGAAGAAGAAAGAGTTTATTCTTCGACTGCTTGCACTTAATTGCCAGTACATCTGTTAGAACCTACTTTTTCATGATGCCAGCTTATATAGAAGACCAGGTGAAATACCCAGCCTCCTGGGACTGTGCATCAATTAGATTTTTAGACTTTCTATTCACAGCTGCCCATTGTTGAGTTAGTCCTTCCTTTAGACTACAGACTGTAAGTTATTACAATAAATTCCCTAAATATAGACATTCCATAATTTCTGTGACTCTAGAGAACCCTGACTATTACAGGCTCTATCCTATTAAGCAGACCCTGAATCCAATAAAAAACCTGTGATTACTCTAGAGTATAAGTGTGGCTATTGTATATTTCAGAGTTTCTTATCATCCTGGTCATTGCTGTAGTTACAGCCTAAAAATACAATTGATTGCCTTTCCCATTTGGCAGCTTGTATAAGCTCCTTCCAATACTAAGGGTTGGTTTTCCCCATCTGCCACCTGGACCAGCAGTTCCTAAAGTTTTAAAGACTGGTGAGTAGGAGATCTGGGCAGCAAGGGAGCAGAGAGATCTCTGCGGAGTACACACGGAAAGCGCACCCCCGCCCTACCTGATCCAGGGACCAGGAACACAGCATTGGAACCTCTGCTTCCACCTGGCGACTTTGGGGCACAGAACAGGACTCAACCCATCTGCCACCTGGACAAGCAGCTACCAAAGGTTTAAATATTGGTGAAGAGGGGACCTGGGCAGCCAGGGAGCAGAGAGATCTCTGCCAAGTGAGAACAGAAAGCGCGCCCATGCCCTGCCTGATCCAGGGACCAGGAACACAGCATTGGAACCTCTGTTTCTACCCGGCAAATTTGGGGCGCAGAACAGGGCTCGACCCATCTGCCACCTGGACCAGTAGAGATTGAGGGACACAGACCAGATATAAGGGAAAGGGAAGAACATATTATTGACAACAAGATGGCAAGAGGAAAGCGATAGAGTATATCCCAAGGAAACCAAGACAACCTGGCAACACCAGAACCCAGCTCTCCCATAACAGCAAACAATGGAATGCCAAACACTCCAGAAAAAGAAGACATAGACCTGAAATCATACCTCAAGATGCTGATAGAGATACTTAAACAAGAACGGGAGGAAAAGCAAAAAGAATCAGAAGCTTTTAAAGAGGAAACAAGAAAAACACTCAAAGAACTCAAAGAACTAGTGGAAAACACAACCAAAGAGATGAAGGAATGGAAGAGGGAATTTAAAACGGAAATTGACACAATAAAGAAAACACTAAAAGAGATAACCCTAGAGGTAGAACACCTAAAAAAGAAATCAGGAGTCACAGAAGCAAGCATTTCCAATAGACTACAAGAGATGGAAGAGAGAATCATGGAGGCAGAAGGCAACATTGTAAACATAGACAAAACAGCCAGAGAAGATGCAAAAAACAAAAAGCTCCTAACCCAAAATGTCCAGGAGATCCAGGACACAATGAGAAGACAGAACCTAAGGATAATAGGAATAGAAGAGGGAGAAGAGTATCAACTAAGAGGCACAGTAAATATCTTCAACAAAATCGTAGAAGAAAACTTCCCTACACTTAAGAATGAGATGACCACGAGCATAAAAGAAGCCTCCAGAACTCCAAATAGGTTGGACCAGAAAAGAAATACCTCCCGACACATATTAGTCAAAACACCAAGTGCCCAAAGCAAAGAAAGAATACTAAAAGCAGTAAGGGAAAAAGATCAGGTAATATATAAAGGCAAACCAATCAGAATCACACCCGATTTCTCAACAGAGACTATGAAAGCTAGAAGAGCCTGGACAGACATCATGCACACCCTAAGAGAGCACAAGTGCCAGCCCAAGCTGCTATACTCAGCAAAATTATCAATCACCATTGATTGAGAGATGAAGATATTTCAAGACAAATCAAAATTTGCACAATATCTGACCACAAACCCAGCACTACAACGAATTATAGGTGGAAAACCCAATACAATGAAGGGAACTACATCCTAGTAAAAACAAGAAAACTCCTAAACAAGAAAACCAAAAGAAGAAAAAGACACAGACACAAATCAACCTACAAAAGCAATAATAGCAGGAAACAGAAACAACTATTCCTTGATATCCATAAACATTAATGGACTCAACTCCCCAATAAAGAGACATAGGCTATCAGACTGGATACATAAACAAAATCCAGCCTTTTGCTGCATACAGGAAACTCATCTCAGAGACAAAGACAGACACTATCTCAGAGTAAAAGGGTGGAGAAAAAAACGTCCAAGCAAACAGCCCCAAGAAGCAAGCTGGAGTGGCTATTCTAATATCGAATAAAGTAAATTTCCAACCAAAAGTTATCAAAAAAGATAAGGAAGGACACTTTTTACTCATTACCGGGGAAATCTGTCAGGAGGAACTCTCAATCCTTAACATATATGCTCCAAATAAAAAAGCACCCACATTCATAAAAGAAACCCTACTAAAGCTCAAAAAATACATTTCACCCCACACAATAATAGTGGGAGACTTTACAACCCCACTCTCACCAATGGACAGATCATGGAAACAGAAACTGAACAAGGACACTGTAAAACTAGCAGAGACTTTGAACCCACTAGAATTAATAGATATCTACAGAACATATCATTCTAAAGTAAAAGAATACACCTTCTTCTCAGCACCCCATGGCACCTTCTCAAAAATTGACCACATAATTGGACACAGAACGAGCATCAATAGATATAAGAAGATTGAAATACTCCCATGCATCCTCTCAGATCACCATGGTCTACGGCTGGTCTTTAACAACAACAAAGACAACAAAAAGCACACATACACATGGAAACTAGACAACACTCTGTTAAATGATAGCAGGGTCAAAGAAGAAATAAAGAAAGAAATTAAGGATTTTCTAGAATTCAATGAAAACGAAAACACAACATACCCAAACCTATGGGATGCAATGAAAGCAGTACTGAGAGGAAAACTCATAGCCCTAAGTGCTTCCAAAAAGAAACTGGAGAGAGCATACGTCAGCACCTTTACAGCACAGCTAAATGCCCTACAACAAAAGGAAGCAGATACACCCAAGAAGAGTAGACGGCATGAAATAATCAAAATTAGGGCAGAAATAGACCAAATAGAAACAAAAAGAACCATTGAAAAAAATCAACAAAACCAAGAGCTGGTTCTTTGAGAAAATCAACAAGATTGATAAACCCGTAGCCAGACTAACTAGAGGGCAAAGAGAGAGTATACAAATTAACAAAATCAGAAAGGAAAGTGGAGACATAACAACTGAAACTGAGGAAATTCAAGAAATCATCAGATCCTACTACAAAAACCTATACTCCACAAAGTTGGAAAATCTGGAGGAAATGGATGAATTCCTAGACAGATACAAGATCCGAAAGTTAAACCAGGACCAAGTAAACCATCTAAATAATCCCATGACACCTAAAGAAATAGAAGAAGTCATCAAAAACCTCCCAACCAAAAAAAGCCCAGGTCCAGACGGGTTCAGTGCAGAATTTTATCAGACATTTATTGCAGACATAACACCAATACTCTCCAAACTATTCCACAAGAAAGAATCAGATGGAATACTACCTAACTAGTTTTTTGAGGTTACAATAACCCTCGTTCCTAAACCACACAAAGTCACTACAAGGAAAGAGAACTTCAGACCAATCTCACTTATGAACATTGATGCAAAAATACTCAACAAAATCCTTGCAAACTGAATCCAAGGACAAGTCAAAATGATCATTCACCATGACCAAGTAGGCTTCATCCTGGGGTTGCAGGGATGGTTTAATATAAGGAAATCCATCAATGTAATCCACCATATAAACAAACTCAAAGAACAAAATCACATGGTCATTCCACTAGATGCTGAGAAAGCATCTGACAAAATTCAACACCCCTTCTTCTTAAAAGTCCTTGAAAGAACAGGAATACCTAAACATAATAAAAGCAATATACAGCAAACCAACAGCCAACCTCAAACTTAACGGTGGGAAACTTGAAGCATTCCCTCTAAAATCAGGGACTGGACAAGGCTGCCCACTCTCCCCCTACCTATTCAACATAGTACTAGAAGTCCTGGCTGGAGCAATTAGACAGCAAAAGGAGATCAAGGGGATACAAATCGGAAAGAAAGAGGTAAAAACATCACTCTTTGCAGATGACATGATAGTGTACTTAAGTGACCCCAAAAATTCCACCAGAGAATTCCTCCAGCTAATAAAGAAGTTCAGCAAAGTGGCTGGATACAAAATTAACTCAAACAAATCGGTAGCCTTCCTATACTCAAAGGACAAGCATGTGGAGAAAGAAATTAGGGGAAAGATACTCTTCACAATAGTCACAAAAACTATGAAATACCTTGGTGTGACTCTAACTAAGCAAGTGAAGGACCTGTACGACAAGAACTTCAAACCTCTAAAGAATAAAATCAAGGAAGATCTCAGAAAATGGAAAGATTTCCCATGCTCATTGATAGGAAGGATCAACATTTTAAAAATGGCCATCCTACCAAAAGCTATCTACAGATTTAATACAATCCCCATCAAAATTCCAACCCAGTTCTTCATTGAGTTGAAAAGATCAATGTGCAATTTCATCTGGAATAACAAAAGACCTAGAATAGCGAAATACATCCTCAACAACAAGAAAACATCCGCGGGAATCACTATCCCTGACCTCAAGCTATATTACAAGGCAATTGTGCTGAAAACTGCATGGTCCTGGTACAGAAATAGGAACGTGGATAAATGGAATAGAATAGAAGATCCAGAAATGAGCCCTCACGTATATGGTCACCTGATTTTTGACAAAGGAGCTGTAAACATTCAATGGAAAAAGGACAGCCTATTTAACAAATGGTGCTGGTCCAACTGGCACTCAGCATGCAAAAGAATGAAAATAGACCCTTTCTTATCTCCTTGTACAAAGCTCAAGTGCAAGTGGATCAAAGATCTCCACAGTAAACCAGGTACACTGAAACTATTAGATGAGAAATTAGGGAAAACCTTAAAATACATAGGCACAGGAGAAAATTTCCTGAACAGAACACCAATGGCTCATGCTCTAAGGTCAAAGATTGACAAATGGGACTTAATGATATTGCAAAGTTTCTGTAAGGCTAAGGACACTGTCAAGATATCAAAATGGCAGCCAACAGAGTGGGAGAAGATCTTTACCAACCCCGTATCTTATAGAGGCCTAATATCCAAGGTATACAAAGAACTCAAAAAGCTAGACACCAGAGAATCAAATAACCCTATTAAAAAATGGGGTACAGACTTAAACTAAAAGTTCTCAATCGAGGAATATCGAATGGCTGAGAACCATCTGAGGAAGTGCTCAACATCCTTAGCCATCAGGGAAATGCAAATCAAAACAACCCTGAGTTTCCACCTCACACTAGTCAGATTGGCCAAGATCCAAAACTCAGATGACAATAGATGCTGTCGAGGATGTGGAGAAAGAGGAACACTTCTCCACTGCTGGTGGGGTTTAAACTGATACATTCACTCTGGAAATCAGTCTGGCGGTTCCTCAGAAAAATGGACATAGTACTACCTGAAGATGCTCCAACATACAACAAAGACACATGCACCACCATGTTCATAGCAGCTCTATTTATAATAACCAGAATCTGGAATGAACACAGATGTCTTTCAGTAGATGAATGGATACAAAAATTGTGGTACATTTACACAATGGAGTACTACTCAGCTATCAGAAACAATGGCCTAATGAAACTCTTAAGAGAATGGATGCATCTAGAGATTATCATCCTGAGTGAGATAACCCAGTCATAAAAGAACAGACATAATATACAGTCACTGATAATTGGATACTAACCCCAGAAAGCTCTGATCACCCCAGAAACAACCCACAGACTGTGTGATGATCAAGAAAAAAGAAAAAAAGAATATATTTAATAAAAATATAATTGTATTACATCCCCCTTTCCTTCCTACAGCCCCTCCCAATTTCTCTCCTATCTCTTCAAATTAATAACCTCTTTTCCTATATTATTGTTACATATATACAAATGTGTATGTATATGTACCCACAGATAATTAATTACAACCTTATAAAAATGTATTTGTATACTTTTATGCAAAAAAGCTTAAAAATCTGTACCTTTATTGTTGTTTTTTAAAATAAAGTTAAGATAAAAAAACAATACTGCCTTAGCAAGTTTTCCGAGTTGCCCAAATATTTGATAAGAAACAGCTTAAGAGATGGAAGATCTATATTGGGTATGATTTTAAAGGATGAACTCCATCAGAAAAACTTGGCTTACGAGTAGTGTTGAGCTATAATTCTTAAGTTCTGCACCCTAGCAATCGCCAAGGCTTTACCAAGATCTGACAGCCTCCACAAACACCACCACAACCTTAGGACCAACTGTTTCAGTACAAGAGCCAGTGGAAAACATGGTGCATAGATCCTAACATAGGCATTAGAAATCTACTAGCACTCGAGAATTCTTTCATCCATCATGCCTGCCAGCATTACCTCCTCCCCGGCCAGCTTTTCTTGCTTCTTGGTTGAGAAGCTGTCACTGAGAGTCACTCCTAGCAGCATTCTGTGTCGTTGTGCCAGATCCTCTCAAGAGCTTTATTACCACCCAAAGACCAGATTTGCCTTCCTCCTGATGGTTCCAGAAACCCTCTTGTTTTTCAGATTGCTCTCAGCAGCACATGCCTCTAGCAAGCAGAAGATAAGCACTCAGGGACACAGCTCTTGGCATGAGATTGTGTATATTGTTCTTGAGCAGGCAGAGTTCCATGGATTCAAGGATAATTTCTCACATTACCAGACATACTTACACATCTAGGCTCATTTACTGAATGTGAACTATGTGCCAAGTGCTGCATGCACATGACTTTAAATGGTCTTAAAAGCAAAACTCAAGGAAAGAATAGTCATTTGTATTGGTTGACAAAGAAAGTGGAGATCAGAGGATGCAAGCAGCTCGCTTGAGGTTGCCAACACACCAGATTGAAGAATTAGAAACTGAAACTGGAGTTTGGCTGACCGCAGTGCATAGCACATCCACGTTCAGGACACTGGAGTTTGGCTGACCCCAGTGCATAGCACATCCACGTTCAGGACACTGGAGTTTGGCTGACCCCAGTGCATAGCACATCCACGTTCAGGACACTGGAGTTTGGCTGACCCCAGTGCATAGCACATCCACATTCAGGACACTGGAGTTTGGCTGACCCCAGTGCATAGCACATCCACGTTCAGGACACTGGAGTTTGGCTGACCCCAGTGCATAGCACATCCACATTCAGGACACTGGAGTTTGCCTGACCACAGTACATAGCACATCCACGTTCAGGGCGCTGATGCTCATCATGTTGGCTGCCTGTACAAAGCTCTAAGCTAAAGAAAAATAACCATGATGTCCCTATTTCCAGAGCCTCTGGGACAGTTGGTAGGTTCATATGGCTTTGCTAGGCAGACAGGAGAACAATTTGTCTTTTCTTTCATACAGGGAAGACAGAGTCTATGCCCTATGGTGGATGCTGGAGGTTTGTAGGAGCCTTATCAATACAATTTCCACACTCTGTATTCTAACAATTCTAGATACAGCTACAAAAAGGCAAATGGTCCTTCAAGTATCAGACATATGGCCTAAGGTACAACAGGGCTTCAGACTGGTCCACTGGGGAAAATGGTTTAGACTTGGGCAGAGTGAGACTTTCTGCTTCTGCCTCAGACTAAACTTGTGTCTTTAGGGAGAAAGGTTGTGTATATAATGAGTTGTCTCTTGTTCTAAAAGTTGCCCAAAGTAAGCCAAGCTTCATATCTGGTCAAATAAAAGATATAGAATTCTATAGAGCAGATGACTAGAGTGAGAGAGGCGAGTCTACAAGCTAGAGAAGCAGGGGAATGCTGGCTGGGTCTCTTACCAAACAGAAGCCCAGAGCACAGACAGCCTTTACCCATAGATTGATAAAGGTCTGTAATAGCTGGAAACAAGACAGCAAAGACCAACACCATCCTCATTCTAACTTGGGAGCCAGATCCTCTGGTGGCTCTGGTGATGTCAGCTTCTCTTTCACTCACAGAGCAGATAAATGCCTCTTCCTTCCAGATGGAGAACCAGGCGAAGAAGGAAAGAACTGAATCTATTCTCCTCTAAATGGCTTCCTCTTGGAATGGAATCCTTACACCAAAACAAGACAAAGAACATTCCTGTGGTCACCAGCAATGGTTTATAGTGTCCTGAGTGCTTCAGTGAGGGTTGAGAGGAGGCTCAGGGTAGGGAACAGCAGTAGCATCTGGCCTTAGAGTCAGAGCAAGCGACCTCAAGCTCTCAGCAGACCATGTCTCTCCATCTGGGAGCTCCAAAGTTTCCCATATCCCTGTGTGCAGACAAAGCTGTTCTGTCATAATTTGTTGTTCCCATTGCAGTGCTTGGGACAGTCTAGAGACTAAATTTCAAACCTGTTTATTTCCAAACAATTATGATGTGAAAGTCTGATAAGACCAAAAACTTCTGCGGTCGATATGGACACAGCGGATGTGTGTCCATCATTAGGAAATCAGAACCAAGCTAGGAGCAGTTCCAGTGGTGAGGACAGCTGTACAGAGAGGCATGCTCAATGCCTTAACTCAGGTTTGTTTCCTGGTTTCTTGTTGCTTATTGAAAGTTGAGGATTGCCATGACTACTCAAGGCAGTTGGACCTAAAAGTAAGAGTCACCATTAAGGTGTGTTTGCTTTCAAAACTGGAGAAGGCTGAACATATATCCTGTGTGCACCAGTGTAGCAGGAGAGTTAGCCTTAGTACATCTCTCCAGCTTTTGTTTCTTGGAACTGAACTTGTACCACTGGCTTCCGAGATGCTTATAAACTCTCATGTCATTTTGGGAGGGCCATGATGGTTTCTGAGATTCTGACTAGATGAATCTAGTTTCTGAGAGACTATGTCTCTCCCTAGGACTCCTTACCATCCTCTGAAAGCTTAAAATGTGTCCATAGAAACCCTCCTAATTTCTGTGTGAAAGGGTTTGAAAGGGTTTGTTACAATTGTATCCTACCAAAAATGGACAGAAGGCTCAACTACTCAGTGAGGGGGCACCTAGTATATTCCCTTGTCTTCCCAGAGACAGATTGTAAAAACATCATCCCCATTAACTGAGCGCCCACGCCAAGCTTTAACATTCTATAGTATACCATGTGGCGATGTTGAGGAGAATAATCATATGTATTATAGCCAAACTGAGATGAAAAGCAAAATATATGCCTACGTGATGTGTTGTAAAGGAGGTAACTCTTATTTATAATGTGAGATCTTACTGGAAGAATAAAACAAGACACAAATACTGTACAGAGAATGAAACCTTCACGTTTTCCCCACTCTGTCCCTTTAGCCAGCATTTGTTCTAGGAACCAGCTGCTGTACTGAGACTAAAATGTTCAAATACTCTGCGCAATGAAGCCACGGCTGCTCTGTCAGAAACAGCGCATTAAAATGGGTTCCAAGACCATTTGGCCAAGTTCTGCAGTTGACTTTCATTTCATAAGCTACCAAATCAGCTCTGGCCATCGGGAGGATTGTGAGCAGTCAGTCCACACAGTCCTTGAAGGGAAGCTAGGGAACTAGGCAGGTCCGCCATTGCTGAGCAAAGGGAAAGAGTGAAAAAAGAATGAAACCTTTTAAAAGATACAGTTTTCTTCCTCTTCCTCTTTCACATTTCAACGTTTTTCACAGGAGTCCAAATTCTAAAGGCACAAAAGGACAATGACCGTGTCCCTCCCTCTCATCCACAGTTTCCCTACAAGCAACAGTGTTAACGTTTTCTTGGGCAAACCTGCAGTATTATTCTGCATAGATCTTATAGAATCTTCCCAATTCTTTCCTAGCTATAAGAATTACACTATTTACTATACATGATGTCTCAGATCAGTTTAAATCGCATGTCTCATGTCATGGGTAGAGTTGGTAATGCTTTCTGATATTTTAAGGAACATTTTTAGCCAGGCATGGTGGTGCACACCTTTGATTCAAGTACTCAGGATGCAAAAGCAGATAGATCTTGGTGACTTTGAGGTCAGTCTGATCTATAGGGAAAGCTGCAGGCTGGCTAGGGCTATACAGCAAGACCCTACCAAATAAATAAATAAAATAAAAATTAAAAAAACATTGATGTGGAGTGGTCACATAATTAGCTCTTTTGAAAATTGATTACATAATTATTTTTTACTGGTCAGTGGGAGCTCATTTTCCTAGGGAATGTACCCCCTTTTGTATCATATGACTTGTGATCAGTTACCTTCTTTTCTGGCCTTTCCTGGTCTTGGTCTTTCCTGAATTCTGGGTGATCATTGTAGATATGACTTTCTCATTCTGAGGTTCTGCCATCAACTTCTCTGGCATCTCTCAGTTCTTCCATGATCTTGGCTTTAATGCTTGGGGTTTTCTCCATTGGAACTCATGCTGGCTGCCGTGGTTTCTATTGTTACAATGATTTATAATTTGGTCTTTAGATCCTTGGAATCTATGATCTAGGTGAGCTCTGATGAGAAGTCTAGATGAGTGGCAGATGAGGTTTGAAGAAGTGAACAAAAAGGTATAAGATGGAAAAATAATAGAAAGGTTTATTTTACTAGTTTTAAGTGCATGTATGTATGTGTGGAAGTGTGCATGCATGCACATGCGTGGAGTGGGGGGTATGGTACCAGAAGAGGCCAGAAGAGTCAGAATCTCTTAGTTCTGGAGTTACAGGTGGCTGTGAGCTGCCTGATAGGAGTTCTGAGAATTGACGTCCTACCTTTGCAAGAGCAGTATGTTCTCAAATCTGCTGAGCCACTGATCCAGCCACCCTGTCCTCCATTGATTTTATCCACAGGTCTCTAAGAGGTTAGAGGCTCTGACAAGAAGCCAACAGGGATCCAGGGGAGTGGCTCATTGGGACTGGACTTATTGAGGTGAACTTCCTGTTGACTGGACAGGGTGAGGGAGAGATACATTGTGGACCATAACTTTACTATAGGCTGTGGGCTTAAGCAATGCTCCTGCTTTCCTGCAGGGGCTACAGATTGGGGGTTTATTTACTGGCTTTGATCTCTCGTGTCCCGGTCAGCTGCTCTGGAATGGGTTGGGTTGGGGTCAGTGAAATTTAGAACAAGTGAGACACTACCACCCGCATTGGCAAGGGAGATTTAATTAGGAAAAGAGCAATGGGGTGGGACCGAATTGCAGACAACTTAGATCTGGCCTAAAAACAAATGCTGAGGCAGCAGTTATCGTAACTGTACAACACCGGCGTAAGATGCTAAGCATGGATTCAACTTTATCTTTGTCTCCGTGCCTAGGCAATGTCCCAATTTTCGATTCTGCATGAGTCACCCTTCTGTCACCCTTCCCCCACAGACGTGAGGTACACACTCAGTCAATTTCTAGACATTTCTGTTTCATTATTCCGTTGTTCTGATCACACACAGTGCCACTTTCATCATCATATGTTTTGACATTTGATGGAGAGATCTCATCACTGTCCTAGTTCCAGATCCAAAGTTAATGCTGGCAGTTAATAAACCATACATCCCAGAATCTTCAAATCCCCATTTCACTGCATACCTCAGGGAGCCCTGGCACACTCTCATATATTCTCAGGGCTGACCATAATGTCAGGAAGAGAATTGATCCCCCAAATGCTAAACGTTATCTACAGAAAAAAGTGAAAAATAAATAGGAAAGTCTTTCCAAAAGTGTGCATCAGAGGATCTTAGAAGATCAAAACAAAACTCTTTTAAAACCAAAACAAATAATCTAGCAAACACATTCATATGCACACACAAATGAATGAGCAAACATATTCATGTGCCCACACAAATGAACAAAAACCAAAATATCAAAACAAGCAAACCTTTGAAAAGAGATTCTGCTTCCAAAGCAGGGCAGCAGAGCTGGCCCTAGGAGGTCCATGGGCAATCAGAGCCCCGCCCTTCAGAAAAGACTTCATATTCCCCCCCCAACTGTTTTTGGGGGGGGGGTGGAGAGATGGATCACCAGTGGAAAGTAGACATGTGTCTGCTCAAGCCCATCTGTAAGTTTATTTCCAAGGGAGCTAACACCTGCTTCTGACCTCCATAGACACCAGGCATTCTCCTTGTACCTGGACATAAATGCAGCAACTGTGTACATAAAATAAATACATAAAAATGTAAAAATATACTTCTTATTTTACCTAATATTTTATGCCACTCTCAGAAAAACAATCTGGAAGGCCTTGGGACAAAGAGAATTTTTATAGGTAAGTTTTTTCCCCCACATTCATGTTCATTGATTCTAAAGATGGATAAACTAAGGCCACACGAACTAATATTTAGAAAATTATTTTTGACCCCACAGGTGCATCACTACATGGCGCAAGAGATAACTAAATACTATTTTTTTCTTCTACTTCTACAAGAATTCGTTGAATGGAAAGAAATTGCATATTATATGTTACACATCTATTGATGCATTCATGTCTTCATTCAGCACTTATTAAATACCTACTGTGTACCTATTTGTGACTTCTCTCTCATCAGTAAAGAAAGGCCTCTGTAGCAGCATGAAAAGACCCATAAAGTTGAGCCTCAAGGTAGCCTCTTATCTTACTCTTACCTATACCTATTGATTTGGATGCACATAGTTCTAAGAGCTACTGAAGTATGTCTAAGCCTTGCAATCTCTGTAGGAAAATCATAATCCCAGTCCTCCTGCAGCACCTGCTCATGTTCATGAAAATGGCTCTGACATAATGTACTGGCTGGTTTTGTTTCAATGTGACACAAGCTGGAGTTATCACAGAGAAAGGAGCCTCAGATAAGGGAATGTCTCCATGAGATCCAGCTGTAAGGCATTTTCTCAACTAGTGATCAAGTCAGGAGGCTCCAGCCCATCGTGGGTGGTGCCATCTCTGGGTTGGTAGACATGGGTTCTATAAGAAAGCAGGCCGAGCAAGCCAGGAGAAGCAAGCCAATAAGTAACATCCCTCCATGGCCTCTACATCAGCTCCTGCTTCCTGACCTGCTTGTGTTCCAGTCCTGACTTCCTTTGGTGATGAACAGTAATGTGGTCAGTGTAAGCTGAATAAACCCTTTCCTCTCTAACTTGCTTCTTGGCCATGATGTTTTGTGCAGAAATAGAAATTCTGACTAAGACAAATCAGTACCAGGAGTGGGGTATTCATGTGACAACCTGACCATGTTTGGGCAGGACTGTGCAAGGACTTTGGAGCTTTGAGCTAGGAGAGCCATTGGAATATTAAGAGCTCTGTGGCATATTCTGTAAGAGCTTGGGAGATAATGTTGAGAACAGTGCAGAAGATGGAGGCCTGGTTTGTGAAATTTCAGAGGGAAGATTAAAGACACTTATCAGGGCTGTTGTGAAGATTCTGTGGTTTAGGTTAGGTGGAGCTGAAGAATCAGCTGTGATTAACAAGATACCAGAACTACTAAAGCAAAACCGTTGCATTACTTGGAGTATTGATTCTGGTCAGCTGGAGCTAAAACATTAGTGGTGATTAAGAAGAGACCAGCATCATTGAGGTGAAATCTTCTGGGAAATGTTTTCTGAGAGTGCAAAGAGGCTGTGTTCCAAAGATAGCCAAGGTTGTACTTTGTGCTGTGGCTGGACTTGGTAATGTGTAAGAATCACCTATGTCCTACTGGTTTTGTAGGAATGAAGGGGTCAAAGAGAACAGCTGAGGCTCAGCACTGTGAGAGGCCATAGAAGGCCATTGGTGAAGGTGCAGCCTCAGTTGCAATTAGTGCCCCAGGACTGACAGCAGTGATTTGGAGAAGACAGTACCATGAGATGACCACCAAGAACAGCAGCGGCAGTGGAGAACAGGCAGCTGGAGCCTAGAAGACAAAGTGTGTGCTACAAAGGGTAGAGCTGGAGAAGTGACCCAAGCCCTTGGAGGAGCCCAAAAGTTCGTGAGTAGATTCCAGACTTTGGATGGCTAGAGTTTGATTTTGATTGTGACTGTGCCCTGATATCTTTCCCTCTTGAAGGAAGAAGTGGAGCCCACAGTTAAGAGACTTTGAATTTTTAAAAGAGACTGGATATTTTAAAGGAACTGAAAATTTAATATGTGGGACTCTTAAGGTTATTTAGATCTTGGGAAAGAATAAGAAACTAAGGGTTGAGGCTTCATGGAAATATGTTTGTGTGTCAAGTTGACAAAGGCTCAATTGTACTGGCTGGTTTTGTGTCAACTTGATACAGACTGGAGTTGTCACAGAGAAAGGAGCCTCAGTTGAGGAAATGCCTCTATGAGATCCAGCTGTAAGGCATTTTCTCAACTAGTGATGGGGGTGGGGGAAAGGCTGAGCAAGCCAGGGGAAGCAAGCCAGTCAGCAACATCCCTCCACGGCCTCTGCATCAGCTCCTGCTTCCTGACCTGCTTGGGTTCCAGTCCTGACTTCCTCTGGTGATGAACAGCAACGTGGAAGTGTAAGCTGAATAAACCCTTTCCTCCCCAACTTGCTTCTTGGTCATGATGTTTGTGCAGGAATAGAAACCCTGACTAGAACACATAATAATTTGACCCCAGGCTCAAAGAGACTTCAAGAACAGAAGGGGACCCTGGGGGCTGTGTCCTCTTGACAGAAAACACAGCTTCACCAGCAGCCCAATTTGCACATGGAAAAGACTCACAGGTAACATCGGAAGAGCACAGGGGAAGAACAGGGCCCTGGTTAGGCACTGTCTTTTTGGTCATAATATTCCTCCAGTATGCAGTCTCCTCGAAATGAGAAGCAGGAAGATGAAGAAGAGCAATGTCTGGTTGAGGCTGAGCACAGCCTGCCTGCCTGGCGGACCTAGCACCTAAATTCCTGATGGTTCAGAGATGATATAGTAAAAAACTTTACTATAGACAACAGATCTTACAGTGGTCAACACACTTAAGGAAAAGATACTCCCCTGGCTTTGATGCATTTCTTTGATGGGAATATACAAATGTATCCTTTAGAACATAAAACACTAAAAAAATATGTGTAGGTAAATGGCCTGGGAGTCCTGCTAGGAGCACTAACAAGTATCTGGATAGACTTTCAACTTGTAATGTGAATTTGAGGGTAGAGATGAGGGTCCCTCTCCCATACACGTGTGAACTGCACTTTGCTTAGGAAATAGCAGGAGCCAGCACAATTAGATGATTATGTTCGGTTAATCTGTCCCTCTTCTTATGGCTACATAGTTATTTGACTATATGCCCTTCATAGATAATAGCATTTAGAAGATATGGGATTTATTTTTAACTGTGGAATTTACACATGATGAAAAGCTTCAAAGTTTGCTAACTTCAACTCTTTCTCTCAGTTAAGTTAGAGTCCAGGTACCTTGGGCAAATGTCAATATTAGTGACTCTTGTGTGTCCCCATAAGCAGTTTGGTTGTTGTTGGCGCTACCGGGTGTTTTGTAATTTCAGAGAAACCAATGCATGCCCGTGGTACTGTGCTTTGCCAGTCAAAGGTGAGAAGTAGAGAGACCAACAAGCACAGAGGTTCTTAAGCTCAGTGAGTTTTAGAACCCTCTTCCCCCTCCCCCCCCCCCCCCGTCCTGGTTTTCAAGCTGTGTTTTGAAAGCCCCACCAGAAGCTTTTATGTTACTGTATTTGCACTTTGCACCACACACTTCATTCGGAAGTGGCAGCTATCTAAAAGAGCCCAAAGATTTAAATGACCTGGAAAAAAAATCCAAGATTAATTCTACTATCAGAAATCTCTGGCTCCATGGGCTAGGGAGATGGCTCAGCTCAGGGTCCTGCACAAGCATGAGTGCCTTTGTGCGATGTCAAGCAACTATGTCAAAAATCCAGGCATGGTGGCACAGGCCTGCTGTCTCAGTACTGGGAGAGGAACCGTCCTGGGACCTGCCAGCCAGCTTTTCCAGTCTAACTGGTGAGCTCCAGACGCAATGAGGGACTGAAGAGACACTGAGGGACACTGTTGAGGAGAATGGCATGGACAGTGACTGAGGAAGACGTTCATCATTGGTCTTTACCCCAGATGTGTTGGGGAAGAGAGGGAGGAAGGGAGGGAGGGAGGGAGGGAGAGAGAGAGATGAGAAGAAGAGATAGGAGAGGGAAAGGTGTGGGTGGTTCTTCAGAGATTATCAGTAGAGATTCTGAAAAATGTGACAAGTGGCTGCCAGCTCAAAGGCATTGTCCCTGGAGAAGAGGGCAGGACACAGACAGTCCTCCAGTCTTCACCCACCTTTAATCACAGGGTAGATGGCCTTCTTAAGAACCCATTTTACATGCTGGAATTCTGAGTTACATGCAATTTGAAGAAAGTCATTTCTAATTTTCTGTTAAGTCAGGCTGTTTAGAAACCACAAATTTGGAAACGGAAGAAGGGAACTGTGAACTGTGATCAAGGTGGAAGCAACTGGGATGACGACTCCACGTTTTCCCTGCATGGATATCAGCTCTGAGATCACCTGTGACCCGTTCCAGGCACTATACAAAGGACTTAGAGAAAGACCCCAACCCGAGCCAGGAGACCCCTGGAGGCCTTGGCCGATGTACTCAAGCTGACAAAAGAACAGATCAGTTACTGATTCTTCAAGAAGAGGCGTGAGATGATTCTCGGGTGGTTGTCTAAGCCTCATAAGCCCCACAAGAATTGGGAAATGTGCAATTATAACTGTACATCAAGAGGGACCAGCAGGCAGCAGAGCCCTGAGGACTCTCAAAATGACCCTGGACTCCCCAAAGCTTTGGAAACCTTAAAGTGTCTCCCAGTCTCCTCTGTGTACCAAAGCAGGGATGGCATGTCATGGGATTTCTGACTTTTCAACTGTTGGGGCACGAGGCTGTTGGGATTTATATCTGTAGATGGTACATTAATAATAAAGCTTTCATTCATAGAAACTTTTCTTAAAACCCATAAATTTTAGTTCAACGTCCTTAGCCATCGTATCCATAATCTCCGATGTGTTGTAGGCTTCTTCTCAGTCACATGACTGGTTGGTAGGGAGAAAATGTGATGCTTAATTTCACAGGCTGCTCACCAACCAGTGCATATTGAATATCTCTGTATGAGGTTCTATACGATGTCACATTTGCTGCACAGAGGTAAATATCTCAGCATGTATAGGGTTTGGGGAAGTATGGGGGCACACGTCTCATGGCAAAATGACTCAGAGAAGCTGTAAAAAAAAGTTCACAAAAAATTTACCAGAAAAAAAAATGGGGCTAATCTATGCTTTCTGAAAATGTCAACAGCAATATCTCAGGCCCCATATTCTCTTCCAGAAATTTCTACCCTTCTTAAGGGTTTGCTTTCCTCTTGAACCTGAAAGCCATGTTAGGCTCAAACAAATAGAAAGTGACAGACCTTTTGGAAACTAAGTTAGAAAAGCATCAGTTTCTTCCTTTTCAGACTCTCTCCTGCCCTTCCCCTCTATATTCCTCCCTCTTTTCTCCTACACCAACCTCTTTACCCTACCTCTCAATCTCTTGGTCTCACTTTAAATTTTGAGCTCTAGCTCTGTCTTCTGATACTCACCTGAGGAACTGAACTACCTTGTGTGAGGAAAACTTCAGACCACCTCACAAGATGGGCAGCTTGAAGAGAAGCTGAGCCCCTGGCAGGCAGCGAGCACCAGCCACCCAGTGAATGAGCCTGGCTTCTGAAGCCGTCCCTGGCTTAGAGATTGTCACCTCCGGACTCAGTCCATAACTTCTGTGCCCACATGCTTGACCCAAGGAATATATGTGCATCATAAATAGTTATTTATGCCATAAAAATGTAGAGTAACTCTGTCTGGGTCTTCACAGATGTTGTGATGAAATTGTGGACATTAGACTCTGAAGGGTACATTTTTTTCCCTTTTATCTCAGTCTCCAAAGAACATACTGACTGATCACAATATCAGTTCCTTGAACTGTGATCAGAACAGCTGTAAGCCTGTAATCCAAATACATCTACACAGAGTCCTTCATGGACTATAGTGGAGGGAGGGGGGGGAGGGAGGAAAGAAGGGAGGGAGGGAGGGAGGGAGAAAAAGGAAGGGAGAAAGACTTAGTAAGAGACACAAAATGTTAGCCCTAATTCCAGGGGAGATCCCTTTAAACATGCCTGCTACCCCAATATTCTTCCAAACTGCTAAGACAAATAGTTTTCTTTTCTTGGTTGTTGAATTGCTATCTTTTCCTCCCAAGAGCTCTAGGTAATTTGAAAGAGTTTGGAGAAGACATGATATTTGTGCCAGCAATGGAGACCATAGGCATCTTGACTGGGGAAAGGGCTCAGAAAAAGGGATGAACACGGCACAGTCAGGAGTCATCAGCTCCCAGTCCACGCTGGCTGAGAACTTTAGTCTCAGAACTTTAGTCAAAGAACTTGGAACTTACCCCTAAAATCATTGTTTCCTCAGGAAGCATAGGTTCAGAAAGGGCTTAGAGAGGGGACTGAGGGACTGAACTTCTGCAGGGTTTTCCGACAACTAAGGGAGGGCGGGGCTTGGTGGCAGGAGGCAGGAGACTGGGTGAGTAAAGCTGATTGCTGGGTGGGGAGCAGGGCCTGGATGTTAGTGGAAAGCATTGGGAGCAGGAACACACACGCTTCCCCTGGGTGGGAACCCAGATGTCAGACGCCCTTTGCTCTCAAACAAGCTCTGGCTTTGCTCTTTCAGGTCTTGCCCACTTGTGTGTTACTGTGAAGAACTGACTCCCACCCAAACATTAGTGAGCAGATGAAGGGCTTGTTAAAGATGGGGGTGGGAGACAGTATCAAGGCCTCTCATCTTCTCGCTCCCCCTTTGTGCAATGCCCCTATCCTGTGGTGTCAGTATCTGAATTCTGGCTCCTGGAGTCACTCTCCACAGCAGAGAGCAAGAAGTGCTGGGAAACTTAGTTCCCAAAGCCTGCCCCTCACCTCTGGCTTGGGCAACCCCAGGGACATCCTCAGGATCAGGCTGGACTTTGCCTGTGATCTTACTCTTCTGAAACAACTATTTCCTTCTTTCAATTTAGTTTCTCTCCTTTTCCTAGCAGTCTCCCTTGAGGGTGTCCCTATAACAAACAAAATCCTGCACACAAATCCTGGTCTAAAGTCTGCTTCAGGGAAACAGTTCTCTAGGGCAGCTGGACAGAGGTTTTTGTGGATGTCCTACGGCAAATAGCCTCAGAAATACCCATAGGCACCTGGGCGCTGCTGTTGGCTGGGATGTGTGTTCTCTTCAAATTTTTACCTCACTGGAAAAGCCCGGCTTCATTGGCTTTTCCTCCGACCCGATTCTCTCTCAGTTTCAAATTCATAGCCTTGACTTGGCAAAGCTTTTCTAAGTCAGCAATCGTCTGGATTTTCTGATCCTCGGTGCAACTAACAAAAATTCAGTAGGTGTGACTGCTTCTCCCAAAACAACTCAGGGGGTCCTCTCATAAACATGCAACTTTGGGGGTCTTTCCCTTTATTATCAGTTTTCTGCACATCACAAGCTGTGCTTCCTGAGCAGAATTAACTTTACAGTTTAACATTTCCCACGTCCCCCTTACATACCTATAGTCTGCATCCACCCACTTTACCATTATGGTCTGTCTGTCTAAAGAGGGTAGCACAAACGTTTTCGTATTTGTTCCTGACAAGCATTTCCTAAGCATTTCATGTCGCTGCACTTAGAAAGGCAGGGTGGGACAAAAATAGATGTCTTTGAGGGTGGTGGACAATCTGAGTGGCCTCCCTCAGGCCCCAGGCCTGTTGTAGTTCTGTTCGAAAGAGCTTAAGCTCTACCTCCCACAGCACGTTCCTGAACCTTTCATGGGAATCTGCTGGCTGCTGGTGCAGGCAAATGAGCATTTTCCTACACAGAGCCTCCGATGTATGTTATCATTGGTAATTTATTAGGCTCCTCCTGCAGGGAGCACACACAGCTCCTGCTATCGGTGGACTAATTAAAAACTTCCCTACCGTGTACAACTTCAATTGTGTTGAGGGGAGAAAATTCCTATGGTAATTTTTCATAGGAAAGGAGCGGTAATGATTTCTAAAAATAAAAGGAGAAAATCATGGAAGCCTTGTTTCTGTTGGTTAAGGAGACAAAAGCAGGTTCTGTGGACTTTGGTGTAATGTAGAACACTTCGCCTTTCCAGAGAATAGCTCCAACTTCTTACTTTCAGCTCTGCTATGACATGGTTCAACTGATCCAAAAACACGGATTGATATTCCTAGTTGTACAAAAAGAACCATGTTTAAAGGCAGCTTCATCCTTACTTACATATAAACTTTCAGAATCCTGATAGCCTTAGATTTGACTTTTTCTTTTAATAGATAATTATCCATCACGTGAGCCACTAATGTTCTCTGAGCTGAGACGATCCGGAGTGATTTAGGTCCTCTCAAAATTTACACTAGCTGTTGCTGGTTATCTTGGCTTGACATCTGGACTTAAAGGGTAGTTTGGGACTAGAGAGGTGGGCAAAGGTGTCTGTGGGCAAGCCCGATGACCTGAACTTGATCCTTGGGACCCACGGGGTAAAAGGAGAGACATGCCACTTGTACTTTGACCTCCTCATGTGTGCCATAGCATACACATGCACACTCACACACACATTCACACATACACACACATGCACATTCACACACATAAACACACACATGCACACTCACACATACATGCACACTCACACACATACTCATACACACACATGCACACTCACACATACATGCACACTCACACACATACTCATACACACACATGCACACTCACACACATACTCATACACACACATGCACACTCACACACATACTCATACACACACATGCACACTCACACACATACTCATACACACACATGCACACTCACACACATACTCATACACACACATGCACACTCACACACATACTCATACACACACATGCACACTCACACACATACTCATACACACATGCACACTCACACACATACTCATACACACACATGCACACTCACACACACATTCACACATACACACACATGCACACTCACACACACATGCATACTCACAGACATACACACACACATGCACACTCACACACATACACACACATACACACTCATACACACACATGCACACTCACAGACATACACACACATGCACAGTCACACACATACTCACACACACATACACACTCACACATATACTCATACACACACATGCACACTGACACACACATTCACACACACACACACACAAATACAATGTGAAAAGTAATTTATCAGGTGGCTGGTGTGAGAATGATTTCAGGTGGTGAAACAAAGGCAAGCATATGAAGTAAAAAGAATCTTCTTTTCTGCTACTATAGATGGGTGAACCTGATAGATTCAATGCCCAGGAGAGAAAAAAACAGCTCAGAGACTCTGGACTCCATCAGCACCAGAGGAACTTGGAGAGTGGGAAAGAGGTGATGCCGCAGCCAAATTCATGTTTTAGGAAGATCACACTTGGAGGCTGCTACAGTAGAGGTGGCCTTCCCTGGGGCAGGGGGGGACGCGTGGGTGGGGGCTGGGTTTGGGTTGGGAATGTTGTGAACTGGCTTTCTGTCAGCCTTCTGGAGATGGCTGCTTAGTGTTTAGACATACAGATCTAAAACAGCACTGCCGGTGTAGCCATCAAGTGTTAATTAACATAAAATGGCACGTGGACTCTGAGTTGCTCACAAGAGAACAGCATGGGTGACAGCTGATGTCACTAACCTCAGATGTGTTGCCCTTGTTCATATACATACATACATGTGATGTGATAGAAAGCGAATCTGTCTACAAACTGGGCATCAGTCCAAACGGTGCTTAGACATTTCTGAAAGCATTGTGGTAAATATTCACAGTGTTCAGTTTAATGACAGGCACCAGAAGAGGTGGAAAGGCCCTGCCTTAGTCTGTATCCAGACAATGAGAATGAGAAAGCATTGCTGACCTAGAGCTGCAGCACAAGGCTGGGAGGAAACAGCAGTGTTCACTCTAACCATAGCAACAAGCTTGGGGGTGGCTTCATGCTCAAAGCTCCCGGGTTCTTAGGAATGTTTGTTCCCACAAGCCCTTGCAACCAAGCAGCAGCAATATGACTTTATTCTGAATAGTAGACTGAATGCTTTTGGTGCTCTGAAGAAAGGGGTGTTGGTGTCGTAAAGAACACACTTATTTATTTCTTTATAAGAACAAGTAACAGGCCCTCAGTTTTTAACAAAGACAAAGTCTGCTTTTCCAGATCTCTTTTGTACATTGGCATACAATTGCTAAAGCCTCTGGTGTCCCACAGAATGTGCATGTTTTTATTTTGAGCTGTAGCCTAGAATTTATGCCAGACCCTTCTAAGATGAAGTGGAAGCCATTTCTACCTCGGGGTGCTAGAGGGAATGGAAACAGCGCTCTTGCTCCAGTAGCCGTCATGATGAAGGTGTGGGAGGCCCCAGAAGGGCACTGCCAGGTGAGCTGGAGTGACACCTGACCTCACACTCCACCCTCCTGGCATTCCTCATTTGACATGGCCTTATGAACAGAGACTAGCAGTGCCTAATGTCACTCACAATAGGGCTCCAATGTTGACAGAAAAGACTCCAGACAGCTAACTCCAGTGGCATGTTTCTCTTGAGCAGGTGACTTAAGAAGGCCACAGTGGCTGGCTTTGTGAGACCGGACACTTCTTTAAGGCACTGCAAATGTAATGATGTGAAACCATTTCTGTCCTAACCTCTGGTCCACTGTTCCCCAGGGGACAGTCAGAAACACAGTGACATGGACAACTTTGTCTTAACCTATTGACTGTTTTAGTCAAAAGTATTGTGTGATCACCAAAGTATAGATGATTTTTAAAGATTTCCATATTTCTATGTCAATTAAGATAGATTAAAATTTATCTTACAACCTCATGCTCAGGCTCTGATAAACATTTTGAGTGGAAGATGGACGGGTTTGTTCTTAGTTGCTGTAATAAAAATTGATCACCGTTTAGAACTGCTCCTTTTGTCTTTGTTAACACTGTGTGTTAGCGTTTTGTATAAGCTTTGCCCCACAGTTACCTGGCAACAGTCACATATGCCTGACTCACTATAAAAGGAGCTAATTGCCCCCTCCTCACTCTCTTGCTCTTGCTCTGGCCTTGCTCCCACTTTCTCCCCATTCCCTTGCTCCCTCTCTCTCCAAGTGCCCATGACCTACCTCTACCCCCACCCCTTCTTTCTCTGCCTCTACTACCCTCTCAACTCCCCTCCGATGCCCTGAATAAACTGGTCTTTTAGGGAGAAGGGAGGCCTCAGCATGGGTCCACAGAGGCACACCTCACCACACTTCTACCAAAACATATATTTCCCCTTTCTTTATCTTTTTATAAACACATCACTGTGTAACAGGCTTAATGGCATTTTGTGCTAGTGTTTCTTATTTTACTCAAGTGAAGGAGGAAGAAGCATCACAATGAGTTGTTTTTGTGGCGGCAGACTTTGAAGAAGAGAAACATTAAGGGGAAACAGAGACCTGCTCTCTCTGACCCTACACTCATCCTCCAGGGGTACGTTCCCAAATGTATTAGTCAACTTTGCATAACTATAAAAAAGTACCTGGGAAATTGGGCATTCCTTCTTAGAAGTAAAAGTTTGTTTGGCTGTTCTAGAGAACCCTACCTTTGAAGCTCTGATGAGAGCAGCACGTGGTGCATGGGGCATTTTGAGTTTGAAAGCAAAGCCGGAGATGAAGAGACTGTAGTCCCACAATCCTTTCTGAGGGCATGGCCCCATTGACATAAGGACCTACCCCCCAACTTGGTTCTAATTCCCCACGGTTCTACTATCAATACTACCAAACTGAGAACCAAACTGTGAACACCTGGTCCTTTGGGGACACTGTCATAGCACCTTTCCTCCCATCCCTACTCAATCCTTGTCCTCCAGGACTGGCCCAAGATGTGGAGTATATCATCCCTAAAGTGAATCCTGTCACGACTTTAGGTCTGGGAAGTGTGGAACTCCAGCTTCCACTGCTGATAGCATGAAGTTCTCCCTTAAATAAGTTCTGTCCCTGAAGAGGACCTTTGAAAGTGTGTGCAGGCATCACCAACATTAGAATCATGTGATATATGGTAACGTTTGGCATAACACTACACAAGGAAGAATTCCCATCCCAGGTTCTATCGGTGTTTGTGACAAACTCATATCGTGCCCAGGACAGAATTTTCCAAGCAGATTCTTGGTACCTCTTCACTGTCTTCATCTGCTCAATGAGTGAAGGACACTGCCCTGTGATGTCAACTATGTCAAGCATTTACCAGATTGTCTTTTGTGGCATTTGATCACCAGGCTATGAGTTTGGGGTGGGTCTGGCCCTGTACCAGTTCTGTGAGTGCAACCTAAGCTTACCAGTCCACTGATTAGTTCTTGAGTAGGTGTATGCTTATCATCTCTCAATCATAATCAAACCTTAGTTGTTGGTGTCATTAGTAGTAGTAATAGTGTTCGGTTCATATTTGTTAAACAAAACCTCTACTATCAGATCAAACATAGCCTTGGAAGACAGGAGCCCAAAGCTGAGACTCGCTGTCCTTAAGACCCTGAAAGCAATGGCAGCTTAGAGAATAATGAAGTGATGTTTACATTATCAAATCTACGGATAAACCTACACCCAGGTTCCAGAGATACCCTGAGCATGCTCACTGTGTGAGAATTAGGTTTCCTCTGTCAGGTAGGCCATGTCCACTCTCTGACAACTGAAAGAGACATACCTGACTACACTGAAACATGACACTTGTTCTCCTTACTTGACTTTAAGCTCCTCACAGCCACTTTCAAATCCTTCCAGTGTCTTCCCAGCACTAACCATTAGGTTTGACTACCACCCCAAAGGATTTGACACACGAGTAAAATGGTATCTATAAAATACATTTGTTGACTCTGTTACCTTACTCATATATGTATCTTAGTTCTCACCTATTTCTTCTCAACATCTTTGTCTTAGATCAGTATGCAGGCCAGGGCATGGCACACCCAGCTCGGGTTTCGCATTTGTCCCTATTCTAACTTTGAACTGAAGGGGTCTGTTATATTGCTCTTGTGTTCCTAATAATCTCCCCCAGAAGACTGAGTTTCTGCACTAAAACCCTTTTCAACTCCCTTGCTGATCTTTAATACACATGGCAGGTTGTTTGGGATGAGCACCATTCCCTTCTCAGC
The DNA here is from genome assembly GCF_963924665.1 of Micromys minutus. Classification (NCBI taxonomy): domain Eukaryota; kingdom Metazoa; phylum Chordata; class Mammalia; order Rodentia; family Muridae; genus Micromys; species Micromys minutus. The sequence continues at coordinate 42,038,408 of NC_137961.1, read as the reverse complement.
CCTCTCAAAGGCTGCTCTTTGCTGCTATAGGCTTGCAAGCCTGGCAGAATTTCCAGGAACTTGTACCCCAGTGCTTGAAGGGGGCCTCTGAGAGAATACAAAAAATTCTTAATTTTTAGTCAGAAGACAATCAAAGAGCACCTACTGTGTACTGAACATTTTCTCTACACTCATGTTCTTGTGGTGCTCACAGACAAGCAATTCTAATGCACCTGTAAGATGCTGTACTGTGGAGGTGTGGGCTGTATAGGAGGAAACATGGAGTTCTCAGACTGGTTAGGGTCAGGGAAACTTTAGAAAAAGTTTGGTGATGTCTAAAGGGTAAGGTAGAAGTGGTCAGGAGATGAGGAAAAAATGGCCTCCAGACAAAGGCAATGGCCAGAGCCAGCAGATCATGGTCCACACACAGGTATTTCTTGGGGAGTGGGGGGAGAATACATTGCTTGTGTGTCACAGTCTCCCTCCATAGCCTACGAGGCCCTACCTTTCTCCTCCTGCTTGGTGGGTTTCTTGATTTCACATGATATCAGGATACCAAATCATCATGTGCACAATGGTCTTAGTTTGATTTCTATTGCTTTGATAAATGTTACCACCAAAAGCAACCTGAGGAGAAAAGATTTAGTTCATCCAACTGTTGTAGCATCATGGCAAGTCAGGGCAGAACTCAAGGCAGGAACTAAAGCGGAGACCACGGAGGAACACTGCATTCTGTCTTGCTCTCGTGGCGTGCTCACTTTACTTTCCTATACATGCCGGGACCACCTGCCCATGGGTGTCACTTAACACATTGGGTTGTGCTCTTCCATAGCAATCATGAATAGAAAAATGTCCTACAGACTCATCAATATGATGGAGACTTTTTTTTCAATTGAGGTTCCTTCTTCCAAGATGACCCTAGCTGTGTCAAGTTAATAAAGGTAGCTAACATGGTGACTTAAGAGCAGTGAGGGTTTGTTGTACTCTTTCCCCTTGTCAGTATTATGATTACTTTGTGGAGAGATGCCAAGCCTTGAGTGCTATATAAACAGGTCCACCAAATGTAATACTTGGTGTCCATTGATTGGAATCATTACAAGGATGGTTCTGGCTGGTTTCATGGAGAAGGAAAACCTGAGTAGGGGACGCTAGAAGTGGCACCAGGTGGGAGCGAAGGGTATGGTAAGTTTGTCTCTGGCTCATTCATCAAGTGACAAATGGTTATCTCTACAACAGAAAGCTTTGCAAACAGGAAAGGGGCTTGGCAACCATAGAGTTATAGGGTTTATATTTTTCAATAATACTCATTGATCCTCTCAACAAAATACAGTAATGCATCATTTCCCCTTCCTCCAATGGGGCAAAATTCCTAAATTTTATTTAGGCAGAAACAGAAGACCTCCAGCCAGGCTTTCAAATCTTTCTACCAGCATCTTTCCTATGCCAGAGGACTGAGGCAGAACTCTCTGGAGCCAGAGTAGCTTTCTATATGAGTGTCTTTCTGGAAGCTTCTTTTTAATCTTCAGATTCAGACAAAGCTGTAATGGTCCTCAATGCACTTGTGCATACTAAATAGCTGGTTCTAGATTATCTGCCCTTGGATAAAAGCCTCACTCCAGAGGATATGCTATTTTATTTTATAAATAAAAATATCTGTAAAAAAGGAACATTCGTGGATTTGTGTCATTGTTTCGCAGGGGCTATGCTGAACCTCTCCGTGTTGTTTACATGTAGTAAGTAGATCCGCTGCTGGAGTGAGCACTATAAGCCGTAGTGAATTGTAAGTTTCCTTATGCCTCACATTGAGAAACACAGCTTTAGACATTGTGGGTTGGGTTATTTGGCGTGTAACCTTGACCAAAGCTTGTCCTTTTCCAAGACTCGGGGTTTTGTTTTGTTTTGTTTTGTTTTCATCTAAACTATGAAAATTTACAGACCTCCCCGGCAGAGTTAGCATGAGGATTAGGTGAACTGGTATTTAGGACGTGTCTGAGCCACGGTACACCCTCCAGAAATGCCAGTCCTTATATTGTCCCTAGGAAGATTTCTGTCAGCTTTGCTGTTCTAGAATTCTGTGATTCCAAATCCACTGACAGAGAAGGTGACCCCATGGGACATTTGCTACCTAAGGGATTTTAAGGATGAACAGAAAATGTCACTACAGGTGACACACAAGTGACGTTGGCAAATGGAGAACAAGTCTGTACAGTGAGGAGATGTGGTGTGCTTGTAGGGCTTTGGGTAGTCTGCATTTCCACTTCTAGGTCTTTCTGAAATGTGAAAATTGTAAGCCATGTGATTTTCACAGTGTCCTCTCTACTAGGCATTCTTGTCAGACATCACTGGCAGTGAGTCAGTAAGAGAGAGAGAGTCACAGCAGCTTTGTGTGCTGAGAACCTGACAGCCATCCCTGCCCCAGGCTCACCTTCAGTTTGGTAGCTGAAAAGAGTCAAATGATGCTTCCTGCCTATATTGAGATCTTTGGGTGTGTAATAATAGGCTTGGGAATTTTGTATTTAATTACAAATGACCAAGGGATGCCCAGATCACAATTCAACAGAAAACATATCATTCCAAGCATTAATTAAAAAAAATAAGCTTAGCTTTAAATATCCAGTTACTTTCTGGACAGAAAACCTTCTAATCATAAGACAGGAGAAAGGTGCTGTCAATTCAGCATGGAATGTTTACACAGGAATATTTGATTTTACAAGTCTAAGTCAGAAGACTGGACTGGGGCTCAGACACAAATGACTTTGAAAAACTAGTCTCCAGAGATTCTGGAGCCTCTGGCATACATCTGGAGTGGAACCTCTTGAGAGATTTTTGCTTCTTGAAGTTGTAGGAGGACTCTGACTTCTACATGCCATCCACATACATCTGCACATGCCATTTAAATTACACCTTGCCTCCTTCCCTGACGCTTATTTAGAAGCCTGTATGTAACTTGGAGAAGAATGAGAGAAGACAAGTTGGATCTCATGGAAGAAGGCTGCTGATCACCTGAGACATGACCATAGAAAAGCAGAAGCTGGTAATTAGGTAAACAAGCAATAGCGTGTTTACTCCCTGCCTGGGAGTAAACTTTGACTTTCTTCTATGAGCATTAAGATACTGTCTCCCTTTGGGGACTTATCTGGGAAGATGACAACAAAGAAGCCGTAATCTGGGGACATGGACAAAAGGTGAGGACCAGGCTATGTGAATTCCTAATGCACTAAGCTTTGTGGGACAGAGGTAACTTCATTCTCAGTGTGTGTGCATCATTGAATGTGCACATGTGCATACGCACACACAAACACATGTCATAGTACTCTTCTCTTACCTGGACCAGGATGGGAGCCACTGCCTATTTCCTTCTTGCTGGACTTCCATCCCATAATCACCACCTTAAGACCTTTCATTTCTCTTAACACTGGCTTCTTTAGATAGGAAATAATTCTACTACTTAAGCATCTGAATTTACCTGATACAATCCTTAAGGTTGTGTCGGAGTCTCTTTGAGTGGAATCTGGCTGGTCACAGATACTACTGGCCAGTTGTACTTCTGATCTTATCCTTTTCCAAGTTAGAAGAATAGCTGCAGTAAACATGGCGTCCCACCTGTCTGCTGGACACCTCGATGTGTGGCTCCAGAGCCTCTGAGCCCCACCTGTCAGAGCCTTCACATTTGTTTTGCTCCAGGTACTCCTTGGTCATCAGTTTTATGGAAACTACAACTGAGCCCAAATTGACACAACACAGCAGTGTTTCCTGTCTGGCATGGTGATGGGATTCCTTAGAGCTTCCTGGTTTATTTTGATGTGACAAGGGGGTCCCATATGGGGATCTTTAATGATGCTTAAAGTTTATGTTCAAAACTCTGTCCCAAGTTCATGGGGCTGGTGTGGCAGACTCAAGCACATATGTTGTGGAGAAATGGGAAAGAAAGGGAAGCAGTTTGTGCACTATGAAGAGAGCTGGAACTAGAGGCTCCACAGCGGTGAGGACAGCCTAACGTGAGAGGCCTGTGCTGCCACCTGAGGCATGGTGATGTCAGAGCCCCCATGCTGCTGTGGAGGGCTATATCTGGGTGGGTGGTCCTACTAAAGCCAGGGTCTGTGATGATGTTTGTGGCCCCATGTTACCACTGAAGCCATGTTGGTGTCTGCCGGCCACACTGAGCTGGTTCTGCCCCTTACCACCCACCTCATGGTGGTACCAGCAGTAACATGAGTTGATCTCACCTCATACCTGGGCAGCCTGGAGAGCTGGCCCTGGTGCAGGAGAACTTGCATTGATGATATGGGTGAAGAGAGCTGGCCCCAGAGGCCACAGGCTTATGAGAACAAGAACTGTCCCTGCCCCTCTCTGGGGCTGAGTGGGAGAGCTGGCTTTGGTGTCATGGGTACTGGACAGCTGGCAGGCTGACCAACTCAGCCACCACCCAGACCAGATCCAGGGCTTTGAGTTGGCCCACACCACCATTTTCCCCATCTATGAGCTTCTGGTCCTATGGACCCAAAGCCACAGGATCTCCATGACTTAGAGCAGCAAGATTTCTTAGAGTCTCTATGAGGGTTCAGTATTAGTAGCAAAGCAGAAGCCAGAGACCTTGAACTAGACCAATGACTCATTACAGTAAACATTCTCGAGTAAGGCTATTTGGGCAAAAGTGTATATTGCATGATAAACCACAGCTTCCAATGCCACACAATGAACAGGGGAGGTGAGAAAGGCAGAGGGGAATGGTACTTGTACAGGAGGCTGCAGTTGATAGAAAAGCCAACCGTTGCCCTATTTTTTATTTTTATTTTTAGTGGTGGTGGGATTACAAAGGTGGAGGGAAGATACGGAAGGACAAAAAAAAAAAAAAAAAAAAAAAAAAAAGGGGGGGTCTGGATTGGGGTGCATGATGTGAAATTCCCAGAAACTCAATGTAAAAAATTATGTTAAAACACATATACACAAAAGAAGAAAACAAAACTTGGTCCCAGGAATGGCTCTGTGGGAGGCTATATGACCTTTAAGGGACAGGCCCTATTGCAAGGTCATCGGCCATTTTGGCCATGCCTCTTCTCTCCTTTATTTTCTAGTCATGAATCGAATAGTTTTACTTTACCATGTGTTTGACAAGGCCAAAGGCAACCAGCCAACTAGTCATGGGCCTAAACCTATACTCACAAGCCAAATAAACCTTTTTGTTTATAAGCTGAGTCCCTCATGTATTTTTCTTATGCTGACAAGAAGCTGACTGTCACCATCATAAAAATATACCTAGGGATTGACGAGAGATAACACATTGCTAAGAGCCCTTGACTAAGAAGAATAGCGTTGACTGATTATTCTTTTCCTTTACTTTCCCTAAACAAATCATCCTGAGATATCTTTCAGAATTGGTCCCAAATGATAAAACATTCAACTGTAATTGGGGGCAGCCATGAGCCAGCTCAGAACTGTACTCCTCTAGGATTTGTTCTTCCTCTTTCCGCCTTTCCATCAGCCCTGCTTCCCTGACCTGTGTTCCGTACTGACACACTAGAACATTAGCTTACTCCACACTCCTTACATTAAGATACCCTGTGTTAAAATCTTCACTAAGTTTTTATGTGTACAAATTTGTGTTAGTTGCCTATTGCTATGAAAGAAACTATAGCCCATCATAATGGAGACCGAGAGTGGATTTAAAAAAAAAAATGTTGAGGAAGGATGTGAGGAGAAGGGTATATGTGATAGAAAAGTGGAAAAGAGATTGGGGTTACAAAAGGAGACTGGGGGAGGGGTGTGAGGGTGGGAAGGTGGGGGAGGGGATCTACTAAAATACACTTTTTTCAGTGATGCCGTAATATCTAGTATCTCATATGCTAACTTAAATTATAAACACACACACAAGAAATACGGATTACCTCAGTCTATGTGCATCAGACATTATGTAGCAGCTTAGCTGGATTAGCTTATCTCCGGTCTCCATGGTTGAGCTATGACAGGGCTGCTGTCATCCAGAGGCTTAGGCTGGAGCTGGAAGGTGTGCCGGGGAGAGGCTCACCCATGTTTTCCCGTGTGAGTGCTCCCTAGGCTGTTTGAATGTTCTCAGACCCAGTGATTATGAGTCATCCCACCCAGAATGGGCATTTAAGGAACAAGTAGCAAAACGTCACAGAGCTAAGTGTGTCTTGCATCCAGAGTTGCAAACTGTTACAGATGCTTCCATTCAAGTCATTTGATGCAAATCACTACTAGTTCTTACCCACCAGCCACTGGGAGGGAAGTTAGGACTGTCTTAAAGAGAGAGATTTCAAAAACTTACAACCGTATTTTTAAAACAGTACACTATATAAAGAGAATTGCTGCCTTAATCAATAAACTTGAATTTTCTAGTATACCAGATGCAAAGGCATGGGGTGATGTACAGGCACAGGTTTCATTGTTGAAGAAACGGCTGATACAGACGTTTTAATTATCATATAAGGGAAGAGGAGAATGCTTGAGCTTTGGAGGTCAGGGAGGAGTACATGGAGGAGCAGTTGTCCAAATGACTGCCGTGGAGCCAATGCTGACAATTCCCAGTCACTTTACAGAACCATGGAGGAGGCAAATCTGAGATGAGCTTTGGAAAATGTACGAAACTTTAACCAGCAGATCTTCAGTGCAGGGGAATACATCTCCCTCTGATGGAGGAAAACCAAAAGCCAAGATCGCCAGCAGGAAATATTAATTACTGTAGCCTGCAGTACTTTTGGTCCCGTGGGAGAATGTTTCATTGACATCAATGAGCTTCGGTTTCTTGTGCTTCATGATGGAGACAATGATGGAGGATGTTCTTTCTGGTAAGCTCGCTCCATCATTCACTTAGTCCTGGCTTTGCCTTGCAGGTTCTGGGGTGCTTACCAATCAAGTTTCCTGCCTCTTGGTTTGTGGATTGGTGGCTACATGACCCAGGGCAGGCTATTATACCCAATCAGATATTCTGGGATTTTACTTATAGAAGATGAAATTGAAAAATGTCTTTCTTTTGTTGCTTAGCTGCAGTTCTTTGGCCTAAGGCTGACTGCCTGGACTGTGCTCTCTGCACAAATACGAGACATTTGCATGGGAAAATGAATGCAATAAACCAATAGCTTCAGGCAAGTTCACAGGAAACTGCCCTCCCCTAGACTTCCCAGCTTCATAAACCAGAAATTCCCAATAAATTATATCACATAACTATTTTGAACTAATACTTATAACCCTTAATGATGAAATGATCACATGTGAACTTTGAATGCTAAGAATCCAATGGTATCATTATAAAGTTGCAGGTCTTGTCTACCATTGTCCCTTTAACTCAGATTGTGTGATTGATTTTCCTCAGTGACCAGCTAAAAATGTCAAGAAATTTGCTAGGTTTTCTGGTTACTACCAAATGGTATAAGAACCTCAATTCAGTCGTTAAAATGCTCAGTAGCAGATTTGGTGTGAAGCTGGTGTTTCACCCCTGCTCCAGCTTCGATGTTCTGTAGACAGGAAGGGTCATGGTCATTTCTCTCCTTTATTTTTTTCTATCAGATTGTTTCATTTTCCATCATCTTGTTACATGAACTTCTAAATCTCTGGGCTAGAGTCCAGGGAGACATGGTCAAGCTACAAGACTCACTTTGGTAAATCCACTTGGTCTCTCAGCTTAATAGATACTCAAGTGTACAAAGGGTGAGTGCTTTCACCCTTGGAGGTTCCTCACCCCTGTGGCTGATCAATCATTCCCCTTCCTTCGACAAAGATCAACCAACCTGTATTCTAGATGTTTCTTTCCCAGGCCTTGGAAGTCCAGCCACATCTTCAGCTTCCCTCTGCCTTGTAGAGATTCTTCTTGGGGACAACCAAGATAGTTCAATACTAACTTTCTCCTAGGGGAGATAATCTGAAAGATGTACACATCATTTCTGTGAGCCAGATGAGTCTTTAGTCTTCATTCTGCTGCTGCTTGGCTTTCGTATAAAATCATATCATTGTGTAGCAGAAGCACATCCTGGATCTCTGGGACTGGGATGAGTGAGAGAGGAGTCTATACTTCTGACCTGTCCCCAGTGTGGGTGTGGCAAAGAGACACTATATTGATAGCTCATTCAAAACTGTCCTACTTTCCCTGAAGACTGGGTTGCTACAAAGAGCCAGGATGGGACCCCATACTTCTCTTTGGGGAACGAAGCCATGCAGTCTTCAGTCACCCTTCAGTTACTGCCATTTTACTTTCATGGTGGAGGAAGATCTCAAAGTTCCACATCTGCTATGGTGCCTCCTTTGGAATGCACTTTTTATTGTGTTTGAATCTCTGCCGAATTTTCATTTAGCATACTGTTCCGTAGCTTGTTCCATAGTTACTGTTCAGTCACTACAAGGATCCAGGCAGATAAACAGGCAAACCAAGAAGCAAATGCAGAAATATTGTGATAGTTTGTATATGCTTGGCACTGGCAGTGGCACTGTTGTGAGTAGGTGAGGCCTTGTGGATATGGGCTTTAATATCCTTGTCCTAGATGCCTGGGAGCCAGTGTTCTACTAGCAGCCTTCAGATGAAGATGTAGAACTCTCAGCTCCTCCTGCACATGCCTTCCTGGACACTGCTATGTTCCCAACTTGATGATAATGGACTGAACCTCTGAACCTGTAAGCCAGCCCCAGTTAAATGTTGTCCTTATAAGACTTGTCTTGGTCATGGTGCATGTTCACAGCAGTAAAACCCTAGCTAAGACAAATACTAAGGTAATAGGAAAAAGCATGTTAGTTTATGAATGTCAGGTTGAGAGGACAAGAAAGTCCAAGGCTATTTAAATGGGGATTTCATCAGGGAAACTAATTGTTTGAGGCAGGGACATTGTGTTTGTCCAGGTAATTAAGGAGCAGACTCCAGCATGAGTAGAAACCATCCTGTGTAATAAAAACCTGTCTTGTTCCCATTGTGAGCATGTTTCCCTAGATTTTGAGTTTCAACTGTATCCTTTAGGTCTCTGAGATTAGTAGATCAAATATGGCATTTCACTGTTGTGAATTGTCCTGGAACTTTATGCAAGAACTCTAGGAATTCTTGCATCATCTGAAAGCCACTGAAGCAGAGATCCTTCTGCCTCTGCCTCCAGAGTGAGTGCTGGGATTAAAGATATACACCACTACATCCAACACAGAGTACTTTGTGACCTTGAGGTATATTATTAACTTTGGATGCAAAAGTTGGGATGTAAGAGATACTTTCATCATAACATTTCATCATGACAGCCCACTGTGATTACTTCTACCCATCACCAATACTGCAGGTAGTTTTCAGACATTAACTGTATTATTCATACTACTAAGCAAGAGAGTTAACAGTATACTGATGTCACTATAACTCAAAAGATTAAGTAACTTGCCCAAGGTTCATACTCAATTTTTAAACCATGAATAAACAGTTTAATATTGACTCCAAAGACAAAAATGTTAACTAGACTTCAAGGTAGGCAGATCACCAGTATGTGTTTTCTGAAAATAAGAATGACATTGCATGGGAAAGGGGGTCTGAGAAGTGTGGCTATGCAGGTAGATAAATAGGGTGCTACACAGCTTCTCTCTGTGTCCAGACTGAGCTTGCCCATATATATCATGGTAATGTTTTCTGTTGTGTCAATGAAATATGCTTAGCCTGTGAAAGTCAATGTTTAAATGGCTTAAGTGGGGGTCCCATGCTATAGTAGTTTGAATATGCTTGGCCCAGGGAGTAACACTATTAGGTGTGACCTTGCTGGAAGAAGTGTATTGCTGTGGGAGTGGGCTTTGAGGTTTTTATGTTCAAGCTTCACACAGTCCAGAAGATGCTCCTCCTCTTGCCTTCAAAATAAAGTCTTCTCCTTCTACTGCCTTTGGAGCAAAATACAGAACTTTTGGTTATTCCATCACCATGTCTGCCTGAATACTACCATGCTCTCACCATGATGAAAATTAACTGAACCTCTGAAACTGTAAGCCAGCCTCAATTAAGTGTTTTCTTTTGTAAGTGTTGCCTTGGTCATGGTGTCTCTTCACAGTAGTGGAAACCTTAACTAAAACACCTGCTGAATGTCATATGTCCTACCCCTAAAATCTGGGCCAATTCTTCTCTTCCTATTTCTACTGGGGTCTCACAGAAAACTTGAACTCTAAGTTGACTCAAAGATAAAACTCTGACACTATATTCCCAGAAAGGTATCAAAGTCCCACCAAAGATGTTCCCCTGGTGTCTCAGTCAAGATTTCTATTCCTACACAAACCATCATGACCAAGATATAAGTTGGGGAAGAAAGGATTTATTCAGCTTACACTGTTCACATTGCTATTCATCATCAAAGGAAGTCAGAACTGGAACCAAACAGGTCAGGAAGCAGGAGCTGATGCAGAGGCCATGAAGAGATGTTACTGGCTTGCATCCCTTGACTTACTCAACTTGCTTTCTTATAGAGTCCAGGTCTACAAACCCAAGGATAGCACCACCCACAATGGGCTGGGCCCTCCGGCCTTGATCACTAGTGGAGAAAATGCCTTACAGCTGGATCTCATGGAGGCATTTCTTCAACTGAGGCTCCTTCCTCTGTGATAACTCCAACTTGTATCAAGTTGACACACAAAACCAGCACCCTTTTCTACTTGACACACAAACACAACACTATTAAGCCTCAACCCTCACTTTCTTATTCATCCCCAAGACCTAAATAACCTTAAAAGTCCCACAATCTTTACAAATTTTACATATCAAAACTGTAATCCCTTTAAAATATCTAATCTCTTTTAAAAAATCAGAGCCTTTTTTTTTTTTTTTTTACAATTCAAAGACTCTTAACTGTGGGCTCCACTAAAATACTTTCTTCCTTCAAGAGGGAAAAATAGCAGGGACCAGTCACAATCAAAAGCAAAATCAAACTCTAACGACCCAATGTCTGAGATCCACTCACAAACTTCTGGGCTCCTCCAAGGGCTTGGGTCACTTCTCCATCTCTGCCCTTTGTAGCACACACCTTGTCTTCTAGGCTCCAGTGCCTGTATTCCACTGGTGCTGCTGTTCTTGGTGGTTATATCATGGTTCTGGCATCACTGCTGTCTTCTGTTACAACTAGACTTCACCAATAGCTTCTCATAGACTTTCTTCATGGTGCCAAGCCTCAACTCCTTTGCATGACACCTTTAGTCCTGGGGCATTAATTACAACTGAGGCTACACCTTCACCAATGGCCTTCTATGGCCTCTCACAGTGCTGAGCCTGAACTGCTCTTCATGACCCCTTTATTTCTTCAAAACCAGTACCACCTGTGTGACTCTTACACATTACCAAGTCCAGTCACAGAATGGGGTAGATACAACCTTGGCTATCTCTAGAACACAGCCTCTTTGCGCTCTCAGAAAACACTTCCAGAAGATTTCGCCTCAATGATGCTGGTCTCTTCTTAATCACCACTAATGTCCTAGCTCCAGCTGACCAGAATCAATACTCCAAGTAATGCAATGGTTTTGCTTTAGTAGTTCTGGTATCTTGTTAATCACAGCTGATTGATTCTTCAGCTCCACCTAACCTAAACCACAGAATCTTCACAATCAAAACAGAAACAGCCCTGATAAGTGTCTTTAATCTTCCCTCTGAAATTTCACAAGCCAGGCCTCCATCTTCTGCACTGTTCTCAACATTATCTCCCAAACTCCTACAAAATATGCCACAGAGCTCCTAATATTCCAATGGCTCTCCTAGTTCAAAGTTCCAAAGTCCTTGCACAGTCCTGCCCAAACATGGTCAGGTTGTCACATGAATACCCCACTCCTGGTACTGATTTGTCTTAGTCAGAATTTCTATTTCTGCACAAAACATTATGACCAAGAAGCAAGTTAGGGAGGAAAGGGTTTATTCAGCTTACACTTCCATATAACTGTTCATCACCAAAGGAAGTCAGGACTGGAACCCAAGCAGGTCAGGAAGCGGAGCTGATGCAGAGGCCATGGAGAAATGTTACTTACTGGCTTGCTTCCCCTGGCTTGCTCAGCTTTCTACCAGCCCAGAGATGGCACCACCCACAATGGGCTGGAGCCTCCTGACTTGATCACTAGTTGAGAAAATGCCTTACAGCTGAATCTCATGAAGGTGTTTCCTCAACTGAGGCTTCTTTCTATGATTAACTCTAGTCTGTGTCAAGTTGACACACCAAGCTGGCCAGTACACCTGGGGTGTCTCTTCAGGCAGAAACCCTTGCTGCACAGGGTTGAGAAGTCAATGACACCTTGTTGGCTTTGTGGACCAGGTCAGGTGTTCTTACAGCCCATTGCTAAGTGAGCGAAAACAGACTTCCAGCCACTGGAAGGTCTCATTAGTTAAGCACATTAATGTGTTTCTTTAAGGACAGTGAGATTCTCATAGACGGGGAGCTGCAGAGACACTGAAACCACTGACAGAGTTTTCCAGCTTTTCTTGCATACAGTTTGAGTCCCCCTTTTCTCCAAGGCTCATCTTAACAGTTTGTGTTCAATTTTTGTTGTTTGCTTGTTTTCCTGGAAATCTCTGAGAACAGGATATTTTGACTTCATAATTAAGAGTGTAAACCCAGACATAAGTATGTTAAAGGGAAAAGTGAATAAAGACAGAGGCTCAGAAAGAAATTCAGTGCGACAAGGAAGCCTGCAAAATGCCCTAAGAAAGAGTCTTATCAACAATTTCCACCCTGCAAATGCATCAAGCTGTCAGAGAGCTTAGAGCTTCCACCCTAGTGCCCTTCCCTTCACACTAGCCCTCAGAAGGTTTATTTTGTTTTGTTTTTGATATTTTATGTATTTACATTTGAAGTGTTATCCCCCTTTATGCCTCTCCCATCCACCCTCCCCCATCCCCTTACATCCATGAAGATACTCCCCTTCCCACCCACACAATCCCAACTCACCACCCTGGCATTCCCCTACACTGGGGAAATGAGCCTTCACAGGACCAAAAGCTTCTCTTCCTATTGAGGCCAGACAATGCCATATTCTGCTACATATGCACCTGGAGCCATGGGTCTCTTCATGAATACTCACTGGTTGGTGTTTTAGTTCCTGGGAGCTCTGGGGTATTTGATTGGTTGATATTGTTGTTCTTCCTATGGGGTTGTAAACCCCTTCAGCTCCTCCAGTCTTTTCTCTAACTCCTCCATTGGGATTTCCATGCTCAGTCCAAAGGTTAGCTGCAAGCATCTGCATCAGTAAGGCTCTAGGAGAGCCTCTTAGGAGACATCCATGTCAGCCTCCTGTCAGCAAGAACTTTGGAAGTGTTTACCCCTTCCCACAGCTCAACTCCATTTATTGTTGGGGGTGGAGTTCATTGCCTTCAGTACCCTAGCCTTTATACAACGCAAATCAGGCTATAGTATTTTGTGGCATGGATTTCCTCTGGCTAACTAATACAAAGGCAGAAGCCATCTGTTTGAGATGACCGGTCTAATCTGCACTTTAAAGTAAAACTCCATGATTGACTCTGGTTTTCTGCTGTGGTTATGTGGGGCCAAGACACACTGGCTCCTCAGGAGCACAGTTTGAGAAAGAGGTGTGTGTAGGGATTGTTGTAATACTGGGAGTGGTATTTAGTGTTGTTTAGCCAGCAAGCAGAGCTATAAAAATTAAAAAACTAAATAGCAATCAGTAGAGAACAGTGCCATGTGGTGGGTCATCTTCCTGTTCAAGGCATGACCCCAGTCGATGATAGAAGTATACACGACCATCAAAACTCATCTGAGAGAAGAATCCAGCCCTACAGTGAAGGTGAAGCACATGGAAGCAGGCCTCTTACTTCATTAGATATGCACTAAGCATCTGCTGCACATCTGGCTCAGGAAGGAGACACTCAACATCTCATTCAAGTCTATCTGGAGATTCTACTTGCACCTGAGACAGCACAGGAAATAACTATTGGAACATAAGTCAAAGCCAGGCATTTTGTCTCTTCTCCACCAAAGGGCGCTTTATAACCACTTGTCCAATCTGGTTAAGGAGAGAAAGAGAGAGAGAGAGAGAGAGACCCTAGAATAAGCTATTAACTGTGTGTATGTGTGTGCATGCACAGGCATACACGCACATGCCCATGCCCCCCACCCACACACACTTCTTGACATGCATTTAGGATGGGAAATTCCAGGAAGCTAGAACTATGAATGTAAAGTTTCTACTCTTTTCAGAAAGTGTCTACATAATTCACTGAGCATCCTAAGACAAATGTGAGCTATAGATGTTTGCTCTTTTAAAAAATAGTAAACAAGCACTAAAATACATTGTCAAACCTTCCCTGTACTTAATGGATTTTGGCATAGGAAAGCATTCACAATTTCTCTTGTGTGACAATTGTCTTACAAGGGTCCCTTTTCTCTTTACTTTATCTCCAGGAACTTAAGAAATTCTCTTTTTTTTCTGCATAGTCTATAAGACAGGGAGATGACTGGTGACATTTTATAGGATGTTTCAACAGCTCACAGGTTTAGGAAGTGATGATGTAAGAGAATCATATGAAGCCACTGAAATTCTCCCTGGTAGAATTTTGCCAACATTTTGTTTTCTGTGATTCTACAGAAATAATATGAAACAAAACTTAGAATTTCCCTCCATTTTTGAGAAGTTGTTAGTTATGCCTATCTAAATGTTATCATATCCAAAATATTTTCTTCGTGCTTTGGGGTTAGAAGGAAGTAAGAGAATGACTCCTCGTCGCTTTTGAAAAGCCCTGTGGTTGTAGGAAAATTCCCAGGTAAGCCAAGTCTTGAAGATACCATAGAAGGGAGTGTTTGTAGGGAATCGGAGGAACTGGATCCCATGTTAGTAACAGAGATTTTGGAGGTACTAAATCAGTGAGCCAAATGCTGTCACACTGCTTCCCATCCTTGAGAACACTGGGTGGAGCTGAACAATGAAGAGAGCTGTACTCAAGGGTGTTCATGCGGTCCTTAACCACATGTGGCACAGTGAAGAGAGCTATACTCAAAGGGTGTTCATGAGGTCCTTAACCACGTGTGGCACAGTGAAGAGAGCTGTACTCAAGGGTGTTCATGCGGTCCTTAACCACATGTGGCACAGACAAACTTTCCCAGGCTCTTCTGAGGTCAGTTCTAGGGATCACTGAGGTCCTTGAAGATGTTTTTGTCTCCTATTTTTCCAAGCACAATCTCTGCCACAAAGCACTCACTGTCCTCCATCTGACTTCCTACCTGGCTTTTTCTGCATTAGGAATCTCTTTGTTAGCAGAAAGAAAAACCACAGGGACAGCTGAAGCCCAGCCTGAGCTTGGGACAGCCAGTCCTGCAGCCCTGGGCAACTTAGGAAACAGACCATGTTCTTCTTTGCCTTTTGTTCAGTAAACATTAGCTTAATAAAGAAATAGTATTCTTTCTGTCTCTCTCTCTCTCTCTCTCTCCCTCTCTCTCTCTCTGTTTCTCTCTATTTATTAGATACTCTGTATTTACATTTGAGATGCTATCCCTTAACCTCTCCCTGCTCCCATCCTCCCTTCCCTTCTATTTGCCTTCACAAAGGTGCACTCCCTCCTGATCACCCTCTCCACCCCATTGCCTTGGCATTCCCCTAACAAAGGCTCTTCTCACATTGATGCCAGACACTGTTATCTTCAGCTACATATGCAACTGGATCAATAGGACTCTCAAAAGTGTGCGCAAAGGTTGGTGTTTTACTCAATGGGAGTTTTGGAGGGTTTGTTTGGTTGATAATGTTATCTTCCCATGAGGTCGCAACCCCTTTCAGCTCCTTAGGTCCTTTCTTTAGCAACTTCATTGGGGTCCCCATGTTTAGACTGATGGTTACCTGCAAGCATGCTCATCTATATGACTCTAGCATATAGATGTATCTATATGACTCTAGCATAGTCCCTGAGGGGGCATCTCTGTCTGGTTCCTGACAGTAAGTAATTCTTGGGATCAGCTATAGTGCTTGGATTTGGTGACTGCATATGTGGTGGATCCCAAGGTGAGGCAGCTTCTGAGCGATCTTTTCTTCAATCCCTGTTCCGCTATTTGACCTTGAATTTCCTCCCATGAGAGTTTTGTTCTCCCTTTTAAGAAGGACTAAGGCATCCCCATTTTTGCCTTCCATCTTTTTGAGCTTCATAATGTCTGTGAATTGTTTCTTGGGTATTGGGCATTCAGAACTCTCTGGGGCTAGTATCTGCTTATCAGTGAGTGCATACCATGTGTGTTCTTTTGTGACTGGGTTACCTCACTCAGGATGATAGTCTCTAGTTCAACCCATTTACCTATGAATTTTCATGAAGTCGTTGATTCTAATAGCTGAGTAGTACTTCATTGTGTAAATGTACCACATTTTCTTTATCCATTTATCTGTTGATGGACATCTGGGTTCTTTCCAGCTTCTGGCTATTATAAACAGAGCTGCTATGAACATTGTGGTGCATGTGTCTTTGTTGTATGTTGGAGCGTCTCTGGGTTAAATGCACAGAACTGGAATAACTGGGTCTTCAGGTAGTACTATGTCCAATTTTCTGAGGAACTGCCAGACTGATTTCCAGAGTGGTTGTATCAGTTTACAACCCCACCAACAGTGGAGGAGTGTTCCTCTTTCTCCACATCCTCACCAACACTTGCTGTCATCTGAGTTTTTGATCTTAGCCATTCTGACTGGTGTGAGATGAAAACTCAGGGTTGTTTTGATTTGCATTTCTCTGATGACTAGGGATGTTGAGCATTTCTTTAGGTGCTTCTCAGCCATTCTATAAGGAAATAGCTGAGGGAGGTCCCCATCCACTCCCACCCCTAGAACTTCACACAAGAATTCTCTGTAAATGGAAAAGCACCCGTTGGAAAGGTTGAGTGATTTGAAAGGTTGAGATTTTTAGTGAAGATCCTGAGTGGTTATCCTTATTTTTATCTGATTATAAAAATCATCTCTAAAACTGCTTCAATAACATTCAACTCCCTGTTTAATAAGTGGCTATATATAAACAGGCCTGAAATAGGGACATGTGAAACCCTGAAAATATACACAAAATGTGTGTGTGTGTGTGTGTGTGTGTGTGTGTGTATTTTACAGGGGGAAAAAGCTACATCTTCCATTGAATTCTTAAAGGAGAATTTACATCCCAACACACCTTCTACCACCAAAGTTCAAGACCAATGGCATAAAAAGACTGAATCATGGGTATATTTATTTTCATTTTGTTCCCCATTTATTTTATCTGATGTGGAAAAAAAAGTTGAGTCTGATTAACAATAATAGTTTTATAAATATTGCAGTCCTCTGGGCCTTTTTTTTTTAACTCTTCTCAGATGGGCAGAGCTGTGGAGTTACATCACAATGACACAGACGCAGGGCTGTGTGTGATGAGATGATCATCTCTGGCACAGGGATGACAGGTTCATGCTTGCCCCTGGCTTCATCAGCATGTGTCAGCAGGAACATGCAGCCAGGACTTCAGAGCGAACTGGTGAGACTGCTTATTAGAGAGACACGGGAAGCTCCCACAAATGCTTCACCGTTAGAACTGTGTAGCCCAGCCTTCCCCTGAAGTGTGTGTGTGTGTGTGTGTGTGTGTGTGTGTGTGTGTTCACATGCTCACTTACACCTATGTCTTCCTTAGTTTCTCCCATTTACTTTTCCGAGTCTATTTCTCTGTGAACCAAGAGCTCACTAGACTTGGCCAACAGACACCTGGGGTCAGCCTGCATCTGAGTCCTCATTATGTCTCTTTTCCTGCCCTTTTTTTTTTTTTTTTTTTTTTTTTTTTTTTTTTTTTTGAGTGCTTGTCCTCCCAGCCCCTCCCTTGGATCTGTATATGTTCATATCTCTTACTTTTTCTCTAAAGCAGCAGAATCCAAAATGACTGTAGTTTTCAATGCCCCATTTGTCTCACCCAAATACTGGGAAAAGAGATCACCTTGGCTCTTGGGCCCTTCCAGTGTAGCTGAGCTCACTCCTCCCAGCCTAGTGTCTCCATCTAATGAATGGACGCCATTGCTGAAGGTCAGAGGAGAAAAACTGCAGGATTTCAGTTTATACACAGGGTTTCTCCGAGCTGAGATGAGAAACAGAAGAACGAAGAACTGATTCTTTTAGTAAGCCAGAAAGGAGAGCACTGAGTAAAAACTGTGGCTGTGAGGCTGGAAAAACCCAGAGGATCACTCCAGCCTTTGCTTGGTGGATAGATATGGAGGTTTGAATTAGGCTTGTCCCCGTAGGCTTGCACATTTAAACACTTGACCCCTGGTTGGTGGTGCTATTTGTGGGAAGGTAGGGCCTTGCTGGAAGCAATATGGGAGTGGGCTTTGAGAGTTTGTGTCCTCTCTTTATTTGTTGGTTGCTCTTTCTGCTTCATATTTGCTGTTGAAGAGGTAATCTTTAAGCTTTCTGCTCCCAATACCCACTGCTATGCCTCCCCCATCATTAGGATCTCTTCCTCTCTCTCTGTCTCTGTCTCTCTGTCTCTCTGTCTCTCTGTCTCTCTGTCTCTCTGTCTCTCTCTCTCTCTCTCTCTCTCTGTAAATACTCTTTCTTCTATAAACTGCCTTGGTGGTATTTGATCACAGCAACAGAAAGTAACTAATACACAGAAGGAAACTTTTAAGGACAAATTAATGAGACCCATCTGGGATTTGTTGGCCTACTCTATCACGTAGGTGCTGAGAGTCAAATCAGGGTCTTCTGGAAAAGCAGCAAGTGCTTCTAACCACTGAACCATCTTACTAACTCCTAGAGACATTTTAAATTTTTAATTGATGTGGGAAGATCCAGCGCAGTGTGGGCAGCACCATCCCCTAGGCAGGGGGTCCTGAACTGTGTGAGAGTGGAGAAGTCTAGCTAAGGGCAAGTGAGTGAGCAAGCAAGCGTGTACGTACTTATTTCCCTGATGTTGACTGTGGCTAGCTGTATGTAGTTCCTTTCTTGACTCCCTTATAATGATAGATTCCACTGAGATTCTAAGTTGAAATAAATCCCTTTCTTTCCTAGGTTGTTTTTTACCAGGGTGTTTTTTATCAAGGCAACAGAGATAAAATTAGAACAGTTAGAATCCAGGTGTACAGTTTCACATGAGTCTGAAGCTGTAAGTAGAGGGTTTATCTGGAGATAAAACTTATGAGTCAGCATAATACAAGTTTGAAATTGGAGAAAGAGAAATTCTAAGAGCAGACCAGACCATAATGCCAAATAGCTCAGGTATTTGAGGCCTGGTACTCAGCAACACACAAAAAAAAATTATCATAACTAAAATTATAAGTGTTCAGCAAATTGTTACTTTGTAATAGCTTTGTCTTTGGCTCTTTTCCATATGACAAGCTCCTCTTTACATTGATATATAAATATGTAGGTCACACCTTAAGAGTAGTTTATCACTATGCCTGACTATCACATGCACACTAATACTATTGTTGTTATTGTTGTGTTTTATTTTAAAAACTCCTTTGAGAAAATTATTTCCTATTCCAGCAGTGGTTATCAATCTAATCCTAAGCAGGATCTTTGCAGATCTGCTCTCCTTGCCTTTGTCCTCTTCCCTGAAGTTATGTTAATTATAGGAAACATATAAACCTATAAAACTGAAGAAGACAGATCATATCAACAGAAGAAAAATGACTACTGGTAGCAAAGAGACACACCGGATGATGGGTGAAGCCAAGGAGGCTGTGTACACTATTGTGTCCTAGACACATGTGCCAGGTGTCCACACAGAAACCAACTGCAGGTGCCTTCATTCCATATGAGATTGCTTCAGTGGCGTTTTTGGAGAGATGTTGAAAGTTAAATATGTCTATAATCTACACACAGCTTAGTACAAAAGCAGGTACTATATTTGTGACTTTATATCTGGCTAAAGTATGTGCTTATTAAGTGTGTAAATTAGGTAAAAATGCTAATAGGACTATAGAGAATGAATTAACTAGTCCTATTTGCAAAGAAACTTACACAAAATGATTTTTATTAGTCATTAAGACCAGGCTACTTAAGAGTTTCATTCAATTGCCTTATAAGTAGACAGAAGAAAAGAAAAGATTGAGTTGATATGTATAAAGTGGACACAGGGATTAGGAGCACAAATAGCAAAAAAGCAAAGCCAAAGCAAAGTGAAGACCTATGGCTGACTACGTGCACATACGTTCAGACATATAATCAGAAGGCTCTTATCCCTCACCATACGTAGGCATTAGAGTGCTGGCTGTCCCTTAGGAGATGATTTGCAAAGGACAGGTCTGTTCTCATTCCCTCCCTTTGGCTGGGCCACTGGTGGTCACATCTCAGGGCCCCAACGTCATCTGACTCCCTGTCTTTGGGTTTGTGAGAAGCAAACTGCACACAAAGGCAATTTGCCTCCCTGTATGAATTTTACAAAAGGAACGACTCTCTGGCATGCTGACATGAGTGTCTCACTTTGATTAGCTCTTTTGTCTTTCTGTGTAATTAATGAAATAGTGTTGTAGCTTATTTGCCAGTCCCTTATGAGATGCCTAATTCAAACAGCTTGCTTTTCCTATGTAAATGCTAATCTCTTTTCTAAATTTATTTTTTCCATTAATTTATTTATTCACTTTACATCCTGATCACAGCCCCCTCTCCTCTCAGTCACCTCTCACACAGCATCTTCCCCCCTCCCCCTTTCTTTCTCCTCTGAACAGGGGGAAGACCCCCAGATACCAACCTACTGTGACACATCAAGTCACTGCAGGACTAGGGACATCCTCTCCCACTGAGACCAGACAAGGCAGCTCAGCTAGGGGAACAGGACCCACAGGCAGGCAGCAGAGTTGGACAGCCCCCACTACAGCTATTGAGGGACCCACATGAAGACCAGGCTGCACATCTACTCCTTATGTATGTGCTGGTGAGGACTTAGGTCCAGCTCTTTGGTTGGTGGTTCAGTCTCTGGAGTTCCCAAAGGTCCAGGTTAGTTGACTCTGTTGATTTTCCTGTGGGGCCCCTGTCCTCTTCAGGTCTCTCAATCCTTCTCAGCTCTTCCACAGACTCCCTGAGCTCCATCCAATTTTGGCTGTGGGTCTCTGCATCTCTTTTAGATACCCGCACTACAACCTGGAGACCCAAAGAAACTAAACAAGGAGGGTCCAAAAGAGGATGCTTGAATCTGTTCCAGAAGAGAGAAATATTGGAGGGACTGAAGGGTAGAAGGGGGGACAGGGTAGGGGGCAGGGATCCGGTGTGGAGAAAACTGGGGAGAGAGCCTGGAGAGTGAATGAAAATCAGGGTGGGGGCATCTCTAGGACAAGCCAGAGACTTGGGAGTCTCCAGGGCATCTAGCAGATAGTCCTAGCAGTGGTGGATAGTGTCTACCTCCTGTGGCCAGGCAGGACTCTCAGTGGAGGGATAAGGACAGGAACCCACCCGTAAAAACTTTGACTCAAAATGTGTCCTGCCTACAAGAAGTGCAGGGACAAAGATGGAGCAGAGACTGAGGGAACAGCCACCAGTTACTCGGTCAACCTGAGTCCCTCCCCATGGGCGAGAACCAGTCGCTGACACTATTGATCACGGTCTCCTTTGCTTGCAGACGGGAGCATCGCATCTTCTGAGAGGCTCCACCCAATAGCTGACCAAAGCCAATCGCTTAAGAAAGACAAACAGCAGAAGCGCTGTGCTCAGAAAGCCCCACCAGAGCTGCAGCTCACCTCCGGGAGGGGTCTGTTTAGTTCTGTTTGGTTCTGTTTCAAAAAATGCTACGTATGGTTTCTCAGATCTTATTCTCTTGTTTCTTGTTGCAGGCTAATTGCCAAGAATTTCACTAAATTGCCTGTAACTCATTTGTCCTTAAACTGGACAAGGGGCCTTGTGAGGCTTACCCAGAATGCACTGGAAAATTCCTAACTCGGCCTTCCCCTGGAGACCCTGCCTTGGTAGACCTAGGAGGGAACCACAGGCTGCACTGTTGGCATTATCTGATCTGATACAGATAGACAACTGACAGCAATGAGTGCTTTAGATCGCAGTGCTCTAGGGAGGAGTATCTTCCCTTCCTGAGAGCCGTGAGCTCTTCTGTTGACCCAGAAACTTTGATGGCCTCAAAGGATGAGAAGTTGGAGAAAATGAAGCCACTGGGGACCAATGCTGGAGAGGAAAGCTCCCAGGGCACAATCAACACCTGGTCTGTCCTTCCTGCTACAGGCATTTTTGCAGCCATGAGAATGGAGGAGGTCCTGAGAGAGAAAGGGGTCAAAGACATAGCAGTGGCCCTAGAAAGAGCTGGAAGACTTTCTGTAGAAAGGTAAGCCTAGTACCATCTCTCATCGTGGAGTGAGACAGTCTAGCCTGCCTGACATATTAACTGCCTTGCACAGATGCACTGTGAGGGTTTAATTTGTCCCGAGAGCTATCTCAAATCATCACGGCACTGCGTTGTAGATGTGTACGTAGGGTTCTTTCTCTTGTCGTAGAGACTGACATAGTGATGCGTCTCTTCCATAGCTAGTGCAGGCACTCAGTACTGACAGAGTCTAATCCAGAGAAACGTGGACACTAGATCTGGGGTTATCGCAGTCTGTCTGGGTTCTTCCGTAATTTTAAGATACAGAATCTGAGTTAGAGGAATGAGTCACCAGAATGTGTCTTAGGGCAAAAGTGAGGACTGAAAGTAGGTCTCCTGGTGTCAGTGTCCAGTGCTCACTGCCCAGAGTCCCAAGAGCCTCTGAATCAGCAGAGCAGCTTAGACATGACAGACTGACAACTTCTTAGGAGTATGAGTAACAGACGGCTGCTTTGCATTTGTTCTTGCCCAATTAACTCCAGATAATTCTTCGTTCTCTTATACAACCTGTTTGTAAATGTGTGTGTGTGTGTGTGTATCTGTCTGTGTTTGTCTGTGTCTGTGTACATGTGCCTGTGTCTCTGTTTGTGTGTATGTGCCTGACTGTATCTGTATTTGTGTCTGTGTCTGTCTGTGTGTGTGTGCCTGTGTCTA
The DNA here is from genome assembly GCF_963924665.1 of Micromys minutus. Classification (NCBI taxonomy): domain Eukaryota; kingdom Metazoa; phylum Chordata; class Mammalia; order Rodentia; family Muridae; genus Micromys; species Micromys minutus. Next base: position 42,015,547 of record NC_137961.1, on the reverse strand, counting down.
CATGTGTGTACATGTGTGTGTATCTGTGTCTGTATGTGTGCATGTGCCTGTGTGTGTACATGTGTATGTCTATCTGTGTCTGTGCCTGCGTCTGTTTATCTGTGTGTGTCTGTCTGTATCTGTGCCTGTATCTGTGTCTGTATCTGTGTCTGTCTATGTGTGTGTGCCTGTGTGTACATGTGTGTGTGTATCTGTGTCTGTCTATGTGCATGTGCCTGTGTGTGTACATGTGTGTATCTGTGTCTGTGTGCCTGTGTGTGTACACATGTGTGTGTATCTGTGTCTGTGCCTGTGTCTATTTATCTGTCTGCCTGTATTTGTGTCTGTATCTGTGTCTTTGTCTATGTGTCTGTGCCTGTGCCTGTGTGTTTGTGACTGTGCATGTGTCTATGTGTGCCTGTGTCTGTCTGTGTCTGTCTCTGTGTCTGTCTGTTTTCTGTTGTTATTCTTACCAGTAATCCTTACTAGGCAGTGTTTCTCCTAAACTAAGTACAATTACCATCTGGTGATTTAAAGATAGCACTGAATTTCCGACAAAAGCTTCGTATGTAGGCCAGGTGGACTGGAAAATTCTCATGACTTGGAAGAGAAGTTTCTGGATCATGGTGCCTAATACTTTCTGCTGCGAGTAAGGCAAACAAAATAATACATTCTAGGTTCCTCACAGTAGCCTAGGGAGTAAGGAAGAGTCCCTTGTCCACACAGAATCTGCAAGAATATGTCCTTACTGCACACTCTTGAGGGAGAAGCTAGGAAGCATCGGGACTCCTGAGGCTAGCCAAGTGTCAGACACGCAGCAGTGCCACACCCATAAGGGGATCCTCCCTTATTCCTCCCCAGGTGCTACACACTGACTTGGTTCCCCACACAAAGAAGGCTCCCTTCATCAATATGTGCCTGTGTGTGTGTGTGAGTATGTGTGTGTGTGTGTGTGTGTGTGTTTCTGTGTCTTAGACACTGTTCTGTTGCTGTGAAGAGACACCATAACCAAGACAATTTTTTTTAATTTATTTTTTGTTTTGTTTTCTTTGTTTTTCCAAAACAGAGTTTCTTTATGTAACCCTGGCCATCCTGGAACTAGTTCTGTAGACCAGGCTGGCCTTGAAATCATAGCAATCCCCCTGTCTCTGCCTCCTGAGTACTGAGTACCGCCAGGCCCAAGACAATGTTTATAAAGGAAAGCATTTAAGTGGGGTCAGCTTACAGTTTCATAGGCTTAGTCTGCCATAATCATGGCAGTAGATGAGAATTACATAATGAGCCACAGGTAGAGGGGGAAGAGAAGAAAGGAGGGAGGGAAGGAGGAAGGAGAGAGAGGGATCGAGGGAGGGAGGGAGGGGGAGAGAGAGAGAGAGAGAGAGAGAGAGAGAGAGAGAGAGAGAGAGAGAGAGAGACTGGGCCTAGTATGAGCTTTTGAAACCTCAAGACCCACCTCCAATGATACACTTCCTCCAACAAAGTCACACCTCCTAATCCCTGTAATTTTCTCTCAAGCAGTTCCACTCCCTGGTGAATAAGCATTCAAATAAATGAGGCTTTAGGACCATTCTTACTCAGACCACTTTAAAATACCAGCGTAATAAACCAGCATCTTGATTCAGTCAAGTTCAGAGAACAGTCCCATGGCTTCTAGCTCATGGGGGATGCCTACTCATTGTGCTGAGCTGCATGATTCTGCACCATTTCTGGTTCAACATCTCCTACTCAGAATGCTTTTATGGCCAGAGAGAATTTCATAGTGGGCAGCCAAAGTGAGGGTCTCCTGCCAGGATTAGAGGAATACACAGGACCTTAGTCTTCTCTATTCACAGTATATATTGGTGTGAGGCTGTGTCGGAGAAGAGCTTGGCACATGTCAGGACCATTGCAATTAGCTGGATGGAGATGGGAATGGGCCAGCGCTGTGAAGGTGTGGATAGCAAGAGTTCCAAGGTGCCAGGTTCTTTATTATCCCATCTATCTATCTATCTATCTATCTATCTATCTATCTATCTATCTATCTATCTATCATCTATCTTTCCCAGGAGAAATAAGGACAGGAAGAGCAGCAGATGGAGCTGGGTTCTTATCCTGGGGTCTGTAAATGTGCTTCCGAAAGGAATGGTTCCTGACGCCTTTGGAACCTGTACAGAATTAGATGAGTTTGTGTCTCTGTGTGTTTCAGAACTGAAAATCTTTACTCTCAAAGGAGTCCATGACCCAAACATGCCAAGAACAACCACTGTAAAGATCAAATCCACTTTCACTTCTGGAGAAGGAATTTTTTTTAAATCTCATTTTGGAAGAGAAGAGTCTGCCACAACTGTCATTCTCTCTTAGCAACCTTCTTGCTCATTTTAAAAGAATGTGCTCCTTTAGAGAGCAGGCTCACAAGGAAAGCCTAACTTCTTTAATAATGAGTATGTGTCTGTGTCATAAATGGAGTTCTACAGGAAACAGACATTTGACTTTTCCAAAGCTCAAGGCCATTTCTACTGTGAGCTATGTTCTATGTACTGTATTCATGCAGCAGACTTAATATTGTCTCGGCTTTAGCCTAGTCTTAGGGACCTTCCCTTCTCTCCTTCCTCCTCTTCTCCCTCCTCCTCCTCTCCCTTCTCTTGTTCCATTCTCTCTCTCTGTCTCTCTGTGTCTCTGTCTTTGTCTGTCTCGCCCCCATCTCTCTCTGAGATAGGGCCTCATGTACCCAAGGCTGTCCTGAACTATCCACACAGCTGAGGATAACCCTGAAGTCTTTTGGCCTCTATCTCACCGGTGCTGGGATTGTAGGCACAGAGCGCCACGCTGGTTTAACCAGTGCTAGAGCCTGACCTCAGCAGTTCCTGTATGCACTCTATCGACTGAGCTATACCTGAAGCTGATGTTTCTGCCCTTGGATGTTTGTGTCTGACTTCTGAGACTTACTTAGGTCTGGGGCACCTGTCTTGAATCAAGGAGATGGATACAGTTGGGGATATCCTGAGAATCACCCTTCATCTTGCTGGATCTTTGGATCTGGGACCACCCTGTTACCACTAGGCTGTCTGCTTCTTATCCTGGCCTGACCAGCTATTGCGCTCACAATGCCTCTGGCGCTACGCATGGCTTTGCAGTGTAGCTGGCTTTCTTGCCTAGAAGTTTTAATCTAGGAAAGAAATGCAGGCAAGTTTTTCTCTTTCAGGTCCAAGCTGCCAAATTTTTAGTTTATTTTCTGAAGTGAAAATTTTCACTTTGTGCAACACTTTCTGACTTGAAATGTCAATTTCAATTCATGTTGGGGAAAACAACACTATATATTAATTAAAACATGTCCATGGTTCAGTACTGTTCCGAAGGCCACCAGTTTTCAGCCTCCACCATAAAAGCTTAAACTTAGGAAGGCAAATCTGAGAAGCCACCTTTCCCAGACTTTCAAATGCATCTTTCCTCTCCCCCAGGTAATAAGCACAAAGTTGCCTACTTACCTGAGTGGGGAAGGGGGCCATGGGATACGAGTGGAGATGAAATATGAGCCAATATTTATAAGGTATGCTTTCATACCTAGAAGCAAGTTTCTAAGGACAGGTTCTATCTTTTAAAATAACTTACTTTCACATCCAGATAAAAACAGGGCATGTTTTCAATAAAGCAAATGTGCATACCAAATGCTCAATGGAATTCTAGAACTTTCCACAAGATATCTTCCATAATCTTTTAATCCAGTTCCTGAGACAAGTGAAGCCCTGAGAGGTGGGTATTCTAGAATCTAAGCAGCCTCCTGGGCAGTTGACAGTCCCTCAGCCTCTTCTGTCTTGTGCTCATTTCTAGGCACACAGAAAGGGCAGGGCAGTGTGCTGATTAGGGCAGGAACTTTGGTGAGAGTGAGGTACAGGACTAAAAGACACAAAGGGCTACAGTGTCTAAAGAATCCTGTCAGAGAGGGCCAAAGGCAATAGAAAGGAACAACCCTTTGGTATACAGATCATAAATCAGGAAAATCAGGCCAAGCCAATGTCTTCAGGCATCAGTTATGGTACAGTGCCTGCTCTGCAGAGAGCTTGAGGGCCCTGAAGGGTGCAGCCAAGGCTGCCAGGATGCCCTATGTGTTGGATAGAAGACCTGTTTCTGAGACACTGGGAGATCTTCTCAAAATATAACTTGTCACACTGTGAAGAGGCATGTGTGCTGTAAAGGATGGAACATGGAGGACAGTCTATACCAAATATAGATGGGAGCTGTGAGATGCTGAGGAAGTATTGATGCCAGATGCCCAAGCCTGACATTCTTACTGCATTCCTGGACCCATGGAAACGTGGGAATATAAATTACTCCAGGTTATCCTCTGATCACCAGGCTAGGGCTTTGCCCATGCACATACACATACATTCTCTCTCTCTCTCTCTCTCTCTCTCTCTCTCTCTCTCTCTCTCTCTCTCTCTCTCTCTCTCTCTCACACACACACACACACACACACACACACACACACACACACACACACACATACACACACACATACACACACACATACACACACACCATGCACATACACATTTACACAATAATAATAAAGTTAAGACTTTTTAAATATAGGAGAACAAGGCAAACACTAAGAAGCTGTTTTCCAAATGGCTGAATTCAGATCAATACTCTTTTTCTTCATTTATGGGCTTACAATGGTTCTATTGTTGGTGCTCAGGAGTACCAGGTTGAAGCATGGCTTGAAGAGACAGCTTCTTAGATTTCTGGTCTTACAGCTCCTGCATCTGCCTTCAGGTGTTGGGATCGGAGCTGGGAGAGGAGAGGAAGATCCTGAAGGACATGTCACAATATGCTGCCTTCCTCCACAGCTTCGGGCAGCCGATATCACCCCAGTGTCTGCGGATGCTCAACTGTGGGGCCGATATCTGACATGTTATTGCAGCCATTCTGACCTGGCCACTGTGACCCAGCTACTATGGAGCCACAAATATTTTGCTGCAGTTCGAATCAGAATTTTACCTCAAGAAAAACTTAATAATAGAAAAGATGAACATTTTCACCCTATCTCCGAGCCCTGCCATGAAGGTGCCATGGGGGATACAGGGGCACACGGCGCATCCAGAGGTTGGCAGTACACCAGGAGGCTAACTTGGGCTACGGGCTGCAATGCTAAAATTAAATTCAAATGCATTAAAATACGGTTCCTATTAACTCCAGTTTCCACAAGCAACCAGTTATGTAACCAGAAAAGTACAAATTCACCTGCTCTTCCTGGGGGAGATAGCACTATCAGACTGAAAGGAAAAGAGAAAGGAGGGGAAGGGAAGAAAGGGGGAAGGAAATGGTGCTAAAGGAAAAGTGTGTTTCTGAGTTATGGCAGAAAAGTAGAGTGGTGAGCTCTGGATCTTAGGTAGGATGCTGAGGCACACCTTCTTAGCACGTGTGGGAAAGAACTACTTTCTCCTTGTCTCCTCCTCAGCTCATCTGGTCATGTTGCAGCAAAGGAAATGACTCTGCTGTGTCTCCCCCTTAAACTGGTTTTCCTCCTTCCTTCCCTTCCAACCAGAGCTGTTTTTAGTGCAGAAATAACCAGGCTGTGTCCTTCCCAATCTGTCTGTTTCTCAGATGCTGCTGAGTGGAGGAAACCCTGGGAGGCCACCTAGAAAACAGAATCCATCTTAGAAGTGGGGTGCGGCTGAGATACTTGTGTTTTCAGTACCATGCCAACTGCTACATTTAATAAGTTCTGTGGTACATTTTAAATATAAACTAGCATAGTATTGTGTTTTATTAATAAAAGACAGGGTTCTTTCACACAGCTATGAAACAAATATTAGATTGGTATTGTAAATGTGCATTTTCCTGAGCACTTGAGTGTACCCGCACATGCCACAGGGACATTCCCTAATTAAGAGTGAGATGGTGACAATGTCAGCATGAGAGTCGGTGCTGGGCCTGCCCTAGGATGAGATCGAAGTCCCAGCCCCTTTCTCTCCAGCAAACTCGGCTCTCGGGACTCTCACTCTGCAGAATGTGTGCTCTGGATTAACAGACACTCAAGGACTCAATGCACAACCTTGATCAGAGCATAGACCCCTATCGATTAGACCCAGGGTCTCTTAGGAATAAACTGATAGTGTGTGGCTAGAACCACAAGGGAGGTATAATTCCGTTATGGCTTGAATCTGAATGAGTCCACCCCCCCACCCCCACAGGCTGTTTTACATACACAGGTTCCCAGTAAACTTGTTGTGGGAGGGTCTGGAAATGTTGAGCGGTGAGGCCTAACTGGGGGAAATGGGTCATAGAATAAGGTCCTCTCGGTGATCATCCTTGGTGCATTGCCACACTGCCTCCTGCCTGTTGTGGGAGCCGCTGTCCTCTGCCACACTGTCCTGCTCCAGGGCCCAGGGTCAGGTGACCTCAGAGAGAACCTTCTGAAACCATGAGCACAGATAATCCTCTCCTTCCTTAACTTGCTCTGTCCTGAATTTTTGTCACAACTACTCAAAAGTAACTAATACAATTGAAAAACATTTTAAAGTTTACTGTTGGCCATCTTAAGTTTTAACCTGATGAAAAAGTCAGATGGCATGGAGTCATGAGTTTCCATGGCTCCTGTCTCGGTAGTGTTCAGTATGGTCCCCCAAAGCTCCTCAGAAAAAGGTCTCAGAAATGATACACAACAGGTATTAGAAAAACCAAGAGGCTATCTGCTGTGGTTGAGTGGGAATCCACACTGGGGGAATTTCCATTAACAGACGCTTGGTGAGTGAGCTGAGTGCCGTTATCCGCCCCAGTGACGAGGTAATACAAACCCTGCCTTTCCTTATTGTCTGCTTTCCCAAGCCTTGGATGTCTCCACTACAGACACAGAGCATCTTTAATGAACTGTTTTTTGAGATATTTGAGAATTGTGTCTACACCAGTTCCACCATTTCTCTTTTGTATCGTTTGAGAAACAAAAAGAATGAGGGTCTTTTAGAAAGAGACACAGTAAAAGATATGGTCACTTGATTTTTGACAGACAGGTATTGGCTTGGCTTTGCATTGAATCCTTGAATGTACTTTAAATCCAGAATGTACATTCTGCAGAGGGCAGAAAAAAAAGGAAGAACCCTGAGGACAGTGCCTGCAAGAGAGAGAAGGAGGTGCTATTTAGACCTCACCCTAGGGTGGTCACTGGGCTGACTTCTTACTTCAGTGCCTATTCCTCCAGTTAAAAGAGAACTCCTTCCTCAGCGCCACGGAGCTCCCACAGAGCCCAGTGTGCACAGAAGCAACATTGCTGTGTTGTCTGATCCTTTAGGTAGTCATGAAAAGGCCTGTTAGAAACCAAAGCAGTCTTGGTGCTGACAGGGGTCTTTGCTTCCCCAGTTGTTGATGTTTAAGGTAAGATGGCAGTAAAGGGACATAGCTGAGTGGTGACTTTCCCTGAGCCCTTCTTTCTGAATGATTGAGTGAGGATAGCCCCTGCTCCTGACTTGTCTGCAGGCGTTGAAATATCATAAGGTCCTGAGGAAGGACTATATCCCACAGTTCACTATGTGGTTTTCAGACATACTTCATGTTCTGTGCGGTATGTTAAGAGTGAAAAGAAGGGCTGGAGAGCTGACTCGGCAGTTAAAAGCGCTGGCTGCTCTCCAGAAAACCTGGTTTCAATTCCCAGCAACCACACAGTGGCTCACAACTGCCTGCTATTCTAATTTCAGGAGAATTGACACCTTTTTCTGGCTTGGCACACACCAGGCAGGAATGTGGCACACATGTACAGGCAGAACATAGAAATAGAAATACACATAAAATAGAAATATTAAAAAAGAAATGAAAGTCCAGGGTCTTCCCTTAGCTGTTAAATATTTTTAAATGTTACATCATGAGAATAATGGTAATGAACCTGGTTTGAAAAAAGAAAAAGACAAGTGACCCTTGCAGACATTGGCCCTTGTCCTTGTGGTAGTAGCAATGTTATCTAGACTCTCGTGAATGTAATGTTTTTGTTAACGGGCTGGCTGTGCCTGGATTGTCTTGCCCTGGTGGTCCTGATGTTGATAATTTCTTTTTCTTCTGTTTGGAATGCAGACATCACAGGCATTTCTATCACAGCAGAGCACATAAGGCTTCTCCCTCATTGCTGCCTGAGGATCAGGGGTTAAGGCATTTGGGGTTTTCTTTTGTTTCCTTGTTTGGGAGCATCAGAAGGCAGATTAAACTTTAAAAGCTTGTGAAGTTTCTGAGACTCTTTCTCATTGGCAGACATGACTGGGGGACTTTAATCTGAATTTAAAGCACGAGACGGGCCTGTTACCTTTTTAAACTAAGCAAAGCAAAATCCAAACCAAGAAGCAAACAGAACTTTATGGTTTGGCTGCCTTTCAAAAGCTTCCTGCTTTGATATCCTTGGTTCTGGGATAACAGATGTCAGAAATGTACCGGATGACCATGCTACCACACAGACCCAAAGAAACCATAACGAAGAGGGCTCAAGAGAGGATGCTTAAATCTTTCACAGATGGGGAAATAAAGTAGACATAGGAGGTGGATGGAAGGAGGGAACTGGGTGGGAGAGGGGATGGGCTTGTAGGAGGATCAGATAAAGGGAGTGGGTGGGACTAAGATGGAGACAGATAACAGCAGTGGGCAGATGGGGGGGCATCTCTAAAACTTGTCAGAGACCTGGAATGGGGTTTGGGGAAGGCCCCAGAGAGTCTATGGGGGTAACTCTAACTGAAGTTCCTAGCAGTGGGAGATATGGAGCCTGAAGATGCCATGTCCTCTAACAAAGCAGGACCTCCAGTGGAGGGATAAAGACAATCCACAAAACCTTTGACCTAAAATGAGCCCTTAGCAGAGACAAAGATGAACCGGAGACAGAGGGAATGGCCAACCAATGACTGGTCCAAATTGAGACCCATCCCATGGGAAGAACCAACCCCTGACAGTATTAATGATACTCTGTTATGCCTGCAGACAGGAGCCTAACATAACTGTCCTCTGAGAAGCTCCACCCAGCATCCAATGGAAACAGAGACCCACAGCCAAACATTAGGTGGAGCTCTCAGAGTCTTGTGGAGGATTGGGAGAAGGATTGAGGAACCTGAAGGAGACAGGGACTCCACATGAAGACCAACAGAGTCAACTAACCCAGAACCTTGGGGGCTTCCGGGACTGAACTATCAACCAAAGAGCACACAGGCTGGACCTCAGCTCTCCAAACACATGTAGCAGATGTGCTGGTTGGTCTTCATGCATGTGCCTCAAGAACTGGAGCAGGGCTGTGCCTGCCTGGGGACCCCATTCCCCTATCTGGGCTGCCTTTTCTGGTCTCAGTGGGGTGGATGCCCTAGTCCTGTGGTGACTTCATGTGACAGGGTGGAGGGATACTAGGAGGCCTCCCCCTTCACAGAGAAGAAGGGAAGGAGCTATGTGAAGGGGGACTGGGAGGAGAGGGGCTGTGATTGGGATGTAAAGTGAATGAGTAAATGAATGAATAAACGAATAAATGAATGAATGAAAAATGTTCAGGAAAACCATACAACAATTCACAGACCAACAAAACAAACAAAAAAAAAAAAAAAAAAAAAAAAAAAGAAAAAACAAAAAACAAAACAAAACAAAAAAAAAAAAAAAAACCTGAGTAATAAGGAGGGCCCAAGGGATGATGAGTGAATCCCAGAGAGGAAGACAAAATTGTCATCAGAGGTGGAGGGAGGGAGGGAACTGGGCAGGAGAGGATGGAAGAAGGGGAATGGGAATGGGGATCAGGTGTAGGGAGGGAGTGTGGGAGAGGGCTGGGAGTGAGAATGGCAATCAATTGGGGGCATCTCTGGGAGTAGCTGGAGACCTGGGAAGGGGGAGGTTCTGGGGAGTCTAATGGGGAGACCTTAGCTGAGACTCCTACCAGCGGGGGATATGGAGACTGTAGCCAGGTGGGACTTCAGTGAAGGAAGGGGAACATTGACATTCCTACAAAACATTCAGCTCATGGTTTGTCCTGTTTGCCAGATGTGCAGGGATAAGGGTGGAGCGGAGACTGAGGGAACTACCGACCAATGACTAGCCTCACTTGGGGCACATCCCCTGTAAGAGAGCCAATGCCTGACACTTTTGATGGTACTGATATGCTTGCAGACAGGAGCCCAGCATAGCTGTCTCTGAGAGGCTTCATCTAGCAGTAGATGGAGACAGATACAGAGACTCACAGACAGGCATGGGGTGGGAGTGGGGTTGGGGGAAGTTGGGGAGCTTTGCTCAGGTAGTCTTGCAGAAAAATGAGGAATAGAAATGATTGAGCTAGAGAGGTCTGGAATACCACAGGAAACCTGGATAGTTAACTAGCTTGGGCCTATAGGGACTCACTGAGACTGAGCTACCAACCAAAAGGCATGCAGGGGCTGGACCTGGGCCCCTTACACATTTGCATCAGATGTGTAGCTTGGTCTCATGTGGGACCCCTAATAAATGGAGCAGAATCTGTCTCTGACTCTGTTCCCTGCTATCAGATCCCTTCCCCCACCTGGACTGCCTGTTGGGCCTCAGTGGGAGAAGATGTGCTTTGTTCTACTGTGGTTTGATGTCTCAGAATTGTGTATGTGTGTGTGTGTATGTGTGTGTGTGTGTGTGGCTTTGCTGGGGGAGGAATCCACTTCTCTGGGGAGAGAGGGGGGGAAATAGGGGAGCGATTTGAAGGGATGGGATTTGGAGGGACAGGGTTGGGGAGAAGTAATTAGGATGTAAAAATAAAATATGCATTGTATGTCACCTTGCAAGTTGGGGACAGGGGAAGCAGTGGCTCTTGGAAGCTATAAAATGGAGGTGGTCTGATCTGTAATGGATAAAGCCCCATATGGAAAGAATAGAGAGAAATGAAATCACTGAAATCACAAAGGGCACTGGATCCAAGGTACAAGAGGAAGAGTTAAAATCTGCACTTGAAGTTTGACAGAGGATTGACATCAGACGTTTAAATTCATAAAGCGTCAGCATCTGTCTTCACCAACCCTAGGATACTGCAAAGACAGCAAAGAGATGAAAACGTAAAGATAAAATATGGTGGTTGTGATGTACTGAAAACAGAGATAAAGACAAGTAAAAAATATGCAAATGAAAATGGAATCACAAATTATAATAATACATTTTCTCAATCAAAAAATGGTTTCTGCATAGTGAAGTAATTTGCCATAGTACAAAGATGACCAAAGACAGGATAATTAATTTTAGTTATGTTTTGCCCACACCAGGTACTCCTGTTTGGGGCTTTAAACTAATATTTACAAAATACTTTTAATGCATGGGCAAAGTGTCTGTAATAAAACAGTAAGTGAAGACAATAGACAACAAAATCACTTACACAGTATGGTGTTATTTAGCATAGCCCTGGCTGTGACAAGTGACCTTCAGTTTCTAGTGACTAAGAGATAAGACATATTTCTCATTTACAGCATACTCCAGCGTGCTCGGTGAATGGCTTTGCAGGAACCCAACCTCTATCTGATGCTCTGATTTCTACTCGGTCTATTCCATGCAGTCGATGGAGGAGGGAACCACATGAGGAAGGCACATTTGCTTCCTTACGGTTGTGCACCACAGAGTAGCATTTTAGTCAGCAATGGGGTCCACAGAGACTGTGCTGATCCATAAAAATAAAGTTTTAAATTCCTGTGCACTGGTGATGTTATGGCCTAAATAATATGCCAACATAACAAATTGCTCGTGTTTTGGGTGAGGCTGGTGAGCCTTGCATTTGAGACAGTCTTATCAAAGTGTGGCACACGTAACTGTGCACAGCACTTGATGTCAACAGTAGGTCAGTGGTTCTCAGCCTTCCTAACTCTGCGGCCCTTTGATACAGTTCCTCAGGCTGTGGTGACCCCCAGCCATAAGATTATTTTTGTTTCCACTTCTTAACTGTAATTTTGCTACTGGCATAAACCACAGTGCAAATATCTGTGTTTTCCAGCCCAGCACTCCCTCCAGCACAACCGGCTCCTGTCCTTGGAGAAAAAAAATTAATGTCCTTGAAGGGATAAGACCCCCCCACCCTTAAGCTATGAGAGAGAGACAACCAAGCGTTCCCAGCAGTCAAAAAGAGACATAAAATCTGTGGCCAGCTTATAACAACAGGAAAGAATGCTCTGGTCACTGACAACTGGATAAGTTATTCCTTCCCTGGTCAAAAAGTTTATTTTCCAGATGTATGGTCCCTCCTTACAGTCTGAACAAACGTTATCAGTTTGAAGAATAGCATTCCTTTTCTCCTTCACCAAATCATGTAACATCAAGGCTTGAAAGCCTCCAATTGTGCTTTTTCCCTATATAAGCTTAAAGCCCCTAGACCCCAACATCACATTCCTAATCTGTCGTGTGTAGAGAGGGTTGTGCCCCAGTCCAGACTCATGTGCTTGCATCAGTGTTCTGGTCCCTGGCACACTCCTGGGGCTCTCGAGAACTGGGCGTAATAACACTAGCAGCCCTTGTGTGTGAGTATAAATAGAAATATTTAGGAGACACTTTGACACCAAGTCTACTTTGTAAGCAGCAGTAGTCAGGTCCCACCAGGGCTTATAATCCTCCCACTGTGGGTTTTTACCAGGTTTACAGGACCCAGTATATATTCTGTGATGGAATGAGCCTTAAATCCAATCACAGTGTAGTTGGTTGTACCCATAACGAATGATTATTGATAATGTTTCTCCTCCAGCAGCCAGTATGGGGCCTTCTAGTAGTAGGAAAGCTCATTCTCTCTCTCTCTCTCTCTCTCTCTCTCTCTCTCTCTTTCTCTCTCTCTCTCTCTCTCTCTCTCTCTCTCTCTCTCTCTGTCTGTCTGTCTCTCTGTCTCTCTCCCTCTTTCTCTGTCTCTGTCTCTCTCTGTCTGTCTCTCTCTCTCTTTCTCTGTCTCTGTCTCTCTCTCGCTCTCGCTCTCTCTCTCTCTGTCTCTCTCTGTCTCTCTCTGTCTCTCTCTGTCTGTCTCTCTGTCTCTGTCTGTCTCTGTCTGTCTCTCTCTCTGTCTCTGTCTCTCTCTGTTTCTCTCTGTCTTTCTCTGTCTCTGTCTCTCTCTGTCTCTGTCTCTCTCTCTCTCTCTCTCTCTCTCTCTGTGTGTGTGTGATTGTGTGTATGTGTATAACGATGCATATGAAGTGTACATGTACCATGGTGCACATGTAGAGATCATAGGACAATCTTGAATATCAGCCCGTACTTTCTGTGTCTGAGGCAGGACCTGTTTTGTTTTCCCACTGTGTCCACCAAGGAAGCTGGCTGTAGCTTCCAGGGATCCTTCTGTTTCTGTCACCCATGTGTCTTTAGGGAGAGTTTTGAAATTACAAGGTCTAGTGCTAAGTGTCTCGCTTTTATGTGGGCTCTGGGAATTCAAACCAAGGTTCCTTACATTTCACGGCAAGCGCTTTAACCCGCAACTACACTTTTTAAACCTGTGTCTTCCAGGCCTTCTTACGCCTTGATCATTTCACATCTTGTGTACTTCACAGGTTCCAACCACGAGGAATAAATATTTGTCGCTTTAGCCACCCTACCAGTGGAAATCTAGAAAGGCAGTCAAGCGGATTGAGACTCTCTTGAAAATTCTGTGAGGGGACAGAGCATGATATTATGAATTCTAGAGCAGGCAGAGCTAGACTCAGTCTGACTCTGCCCTTCACCAGCTCCATCCCTCTAAGAAATTACCTTGCCCTTTTTTCCTCAATTTTTTTCATCAGTAATGGAAGAGAAATGACATCTACTTCCTGGAACAACAGACTTTCAGTAAAATTATGCTTTAATATTTGTCTTATAAATTGTAAGCATTTTGTGACTATAAGCATAAAAGATAATAGCAGTAATTATTTAGTTAGGAACTAGTGTTAATCTGAAGAGGAGAGCTTGGAAGACAATGAAACAACAAAGTGGGTGATATAAGATAAAGGATAAAACCTGAAAGGTATTCAGTACACTTACCGACTCGAAGGTCATTGTCGGTACCAGTGGATGGAGGGGAGGCTGCAGCTGAACTGAGTGGCCTGCAGAGGAAATGGAAAAGTAGGAGGAGAAAGCAGGAGGGAAAGACGTTGGTTTGAGCTGCACAAATGCTGAAGAGAAAGCAATTAGGCATAATCTACTATCATAGTTACTTTTTATTGCTGTGGTAAAACACCACTACGAAGAAAACATAAGAAAAGCATTTCTTAGGGGCTTAGCATTTCAAACGGTAAAAGGACACCAACCCCACAGCCGAAGGACACAGCTCCCGGGAAAGTGCTGCTACACTGTCTTTGTGATGACTGCCTATTGCAGTGTAGTCAGGGCCAGATGGTAGTGGGATTTGGATAAGAATAGCTCCCTAGGCCTATATATTTAAATGTTTGGTCCCCAGTATGGCCATAATGGTGGAAAATTTGGCAGCAGGCAGATATGGTACTGGTGCAATGGTTGAGAGCTCACATCTTGAGACACAGACATGAGGCAGAGAGAGCACCCTGGGAATGACATGGGCTTTTGAAAACTCAAAGCCCATCCCCAGTGCACACCTCCTCCGACAAGACCACCTCTCCTAATTCTTCCCAAACAGTTCCACCAACTGGGAACCAAGTATTTAAATATATAAGCCTATGGGGACCATTCTACTTTCTGACCTTGACCTACCCTAAAGTAGGCAACTATCCAAAGGACTGTAACAGCAGGTTTCAAACCGTGCCAGAAAATTCAGTCCTTTGGCTCTCTGGGTTGGTATACTTTTACCCCTTCCTTACCAAAAAAAAAAAAAAAAAAAAAAATGAAATTCAAACTTTTAATTCTGGCATCTCTGTAGTTTCCAACATGTGTAAAGTCTTAGTTGGGGTTTTACTGCTGTGAACGGACACCATGACCATGTCTTATAAGGACCACATTTAATTGGGGCTGGCTCACAGGTTCAGAGGCTCCGTCTAGGCAGGTGTGGTGCAGGAGGACTGAGAGAACTGCATCTTGTTTCAAAGCCATACATAAGACTGGCTTCCAGTGATCGAGGGTGAGAGTCTCAGAGCCCACTCCACAGTGACACTTCCTCCAACAAGGGACACTTCCCAACAGTGCCAGTCCCTGGGCCGAGCACATTCAAGCCGCCACATGCAGCTTTCTGGTACAATAAGTACAAAGGAATGAAGGAGGGAAGGAGGCAAGACAGGCAGGAGGGAGAGAGTGAGGAGTAAAAAGCAGGGGACTGTGACATTTTAGTGAGAGGTGGCACGGTAACAACTGAGGGAGCCCCTGGGGATTTGGAGAAATCAAATACAAATGGGTTCAGGACAACAATGGTGGCACTGCAATCCCAGTACTCAATGGAGGCCCAGAGATCAGCAGTTCAAGGTCATCTGCATCTCCACCATGAGTTCAAGACTAGCCTGGGCTACATGAGATCCTGTCTCAACCAATAAGATGATGGATTCAGATCTTTTTCTGGTATGAACCAAATTACAAACCCATTTGACACATGGATATTGATCTGGGAAAAATACTGAGCTGGGATGGTTTTATTTTTTTCTTGTGCTAGTTAGAGAATTTATCTGGATAACAATACAGGTTGCAAATGGAAACAGTAGGGAAGATGCTTGAGCTTATAATTTATTATTACTCCACTGAGCGATTTATTTTGTGCCAGCAGCCACACTTTAACCAAGATCTCACTGACTAATTCCAGTTTATCAGACAAGACTAATTCCTCGCAGGTAAGGACCACGGTTTCTGCTTCCTTCTAGCTGAGCCAAATCCCATGTTTCTACTTAGAATGCAGCACTGGGAATTTTGCAGAATGAAGTTTCTGGAAGGCTTACAGAACCAAAGGATCGTTGCACTCTTTCTGCTGGGGAGACCTATGTAAGGTTTAATAAACCAATACTGGAAGGATAGAGAAAGGGCCTGGGGTCAGAAAGCCTAGCACCAAATGCCAGTGCTATCACTTCTTCATGTCTGGTCCAGTGCTATCACTTCTTCATGGCTGGTCCAGTGCTATCACTTCTTCATGGCTGGTCCAGTGCTGTCACTTCTTCATGGCTGGCTCCAGTCAAGTCCTAGTTCTTCGTCTGTGAGCTGGACATGCAGACAGGCTGGGTGCTTGAAATGATTATGTTTCTATAGACTTCTCCCAAATTTGAATCTCTCTCTCTCTCTCTCTCTCTCTCTCTCTCTCTCTCTCTCTCTCTCTCTCTCTCTCTTTCTCTCTCTCTCTCTCTGTGTGTGTGTGTGTGTATGTGTGTGTGTATGTGTGTGTGTATGTGTGTGTGTATATATACACATGTTGAAACTTATGATCGATGTCAGGAGTAACTTCCCAGATTACTCTAGCAACTTGTGCAGTTTGAGGCTGGGTCTCCTAATCAGATGAGTCGAGCTCATCTCAGTCTTGCTAGCACGCTTGTTTGGGGAGCCTCTGTGTCTGCATTCTGAAACTAGAATTAGAAGCAGGTTTCCAGACCTACTTGGCATTTATGTGGGTTCTGGGTGTCCAAACTTTGGTCCTATTGCATTTGTGGCAAGTGCTTTTACCACTGAGCACTAGCTGTACTTTCTATTCAGTACATTTTTGGATTCTTCCTGTGGATACAAACTATGGGCTAACATCTGAAGATAGAGGGATGATGAGTTCCTGCCAGAGCTGTTCTACAGAATACACATGTGTATTAACGTGTCTTCACTGGCCTGGAAGTCAAGACCTATTCACCTCTAGTCAAGGAATGACCCTGAGAACAGGCTGCTTCCTAATCCGAGGCACACACTTGCTGTGGTGTGAGGGGAGAGCATTCCAAGTTTGCTTCTGTCTGATTCCCAACCTAGATCAGAAGTTCACTCCATGCTGAGCTATGAAGTCACGCCGATTGCTCATGATAATTCATTAGGAAGCGATATTACTTATGATTATTATCACCGATGACCCAGATGATTGCCCTGAAGGGTTTAGCAGCTAATGAAAGCATCCACAGTGAATGAATTTGCTGACTAAAACATGCAGGCCTCAAAAGAAAAGAATTTTATTATAATTAAAATTTGTCAGAAAAGTCATTATTAGGATGAGTGGACATAGTTACTGGTTGATATACATATAAATAGACTCTTTTGTGTCATACAAGCAACGGAGCAAACTGGGTTCCGTGTGGACACCTGAGGGGGTGAGGAAGGGGTTGGGTTCTGAGCACTTGCCATTCTGTGATGCTGTCCCATCTCACTGTCCTAAAATATACCTTTGCCTACAAGGATCCCGCAGGCTAATTTCAGCAGCTGGGAGCCTGCCCAGCCTGTCATGGGCTTTTAGGTAAGCGGCCGCAGGCAGTCACCAGCAGGCGTCTGTCTCCAGAATCAGGAGGAGCTTGCAGTGGCTTGGTCCCCAGTCCCAATAGGAACCTAACAGAAGGTGATAAGCAGCAGTTACAGATGCAGATGGTTTGCCAGCATTAAATGTGGGGCTTGTTTAAAATGTGTATAAATTAAAAAAAGAGTTGCGTTGATTCTCTGGGGTCAGTGTTATTATTCAAGCTTAGCTTCTTACATAAACTAGTATAGAAGCTACAAATCAGGATCCCTATGGGGTGCTCTGTGCAGCCATAGCCAAGGGCTACTAGGCCCAGACTTGATTCTTGCTTCTGTTATTTACTCTGAAACTAGGGGATTATTTCCCTTCTGTAAAATTAGGACAATATACCTATTTCGTACAGTGAATAAAGTGAGACTACATTCATTATAACTCTCTGCAAGTGCTTTTTATATCATATGCCCTGAATCATCACACATTATTATTATTTAGTGTTATTAATAATAATAAAAACAGATGCTCAGAGGGGTTTTTTAATTGTTCAAGATCACCCTGCTGAGAATTTACAGGAGCAAGGTGAAAGTCCGGGGCTCTCTGACGATGAGCACTCAATGGTTTTCTCACACAGGAATGGCTCTGTTATTCCGGGAGTTCCAATGACAAAGGCAGAATCTCTGAGCCAACACTATCGTACAACAGTTGATTTGGGGCAGTCAGAAAAAAGAAAAAACAGGACCTCAGACAGTGGTGCTGACATCCTAGAAATACTTCCATGTGACCAGGAGGAACGGAGGATGTGGTTGACAAACGAAGCCTGACAATGAGCAGAGGTACCTGGTAAACCCGATTCTGCAGGCTTCTATTTCCTGCCCACCTCTTAGAAAAGTGCACCTTACATGTGTACATTTATTAGAAAATGACTCCTGTACCTTCAGCATAGGGAAACAGCACTAAGTAACAATGCCTGGGCTCCCTTGGTCCTCCCAGAGGGAAGCTGTAAGCCTCTTGTCACAAGTCTTTCAAAGCGGGCAGGACTTTTGGTCACACAATGGAGCCTGAATTAAAGTGAGCCACAGTGTACTATAGAAGTCTACGAAGCCAGACTGGGTAATTTTGTGAGACCCTGTCTCAAAATAACAAGTTAAAAGATGGCTGGGAATCTGGTTCAGTAGTCCAGAGCTTGCTCAGAACGTGTTATGCCCTAGGTTCAATCTGTAGTACTTCAAGACAACAAACGTCAATAACAATAATAAAAATGTGCTGAAAAGGTGACGTAGTGGTTAAGAGCACTGACTGCTCTTCCTGGGTACCTGAGTTTGATTCCCAGCAACCACAAGGCAAATGACACCATCTGCAACCCCAGTTCTAGGGGATCTGATGCTCTTTTCTGGCCTCCGTGGGCACCAGGTTTGGAAATGGTACACAGACTCACATACAAACAAAACACCCATACATATAAAATATATTTTAATAAAAAAATATTTTTTAAATTATCGTCACAGCAAAACAAGACAGATGCTAAACTTTCATGAGCTTTACACACACACACATACACACACACACATACACTGGCTGAGGAAATTCACCAGTTAGGCTATAGATGGTATATAGACCTCCGTCATGCAGATGTAGAATACTTAGGGTCACAGTTTCTATAACTAATGGAGAGCCTACATCAGAAACCTGAATGGATACCTAGCTCTTGTAGACTCTAAACCCTGTGTTTGAAACCATGCTGCATACTTCCTAAAATAATTTATAGTCTCACTTCGACTTCCAGGGTCTTACAGCTGTGCTTCTGAGCTTAGGGTACGATTTGGCACTTAAAGAAATAAGTTCCCAAGACTGTAGCATGGATAAATGTCAAAGTCAAACTATTTCTAAAGAATCTTTAAGTATTCAGTGCAAAATTATTATAAAATGTGTAGTCAGAAAGCATTGTGATTCTAAGTGATGTCAGAAGAGATGCAACCTTCACACACACACCCCAGGTCTTGTCTTGGTGAACCACTCTCAGTTTAGGACTCTTTATCTTTAAGATGCTCTGTAACATGAGCATCTTCTCCCCACTCCTTCTCTCCTCCACAAAGATGCTGTGGACTAGCTATTGCTAAATCTCTACACAGTCTCTTAAGGAAAGATTTATTTTACAGAAAGAAACCCTTTAAGTCTGTCTGTGTTTAATTTTCTCTGAGTCTTGGCCATGTGATGATGCTATCTGCTTACTTGTTCTTTTCCTGCAACTTATTTAGATGGATGTGTTCCATCCAGTAAGGCAATCACCGTCTAAAGGATGCTACTGAACCTCCGAAATGTGAGTAGTTCTACCTGAGATTTAGTATGAGCGTCAGACACATATTAGATTTTTTAAACTTATCAGAAAAAGAGATCTGCAAACCCACTAGCCTTGTTCCAGATCAGCCCAGGATCCCTCTGTGCACAAGCCACCTTACCCAGCTACCCTGTCATCCCTCACCAACAAGGCTCTCTTCAGAAAATGGAGACTAGCACAGAAAAGCACACCGGGCACAATGCAGAGATCAGCGGTGGAAGCCTAGCTCTGTGATGAGTACGTCTGTACCTAGTTCTCTCATCTATGGCTTAGGGAACAGTGCAGAAGGGCAGAAAGAGTTAGAGCCAGGATACCAACAAGTCTGCAGAGAAACAGTCTACCTCCACAAGACCAGAGCAATGCCAACATCAACGGACCTGTTAATGTGCAAGAGGAAATTTTCCTGCGACTTAATTGTACAACGTCTCACAACTAGACAATGAGCTTTAGGCAACTAGTGACAGCCAGGAGATGGTTTGGTCTCTCCCAGGGATGAGCCCCATTTTGATTATCCAATACAGAGAAGTCAGCAGTGAAACCCTATATACACCACCAACAAAAGTGAGTCAGCAGGTTATAAATGTGTGTGTGTGTGCGTGTGTGTAAAAAGGATAATCAAACAAAAATAGGCTATTAACTGAAGTGCAGAGACATACAGGGTGTTGAGGGAAGAAAAGGGGTGGGAAGTAATGCAATTCTATTTCAATTAAAAATGTAAAAAGTATAATATATCGGATTAATACAATTTTATATTGATACATATTAAAGTAATATTTTGAATGGATAAGTTAATATATATTAAAGTTAATTTCACTTATTTCTGATTTTGAGGTTATTAGAAACCTCACAATGATATATGTACCTCCCATTGTATTTCTGTTAGACAGTGTGAGACAAGAATAAAGATGAAATACAAAGTATATGTAATTAAGGAAGTTGATTAAACACAAAGCTTGCTAGGTCTTGAAAGAACACCTGTAAATCCCTCTGGTTATACCAAAACTTTCCTTTACTTACAGAAACTCACTTCACTCACCTTCCATGACTTTGATATTGCACAGTAAGCAAGTAACTTTAGCATGTCAATATCCACAATGGCTCTGCCAGTCAGCTTTCCCAGCTTTGTTTCTTGTGCTATATGAAGTAGTAAGTAGCTAGGAAAAGCTCTCAGAAATGGAGACGAGAAAACCCTGCAAGGGAATTGTACTGTAAAATGTCCATCCCCGGATGACATGCCATTAGCTTAGTGTGCTCTCTGGCAGGCCTTTCATGAGAGACACATCTCCTTAAATGGGTCACAGGCTGGTTGTTAATTTCCATTCATGGGCTTTGTTTTGTTTTCTGGTGTCTCAGTTAGCTCCAAGGTGATGCTTTAAATAGTTGTGAAGGCATCCTGAAAGAGGCACTTTCCAGAGTGGCCATTATTAACTTCCTTTGTCAGTAATTTCTTCACCTTCTGACAAGTCTTCCACAGAGTCAGAGTCACTGTCCTGGAATCCACCCAGCAGGCTGTTATCAGAGCTCTCCAGCCACCCCTGCATACCACTGCCAACAAACTGGAAAGAACCCTACGGGAGGAAATGGCAGCCTTGCTGAGTCTGGCAACTTTGTCGACCCAAGGTTGACTGGTAATTAGTGAGCCGAAGTTCCTGGGGCCACTGAGGAGACAATTAGCCAAGACCAGCTCCTTCTGATTCTCATACCACAGAGGTGTGGTGAGAGACCATCTGAGGGTGGTGAGATGCTCAAATCCCACAGAGAGAAGAACCAGGAGACAAACCTGTGCTGGCAGCTTATATGAGCACCAACCCTTTGTGTTATACAAAGCCTCCATTGTGTAGGTGAAGAAAAGAATAAATTCTACATCTTTGAAAGCCTGTACTCCCCACAAACTAATGCCTCTGATCTAGTCTAGTTAAGTGGGGGCCACAGTGGGGTACTCCCAAGACCAACTCTAACTTGGAAACTCTCTAAAACATCACATGCTTTGAAAGCCCAGTAGGTGGCTCAGAGAAGTGATTCTGCAGTGTAACAGATGTTATCCTACAAATCAGCCCCCCTGAGCTTCACCCATGTAGACGATGGGCACACGTTTTCTTTATGGAGTGGGAGCCAGACTTAATGAAAAGTAGTATCTCAAAACACCCTTCATCCTGCCTCACTCTGTCACCTGAACCATTCCAGTAATTTTCCAGCTGGGTCTTCACCTTTACTCTACCCACTAAGGGAGGTCACTTGTAGACTCAAGTGAGCCATTTAAACAGATGTATCAAGTCACTTTTGCTAAAAAAAATGTAAAGTCTTCCCATCTCAGAGTAATATGTATCATATAATATAATTATTTTCATGGTTTACACAACTGCCCTTTAGCTATGCTCTTACCTTTCTCTCTGTACCCCTAGACACACTGCTCCAGCTACCCCCAAAACTGCCCACCACAAGTGGTCCTGTTACATTAGATGGTTATCTGGTTACATTGCTTTGGAAAGCTCTCCTTGGAAATTGTTTCTTTTGTCCCCGACACTGCTAGCTCCCTTATTGTGCCTTCTTTTATTATTTTTTTCTTTTGTAGAACTCTGCCTAACATAATGTGCTTATTTTTATCTCCCATTAACGTGTTAGCCCATATTTTAAATTCAAAGCCTGGCAGACTAGATGATTCCAATCATTTTCTTGCATGAAGACAATTTTAAAAGCTGGATCAAAACACACACACACACACACACACACACACACACACACACGGGGGGGGGGGGGAGTAAATCTAAAAATTAAGAAAAAAAGGATTCATAGAATTAAGGAGACATGCCTCTGGGCACACCTGTTGAGAAGTTTACTGAAAGACTGGAGACCTACTGTGAATACAAGTATTTCCATTCCATCTCAGACTAAATGAAAAAGAGAAGGAAAAGGCCCCCTGAACAGTGATATTTCCCCTTTCTCTTTTTCTGATCTCACCAATAAGAGTAAGTTCTTGATGTCAAATTACAAGCCCTTCCTGGGACCAGGATTTCTGGACCATGCCCTCAACTATGAGCGCAGTCAACCCTTTTCTCCCTTAGGTTGTTCCTGGTCAAGCAGTTGCAGCAAGAAGAAAAGGATCTCATGTACAACTTAAGGTGAGAGAAGGCCATTTTGATTCATGATTTAAAGGATATGGTCTATCCTGGTAAGGAGGTCATATCAGCTGAGGAAGTTGGTCAGTGGTAGTCAGACTTCACCTTCTTTCTCACATAGCACTGACCCTGCAGCAGAGCTTGGGCCAGAAGCAAAGCAGACTGCACTCTCAAAAGGTACCTAGCTAGCGATCCGTCTCTAAAAGCCATACTTTCTATCAAAGGTTCTATAGCCCCTGTCCTTTGAAAGGTCACCAGCTGTCTGCAGACAAAGTGTTCAAACACATAAGCCTGTGAGAGTCATTTGGCATTCAAACCATAAAACCTAACAATATGGGAAGCAATTGGAACAAGGAAATGATTAGAGTTCAAAGAAATAGACCAGAACACTTTCAGAAAGCAGAATTTTCTAATGACTAAAAATCAGCCTTGAATTTTAGTCACTGTGACCTAGGAAGTCACTGCTCAGGAACCTGAAACCACGGGCACCGCCATTTTGGCTCTGAGACTCTTTGGCAGCTCACTGGATGCCGCTGAGACAGAGGGTAAAGCTTTTGAGGACTCAGCTGCTGAAGGTTTGGGGCTTTGCATTCATCCCTCTCAAAAACAGAGACCCTGACATGATACCCTTCTCTTTAGCTTGAAATAAAGATAATGGCCCAGAAACACAGGGTGTGGGGTTATTGTCCCCGGCTTATAACATACCCAGAAGTGTTTGGAGGGAAGGAAATGAAAAGCATGTGTAGTGGAAAATTGCATTGTTTTGGATTTTCCCTACAAACAGCCTTGAAATATTAATTTGCTATAGTGGAAGATTACAAAGCGAATGAAGAGACACATGAAGCCAGAAGAACTGAAAGGAGTGAACCGGCCCCTCCCTAATACTCCTCTTTTTAGCTTTAAAACTGAATCTGCAAATTCAGTCAGGGTTCTTCCATCCCAGTGGAACTGGGCCCCTACAAATAAGAATAAACACTTTTTGCTTTTTTGTATAATTTGAGCCTGGAGTATCATTCTTCAGTGATTCATGGACCCTAGCAGAACACAGCAAGACAGTAATCAACAGACGCAGTAATGCAGGGCTGGAGAGATAGCTCAGTGGCTAAGTGCTTCCTGCCTAAACTTTGTCGTCAACTTGACCATATCTGGAATCAACTAAAACACCAACAGATGGGCGTGTCTGGGAAGAATTTTCTAAATTGGACGTACCCTAAACCTAGGCCCTGCATTCTGGTGGAAGCCTTATAAGATAACATGAAAGAAGGAAGATTTTGCTTCTTGCCTACTTCTTATTTCTGCTCTTGTTGTTAAAGCAATCCTTTTGTGGCTTTAGAACCTAGTTCACTGGGATTGCAAAGCAGACCGAAGAACAGCAGCTCTGTTAGGACTGATAGGAATCCTCTGGCACTCTAGCACTAGACTGAGACTAATGAAACCTTCAGTCCTGGGAACCTGACGGCTACAGGATTCTTGGCCTGTCGGTAGGGAGACAGGTTGTTGTACCACCTGGACACAGCCTGTGAGCCACTCTAATAAATGTAAATATATAATCATTTCTGTTCCTTTACAGAACCTTGACTAATACACTGCTTTTCCCGAAGACCCAAGTTTGGTTCCCAGGGCGCATATTTCTTTAGCAGGTCACAACTTTCTAGAACTTCAGCTCTAGAGAGAACCTCCTCTTGTCCCCATAGGCACCTGCACATATGTAGGGTACATAGACACTCATATACATAAGTAATGAAATCTTAGGACAACTAGTAATACAGATATGAGAAATAGCAAACAAACGCTATTAAGCACTAATGTGGATGTGCTTACATCGTGTGAATTTTCCTAGAGAGACATTTTTTTAAAAGCCCATTGACCTTACAAAGAGAGGGCACTGACAAACACCAAAGGAAGGATTCTGCCCAGCCTGGTGGACCGCTGGGTTTCTGGGGTTTACAGGGACACAGATGCTCACAGACAGTAGCACCTCAGGGAAGGTCTACTTTGTTTGCTCTTTCTGTGGTGGTACCACAGGGCAGTTCTTTCTATAGCAGTGATTGAATCTTGAGAGTTGAGGCTCCTGTGAGGCTCTCCAGAAAGCTCATGAGTTCCACGACTACTCCACGAGAGAACGTCGATAGGACTGGTCACCTGAGGGACTCGTGGTCACCACAGCTGCTCTGCTCCAGGACAGCTCATGGTCACATTCAACCCGGAGGAATCAGCTTTGCTACGGCTTAGAGGTAAATCTGTTGCTCAGATCATAAGAATCGACACTGCAAACTGGTGAGGAGCTAACCAGAAGTTACAGAGTTGAAAAATAGTATAGATACATTTCAAAATGAATAGATCCCATGTCGCTGGACACAATTTGTGAGCTGGGTCAGAGGGAAACATAGAATGAAGCCTAAAGAAATTTCAAAATAATAGAAAATGTTGATTAAGAAGCACAGGGTCAAGTGAAAAGACCTAACATTCATCTAACCCGGGTTTAAGGATGGGAAGAGACGAAACGCGAACTACCGCACCATGAGAAGACCTCTGCAGTCTCCGTCTGAAGGCGGCCAGAGCGAGCGGCTGTCTCAATTAAGATGAGGCTCCTGCTGCTTCGGCTGGTGGGTCGGCAGTGGTCTGCAGCGAGGCCTCTGCCAACCTGGGCGGCGTGCCCAGCAAGATTAAAGATGCAGTAAACCATGGGGCCATTGCTCAAGTTCCATATTTGTGTATGCCGAGGGTACGGGCGGGTGTTTGAAGAGTACATGTGGATTATTAGCCATCGGGATCCAGACATCCACACTGAAGGGGAGAATTATCTCCCTCAACCAATTTATAGACACATGGCATCTTTCCTGTCAATCTTCAAACTAGTATTAATAGGCTTAATAATTGTTGACAAAAATCCTTCTGTTTTTTTCGGCATGCAAGCTCCTAGCATCTGGCAGTGGGGCCAAGAAAATAAGGTTTATGCGTGTATGATGGTTTTCTTGGGCAACTTCCTATTGTATATTTCAAATGTCTTGCCTTGACCAATATAGTGAATTAATTAATGGGCCCTTTATACTAATCTAATTTTAAGAAACTGAGCAGATGTTAAGTGAAAAAGATTTGTTGCTCAGTGTATCTGATAACATTATTTTAAATAACCATCTGCTTAATTTATTTTGTTTTTGACTTACAGATAATCTCATAAAGGACATACTTTAGATTCATACTTTTAGATTCATTAGTAATGAGCTAATTTACTATTTTTAGAACAGTTGAGACTCACCTCTTTGGAGAACAATTCAATGAAACCTCTTTACAAAGTAGGTATTATGTAAACGGATATCATTTGTCTAGTAATTGAATTATCTTAAAATATCATATATTAGAAAGTTATTGTATTTGAAAGGCAAAATTAAAAATATTTTTAATGTTTTCATATTGTTCCAGAGTTCTAAAAAGAAACTTAGAGTTGGGCTGGAGAGATGGCTCAGTGGTTAAGAGCACTGACTGCTCTTCCAGAGGTCCTGAGTTCAAATCCCAGCAACCACATGGTGGCTCACAACTGTCTATAATGAGATCTGATGCCCTCTTCTTGTATGCAGGCATATATGCAAGCAAAACACTATGTACACAATAAATAAATATTTTTTTAAAAAAGAAACAGTTGACAAAGACAATAAGAATGATTTTCTGGAAATAGAGACTACTTTTGAGTAGCTGCTACATAGCTGTAGCAACAGAAGGATTTAGTGGAAGAGGCAGCCATGACCTGGTCGTGAGTGGAGGTTATGAGCTTAAGGGACACAGCATGGTGACTTGATGCTGAGAGCAGCTTGACCACTGGACGTACCCTGCGTGCATCCAGGCAGTGCCTCTTACAGCCTAAAGTGGAGTCTACGGTGGCCTTCAGATGACAGGAAGGCACTCAGTGGTTGACAGGAGAGAACAGATGGAGTGATACCTTTTGGTTAGCACTGTAGCACTGATAGCCTAGGTTCTTTTGGTATAGACATTGTAATTTAAATGGAAATTCTACGTATATGTGTATATTGACTAGGTCTTTAAACCTTGCTAATATGGTTGGTATAGATATTGTAATTTAAATGAAAATTCCACATATATGTGTATATTGACTAGGTCTTAAAACCTTGCTAATATGATTGCCTACCACTTCAGACTCCACATCCTGCAAAGTTTACATTGGAGGGACCTTTCATCAAGTAGTGGACATTCCATTTGTGATGGAGTTAGCTTTACGGCACATAGACGTTCATAATTTCAGCCATGTGTACTTGACAGGTCGAACTATGAAGAACCCAATGTCAAATCCAACTTTCTCCGTGTTTGCCTTAGGTTGAATTTGTCTCCAAGTTAGTAGCTTTTACTGGCTTAGACATTCACACTCATCTCTTTTATTTTATGCTTAGTCATATTTAAATCCAGAATTTAATAGTCTACTAGACAGATAAATGAGGTGCATTTTCCTTATATATATAAATATATAAGGAAAAGGAGAAGATAAACTATTTATAACTTTATTATATTACTAACATTTCAAAATTTATTAGTTGCTTTTAAATTGTATAGCTACAAAATGTCTGTGCTCTGTTAATCAGATGGCCGTGGATGTATCACAGGCTGGCTAATTTAACTGGAGTTTTCAACACAGTTGCCATTGTGGAAGGTTTTTGCACAAATAAAATGTTGGTAAGACATGGCTTTACACTCAGTGTGTCGGATGTAGACACATGCCCTCAGACTGTGAACGGCATGGCCGCGCACTAGCATTAGTGATAAGTGCTCAGCCTGCAGAGCTGGGAAACCGGTGAGATCCGGTCACGGTTCATTCTTAATTCAGAGGTTTGGTAGTTTGAAGTTTTGACTGATTGGCACATTCTATCATAGTCATAACTTAAATAATTCAGTTAAAAGTTTTTAAACATGATTTGATATATTTAAAAAATGAAAGCAGGTAAATAATTGTAACGATTTGGGACTTCTGTGTGGCATTGTGAAAATAAATCAGCCAATGTGAAAGGAAAAAAAAAAGAAAAGATGACCTCAAAGAATTTTAGAGAGCTCAACAAAAAATATTAATTTTTGTTATTCACCAAGTCCAAAGAGGTCAAGTGATGCTACACTGGGTTTTTAAGATAGATACATGTTTAGATTCATCGTAGTGCAGAGGGTGAAGTCAGAATAGGAAGTGTTGATGTTAAACAGCCGAAGGAGAAGGTAAGGCCCCACGTTGAACGAAGACACACCTCCAGGGCACTGCAGGGTGTGTCACGGTGCAAAGGGATAGTGAAGACTGGCAGATCTTCCCGAGTCACGTTACAGAGAAAATGCTCATAGCCTTCAAACAGTAAGTTTCTAAAACTCATACATACCAATAGCCATAAACTCATCCCAGAGAAAGGAAATGGAAGCAGCCCTTCGAGAAAAGATGTTCTGCATCATGTGTTTTACAAAGTTAAATGCAAAAATTAAAACTGCAGAGAGGCGCTGCATCTTTGACAAACAGCATACAGAAGTCTGGCCCTACTCTGTGATACTAAGGTTTTGGAGGGATGGTCCGTCCCTCTCACATATGGGCTGTCAGGAAGGAAAGGTGGTCCAAGCCCTGTGGGGCAGAGTTTAGCAAAAGAAAAAAAAAGCCTACGTGATAGCTGTGTGTTCTCTTTAACCCAGGACTTCTTGCAAGTATCTACTCCAAAGATTAACTGAGAGTATGGAATGGTGCATAAACAAGACCTCCTTACAACACTGCCAAACAGCAAAGTTTGGGAATGAGCTAAACATCTGTCTGTTGGTGACTGGCACACCCATTCAATAAGTGTGTTACACTGAGACAGAGAATAAGGATTTCTTTATAAACTAGTATCATTTTTAATATCTATTTTCAGTAAAAAAAAAAATTAGGATAAGAAAAGTGTACATAGTTCACTATTAGTTAATTATCGGGAATACACACACACATATACACTTGTATTATACAATGCATAATGCATATATATATATATATATATATATATATATATATATATATATATATAATGTACACACATACATAACTGGTAGTATTTTTAAAATCAGATTTAGAAAAAAACTACTCAGTAGATGATATAAAAATGCTAGACAATTATAGTCAAACTATTAAACTTAAGATAGTTCACAGATAGTTTTGGTTATAAAATAAACTTAAGAAAAGAGCAGTTGGAGTCTTAGATTAAGATGAAGTAAGCTGTGCATATGTAAATTTACAATATGATTTGTGGGCCTGAGTTCAGGTCTCCAGCACTGCTGTCTTAAAAAGTCAGAAATAAGTAGGATGTGGTGGTTCAGACCAGAGCAGGGGGATTGTGCTGATCTTGTGATGTATAATAACGTCATAATATATGTCCCCTTATGTCATAATGACATAACTCATGGAGATAACCAACCACTTTCTAATTAGGTAGAAGGCTCAGTCTACAAGAGACCAATCATGCCCAGTTCTGCAAGTCTGTCAAGAACTCATGACCTGAGCAGTGGGTATGCACAATAGTACAGCTCCTTTAGAGAATGGGCGGACTGCAGTGTTTCACAAAGATAAAGATGGGGAGACATATGTCTTGTTGGATGGGTGGTGAGGTATGAAGAAAGGGGGTGCTTCGGTGGGCGCATGTTGAAGCATCCCTTCCCCACGAGGGACCAGCCACATGACAGTATAGAATAGAGTTTATTCAGGGCATGGGGAGGGGAGTTGAGAGGGTAGTAGAGGCAGAGAAAGGCAAAGAGAGAGTAGAGAAGTAGAGGCCGGCCATGAGCATGTGGAGTGGGGGAGGGGCAAGGGGACAGAGTGAGAGCAAGAAGGCAAGATCAAGAGAGAGCAGAGGGGGTGAGTCAGGCATACCTGACTGTTGCCAGGTAACTGTGAGGCAGAGCTTAGACAAAATGCCAACACTGACACTTATTACAAAGTAAAGATGGTGCTGGAAAAATGGCCCAGCAAATTAAGAGCACTTTCAGAGGACACGGGTTTGGTTCCTTTGAGGGTACCTACACTTACATGACACATTACAGACAGACAAGCACACATAAATACACATGCATCAAAAATAATTTAAGGCAAGCATATGCCCTTAATATATGACACAGAAATCCCACCTCTGGATACTTACCCAAAAGAAATTGTATTCACCAGTTTTCTGTTGCTATGAGAAGAATGCCTCAGACTGGGTAGATAATTAGTAAAGGAGAGTTAGAGCTGAAGGCATGGCTCACTGGTTAAGAGCACTTGCTGCTCTTGCAGAGCAAGGTGTTCCAGCACCTATATCAGGTGACTCATAATCACCTATAACTCCAGTTCCAGTGGAGCTGATATCCTCTGGCCTCTGTGGACACTAAGTATGCACATAGTACACATAAAGTCAAACGGGCACACATACATACACATAACTAAATAAATGCATCTTTTACTAAAAAACGAAGCCTATCCTTCACAGTTTGGGAGGTTGAAGTCCAGCTGGCATGAGGCTGACACTGGCTCTGCTGAGGGCTCAGTCTACATCCTGTCATGGTAGATGCAGTCATGGTGGGTGCCTTCATGCTGAGAATGCATGGGAGAGGAAAAGCCAGAGAGAGAGAAAGCCGAAACTTGTTTGAAATGAGCTGCAGTCCATCATGAATACCTGGTTAATCTCTAGAAGGCAGCACCATTGATGACCTAATTGCCCTTTGCGAGGCCCTCCTTTTAAGGGTTTCTGGCCACCTCCTACCTTCCCATTAATTCATCGGAGGCAGACTCCATCAAAACCATAACCAACAGGGAGACACGTCCATGCAGGAACCAATTTACAAATATTTATATAAACAAAAATGGCAGAGTGTTTTTCAATTGATAAATGGATAAACTGTTAACAGACATACTGTGGAATCCGTCTCAATAATACTTTCTTGGAAGAATCACTTTTTAAAGAGCTTACTTTGACCCTTTCAGAACTGTTCTGACATTTCAGTAGTCTCTGAATTACTGAGAGAACATTTCAGAAGCCCTGAGAGCAAGTTAATGATAGACTCCAAGGGAAGGGCAGGTCGCCCCAGTGCTTCACATCTCCTTCAGTCTCACCCGCTGCTCTCCTTTCTGTGATTTCTGCTGTCCTGACGTCTGGTCCTTAGTCTGCTGTGACACAGCTGGACAGTTAAAGAAGCTCAGTACCCCTGCTGATCGACACCCAGAGCAGCAGCAGGACCTCGCACAGAGCCTAGCACCCACCCATTTGCTTTGCTGCCAACTTGGGTTTCCCTCCCTTTCAGAATGTGCTCTTTGGGAGCTGCATGCATGTGTACAATGTATTCTGTTTATATCCTCCCTGCTCTCCTCTAACTTCTCCAGACTCCCCTTTTTCCCATCCTCCAATTTCATGTCCTCCTCCCCCTCCTTCTCTGTCTTCTATTTCTTCTTGCTGTTTTGTAATTTATTTATTGTATGTGTGTGAGTACACTGTGGCTGTCTTCAGACCACCAGAAGGCATTGTATCCCATTACAGATGCTGTGAGCCACCATGTGGTTGCTGGGAACTGAACTCAGGACCTCTGGAAAAACAATCAGTGCTCCTAACCACTGAGCCATCTCTCCAGCCCATTGTTGTTGTTTTTAAAAAAATAACTCACTGAGTCCAGTTAGTGCTGCCAGTATATGCATATGTGCAGGGCTATCCACTGAAGTATGGTCAACTTACTGGGGCAACACCTCAAAAGAAAATTGCCTCTCTCTTTCATAGTAATGTCGGCAGCTCCTCATCTAGGAGTTGGGACTTGTGTGCCCCTCCCCCATCAGTGCTGGAATGTTGAATGGCTTAAGCACATACAGAACTTGTGCAGGCATCATAGCTGCCGTGAGATCACGAGTGTAACTGATCTGTCATGTCCAGAAGACATCGTTTTGCTCTGGTACTCCTTAACCTCTGGCTCTCATAGACTTTTATCAATTCTTCTGAGAGATACCTTGAGCCTCTGAGGGCGGACATGTTATATGAACTTCCCATCTTAGTCTGAACATTCCAAAGACATTTATTCTTTGCAGACTGTGAGTCAATACAAACTGCCCTCTGCTGCATAAAGACACTGATGAGAACTGGGGATGCTCTAGCCTATGGTCATAGAGATGTGAATTTAAACAGCCGTTCGCCAAGTAACCATAGTAGGTTCAACTCCTGGGGTCTATGAGCTCCCAGCCACTGGTTCTTGATCAGATTTACAGTGCTAGGAATGAGTTTCTTCAATGGAGTGAGGCTTAAATTCAATCAGAATGTAGGGTTTTACTCCATAACATTCAAAATACTATTGCATGCATGAGCATTGTAGCTCCCAGGGCTAATAGCTTGACAAGGCTTCCAGCCCACTACCAGCAACCTGCATAACACCTCCCAGCACCCTGAATGCTAGCCAGAAGACAGGAATCTTTTAGGTAAGTATCAGCTTGATTTCTCCAAATCCAGTGTGTTCAAGTTATACAGTGTTACTATCCAATTGTTGTGGGCCACCAAGTTCAATGGCAATGCTCTGTCTTGTTTGAGGGCACCTCTGAGAACTCCTATGACACCTGTCTTTAGAAACATGTTACATTTAAAGCCAATCTGACAGTTCATCAAGTAAAGGTACTTGATGCTAACTAACCCTGATGGCCTGAGTTCAGTCCCTGAGACACATACAGTGAAGAGAAAGACCCAATTGCTGTGGGTTGTCCTTCGACTTCTACACTCTTGCCATGCATGTGTGCATGCACAACACATGCACAAGCAAAATAAGTAAATAAATAAAATTTTATGTTTTTAAAGTTGTTATATTAATTTCTAAGGAGTGGAGGTTTAGGCTTAAGGCTGAAGTCATTAGAAGAAACAACTTTGATGTCCTCTATTTTAAAACAGTTCTTTTTTTTTAAACAGTTCTACTTATATATTCAAAAATATTTCTTTTAAATTTGTATGTATGTGCATGTACATATGGAAATGCTAGAAGAGTGACTACAACCATCTTTTCAGTCCTTTTATAGTTCATGGATTTGATGAATCCCCAAGAGTAGTGGGAAATGACACAGAAAAATTCAGAAGAACTATGGGAACCTTTGTAGTTTTCCATCTTAATAACCTGATAACCAATACTCACACCTTATCCTGTAGAAACGCCAGTGCTCTGTAAAAGCAGTAGCATTTAAAAGGGAAATGAGCTTCATACCAAAAAGGAAAAAAGAGGAATGATCATTTCATTGTTGATCGATGAATTGCTAAAGCTTAATTGGAGGCTAGACTTCGTGATGTGCGCCTATAATCCTAGACTGAGCTACAGATCTATGCTCTATTTTATGTATTTCTTAACTTGGAAGTGTGCAACGTTCTGTAGTCCCTCCACCCTCAAGATTTCTGTGCCTGGCAGCTGACTTGTCTGTCCAAAGGATGGGCTCCTGCTGTGGTTGCAATGTGAAGACGCTTCTTTTGAATACATCAAGTTTGATCTTTTTAAATATTTTAGGAATTTGGGCTGTCTCACTGAGATTTTGTCATTTCTATTCTTCTTACAATGTTTTCAATGTTTTGCTATTCATTTCCTTATCTACCCAGAGTCTTGCACTTCCAAAAGAAAGTCGGTGTCCTAAACAATGAAAGAACTCACTGATTCTAAAACTTCGTAGCAGCTGTCATTTGCTATTAATAATTTTTATTATGTCGCAAGGAAAAAATGCCTCCTCAAAACAAAGCAAGCTTCACAATAACATACCTGGGTTTTATCTTTCTGAATATGCTACATCGAAGAACCAAGGTAACCCTTTTCTGCTAAACCTTGGTACAGCTCATATTTTATTATTACTGCCATGGTTGTTTTTAATAATCTTTATTCCGTATGAACGGAGCAACAGAACTGATGGAGAATCCAGTGAGATTCCAGTTCTTGCTTGACAAAGTAGAAATTGCTCACTTCATACATATACACATACACACACATACATATACATACATATCATACAAACACACACACTAAGGCAGATGTATGCTTTTTTCATACAAATT
Source organism: Micromys minutus (assembly GCF_963924665.1). Taxonomy (NCBI): domain Eukaryota; kingdom Metazoa; phylum Chordata; class Mammalia; order Rodentia; family Muridae; genus Micromys; species Micromys minutus. Next base: position 41,981,863 of record NC_137961.1, on the reverse strand, counting down.
TAAGTTCAATAAGATAATTCTTAAATCAATTATTTTCACATAGAAATGAAATATGACTTATAAATGTATATTGAGCCTATATATAAATATAGATCACATTGATATAAAGAATAACTTTTGTTTGTTAATGAATGGGTACTAATGACTGACCACATTTCAACTTTAAAGTAGGATTTTTGAGGTGTCTAATTCATACAGTGGCTAGTACTTAGACTTCTAATGTAGAGTTTTGCAATAAAGACAAATCATGACATTAGCTAGGCATTGTGGCACATGCTTGTAACCCCAACACCTGGGAGTTAGGACTTGGATCAGGAGTTCAAGGCTAGTAGGGAAACATGAATGTATGTTTACAAACAAACAAGAAATAGGAAAATATAAGTAAAAATGAGTGTTTAGAATAAGTATTCAGAAAGATTTCTCCGTGAACTCCACTTACATGATCTATATGAGGTATGTTATGTATTTATGTATAGAAAACTAGATAATATCTTTGCCAAGAGAGCACACCATAGTTACCCAGTTACACAGGTTTTTAAGTACAAGAATTTCTACATCTTCTGTTTTATACACATTATTAGCTGCCTAAGAACATAAGGAGGTGAGGAAGAATTTCCAATATAACTGCAAAAGCACAACAGACTGAGAAACCAGAAAATCGGGAAAAAATGGAAATAGTATTTCCCCAAGTGCAAAAGATGAGGGAGAGGACTTAGGATGCAGTCACTCTGTAAAACAGGCTAGCCTTAAACTCAGAGATTTGCCTGCCTGCGCCTCCCAAGTGTTAAGACTAACGGCGTGTGCCACCGCGGCCCAGCCTAATTTACGAGTTTTCTGTGGATACGTGAATCGCACTTTCCGAGTTCATTGCTGTGTTCTGTGGTGGAGCTGTCTCAGGATGTACGGCCGCTCACACATTCAACTTCTTATGTGGCTTCCCCAGTGTGGGGACCCTAAAGTCAGAGTGAGCAGCTTGCAGGTGCCATTCTGTGGTGGCTGTGTGCATGGACTCATGACCTCTGTAATCCACAGCGGTTCGTAGCAGGTTTGTGCTTAGCTAATCCATGGACGCGGTCTCTGGGTCAGTAAATGTCTCCTCTCATTTGTCCTGTGAGGTCTGTTGATGTCCCTTCTGGGTTGGTTGCCATCCAAGAACTTGAAATTCCCCAATTACAACTGCTGCAATCATCCTGTCAGTCTCTTTACAGCCCTGCCACCCCAGGGCACAGCCCTGCCACCCCGGGGCACAGCCCTGCCACCCCAGGGCACAGCCCTGCCACCCCGGGGCACAGCCCTGCCACCCCAGGGGTGGCCCGTTGACAGGCGGTGTATGTGCCCTTCTCATTGCTGTTGATGGCCTGGTTTCAACCAGAGCTGGATGCTGATGTTCACGCCTAGATTTTCCCCTAATATTAGCTTAATTATTTTAAAACTGACACACACACTTCAGAGAACAGTGTAGCATAAAGGGAACATGGAGGAGCACACCCTGCATGAGTGTCACTGACTGTCCCAGGAGCACACCCTGCATGAGTGTCACTGTCCCAGGAGTGTCACTGTCCCAGGAGCACACCCTGCATGAGTGTCACTGACTGTCCCAGGAGCACACCCTGCAGGAGTGTCACTATCCCAGGAGCACACCCTGCATGAGTGTCACTGTCCCAGGAGTGTCACTGTCCCAGGAGCACACCCTGCATGAGTGTCACTGTCCCAGGAGTGTCACTGTCCCAGAAGCACACCCTGCCTGAGTGTCACTGACCCAGGACCATACCCTGCATGAGTGTCACTATCCCAGGAGCACACCCTGCATGAGTGTCACTGTCCCAGGAGCACACCCTGCATGAGTGTCACTGTCCCAGGAGCACACCCTGCCTGAGTGTCACTGACCCAGGAGTGTCACTGACCCAGGACCATACCCTGCATGAGTGTCACTATCCCAGGAGCACACCCTGCATGAGTGTCACTGACTGTCCCAGGAGCACACCCTGCATGAGTGTCACTGTCCCAGGAGTGTCACTGTCCCAGGAGCACACCCTGCCTGAGTGTCACTGACCCAGGAGCACACCCTGCATGAGTGTCACTGTCCCAGGAGCACACCCTGCATGAGTTTCACAGTCCCAGGAGCACACCCTGCATGAGTGTCACTGTCCCAGGAGCACACCCTGCAGGAGTGTCACTGTCCCAGGAGCACACCCTGCATGAGTGTCACTGTCCCAGGAGCACACCCTGCAGGAGTGTCACTGTCCCAGGAGCACACCCTGCATGAGTGTCACTGACTGTCCCAGGAGCACACCCTGCATGAGTGTCACTGACTGTCCCAGGAGCACACCCTGCAGGAGTGCCACTGTCTCAGACATCTCATGCTGAAGGGCAGCATGGGTTGAAGACCTGAAGACAGAGGAAGGACTTGACTCTCAGGAAAAGAGTTCACAGATATGACAGCATTCCTCCTGGCTCTTTGTTTATTTATTTTTATTTTTGTTTTGCCTTTTATCTTTTCTGTGAAACTACTACTACTTCGGTGGGAAAGATGAAGGGAGCTAAGAACGTTTCCATCCCCACTTCTGGCAAAGCTGTGAATAAATCCATTTTCTCTTATTAAATAATGTTTCCCAGTTTCTTTTAGAATACAGAGCAGCTGAGGTGACAGGTATGGGCCTACATGTAACACATGGGAACACATGCAGTGAACCCCTGTGTAAGCATCTCTCTTGTCCTCTTAATGATAGACTTTCATCCCCTCAGACCAGTCCAAGCCCCAGGCACAGAGCAAGGAGAAGGTGGAGGGAGACGTGGAGTCAGGGAATCAGAGGAGAACACAAGTCCTAAATCTTGGTCAGTCAGGGATAACTGAAGCTCCCTTCCCTTTCCATCACAATACCACTGCTGTGCTCTCCGTTCTCTCATTCCAGGTATGTCTAAGAGCTTATTGTGCACAGCAACATCTAATCTTACTGCCATAGCCCTTGTTTGTGTTATAAGGTAAAGCAAACACACACTCACACACAGATGCACACCACAAGATGTGTGTGCTTATACTGTATATATGTATAAAATATCACTAACATTGTTCTCAGTGTGTGGTTAACTAAACTAATATTGTTCTATCTGGAAACCAATATCTGGAACCAAGAGATCACAAACAGGGGCAGAAAGAGGCTTTTGTTCCCTTGTATTTTTAAATTCCTGCATATGGCATGTATTAGCATGTGTTACATGCTACCATTATAAAAACACATTAACAATGAACATATATTTTTATTTAAAATGAGATATTTCTTGTTTTGTGAAGAAAACACACTGTACCCTCTTAAAGTCACTTAACTCTTAAATAACACTGAGACATTCTCTTGTTTTGGTCAGAACCCCACGTTGACTCCCACCCACCTAGCTTCCAAGATTATCACATCATTTAGGAGAGTTGCTTTTCCCTCCCATTCTTAATACCCCAACTATTTTTAAAAAACAGATATTGTCATCCTGCTCTAATGCAGCTTGAGAAACTCATTTAATAATAGAATGAACAATTGATTTAAATAAATAAGACACAGTCCTACCTTTACATTAAAAGAATTTTCCTCCTTGTAAGACTTCTTATTAACACCAATACTCAGCTGTTGCCATGGCTACACGTTCATTTGTAGAAAGAAAGATTTGGAAAAGATATTGGCATACTTTGAAATCTAGAGACTTCTGGTCTGGGCATGACAATGTATTGGCTATGCCTAGTGTCTCCCTACTTGATACCATTTAATGAATAACCCAAAGAAACAAATACATAAGACAGAGGTAAGAGACACCCATGACCTGGTACCCTCCATTAGAGAAACCAGACCAAAGAGCCAGAGGTAGAAAGACTTAGGTTAACAGTTTTATGTAGATTCAACTGCTGGTGAAGGGAAGGACCTTCATATCATACTGTTAATTCCAGGGTTGCCTAAGCATTATGAAATTGATCTATTTATGAAGTTCAACCATAGATAATATTTCCATAAACACAGCTCTTGAGAGATATTTATAATTTGAGAGGCAAATGTTTAGGACACTAGATTCTTACCATATGAATTCTGGTTGCTACAAAATCACTGCTCCTGTGTAGGCCCAAGAGGAAGCAGCATACATTCAGAAAGGACAAGCCAGGCAAATTGGAGCTCTTGTCACTCAAACCCAAAACTAGGACTTTAGTTAGGCTGTGTGCTCCTTTTAAATACTATATCTTTGTGGGTTTTTCTAAAAAAAAGTTAAATATTCTATCTTTATTCCTTTATGAAAGTAGAACATTAAAAAAAGACAAACACACACACACACACACACACACAGAGAGAGAGAGAGAGAGAGAGAGAGAGAGAGAGAGAGAGAGAGACTCTGGGGAAGGAAGAGAGAACCTCAGGATCAGAGGATGGATGATCACGTTGGCTGATGTTGTCCAGGCATCTCCTCTAACAGATGTGGGTCACTGAAGGGACACATCAGCAGTCCTGACTAGTGAGCACCTAGATCAACAGTTTTCTGTTTTATAGATGTGAAGGGAAGCATCTTCACATCTAGACATTGTGCCCTTCTTGGGTTCTCCTAAGAAGGAACACACACAAGTGAAATCTCTAGATTACAAGTCTGTGTATTTTCTATTTGAATGCATATTGCAAAAATGCCTTCCATAAAGGTTATACAACATTGCTCTCAACTACAAGGATGAGAGTTTTCTGCTGCTGAGTTAACAAGAATTGATATTTACTTCTATGTCATATGTGAAATATATAAATTATATTTAATACTCTTTTGTTATTTTTCTCCTTTTTAATGTTTATTACATTTACAAATTTGAGAATATTACTCTGTCCCCCACCTTCTCTCAGAACAACTTCAGTTCCCTACTCAACCAACTTTGTGCCATCTTGTTTTTTAAATACCTTTCAAGTCCAACTTGTGCTGCCCACATACACTTTGGTGTGTGACCTTCCACTGGATCATAGATAACTTACCAGGAATATACTCTTTCAAATAACTGTCTCTCCCTCTTCCAACAACTATCAATTGCCAATAGCTCCTCACCTGGGGTGGGAATTCATACTTTCACTCCACCTACATCCATGTTGGAACTTGGTCTGGCTTGGACTTGCACAAGTCTTGTGCATACTGTCATAAGACATGTGAGTTCATGTGTGTAACTGCCCCGCCGTGTCCAGAAGACACGGTTTGCTTGTAACCATCCACTACCTCTGTCTCTTATATTCTTTCCATGTTCTTCTAAAACCATCCCTGGGGGATGTGTCACTGAAGAGTCTTTTATTCTATGGACCTTGACCATTTGCAAATATCTGTGTTGATCACTGTCAACTGAAGACAGAAATTTCTCCAATGAGGTTGGTGATACGAGTGAGTGTATGGGTATAAGTCATCAGGAGCCTACTTGCTACCATGTGCACTTAGCAGAATAGCAGTACTACGCTCTTCTTTAGAGTCTGGGATGATCTTGGCTCCAAACATGATGCCAAGCATGGGTTTCATCTTGTGGCACTTAAGAATCCAATCAGGAAGTGTTTGGTTATGCCTGTGATACTTGGCCACTATTGCACCAATGGAAATTTCTTGCCACTTATTTTTGTAGCTTGCAGGATTCACACCTGAGTAAGATCAGTGCATATTTTTCTCATAAAACAGTGTGAATATCACCTTCCAGCACTATGGGAGCTGGCCAGTAAGGGTAAAGTGACCAGATCATTGCCAGACAGATAAATAACTACATGTTATATGACTAAAGTATGCAGTGTCCTCAGCTATGGGATCTTAAAATCAGATTATGGAAGGTAACTAAGATCATTGGCAGTGTACCCTGTAATGTTTAAGCATCTGTGAGATAGCACTAATCACCAACCCCAAAAGAAGAAACCCATTCCTGGCACTGAGCCTTTTGTTGTCTTTGGTATTTAGTATAAACATTGTCACTTGATTCGGTTTTAACCGTGTGTGTGTGTGTGTGTGTGTGTGTGTGTGTGTGTATGTGTGTGTGTGTGTGAAGTTTTTACATTAGTATGCAGTATGTAGGCTTCCATATGATTTTTTAAAGTCTTTAGTGCTATTTATCTCTCCCCACATTCCCTCCTCTACCCTGCCCTCCCATCTTTCACTTCATTAACCCTTTCTGTTCCGTTCTTTCTTTTCAATCTTTCTATCACTGTATTCTATTTCCTATCCCTTGATAGCCACCTCCCATGGGGCTTTGGTAATTTTCTGACCTGTAAGTGCATTCCAAATGAAATGCACATATTTGAGGATTGAAAATTAACATCTACAAATGAGAGAAATGATGTGACATTTGTCTATCTGGGTCTGGATTACCTCACACAGGATGACTGTTTACAGTTCCATACAATTACCTATAAATTTCATTTTTCTTAATGGGTAGATAATATCCCCTTGTATAAATCTTTGCTCACTATCTATCTAACAGAAGGTTAATGTGTAGAATTTACAAAGAAAAGGTAAAACAACTATGAAAAGGTTGTTCATTCAAAACTATGAACAACCCAATTTAAAACTAGAACATGGAACTAGAGAGTTCTCAAAAGATGAAATACAAATGGCAAAAATATATATATAATTTTTTCAAAATCCTTAGCTATCAGAAAAATGCAAAGTAAAACCACTTTGAAAAAAAATTTTGCCCCAGTCAGAATGGCTAAGATCACACAAAAACAAATGATGATAAATGCTGGTGTGGGTGCAGGAATTATTTACTGCTAGTGGGAGTGAGTGCATATGGAAATTAATGTGGAGGTTTGTCACAAAACCTAAAAATACATCTACCCCATGATCCAACTACATTGCTCTTCAGCATATACCCAACACACTCTTTTCCTACCATAAAGATATTTGCTACTGCAGTGTCTGCTGCTGTTCAGTCTAAATGCCCATCAAGTGATGGATGGCTAATGAAAAGATGGTATATTCACACAATGGAATAGTATTCAAACATTTGCTTTCTTGAGTGAGTTAACAGTTCTCTTGCTGTGGGATCCATTTGTCTATTGCGATATAACAATCACAGATAAAATTACTATTTTAATAGACCTCATGGAACCCATTTCCTGGTGAAAGCACTTGGGAAGGATTCAACTGGATGACTCTGTTCTCCGTGTGATGTCTGGATGGTATGGAATTGGTCTGGAGGATCCACGGGGCCTTAGTACCAGTCTGGTATCAGGATGGATAGGAGGAAGAATGGACAGGTGACCCAGTACTTCTCCATGGAGTCCCAGAGCTTCTTTCTGTGGCCTCTTAGAGCTCCAAGAACCAAGGGGAAAGCTTCCAGTCCTCCTAGAGGGCAAGCTCCGAGCAAGTGTAGTGTAACTTCCATGATTCTAAACTGGGGACTGTGGAGTTTGAAAGAAAATGGCCCCCATGCACTCATATGTTTAAATACTTAGTCCCGAGTTAGTGGGGCTGTTTCAGAAGGATTAGGAACTGTGGTCTTATTGGAGAAGGTGGGTCTCTGGGGGTGGGTTCTAGGGTTTCAAAAACCCACACCAGGTCCAGTGTCTCTCTCTGCCTGCTGCCCGTGAATTAAGATGTCAAGCTTTTGACTACTGCTCCAGCATCATGATTGTCGGCTCTCTCTGTCATAATGAGCAAAGACTAATCCTCTCAAACAAAGCAGGCCTTTAGTGAAATGCTTCCTTCCATAACTGCATCCACCACAGTGTTTTTTCACACAACAGAACAGTAACTAAGACAGTGATATGGCTCAAGAGCAAGAGGGTGAAGCCAGAACAAAGCTCATTCCTGTTAAAGTACTTCCTCAGCAAGACCCATAACTTTCCCAAACAGTGACACAAACTGCAGCCAAGCATTCAGTGCATGTGTGTATGGGGGACATTTCTCCTTTAAACCACCACAGGCATATTTATTGTCTTTATCTTGGAGCAGTTGGCAAAAGGTAACACTCATGTGAGTTTTGAAAGGTTTACCCAAAAGCTCTTTGGGCTGAGACATTTCTGGAGGGAATTCCACCCAAACGTTCGTTATTGGTAATCAAACTGGATAACTAATCTTAAGTAGTTCTACTGATGGATATTTCACATTAAGTGTCAGACTGTGCTCTGTAGCTGTGTATTCCTGATCTCAGAAAGAACTTGGTAATAAATATTAACAAGGGAAAACAAATGAATCAAGAAGCATGGGAAGAAAGTGAATTCTATAAAGGCTTGCTGTAGATATGGGAAGTAGAATTTAAGCCTCACCTCAGTTTTTTATAACATTCAGGAAGATATAAGCTCTTTAAAAACGTGTGTGTGTGTGTTCACACACGAGTGCATAAATAAGAAACTGAGAGCTGCAGAGATGGCTAAGCAGCTAGGAGCACTACCTCAGTTGCAAAGGACCCAGGTTCAGTTCTCAGCACTTACATGAAGGCAAACAACCATCTGTAACTCCAGCTCCAGGGGATCTGATGCCCTCTTCTGACTTCCTCAGGCACCAGACACATACAGAATGCAGGTACAACATCATACACATAAAATAAAACTAAAATGGAACCTTAAATGCTGAGATGAGTCTTGTCTTGAATGAACTTCAGGACAACACAAACCAAGTTAGGGCTCCTTGAAGCATCCTTACCCCTAGCAACAAGAGGTCTCAAGAAGTATGTGCTGGTCTGTATATGAGGAGTGAATGAAATCTAGGTTTTATAGTGTGACTCTGGTCTCATGAAAGCTGCAGGGAACTGAACCCCAGGAGCATCAGGAAGAAACCCCAGGTGGGTCATTTGTTCTGTACTTGGTTTACTCTCCTTACTTTATGATCAAGTCAGTCCTCCACACAGAGCCAACATGACAGCTCTCCTCTTGGGTTCCTATTTCCCTCCCTTTGCTGCTCACCTTTCCCCATGCTAGAGCATCCAGGGCCACAGTTCTTTTTACCACCTAATTTCTATGGCAACTCATCCTGGCATGTCCTCAACTTCCAGACAGTCTTGAGCTTGGAGGTGAACAAGAATGAGAGATAGGGCTATCCAAATACTGTGGGACTTCTGGTGATCCGATGGCATTCATTGTGTGGGATTAGGAAATGGTTGAGATGGTAACAGGAACAAGATTGATGCAGCCAGGAGGCGTCAGTAGATCTATCAGAAAACAAAAGCCACTTTTTAAAGCAGAATCACCAGCACACGGCCATGCTCTGAGATCGGATGTATTATAAACTTTAAACACTGAGGCAATGTGTGTTGAATATTTGAAGTCACTGGAACTTAAGTGTTTTCCTAACAATCAATCTAATCTACAATATGAAAGCATTCTTTAGAATTTTTATTATTGTCCTATGTGTATGATTTGTGCAGGCACAGACCCCATAGTGCTCACGTGAAGGTTAGAGGACAATTTTGTGATAATCTCTACTTTCATTTTTATATGGGTTCGACAACTTGAACTCATATTCCCAGGTCTTCAAGCAAATGTTTTTGTCCTATGACCCATCTTGTCAGCCTCAGTCTTAGAACATTTCTATCATTCCAATAAAGAAACCTTGTGCCCAATCTAAATAACTTCACATTTCAATTCCCTGTCTCAATCAACCACAAATCTACAGTGTATGTTGATTTGCCTGTGATAAATATTTCATATAAGTGAAAATGTAAAGTGCCATATGGCATGTGGCCATTTGTGCCCATCTATCACTTGCCAGTGTGTTTGAGAGGCATTCATTTGAAGCTGATCCTGGTTGGTGTCAATATTCCTTTATATTGCTGGAATAGCATTTAGTTGTTTGGACATACCATAATTGATCAGTTCACCAGTTAATGAATTATCTGGGCTGTTTCTACTTGTGGGATGCTACAGATAATGTTTCTATAAACATTTACATACAGGTCTTTATGAAAACATAGGTTTCATTTCTTCTGTGTAGGTAAGAGAAATCCTTTGATTATATGGTAACTTTAACATTTTAAGAAAAAGCTACATACATTATGAAGTGGCTACATTGTTTCACATTTTTACTAGTTGAGATTTGAATGAAAACATCTTCCAAGGCTCATGTTTAATCACTTGGTCTCCTGCTGAGGGCAGCCTTGAGGGAGAAAGAACCTCTGTGAAGAAGTAGTTCCCTGGGAATAGGCTTCCTTCTGCTTCGCGTTTGTACTAGAGTGAGACCAGTCATCTGACTCCATTTCCTGTCTGTGCTACAACGTGACCAGTCACCGGCCTCCAGGTTGTTTCTTCTTAAAAATAAACCCCACACTGAAGTCAGGACTGGCAGCCTGCCCGGAGAGAAATGAGCGCCCAGCGGAGACATAGGAGCGCTCTCCCCACTGAACCCACGGGTGAGTCCAAGCTCTCTATCCACTGATTGTCTGGAGAGGACTTCCGGGAACTCTCCGGGTACAGGGATGGCAGTGCAGTCTGGGATCAGACTGGGCCAGCCTCCATTTCTGCCCAGAGCCACAGGAAGCTCAGGCACACTGACATCAGCACTGGCGGCCTGCGGGCAGAGAACTGAGCTTCCAGGAAAGACACAGGAGCCCTATCCCTACGGTGTCCATAGGCCTCCATCTGCACCCAGAGCTAGTGGCAGCCCATTGACATTGGAACTCACGGTCTGCGCATAGAAAGCTGAACACCAATCAGGACTGGTGGCCTGCCCGCAGGATGCTGGGCACTGAAGAGCCGCAGGAGGGCTCTCACCCCTGAGCAGAGGGGTGTTGACCTTCCCTCCCCAGGGTCTATCAGGAACTCTCAGCTTCAGGGGCGGTGCTGCCTGGAAACAGACACTTCCAGCCCAAGGTTGGCTCAGTTGCTTCAGGACTGGGCACTGCCTTTGAAACTCACAGCCTACCAATAGAGACCCAAACACCCAGGAACAATCTCCCTCTGGAGACCCACAGTAGAGACAAGCTCTAGTAAGGGACAACAAAAGCACCTAGCATTACCTATAACAAGATTGCAAGAGGCAAGTGCAAGAATCTAAGTAACAGAAACCAAGACAGCCTGGCAACATCAGAACGCAGTTCTCCTAACACAACAAATAGTGGACATCCCAACTCACCAAAAAAACAAGATTTAGACTTAAAATCATACTTCATGATGATGATGGAGATCTCAAGAAGCACCTAAAGAACACACTTAAAGAAGTACGGCAAAACCAGGAGAACACACACAAACAAGTTGAAGCCCTTAAAGAGGAAACACAAAAAAATCATTTAAAAAGCTACAGGAAAGCACAAACAAACAGGTGAAGGAGCTGAAAACAAAACTAGAAACAATGAAGAAATCACAAAAGAAAACAACCCTGAAGTTGGAAAACCTAGGAAAGATATCGGTAGCCAAAGATGCAAGCATCACCAACAGGATAAAAGAGATAGAGGAGTGAATCTCAAGAGCAGAGGATACCATGAAATCATTGACACAACAGTCAGAGAAAATGCAAAAATTAAAAAGATTCTAACCCAAAACATCCAGGAAATCTAGGACACAATGAGAAGACCAAACCTAAGGAAGGATAATAGGTGTAGAAGAGAGCAAAGAATCCCAACTAAAAGGCCCAGTAAATAGCTTCAACAAAATTATAGAAGAAAACTTCCCTAACCTAAAAAGAGATAATCATGAACATACAGGAAGCCCACAAAACCTCAAATAGATTGGACCAGAAAATAAATTCTTCCCAACACATAATAGTCAAAACAACAAATGTACAAAACAAAGAAAAAAATACTAAAAGCAGTAAGGGAAAAATGACAGGTAACATTATAAAGCCAGACGGGTCAGAATTACACCAGACTTTTCAACAGAGTCTATGAAAGCTAGAAGACCTTGGACTGACATCATATAGATCCTAAGAGAACACAAATGCCAGCCCAGGTTACTATATCCAGTAAAACTCTCAATTACTGTAGATGGAGAAACCAAGATATTCCAGGACAAAAGCAAATTTACACAATATCTGTCCACAAATCCAGTGCTACAAAGAATAATAGATGGAAGACTCCATCACAAAGAAGGAAACTTCACACTAGGAAGATCAAGAAACTAATCTTTTTACAACAAACATCAAAGAAGAAAAACACACAAACATAATTCTACATTTAACAACAAAAATAGCAGGAACCAACAATCACTATTCCTTAATATCTCGTAACAACAATGGTCTCAATTCCCCAATAAAAATATATAGACTATCAGACTGGATACATAAACAGGATCCAGCACTTTATTGCATACAGAAAACTCATCTCAGCAACCTCAGAATAAAAGGTTGAGAAAAAACTTTCCAAGCAGATGGTCCTAAGAAACAAGCTGGAGTAGTTATCCTAATATCGAATAAAATAGATTTTTCAATCAAAAGTCATCAAAAAACACAAGAAAGGATACTTTTTACTCATCAAAGAAAGAAACTATCAAAATGAACTCTCAATCCTGAATATTTATGCTCCAAGTACAAGGGCACCCACATTAATAAAAGAAACTCTACTGAAGCTCAAAGCATATATTACACCACACACAATAATAGTAAGAGACTTCAACACCCCACTCTCATCAATGGACAGATCATGGAAGCAGAAACTAAACAGAAACACGGTGAAAGTAATAGAAGTTATGAACTAAATGGATTTAACAGACAACTATAGAATATTTCATTCTCAAACAAAAGAATATACCTTCTTCTCAGCACCTCATGGCACCTTCTCAAAAACTGACTATATAGTCAGTCTCAAAACAGGCCTTAACAAATAAAAGAAGATTGAAATAATCTCATATATCCTATCAGATCACCATGGACCAAGGCTGGTCTTCAACAACAACAAAAGCAACAAACGCCCACATACACATGGAAGCTTAACAATGTTCTACTTAATGATTGCTTGGTCAAAGAAGAAATAAAAAAGAAATCAAAGATTCTTTAGAATTTAACGAAAACGAAAGAACAACATACCCAAACTTATGAGATACCAGGAAAGCAGTGATAAGTGGAAAACTCATAGCACTGAGCACTGCCAAAAAGAAACTGAAGAGAGCATTCACTAACAGCTTGATAGCACTCCTTGAAAGCTCTAGAACAAAAAGAAGCAGATACACCCAAGAGGAGTGGATAGCAGGGAATAATCAAACTCAGAGCTGAAATCAATCATACAAAGAAAAAAAGGAATTTTACAACAAATCAACAAAACCAAGAGCTGGTTCTTTGAGAAAATCAACAAGATCAATAAACCCTTACCAGACTAACTAGAAGGTGCAGAGAGAGTATCTAAATTAACAAAATCAGAAATGAAAAAGGAAACATAACAACAGAAACTGAGGAAATTCAAGAAATGATCAGATCCTACCATAAAAGCCTATACTCAACAAACTGAAAAATCTGGAGAAAATAGACAATTTTATAGACATATACCAAAAGCTAAAGTTAAATCAGGATCAGATAAACCATCTAAACATCCCCATAATCCTTAAAGAAATAGAAGTAGTCATCAAAGGCCTCCCAACCAATAAATAAATAAATAAATAAATAAATAAATAAATAAATAAATAAATAAACTCGAGTATCTGATGGGTTTAGTGCTGAATTCTATCAGAACTATTCCACCAAATAGAAACAGAGGGAATACTACCCCACTCATTCTTCAAAGTCACAATAACCTTCATTCATAAACCACACAAAGAACCTACAAAGAAACAACTTTAGACCAATTTTTCTCATGAACACTAATGCAAAAATACTCAATAAAATTCCTGCAAACTGAATCCAAGAATACATAAAACAATCACTCACCATGATCAAGTAGGTTTCATCCTAGGAATGTAAGGATAGTTCAATATATGGAAATATATCAACATAATCCACCATATAAACAAACTCAAAGAAAAAAACCACATAATCATCCTTCTAGATGTTGAGAAAGCATTTGACAAAATTCAACACATCTTCATGTTAAAAATTGTGGAATGATCAGGAATTCAAGGCTCATACTTAAACATAGTAAAAGCAATATACAGCAAACCAGTAGCCAACATTAAACTAAATGGTGAGAAACTTGAAGCAATCCCACTAAAATCAGGGACTAGAAAAGGCTGCCCACTCTCTCCATACCTATTCAGTATAGTACTGGAAGTACTAACCAGAGCCATCAAACAGTACAAAGAGGTCAAATGGATACAAATTGAAAAGGAAGAAGTCAAAAAAAAAAAAATCACTATTTGCAGATGATATGATAGTATACGTAAGTGACACCCAAAATTCCACTGAAGAACTTTTACAGCTGATCAACAACTTCAGCAAGTAGCATTCCTCTACTTGAAGGACAAACAGGCTGAGAAAGAAATTAGAGAATCGACGCCCTTTCCAATAGTCACAAGGAATATAAAATAAAATACCTTGGTGTGACCCTAACCAAGCAAGTGAAGGATCTGTACAACAAGAACTTCAAGTCTCTGAAGAAGGAGATTTAAGAAGACCTCAGAAGATGGAAAGATCTCCCATGCACATAGAATGGAAGAATCAACATAGTAAAAATAGCCATTTTGCTTAAGGCAATCTACAAATTCAATGCAATCCCCATCAAAATTCCAACTCAACTTTTCATAGAGTTAGAAAGAGCAATTTGAAAATTCATTTGGAATAATAGAAAAGAAAGGATAGCAAAACCATTTTCAACAATTAAAAAAAATCTGGGGGAATCACCATCCCTGACCTCAAGCTGTATTACAAATCAGTCCTGATAAAAATTGCATTGTATTGGTACAGACACAAGCAGGTAGATCAGTGGAATGGAATCGAAGACCCAAAATTAAACCCACACACCTATAGTCACTTGATCTTTGACAAAGGAGCTAAAAACATTCGATAGAAAAAGGACAGCCTCTTCAACAAATGGTGCTGGTTCAACTGGTGGTCAGCATTCAGACTAATGTAAATTGGTATTTTCCTATCTCCATGTACAAAACTCAAGTCCAAATAGATCAAAGACGTCCACATAAACCAGGCACACTGAAACTATTAGAACAGAAAGTTAGGAAGAGCTCAGAACACATAGGCACAGGGGAAATTTTCCTAAACAGAACACCAGTGACTTATTCTCTAAGATCAACAAATGGGACCTCATGAAATTGCAAAGCTTCTGTAAGGCAAAGGACACTGTGAAAAGGACAAAAGAGCAGCCAACAGACTGGGAAAAGATTTTTACCAATCCTACATCTGATAGAGGGCTAGTATCCATATATACAAAGAACTAAAGAAGTTGTTAGACTCTAGAAAATCAAATAATTCTATTAAAAATAGGGTACAGAGCTAAATAAAGAATTCTCAACTGAGGAATATTGAATGGCTGAGAAGCACCTAAAGAAATGCTCAACATCCCTAGTCATCAGGGAAATGGAAATCAAAACAACCCTAAGATTTCACCTCACACCAGTCAGAATGGCTAAGATCAAAAACTCAAAAGACAGCAGATGCTGGCAAAGATGTGGAGAAAGAGGAACACTCCTCCACTGTTGGTGGGACTGTAAACTTGTACAACCACTCTGGAAATCAGTCTGGTGGTTCCTCAGAAAATTGGATATAGTACTACCTGAGGACCCAGCTATACCACTCTTGGGCATATACTCAAAAGAAGCTCCAACATATAACAAGGACACATGCTCCACAATTTTCATAGCAGCCTTATTTGTAATAGCCAGAAGCTAGAAAGAACCCAGATGTCCTTCAACAAAGGAATAGATACAGAAATTATGGTACATATACACAATGGAGTACTACTCAGCTATCAAAAACAATGACTTCATGAAATTTCTAGGCAAATGGCTGGAACTAGAAGCTACCGTCCTGAGTGAAGTAACTCAATCACAAAAGAACATTCATAGTATGTACTCATTATAAGTAGATACTACCTCAAAAAGGTTGGAATACCCAAGGAACCATCCACAGAACTTGTGAAGCTCAAAGAGAAGGAAGGCCAGAAAGTGGATGCCTTAGTTGTTCTTAGAAGGAAGAACAAAAGGTTCATGGGAGGAGTTAAAGGGACAAACAGAGGAGCAGGGATTGGAGAAAAGATCATCCAGAGACTGCCTCACCTGGGGATACACCCCATATGCACCCTATAAACCCAAGCACTATTGCTGAAGCCAAGTAGTGCTTATTAGCAAGCATCTAATATGGATGTCTCCAAGAGCCATACTGATACAGAGGAGGATGTTTGCATCTAACAGTCAGACTGAATGGTATAATGAGAGAGAGAGAGAGAGAGAGAGAGAGAGAGAGAGAGAGAGAGAGAGAGAGAGAGAGAGGGAGGGAGGGAGGAAAGATGAATTTAGGTTAATGGTGAAACAAGTTAAATAAAGGCCCTGGGTTCCATAATTAAATAAATAAACAAATAAATAAATAACAAAATACTATGTGTGTACATACATATAATAAAAATCATCTCTTTGCAGAAGTGCTTCATTATAATAATTTTCACTGGTAAGTGACTCAGTACACGTTTTAGATCTATAAAGTAAACTTTGCCATCTAGGCTTAAATAACAGATGCAAATTATCTTCAGCATCCATATCACTGAGAACGTTTGCATGCGGCTAAGCATTCTCTGTATAGTAGGTTTCAGAATCCTCTCAATGGGTGTTAAAGTCCCTTCAGTTTACAGAGAAGGTGTCTGAATGAATGAAGCTGAGTTCAGTGCCCCACTATGCAGGTGCTGCTAGAACCCAGAGCCCAGGTGCATCGCTACTGTGACCCTACCCCATAATTAGACCTACCTGTTCCTTATGATACATACAAGAATGTCTTGGCAATGGCTGATTACTATAAACCTCTGCAATCTTCTGTGACTATGGAGGGACCGTTACACTGTAAGATGAATAAGCCACTCTTCCTAATGCACTCACTGGGTTAGGGTGACATGTGGAGCAATCATTGTGACTCACCCAAGGAACACAGGGAGAATTAAGCTAATGTCGGAGCACACCTGCCAAATGCCCAGAAGCAGATAAGCAGCCATCAGGAACCTGTGACCCAGCAATGCTGAACAGCGTGATCTCTAAGGACCCAGGCTCCTGAGGCTGACAGGCAGCTGCTATCCAAGGGAGGCCAGATTTCAAGATGTACTATTTCCTGCCCATTGCTCTTTGCAGAGGCATACCAGAGAGCTGATGGACTCTGAACACTACTTGGGTTTTTCTTTTTCTGGCAACAAAATTAAACCCTCGCCCAGGGATTTATCCGGTCTTTTGCTGATCTTGGTGTGAACAGTGCAGCTAAATCCCTGCACACACAGCACCAACTGTCTCCTGGGGTGCCTCTTCAAACGTGGCTAAGCACAAGTGGAAAACGTCAAGTCTTGTTGAAGTCAACACACAGAACTAATCTCTCGGGAGTAATGAAAGAATTAGTCTCATGTTGTAAGATAATTGCGAAGGTTGGCAGAGTAAGGGGTGGTCTCAGCTGCTGTGGGAGGGAGGTGTTGGCAGAGGATGTGGTGTGCCTGGAGCCCGTTTTAATACCGCTGATTTAATCACATTGTGAGACTGTGTGGTTGTACAGGTGACTTGGTAGTTGGTTTTTTAAAGTCTATGTCATAGATGACATTTTTAACCTGAAGCTACTTGCCTTCAGTGCTCTTTTATGTTGGGAAGGTAAAATCTTACAAGGCTCTGTCTTTACATATATATATATATTACAAAATGGGAAACTAATTTTTAAAATATTTAGTAAGTTAGTTAGTCATTGTGTGGGTGTATAGCATTGCATTAAGGTAGGAGGTCAACTACCAGGAGTGGAATCTCTCTCTTACCTTCTTGAATCTCCTTTCATGAAAATCCCTTAAGGAAGACCCCAGACTCAGACAGCGTGCAAAGACAGAGGACGTTTATCTGCAGAAACGACCAGCATGAGGGGCCAACCATTCTTCCAAAAGGCCTTCTTAAAGAGAATTAGAGGGTTTCCTAGAGGGAGCTGGTAATTTCAGATTCATTGGTGGGTGCTGGGGAGGTCACGGGTGATCTGCATTCTTAGGTCATGAAATTTAACCACAGGTTGAGATCAAGCAGCCCGCACAGATGGCCATCTTGAGATGAGATATTCTCCATTCCTGTGGTTGTCCCAGGCTGTTCTTTGGGTTTTATGGCCTGGAGTTTGTGGTCTGTCATGGAGCTGGTGCCTGTGGCCTTCTTTTCGAAATGAGGCCTGGTCCTTAAATGGAGACAAATGGGGTTTGTGTCATCTTTTCAACTCCAGCTAGCCTGTGAGCTTCTGTCAGTCCCCTGCCTCTGCCTCCCATCCCCACAGCAGTGCTGGGATTAAGATGCATTCCACCAAATGTAGTTTTACAGGGATTCTGGGGCTTTGACCCCAGGCCTCACGCCTACCCCACCTCAGCGTTTAAAAGTCAGAATAAAAGAATCTTGGTTTACTCCTGCATTCATTTGGTTTACTTTGTGCTCAGCTTTGTGCTCCCCCTACCGCTAAGAGTAGCTCCCGAACCACCTTCTTGAAAAACCAGCAACAGTTCTGACGCTCAGGACTCCATTGTTCTCAAAGTCTAAGACAAAAGAAGTTGGTCAGATAGCGTTTCTTCCAAAGAACCCAAGAAAAAGAATATGGCATTGTTTTAAAAAGACAAAACATCCAAGGTTTGTATTTTACATACCAAAGCAGACCTGGTCTCCCAGTTCTCCCAGCACCCCTCAGCCCTATCTGCCATACCCTGCCTCCAACCCTGAACTTTCCAGCCCAGGGCGGGGCTGCCCTTCCCCCAGGGGCTCCTCTGTATCTAATCCAGACATTTTGGTCTCTCCCCCTCTTCTTCCCCTCTTCTCTCTGCACTTGGGCCCTTTCTCTCTCCCTTTCTCTCTCAATCCCCTACCCCCATCCCCACCCCCTTTCCCAAGGCGACTTCCCTGACCTTTGTCCTTGAGGCCAGTGAATGAGCCCACTCGAGAACAGCTTTCCCAAAATCCTGCCTTTAATATAGTGTAATCTGGTTTGAATTGGCTCATTTCACTGGTGAAGAAAGTGATCTTCTATCAGTTATCAAGTGTCAAAGAAGAAACTCTAGGTAGGAACATTTGAAAAATGGTTCTCAACCTGCTGGCCGCACCTGCTGCCAAGAGAACTGAGGAAAAACAATGCTTCTCTTCAGCTACTGGACTTGGAGAGAAACAATCTTGGGAGCCAAGAGGTTGAGGAAACCACCATGCCCTGGGCACCCACCATGCCCTGGGCACAGGAACTCTCTAAGCCAATTCAAATCCTTGATGAGCCACGAGAGGTCTGCAGAACGGTCCATTCTTCAAGGCACTGGCCCATCTGAGGGATCCAACTAAAGCTCCCCAGCCTGGGAAGGCAGACTCTGCCTTCTTCCTACCTTCTGTTCTTGGGCTACAGAAACGAAGATGCTTTCTAGCCCTGGGGTTTCCTATAGCGTGATGATTTCTGCAGAGAAGGTTGGAGAGCAGCTACAGAAGACCATGGGAAGCAGCAGCCTGCACAGGGATGCCCAGGTTCCACTTAAGCAAAGTGAAAATAAATCATGTCAGCTGTGTGAATGGGCAAGAGAGGAGGGCGTGAGGAACAATCCTGGCAAGAAAACAACCCACAAAACATAGAGTGACTCCCCCAGATTGTCCTCTACTAAAGGAAAGAGTAACACAAGATCTCGATAAAACAAAAATATAAATACAAAATGCTGACAAAAGCAACTGCAAATCGAAAGAAACTACAATGAACGGTGCTGCCAGTCAACGAATGAACTTTAAAAGGAAACGAATTTAAAAGTTTTAAAGTTTAAAAATCACTGCTGGAGACAGAGAGCAGATGTTTCAAGTTTAAAATTTAAAATGGCGATCGAAGAAAATAAAATGAAATGAAAGTGAATACACTGTTCAGACCAGGATGACACAAAACACAATCACTGCTGCTGAGGTAACGCTCAACAGAAAATGAAAAATTTTGGATATGTGTTGAAGGAACAGTTTCCCGAAATGAAAAGCAAACTCTGTACTTGAAAGGGTGCACCGCTTAGCTGAGACATTCTTGCGGTAAACAATAGACATTGATGAAGGCATTTAACTAGAGAGATAAAGATACTAACCACCTACAGGTGGGGAAGCGGGCGGGGCCTGGCTTCCTGGAAACAGGCAAGCACTCTCTGAGCTTTGGTGGAAGGAAGGACGGACTAAAGTACGGGATGCCAAATTGTCATGCAGACTGGACGGCTCGGCAGAGCTTTCTGAACTTAACAAGAAAGTAAATAGAAGACAAAAGGAAATTTGAGAGAGGAATAGAGAAAGGAAAGGAAATAGAATACACACATTTTTGACAGACTCAAGTGTGTCAAAGTATTATTTCCATGTATTGTCCAGAATTAGATTTCCAAATTCAAGAAGACCCCTCACCAATTTTTTGCATAATTAAGAGGCAGAAAATACAGAAACATTGAAGGTTAAAAAGGAAAAAGAAAAAACCCACCAGGGACAAACTTTAAAGTTTCCTGAGCTCCACGGTATCATCAGTAACAATAGCGGTAATAAGGCTGGAATGCTGGCACACGCCTGTAATTCCAACACCCCGGAGGCTGGGCCAGGGAGGCCGCAGATTCAAGACCAGCCTGGGGTGCATAGCAAGGGAAGAACAATCTTCCCCGAGGGGCCGAGAAAAGACCTAATCACGTAAATGCTGTGTGCGGACCCTGCGGCTGGAGCATGCACTCTTCGACATCCTGGTCCCTTGATAGCTGCCCTGGGCGATGCGGTTTGTTTTGTTCAACTCCGGCTCATTTTAGCTTCATCTGCCGCTGTGGTTTGTCAGATTGAAGAATGTATGGCTTGAAGCTAACTAAGTATTTCCCAGCAAATTGTTCTTTAAATGATACAGCATTGTGTCAAGGGCCACAGACAGGGCATTAAAATCAGGATTCAGTTCTGGGACTTGGCGTCGGTGCTGCTGTCTCTGTGAGTATAATGTGTGTGACGGGGCACACATGCCATGCCATCTGAGTAGATCTTGGAGTACACCTGTGGAGTCTGTCCTTCTACCTTTAAGTGGGTTTCAGAGTTCGAACTGAGGCGGCAAGGTTTTGAGAGCAAGCACCTATCCCATTCCCCCACCCCCGCCTCTATGAGGGTGCTCCCCCCACCTCTCCCCGCATTCCCCTACGCTGAGGTATCAAACTTTCACAGGCCCAAAAGCCTGTTGTCCTCTGCTACATATGTGCCTGGAGCCATGTGTACTCTTTGGTTTGTCCCTGAGAGCTCTGGGAAGTCTGGTTGGTTGATATTGTCCTTCCTTTGGGGATGCAAACCCCTTAACCTCCTTCAGTCCTTTCTCTAAGTCCTCCATTGGGGAACCCATTCTCAGGGAACGGTTGGCTGTGAGCATCCACCTCTGTATTTGTCACGCTCTTGCAGAGCCTTTCTGGAGACAGCTATATGCGGATCTTGTCAGTACGCACCACTTGGAATCTACAATATTGTCTGGGTTTGGTGACTGTATATGGGATGGATCCCCAGGTGGGGAAGTCTCTGGATGGCCTTTCCTTCAGTCTCTGCCCCACACTTTGTCTCTGTATTTCTTCCTGTGAGTATTTTGTTTCCCCTTCTAAGAAGAACTGAAGCATTCACACTTTGGTCTTCCTTCTTCTTGCGCTTCATGTGGTCTGTGAATTGTGTCTTGGGTTTTCCAAGCTTTTTGGGCTAATATCCCCTTATCAGTGAGTGTGTGTTCTTTTGTGACTGGGTTACCTCACTCAGAATGTTAGTCTCTAGTCCCATCCATTTGCCTGAGAATTTCATAAAGTCATTGTTTTTAATAACTGAGTAGTACTCCATTGTGTAAATGTACCACATTTTCTGTATCCATTCCTCTGTTGAAGGATATCTAGGTTCTTTCCAGCCCTGGCTATTATAAATAAGGCTGTTATGAACATAGTGGAGCATGTGTCCTTGTTATATATTGGAGCTTCTTTTGGGTATATGCCCAGGAGTGGTATAGCTGGGTCCTCAGGTAGCACTATGTCCACTTTTCCGAGGAATCACCAGACTGATTTCCAGAGTGGTTGTACCTGCGTACAGTCCCAATGTGGAGCCCTAAGAAACACCTGAGGATCCCATTTCCTGCCTTAACCAAATAGGCAGGTAATTAAATCATTCCTCAAAGGGACTCCAGGATGCTAGGAACTTCCTGCTATACCAAATGTGTATGATAGCTGAAGCCAGATAACTATTACTCCTCCTGGGGTCTCCAAATGTGTGAAACGATGACACTGACTGCAAATGGGAAGTAGCGACTCATGCGGTGTTAATCCTACTTCACAGAAGTGTGTAAAGGGGTGTGTTTGGGGACCTCTGGTCGACTCTGTCCCGGGAACAGGGAGTCCCCAGTATACTGGAATTACACCACCTCCTGCTATCGCATGCTCCCCATCTCTGTGTCTCTGTGGGGGAGGACATCTTGGATGTAAAGCCCCTGCCCCTGGGCCCCAACACCACCAGCAGTGGAAGACTGTCCTCTTTCTCCACATACTCGCCAACATGTGCTGTGACCTGAACTTTTAATCTTAGCCATTCTAACTGGTGTGAGGTAGAATCTCAGGGTTGTTTTGATTTGCGTTTCCCTGATGGTTAGGGATGCAGATTTGTTGTGGGCCATTCGATATTCCTCAGTTGAGAATTCTTTGTTTAGCTGTGTACCCAATTTTTAATAGGGTTATTTGATTCTCTTTTTCTCTCATTTCTATCCTGTATCATGAACCCATGTTCCATATTATCTTATGTCTTTAAGCCATTGTTCCATGTGTTTTGTTTGGTTCTAGTTCTTTAAAAACAAAACAAACAAAAGTAAATTCAGTTCTTGTTACTTCATTATGGCCAATGGTGGAATGACTTACCCATAGACAAGCCAACCCTAACTCCTTGACTCTGAGCCCCTTACTGTAACTCCCAACACCAACAAAACCACAAGAGAATTATGCAACTGTTTCTGGACTTAAGTCTCAGTGGGTAGGAAACACATGGTTTTGTAAGAACAAGAATGGAAAGTCTTCTCAGTAAACTATCCAAGGTCTCTTATAGAGCTCTGGTCCTAACCGGAGCACAGTGTTCTGCCTTCTCAGTTAACCGTTGAGTGACGCTGAATGTAGGGTAGGGGTTCCACATAAGTGCATGAAGAATCCTGGGGGGGTGGGAGGAGGAGATACTCTGTGTGGACTCCTTCGTTGCCTGGAGCAAACCAAAGTCACTATCACATTTGCCTGTGGTAGGGAAGATCAGAAATAATAGGAGCTCCATCCCTGTTCTCCCTGGAGCAAGCCAAGGATTGGAGAAAGAACATGGGTGAGTCCACTCTTCAGTTACCAGATGAAACCCCTTGTACCCCTGCAAGCATGTGCTTTGCTGTCTGAGACCAGCTCCGTCAAACAAAAGGTTCCCCAGGACAGGAGCGAGGATTGAAAGAAAAAAGAGACAGTCAAAATTGTAACATGACTTTGATTACGTGCAGAAAGATAACTTCAGTTCTGAGTCAGGGAACAAGCAAGTTAATAATCAAAAATCCTGCAAAGATCTTTCCGGAGGCCTGGTGTGAAGATCAGGGACAGGAGACAAAGAGACTGCCACACCTACATCCTCAGAACCTGCCCTGAGTTTCAAATGCAAATGTTCTTAATCCAGGCCAGTTTCCTGAGTTTAGGACCAGAGTCAGATTCCTGCCTAGACCAGCTTCTGATTGTCCTGGTGAAGTAAAAAAATTCCTGCTGCCAATTGTCCAGTGGCACCAAAATGCTCTTCACACGTTGTGTGTGTGCTCTCCTGAGAGCTGACTAGCCGGCTGAGGCTACCCTGTCTGGCGTCTGAGTGTTAGGATTGCCCCTCCACGCCACCCCGGCAGGTTTCAGGGCTTTGTCCTTGGGTTCTGAAGACCCAAACTCTGGCAAGTGCGTCATCACTGAAGCATCTCCCCAGTTCAGATCCCCTGTTCCTGTTATGAGCTGTCACCTGGGACCCAGGACACCTGTATGAATGGATGCATAGATGGAGGGACACCGTGTCCCTGTTCTGTCTCATCAGCAGCTGTGGAAACACTTATTAAACTCTGGATCTGAAGCTTTTATTATAATTACATTTTTAGTTACTGGGAGCAGTTTAATTGGGAGATTTGGACTTATTTGGAGTTGACAGAATCCATATAACTTAGCAGATTACCTTAGGAATTTCAAAATATGTATCTCAAAATAGAGCTTAGAAAAAACAGGCGGGGGGGGGGGGGTGAGGATTTGTGTTTACTTTAAAATCCACTTTGAGCAAGGGAAATTTCCAGCTTGGGCTGCCTTCTGAGTCCCTGCTGCTGACACTGCACTTTGTCAGGCTGTCAGTTCAGGGCAGATTTTTTTTTTTAATTTATTTTAAATGATTTGTTCAAAATGAAATACTATTCTCTTTTAAGAAAACTTAAGACTGAATTATTTTACCAAAACATTTTCCATGTCATGCTAAAAAAATTACATTTACCACATCAATGGTGTTTTAGGGAAACCAGCTACAATTGGTAATGAAGTGAAGCGCCCTGAATTCTCCAAAAGGCAGGAAAGGGGGTTGAAGTTCATCACAAAGCCCTACCGCTCCCTGGCACTGGGACGCTTTTAAACAGCGCCACCTAGTGGAATCCTCTAACTATAAACTCGGGCAGCACCCTAGCCTTGAGTTTTTGAATACCATGTTTAGCTGGATGTGACGGTACCTGCGTGTGATCCCAGGACTAGGGAGGCTAAGGCAGGAGGATGGACTACAGCCAGACTGTTTCAAAACAAACAAATAAATAAAAGTATTGAGGGAGGTTGGAGATGTGCCTCAGGAGAGTAGGAAGTGTTTAGAATGTCCAAGGCCTTAGTTTGGATTCCTAGTACTGGGCATTCCCTACTGATAAACGCATCCCAGTTTCAATTCTTGCAATGATTAATTTGAACGCAGAAACATACCCAATCAGTTATTTACTGATTCCATGTTCCATGGATAACTGGTTTTTTACCTGACGTCTTTCACACTGCCTCCTCCCCCCAGCTATGAGCTCTCACGGGAGAATGAAGACATCATGTGTAAGGTAAGGTGCGGTTTTCACAGGATGGAAAGGGACACAAGATACTTACGCTTGTTAGGGCTGCACTGAGCTCATACTGCACCCCACACATTGTCGGCATCAGCGGAAGTGTCAAAATGTGTATCCGTGGGTGGGGGAGGGGGAGAGCAGCCTGCGGATGTGTTTCTTCTCCAGATTCATTTTATATTCACACTGGGAAAAGGCTTAATTCCATTGGCCAGATCCTCCTGCAGTTACGCAGGGTTCTGTGGTGGAATTTGAATAACTGGAATATGGATAGAAACTGGCTTCTAAAATACCCTCCATATTTTCCACGTCTTTCTCAAATCCCCGTCTGATAACTGTCATTATCCAGTCAGACCAAGGAGCTTTAAGTGCCCACACACAGCCTACGCTAGTATTCTAGCCCCACATCGTCAGTGGGCTGTGATGTGGACACAGAACACACTTCGCTGCCATAGTCTAGAGGTTTGGGGGCTTGTTAACTGCACTGGGGAGTACGGAAGAGAAGAAAATGGAAGCAAAGGGGAGACGTGTGACAGAACAGACTTTCCTTCTGACCGGCTTGTGCCCGTCTCAGAGGAAGCACGCGGCTGATAAACATCGAAAACATCAGCAACACAGCTGGGAAGCATAACCACCCGCTGCACTCTGGCAGTGTGAGCTCCGGAGCCAGAGAAGCAGGATGGATGATGACCGTGTTGAGTCCAGGGACACGCCTGCACTGTAGGGTATTTAGAAAGGGGCCTGTATTTACATTTCAAATGTTACCTTTTTTACCCCCACTCCCATGCCCCCCCCCACTTCCTTCCATAAAGGTGCTCCCTCTCCCAATCACCCTCTCCCACCTCAACTCCCTGGCATTCCCCTACACTGGGAAAACGAGCCTTCACTGGACCAAAGGCCTCTTCTCCCACTAATACCAGACAACGCTGTCCTCTGCTACACATACAACTGGAGCCATGGGTCTCTCCATGTGTGCTCATTGGGTGGTGTTTTAGTCTCTAGGAGTTCAGGAGAGTTTGGTTGGTTAATATTGTTGTCCTTCCCATGAGGTTGCAAAAGTTTTTTTATTATTGAAAATAGTTTTAGATATCCTGGGTTTTTTTTTGTTATTCCAAATGAATTTGCAAATTGCTCTTTCTAACTCTATAAAGAACTAAGTTGTAATTTTGATGGGGATTGCATTGCATTTGTAGATTGCTTTTGGCAAGATGGCCATTTTTACTATGTTGATCCTTCCCATCTATGAGCATGAGAGATCTATCCACTTTCTGAGGTCTTCTTGAATTTTCTTCTTCAGAGACTTGAAGTTCTTGTCATGCAGATCATTCACGTTTTTGGTTAGGGTCACCTCCAAGGTATTTTATAATCTTTTTTACTATTGTGAAGGGTGTTGATTCTCTAATTTCTTTCTCAGCCTCTTTATCCTTTGAGTAGAGGAAAGCTACTGATTTCTTTGAGTTAATTTTATAACCAAACTTTGCTGGGGTTGTTTATCAGCTGTAAAAATTCTCTGATAGAATTTTTGGGGTCATTGAAGTATACTATCATATCATCTGCAAATAGTGATATTTTAACTTCTTCTTGTCTAATTTGTACCTCTTTCAATTCTTTTGCTGTCTAATTGCTCTGGCCAGGACTTCCAGCACTATGTTGAATAGGTAGGGGAAGAATGGGCAGCCTTGTCTAGTCCCTGATTTTAGTGGGATAGCCTCAAGTTACTCACCATTTAGTTTGGCTCTTTCTTTGTAGGGTCTTTGTGGTTTAGAAATGAGGGTAATTGTGGCTTTGAAGAATGAGTTGGGTAGTGTTCCCTGTTTCTATTTGGTGGAATATTTTGGAGAGTATTGGTATTAGGTCTTCTATGAAGGTCTGATAGAATTCTGCTTTGAACCCATCTTGTCCTGGGCTTTTTTTGGTTGGGAGGCTTTTGATGTCTGCTTCTGTTTCTTTAGGGGTTATGAGACTGTTTAGATAGTTTATCTGATCCTGATTTAACTTTAGCTCTTGGTATTTGTCTAAAAATTGTTCATTTCCTTTAGATTTTTATTGAGTATAGGCTTTTGTAGTAGAATCTGATGATTTCTTGAATTTTCTCAGTTTCTGTTGTTATGTCTCCCCTTTCATTTCTGATTTTGTTAATTTGGATACTTTCTCTTTGCCCTCTAGTTAGTCTCGCTGAGGTATTATCGATCTTGTTAATTTTCTCAAAGAAACAGCTCCTGGTTTTGTTGATTCTTTGTATAATTCTATTTGTTTCTACTTGGTTGATTTCTGCTCTGAGTTTGATTATTTCCTGACATCTACTCCTCTTGGCTGTATCTGCTTCTTTTTGTTCTAGAGCTTTCAGGTATGCTGTCAAGTTGCTAGTATATGCTCTCTCCAGTTTTGTTTGTTTGTTTGGTTGGTTTGGTTTGGTTTTATTTATTTATTTATTTTTTGTAGACAATCAGAGCTATGAATTTTCCTCTTATCACTGCTTTCATTGTGTCCCACAAGTTTGGGTATGTTGTGCCTTTATTTTCTTTAAATTCTAAAAAGTCTTTATTTTCTTTCTTTATTTTTTTCCCCTGGCCAAGCTATCATTAAGTGGAACATTGTTCAGCTTACATGTATATATGAGCTTTTTTTTTGTTTTTGTTGTTATTGAAGACCAGCCTTAGTCCATGGTGATCTGATATGATTGATGCATGGGGTTATTTCAATCTTCTTGTATCTGTTGAGGCCTGTTTTGTGACCGACTATATGGTCAATTTTGGAGAAGATGCCATGAGGTTCTGAGTAGGAAGTATATTCTTTTGTTTTAGGATGGAATATTCTATAGATGTCTGTTAAATCCATTTGGTTCATAATTTCTGCTAGTTTCAGTGTCTCTTCAGTTTTTGCTTCTACTGATGAAAGTAGGGTATTGAAGTCTCCTACTATTATTGTGTGTGGTGCAATGTATGCTTTGAACTTTACTAAACTTTCTTTATTAATGTGGGTGCCCTTGTATTTGGAGCATAGGTGTCCATGATTGAGAGTTCATCTTCATAGATATTTTCTTTGATGTGTAAAAAGGTCCTTTGTTATCTTTTTGAACTTTTGGTTGAAAGTCTATTTTATTCAATATTTAGAATAGTTACTCCAGCTTGTTTCTTAGAACCTTATGCTTGAAAAAAAAATGTTTTCACATTTTTTATTCTGAGGTCGCATCTGTTTTTGTCACTGAGGTAAGTTTCTTGTATGCAGCAAAATGCTGGGTCCTGTTTACGTATCCAGTCTGATAGTCTATGTCTATTTATTGGGGAATTGAGTCCATTGATGTTAAAAGAAATTAGTGAATTGTGATTGTTGTTTTCGGCTATATTTGTTGTTAGAGGTAGAATTATGTTTGTGTGCTTTTCTTCTTTGGGGTTTGTTGCAAAAAGATTACTTTTTTTTTTTTCCTAGGGTGTAGTTTCCCTCCTTGTGTTGGACTTATCCATCTATTATCCTTTGTAGGGCTGGATTTGTAGACAGATAGTGTGTAAATTTATTTTTGTCCTGTAATATCTTGGTTTATCCATCTATGGTGATTGAGAGTGATTGTATTTAATGAGAAGGTGCTTTATGCTATACTTTTTGGTGGTTTGGATGGGGTGGGTTTGTTTGGTTTTTTTTTGTTTTGTTTTGTTTTGTTTGAAAAGTTACATTAGATTTGTTCTGAAGCTGTTTATTTTTGATAAATAAAATGTAACAGGTTTCACAGGAAAAAAAAGTAAATAGAGGAAGATAAAGTTCATTTGCTACCACACCTGAGATTCCAAGGCTTAGGTGCTCTCTCTGTATCTCTCTCTCTGTATCTCTGTCTCTCTCTGTCTCTCTGTCTCTCTCTCTCTCTCTCTCTCTCTCTCTCACACACACACACACACACACACACACACACACACAGAGGGGGGCGCTGAGGGTGATCCTGCACGTGGGAGGCCGAGGATGAGAGAATCTAAGAGTCCCAGCCTGGATTCTTCAGCAAACACGCTCTTGAAAACAAAATGACAAACCCCAACAGAAGCCCCGCCCGCGCAGCAGCTACCTCTGTCCATGTCTGTCACGTCTGTAACACGAGCAGATGACTGAACCGACCACGCAGGATCTCAGAGGAAACTCAGTTAACCACCACGATTAGAGTTAGCCAGCTGCAAGAACAATGCTCACAGTCATATGTGATAAGACTCAAGCTGACATAGAGAAGCATGGTGGGGTGTTGGATCATGGTTAGAACATACTGTTTAAGATGTTCTTAAAAAAGCCCTATTGGCCGTGAGAATTTGGGGGATTTTGATACTGAGACATTTCATCTGTGAGTGGGATAAAAAAGTGAGGCCATCATTACTGTGCTGCTTCTCAGAGAAGGAGGCCTGGCAAAAGTAAGCCTCAGGGGGCCGGTGACACTGTTCAGCAGTTATGAGCTCTGGTTGCTCTGCCAGAGGACCCAGGTTTGAGTTCCAGCACTCCTGATGGCGCACAGCCATCAGTAACTCCAGGGTATCTGATGCCCTCTTCTGGCCTTTGTGGGTACTGCGATATGTGGTACAAGGCAGTACATGCAGACAAAACACCCATACGCATAAAATAAAAATAAAATCTAAAATCAAAGTAAGCCTTTGTTTCCGGTGCTATAGTAGTGAAGGGCACAGGTCAATGCGGCACTGGCTTCCTCTGAAAAGCACAGGAGACCTAATGACCCCAGCCACAGCAAGGGTATGCTCCGTACCTTCAGATGTGGTTCCGGGTGACCTTGTGGCTTTTGCTTTATAGTTATGCAAAGTCCTTGGCCTGGCATTTATACTCAGTCATACCCAAAAGATGTAGAAAATATGCAGGCATTTGATTTCTAGGAAGGAAGGAAGGAAGGAAGGAAGGAAGGAAGGAAGGAAAAACCCAGGTGGCACAGCATGTACCTGCAATTCTGTAACTCAGGAAGCTGAGGTAGAGAGGTCTCTTAAACTTGAGATCTTGAGGTCAGTGGGCAACTTAGGGAAACTATTTCAGCAAATGACCCAAACCAAGAGACTGGAGAGATGGCTCAGTGGTTAAGAGCATGCTGCTTCCAAAGGACCCTGGTTCAATTGCCAGCATCCACAAGGTGGCTCACAACCACCCATTCTAGGGGATCTGATGCTATTTTCTGGCCTGTTCAGGCACTTGGCACACTCGTGGGGCAGGAATGCAAGAGGGGGGGGCAAAGAATAAAGGTTGTTATTGACAATAACAAAATACATGCATACTGACACTGGACGCCGGAGAGATGGCTCAGTGGATAAAGTGGTTCAATTTCCAGAACCAACAGTGGAAGACAGTGGAAGAAAAAAACAACTCCTGAAAGTTGTCGTCTTCTCTCTCTCTCTCTCTCTCTCTCTCTCTCTCTCTCTCTCACACACACACACACACACACACACACACACACACACACTGAGAATTATAAGACATTTGGGATGTTTATCTAGGAGTGTCTGCACAATGTTTTCAGTGACTTGAGTATGCCATATAATCAATGAACGAAATATTTCTTCCCTTAAACATACAAAGTACAAGTAACACCGATGGCTAGAGTAAGCACTGCCACAGGTCTGACTAAAGTAAACATTGAGGAAAGCATTGTATCGAGACTTAGGACTTGATGAAACTCAGATATTTATTGTAAGCATACTTCAAATTTGCCAGGTAGATAAGGTAATGAGGGAGGTTGTGGTGTTACTGAGGTGGTGGGAAACCTACCCACACATGTATGTGCATGTGTGAATGTGAGTAAGCAAGTACAAAATAAATGATTTATATTTTAACTAGCTTGATTCTCTTCTTATGCATTTCCCTCACATATCACTTTATTTTATTTTATTTTTATTGGATATTCTCTGTATTTATAATTCAGGTGTTATCCCCTTTCCACCAATCCCATCCCCCCCCACCTTCTCCCATTGCCTTCATGAAGATGTTCCCTCTCCCAGCCTCCCTCTCCCACCTCAGCACGTTGGCATTTCTCTACTCTGGAACAAAGAGCCTTTGCTGGACCAAAGTCCTCTCCTACCAGTGATGCCAGAGAATGCTATCCTCTGCTGCATATACACCTGGACCATGGGTCTCTCCATAAGAACTCATTGGTTGGTATTTTAGTCCCTGGGAGCTGTGGTGGGTTTGGTTAGTTGATAAATTTAGTTCTTCCCATGGGGTTGAAGACCCTTTCAGCTCCTTCAGTCCTCTCTCTAGCTCCTTCATTGAGGTCCCCATGTTCAGTCTGATGTTTAGCTGCAAGCATCCTCTTCTGTATCAGTATGACTCTGACAGAGCCTCTGAGGAGGCATCCATATCAGATTTCTGCCAGTAAGCACTACTTGGCATCAGCAATAGTGCTTGGGTTTAGTGGCTGCATATCGGATGTATCCCCAGGTGAGGCAGCCTCTAGATGATCTTTTCTCTAATCCCTGCTCCTCTATTTGTCCCATTATTTCCTCCCATGAGTGTTTTGGTCTCTCTTCTAAGAAGGACTGAGGCATCCACATTCTGGCCTTCCTTCTCTTTGAGCTTCATAAGTCTGTGAATTGTTTGTAGGGTTTTCAGAGCTTTGCGGGCTAGTATCCGCTTGTTGCTATAAAATGTAAAATATAAAATATGTTTAATTTCCACGTGCTCATGGCCGGCCTCTACTCCCCTATTCCTTCCTCTACTTCTCTCTCTCTCTCTCTCTCTCTCTCTCTCTCTCTCTCTCTCTGCCTCTTAACTCCCCCATGACCTGAATAAACTCTATTCTGTACTATAAAAAAAGAGAAACCCTTATATAAGGAGATACAGTGTTTTCAAACTGTAGAAGAGGGAAATTATTTTTTGTTACATTTTTATTTACAGAGTCAACAATTTTAAACTGCGTGTATAGTTTACTTCAACTATAAAAATAAAATTATTGTAAATTGCAAGCAATCCCATAAAACTAGTACATTGCAAGTGTGCGTGTGTGTATGTGTGTGTAAGTGCATGTGTATGTGCATGTGTGTATGAATGTTCAAGTGAATGTTTGCTCATGTGTGTACATAACTATGGAGTCCAGAGGTTGCCATCAGATGCTGTCCATCTTATATCTCAATAGGCACCGTCTCCCATTTGAATCCAGAAAACACCAGTTCTGCTAGTCTAGCCAGCCAGCTTGTTCCTGGGATCCTCTCCCTCTCAAGGCTGAGATCACAGGTGAGCCACCACGGCAGACAGACATTTGTATAGGTGCTGAGGAGTCTAACTCTAGTCTAACCCACTGAGCTTTCTCTAGTATAGATACGTTTCAGTCTAACAAAAACAATTATTCGGACTGAGCCATGAGAAATGTCTTTGGGGAGTTTTCCATTACATTGACCTTTCACCTGCTGGAATATCAGTTGAGTCACCAAGGGCTGTTGACATTCTTCCTTATGAATAATGGCATTTCTTTTAACGGAGTCACTATTTTTCTGAGCAGATCTGCTTAATGGGAACCTGCAAACTGAAATGCTAACTAATATTTAATAACAAAAGAACCTAGCTTTTCCGTCTTGCATACCTTATTTGTCAGATGAGCTGCTGTCAGTGGCTGTGTATAAAAATGGAATCTGAGTGCTGTGGCGTGTGACAGTGACTGTCACACTCCTGTCAACGAGCCAGAGCATCACGTGCTCTCCAGCTGTCTGTGTGACTGTAAACACACTTGGGCACTGGGCTGGAAGGTGGTTACCTGGGTGGTACAAACAATATACACACTAAAAGATGGGGGGAAAATGCAAACTAGAACTCAAGGTGTCTCCTTTTCTTAGATATTTCAACCAGACACTTCCAGGATCTCGAGTTGACATTTTTGACCCAGAGGTACAAGGATCCAACTAGAAGTAAACATGTGATCAATGGAGCTGGGACTCCTAGACAAAGGAAATGTCAGACAAAAGCCGGGAATGGTGGCCTAAGTCTGTAATTCTAGCATTTGGGAAGCTGAGGCAGGAGGACTACTGTGAGTTTGAGGCCAGCATGTACTAAATGGCGTATGACAGTCAGAGATTCTCTCAAAAAGCCAAACACCAATAAACCAACCAAACAAATAAAAGCCCCCATGAGGCAGCTGCTTTTCTGATCTCAAAAAGATAGTAAGGGTCTGGAGAGATGGCTCAGTGGTTAGAGCACTGGCTGTTCTTCCAGAGGTCCTGAGTTCAATTCCCAGCAACCACATAGTGGCTCACAACCATCTGTAATGAGATCTGATGCCCTCTTCTGGTGTGTCTGAAGACAGCTACAGTGTGCTTATGTACAATAAATATAAAAAAATAAAGATATTAAGGTTGAATCATGCCACAGGTAGTTTTAGAGGAAGCTAACCTTCAGCCAAAGGACTGGCTGAACACGTCCATTACTGTCACGGACCTTCTGCTTGAACCAGGAAATTTCTGGTCATATTGGTTTCTGTACATCTCACAAAAAGTAAGACCATCCAGAAGGAGGACCTCTCTCACATCTCTACTGACTCTCTGCATGATTGTATTTGTTATTTAACAAATATTACCTTGTATGATATAGTGATCCATTTAACAAAATTTATTATTGTATGTATCTATTTATGTATGTGGGTGTGCATGTAGAAGTCAGAGGATAATTTTGGGGAACCAGATTTTTCCTCCCATCTCTGCTTAGTGAGTTATTTGATTTTTTTTTTTTTTTTTTTTTTTTTTTTTTTTTTTTTTCTGTGTTAAAACACCATAACCAAGGTAACTTACAGAAGAAATTTTACTTTGGCTTATGGTTCCAGGGGGTTATAGTCCATCACAGTGGGGATGTCACGGCAGTAGAAAGATGAATGCTCACTTTTTGTAACTGTCAGCATGAAACAGACAAAGGAATTTCAAGTGACATATAGCTTTTAATCTCAAAACCCACCTTCAGTAACATATTTCCTCTAGCTAAGCCACACCACCGAAACTTCCCCAAATGGTGCCACCAAGTGTTCAGATGCCTGCTATGAAGAACAGTTTTCATTGAAACAAGCACATTTGGGTTCTAGCGATTAAATTCAGGTTTGTGTAGCAGACACTTTACCTGCTGAGTCATCTTACCAGCCTATGAGTGATACATTTTTAAAACTAAAGAATATAATAGAAGTTTTTATAGAAGCTGAAGGAATTATAAAAAAGTTATGCAAGTGGAGATCCAGAGACGAAGGCCTGGTGAGACTGCTCTGCGCATAGCTGGGGCGCATAGCTGGGCCGAGTGTGCGGAAAGCGCCCCTCCCCCCCCAGTTCAGGAGAGCAGGAACTCTGCCATTGAGACTCGGTTTCCACCTGGAGGGCCCGTGCGTGTGGGACCAAACCCTCAGGCCGTCTGCCACCAGGAACAGCGGAGATCAAGGAACACAGGCCAGGTACTGAGGAGAGACATGAACCAATCACTGACAACAAGACCACCTATAATCACAGACAACAAGATGGCAAGAGAAAAGCAAAAGAACTTACCCAATGGAAACCAAGACAACCTGGCAACACCAGAACCCAGCTCTCCCATCACAGCAAACAGTGGAATGACAAACACTCCAGAAAAAGACTCAGACCCGAAATCATACCTCACGATGATGATAAAGATCCTTAAACAAGAACGGGAGGAAAAGCATAAAGAATTAGAAGCTTCTAAAGAGGAAACAAGAAAAGCACTCAAAGAACTAGAGGAAAACAGAACCATAGAGATGAAGGAATGGAAGAAGGAATTCAAAACGGAAATGGACACAATAAAGAAAACACTAAAAGAGACAACCCTAGAGGTAGAAAACCTAAAAAAGAAATCAGGAGTCACAGATG
The DNA here is from genome assembly GCF_963924665.1 of Micromys minutus. NCBI lineage: Eukaryota > Metazoa > Chordata > Mammalia > Rodentia > Muridae > Micromys > Micromys minutus. The sequence goes on along the minus strand of NC_137961.1, from coordinate 41,946,980 downwards.
CAAGCATTTCCAACAGACTACAAGAGATGGAAGAGAGAATCTCATGGGCCAAAGACAACATTGAAAACATAAACAAAATAGTCAGAGAAGATGCAAAAACCAAAAAACTCCTAACCCAAAATGTCCAGGAGATCCAGGACACAATAAGAAGACCAAACCTAAGGATAATCGGAATAGAAGAGGGAGAAGAATATCAACTAAGAGGCACAGTAAATATCTTGAACAAAATCATAGAAAAAAACTTCCCTACCCTTAAAAATGAGATGACCATAAGCATAAAAGAAGCCTACAGAACTCCAAATACAGTGGACCATAAAAGAAATTACTCCTGACACATAATAGTCAAAATGCCAAGTGCCCAAAGCACAGAAAGAATATTAAAAGCAGTAAGGGAAAAAGGTCATGTGACATATAAAGGCAGACCAATCAGAATCACACCTGACTTCTCAACAGAGACTATGAAAGCTAGAAGATCCTGGACAGACATCATGCAGACCCTAAGAGAACACACGTGTCAGCCCAAGCTGCTATACACAGCAAAACTCTCAATCACCATAGATGGAGAGACCAAGATATTCCAGGACAAAACTAAATTTACATGATATCTGACCACAAACCCAGCACTACAACAAATTATAGGTGGAAAACCCAATACAAGGAGGGAAACTACACCCTAGTAAAAACAAGAAAATAACTAAACAAGAAAACCAAAAGAAGAAAGACATACAGGCACAATTTTACCTCTAAAAGCAAAAATAGCAGGAAACAGCTACCACTTTTCCTTAATATTTGTTAACATAAATGGACTTAATTCCCTAATAAAAAGACATTGGTTATCAGACTGGATACATAAACAAAATCCAGCATTTTGCTGCATACAAGAAACTCATCTCAGAGACAAAGACAGACACTATCTCTGAGTAAAAGGTTGGGGAAAAAACTTCCAAGAAAGTGGCCCCAAGAAGCAAGCTGGAGTGGCCATTCTAATATCAAATAAAGTAGATTTTCAACCAAAAGTTATCAAAAAAGATAAGGAAGGACACTTTTTACTCATTACAGGGAAAAATTGTCAGGAGGAACTCTCAACCTTTAATATATATGCTCCAAACACAAGAGCACCCATATTCATAAAAGAAACCCTACTAAAGCTCAAAAAAATACATTGCACCCCACACAATAATAGTGGGAGACCTCAATACCCCACTATCATCAATGGACAGATCATAGAAACAGAAACTGAACAAGGACACTGTAAAACTAGCAGAGGTTATGAACCAACTGGAATTAATAGACATCTACAGAACATTTCATTCTAAGACAAAAGAATACAACTTCTTCTCAGCACCTCATGGCACCTTCTCCAAAATTGAGCATATAATTATTCACAGAACAAGCCTCAATAGATATAAGAAGATTGAAATACTTCCATGGATTTTATCAGATCACCATGGTGTAAGGTTAGTCTCTAATAACAACAAAGACAACAAAAAGCCCATATACACATGGAAATTAAACAACACTCTGTTAAAGGATACCATGGTCAAAGAAGAAATAAAGAATTTTCTAGAATTTAATGAAAATGAAAACACAACATACCCAAACCTATGGGATGCAATGAAAGCAGCACTGAGAGGAAAACTCATAGCTCTGAGCGCTTCCAAAAAGAAACTGGAGAGAGCATACATTAGCAACTTGACACCACAATTGAAAGCTCTAGAACAAAAGGAAGGAGAACTTCAGACCAATCTCACTTATGAACATTGATGCAAAAACACTCAACAAAATCCAGCAAACCCAATTTAAAATCACATCAAAATAATCATTCACATTGATCAAGTATGCTTTATTCCTGGGATGCAGGGATGGTTTAATATACAGAAATTCATCAATGTAATCCACCATATAAACAAACTCAAAGAAAAAAACCACATGGTCTTCTCACTAGATGCTGAGAAAGCATTTGACAAAATTCAACACCCCTTCATGTTAAAAGTCTTGGAAAGAACAGGAATCCAAGGCTCATAACTAAACATAATAAAAGCAAAATACAGCAAACCAATAGCCAACATCAAACTTAACAGTGAGAAACTTGAAGCAATCCCTCTAAAATCAGGCACTAGACAAGGCTGCCCACTCTCCCCCTACCTATTCAACATAGTACTGGAAGTCCTGGCTGGAACAATTAGACAGCAAAAGAAAATCAAAGGGATACAAATTGTAAAGGAAGAAGTAAAAACATGACTGTTTGCAGATGACATGATAGTAAACGTATGTGATCCCAAAATTTCCACCAGAGAACTTCTACAGCTGATAAACAAGTTCAGCAAAGTAGCTGGATATAAAATTAACTCAAAAAAATCAGTAGCCTTCCTCTACTCAAAGGTCAAACATGTGGAGAAAGAAATTAGGGAAAAGATACCCTTCATAATAGCCACAAACAATATGAAATACCTTGGTGTGACTCTAACTAAGCAAGTGAAGGACCTGTATGACAAGAACTTCAAATCTCTAAAGAAGGAAATCGAGGAAGATCTCAGAAAATGGAAAGATCTCCCATGCTCATGGATTAGAAGGATCAACATTGAAAAACTGGCCATCCTACCAAATAGCAATCTACAGATTCAATGCAATTCCCATCAAAATTCCAACCCAATTCTTCATAGAGTTGGAAAGAGCAATGTGCAATTTCATCTGGAATAACAAAAGACCTAGAATAGCAAAATCCACCCTCAACAACAGGAAAACATCTACAGGAATCATATCACCATCCCTGACCTCAAGCTATATTACAAGGCAATTGTGTTAAAAACTGCATGGTACTGGTACAGAGATAGGCACGTGGATCAATGGAATAGAATAGAAGATCCAGAAATGAGCCCTCACATATATGTTCACTTGATTTTTGACAAAGGAGTTGTAAACATTCAATGGAAAAAGGACAGCCTATTCAACAAATATTATTGATCCAACTGGCACTCAGCATGCAGAAGAATGAAAATAGACCCTTTCTTATTTCCTTGTACAAAGCTCAAGTGCAAGTGGATCAAAGATCTTCACATTAAACCAGGTACACTGAAACTATTAGAAAAGAAAGTAGGGAAAACCTTAGAACACATAGGCACAGGAGAAAATTTCCTGTACAGAACACCAATGATTCATGATCTAAGGTCAAAGATTGACAAATGGGACTTCATGAGATTGCAAAGTCTCTGTAAGGCTAAGGACACTGTCAAGAAAACAAACAGCAGCCAACAGATTAGGAAAAGATCTTTACCAACCCCACATCTGATAGAGGCCTAATATCCAAGGTATACAAAGAACTCAAGAAGTTAGACATGAGAGAATCAAACAACCCTATTAAAAATTGGGTACAGAGCTAAACAAAAAGTTCTCTGTTGAGGAATATTGAATGGCTGAGAAGCATCTAAGGAAGTGCTGGACATCCTTAGCCATCAGGGAAATGCAAATCAAAATAACCCTGAGATTCCACCTCACACCAACCAGAATGGCTAAGATAAAAAATTCAGATGACAGCAGATACTGGCAAGGATGCGGAGAAAGAGGAACACTTTTCCACTGTTGGTGGGGTTGTAAACTGGTACAACTACTCTGGAAATCAGTCTGGCAGTTCCTCAGAAAATTGGACATAGTACTACCTGAAGACCCAGTTATTCCACTTCTCGGCATATACCCCAGAAACGCTCCAACATACAACAAAGACACATGCACCACAATGTTCATAGCAGCCCTATTTATAATAGCCAAAATCTGGAAAGAACCCAGATGTCCTTCAGTAGATGAATGGATACAAAAATTGTGCTATATTTATACAATGGAGTACTACTCAGCTACCAAAAACAATGACTTTATGAAATTCTTAAGAAAATGGATGCATCTAGAGAATATCATCCTGAATGAGGTAACCCAGTCACAAAAGAACAGACATAATATGCAGTCACTGATAATTGGATACTAACACCAGAAAGCTCTGAACAACCTAGAAACAACTTACAGACTATATGAAGTTCAAGAAAAACAAAGGCCAAAAAAAAAAAAAAAAAAAAAAGGAAAGGAAAGAAAAATCATTATGCTTAATCTTTACACACCAAGAAAACTTTGACTATTTCCAGGTTACATCTTGTTTTACATGTACTTTATGCTCATTGCAACTAGTAAGATTTTAAGGCATACTATAAATCCTTTAAAAAAATCAAGCCTGACAAAAAATGTATTCATATACTGTTATGCAAAAATGCTTTTAAAATCTGTACATTTATCTTTTTTTAAAAAATAATGTTGTTCAATTAAAAAAAGAAAGAAAGAAAAGAACTCGCCATCCATGTTCTATAAGAGGAATAAATTCATTGGTTCTCCTACAGTGAAAAAATAAAACATAAAAATATAAAAAAGTTGTGCTTCAGTCATTTGGCTTGAGCAGAGCCTAAAGACTTAAGGCCCTTTTATTAGGGACTGAAAGAAGGAGAGGGGACTGATGTTGAGCCAATCTCTCGCTTGGACTTTGTCTGGTGGCCAAGCACTGCTGTCAGATCAGCTTTCCTTTTATACTCCCATGAAATTCATGGCTTTGTCCTCCTGCCTGCTCTAACATGCCTTGCCAGGGAGGAAAACCAAATCCCCATCTGGACTTCAAAACACTGTTGGAAAGTTAGACCCTTTCTCACCAGATCCGAAGTCAAGGAAGGTACCGATAGGCAGCTTCTCGTTTCCTTTCCTGGCCTCGTCTTCTTTCTGCTCTGTTCTCTAAGCCTTTCCCAGGCTGCGGCTGGCTACAGGTCTTATACAAAACCCCCAGTTTTGGTTATATTTATAACATTCCAGCCACCAGGAGTGCCGTCTGGCGTGAATGTGTGTCGGTTCCCCACTCAGGCAGTCCAGCTGAGTCCGAGTTTGTCTTAACAGACTCTTTACTTTTTCATACCCTGAGATCATTGGAGGAAATGGGAGGTGGAAGATGGTGACCAGAGGCAGAATTATGTTTTTCTGAAAAATTAATTCTGATTATTATTATTATTGTTGACTATCTTTTTAAGTGTAGAGTGAAATGGTTTCCACAGAAAGTCATGATGATGGCCCTCAAAGAAATTACTAGATGCATTTGATTCCATTAATATAGGCACCATTTACTTAGGTTGTGAAATGCCTTGGTTGTAAAATGCATGGTTAGGGTCACAGAGACTATTTGAATCTCATTATATGAGAGTTGAGTTCTGTAGATAAGAAAAGTTTCAGATAAAGAGTACACAGATTAATAGTGTCCTAAATAATGTCTCAATACTTCAAACCGCAGATTTTTAAAGCTTTAAAATTTAAGTTTTAACAAGAAAAAATTTTAAAGATAGGAATACTGTGAGCTCTAGTGACCTATCACACACCTACCTCCCCTTACTGAGAATTAAGCTCAGGACATGATGTTTTCCCATGTATAAATGCTATGGATGTATTCTAAGTGCCAGAAACTCCATTTAAAATATAACCACAAAATCTAATACTTCCTTAATATCATAAAATATCACAGTGGTGTTCAAATTGCCCTCTGCCTCTTTATTGGTCGTCATTCTGTTTTTCTCCTACTATATTTTTGTTTAAGAAAAAAAAACTCATCTAGATGACGTCTCCATAATTTGGGCTTATATGAATGTGTCGTTTTAGTACTGGATGAGGATTTTTCTCTCTTTTATTGTCTTGCAAATGAGTAGTTCTAGAAACTACAGATTTCAGTTCAATTTTATAGCCAACAAGACAACTGTCCACAAGAGGGCGCGGTAGCGTTCTCGATGAGCAGCCACAGCAACAGAGGGATTTCCCTGGTGATTCTTTAAGGGAGGAATGTAGCATGGTGTGACCTTTGACCTGCCAGTTCCTCCCGTGTTTGGTTTAAAATGCTTCTCTAAAGAAAGTTTTCCCATAAGCTTTTTGTTACTGTAAGATGTCATTTTTACAAAAGACTAGAAAAAAATGCCTGTTTTTTTTTTTTTTTAATCAGATTTCAAAATGAGTTGGTTTTTAAGACCAACCAAAAGTCACAAATGAGGCGTTTTGATTTGGTATATGTGCTGAATTTTATATTTTAAAATCATCTAATTTATACTTACTGATACTAAAGTGTTTTCATCTCTGACTAGAGAAACCTGCTGATCAAGTTGCCTACTAGGCTTAGAAACTTCTCCAGCGTTGGTACGCTTGAGAGAACCTTACGGATCATATTCTTCTCTTCTGGAGAGCTTTCTGTTTCCAGAAGCCCCGCAGTGTAACCAGATTCTTCTAATTCGGATCTTCTGAAAGAGCAGCAGTGTTGTTAACTACTAAGACATCTCTAAACTCCCTGGTTTCTACTTTTGTCTCTACCCTGCCTTCTCTATATAATATTGGTGGTGGTGTTTGAAGCAGTTCAATCCAGTTCATGAGTAGTAGAGGCAGGAAAATTAGGAGTTTAAGTCTAGCGTCCCTTAAATAGTAAATTCAAAGCCAGACTATGCTACATGAGACCGTCTCCAAAAACAAATACAAAAGACAAAATTATTTTTATTACTCTAAAATTTTCAGCGAGCATGTATTTATATACTAAGTGTTGCTACTACTCTCCCCACTTTTGGATAAAACATAGCATGCCATGTACACTTCTTTCTACTTGGTGGTTTTATTTATTTATTTCTCTATTTGCCTTGGCAATAGATTGCAGAAGTCACTCCACAGTTATGAATAGAAGGCTCATTTATGGCAGTAGCATTCCAATGCGTTACAGTACTATAACCTTTCCCACTAATTCTCTTCGGAAATCTAGGAGGTGATTCCCAATATTGTGCTATTATAAACCGTGTTGTGCAAATTTTTGCCACCATCCCTCTGGGATATCTTACAAAGTGGGACTGCAGGATCAAAGAGTGAGCGAGTCTACGTAAGCCTCCCAAATACGGTGCTCTTTATCTGCAGTAAGTCCGGAGGGAAGAAGCAGAGATAGCCGCTCAAGGTCACTGCTGGAGTTACTAAAGGGCTGGGAGCTGAACTTGGACGCAACCGTCTCTAGGTCAAGGCGACAGGATGTTCGCTAAACTCTGGTCCGGGTTTTCCCGGCCCCCTCCCCACACGTTCTTTCTTTGAACTCTAGCCCCTGGACTCCCCAGGCCTTCCAAAAAGGCCCACTTAGTTCGTAACTAAGCGACCTTCCGGAGTTTGTACTTAATCCTGGTTTTTAAACCCGGGGGCGGAGAGAGAGCTTTGCGCATGAGCAGAACTTGCTTTCCGTGAAGAAGTCGGCCTGCCCCCAGAGGCGGGGCTGATGTGACGCCATCACCCCGCGCCGCTCCCTGTGGCCCAAGGTCGCTTCGTGGAGCGGGAGCGCGCGTTAGTGACCGGCCCCGGGTTTGGGTGCGCGCTGTCACTCTCTGGTAACCTCGCCGGCGACATGTCGGGGTACACGCCGGACGAAAAGCTGCGGTTGCAGCAGCTGCGGGAGCTGAGGAGACGATGGCTGAAGGACCAGGAGCTGAGCCCCCGGGAGCCCGTGTTGCCCCCGCGCAGGATGTGGCCCCTGGAGCGATTCTGGGATAACTTTTTGCGGGACGGGGCTCTGTGGAAGAACGTGGTGAGTGTTGAGCCACACGTCTTCCCACGCAGGGTCTCAACCCGGCCAACCCCCTACCCACTCCTCTCGGGCCCATTAAGGCTCAACCCTGTCCAGAGCCCGCACACCCGGGAGGGCCGCAAGGGACAATTAGTCCACGGGCTCAGGTTTGGCGGAGTTGTCTTGTCGCTGGAGTCCTGGAGCAGGTTGGCTTCGGGAGGATGATCCCCTGTGGTTGTCAGGTGTACTGAGAAGTCGGACCTTGGGTTTTACAGGACACTGCACATTTAGTTCTCTCAAGTGTAGATGCCTTTCCTCAGGTTAAGCTAGTCAGGGTTAAGTAGAGTTCACATACTGTGATTTTAATATTTGCGGACACTTAACCGGTGTGTAAGGTTGAGGTGATAGAGACTGGTCAACGCCTACCAGCTACCAGAGGGCCAGCTGGTATAGTACAGCGTCATGGGTCGCCAGAGAAGACAGGGTTCTGTTTGGTATGCTTCGTCAGGCTGTGAAGCTCCCTTTTTATTCATCACTGTGTACGTTAAACACGCTTTTAGTTACTTTTAAATTGCATTCCATGACTTCACCAGGCAGAAAAACCGTTCACTCAAGGACCACTTTTTATCGTAAGGATTCCATATATTTTCTTGGAGTCTATTAAGTTACACCAGTGATGAGTAATGAATACTGTGTGGGAATTGCTTTCAGTTCCTTCCAGTGGTGGTGGTGGTAGTACAAAGTCTTGGTTGGTTTGTCTGTTTCTTTAACAAGAATGCCCTTATGTCTTGCAGAATGCTACGCATTATAAGCCTTGTCTTGCAAAATGGTACTTAACCTAAGTTTTAGAGTCTATGTATTCTATAGAAAGTCCCAGAGTTAGTGAAAAGATTGGTAGGTTAGCCCCAGAAAATATGTTCCATTAAGAAATTTGTAAAGTAATTATCACAATGTTACATTGTTGTTGGTGGTAGAATCTTTTTGTTTGGTTGGTTTGGTTTTTGTTCCACATACATTGAAAAATGAGATATTTCATGCTAGGGATAGTAAGTAGCACATGTTGGTGATCACAGCAGCTCTAGAGGTTGAGTCAGGAGGATGGCTGAGAGCCTCTGCATGTTCAGGGGCAAGCTGGACGGCAGTTAGGCAGGCCAGCCTTGGCGAAAGAGTGGAACCCTGTCTCAGAATAAACTAGTGAAAAATAAAAGTGAGGGGTGGGGTGAGACTGGAGAGGTGACTCTATGCTTACCACCACTTGGCTCTTTCAGAGGACCCAGTTTTCCTAGCATGCACATGACGCCTCAAACTGTAACTCTAGTTCTAGGGCATCCAATGCTGTCTTCTGTCTGAGCTCCAAGAGTGCCAGGCATACTCCTGGTACACATACATACATACATGCAGACAGAACACGTATATGCATAAAATAAGTAAATCTAGAAACTAAAGATGTAAGAAGAGGATGTTTGTTTGTTTTACATGTGTGTTTCTTCCACAGATCTTTAAGGCATACCGCTCCAGTCTCTTCACTGTTTCTCATGTGCTCGTACCTCTTTGGTTCATTCACTATTATGTCAAGTATCATATGGCTGTAAGTATGTTTTAAATGTATGCTTTCCAGAATGTACCTTTAATATTGTCCAATAATTTCCTGTGGCTATGCTGTACTCAGAAAATAATATATCACACTAAGCTGATTTTAAAGTTCTTTGAATTTGGGGATGGGGAATAAAAGGTTTAATTGAACTTTAAGCACTCTTATATTCAAGTAGTTTCAAAACTTGAAAAATCAAAAGATTACTCATATATACAACTAGTTCATGACTTTTGCAGTGCATTTCCTTGAAGTACTGTTTAAATGAAAGTAGGTAGAAAGATGATTTCTGCTGCTTCTTTAGGCCAGTCAGGTGTGTGACGTCATCCCAAATAGGTTTGTCAAATCTCAGCTCCCTTCCTTTGTTCTTGTCTGAGTTTTCATTATTCTCTGCCTTCCTTAGGAATCTAGAGTGTCCAAAAAAAAAAAAAAAAAAAAAAAAAAAACCAGCTTTGTATGGAAGGATCTTGCATGGGTTGACTAAAGCCATGGTGTAAAGACAAGGGCAGCACAGTATGGTTGGTACATGCCACTGGGTCCTAAGCAGTAGAAGGGCATACAGTCTCTGGGATGTCTCGGAAGAGGGAACAGTGGTGTGGAGTGTTGGAACTCAAATACTGTACTACTGTAAATACTGTTCTGTGTCCAATGCCAGCTGATAGAGTGGCTGACATGCTTATTTGGGGAGCCTTCGTGGCAGCACACTGGTGTAGGATATTGAAAATCGAGAAGGAAGCTAAGTAAGGAACCTCAGGTGGAGCAAGACATCAGAACCCAAGTGAGGTGAGAAGGCTAAACATCATAAGGTGTGTGACAATGACAGGACATTTGTTACACGTGAGGAGCTTGATCAAGTCAGCACACTAATGGAAAGGAATTATTCACCTTGGAGAATGAAATTAGAACTGGAAGTATTGGTATGAACTCATAGTTATTACTGTGTATCCATAGGCAGATGGAGGAATGGGTGTGTGTTTGCATGCACAGCCACTCAGTCTGTCTGTTAAGAAGGCCTGGGAAAGGGCTATCTCTAAGGGAAGTCCAGCAGGCAGCATCTCAGTGCTGTCAGCCGTGAGAGCGACGGGAACTGTGCTTGCTTGATGCAGCGGGTCATCCTGCTCAGTGCACATCATCTGAATGCAGTCACAGGAGTCATGAAGCAAGCCCATTGGAAGAAGTGTGCCAGTGGAGCAAGATTATTGACTTCTTACCTTCAAAACTGTTAAGGTTAAGAAGGTTAAAGAATGTGGAAGACAGCTTGAAGGACTTGAGTTCTCTATTTCTACCATGTGGTCTCTGGGGATCAAACTTAGGTTGTTAGGATTAGCACCAAGCCTTTGTCCTGTGAACCATCTCCCTGGTCCACAAGAATAAAATGCCTAGTATGTCCTCTCTATTGTTGTAGAAAGAACAATAAGTAAGTATTTGACATCCAGGAGTATGTACTATGTTAGAAGACAGCACATTCAAGGAAGACTATGGCGAGAACAAGTTAGGCCAGTTGGAAAGGCAGACAGAAAGTCTGTGATGAGTATGTCCCCCATACTGAGGAAATGGCTAAAGTTGACCCTGTAAGTTGAGACCAATTTAGGAAAGTTTCAAAATTTCGGGAGAAAAGTAGAGCTAAATATGTGTAACAAGCAGAGGAAACCTTTTACTGTGTGTGTATATTGAGACTCAGTTTCATATATACTGCAAACTAGCCTTGAACCCTGGGTGTACTGGCTGGTTTTGTGTCAACTTGACACAAGCTGGAGTTATCCCAGAGAAAGGAGCCTCAGCTGAGGAAAGACCTCCATGAGATCCAGCTGTAAGGCATTTTCTCAACTAGTGACCAAGGGGGAGGGCCCAGCCCATTGTGGGTGGTGCCATCCCTGGGCTCTGAGACCTGGGTTCTATAAGGAAGCAAGCTGAGCAAGCCAGGGGAAGCAAGCCAGTAAGTAGCATCCCTCCATGGCCTCTGCATCAGTTCCTGCTTCCTGACCTGTTTGGGTTCCAGCCCTGACTTCCTTTGGTGATGAACAGCAGTGTGGAAGTGTAAGCTGAATTAACCCTTTCCTCTCCAACTTGCTTCTTGGTCATGATGTTTGTGCAGGAATAGAAACCCTGACTAAGACACTGGGTCTCTTTTCTCTCAACTGATTACATCCATGAGCTTCCACTCCCAGCAGAATTCTCCACTGTTAAATGGGAGAAGACATGATGATTGAGAGGGAAATGTAGAGAAACACTGAACACAGATTGAAGGAAGCAAAGTTCTACAATGCAGATCAGCTGGAGGCTGTTGCAGTTTGGGGGGAAAGGCAAAATGATTTGGATTATATGCTTCTATAATAGTAGTTCCTGTGGAGGGCCCATGTTGTCTTAACCTGCCTGATGTGTGTAAGATTAGGAGCCGGTAGGGATCGAATGGGGTTGTTTCCATTTCAGAAACCAGTAGAAAATCCTGCAACAGTAAAATGGACGGACAGTTTATATCTCCAAGGCTCAGAGAGAGTTCCATCTGTGTAACGATGGGCTTGAGAACCACGTTCACTTGCAGCTCCATGGCCTTTTCATGTCACTGTGTTTTAGCATGATAATCCCTAGAAAAGAAAGCTGCCTTCTGTCAGGGCAGGGCTAGAACATCCAATACTGGCTGCTGTACAGATGGGCTAATAGGCAGAATGTTACTTGGGAATTTAGTTTGTTACTTTATATTTTAAATTAAAGTGTACTTTTACCTTAATTAAACTGCCAACCTCTGATAAAATAGGAACAAACTTATTCTGTTCCTACCATCTTTGAATTAATTGAATTTGAATTCTTAAGACAATTTCGCTTACAAATGTAATCACATTTTCTTTTTCTTTTTTGGGGTAGGGAGTAGTTAATGTATTTGCATTTCAAATATTATCCCCTTTCCCTTCTCCTTTCCCCCTCACTCCCACCTCAATACCCTAGAATTCCCCTACACTGGGAAAATGAGCCTTTACAGGACCAAGGGCTTCTCCTCCCATTAATGACAGACAATGTCACCCTGTGCTGCATACGCGGCTAGAGCCATGTGTCATTCCATGTGTACTCTTTGGTTGGTGGTTTAGTCTCTGGGAACTCTAAGGGGTATTGTTCTTCCTATGGTGTTGCAAACCCCTTCAACTCCTTGTCTTTTCTCTAACTTCTCCATTGGGATTCCTGGTAATCACATTTTCTTAAGTGCTTTAAACCCATTTATAAATTAATTTGTTCTGTCTTAATTTTAGGTATTTATATGGACAATGGTGCCTCTGAGAAGCAGTTTCTTTATTCAACTTTAAATCAGAAGTGTGTCCATAATACATTTTTTATTTTATAATCCTGAGCCTAATCTGCTAGTCCTAGAAGTAGCCAGATTATTTTATGCATTGTAAACATTCTGACAGTAGGATATGGATCATCCAGTCTTTTTCTCTTTTAGTTACCTTTTTTTCATTGGTTGAGAGCTTCATAGAACTGAATATGTTTTGATTGGTGTCACCTCTCCTCAACTCTTCCCAGACCTTTTCTACTCACCTCTACTTACATTTTTAAAGGTTTATCTTTTCATTTGTGTGTGTGTGTGTGTATGTGTGTGTGTGTGTGTGTACATGAGTGTCGATGCCCATGCAAGCCAGTTATAGTCAACTGTGAGCCAAGCAGTGTGGTGCAGGAAACTGAACTCTGGTCCTCTTAAAGAGCAGTATGTGCTCTCAACATGTTCGCCACTTCTCCAGTCCTGTCCCAACTTTTTAAAGTTGGCATTTATCTAGTTATACTAAGTGTAGTTTGCTTTATCATCTCTATAACCAAGTTGCCTTAATATTGAAAACAACATCTGTCCTCTAGCAGAAGCATATTTAATAAATTGCAGTATTGGGTTGACAAAAAGAGACATTAATATATAGTTACTACTGTGAGGAATTAGTGCTTTCTTAGCCACTAGTGGACATATTCTAGCATTTCACGTTTGGTAGTATCTGAGCCACATTCTTCCTCTTGGTTAGTTTAGGTGAATTCTGTAGCTTCATTACAGTAACATACTTCAGTAACCTCCTTCTCTTAGAGTCTCTTAGAAAACATTTTAGTATCTTCCTGACTTTGACCACAGTTCTTTATAAAATAAAAAAATTTTAATGTGTATAATTGTATATGGGAGCCACAAATGGCCCAGCATTTGTTTGTGGGAGGTAAAAGGACAATTTTATCAAGCTGGCTGTCTCCTTTTATCTTCCTGTGGGTTCTGGAGATTGAACTCACATTGCCAAGCCTGTATAGCTTTTTACCCAGAATCACCTTATTGGTCCTGGCCACAGTTGATATAATAAAGACATTTTATTTTCCTTGTATTATAGTATTATGTTTCTCTCATAATCTTGGTCCCCTTGTCTTATATAATGCTATGACTTACATTATGCCGATGATTTTTAAATATTTTGATATGGTGTTGTCTTAAATAGGGTTTTACTGCAGTGAAGAGATACCATGGCCAAAGCAACTCTTATAAGAACAACATTAAGTTAGGGCTGGCTTACAGGTTCAGAGGTTCAGTCCACTATCATCAAGGCAGCATCTCAGCATCCAGGCAGTTATGCTGCAGGCAGAGGTGAGAGCTCTGCATCTTCATATGAAGGCTGCTGGTTGAAGACTGACTTCCAGGTAGCTAGGATGAGGGTCTAAAGCCCACGCCCACAGTAAAACACCTACTCCAACAAGGCCACACCTCCAAATAGTTCACTCCCTGAGCCAATCTTATTTAAATCATGACAGGTGTCTTATACTGGCGTGCATGCTTTTTGATTTTATTTATTCTACATTTACATATTAACTACCTCTTTTTGCATGTAAAGCACTGTAAAGGGGTACAGCAATATACACAGCAGTTGTGTCCTTGCCTCACGAAATGTTTATTCTAGTCTGGAGACTTTCAATAAGCACGTGAATAAGAGACTTGCTTTGTTACCAGAGGTGTTCAGTTCTCTAAAAGAGAAACAGGATGATAAGGAATAGAGAATGACAGGGAGCTGCTGTTCAAACTGGACCTCTCTGCAGAGGAGATACCAAAACTGGAATGAGGAGAGGGAACAATTAGATAACCAGGAGTACATTTCTGGTACAAGAATCACTAAGCACAAAAGCCCTAGGACATATCAGGCTTTATTGATTGGACTAATAGCTAAGGAGCCATTGTGACTAAGGGACAATAAGGGAGGTGTGTAGAAAGTCAAATGATTGGCCAGATATGAGTCCGGCTGGGTTTTAGAGGTCACGATAAAGACTCCACACTTTTTCTTTAAGGATTTTGAAACTTTGAGCAGAAATGTGATCGTGTTGAAAATCATACTGTGTTGTTAGGAGCTTATTGACAACTAAGTGGAGATGTTTAATATGGCCTCAGAGTTCTGGGGAAATTGGAGGCTTAAGTAAAAATTTTGAGATAAGATCTATCATTTTCAGAAAAAATTCTTAGCACTGTAAATTTACACAGAATTATTTTTATTGCAGACTAAACCATATGCCATTGTTGAGTCGAAGCCCAGAATATTTCCAGTAAGTCTCAAAACTCCAGTTTTTTTTGCTTGTGTGTTACCCCTCTCTGCTTCTACAAGTGATTGCCAAGTTCATTAGACTAAAATGTTTTCTTACTATCAGCTTAAAAGCAGTTTGTGTATTATCGTGGGGAAGGAGGAGGGATGGTGTGGTAGTGGAAGATGAGTGGGTACTGTATTTCTCTCCTTCCTGTCTTATGACCTTGACTGCCCCACAGTAGAAAGCACCACCAGGTTTTGAGGGGTCAAGAATTATAGCATGAGTCTGAAGAGATTCGTGTACAGGCAGCTGACAATTGACGTCCTGTTATTCCCAGACTTTCACTTCTTTGGCTTTGTGCCTATGATTCTCAATCTGTGAAGTTAAGGCAGGTTAGTGTGAATTAAGTATGTAATCTCTAAAAAGTAATTTTTAAAAAGTTCTTTTCATACCTTTGATCCTAGCATGATCAACACAAATGGCTGCTGAGCCACTGTAATGGTAAATTCAAACTCAAATTAAGTAGCATATATTATAGTTGTCTCTTATCAGCTGCAAAAGGAGACTTTTAGGGAGAACTATCATATTTGGCCAGCAGTCCACACTGGAGCTCTGCTTTATTTACTTGTGTGTAATCAATGTGTGTCAGACCCCAGGTAACCTCAAAGTGGGAGATTAACTTGATGTTCTTGTTAGCTAATATTTATTTATTCTTTGCTTGCCTGATTATTTAATTATGTGTTTCTGTTGCCATTCACGGTCAAAGGACAAGACAGGCTCTGTTCAGAAGACCATGTCAGTGGTTTTTATAGCATTTCTCTATTTTCTGAATGTCCTCTTTGCTACAGCAGTCCTTTCCTGTGTCGATATTGTTGGCCAGTTCCAGCGTCTCACTTTTGAGAAACTGCAGAATGGCCATGCCTTCTAGAATAGCCCAGGCCATGACATGGTTGTACTTCTCTGGCTTAACAGAACAGGTTTCCTTCTTCCTGATGTGATAGACTAGTATGAGTCACGCTGTCCTCCCTAATCCGTTTTGTCCCAGCCTTATCAAAATGAATGCTAGAGCATAACTAGTTTTTTCATGCTGTGCCCAAACATGGAATAGCATACAGTGACCACCTATACACAGTGTTTTCCTGAAACCTGGAGGTGGAGACAGGAGATTGAAGGAATAAAATACTAAATCTTGTAATGAGAAGGATGTCATTACCTTGACTTTGGTGAGTCTCAAAGGCCTATTCATACTTTAGAACTATAGTCTACAATCTAAATATTCACTTTAGTTTGTCTACACTTTTTAAATTTTAAGTCTTCATTGCCATAATTTGATGATTTGATAATCTTTTTTATCTTCAAGTACAAATCAGTACAGGGAAAATTAGCATCCAAACTAAAATCTTTTAAGTAAAATGCAAAATAATTTTGAAGGGGCTTTTTGATGTTTTGTTGTTGTTGTTGTTGCTTGTTTATTTTGAGACAGGGTCAATCTATGTCGTCTTGTCTGCCCTGAAACTTGCTATGCAGACCAGCTTGGCTTCCAACTTACAGAGACCCGCCTGCCTCTACCTCTAGAGTACTAGTATTGGAATTAGTGCACCACCATACCTGGCTTAGTGTAAACTATGTTTATAGTCATATATTGTATTGAGCAAATGTTGGAATATTTTACAATAAAATGTATATTTAGTGAAAAAAAAAAAAACTATTAACCATGACCTTGTTTTCCCTAGGGTGATACAATTTTGGAGACTGGAGAAGTAATTCCACCAATGAGAGATTTTCCTGATCAACATCATTGAGGAGCCCTTAAAAACTTAAAAGACTTGTATAACAGCACCAGTATACTCTTAAAGTGCTGTATTTACTGAATCTGTTTCCTGGAAAAGTAGTTAATAAAGCTATTATAGAGCGTTATTACTGTCCTTGTTACTGTCCAAAGGTTCTCCAATTTGAGACTAACAGTAAAAAGACAAATAAATACGAAACACAGCTATTAGCTACTTTTTTTCCGTGCTTTTATTACCAGGATGCAGAACACAATTTTCGTCATACAGTTGTGTTTACTGATTTGACATGAATATGTGAAGTGCTCGGAGCACTAGGGTGAAAGAAAAGCTCTGTCAAACAAACAGGGTTGCCTGCCCTTTTTGAAAACTTGGCATGTTAACACTTATGACAAAAGACCATACACAAATCTGTGTCATGAATTTTACTTTTGAGTCCACATGGGTGCCATTTGAGGAAAAGAATTCTTGCTAAGAATTTCGAAAGTTCATTCAGAAGAATTTGTCTGGAAACTCTTTCCGTAGCTGTCTTCGTGCAGCTACAGTTGATGCATAGATGACGAATCCCCAAGAGAGCAAGACGATTGCAAGTAGCAACTAAAAGGGGGTAAGGAAAAGCAAAGAGAAAAATGTGATGGGGTCTTTCCCTGTGTAGGCCTGGTTACCAGCTACAGGAGGGACAGTATCACAGACCCTCAAACGCAGCCTAGAAGCAAGCAGGCCCTGCAACCCCTGACGTCAGAGGCGGAAAAGCGTGTCCTCCAGGAAGAGGCGGAGCTGAGGGCAGGGCTTGAACGCCCAGTGTAGGAATGGGTTTTGGAGTTCCCAGCTGCGAGCAAACAGTCTGCCTTCCGCTCGCTGGCCCTGGGATGGGGCTCTCTGGAGCTCCCCTGTCCCCGGTACCTACCAAGGAGTAAGTCCAGTCCAGGTTTCGGCGACTCACCGGCCTCATGGTAAGGGAGCAGCGGGGACTGGGTGGCGCGGGCCCTACAGCTCGCTCCCGGGCGCAGTAAAACCCGATGCAGCAGCCATTTTTCAGCGGGGCTCTGCGCGCTCCCGCGGGCTTCCGCCCGGAGTTGGACTGCGTCACGTGATCCGGGCCTAGCCCGCCTTTCAGGAGGAAATAAAAATTGTTATGATCGCGCCTTTTTTTGCGCTCAGATATGAATTCCTTAACTGCTTTCTTCTGCAGTTGCAGTGCGATGTTAATACAAAGTAGTGTGCCATCGTGTGCATGTAAAAGTTTATCTGAAAATAGTCCACGCTGGAAGAAAGTTGCCGCCCCACACCCACATCCGTTTCTATAAAATGTGGATAGACATTCATATGTTTATGTTTTACTTAATATCATCCACTCTTATGTAGTTTAAAAAAATGTTGGGAACTGCTAATTAAGTCATTCATCAAGAACAAATAGAATATTATCTCTGATTGCTTGAAATACATTTGAATATGCAGGACCACGTTACCTGCATGGTGGATCTGCCAGTCAACAAGTGTTGACGGGCCGTTTATCGAATGCTTAGGACTGCAACAAGTTTGAAATACTAAATCCCAAGAAGGGCAGGTTGGCAGGCGATCTAGCAGGTCAGCCTGAGAATGCTGGCGGTGTGCACAGTGGAGGCCTGGCCCCCAGAAGCTGTGCTGCGCGGCTTTGGGCGCAGATGTGTCGGGCACAGTTTCGGTGTCGATTTCCGGGAATGGGAAGAGGAAAGCAGGCCGTAGGAGTTATGGCGGGGTAAAAAAAGAGATGCCTAGTGTTCATCCCAGCTGAAATAGCTGTAAGGAGGGGGTGCTCTGGGAGCGCAGTTCTGTTCTTGTGATACCACAGAGAATTCTAACTTGTTAAAGTTTGTGAGGTTCCCCTGAGACTGAGACAGCTTTCCTGTATATTTGGCTGTGGTTCTGGAGTTTGTTCGTGCCCCCCGTGGTGGGGGCTGGGTCTGGCGTCTGAGCCGCAGGCCCCGCCCCTTGCGTGCGCTTGCGGTCGGCGCATGCGCCCAGAGCGCGGGGGTGGAGGCTTGTGTTTTGCTGCGCGGGCTGGGGGGTTGGTCTCGCTTTCTCTCCGCCCCAAACTGCCTTTGGTGATGAGCATTCTACGTCACAGGGGTCGCAGCCGCCGCCACCGGGGTCTCCGCTGTCTCGCGAGGAGGGTGAAGCGCCCCCTCTGGCGCCTGCCGAGGAGGGGAGGCGCCGAAGCCGCCGGGTACGCCTTCGCGGATCCTGCCGCCACCGACCGAGCCTCCTGGGCCGGCGGGAGCTGGCTTCTAGCGGCCCAGCTGCCCCTGCTACCGTGTCCTCGGAGGTGAGTTGTCCGGACAATGGGTGGGAGGTAGGTGGGCCCGGGAGCAGTCCTGTGGTCCGGGCCCTCCACCGACCGAGCTTCCAAGGGCTGGGGTCGCCACGCTGCAGGGCACCTGTGGATCGGCACCGGTGGGCAAGCGAGGGGAGTGTCTCCTAGCGCTGGCTGAAGGGCTCGAGCTACTGAAGACGGACGGACGGGAAAGAGCTGTGTATGGGGCAAAGCAGCTGCCACTGATTGATAAGAAGTGTGACCTTGGCAGGACCCCGGCCCTGGACCCTGTCTGTAAAATGGGATTTGCATTTCATTTGGTCGTGGTTATGTAATGTACATGGTGTGGTTCTCTTTCCATCTGAGACTTTTTCCGGCTAAGGAAGCTTAGGAGTTGTGCTGTGTTACCCATTGTGGGCAGGGCTTATGTGCCTTGTGACTTCATTACACATCTAGTTAGTGCCCTTTTCCTCATGGGCTGCTGATTCTGATTGGAGGACTGGGACAAACAGGGCAAAGATGAAGGCACAGAGATTTAAGAAGGAAACTGGGAAGCATTTTTGGTGGGCAAGTTTCTGTGTTAAAGGGGAGAAAATGCAAAAAAACAAGTCCCAAGAGTTAAGCTCATTACTGGGTAGAGGTTTTTGTTTGAGAGAAGTGAGGGTTTGAATTTGTGATAGAATGCAAAGTGCCACGCTCTGCAGTCAGCCACACTAAATCAGCTCTTATCCAGGAGTCGCTTGACGGAAATAGCTTCCACACAACCTCCACCCCTCTATTTTGGGTAGGGACTCTTGTAGGAACTCAAGAGTGGTCTGGAGTTCACTATGTAGCAAAGGATGACCTTGACCTTCTGACCCTCCAGTCTTCTGGAAATGCATAATTCCAGGGTACCTGGTTCCAGTACAATTCTTTTATTCCTGAAATTGAAACTAAAACTGAGACCTTCCTGGAAGCAAGCGAGTGGGGGAGTAGGGGATAACATTTGAATGTAAATACAGAGAATATCCAATTAAAAAAAAATTTTTTTTTTAAATTTGGTGTTGCGTGCCTTTAATCCCAGCACTCAAGCAGGCAGATCTCTGAGTTCTAGGACAGCCAGGGCTACTCAGAAGCCTTGTGTAGCCCCACTGCTCACCCACAAAATAGAAGAAATTAAATTTGGTTATTTAACTTCTAAAACTTTTTAAGTTAAACTGTTCAGATTTATGATTGTTATTATCGTTGGAAACCTTTTAGAGGTCTGGGTAGTGGTCACTACCAAAATCAAACTTTTCCATAATTTAGGCAACTATGTTGAAATTCTAAGTGATTTTTTTTATTCAAATTATATCCCTTCACACAACTTTTCTTTTAAAAGGCTATTGGTATTCTACTTTTGTTTTAGTTGGGGTTTTACTGCTGTGAAGAGACACCATTTACAAGGCAACTCTTATAAAGAACAACATTTAATTGGGACTGGTTTACAGGTTTAATTTCAGTCTGTTATCATCAAGGCAAGAAGCAGACTGCGTTCCTGGTGGCTAGGAGAGCGTATCAAAGGCCCACCTCCACAATGACACACTTCCTCTAACAAGGGTGCACACCTCCTAATAGTGCCACTCCCTGTGTCAAATGTTTTCAAACTACAGTGATTTTAGCACTGAGAATATTTGAGAAATGACTTTCAACTTTGTTCTAGCTTGGTCTCTGGGGAGCTCACATTAAGAAGTTGGATGTGGTGTGCACACCTTTAATCCTAGCCCTTGGGAGGTAGAGGCAGGCAAATCTATTAGTTTCGGGCTATCCAGAGCTACATAGTGAGACCTTGTTCTTAACTCCACTCGCACCACGCCAAAAGTGGCATTTTTTGGTATTAACTGGTGCTGCGGTAAAGTACGAACAGATGAAGTGTCCTATGTCCAATGATGGTTTAAGGAAAGTTGTAGAAGGCCTTGGCCTTGAACAAAGAAAGAAAATCCTGAAGTTCATTATTTCCATCTATTTTCCCTAGATATGTTAGGCCCTGTTACCTAATTTTTCCAAAATTATGGTGTAAAGGGTTTCTTAATCTTTGTTAGAATTGGCAGATTTGAAGATTAAAGGGGGGAACGTTCAGTGCATCCTAAAGTAATAGACTTTGATTTGGGCTTGGCTGTTTAGGAAGAGCTGATTGATCTACTCTTGGGGGGTGGGGTTAGTTGGTAGCCCTAATCCCTGGGTTACCAAGGTAGAAGAACATTGACAGGGCGTCTTCTGTAAATGTGAAGTAGAAAATAGAAATGGGTTCATCTTTGCTGCCTAAGAAATGTTCAGTAAACACTAAAATTCTGCCTTCCAGAGAAACAAAATAAGGTAAAATATGCTTTATCTTGAAATACACTGATTTTTACCCCCACTAAACTCTACTCCGTTACGTTAACTAAAAGCAGCACAGAGGCCTTTTAGAGCTGGGTTTGTTTGAAGCCTGGGGACTGGTCCATGTTGCCTCATCTGTCAGAATCTTCCCTCTTTGTTTGTGTGCTTTGAGCACGCACTGTCTACACCACAAAGTTCCCCCCCTCTTTTGTCTTAATGTCTTAAAGTTTTTTTTTCCTGAATGGGTTGATTATAAATAGAAATGCTGAGAAATGTATGAAGAGTTACAAAAAGGACACTGGAACTATCTGGACCATTAAAGAAACATTTGTTTGAATTAGTTGACTTTCTCTTAAGGTATGGTTCTAAGAAAGTCAAGATGCCCAAAGTGAATACATTTAATTTGGAAAACCTCTGATTGAAACACTTGTATTTCATCAATACAATTTTTGTTGAAAGTGGTTTTGGTTTTGTTTTTTTCTTCTTAGATCTATGAGTTTATTATCTGGAAAGTTACAGTTCTTCCATTCGACTAGCGTAGCATTCGAGTTCTGCATCATGTGAAACTGAGTACACATAAATTGTTTCATGTACTGTTTATGGACATATACAATATATCGTGAATAGAATAAATCCTTAGGACAGTGTTAGAGGCATATATGTCTGACAAATACAAAACCATGCATAAAAACATTTGAGGACAGAGGTTTTTTTCTCTCTCTCTCTTTTTTTTTTAATAGTCTAGTCTAGGAAAAGAATGACTCACCAAAATGTTACTAAGTCTGAGTGGGAAACACGGTACTTGTTTGTTTTTGTACTTCTGTGTTTGTGTCAAATACTTCTTAAAATATTTAAGTACTATGTAGGCTGTGCTATGATATCAACTGGTACTTTTCCCTGAATACAAAGAGGATTGGATCTTAGGAAACTAATCTTGGAACTTCTCTGTCATGTCTTTGTATGTACTGCCTTTATGTTAAAACCATTCATTTTTTTGCTGAAGGATGAACCATTTTCGTGCAGCAGTTTTGTTTACTTCTTCTACTACTGAGTTACTGATGCAATTCTTTCCCTTTTACAGATAATGGCCTCAGCTGCTAAGGGGTTTAAAATGGATGACTTCCCACCTAAAGCTGGCACTAGCAAACTCCAGCAGACAGTACCAGCCGACGCCTCTCCCGATTCTAAGTGTCCTATATGCTTGGACAGATTTGATAATGTAGCTTACTTAGACCGCTGCCTACATAAGTTCTGTTTTCGCTGTGTACAAGAGTGGTCAAAAAACAAAGCTGAATGCCCACTATGTAAACAGCCCTTTGATTCTATTTTCCATTCTGTGAGGGCTGAAGATGACTTCAAAGAGTATGTGCTAAGGCCTTCCTTCACCAATCCCGAGGTTCCAAGATTCCGCTACCGGACAACTATGACAAGAGAACGGAATGCTTCTCTTTTCTTACCCAGCAGCACTCTAAATAGAAGAACAAACACTCCGCCGGAACCTGGAGTGCTGTTTGAAGGGTTGGGCATTTCATCAAGACCTAGAGATGTTGACATTCCTCAATTTATGAGACAAATGGCATTACGGGGGCCAACTACTACAGATGAGAGATCTTTGCGGAAAATTCAGGAACAAGATATTATTAATTTTAGGCGCACTCTTTATCGTGCTGGTGTTCGAGTTAGAAGTATTGAAGATGGTGGCCGCTACAGAGACATTTCAGCTGAGTTTTTCCGTAGAAATCCAGCTTGCCTTCACAGATTGGTTCCTTGGTTAAAACGTGAACTTACTGTTCTTTTTGGAGCCCATGGTTCATTAGTCAATATTGTCCAGCACATCATCATGAGTAATGTTACTCGCTATGATTTGGAGAGTCAGGCATTTGTGACTGACTTAAGACCATTTTTGCTTAATCGAACTGAGCATTTTATACATGAATTTATCAGTTTTGCTAGATCTCCCTTCAATATGGCAGCTTTTGACCAGCATGCTAATTATGATTGCCCTCCTTCATCTGAAGGCAGCCGTTCTGGTTCTTCAGTCATTACAATATCACCAGATGAGGCTGAACCTCAGGAGCTCGATGTGAATGTGTCCACTGTTAGGCAGGCACCATGGGATGATGAAACTCCTGGACCTTCTTATTCGAGTTCAGAGCAGGTGCGTGTTGGTGTGTCTTCCCTTCTAAATTCTTCGGACAGTTCAGATGAAGAGCTTGTCTCTGGAGGAGCCACATCTCAGATACAAGGAGCACAGACCAATGACGACATAAATAATGACAGTGATTCATCCTCAGATAATTGTGTCATTGTTGGGTTTGTTAAGCCATTAGCCGAAAGGACCCCAGAACTTGTTGAACTGTCTTCTGATTCTGAGGAGTTGGGCTCTTATGAGAAAATGGAAACAGTGAAGACACAAGAAGAAGAGCAGTCTTATAGTTCAGGTGATAGTGATGCCAGTCCAGCTTCTTCTCCACGGTCCATCCTTGGAAAAGACGAGCAAATGAGTAAACGCCATTGCGGTTCAGACTCGAGAGTAAACTCAAAGAAAGAAGAGAAACGATCTGCATCGTTGTCAACACCCAGGGACAGCTCATCTACAAGAGGTGACAGGGTATGTTCTCCATATAACCATCGACACAGGAAGGGAGGGAGATCGAGGAGCTCAGACTCGCGTTCCCAGAGCAGAAGTGGACATGAGCAGCGGCGTCACAGGAGGCACCATGGGAAGAAGAGACTGAGGAGTAAGAGGTCCAGAAGCAGAGAGAGTAGCAGCAGGCCTAGAGTTAGGAAGGACAAGAAGAGATCAGGAACCCGAGACAGCAGCTGGTCAAGAAGGAGCCAGACGCTCTCTCTAAGTAGTGGGAGCACCAGTCGATCAAGGTCTCGTAGCAGTGACCATGGCAAAAGAAGATCGCGAAGCAGAAATCGAGATCGCTATTATTTACGAAATAATTACGGGAGCAAATATAAGTGGGAATATACTTATTACAGCAGAAATAAGGACAGAGATGGTTATGAATCTTCGTACAGGAGGAGGACGCTTTCAAGAGCCCATTTTTCTAGACAATCTTCAAGTCCAGAATTTAGAATTCAGTCTTTTTCTGAAAGAACAAACGCTAGGAAGAAGAACCACAGTGACAGGAAATACTACTACTATGAAAGGCACCGGTCACGGAGCGTGTCTAGTAATAGGTCGAGGACTGCATCAGCGGGGCCTGACCGGATGAGAGGTGAGAAGCCTGGAGGGAAGCGAAAGTACAAGACACGGCATTTGGAAGGGACTCATGAAGAGGCTCAGCCGTCTCGGGAGTTTGCTTCCAAAGTGAAGGATGCTCATTACCAGAAATCCTCAAAATTGGATGGCAATTCTAAAAGTGAGAGTGACAGCTTTTCAGACAGCAGATCATCAGACCGAGAGCCAAAACACAAGAGGAGGAAAAGGCGGGCGCGGAGCCTAAGTGTAGAGATAGTGTTTGAAGGGAAGGCCACAGACACCAGTAAACACAAGAAGAAGAAGAAGAAGCATAAGAAGAAGCATAAAAAGCACCATGGAGAGAACACTGCACGGTCCCCTGTTGTCATCACCATCGACAGTGACAGCGACAGTCGTCCACAGCCTGCACAAGATAGAGTCTTGACTCCATGCTCAGAAGCATTTGAAACTAAAGATGTTGTCACAATAGAAGATGAGCTTGCTGTCCTGGACAAGGAATGCGATGTTACAGCACTTACTAATGACTTGAGTACCAGCCAAGCTTTTGAGAATAGGGAACCACCACCGGTCTCAGGACAAACTCTTGATGTGAGAGAAGACAGCACCTTTGCCTGTGACTTGGAGAGCCAGTCCAGTAATGCATCTGTTCAGACTGACCCTTCGAGACCATTGCCATCTCCACGGACCTCACTATCCTCAGTGTCTCCTGAAGAGACGGATACATCTTAAAACTGCCAAAGCGTCTCCTTGATAATCTAGAGGCTATAGTGGGAAAGGGTAAAAAGCCATCTATTGCAGTCTAGGTGACTTTTTCTGGAAAAACTTTGCCTCTTAAAATATTTTAAGTGTTTTTGTGTGTGTGTGTGTGTGTGTGTGTGTGTATGTAATTTGTAAGATTCCTTATTTGTTCAAAAAGTTATGTATGCCCCATTTCCAGATATATGCACTTTTAAGTGAAGAAAATGTTGCTAGCTGTTTATTTAAAACTTGGGAACCTTTTTAATAAAAATCAAAAAGTTTAGAAGTTATTTCATAAAGCCATAAGGTATTGACATATTTTTATGGTAGTATTTTTGAATTTCTTTTTTTTTTTTTTTTTTTCCTTTGAGAGTTATTCTGAAAATGTGTTACAAGCTGGGAGAATGCTTTTGGACAGTTATTTTTCATAGAAGATTTGTATGATTCAAAACCATTTTAATCTTCACAGGTTAGCGTGACTTCTGCCAAAAGCAAAGTTTAGTATTTTCTTTATATACTTGTTTATCTGGACTGGCAGTAAAACAAATGTGTATTCAAAAGACAATAAAACTGTACACTCTTTTAAAAAAATCAAACATTTTTTTCTGTGCAATATTGCTTTCTTTATAGTTTTGCTAGAACCAAAGGCTTTAAAAGCTGAGTAAACGTGTATAGGCCCAGTCTCAGCGGTTAATCAGTCCTTTAACTGTGACACTGAATATCTTAAATTCTTCAAGAGTATGTGGGTTTGGAGCATTTGGCTTTCTACAAGCATGAGAACCCTGGCAAACCTTCTGTGGCAATTTTTCCACACAGTGTAGTTCTTTGTTTTTACCACTAGAAACTAAGATGGCTCTGTATCTAACCTGATGAAGGATTGCCAGTACACAGCATAGCCTGAACTTAGCTCCAGATTTAAGCCTCGGTTGCCTTGTTTCCATTCTTCAGTAGAAATTGAAAGGCTTGCTTCATGACTGGTCAGTAGTGGGTTTTAATGGGAGAGCAAGGCATATTACAACCCTTGCCCTCATGAATTTGACTGATTGTTTAGTTAAAACAATTGAACTGTATAATTCTCTGGAGAAATGTATGAGTGTATAGATCTTACTGTGTCGGGAACCTGATCTTGGTGGAGGTAATAGCTGAATTAGAGTCCAGAGAATAAGCAATAAAATGTGAAAAGCAGAGAATCTGCAGTGATCTAAAATCAGGAGTGGGCTACCATGTTCCAGACAGGGTTGAAGGTGCAGAAACAATTTAGGTAAAAATCATGTTCAAACTGCTTAAAAGACATAGAAAATGACTTTCAAATAGAGTCTAAAATTGATGTTGACAGTTTGAAGTTTACAGTGAGGATAGTGGAAGAACTGTATGATTAAGGGATGGACTTTGTCATTGCAAGAAAAATTTTTAAGGGTTCTTGGGGGGCAGTGATTTCCTTCCCTTTACTCCCAGTTCCTCCCTCTCTTATTTAAATCTCCCTTTTTGTATTTCATTAGAATTCTGAGGGGGTAATAGTAAACGAAATATAGAAGAAAATTAGGATAGGGAATGAACCTAAGAGGACCCTCAAGACACTCTTGTGCACACTCCAGAGTTCCATAAAAACACCAGATTGGAAGCCATAATGTATATGCAGAGGACCTGGTAGAAACCCGTGCAAGCTCTGTGCGCGCTCCCTTGGTCTCTGAGGTTGAAATGGTTTGATGATGTTGATTTAGATGGCCTTGTTGGCTGTCCTCCTTCCCCTCCAACTCATAGGCTCTTTCCTGTTCTGTGGGGATCCCTGAGCTCTGATTCAAGGGATTTGATGGAGACATTCTGTATAGGGCTGAGTGTTCCAAAGTGTGTTATTGCATAACATTTCGTGAATCTGTGTTTGGTTCATCTGTTGGAGGAGGAAGCTTTGGTGATGACTGAGCAGCTTGGGAGTCATCACTATGTATTTTAAAAGATCATTAGTGTTTGGTTTTATCCTAGGTCTCTGGGCTATCTGGTCTTGGGTTCTTGATCACCTAAGACGTTGAAACCTAGAGAAGTTTCTATCTCATGGTGGGTGGAAGGGTGCTTCAGTCAAACCAAGTACTGTTTGATTAGTTCCACAAGCTTTGTGCCATCGCTGAAGTAGCCTTTAGTGCAGGAAGACACCATTGTCAAGAGGGTTTATGGCTGGTCAGTGCTTACATTTCTCTTTGTAGTATCAGAGTGCCTTCCTGTACCAAAGACTAGATCATAGGGTTGGAGGCTCTGGGCATCACCTCGATTTCTTGGTGTTGAATGGGTCCTTGTCATCATTTTATGAAGACAACTGATTTTGGCAACAACCTAGGTTTGCAGATTCTCTTTGGCCAACAGCTCAATTAGATATAACCCAGTTCTGGTACTGAAAACTTTCTATGATAACAAAGATGGCCAGTTGGGACTTTCTCCCATTATTTGGATTTAAATTGTGTCTATATTTTAGGAAGCTTCTACCATATTAGGCTTCTCTGCAACCCCTCAAATGCCTGTTCTTCTTAGCTGACTCTTGTTCCTTCTTTCGTCCTCTCCCGTCCCTCCCACTTGAACTTCCTGTTCCAGCCCCCTTTCCCTCATCTGTAAGTATATTCTAATTCTCTTTCCTAACAGGGATATGTTCCTAATCCTGAACTCTACCAAACATCTGGTTCTGTGGATTGTAGCTTGATTGTCACGGCTTAAAAGCCAGTATCCACACAAAATGAATACATCCCGTACTAGTTTTGGGTGTGGACTACCTCAGAATGTTTTTTTTTTCCTCGTCTAGGTTCATCTGTATTCTTGGAAATTTCATGATTCCATTTTTTTTAAGTGTTTCTCAGCCATTTGCATTTCCTTGAGAATTCTGTTTAGATCTGTACCCCATTTTTTAATTAGGTTTTCTTGATACCTAGTTTAGTTTTTATATATTTTGGATAATAGCTTGCAGTGACATATACTTAGAGAATCTTTTCCATTCTGTAGGCTACTGCTTTGTGGGAATAATGCTGTTCTTTGCCTTATGTATGTTTTTAGTTTCATGGGGTTCCATTTATTGTTGATCTTAGTTCCTGTGCTAATGGTGTTCTGTTCAGAAAGTTTCTTCTGCTATTGAGTTCAAGAGTATTCCTTTTCTAACAGATTCAATGTATCTGGTTTTATGTTGGGGTGTTCGAGTAGACCTGAGTTTTGTGTAGAGTGAGAAGCATGCATCTGTTTGGATTCTTCTACACGCAGACATCCAGTTTGCCAGCACCATTTGTTGAAGATGCTTCCTTTTTTCCAGTGTCTATTTCTGGCTTTATTAAAAAACAAACAGATGTCCATAGGTGTGTGAATTTATGTCTGCATCTTCAGTTTGATTGCACAGACCCACATGTATGTTTTCATGCCAGTTGATATTGCTAGATAGCACAACTTTTTTTTAAAAAGGAATGTAATGATAACCACCAGTTCTTGTTTAGGATTGTTTTTTGCTATCCTGGATTACTGTTTTTCCATATGAAACTGAAAATGACCTTTTAAGATAAGTGAAGAATCCTGTTGAGATTTGATGGGGATTGCACTGCATCTGTAGGTTGCTTTTGATAGGATGGCCATTCTTACTATACTAATCCTACTGATCCATGAGCATGGGAGAGCTTTTCATCTTCTGATACTTTCTTTAAAATTCAGTGTCTTCAGGTTTTTATCATATAAGCCTTTCACTTGCTTAGTTAGAGATAGCCCAAGCTAATTTCTTTTATTATTATTTTGAGGCTATTGTGAAAGGTGTTTTCCTGATTTCTTTCTCAGTCTTTTGGTCATTTGTATAAAGGAAGGCTCCTGATTTTTGAGTTAACCTTGTATCTAGCCACTTACCTGAAAGTTTTATCATCTGTAGGAATATTTTTGCACAATTTTTTAGAATCTGTTGTGTATTCTATTGTATCGGAAAATAATATCTTGATTTCTACCTTCCTAATTTGTATTCCTTTGAACTTGACTCGTCTTATGATTCTAGCTAAGACTTCGGGCGCTGTATTGAATAGATATGAAGAGGGGGCAACTTTCTTGATTCTGATTTTAGAGATACTGCTTTGAGTTTCTGCCCATTTAACTTAATGTTGGCTATGGGCTTGCTTGTTTAAATATGTTCCTGTATCCCGAATATCTCCAGGACTTATAAAGGGGCCATTGGATCTTGTCCAAGGTGGTCTCTACATCTTGTGAGATGATGATGTGGTTTTTGTCTTTGAGTTGTATGTACTGGATTACATTTATCAATGTATGTATGAACGGCCCCTGCGTCACTCAGTTGAAACCTCCTTGGTCATGGGGATGGTCTTGCAGGTGTTCTTGGGTTTAGTTTGTATTTTTACTGAGGCTTTTGCATATATGATCATAAGAGGAATTGGTCTATAATTCTCTCTTGGTTGGGTCTTAACTGCCGCCTCATAAAATGAACTGCTGGGTGATGTTTCTTCTGTTTCTGTTTTGTGGAATAATGTGAGGACTATTGGTGTTAACCCTTTGAGAGTCTGGTAGATTTTTGTACTAAAGCCATCAGGCCCTGGTTGTTTTTTGGGGGGGTTGGGAGAGTTTTAATTACTGTTTCCATTTCATTAGGAGTCATAAGGTAGTTAGGTTTGTAAGGCAGAGTGCCTGAGGCTTTTGTTTTCACCAGCCTTCACAGGTAGGCAGATCTAGCCTAGCCAGTCACAGTCCCCGCACCCTGTCGCTCATCCTGAGGACCGTTTGGCATTGTGTGGCATTGCACCAGCTGCCTTTCCTGGAAGCTTTAGTGCATGATGTGTGTATTGGGTCCCAGGTGAGGATTAAAGGGTCTGTAGCATTTTTATGGTGTTTGATTCATGTTGCCAAATTATTTCCAGAAGGGCGGTGGGATTCTTCACTAGCAATTTGTAATACATACCACACTTGTTCCATCTTTAGATACTCTTTACATATGCACACATATATTTGCTTTGTTCTACTTTAGAGTGTCTTTATTAGTATGTGGTGTGCAGAATAGTTTTATTATGACACCTTCATCCATGTGTATGGTCGGAATCCAGTATCCTTGCTGTCCCTCCCATCCACTGGTCCTCTTTCCAGAGAGTCTGCTTTGTTTTATAGTCTAGATTCCAGATGTACTGGAAACGCTGCAACACTTGACTCTGAGCATAGCTCATTTCATGTAGCATCATTGGCCAGCCCACATCCATGACTGCGCCCAAGGCACTTCTGTGACTTCCGCCTTGTGAGTAGCATATGCAGTAGTTTTTCTGAGCCACTTGTCAGTTGCATGTGTGAATGTCCCTTCGTCCTGATATTCCTGTTTTTCCAAAGAATGGTTGTATGTAACTGCTGTAGTCATTGGGATTCCTGTTTTTCTAAAGAGTGGTTGTATGTGTAATCATTGTGGAGATGTGATATTGATACACTGTGGTTTCAAAGTTACCCTCAAGACACCCTTTGTTTTTTAGTTTCAATCTGGAACAGTTGGCTGTACATGCATGTCACCACATTGGTACTTTTAAAGCATGTATATTACAGAATAACCCTGAATTGCTTTGTTGTGGCTGCATCCCGTCTGTGGACTCGGCTAGAATGGTATGTATGGGATAACCTCTTGGTGGCTGTATCTGAGCTGTATCCATTTGTACCCCATTTTGGTCATTTGGTTAGGTTGTGCTTTTTTTCCCCATTCTTTTCTCAGTTTTGCTGTTTGGTGAATTTGTGGGACGGTGCTTTGCAGTCCTACAAGCTGCTCTTCCTAGTAATCTGGCCTCTGCCGAGTTCTGGATCTATTAATGTTTCTTTCCTGTGGTTATTATAAAGTAATTTTCTGTTGTTTATTAGGTGGCACTTGGTACTGGGGTGTTTTCCTTTGTTTACTAGGATAGCCCCGTGGAGTATTCAGTGGCTTACAGCCTTTTCCTCACTTCCCTGGATACTCGGACATTGTCCTGGTCATTCAGTGAAGATGTGTGCAGGCCACCTTTCATACCCTTTTAAGTACACACAGGAGCAATATGTAGACAGCTACTGCTGGAACTGCTAATGGGTGTTTGGATCCAGAGAAACACCTCAAGGAGTCCAGGATGGCCGTTAGGGAACTGATGTAGCATTTGCAGAGAAGGTGTGCACAGGGTGGAGTTGAAGGAACATAAAACAGGAGTAGTTGGTAAATGAAGTGTGGTGGGATTTGCTGAGGCTGAAAAGTTGGTAGCTGAGTATTAAGCACCAAAGACTGGATTTCAGTAGGCAGGAGGAGTACTTTTTGTTGAAAGATACTCCTACTGCTAATAGGAGGCTGAGGTTAGAAGTGAGATGACCAATTAAATTATTACACCATCCAGTGGACCTGAAGAAGTCAGTAGTAAGAGTGATTTTAATCGACTTAGAGCAAGCTCATGCTGTAGGAAGGACACAAAGTTAAAAAGGAAAGAGTTCTGAGTTTAAGCTGGGGGCTTTGAGAATCAAGAGAGGGGTTGCTTTGTTTAAGATAAGCCGCCCCCGGAGCCTAGAAGCATGGGTTTCAGCTAGTCAAAGGGCTGAGGCAGAGGAATTGCAAATTCAAATCCTGCCTGGGCAGTTTGTGCTGCCTTGTTTGCAGCTGGGATATAGTTGAGTGGTAGGTGTTTGCATGGCTTGCACAAAACCCTAGGGAAGGAAATACTTGAGTTTTAGGAGACAGAACCCTTGAAGCAGGAAAGCTTGAAAGCAGTAATAAAGTATTTAAGTGATAGAGAATCCAAAACTCAGGCAAGTGCAGTTGTTATGGGCATTCCAAAATGGCACAGGGGGCAAAGAGCACAAAGATTTTTATAGGTAAATAGAACATTGTGAGACTGGGCTGGAGTGCAGTGGTAAATGCCCTTTGGAACATGCAAGAATTAAGGGCAAAGAATTGGTGGTTAATGTTGAGGTCTACCTGAGACTGAATATTTCAATTTTAGAACACTAAGATTTGTGATTATTTTAAATTTACATTTCAAATGTTATCCCCCTTACCCCTCCCCCCACTTTCCTCTGCCTCTATAGGGGTGCTCCCCCACCTGCCCACCCAGTCCTGCCTGAGCACTCTAGCATTCTGCATTTGGGTCATCAGGTCATCTCCTGGCCAAGGGGCTCCTCTCTCATGATACCATATAAGGCAATCCTCTGCTACAAATCCAGCTTATGATTTCTTTTAACTGGTAAATGTTTATTAGTGAGAAAAGCAGAAAACAGTATTAGATAGGAATTTTAGGTTCTGACTAATTTTTATTTATCTAGTTATTCAATGTATATGCGCTCTGTCTGCATATATACCTGCATGCCAGAAGGAAAAGGGCATCAAATCCCTTTATGGTCATGAGCCACCATATGTGGTTTCTAGGAATTGAACTCAGGTCCTCTGGATGGAAGAACAGCCAGTGCTCTTAACTGCTGAGCCATCTCTCCAGCCATGCCCTCCCTTTTTCCTTGTTGGAGATTGATGCAAGTGTGCCAATTGATGCAAGTGTGCCGTAAGGGACACAGATGAGATGGTGAAGGGGTTGCTGTTGAGTTATTGAACGTCTGGGCTGATTGAAGGCAGGAAGTGAAGCTATGAAGATGTTCAGTATTCTTGGCCTAATCTCAAACCCAAACCTAACCCTGTGGTCCAAAAAGGGAAGCTGGGGAGTGTAGTCTTTCACAGGATGCTTGGCTAGTTCTGTCCCATCTTCCTTAGTCCTTCTTCTGTGTCCTCTTGCACCTTTTCCTCCAGTCACTTCAGTTTTTCTCTTTTAAAGTTATCCTGCCTTCCAAAATTCTGTGATGCTGTATCGTCTTTAAGACCAAAGCCCCCTGGTCTGTAAGGCCCCCGGTAGCCTTGGCTGCTCTTTGTCCCTAGCTTTTCACTCTGGCATCTCTGCCTCCTTTCCTTTTGTCAGGTCATGTGCTCTTGTTGGGGTCTTTGCATTTCTGTTCATTGTGAGAATGTTCTTTACTCTAGAGACTTATTTCCTGTCCTCATAAGGTCTTCTCTGACCGAACCACCTAAGAAATGTAGCCTCCAGTACACCCACGTTTTAGCGCCCTGCTCTATCCTCACTGTTTAAGGTGATCCTTTGGATGCTCTGTCCATCTCCCACACGAGAGTGTGAGAGGCTCTTACTGTTCTTCTCTGTCATGGTACTGGCCTCCAGCCAGGTGTTTTTCCTCTTCTTTTACACTACCAGCCACCCAGTCTTAGCTTGTTCACTGCTGATTCCCCTCAGTTTCTGTCCTTTCCCATGCTTCATCTTACTGAGTCATTTCCAGACTGCTGTACTCATTCTAAATAGGAGCCAGAGAGGGATTAGAAACACGTGATTTAGGTATGTTGAACCTTGCTCAAAATCTAATTGCACTTAATGCCATGTCTTAAAGGCCCTGTTCATATTTTCACACCACCTTCTCAGTGCCCAGGGTCACACACACCTTTTGTTTGTTTGTTTGTTTTGTGAGCTCTGTCCCATACCTGACACCTACCTGTCTTTGCTGGGTGTGTTTAAATAGAACCCTCTCATTCTTGAAGACTCACCGAGCTCTGTTCCTTCACCACTGTGATGAGCATTTGGCAGGTTGTACACATCTGTTGATACATCTTTGACGGCCAGATTTTAAGCTGATAAAGATGGCTTTTAATTGTGTCTGTGTATGGAATGCTTTGATGTACTGTAAGCATGTAAACATGTCAAGTAATAATGCCCAGCCAAAGAGGGTCTGAGTTTAGATAAGTCTTCTCACCATCCAGGGGCACAGCACACCTTTTCTGGCTTGGTCACCTTTTATCTAGTAATCAGATTACAACTGTGGTTTAATAAATCCACTGTATTCAAGGGTATAGTGTTTCCCACTGGTAGCTTTAAACAAGACATTGTTATCCTTTTTCTTCTTTTGAAAAAGGTCTCACGTGTAGCCTGGATGATCTGGAACTTCGTATGTGGAGCAGGCTGCCCTCGGACTCATCTCCCTGCCTCTGCCTCCCCAGCTCTGCCACAGTGTCCATCTCACCTTCACCTTCTGGAAGCAGTTCTTGGTCAGAGTTGTTTCGTTCAGTCAAAAGCCCAGGGCCTAATCTAGTAACATGTCTTGCGAGCCCAGCACTCGTAGAGACAGGAAGTTAAAAGCCAGTTTGAACTACAAGGAAAGTTCTAGGCCAATCTGGGCTGCATAGGGACACCCTGTCTCAAGCACTTAGGACAAAAAATTTTTCACTAGACCTAAGGCAGATATATGGTGACATGCCTGTAACTGCAGAACTCAGGAAGCCGAATCAAGAGTCATAAGCTTAAGGCTAGTGTGTCTCAAGTGTACAAAGTAGAAAAGGCAAACAAAGGCACTGGAGACAAACCCAGAAGAAAGTAGAGAGAACTGAACCTTTGAGAAATGGGAACCGCACTGTATAAAATTTTATTTTTTTATGAGCTTTTGATTTAAGGCCAGCTCTACAAAGCAAGGTCTAGACAGCCAGGGCTACACAGAGAAATGCTGTCTCTCTAACAAATAAGAGTTAGCCTCAGTCTAGACCAAGGTTTGTACCTAAGAAAACCATACTTACTGTTCTAAGATGGACCATGGGGCTTCCAGGGTGACTATGAGAGAAATCCCAGAAAGGAAGGAGGCACTCGGAGAGCCGCAAGGCTGTATATGAAAGACTCACTATAGCTTTTATCTTGTGTACAGGGAAGACATGAAGGACCTGTGTAAGGAAAAGCTTAGAAAGATGAGTGAGCCTACAGATGTCTGAGCTGCCACATTCTAGAGGACATTCTAGAGCTTGAGTCCTGTGAGTCCAGAATGACCGGGAAACATTTAGGACTTTTTATGAAGGATCCTGAACTAGACTAAGGGTTAAGTTCCCATTAAGGGCAAAGTTCGAATAGAGTTGTCACTTTGTAAGTGAAGTTTCTGGGAGTTCAAAGTGGAGTGCTAATAATTTAGAGGTATATTAGAACAAAGGGTGACATTCCCAAGGTTACGGTGGTAGAATCTAGAGATAATGTAGTTTATCCACAATGCCCTTCATAAAATTAAAAATTATTAAACATGAGGGACACAGAGTCAAGAGGAAAAAAAAACAGTAGCCGAATTATGTAATTTCCAAACAAGAGTTAAATTTTGTCTTACTGGGGTCAGTTAAACCCAGGGCTTTGTGCTTGCTAGGCAAATACTTTACCACAGAGACACATCCCTAGTGTTCTTTTTCACGTTTGAGACTAAATTATTTAGACTGGTCTTAATATTTTCTGGCCCCAGCATCTAACGTAGGCCATACTACAAGCCTGCCCCGCCAGGACTGCCTTGGACTTTGGAGGTGTCATTAGAAATATGTATGAAAGGCTGGATGAGTGATCGGCACCTGTAATCACAGCATTTGGGAAGCAGAGGCAGGTAGGTAGATCTTTGTGAGTTCGAAGCCAGCCCGATCTGCATAGTGGGTTTTAGGACAACCAGCACCTGTTTTGAACCCCACCACCAAGAAACAAAAAACAACTAAGCAAATGTAAACGTTAAAAAAAAAGGTTTACAATAAGAGAGAAGTTTTTTTTTTTTTTTTTTTTTTTTTTTTTTTTTTTTGGTTGTTAAACAGTTTAAATTTTATTGACCTCCCAGTTTTTAAAAAAAAAGTTAAAGGTCACCGCTCTAAGTTGATCACTATGTACAGATGGTGCAGAGTATGAAGAGATATAGTATCATGCCAGAAAGACTGACTAGAGCATTGTCATCTACATAAAGTTCTTAGGAAGATAGAGGACTGCAGGTTTTATTCAAGGCACAAAATACACACCTGTGAATATACATATTCTACACTTTGTGCCTGATACAGCCCAAAGATTTGGCTTC
This sequence comes from Micromys minutus, assembly GCF_963924665.1. Lineage (NCBI taxonomy): Eukaryota > Metazoa > Chordata > Mammalia > Rodentia > Muridae > Micromys > Micromys minutus. The sequence continues at coordinate 41,911,076 of NC_137961.1, read as the reverse complement.
ATGACTATTATAGAACTAAATATACTGAATGACACTGTTTCTTGGGTGAAAAAGCCAGACCTATAAACATCAAGTAGATAATTACTCCAAAATATGGAGAATACAAATACAAGCACTTTATTTTAAAAAGCAAACACAAAAGATCATGTAAATCCAAAAGTGTTAACTGTTCCAAGCTTCCATTTTGGATCATTTAGTATCTACACGAGTTTGTTCCCAGCTTATCCATTACTAGTCTCTACTAAGGAAAATGATTCTAAAAACTTAACATGGTTTTCCAGTATTTAAAATCTCACTATATAAAAGCCTAGAGAGACCAATAATATCCGATAGCTTCAAAAGATAACTAAAGACTCTTAGGTGTGACTAACTTTACCACCATCTGTCCAGGTCTGTTTAATATTTACAAGGAAAATATACTCACTATAATTTTTTATAAAATATCAAGTAGGGAGTAGACGTAGGAGATGTAGAAGGAGAAAGAGGATTCAGAAAGTCTTTCTCTTCTGTAACTTTTACTTCAGAATCATCAAAGAGCAACCATTTCCCCTCATACTCCTTTAAGCTTTGCACTACATAGGAAATCTTGTTCTCAAGTCCACTCATGTTAATGCCTGTTTGGTCGCTGGATTCCTTGTTCCTGTCAGATGCCTGGGCCCCATTGGTGTCATTAGTTTCAGAACTTCTGTTGTCAGTGAGTGGTGTCCCGACCAACTTCTCAGGGTTAGATGCTTTGTTGTACAGTTCATAATCTGCTTTGCTCTTCTGTCCTCCAAGAAGTCCAATGCCTTCTACAGTTTTTTATGTTCAAAACTTTACTCGGTTGGGCATTTCCACCAACTCTAATTGATACTTCATCGTCATAATTTTCAGCCGTCCCACGTGCTTCCTCCTCATTCAGTGGCTCTGGCTTACCTATTTCACACATCTGGTCAACCACAAAATTTCCCTTATCTAGTTCTAGACTGTTAAGGTCAGTGACTTTAACAGATGTAGTATAGTGCCCACTACTAATAGTAATGCCGCTGTGCATAACAACAGCAAATAATCCATAGCTGTCATTGGTCGGCCTTGTGCTCCATTCTTCTAGTGACAGTTTAGGACGTGTCAATGAAGGTGTGTTGATCTTGGAAAGTCCACCACCATAACAATCAAACTCCAAGCCACTAGCAGCAAAGCACTTCAGATGAATAGTGATAACTTCAGGCATTTTATCAAACAAGAGACTTCGCTCTGCTTCCGTATAATGATGGCAATTTTCACAGAAATATTTATCCTCTCCTACAATTCTCTCCACTGAAGCAAACTGTGAAATTGCCCATCTCAAGGTCTTCATTTCTGTTTTTGGCTCTGGAGAAACTTCAGAGCTCTTCTCGACCTTGGAAAGCTCGTCCTCTTGCACTGGAACACTAATGTCCTGGAAATCTCTTCTTTCTGTTAAGCTCTCACATTCCAAACGAGTCCTTAATACTAGCTGACCTTGAAACAGTTTCTCTACTAGCTCAAAACCAATCTGCTCTGCACCTTTGTTTACAGACTTAGCTTCACTACTATCCACGGGTGTGACGCTATTTCCTGGAGATGCGGGTCCACCACCGTTAACTATGTTGTCACTTCCGTCCTTCTCCAAGTCCTCTTCAAGATCAACCTCGTTTTCTTTAGGTTGTCCTTTGGAGCGCTGGTTGGTTGTGATTTTGCCAAGACTACAGAACTTGGAAAGAATGCTGGGTTGCTTAGTGGCTGGCTTTAATCAATTTATTTTAACTTTTGATTTCTTCTGTGAGGGCTTTGCACTCTCGTTTTCAGAAACACACTTGGGCATGATTTTAGGAGAAACCTCCAGTGTGTCTCCAGTAGCTTTTCTTTTTGATCTGGTTTGTCTCTGGTTTTCTTCCAATGGCTGGGGTTCCCTGGACAGTTTAACCTTTTTCTTCATGTTACCCGATTCACCATCACTTTTCCTTTTCCAGTTCCCTTTGGGGAGTTGTTCTCTGAAGTCCTCTGGACTCCTCAGACTGTCTGTCTCTGTGCTGCTAAGTCTACTTGTTTCCTCTTTCTGAAGAGATGTTTCTTCAACCTTGCTGGATAATTCAGCCAAGTTTTTTATTTCTTCTTTTTTTAGGAGTTGGCATGTTTCTTGAATGTTTCCCAGAATACATTGCAGCACTTCCTGTGCATCATGCTGTAGATACCCTTCATACTTGAGTTCCCTGAGTGTGTTAAGCAGTTGCCTTGGCTGTGTAGCAAGTTCATCTGTATATTTCTCTGGATTTAAGAGAAAACTAGCCTGAAGCTGTTCAACTGAAATTATTAAGGACTGTAAACTGCATATAAGCTCATAACTTGCCAAAGGATCTTCTTTGCAGCTTCCCTTATCCTTCTGATTAGAGTCATCCTTCAGAGCTTCTTTCTTCCTTGAAATAATATTAAATAAGTGCTTCACTCCAGTCTTAAAGCCAGGACAAAAGTATAACACCTGAAGAATACTATTCAGATAACAAGTATTGCCAAGGTTATTCAGTCCCACAAATGATAACAAGTTTTCTCTCTTCTCACGGCTTATTGGTGAGGACTGTGCTGCAGGAACAACCTGATCAATCTCAGATCCTCTATATTCACAAGTTTTCTCTTCATTTTCTTGAGAATCAGTGAAGTCTAAGGCTCTTTTAGTTTCCTTTTTCTGAAAAAACTTCAAAGACAGTCTGTTCTTCTTGGATGGACTGCCTCTTGAAAGCCCATTACTTTCACTAGGTATGACGCCAGGCATTTTCTTTCAAAATTGCAAGGAGTTGACGAGAATTAACTTATTGAAGGAAGCCGGTCATGGCCCTGAGCGAGTCAGTCCCCGGCGCCACCGCCAGGGAGACCAGCCAGGCAGGGTGCAGGCGCGACAGGTGAGCCCCGCCGCTGTCCCGGGTGAGGGGTCGCTGGTGGGCGCCTCCCGCGGGGGGAGTGACCATTCGTCCGCGGAGCGGGAGCCAGGCCGCCGCTCGGTCCTGCCCGCTGCGGCCCCACTACATCCCCGGCGCAGCCCTGCCGGGAAGGCTACGGGCGCACAGCGGCGGCGGCGCTCCCGAGCCGCCAAGAGAGAAGTTTTAAGTTGAGTCTTGGGAAATGAAGGAGAGGGAGGAAGCACAGCTGAAATCCTTGATCTGTTAAAAACACGTCTGGAGGGAAATGAAACGTGAAACCGCTTGACAACAGACTGGAGAAGCGGAAGACCTGAGGTCAGGGGAAGCGCTGGACTGGGGCAGAGGCAGGCCAGGCTGCAGGGAAGACTGCAGGAAAGGACAGCCGGTTAAACAAAGCTCACTTTGTCTTACACCACATGGAAGGGCTGTTTCGGGTAGTAGCCCATAGGAGGGGGTAGGCAAGAAGGTGGAACTTTGTGGTTATCAGTATATTTTTACTTGATGTATTGATTAAAAGTGAACTATAAAGTAGGATGTATATTGTAATCTGTGGCACAACCACTATTTAAGACATATATGTACACATACATGTGTGAAAAGGGACATATGACTAGAAGGTGAAAGGTAAAATTATATTTGAGTAATCCAAATCAAAGAAATGAAGACTAAAATCAGGTACAACAAATGGCAAAATCAAAATTTTAAACCCATATCAGTAATTATTTGGGTTTACTATTTGAATTAAATGGCAAAGGTTACAGTGATTGAGAAGTAATGCCCAACTGTGTATATAACTAGGCCAACACCTTTCCAGTGAGCAGAGGAAGGAAACAAATAGGGTAGAGAGATGCAGAAAACAAGCACAGAGCTGGTGTGGCTATACGAAATCACATAATGCAGATTTTAATGTAAGACCTTTTAAAAAAACATTTATTTATTATATATAAGTAGCTGTCTTCAGGCACACCAGAAGAGGACATTGGATATCATTACAGATGGTTTTTGAGCTACCATGTGGTTGCTGGGATTTGAACTCAGAACCTCTGGAAGAGCAGTCAGTGCTTTTAACCATTGAGCCATCTCTCCTGCCCTGTAAGACCTTTTCAAATGACATGAAACATAATTTATCAGAACCAGGTAGTAGTCCTAAATGTGGAAATGTTTAGTAACAATTTCAGTGTTTGTAAACAGTGATTCAACAATGGGACCCATGAAAAAAGCAGTAATAGAGATTTTGACATTCTTCTTTTCGTATTTGATAGATAGAGCCAGGAGACAGGGTATTAAGACTATAGTAGATGAAGGCTTTATAGACACAGTAGTGGTTTAACTGATATTCAGAACGATATACCTTAAAGCTACACAGTCCCTGCTCTTTTCTTTTATGCTTATGCTGTGCAGGTAAAGGATGTGTTCATGCATATAGTGCCCAACAGTGTCATTCTCAGGAACATCGTCTCATGTCCCTGAGGACAGATGGGATGAACAGAGAGCTGCAGAAATCTTCCTGTCTGCCTCCACAATGCTGTGTTTACAAATGTGTGTTATTACCTAACATTTTTATGTGGGTTCAGAGTAAATTCCGGTCCTCAAGCATGTATGGCAAACACTTTACTACCGAGCCATATTCCCAAGGCCTGGTTCTTTTAAGCTTAACTGTCTCTGGGATGTACTTCCAAATATTTTATATGCTCAGGCTCTAAACAAGTTTCACTAAATTTCAAAAGGAAGTATTGCAGTGTCTGACACCACAGCAAGTCAGAATGAGAAGTCAATATCTCAAAGCTATTTAGGAAGATTCCTAGCATACTCATTCAGAGGTCAAAGAGTCACAAGAATACTAGAAACTTGCAAGTGGAATGTCATGAAAATAACATCAAGATTTGTGGAATGTTCCAGATTCTCATCTGAAAAGGGGAAAGGAAACGGTGACTCACTTTTATACAGGGGCAACTTAATAAAGTAAGTAATCCGGAATCCTATTTTAAGAAGTGAGTACAAGAGTGCTCTGCAGGCAAAGGCGGGTGGATCTCTGAGGTTGAGGCCATTCTGATCTTCTGAGCAAGTTGTTGACAGCAGAAATCAATAAAATAGAAAAGGGAATGATGAAGAAATGTATCAGTAAAAACTGGTTCTCTGAAACAAAAAAGTAACATTGGTAAATGTCTAGCAAGGATGCTTTTCTTTAAAGGTTTTAAAGAGAATGAAGGAAGGAATGCCATGAACAAGTTATGCCGCTATTTTAGCAATTTAGAAGAAACAGATGTATTGTGCTGAGAGATTCCCGGAACTTGTTACATTTTTAACAGGGTTATTTCAGCTGATGGCCAGTCATGAATTGGCTATCTCCAAACTAGAAATGCTTCAGAGTTTGTCCAGGTGTTGGTAGTTTGTTGTTTGCTTTTGTTTTTTTTTTTTTGTTTTGTTTTGTTTTTTTTTTTTTTTTTTTTTTTTTGGTTTTTGTTTTTCTGTTTTTGATTTGTTTTGTTTTGCTTTTGTAGTTGAATCCAGAAGGGAAGCAAATTTGTCTGATCAGTTGCAGTTTGGGGCATGATCTTACCTGGACTTTCCTGGTGTCTTAGTTAGGGTTTTACTGCTGTAAAGAGACACCATGACCAAGGCAACTCTTTTTTTTTTTTTTTTTAAGGAAAAGACTGATGGAAGTGCTCCAAACATCTAATCCTCTCTGACAGCAAGGATCCTCTCTTTCTTTTGTTCCTCTTTTTTAAAGATTTATTTATTTTATGTATATAAGTAGTAAATACATTGTCACTGTCTTCAGACACACCAAAGGAGGCATTGGATCCCATTACAGATGGTTGTGAGCCACTATGTAGTTGCTGTGAATTGAACTCAGGACCTCTGAAAGAACAGTCAGTGCTCTTAACCACTGAGCCATCTCTCCAGCCCAACCAAGGCAATTCTTATAAAGACCACATTTAATTGGGGCTGGCTTACAGGTTCAGAGGTTTAGTCCATTATCATCAAGGCAGGAACATGATAGTATCCAGGCAGGGATGGTGTAGGCAGAGCTGAGAGTTCTACATCTCTATCTGAAGACTGCTAGTGGAAGACTCAGTTCCAGACAACAAGAATTAAGTTTTAAAGCCCAAGCCCACAGCAGCACACCCACGGCAACAAGGTCACACCTCCAAATAGTGTCACTCCCTGGGCCAGGCATATACAAACCACCACATTCAACTCCTGGCCCCCATAGGCTTGTCCAAACATGAGTCTATGGGATCCATACCTAAAAATAGCATAATACAAAAATACACTTAGTCTAATTACAAAAGTCTTCACAGTCTATAGCAGTCTCAACAGTGTTAAAAGTCCAGAGTTTAAAGTTTCTTCTGAGATTCATCCAATCACTTAACTGCAATCCCCACAGTAAGACAGGCAACCAGCCAGGCAAACTCCAAACTCTGAATCTCCATGGCTGATATCAGTGCAATCTTCAGATCTCCAACTCCTTTTTTATCTTTATTGACTGTAAGAAACTTCTCCCTGGTTTCCAATCCCTATTAGCAGCTTCTGGAGATAGCCCACAGCTCTGGCATTTTGAATATCTTAGGGCCTCCAAGGCAACATCACTGTTACAGCTTCTTGTTTCAGTGTCTGGGATCCACACACGCTCTGGGCTCCTCCAAAGGGCTGGCACCACCTCTCCAGCTCTGCCCTCTGTGCACTCTAAGCTCAGGCTGACCCACTCCACTGCTGCTGCTCTTGGTGATCTTCTCATGGTACTGGCATCTCCAATACACTGGAGTCTTCCATGGCAACTAGGCTTCACCAATAGCCTCTCAGGCTCTCTTCATGGTGCCACGCCTCTATTCCTTTGTATGACCCCTTCAGTCCTGGGCCATCAACTGCAAATAAGGCTGCACCTTTATCAGTGTCCTTCCCTGACCTCTCACAGGGCTGAGCCTCAGCTGCTCTTCATGACCTCTTCATGCCTTCAAAACCAGTACCACCTGGGTGACTCTTACACATTACCAGTACAGCTGCAGATGAGGTACAACCTTGGCTATCTCTGGAACACAGCTTCTTTGTGCTCTCAGGAAACAGTTCCCAGAAGATTTCCCTCAGTGATGCTGATCTCTTCTTAATCACCACTAATGTCTTAGCTCCAGCTGACCAGCATCAAATTTCGCAGTCATCCCTTTTATTCTGTGTTTTAAAGCCAGAGCCACATGGCCAAAGCTGTTCTGTTACTTGAAGGAACTGGAACGTGGTCCCTTGTTCTATTATATTATCACCGTCTTTCTGTTTTCTGACCCCTTCACTGCAAAAGCTTGGCTGTCCTAGAACTTGTTCTGTAGACTGACTGTGAACTCAGAGGCCTGCATGCCTGTCTCCTAAGCACTGGGATTGAAGGTGTGGTCCATCAAGCCTGGATGTTTTTCTTCACCTAGAATTTGCTGTGTTTGAAACTAGCCTTGAACTCAGAGATCTGCTTGTCTTTGCCTCCTGATATTAAAGGTTTGTGCTAAATTGCCTGGAGCTAAACTTAGCTGGATGGGATCTTGCTCCAAGGCAATTACTCCTTTAATTCAATTTAATATCCTTGAGCACAGAATTAGGTTTCGTTTCACTTCCTGGTGCCCCTTTAATACTGGAACCATATGTTTCATGTTTTTTCCTTTGTCAGTTTGCTACACTTGTTTAAAATGTTCTTCATAAGACTTACCCAGAGAACAAAGTCTGTGATGGATGTATCTGAGACTCCCTTTGACAATAAAATTAATCTGAGTCTTTTCACCTTAACCTCAGGCAGACTCTTCAGACATGGGCAAAAGTAGCCACATTCTTTACCAAAATATCACAAAAACAGTCTCTAGGTTACATGTTGAAATTCTTCAAAGTCTTCCATATTCATACTAGGACAGCCCATTAAGCCCCATTTAAAGCTTCTACTTCTGTCCAAATCCAAAATCCCCAAATCCACATCCTTTCAAACAAAAGCATGGTCAGGCCTATCACAGCAATACACTTACTTACTCAAGCAAGCCAGTAAGTAACATCCCTCCTTGGCCTCTGCATCAGCTCCTGCTTCCTGACTTACTTGAGTTCCAGTCCTGACTTCCTTTGGTGATGAAGAGCAGTGTGGAAGTGTAAGCTGAATAATTCCTTTCCTCCCCAACTTACTTCTTGGTCATGATGTTTTATGCAAAAATAGAAACCCTGAATAAGACACCTGGTGAGCAGTTCAAGTAAAGAATGCTCAGTGGCTGCCCGGGACTGGCTGGGCTTGTCTTCTTTGTTTGATGGTTTCTTTTCTGGGTCTTAGAATTGCCCTAGTCTAATAGATTCTCATTTAGTTATTTTAGCATTTGAAAAAACTAACAATTTCACAACATCCATTCAAGATGAAGTTTTTAAAAAAATCTGAATAGCCTTGTATGTAGTAAAGACATGTGAGGCTCTTGACCAGGCCACCTAGGGACAAGCTGCAGTTGCCCTCCTCCCTGGGACTTTCCAAAATACCCAAGAATGTTGTGAGGCTCTTAGCCAGGTTAAGTTGCCCCTGTTCTGAGACTTTTTCAAAACACCCAGTTGTGAAAAACAAAACAAGAACAGAACTTACTGGCTGATAGCCATAAGGTCTCGTAGAAAAGTCCAAATATGCAACAGCAGCAGCCTAAACCCTCATCCAATGACTCCAAGGGTCACTGTAACCCACCAATGAGATGCCACCACCCCATACTGTTGCCCTCAGAACTGTATAAAAATTGTGTACTTTGAAACCTCAGGGTCATCTCTGTCCCACTTGCAGAACAATCCCAGTGTACTGGACCAAAAGAATTAAACCTCTTGCCTATGGCATCTGTCTCAGCCTATCTGTGTCTCTGTGGGAGTGGACACTCCGAACGTGGGCCATGTCGGTCTAACAGACATTGAATCCAAACAAATATGACTAACATGATCCACAGCTCAAATAGTCTGTTGGTAAATTCTGTTAATATTTAAAGAGAAAAGATGCTACCGGTACGTAGACTAGGTTTATGTTAAGGTGATACATGATTGGAGAGGAGAGAGGTCGGCAGGAAAAGGTCTAGGAAGGTGGAAGAGGAATTAGGAGGCAGAGATTGATGGAGAGGGATTCCGAGAGGAATGAAGATGGAGGCGGATGTTTATGTTTCTCTCAGCTCATCTCTTCATAAATAAGGTTGTTATGAATGTTTTATGGGGGATGGAATTGTACAAGAATATTTTACTTATAAAGGTTAGCGATTTATATTATACCTATTGGATCAGAGTAGTTTGATGAGTTCTTTGATGTGACTACTTAATTTAGTTCAAAGGGTGTGATGGTAGAATGTGTAAAGCCAGCCACAGTGCTGAGGTGTGTGTGTCTAAGGCTTGGCAACAACACGCCAAGGGGAAGTGAGTGAAAACAACACGACAGTGAGGTCATATCCACCGGGGACAGAAGCAGCAGGGGCGGTGGAGTGAACTGCGACTGAGTTCAGCGAGGCAGTGTAAGGCCACCAAGTTAGAGATCCCCGTAGTGCCAGATGGCCCCGCAAGGGAGCTGGCAGAGCGCAGGATAAAAGGTTAAGCCAGTTTTTCATATTTACCACAACAATAGATTATTATAATACTAGCACAAAAAGCAGTACAAGAAAATTGAAAGCCAATAATCTTTGAGTATAGAACCCCTCCCCTTCAAAATAACCAGTTGTATGAAAGTATTAGCTCAGCAGTTAAGAGCTCTGACTGCTCTTCCATAAGTCCTAAGTTTAAATCCCAGCAGCCATATGATAGCTCACAACCATCTGTAATGAGATCTGATGCCTTCTTCTGGTGTGTCTGAAGACAGCTACAATGTACTTATATATAATAAGTAAATGTTTTTTTTTTAAAGTACTAGTAAATTGAATCCAGAAGTATATAAAAAGGATGATACATCATCACCAAGAGATTCATTGCAGCCATTTTAGGTCAGTTTAGCCTTAACAAGTCAACCAAGGAAACAAGCATGTTAGCACAGCCATGTAATCCATCAGTCTAGAGGAAGAAGCAGGAGGAACAGTTCAAGAGTCATCCTTGACTACAGACTGAGTTCCAGGTCAGCTTAGGCTACATAGGATCCTGTCCCAAACAAGACAAAACAAAATCAATCTATCTAATTTGGCATGTTAACAAAATATATGATCACTGCAACAGATGTGGAAAAAGGCATTTGAAAAAAAAAATTCAACACCCATTCATGAAAAAGAAGAAAAAGAAGAGGAAGAACCTTAAAAAGTAGAAAGAAAAAAAAAAAGAGTACCATTAATCTGAGAGAGAGCAAATGTCAGCTTTTGTCAACTTGACAGAAACCTAGACTGACTGACCTCTGCTGACTGGTCTCTGTGCCTGTCTTAGCCATGGGAGGTGCCCATCACACTTCAAGCACGACTATATAGCCAGGATGTCCTGGGCTGAGCAAGTGTGAAACCAAAACAGGGGCTACACTGTTGTTCAGAAGCTGTTGTTACATTACTTTAAGTCTCTGCACTTTACAAGTGTCTGGCAGGGGCAGGACAGTCCTGTTGCAGATCTTAATCCCAGCACTCAGGAGGCAGAGATAGGTGGATCTAAAGCCTTGAGTTTTTCCTGCCTTGGCCTCCCCTGATAGTAGACTTGAAAACTGGAGGCCAAATAAACTCAGTGTTCTACCGTGGCAACAGAAAGCAAGCCACACCCACATCTGATATCACAGTTAAATGGAACCATTGATCGTTTCCCACCAAGATCAGTGATGAAGTTTGTCGATTCTCGTCACCTTTTCATTTTGTTTTCTATTAGAGGTGTTAGGGAGGTGAGGAAACAAAGGGCATAAAGACCAGGAAAACTATGAGGAATAGAAATTAATAAAAGTCATAACATCTTGGCAGGAAGACTATTCACAGATGAAACGATCGCTATCAGAAAAGCTTAAGAAATCTACAGACGTTACTAGATCTAAGTGAATTTAGCAGTGCATCATGATACAGAGTCAACAATCAAAGCCCATTTGTGTTTCTGTAGGGTGGCAACAACTTGAAAATAAAAGTTCAAGAACAATTCCATTTACATGGGTATTAAAGAAAAAATAAAGTTAATGTGACATATAAAAGATTTGTACCCAGGGCTGGAGAGATGGCTCAGTAGCTAAGAAAATTGACTGCTCTTCCAGATGTCCTGAGTTCGATTCCCAGCAACCACATGGTGGCTCACAACCATCTGTAATGAGATCTGATGCCCTCTTCTGGTGTGTCTGAAAGACAGTGACAGTGTACTTATATATAATAAATAAATCTTAAAAAAAAAAAAAAAAAAAAAAAAAAAAAGATGTGTACCCTTAAAGCTGTAAGGTGTGGCTGGGAGAAATCAAAGACCTAAAGAATGTAAAATGCTGTGTTCATGATGAAGATTAGTCTTCTGATTCCATCTGCAGACTCAGTGCAGTCCTGATAAAAACCCAGTTGGTAGTTTTTGTTTTTCAGTTGATCTGTTGATTTGTATTGGGTATGGAAATGTAAAAAACCCAGCATGGTCAATATACTCTTTAAAATGAGAAACAAGTTTGGGGGGCTCTATACTACCTGATTTCAAGATTCATTTGAAATCTACAGCAACCCAGGGAAAGTGGTAGATATGGTTAGACGTGTCAGGAAATAGAAACGGAAGAGAGTCAGAAATGGATCTACACATGTAAAGTCAGTTTGTCTTTTTTTCCCCCTGATAATGGTCCAAAGGCTATGCAGGGGAGGAAGGACAGGTTTTCAGCATATGTGACAATGCAGTTAGAAACCTGGATAAAGTTGGTTTAGTCTTCTGAGCTAAAGCAAAAAGTTAATTTGAAATAACAGAACCAAGAGTAAAACTAAGTAAAAACACTCTAAAAGAAGCATTGAATAACTTTCAGAGCTGGTGTACTGGAGACTTTTAGGTCAACTTGACACAAGCTTAAGTCATCAGAGAGGAGGGACCCTCAAGAAAATCATGACTGACCTGTAGGCAGTCCTGTTGGGCACTTTCTTTATAAAATTTTTATTATATTTTTTTAACGCATTTACTTTACATCCCACTCACTGCCCCCCTCCCGGTCACCTCATGCCCCCTCCCCTACTCCTCTGAGCGTTTGGATCCCCCCACCCCGGCATATGGAGTCTCTGAAGGGCTTGGTGCAACATCTCTCACTGAGGCCAGACAAGGCAGCCCAGCTAGATCATATCCCACAGACAGGCAAGAGCTGGTGGACGCTCTTTGGTTGGAGGTCCAGTCTCTGAGAGCCCTAAGGATCCTAGTTCCTTGACTCTGTTGGCTTTCCATGGAGTTCCTATCCCATTGGGGACCCACAAGTTCCCACAGCTCTTGTATAAGGCCTGGGGGTGCTGTGGAGGTGGTACTGCCAGGTCTTTAGTCCCAGCAGGGGGATGGGAGCTCTGTGAGTTTGACGCCAGCCCGGTCTTATAGATGGACTTCCAGGACAGTCCCAGATACAGAGAAACCCTGCCCGAAGGGAGAAAAAGAAAGGTTAAAGATTACTGCAGGACTCAGCTGATCTGTGGAAGAGGTAACGGGTAACGGGTGTTTCTGTTTTTCGAAACTTATCGAACTGCGCACTTCAATTGTGCGCACTTTACAAATATAAACCCGCCACTCGAAAAGCTGCGCCCAGACTTCAAGGCAATTCCCAAAGTACTTTTGAGTCCAGTCCGTACGGATCTGTGGCTCTCTAGGATCAGAAACGAAACTGGATCCCCGCCCCCCAGGGGCCCGAGGCAGTTTCGATTTCTCAGCTGCAGCCAGCCAGGCGGCCTTTTTCAGCGGGACTTCCTGGGAAGTCTCAACCGTGCTCATCTGGGGCAGATTTTGGGGAGCCAGGGCGCTCATTGATCGCAGGGAGCCACAGAATGACAGCTGAGCAGAGGCAGAATCTGCAAGCATTCAGAGACTATATCAAGAAGATTCTGGACCCCACCTACATCCTCAGCTACATGTGTTCCTGGCTCCAAGATGGTGAGTGGTTCTGAGCCTGGGGCCTCAGGCCCACCACCTTAGGGAGGGAAAAATCACTTAGATCAAAAAACAGTTGGAGTCTCTGCCCTATCCCCCACCCCACCCCACCCCCTCTTTCTTTAAGCCAATTAGGGTAACTGACCTAGGAACAGCGGGTGTATATGAGACTCCCAGGCCGTATTAGTGTAGACAGAGTCCAGATTTGATGGTCAGGAACAAAATGCCTGCAGGGTGTAGTAATTTGCATAAGGATGCCACTGTTTTACTTTCAAAGCTGGGGAAATAGTCTGTTTCTCTCATTTACATGGTCTAGACTGCTATGTTCCTCCCACAGTCCTGGCACGAGAGATTGAAAAATAAGAATGCACCCTCCCCTCCTTAGACTCCGGTACAGAGCAAAGCGAGGCTTTGGGCCAGGGCCAGAGGTGGAGGTGAGGGCAGCATGAAGCTAGAGGAATGGCACAATTCTGTCGAAATGTTGCTAACGGGAAGTCCGTGGAGAAAATCTTTCCGCAGACTCCATCAGTTCAGCACAGCTGTTCACAACTAGCTTTGGGGACTTTGTTGGTGGAACATAGACTCTTTGTAAGTTGCACTGGGTGCTTCCATCTGAATAAAAAGACTCCCCACACCCCAGAGAGAAGGGAGAGGATGTTTGAAGGGGTGACAAAGGACGTCTGGCAGCTACTATCGGTTTTGCAAGTTAAAGCCTACATGTCTTTCCTGGTGTTGGACTCCGGTGGAAACTGCAGGTTAATTCTAATGCTCTTTTGTTCCGAAGCCTAACACACTATGTAGGGTGGAGTAAAAGAATACTACCCAGGGGTCCCCATGCCCATTGAGATCCAGAGAAGCAGGAAAAAAAAAAAAAAAAAAAAAAAAAAAAAACAAAACCAAAAACAGAAACAAAAAACAAAAGAACCCAAAACCTCAAATAACTGGAGTGTGTGTGTTGGGGGGGGGGGTTGAAGAGAGGAAACCTACCCAAGGCGTCTCTTAGCACCTGGGGCAGTGACTTCCGGTCCTTTAATCTGGTCGTTAGTCATTTACTTTAGCATGCAAAGTAACTAGTTCCTGTACTGAGAGTCCGCGCATTCCTGTTATTGCTTTGTTCTTGCTTATTCCCGTCTCTGTTGCTCTTCCACCTCCTCACCTGCCGGTCTCCATGGTTTCCCTCCCTCCTGAAAGTGATGGCCTCTTCTGCTTTCTTACAACATGCATTTCATCACTCTCCCTCGCCCAGCCATCTTTCCCTCTCAGGATACCTGTTTTAGTTTCATGAATTTTAGCGGTTTGTTTTTTAGCTTTGTGAGTCTGTGGATATTGAGATTTTTTTAAAAAAATGGATTATGTTGAATTTGACTGTTCTTGGTACTAGAGCCCTTTGCATTGTATTAATTCTCCCCATCTTGGGAGATCTTTCCAACTTCTAGTATCTTCAAGAATTTTTTTCCTCCTCTTAGAAGTTTTGATTGTAGTGATGTTCACCTCTTGAGTTAGGATTTGTTACTATTGGCATGTTTGTTTGTTTGTTTGAGGCTGTTGTGAGTACAACCTCCTCCTTCCCCTTGTCTCTGTCTTTGGCCAGGTTGTTTTGGTATGTACGGAAGCTTCTGGTTTCAGTATGTTTATTTTGAACCCTGCCTCTCGTTTTGAGTTTGAGGACTGGGAGCTTGTGGGAGTCTTTGGGGGTCTTTATAAGGATCACGTAGGAAATACTCGACTTATTCCTTCCCTGGGTGCCTCACTCTTGTTTGTGTCTCTTGTCTTACTGTTGTAACCGAGACTTCAAGCACCGTCTTGACTAAGAGTGGGAGGAACAGGCACACTGTCCTATCCCAGACCGTCGAGGAAACATTCTCCGTTTCCAGTAAAATGTTGTCTGCAGGTTTGCCATTGACTATGCAAAAACAAATAAACAAGAATCATAAGGAAGCATAACAGACCAACTAACTAAGGCCACCACTGACAGAAAGGACAGTGCACTCCAGTAACTACCAGTGTTTGCAGGAACACGGAGGATGTGTGGCTGCTATAGAAATCAGTATGAAGGTTTCTAAATCAAACCTGCAAACGGCATTACCACATAACACAGCCATACACTAGTCTCAGACATAGTCTCAAGGAACTCAAACTCCAACATACTGTGAAAACACTTACACACCAGTGTTTGTTGCTGAGTTTATTCATGTAATTGAGGGCACAGTAAAAACCACTGAGACAGTTCTGTGGCTTTTTTTTTTTTTTTTTTTCCAAGATCCAGTTTCTGTCCATAGCCTTGACTGTCCTGGAATCGACTCTGTAGACCAGGCTGGCCTGGATAAAGGCATGTGCCACTACCTCCTGACCAGGGGGAAGGCTTTTTTGTAGATACAACAGAGAACAAGCAAGCAGAGGTATCTGGAAGAGTCCAGAACAGAGGGACACAGAAGCAGACGTAGGAGCAGAGAAAATAGCAAGGAGAAACAAGAAAATAGGACCATGGAAGGTGGGGCTAGCTTGGGGGAGGAGACAGCTGTCCACCAATGGATGAATGTATAAAAGTGAGCTGCTGGCACACACTTTTAACCCTAGCACTGGAGAGGCAGAGGCAGGCAGATCTCTGAGTGCAAGGCCAGTGTATTCTATACAGAGAACAGGACAGACCCAAAGGGCTACATGGAGAAACCGTGTCTTGAAAAACAATAACAAAACACTTCATAAAACTGTTTCCAGTTGGAACAGATTTGGGCTAACCTAAATCTGTATTACTGAGCTGTGGCCACTCAAGATTGCTCCGAAATAAACTTTATCTTATTCTCTTAAGAAAAAAGCTATTAGTTTCTGGGGTTTTTGGTTTGTTTTTCTTCTTATGGTAAGGCTTTCTTACCTCTGTGGGTAAGGTTTGTTGTTGTTTGTGGCTATTGTGAACAGGAAGAGCTTTTGTGATTGCTTTCTTGCCAAGTTTGCTAATGGCATATTGGAAAGCTAGTTTGTATGTTCATTGTGAAATTGTTTTATATCCCTCCCTTCCTTCCCTCTCTTCCTCTCTCCCCCCCTCCTTGCCTTTCTCTCTCCCTTCCTACCTTTTTTCCTTCTGTCATGAACTAATCTAATTTTGGTATCAGAGTAGCGCTAGCTTTGTACAGTGCATTTAGTGATGTCCCTTCCCCTTCTATTTTATGGAACATGCTGATGAATATTTGGTTTAGCTTTTCTTTAAAGGTTTAGGCAAATTCTGCAGTGAATCCTTCGAATTCCAGGCTGTATTTTTGTTGGGAGACTTTTTATTACTATTTCAACCTCACTTCTTGTTATAAATCTGTTTTATTTCTTCTTCATTAAATTTTGATAGGTAGTAGGTGTCTAGGAGTTTCTCCATTTTCTCTAGTTTGCTTTAAGTATATATTTCAGAGTACTTCCTAATGTTCTGTGCATTTTAGAGAAATCTGTGGTAATCCCTCCCACCCCATTTTTTTCCTTTCTAATTTTGTTATGTGGGCTTTTCTCTTTTTGTTACTTTAGCTAGGGATTAATTTGAATTAAAGAATAAATCAGTGAAGTGCTGAGGGAAAGAGTAGTAAATGTATGTGAAATTCCTCACCTCAGAAATGAGGAGGCAGAAAGCATATCATGTTATGTCTGTGGTTTTAAAATGCTATCCAGAAGCTAAAGATCATAACCCACAACTTTAAAGGTGATTATACTGGTCTCATTTTCTAGAATGGGAGAGAAACATGTTTATTAACTTTAACTAGGAAACAGAAAATGAAAGTATAAGATGATTTGAGGAGGGCTGGTTATGTCTATTCTGGTCAAACTCCTCTTTCAAGACGAGTCCACAGGTAGAATCCGGCTCTTCCTGAGATCCATCGTGGTGGTTTGAATAAGAACGGCCCCCCAGAGGTTCATATATTTTGAGTGGTTAGTAACCAGGGAGTGACACTATTGGAAGGATTTGGAGGTGCGGCTTTGTTGGACAGAGTGTGTCACTGTGCACAGGTAGCCTTTGAGGTTTCAAAAGCCCAAGCCAGGCCTGTGTCACCTCTCTCTCTCTCTCTCTCTCTCTCTCTCTCTCTCTCTCTCTCTCTCTCTCTCTCTCTCTCTCGACCTGTAGACCAGGATGTATGTGCTGCTAAACTCCCCACCATGATGATACTGGACTAAGCATCTGAAACTGTGAGCAAGCCCTCAATCAGTTACTTTCTTTTGTAAGAGTTGCCTTGGTCTTGTTGTCTCATCACCACAATGGAACAGGAGTAAGACACCCATCTAAAGAAGAAAATCAAAAGTAGAATGAAATGAGACAGACATATTAAATAAATATAGACAAGAAAGCTAGAGACATAGTCTTAGTACTAAAACATATTTCACAGACACAAAGCTTAAATTTCAGAGGTAGCTAATTCACAATGCAGCTTTGCTGGGTAAAACTTGAAAGGGTATTTCCAGGCATTTCATCAATATTGTTAAATTAGTTCATCAGTGTTAAAAAAGATATAGACATTTTCCAATGTAGTAAGAATCACTACATTGTGAGAGGCCACATATACAAGTTTGTACCCTATAAAATGAGAGTCCATTGCCTGGCAGTGGTGGCACACGCCTTTAATCCTAGCACTTGGGAGACAGAGCCAGGAGGATCTCTTGAGTTTGAGGCTAGCCAGAGCTACACAGAGAAACCATGTCTCAGAGAGAGAAAGAGCGCGTACTTATCAACCTGTCCCTTCTCAATTTGTAAGCTTTCTCAGATGCTACACTACACAAATTCTTAGCACATGCTATATAGCACAGCTTAGATAAATTTGTCCTTTTATTCACAGGCTCAGGACCCCAGGAAGTGCTTTAATTCTTCCAGTTTCTACAACTATACGGTGTAGCAGTGACACCGAGAACAAATGTCCACAGCACTAAAGTAGTAACAGTATTCTATGTCCCCGGAATTAGTCATGGAACTTTAAAAAATTATTTTTATAATTTCAAAGCATCATATTTTGTGACCAAAGGAAGGCCTAATAGACAAAAGCACTTTCTACCAAGCCTAACAACCTGAGTTTGATGCTAAGGACCCACAAAGTGGAAGGAGAGAACCAACTTCTGCAAATTGTTCTCTGACTTCTTCAAACATCTGCCATGCCACACAGATGCAGTAGACACACGTATTTGCATGTACGTGCACACACACACACACTCCAAGAAGCAAATAAAGGGTAATAATAAAATAGCACTTTTAAGTAACTCTTAACTAAAAGAAAGTCAAAGCAATGCTAGTCACTTTTATAGTAAAGCTGCCAATCAACTAAATAATTACACAGTTAAGATAATAGCAAAGCCTCTAAACAGAAGAAAATTGCAGCTTAAGTGGTGTCTTAGTCAGGGTTTCTATTCCTGCACAAACATCATAACCAAGAAGCAAGTTGGGGAGGAAAGGGTTTATTCAGCTTACACTTCCATATCGCTGTTCATCAAAAAAGGAAGTCAGGACTGGAACTCAAGCAGGTCAGGAAGCAGGAGCTGATGCAGAGGCCATGGAGGGATGTTACTTACTGGCTTGCTTCCCCTGGCTTGCTCAGCCTGCTTTCTTATAGAACCCAGGTCTACCAGCCCAGGGATGGCACCACCCACAATGGGCTGGGCCCTCCCCCCTTGATCACTGGTTGAGAAAATGCCTTACAACTGGATCTCATGGAGGCATTTCCTCAATTGAGGCTCCTTTCTCTATGATAACTCCAGCTTGTGTTAAGTTGACACAAAACCAGCCAGTACAAGTGGATTAATTGGTAACTCAAAAGAATGAAACTTAGGCATTAGTGAAATTGACTATTATAAGACAAAACACCACAAACAAAAGATGTCAGCAACCAGAAACAGTAAGAGCCAAAAAATCCCAAAGAGAGCAAATCAGCTAAAATAAAGAACCAAAATTTAAAAATGCCCCTCTAAGGACGGGGCTAATAGGGTCCCTGCAGTTTTACTGCAAAAAAAAAAAAAAAAAAAAAGTGCCTAATGTTTTTATATTCCAGAAAATAGAAAATCAGCCTTTTCCTAAGACACAAAGGTTTCTTACAAGTTGAATTAAAAAAAATTAACAACTCCTTCAAAAGAGAGTGTGGGGGATGTAACAGGAGATTTAGTTTAAAACATGTGATGAGAAAGGCTAGAGAGAGGGTTCAGCAGGTGAGAAAGTTAGTGTACCGGAACCCAAATCAGGCTGCCTATAACTCCAGTTCCAGGGCATCAGACACCCTCTCCCTATGCTCACAACCATACACAAATACTAAATATACACACCGTTGTGATGGCTATTCCTGGTTGTCAACTTGACTATATCTGGAATGAACAACAATCCAGAAATGGAGGGTACACCTGAAATCCAGATCTTGAGGCTGGAAGACACAGATTTCTGACCGGGATCTTGACATGGGATTACACACACTTTTGACCTAGATCTTGAGGCATAGTGGCCATAAAAGTTTAGGCCCATGCAAGGTAGTACACTCCTTAACTCCTAGGAGACAGAGGCAAGCAGATCGCTGAGTTCAAGGCCAGCTTGGGACAGAGTAAGTTCCAAATTGGAGCATGGTAGTACACATGTGTAATTTGGGCCATATCTTTTTCTGGAGGCCTACATAGGACAGTGGGAAAAGGAAGGCTTCTTTGCCTGTTTGCACTGACTTGCCAGCACATCTGTTGGGATTCTAGCTTATACAGAAGACCAGCTGAAGTGACTAGCCTTATGAGTCTGAGCAACTACTAGATTTTTGGACTTCTTGTTTACATCTGACCATTGTTGGGTTAGTTGAACTGCAGATTGTAAGTCCTTACTATAAATTCCCCTACTATAGAGAGACTACCCATAAGTTCTGTGACTCCAGAGAACCCTAATATAATTGTAAAACAAAAATCTTTAAAATACTATGATAAAAAGAGGAAACAAATTATTGAAAAAAATGATTTTTGATTGGTTTTTGTCTCTGCTTTGCAAAGATTATTAGGGTTCAGCAAATTTCAGGTCATCAAGGAAAACCACATTTATGAATTACTGATAAAGGCTACATTAGAATGTCTGTTTGTGGATGTGTTAGTTCTCCCCAGGTTAGTTCATAGGTATTCTACAGCCATGGTAAAAATACATCAGATAAGATAAAAAGTCAAACACTGTATAATTTTCTAAACCCTGTTTATTAGAGGTACACTGGAGGTTTTTCATCTTTCCCTTTCTCCTTCCCATCAGAAGATTGGGATACAAACTTGGTTGTATGAGGCTGGAAGCATAGCTCAGTGGTAAAGCTCTTGTCTAGGCTATGTGAAACTCTGAGTTTAAAAAAAAAGTTGGTTGTGTCTTGTTTGGTTATGTTTTTATAATTGATTATATTTATCCACAAATATTTTGTTTTCCCCTTCTTCAATTTTCTGCTACCTTGACAATACTTTCTGTTCCTTCTCTTCCCTTCTCTTCCCTGCACTGGCTCCTATAGAGGCTCTGAGTTTTATTGGGAATAGAATTCCTTCATTATCAAATGTATACTCAGTAAGGATTCAGAGAGGGACCTGGGACATTAATAGGCTCTACGGCTGGGTATAAAAATTTGACTTGCATTTTTTTCTTTATTAGAAGATAGGGAATTTACTGCACACTCTACGTCCCTTCTTTTTATTTAATCCCCTCTACAAACTGCATATATCACTATGGGCATGGGTTACATCTCATGAGTAATGCAGGCCATCCCATGGCAAACCAAAGCCATGTTGCTACAGAAGCTGTTGAAGAGATTCAGAAGATCCTTGCTATGGCAAACAGATACTTTAAATCACAGAGTGAACTGAATCCTCCTGGACTTCCCCATAGAAGCAGTTGATATTCAAACCTTGAACCTCACAAAGGGAGCTTATTCTAGAAAGGGATGTATGTGGATAAAACCAAGTTAAAATATGGTCTTTAGGGCAATCTAGTATGGTCCTGTTTTCACAAAACAAAGAAGCATGCAATTGTAGCACACAGGAGAAAACAGCACATGTCCAGATGCTAAAATTAAAATACTGGATCTGGATCTGAGATTTGCCAAGGTACCTGTCTTAGTTAGGGTTTACTGCTGTGAACAGACACCATGGCCAAAGCAAATCATAAGTGACAACATTTAATTGGGGCTGGCTCATAGGTTCAGAGGTTCAGTCCATTATCATGGCGGTGTCCAGGGAGGCCTGGTGCAGGAGGATCCGTGAGTTCTACATCTTCATCCAAAGGAAGCCAGGAACAGACGGAGCATCCTCAGGCAGCTAGGAGGAGTGTCTCCAAGCCCACCCCCAGGGTGACACACTTCCTCCAACAAGGCCACGCCTTTTACTAGTGTCACTCCCTGGGTCACACATATTCAAACCACCACAATGTACAAAACGAATGAATTTTAAAACGTGTTAAGTGGAAGAAGCCAGCTGCAAAGACCACATGCTACCTGGAATCATTCTCCTGACTGTCTAGAGAGCAGGGGCTGCAGCTCCATGGTAGAGCACTTTGCTTGCCAAGTCCTGAAACACTCTGATTAGTACAAGCTGTGAAGTTGGTTAGTAGCCGTCTAGCATGAAGGGGAGTGGGGAAGAGTGATTGCTAAATGGGTAAACAGTTTCATTTTATTACAATTCAGTAGTAAATGAAATGGATCACAACTTGAAATTCCTTCAAGCTTATTACTTGAAAAGTTAGACTGTAATCAGTAGATTCACCATCGATAGAGATTCCTAACTGAGAGCTAAGGTAAAAAGTTCTCCCTCTTTTAATTCTTCCATAATCTTTCATTAAGTGTTCTGGGCCAGGTCTCCTAATCTCTAAGAATATGCTGAAAACACACTGGTAACTGGCTTTCTCTTTGGGGATTTGTAGTCCATCTGCTGTGGAAAAGCAGGAAATAAGAGCCTACAGGAGGACAGTGGGTTAAGACCCCAGGCACAGAGCCAGCATGTACATTTAAAGTGAATACCACTTTGGAAGGAGCAGTTGGTAGCGTTTCCTGTCTCCTGGTCTCACTAGTCTCTTTAGTTCCCTGTTCTACTTTTCTGCTGTTTCTCTTTCTCTCTTAGCAAAACTTGGAACGAAAGGCGACAATGTACTTGTTATCCAAAGTGCTTACGGTGTCTCCTATACTCCTTACTGTTGTCATGGGGCTTCATTCCCACCCTCACCCTCTTAGTCCAGGAGGAAGCCTTTCTCCTGCTTACTGTGGGAGCTTTTTCTTCCCCAGATACCTTGAAGTAGTGACTTCAGTCATAACAAGCATTCTCCGACTCTGTGCCCAACTTGTGTAGAAGACAGGAGTGTGAGTAGATGAAGGAGAGGTGTTAGTGTGAGTAGATGAAGGAGTGGAGGGGGGGTGTGAGTAGATGAAGGAGAGGAGGGTGGGAGTGTGAGTAGATGAAGGAGAGGAGGGTGGGAGTGTGAGTAGGTGAAGGTGGGGGGGTGGGAGTGTGAGTAGGTGAAGGAGGGGAGGATGGAAGTGACCTTAGATGGATGAGAGGAGTCTGCTGCTTCTCCTAAGTTCCTTTGTTTCTGCCCTACCCCGGGAGGTGTGGTCGGTGTCACCTCTCAGTGACTGCCGACTGCTTCTGCAGGCTGCTCAGTTGTCTTTGCTTCTGTTTGCAGATGAGGTCCAGTGCATTCAGGCTGAGAAGAACAACAAGGGCCCAACAGAGGCCTCCTCACTGTTCCTTCAATATTTGCTTGAGCTGCAGACAGAGGGCTGGTTCCGGGCCTTCTTGGATGCCCTGTACCATGCAGGTTGGTCCTTCTTCCTCCCCAGTCAGAGTTCTTCACACTGCTGCATCAGAATGCTGAGGGTGAAAAGTGATTTGTTCTGTGTCATCTGTGTGTGTGCGACTCATGTCTTATTGTTCAAGGAAATGTTTTGGATTTGGAGCTTAAAAAACCTGTATGACCTTAACTCGGGGTCATTGTTTAGTCCCGGAATCTGGACAGTGGCCCTGATTGGCCAGTTAGTTGACCAAGCCAGTTCAGTTAACAGGTTCTCCAGGGCAGGATCGAGGATTAAAAAAGAGAAATACAATTAGACAACAGCGTAGCATGACCACAGCCAGTTCTAGACCGAGGCGGGTTTATTTTTTCCCAGTCTGCTTTTATACCATTTAATTCCATGCAAGTGATAAGGTCGGTTCTAGGTTAAGGAAAAAGCAAACAATGACCTCAAACAGTCAGGGAACAAACAAGGCCATAAACAAAGCCCTGGCCCAGTGTTAAATTCCTGCCAAACAGCCCCCAGAGCTCTCCACAATCAGTCCTGTGGTACATGCTCAATAAACTCTGCCTGTCTGACTGAGACCAGTGTCCTGTGGGTTCTGAGACAGTTCCTGGACCCTAACACTTAGGTGGTTCCAGTTCTTGCCTCTCTGCTGCTCAGCTTACTCACTGGTGAAAGAAGAATACTTTTTCCCAGTATTCCAAACAGTGAGTGAGAAAATGGGAAGAATCAGGCCCAGTGTATGGCAGGAGCACTAAGGAAAAAAAAAAAGAAAGCAACAGGCTCCTATTGTTCCCATTGTGGGGATGTTTAACAGGCAGGATTTGTCAGCTGGCTGTGAGCACCAGACCTTTACTCCCAGCTCTGGGGAGGCAGAGGGGCAGATCCCTGTGCGCTCCACCAGTCATAGCTGGCCTCTCCACTAAAGACAGAATCGTCACATTCTAACACAGGTGTTTTGAATTAACAGAACATTCTTAAAGCAAGCGAGTTGCTGCTGTCCCTCTGGCAGTCCACTGTGTGTGATGGCAGCAGTTGTATAAAAACTAATGCTTTTTTCCCCTTTTTAATTAGGTAAAAGGGTTTAAATGCCATTTATTATAAAACGTGGTGTTTTCTCCTATTTCCAGGATTAGTAGTTGATTTATTGTTTCTATTTCTGCCTTGATCTTTCTTTTTATTTTATATTGTATTTATATTTTATTTTATTTTATTGATGAGTACACTGTAGCTGTCTAATTAATTCAGAAAAGGCTCAGAACATAAAATCAGTATCCTCAAATAGGTTGCCAGTTTATATATTAACAAACAATGTGAAACAATTTTAATAAGGTGATTACTTTTATAACAGCACTGAGAACTTTAAGTAAAGTTAAAAATATGCACAGCTCGGCTGGACGGAGCACTGGCTACTCTTCCAGAGGTCTTGAGTTCAAGTCCCAGCAACCACATGGTGGCTCACAGCCATCTGTATCATATAAATGAAATGGGAAAGACCTGTGACCTGAAGACCATAAAGCACTTCTGAAATGAACCATAGGATGAAAACATGAATGACATCTTACACTCATGGGTTAGACACTGGACTTACTGCTAAGATGTAAACGTTTGCATTGCTGAAGTAGCTCAGCAGCTAAGAGCACTGGCTGCTCCTCCAGAGGACACCAGTTCATTTCTTGGCTGCCACACAGTGGATCACAGTCATTGATAACTCCAGTTCTAAGGGGCTTGATGCCAGCCTCCTCGGCATTGCAGGCCTACGGTGTACATACAGGAAAACATACCGAAGATAAAAATGAAGATGCCAGTATTACCCAGAGTAAGCACAGTAAAACTTTTCTAAATGCCAAATGTGGTGGGAGGATTGTTTATTGAATAGGAATAGAAAATTTTACTCTAAAACTCATATGCAATCTCAATATACTCCATGTGGTCAAAATATTGAAAAGAAAAACACACTTCGAAACTTAGAAGACTTTTACTTCCTAGTTTCAAAATAAGGAGCCCTAGGGGCTTTTGCCAGTCTTACACCCACTGCCTCAGGTCAAGACTAGGCAAAGTATCAGCTTCTACCCTCCGGTCAAAGCTAGGCCAAGTTCCATTCTCCATCTACCACTGGTCCCAGGTAGAGTTTGAATGCCTGTCAAATGCTTGCTAGGCAATAGATTCAAAGGTCAATATGCTTAGCCAGTAAGTTTAAACTGTAACCTTGCTGATGTAACCTGTACCTCTAAAACATATAAAAACTGCTTGTTATAACCATTCTGGGTCACCTTCTAGTCACTAGTTATGAGGAGCTGATTGAGGGTTGACCCACATGAACCTCTTGCGTTTGTATTGAATTCCATTCTCATGTCTCACTTAGGGGGTTTCCTGGGAGTTAAGACTCACTTTGAGTCTTACGGTGCCAGGACCTGCATGGTGAGGTCACCCTCTAAAGACCACCAACAGTTGGGGTCCAAGTCTGCAACCTGTTAGCCTCAGGTCTGGCTCCCCGACTGTCCAGTGACTGAGGCCAGATGCAGACGGCCTTGAGTTCCCTTGCCGTATATTCAAACAGAATTCCTATCATTTCGATGTCAAAGCATTTTTATGTTGGGTTTGCTTTAAGAAATCCTCATTTTTCTTTCTTTTCAGGTTACTGTGGACTTTATGAAGCCATCGAAAGTTGGGACTTTCAAAAACTTGAAAAGTTAGAGGAGCACAGATTACTTTTAAGACGTTTAGAGCCAGAATTTAAGGCCACAGTTAACCCAACAGATATCCTTTCTGAAATATCTGAATGTTTGATTAATCAGGAATGTGAAGAAATCAGACAGGTAAACCAATGCCAGGTACTAAATTTACAGAAAAGTGCTGAGACGTTGAAGATGCCCATCTTGTGTCTCATTTTAGGCCCAAGGATAATCGAAACCCCAAAAAGCTCTCATTTAGAGGACATAATGACTAGAATAGAATTTTTAAAGCGAATGGGGTATTTTTTTTTTTTTTTTGCTAGACTATTGGAAAATTAACTGATTTTCAGTTAAAGTTGCCCCTTACTTTTTTTTGAATAGTGTTTTATGCACACATGAATCACATCAAACAGCACGACAAATAAAAAGAAAAAATATGCCAGACTCTTGGACGCTTACTGCAATCTCCCTGTCACTTAACTAATGATGTGGCACTTGGCAACCCATTTAGCTTCTCTAAGCATCTGTTTTATTCATACCTAAAGTAAGAAAAATATACCTCCTTAGCATGTTCTTAGGGTGAAGTGAGATATTATGCAGAGTGTATATGTCAGCTTGATTCATAGTAATATATACACCATACCTTTTAGTTATTGTTAGAAATAAAAGTCATAGAATACCCGCTTTGAAAAAAACCTGCTGCTGTGTTGTTAGGCATTTCTAAATGCCTCAGTTTGCTGATAGATCCTTAAGGTGAATGATTGTCGTCATGGTTAACTTTTTGCCCTGAGATTGTTGTTGGTAATGGATATGAGGATTCAGAAGATAATAACATTTGCCTTGACATATTGATAGCACATTATAGAGGACAAAGGTGAAGGAAAGAATATCTTAAAAGCCAGTGCTGGGTAGGGCAAAACTGATGCTAAGACCTACTCAACTCTACCGCACAGTGATTTCAACCAGATTCTGCTTGAGTAGGTGTTTCTTTAGCAAAGCTTGTAAGAGGAATGTCTGGGCTGACCAATCAGTGTGTGATGCGTTTGTCTTCCCCAGATCTGCTTCACTAAAGGGAGGATGGCAGGTGCGGAAAAGATGGTCCAGTGTCTTCTCAGATCCGATAAAGAGAACTGGCCAAAGGTTTTGCAGCTTGCTCTGGAGAAAGACAACAGCAAGTTTAGTGAACTGTGGATTCTTGATAAAGGTGGGTTGCTCGAAAACTCTGGACTGCTGTGCCCCGCAGTTCTCCCTGACTCTCCATCAGAGGTGCTGTTCACATCAGATACCTAAAGCTGTATCCCTAGGATACAAGTAGTGGGAAGATGAGCTGTGAGTCATGGAATTAACCCACCCAGCTCAAAGAATTTGGGGAAGGAAGAATAAAAGCTTCCTGCTGAAATCTAAGTTATCAGAGAAATGGCGGGAGAATTCCAGACCTAAAGCCTATGTCGTTATCAGAGTGGATGCTGCAGGGGTAGCTAGTGACTGTTTCTCTTGCCTGGAAGCCATCTGGACCTGAACAGAGCAGGAGGAAACAAAGATTTGCCGTGATTTAGCCAACCTCATTTGGCTTCCAGAAACTCACTGCTTGCTTTAAACCAAACCTTGATAAATACCTGAGTTTCTAATTTTAGTTTTCAACTAGATTTTCTTAGACCATCAGTTATTCCAGAAACTGTATCATTGGTCAGAGATGACATCATGATCGTCCCTTTAGTTGCTCAGGAATGACTCCTGCGTTATTGACGGGAGCTACAGAGTGGGGAGAGGCTCCTGACACAAATTGCTAATAGCGGCAAGGTCCACACTCGGAATCATGCAGTTCCAGGTGACACTGAAATTCAAACAAGAAACTGAGCTTCAAACTCAAAAGGATTCCTGCAGTTGTTTAAGCCTGCCACTGAGCCCGAAGAACCCAGTTCGGCGTCTAGGGCCTCTGTGATAGAACCAAACCCCAAACAGTGTCCTCTGCCCTTCACACACTCACAGTGTCATGTGTGACACACACAATAAACAAATCCATTTCAAAAGTAAATGAAATGTTGAGAAAGTACCAGGCCACGGATGTAAGAGCTCAACAGAAATTTAGATCTTTGTTAGTGTTAGGACTTTCAGGGTTTCCTCAACCAAACCATAATCACATTGCATTAAGATTCTAAGCTGTGACTTATGTTTATTTATTTGTTTGTTTATCAAAGGTTTAAAAAGGGTTGAATCTAAGGCTGTTGAGGATGATGGGACAGAGGTGTCCAGCATACAGATTTTCATTCAGGAAGAGCCAGAATGTCAGAATCTCAGTCAGAACACCGGGCCTCCTTCAGGTACCAAGCATCTTCTGTTCTCATTCATGATGGTGTTT
This sequence comes from Micromys minutus, assembly GCF_963924665.1. NCBI lineage: Eukaryota > Metazoa > Chordata > Mammalia > Rodentia > Muridae > Micromys > Micromys minutus. Next base: position 41,883,412 of record NC_137961.1, on the reverse strand, counting down.
CCACAGCACTTTGAAGCCTTTCTAAAAATCTTTTTAAGGATGATTAAGAAAAGAAAGAGAATTTTTGGGGCAATAGAGACTTCACAGTTGGAGTCCCTGTTCCTGTCTTCCACAGTCTGTTGCTTTTATGGCCTTCAACCCCTGAGTATGCGTGTCTTCATTTGTATAGTGACCCCAGAACTTCAGTGTCCGAGACATCCCGAAGCAGCCTTTCTCTCTAAAGAATACTCCTGTTTCTGAGCTACTGGCTCAGTCTCTTCCCAGGATATCAGGGCTGCCGTACAGTGCACTGTGTGCACGTGTAGCCCCTGTGTGGGGGCTCACAGTAACTTCTCATACACAAAGTGCTGTTTAGTTACCTGTGGTTGGGCAAGGCCCTAATGCTCCTTTATAATAATCTTTATTATAAAGAGAACAGAAAGTTGTAAGACGTGCCATAACAAAATATTTGTAAAAATATACCAGTAAGGAGATAAGATTAATGATGAATACTGTTAAAAGGTGTGATTTTTTTAGAACAATATATGTATATAAAGATACCTCACAGATGATGTCAGCAACTGAATAACACAGGTTTCTGTCATCCTAGGGATAAACAGTATGGGTTGGTTTAAATGTTTCACACACACAGTGATCCACACATGTGTTTTAAACAAAGGCATTTTTTTTCACCTACAAAGTCTTTCTTTACAGTGGGAAGGTGGTTTCAGACTTTTCTGTCTCTTGACATTTTGTATGCTGACCTGGTTGTGCTGAGTGGCAATAGCACTGGGGGTTTCTGAGGAGCACACAGCACGGTTCCTACTTTCTAAGCCATTGCTTTGAGAATCGGGTGCTAACAGCTGGTTTTCATTGGCTGCTTTTGATCATCTGTCCTTTGTTCTGTAGCTTTGTTCTGGATTAGGCCTTTCTTTAGTTCATCCATCTGTTCCTTCCTTCCTTCCTTCTTCCGTTTCTCCCTCCCTCCCTCCTTCCCTCCACCTCCTCCCTCCCTCTCTCCCTCCCTCCCTCCTTCCCTCCACCTCCTCCCTCCCTCCCTCCCTCCACTTCCTCTATCCCTCTCTCCCTCCCTCCCTCCCTCCCTCCCTCCCTCCACCTCCTCCCTCCCTCCCTCCCTCCCTCCTTCCCTCCCTCCCTCCACCTCCTCCCTCCCTCCCTCCCTCCCTCCCTCCACCTCCTCTTCCTCCTCCTCCTCCTCCTTCTTCCTCTCTCTCTCTCTCTCTCTCTCTCTCTCTTTCTTTCTTTCTTTAAATAAAGTTTCCACGATTAAGAAAGAATTCACGGGGTTGGAGAGATGACTCAGTGGTTAAGAACACTGACTGCTCTTCCAGAGGTCCTGAGTTCAATTCCCAGCAACCACATTGTGGCTCACAACTATTTGTAATGTGATCTGGTGCCCTTTTCTGGTGTGTCTGAAGAAAGTGTACTCATATACATAAAATAAATAATTTTTAAAAATCTTAAGAAAGGGAGGGAGGGAGGGAGATGGAAAAGAGGAACTTTGGCCTTTCCCCTGCCTCCTTGCTGTTGATGCTTTGTTATTGAGGGACAAGAATGTCCTTCAGATCCCAAACCTCCTCAAATGGCCATTGTCGCTGAATGGCATGAGTCTTTCGATAACTTTGTCCCTCTATATTACAGAAGCATCTCCTGAAAATTTGCATAGCCCATTGAAACCAAGAAATTACCAACTGGAGCTTGCCCTGCCTGCCAAGAAAGGGAAGAATACAATAATATGTGCTCCTACTGGTGAGTCAGTTGCTGTAACTCACAGAACTTTCTCTTTGCTTTCCCGGTTCCTTTTCCTTTTGAGTGCAGCGGTATTTGCCATTGGGAGCGCTGTCCTATCGGTGATCTCACTGCATTTTGTAAGGAAAAGGGAGAGAAGTGCCCTCCTTTCAGTTGCTTTTGGCTCTTGCTACTTGAATGCAAGTTCCTTAGGAAGCCTTAGTTTGCCATCTTTTGGTCCTTTACATTGTTACTGTCAGTGTGGAGGAGGGATTAGCATTTGTATTTCAATGGTGATAGAGAAGCTAAGGCTGGTTTTCTGTTTCTGTTTCCTACTAAAAGGCTGTGGAAAAACCTTTGTGTCACTTCTTATATGTGAATCTCATCTTAAAGAATTCCCACATGGACAAAAAGGGAAAGTGGCCTTTTTTGCTAACCAAATTCCTGTCTATGAACAACAGGCGACTGTGTTTTCAAAATATTTTGAAAGATTTGGGTATGTACTACGATGAATCCAATTGCTTTGGTTTTGGGGCTTTATTTTAAATTTCTAGCCTCTTTGTCTGGTTTGGGGGTTTTGTTATAGGGTATCATGTAGCCTGAGCTCTCATCCAACTCACTATGTAGCTGAGGTTGGCCTAGAAGAGATGATCTTGCTTCTACCTTCAAGTGCCGAGTTTACAGTGCCCACTGGCTGTGCCTCGCTGTTCTGTGTTTTTAAAGCTATGATTAAAAGAAAATTACCATAGACTTAACTTTTAGAAGTAATTCTTTTGCAGAATAACATTTGTTTTTGTTTAACTTTTGCCAGAAATGCTAAGCCCTCATGGATTGTCTGACAGTTACTAACTTGGTGGCCAAATTTAACCTGTAGGAGATAAACTGGTAGTCCTTAACGATTTTATACTTGATTGGCTATTACTCTTCTAAAAGTCATTTATCTCCTAATGACTTGGAAGAATGACCCCACTCTGATGGGTACAACCCCTTTCCTGACTCCTCGATTTGTGTCAGGTCTGTGAGGAAGCTCAAGGTTCCCTCAGTTGAGCTTTTTGGGCTTGAGGGCACTTCCTTAATTGCTGCTCTGACCTAGACTTCTACTTTTGCTCCTGTTCACAGCATGGTTGGTGATGAGGAATTTCTGTCATTTTCCAGGCTCAGTGTTGCAGGCGTTTCGGGGGCAACAAGTGATACTGTCTCAGTGCAGCACATCATTGAAAACAATGACATCATCATCCTGACACCCCAGATTCTTGTGAACAGTCTCAGCAATGGAAACATCCCCTCGTTGTCTGTCTTCACGCTGATGATATTTGACGAGTGTCATAACACCAGCAAACACCACCCGTACAATCAGATCATGTTTAGATACCTCGATCACAAACTCGGACAGTCTCCGGACCCACTGCCTCAGGTATTTCCACTTGTGACTTGTGAGAGAGCCACAGTCTTCCAGAGTCCCACTTCGGTGCTCTTTTGTAGCAACATTTGAGCTTGCTTTCCTCAGGGCCTCAGTCAGTTACATCTCAGTGTTCAATGTTGGCTCATTCATTTGACAGTTGTGCCTTGGTGTCCAGGGTGAAGGCCCTCCACAGAAAACAAAATCTAGGCTGCTTAAGTCTCTTGTATGAGATAACAAAACCAGTTCTAGATTTCTAGTATTGTACAGTATGATGTAAATTTTATATAAATGGTTCTATACTGCATTGTTTAGGGAATAAAGGTAGGAAAATCATACATGTTCAGTACTTATGAGGTTTTAAAAATGATTTTTGATCCACAGTTTTATGGAATCAGAGATTCCTAACCTCTGGATTTGGAAAGCCAACTGTATACCATGGGCATTGTTCTAGGTTCTGGGACAGCAATATAGAAGGTATAGTCTTGGCTCTCATACAGTTAAGGACTGTAAATAGTCAACACTTATCATGAGAGAGCACGGGCTGAAACAGGTAAAGAGTGTTGTCAGGACATAAGGGCTATTAAGGCAAGGCCTCGGAATGAAAGGAGCTAACAGGAGTTTCCAGTAGAGGGCGCTGTGTCTAGGGCTGGAGGCGTGGAAGGACCTGACATGCCCCAGAACCTTAAAACTCTGTATCACTTGAGTATAGAGTGTGAGGCAGGGACAATAGTCAAGTTGTTCATTATGACAGATGGCTGGAGACATCAGGATGGCACAGCGCTGGTGGGCAAGTTGATGGCTTAGCACAGGAAACAGCTCCTATCTGATGTCATCTGAGAAGAGTCACCTCGGAGGGTCATTCTTACATGTGATAGGAAGGAAGGGAATCTTGAGTATAAATTCTCCTTTCTCTTGATTATAAGAGAGGCAGGCACTTTGCTGAAAGTCAACAATTTAGAAATGGGAGAGGGGGCTGGAGAGGATGAAGAAGATTTGATTCAGGGGATAAAAACTGATGGATGCAATAAAGAATGATGCTGTTATATCTATCAGGGGCCCAAGAAGCTGTAAACCATGAATTACATGCAATTCTTTAACTCCAACAATTTTCTATGCAGGACGTGCTGGTTAAAGGACATTTGGTCATAGGACCTACAGTTTGTTATTCTCAAGTGTTGGTGATAGTAAACATTTCTTACTGGCGAGCTAATCATTTAGGTGAGCAATCGCTGAAGGACATCATATTGAATCTACACAGCTCTTTTTGTAAATGGCCATTTTCCAACCTTACTGATGGTTGAAGGTAGTTGTCCAGGCACACAAACAGGCACACAAAATGCGTGTGACTGGAACGGACTCGCCATTCTTTTTCATTCCTGCTGTGATGGTTTCTTCCTTAGTAAGAGCTCGGGGATAAAGGAAGGAATAGCCCAGCCTGGAAAGATTTCCTCTCAGTTCTGCTGATCAGAATCTGGACGACAAGATTTATTTATTAGATCGTTGCTTCTGGGGCCTTTGTGCTCACAAACATCCTGGAGAAAGTCAGCCAGTGTTGGGATGCCCCTGACAGGTAATTGGGCTGACTGCCTCCGTTGGCGTTGGAGATGCCAAAACTGTGGAGGAGGCCATGCTTCACATCTGCAGACTCTGCGCCGCCCTGGATGCCTCAGTAATTGCCACAGTCAGAGACAACGTGGAGGAGCTGGAGCAGGTTGTTTATAAGCCTCAGAAAAGTAAGTGGAATTCAACAGCACACGCCTTGGGAGTTTGTAACCTTCTGTTCCCCCTCCTTCAGAGACAGTGGATAAAGTTTGGTGTTGTATTTGTTTGGTAAAAGCATTTTTTAAAAAGATTTATTTATTTATTTATTTATTTATTTATTTATTTATTTATTTATTTATTATTAAGTACACTGAAGCTCTCCTCAGACACACCAGAAGAGGGCATCAGATCTCATTACAGATGGTTGTGAGTCACCATGTGATTGCTGGGAATTGAACTCAGGACCTCTGGAAGCAGTCAGTGCTGTTAACCACTGAGCCATCTCTCCAGCCCGGGAAAAGCATTTTTAACTCCAGACTTCAGACATAGTCACATTTCCCCAGTGACTTCTTTTCCCTACTGACGAATGAGTTTCAAAGGTAGACTGAAAGGGACAAGCATCCCTACTCTTTGTCTCTAAAGCCCACCCACAGGCCCCAGCAGCAGAGTGAAGGAGCCAGTGAGAAGATTCGAACCCGCTGATAGCTTGAATAGCTAGTGGCTGTCAGACCTCTGTGCTCCGGGCGGAGGCAGGCGCTGTGGCCTCATCTTGTTCTTGTATGTGTCTGATCACTGTAGTTGAGATAGTTCTTGTCAAAAGAGCAGAGCACAGTTTTACAACGAGCTTCACTAGCAGATGGCTATTACTTATTAACTACCCAGGTATGCAGGGAGGTACCGCAGTTACACATGGCTGTGTCTTGGCCTGAGCAACAGCGGAGTCAACAATGGAGGGGCGCAGCCCTGGTCGTTTCTGAGACTCCCCCATGGAGAGTGGAAGGAGGTGTTTCACCCATGTCAGCCCCTTAGCGACAATAAAGGATTTCTCTGTCATTTAGCCCTTGGAGTTTCATCTATTCAGAGTCATTTTGTGTTGCTTTCTCCGGCTCTGCAAACCTCCTGATGGTCTGGGCACAGCTGCTCCTGTGTGTCTTCCCAGCAGCCTCCGCAGAGAGAAGGAGGTTCCCTCCCTTGCCGCCGGCCTTCTCTGCACCTGCTGGAGGACTCCGATGGGCGAGTTTAGGAGTGTGCCTTCGGTTCCTTTAAGAACTGTTCTGTGCAGCACAGGGTAGTTCCTCTCAACTCGCTGTCAACAGGACATGTGACAGGCTTTTTCTGCTAAAAGTACACAAATGTGAATGATAGATCAACGGGGCGCTCTGGTGGAGGGGCTTGAAGGCTTGGGGGCAACGGAAATTGGGAAAATGGTGCTGGGGTGTGGTATTTGCAGAAACCAGAAGGCTGCCCGACCTGTCAGAATAGAGGCACCAGGAAAACTCGACCAAGAAACTGGTTAGACTCAGGGAAGGGAGCAATGGGAAGCCGGTTCAAGGTTTCTGACCGCCTGCTGTGGTTTGGGCCCCTCACTAGTGAGCTTGGAGCTTTAGATAACTTTAGAGAAGGGGTTGGAAATGGCTGCATTTGACGCGTGTGTTCTTCAGACTGCTTAAATTGCTTTCACCCTAGTTTCCAGGAAAGTGGAGTCACGGACTTCAAACACCTTTAAAAGCATCATATCTGAGCTGATGAAGGGGACAGAGAAGCTGGCAAAGGATGTCTGTGAGGAACTTGGTAAGCCTGCGCTAAGTCATGGAGAGATAAATCTCAGTTTTCCTCGTCCCTTCCATTTAGAGATATTGGTATATTGCTCATTACTGTCTTTAGTTTAGAGGTGGACTGACTTACTCCCATTTATTCACACACATTTTTTTTCTCTCTGTGTGTCTTCTTTATCTCTTCATTCTTCCTTGCTGTCCGTTTCCCCTCTAGTCCTTTTTCAAAGATTTATTTTATTTGACATGTATAGGTGTTTTGTATACATGTATGTATGTGTATCACAGATCCCCCGGAACTGTACTTACAGATGGTTGCAGCTGCCACATCTGCTGGAAATTGAACCCATGTCCTCTGGAAGGGTAGCTGGTGCTCTTAACCACTGAGCAGCCCCGTTTCACTAGTTGTTTTTCAGAGAAGGCCTCTTTCTGTGTCCCTGGCTGGCCTGAAACCGTTCTGTGTCTCTGTAGGTGGGTCTGGCTTTGAACTTGCAGGAGTGCTCTTGCTTCAGCCTTCTGAGCCCTGGGGTCACTGGCGTGCACCGCCGTACCTAGCCCAGATTTAGACTAAGTAAACTTCATCCCAGGTTACTTAGGAACCTGACAAAAGTTCTTTAATTCTCTCTGGCCTTTTTTTCTTTTTAAATGCTAAACACATACCTGAAAAATACTGTCTTTAAATCATCTTCTAAATTTACTCTCTTCTTTTTTTTTTTTCTTGAGACAGAATCTCTGTATTTAGTGCAGGCTGATCTTGAACCGGGAACTCTGCCTCCTCCTCACAAGATGTACATCATCACTGGGATGCCATTAGAGCGCTATTAATCCCTCCCAAGAGCAGTGCCTCAATGGCCTGACACTTCACTGTCCTCTTAACCTCACCACACTGAGGACCAGCCTTCTGCCACAAGAGCAGGCAGAAGATGCTTAAACAGCAGCTAAGACACAGCACTGCAGAGGAGTTTGAATAATGAATCCACTAGGGCCCTAAGCTGCTAGGGTAGCGAGCATGCTCTCTCTTCTAGAGTTTTGGAAGAGACCACCTAGGAACACGATGACAAGATGACATGGTCTGACTAAAGCAGTGGATGAACAGACAGTCTCTCTGTGTAGCCCAGGCTATCCTGGATCTCTCTTTGTAGACCAGGCTGGCACCAAACCCACAGAGATCCGCCCGCCTCTGCCTCCCGAGGCATCCACACTTTAGAATATCTTTCCACCTCCTAACATTGAGTAATTGTCAATAGCCGCCTCTTTTCTTCTGGAACTTGGAAAGTTTCTCATTGTGAGCTGGGTATGATGGCCCCATCTCTACTGCCTGCAGCTGGGGGCCGGAGTCTGAGGCCAGCCTAGGCTACATACCGAGCTCCTGTCCGTGGGGCGGAGATGGGAAGAGCCTGCCACTGTTGCTTGTTGGTACCCGTCCTGTATTATGTTATTGAAAATGAGTGGGTTCGGGGAGCCAGTGAACGCATAAATGCATTTCTTTTCTTTGAATTTTACTGTACTGTGCGTATCCCAAGGAGTCCAGGGCCCTAAATAATAGATTAATCCTCTGGGCTGTTCCTACTTCATCTTTCTGCCCCTCCCCACATCAACATTCCCCTCAGAGTCTGAATCGCTGCGGATCCCACAGCTAAACCAAGCAGTGAGGCTTCGCTTCCACACAGATGTTCCAGGATTAACATGTTTGAGCTTTACCTTGTGGTTGGTTCTGGGAGCGCTGCTCTGAGATCAGGTGTTCAGGCCTCGTAGCGAAGAAGAGCAGGTTGGGAAGGGTCCTGATGCTCCCGTTTTTATATAACTGTCTCTGATGACACTCTTGAGATTTGATATCTAAAGGTATCTTCATTTTGAAAGACAGAGTGTGTTTCTCCTCCTTGTTCCCCCTTCTTTGTTTTCTATTATTTTATTTCTGTCAGCCCCTTAAGCCTGTAGAGCTTAGACCCCACAGAGCTAGGTTTGCATTCATGCCTTACCCACACAATATGAGCATTATGGCATTGGGCAAATCACTTGGTTTTCCTTTTATAGAAGACTTATTTACTTTAAAACATTTGTGTATGTGCATGTGTGGGACGAGCGCTGTTGCCTCCAGGGGCCAGAAGAGAGTGTTGAATACCCGGGAACTGGATTTACAGGTGGTTGGAAGCCACCCAATATGAGTGCAGGGAACTGAACTTGGGTCCTCTACGAGTGCCTGACTACTGAGCCACCGCTCCAGTTCCTTCCTGTCTTTCTGAATCCGTTTTCCCTTTTTAAAAATGAAATATTGACCTCACGAAGTTAGAAAAATTAGGTGCATATGAGCTTTGATTTTGGGTCATTTAGTGAATAGTTATTTTATACCCCCCCCCCCACGTAGTTGAAGATTCAAGTCTACTTCAGGATAAACACCTTCCTTATAATGAGTAAGAAAGAAAATCAGAGAACAGTGCTTGCAAAATTCTTTATTTCTGTTCTTACCCTTCAGGCAAGTTGTTTAAAGTTCAAAATAGAGAATTTGGCACCCAGAAATATGAACAGTGGATTGTCGCCGTTCACAAAGCATGCAAAGTGTTTCGGATGCAAGACAAAGAGGAAGAGAGCAGGGTCTGCAGGGTGCTCTTTCTGTACACGTCACATTTGCGGGTACGGCACTGCTCCCCATGGCATATTTCATCACTGCGTCCGTCTCCTGGGATCTGCACTGTGGCAGCTGGGAGAACCCAAGAGCTTAATGAGGAGCCTTCCCAAGTCATCACCACCTCGTTTGTTTTCTGAAACTGATCAGCAAGTCTCCAAGGCTGGGGCAAAGGCTCAGAGTCCATGCCATGCCTCTGACACCATCTAACTGAGCTCAAGAAGTGGCTCCTGTGGCCACATCCTGAAACTTGTGTGGTCTTAACTTTGTTATAAAGCCACGTATTAGAACCCTGGGAGCTCTGGTTAACACAGAGGGAAGGAGTAGTCTTAAGATCCCTCAACTCTGTTTGCTGTGCTATGGGAACTACTTAAAGACTTACTCCACACCATGGGTTTGTGGAATCTTAAGGCATAATGGGCTTGCAGCACAGTTGGTAAAGGCCGTTGTTATGAACGGCCTGTGTACACTTTAAGAATGACTTGGAACTTAAGGAGAATGTCAAAGTTGACTTGCTTTTGTTATTGTTTCTTATAATATGCTGTTTCTTCTCTCCCAAAGTGGAATTTTATAATGCAAAGTGAATCTACTTTTAAATTTCTAGCTGAGACAAAAATAGAAACCAGCTTTTGGTTCAGGTTTTTTTTTTTTTTTTTTTTTTTTTTTTTTTTGTTTTGTTTTGTTTTTAAATTATAGACTCACTAAGGGCCATTTGCCTTTAAAACCTAAGCTGTACTATATGAAAAAGATTTTCTCCAAACCAGTTTTGTGCTAAATACATCGAGTTGAACTTGAGGGGAGTGAACACATCAATCTCAAACACGTACTGAGGATCACTTTTCATTTCAAACAGAAATACAACGACGCTCTCATCATCAGTGAGGATGCGCAGATGAAAGACGCTCTGAATTACCTCAAAGCCTTCTTTCGTGATGTCCGAGAAGCAGCATTTGATGAGACTGAGCAAGAGCTTACTCGGAGGTTTGAAGGTAAGGGTGTCTTCTGAGGTCGGAGGTCACTGGGGTGGGGTGGCTTGGATGGCAGTCTGCACTTTGTGGTTAGCATGCATTTTATTCGCGGATGCTCAGGCTGTTGTGTTAGCTTTAAGGTGACATTTACAGGGGCTGTGACAGAGCCAACTAAAAGAAAGCAGGAGGGTTTGGCTTCAGAGAAATCTGCTGCCTGTGGCCTGATCTGTTGCTTATTCCACTTTCCACTTGGGAAAAGAGAAGCAGTGGAATTTGGAAAAGGCGTTTCCCACAGGCAGGGCCATTCTAATTAACTGTCGTTCAGCAGGTTTAATAACACAGACAGCACGCACTGTGATGATGTGAGAAAGACTGCTTTATGTCCTCTTCCTCCCTCCCTCCCTCCCTCCCTCCCTCCCTCCCTTCCTTCTTTTTTTAAAAATATTTATTTATTTAATGTACATGAATAACACTGTAGCTGTCTTCAGACACACCAGAAGAGGGCATCAGATCCCATGATAGATGACTGTGAGCCACCATGTGATTGCTGAAAATTGAACTCAGGACCTCTGGAAGAGCAGTCAGTGCTCTAACCACTGAGCCTTCTCTCCAGCCCTCCTTTCTTCTTTCTTTTCCTTTCTTCTTTTCCTTCTTTCTTTCTTTTGTTCATTTTTGGTTTTTCCAGACATGGTCTCTCTGTGGAGCCCTGGCTGTGCTGAAACTCGCCTTGTAGACCAGACTGGCCTCAAACTCAGAGATCCGTCTGCTTCTGCCTTCAGAGTGCTGGGATCAAAGTCTGGTACATAGCCCAGTTTATGCATACTTCTAATACTGAGAAAGATGCCTTTTACCCTTCTATTATACTCCAAATATGGGAAGGCAGTAAATGAAAAATGTTTTTTCTCCTTTCAAATTACTTTTCCTTGAAGCAATAACTTTTTGTTTATACTAAATGATTTACTATATATATGTGTGACATGCTGTGTTGATAAATATATTGTTGTTTTCTGGGATAAAATGTATACACATATATGTGCATATATTTATTATAAATTTTACTGATATAGGAGATAGCATTGCACACAGCACACAAATCATAAACATGGAATTTTTCTCTTTTAGCCATTTGTGTTCCAGAGGATGCCTTTGGTGGTCTTTTCAGTACCCTGTGTCCAGAGCCAACCAGGGACTGCCCAATATGGAGTTCTGAAATGAAAGTCAGTTCTGTTTTCTGTTAATGCCAGGAGTAAGAATGAAACAAACAGCAGAGGCATGTCGCTCATTTCTCAGTGATGTGAGCAATTTTTTTTTCTGAGCCAGATAACAGTTTTCAAGCATGGCTGGGGCATTTCTGCATCTTACATGATGCATAGGTGCTAGCTAGGTCTAACCTGCATTATATACTGACCACTTTACAATGTCCAGCCTGACAGTGAAGGATGGACCTAGTGTTGTGCTTAATATTTAAAAAGTGTTTTGTTCCTACCAGTCCTGCTCAGCGTCTCTGTGCGGGAGCCACTCCAGCGTGGAACCTTGGGCCCTGTCTCTTCTCTTTCACACCGTCCCCACACGGCCCTCCCTCAGCTGTCTCTCTTTTAGTCTGGAACTTTGGCTACCAGTTTCCTCACGGAGCTTCAGGCCACCACGCTGAAACCACTTGCCCCAGCTGCTCCTCTCCCAGCTGAGAATTTAGCTCACATTCTCCACAGCCCGGTAAAAATATGACTCCACATACATTAGCTTATCAAACAGTTTCATATGTTAAATTCTCAATCCACAAACCCGCTATACAATAAGCTTATAACCAGTAGACAAAGATACAAACTGCCCATCCAGAAAAGATAAATTAGACACATAGAAACCCTTAGAAATAATCATAACAACCTCATCAAGCTAGAGATGTGTGGAGAGAGACATACACATCTGCTTCCATCTCCTCTGTCAATCCGGCCTCCTCTTCCATTTCTCCACCTACCTCTCCACCGTCCAATCATACATCACCTTAACATCAACCCACAGCTAATGCTATCTTCACTTCCATGATGTGCATATTTCTAGGGTCATCAATTTCCAACTGTCACCATGTCACTGAAATTGTGTAAAATTGAGCAGTAACATACACTAACATTTCTACCATACATACACTACAGATAACTACACACTCAGGAGCATAAATAATATAAACTGTAATAAAATGAGTTAGGAAATTAATAACTGTGGTTAGAGTTGTCTTTAATATAAGTCATTGAACTGCATGGATATAACACTGAATTTTTAATAATAGTTATATTTAAAACCAGGTCCACAAGTCTAAGGAACTTAACAAGTGATCATTATAACCTTTTTTGATCTGGTTCTAGTATACCACTACTGTGTGTATGTGTGTGTGTGTGTGTGTGTGTGTGTGTGTGTGTGTGTGTGTGTGTGAGTGTGTGTGTGTGCTCCTGTACACATTTATACATTTTTTCTTACAACTTTATTTAAAAAAGAGAGATACATGTACATATTTTTAAAAGCATTTTGGAATAAAATTATATGAATATATTTTTGTCAGTACTTGATTCTTTTAAAGGTTTGATGGTATGCATTGAAATCTTACTAGTTACCATAAGCATAAAGTACACGTAGAACAGAATGTAACAAGGAAACAGTCGAAGTTTTCTTGGTGTGTATAGATTAAACATAATGATTTTTGAATACCAAAAATTGCTACAAGGCTATCTTCTTCTTTTTTTTTTTTTGCTGGAATAACCTTAATCTTTAATACTGTCCACTAGAAAGGTCTGCTACTCAACTACAGTGGACTCTGAAATATAACATAGGCTCCTCCCAAACCCAGGGAGTTTACCAGCACTTGCTCACTCAGAACATGTTTCCATGTTAAATATATGTAAGTTTTCTCAGTCAGAACACAAGCCACTGCAATATGTAAATCTCAACGGTGACATAAACAGGACACGTTACTTTTGAACGTAAGTCACATGAAGTAAATTGAAAGTAATTCCTAACTTGAGAGTCAAAGAGTATTTTTTACACAATGTCTTGACCAAAATCAAACAAGTTTGGGGCCAAAGTACTGTAATACAAACCAACTCTAACAAAATGTCAGAGGTCCGAGTGCAGACTTAACCGCAGCCGCGTAAGTAGATGCCTTCAGCTAGGGAGGGATCAGCCTATCAAGAGCCAGGTCCCAATTTTTATTTCTTTAGAAAGCTGTCACAGCACGTGTGGAGCCTGAAGGCAACGCTGTGGAGTGGGCTGGGTTTGCAGGCATCTTCACCCACGGAGACCTCTCTCCAGCCCACCGCAGTGTTCACTTCACGTTGAGGCCTGCCATTCCCCAAGACACACTTCAAAATTCATAAAGCTAGGGACATAAAGGACCTACTCTTAAAACTCTACTCTTTATGAGATTTTTAACTATGGAATGATTTTTCTGAAAACAGCAAAATATTGTTTTCCTCAAATTTTGGCTTGACAGTTCATTTTTGAGAAGTGATTGAAAAAAATAAATGAAGCTCTGACTTTAAATACAGAATGTACGTATGTACATCTCTATTTTCTGGAAGGCTATGTCCTATGCGCTCATTTATACTTCTGACTTAATTGTAAGTTATCTCAATAAAGGGCATTAATTTTTAAAACTTAAATCATTTTTACTACACTATTACCCTCTCTACTTTTTATTTTTACATTATTTCTATAAATACTCAAATGAAAAACAATCTACCATCTTGAAACCAATATACAACATTATATTGGTGGTTTAAGAATTTTTAAAATATTTTGTTAAATGTAGAAACTCTGAAATTACAAACAGAAAATTACAATTTTACAGTTTACATCTAATTTATTTTTTAAAAATATTGTTTTTTAATACAAGTAATTAAATGTTATTTTTTCAAATGAACTCCTGTGTGTAGGCTAAAAGAAGGTCTACAGTCTTGTCCCATTAATACGTCTCCTTTGTTCATGCTGGCACTTCAAAGCAGTCACTCGGGAGAATTACATAGCCCCTCTCTGGGGCGTCCTCTTTCTCTCTCTGAAAGTGGACTACTTCCTTGAGCTTCTCGAGCTGTCTCTCCTGCTGGCAGCATCGCTGCTGGGCAGTCTTGAGTTTCTTCCTGAGCTTTTCCACCAGCTGCTCCAGCTGAAGGATCCGCTTCTTCTGCTGCATTGTGTCTTCCACAGTGTAATTGTGGTCACAGAAAACTGAGGGGTTATCAGGGGTCTGGAGAGGAAGCATTAGCAACCCAATAGCAACATCAACCTGGGGAGTGGGGGGTGAAGGAGAGAGGAGCTATTCTTGGGATTCCAGATCTTCCTTCTTCTCATGTGACTCAATATAAAGAAATATTGTGGGCACAGCATTCTCTTTGAGTAACTTGTTGTTGCATTCCCTCTTAAAGCAGTCTGGAGTAAAGTGCTCCGAACAGATACTGCTGTACTTGGTGGGCTTGAAGTTTTTCCTCCTAACAGCCGCCTCCCACTGTTTACAAAGACTGGGAGGAGTAAGAGGAAACTTGTGGAAGTAGACTGGCTTGTCCTTATCTTACCGGTTCTTGCAGCCATAGGCGGAACAGGACTGCACCATCCTTCTGGCCCTACACACTTCCTCTCTGCCCAGGAGGCAGGTGAAAGGGGCCATCCCTGTCTCTGTGCTCAGCTTTGATACGCTCGCTGCTTTCAATGGCTTTGGTCAGCGGTTACAGGGAAGATTCTTCAAGATGGCAGAGCACTACAAGGCTATCTTCTTAGCTCTTGATTTATTAATGATTTAAAGTCTAGGTGTACCACACTCTGAGAAGGTGCTATATACTTGTTTTTTTTTCTTTTTCCTAAGGACTGAGGGTTTCACTTTTTGGCTTTTTTTTTTTTTTTTTTTTTTTTTTTTTTTTTTTTTGAGCTTCATATAGTCTGTGAGTGAGTTGTTTCTGGGGTGTTCAGAGTTTTCTGGGGCAAGTATCCAATTATAAGTGACTGCATATTATGTCTGTTCTTCTGTGACTTGGTTACCTCACTCAGGATGATATTCTCTCTACATGCCTCCATTTTCCTAGGGATTTCATAAAGTCATTGTTACTAGTAGCTGAGTAGTACTCCCTTGTGTAAATATATCACAATTTTTGTATCCATTCATCTACTGAAGGACATCTGGGTTCTTTCCAGATTCTGGCTATTATAAATAGAGCTGCTATGAACATAGTGGTGCATGTGTCTTTATTGTATGTTGGAACATCTCTGGGGTATATGCCCAGAAGTGGAAGAACTAGGTCTTCAGGTAGTACTATGTCCAATTTTCTGAGGAACCACCAGACTGATTTCCAGAGTGGTTGTACCAGCTTACAACCCCACCAGCAGTAGTGGAGTGTTCCTCTTTCTCCGAATCCTCGCCAGTATCTGCTGTCATATGAGTTTTTGATCTTAGCCATTTTGACTGGTGTGAGGTGGAATCTCAGGGTTGTTTTGATTTGCATTTCCCTGATGACTAGGGATGTCGAGCACTTCCTTAGATGTTTCTCAGCCATTTGATATTCCTCAATTGAGAATTTTTTGTTTCACTTTGTACCCCATTTTTTAATAGGGTTGTTTGATTCTCTGGTGTCTAACTTGTTGAGTTTTTTGTATATATTGGATATTAAACCTTTATCAGATGTGGGATTGGTAAAGATCTTTTCCTAATCTGTTAGCTGCCGTTTTTGTTTTCTTGACAGTGTTCTTAGCCTTACAGAAACTTTGCAATCTAATTAAGTCCTATTTTTCAATCCTTGGTCTTAGAGCACGAGCCATTGGTGTTCTGTTCAGGAAATTTTCTCCTGTGCCTATGTGGTCTAAGGTTTTCCCTAATTTCTCTTCTAATAGTTTCAGTGTACCTGGTTTAATGTGGAGATCTTTGATCCATTTGCACTTGAGCTTTGTACAAGGAAATAAGAAAGGGTCTATTTTCATTCTTCTGCATGCTGATTGCCAGTTGAGCCAACACCATTTGTTGAAGAGGCTGTCCTTTTTCCATTGAATGTTTTCAGTTCCTTTGTCAAAGATCAAGTGACCATATGTGTGAGGGCTCATTCCTGGATCTTCTATTCTGTTCCATTGATCTACCTGCCTATCTCTGTACCAGTACCATGTGGTAATATAGCTTGAGGTCAGAGATGGTGATTGCTACCGATGTTTTCTTGTTGTTGAGAATAGATTTCGATATTCTAGGTTTCTTATTATTCCAAATAAATTTGCAAATTGCTCTTACAACTCTATGAAGAATTGAGTTGGAATTTTGATGGGGATTGCATTGCATCTATAGATTGCTTTTGGTAAATTGGCCATTTTTACATTGTTGATCCTTCCGATCCCTGAGCATGGGAGATCTTTCCATCTTTTGAGATCTTTAATTTCCTTCTTCAGAGATTTGAAGTTCTTGTCATACAGGTTCTTCACTTGCTTAGTTAGAGTCACAACAAGGTATTTCATATTGTTTGTGACTATTGTGAAGGGTATCTTTTCCCCAATTTCTTTCTCATCATGTTTTTCTTTTGAGAAAGGCTACTGATATGTTTGAGTTAATTTTATATCCAGCCACTTTGTTGAAGCTGTTTATCAGTTGTAAAAGTTCTTTGGTGGAATTTTAGGGGCCACTTAAGTATACTATCACATCATCTGCAAATAGTGATATTCTTACTTCTTCCTCTCCAGTTTGTATCCCTTTGATTTCCTTTTGCTGTCTAATTGCTCTGGCCAGGACTTCCAGTACTATGTTGAATAGGCAGGGGGAGAGTGGACAGTCTTCTCTAGTCCCTGATTTTAGTGGGATTGCTTCAAGTTTCTCACCGTTAAGTTTGATGTTGGCTATTGGTTTGCTGTATATTGCTTTTATTATGTTTAGGTATGGGCCTTTATTCATGCTCTTTCCAAGACTTCTAATATGAAGGGGTGTTGAATTTTGTCAAATGCTTTCTCAGCATCTAGTGAGATGACTATGTGTTTTTTTTTTTTTTTTTTTTTGAGTTTGTTTATATGGTGGATTACATTGATGGATTTCCATATATTAAACAATCCCTGCATCCCAGTGATGAAGCCCACTTGATCATGGTGAATGATGGTTTTGATGTGTTCTTGGTTTGCAAGAATTTTGTTGAGTATTTTTGCATCAAAGTTCATAAAGGAGACTGGTCTTGTAGAGTCTTTGTGTGGTTTAGGAATGAGGGTTATTGTGGCTTTTAAGAATGAGTTGGGTAGTGTTCCATTTGACTCTATTTTGTGGAATAGTTTGGAGAATATTGTTATTAGGTCGTCAATAAATGTCTGATAGAATTCTACACTGAACCCATCTGGTCCTGGGCTTTTTTTGGTTGGGAGCCTTTTGATGACTGCTTCTATTTCTTTAGGTGTTATGGGATTATTTAGATGGTTTATCTGGTCCTGGTTTAACTTTGGTATCTGGTATCTGTCCAAGAATTTATCCATTTCAGTCAGATTTTCCAGTTTTGTTTAGTATAGAATTTGTAGTAGGATCTGATGATTTCTTGAATTTTCTCAGTTTCAGTTGTTATGTCTCCGCTTTCATTTCTGATGTTGCTAATTTAGATACTTTCTCTTTGCTCTCTAGTTAGTCTGGGTAAGGGTTTAGTAATCTTGTTAATTTTCTCAAAGAACCAGCTCTTGGTTTTGTTCATTCTTTGAAGGGTTCGTTTTGTTTCTATTTCATTGATTTCTGCTCTGAGTTTGATTATCTCTTTCCATCTACTCTTCTTGGGTGTATCTGCTTCTTTTTATTCTAGAGCTTTCAACTATGCTGTTAAGTTGCTAGTGTATGCTCTCTCCAGTTTCTTTTTGGAGGCACTCAGAGCTATGAGTTTTCCTCTTAGTACTGCTTTCATTGCATCCCATAGGTTTGGTTATGTTGTGCTTTCATTTTCATTTAATTCTAGAAAATCCTTAATCTATTTCTTTATTTCTTCTTTGACCATGGTATTGTTGAGTAGAACATTGTTCAGCTTCCATGTGTATGTGGCTTTTTGTTATCTTTGTTGTTATTAAAGGCCAGCCTTAGTACATGGTGATCTGATAGGATGCATGGGAGTATTTCAATCTTCTTATATTGATTGAGGCTTGGTTTGTGACCGACTATATGGTCAGTTTTGGAGAAGATGCCATGAGAAGCTGAGAAGAAGGTGTATTCTTTTGTTTTAGGTGAAATGTTATGTAGATGCCTGTTAATTCCAATTGATTCATAACTTCTGCTAGTTTCATTGCATCTTTTTTAAGTCTCTGCTTCTATGATCTGTCCATTGATGAGAGTGGGATGTTGAAGTTTCCCACTATTATTGTGTGTGGTGCAATGTATATTTTGAGTTTTAGTATGGTTTCTTTTATGAATATGGGTGCTCTTTTATTTGGAGCATATATGTTAAGGATTGAGAATTCATCCTGATAAATTTTCCCTGTAATGAGTAAAAAGTGTCCTTATCTTTTTGATATCTTTTGGTTGAACATCTACTTTATTCGATATTAGAATGGCTACTCCAGTTTTTTTCTTGGGGCTGTTTGCTTGGAAGGTTATTTCCCAGCCTTTTACTCTGAGATAGCATCTATCTTTGTCTCTGAGATGAGTCTCCTGTGTGCAGCCAAATGCTGGATTCTGTTTATGTATCCAGTCTGATAGTCTATGTCTCTTTATTGGGGAATTGAGTCCATTTATGTTAACAGATATTAAGAAATAGCGATTGCTGTTTCCTGCTATTTTTGCTTTTAGAGGTAGAATTATGTCTGTGTGTCTTTCTTCTTTTGGTTTTATTGCTTAGTTATTTTCTTGCTTTTTCTAGGATGTAGTTTCCCTCCTTGTATTGGGTTTTCCATCAATTGTTCTTTGTAAGGCTGGATTTGTGTTCAGATATTGTGTAAATTTAGTTTTGTCCTGGAATATCTTGGTCTCTCCATCTATGGTGATTGAGAGTTTTACTCGATATAGTAACCTGGGCTGACATTTGTGTTCTCTTAGTGTCTGTATGCTGTCTGTCCAGGATCTTCTAGCTTTCATAGTCTCTGTTGAGAAGTCGGGTGTAATTCTGATTGGTCTCTCCTTTATGTTACATGTCTTTTTTCCCTTACTGCTTTTAGTATTCTTTCTTTGTTTTGAACACTTGTTGTATGATTATTATGTGTTGGGAAGAGTTTATTTTCTGGTCCAATCTGTTTGGGGTTCTGTAGGCTTTTTTTTTTTTTTTTTTTGTGATTATGGTCATCTCTTTCTTAATGGTAGGGAATTTTTCTTCTATGATTTTGTTGAAGATATTTACTGTGCCTTTTAGTTGATATTCCTCTCCCTTTTTTATTCCTATTATCTTTAGGTTTGGTCTTCTCATTGTGTCCTGTATCTCCTGTATGTTTTGGGTTAGGAGCTTTTTGGTTTTTGCATCTTCTCTGACTGTTTTGTCTGTGTTTTCTATGTTGTCTTCAGCCCCTGAGATTCTCTCTTTCATCTCTTGTAGTCTGTTGGTGATGCTTGCATCTGTGACTCCTGATTTCTTTTTTAGGTTTTCCATCTCCAGGGTTGTCTTTTTTTTGTGTTTTCTTTGTTGTTTCTATTTCCATTTTCAATTCCTTCATTTGTTTGTTTGTGTTTTCCTGTATTTCTATGAGTGATTTTTGTGTTTCCTCTTTAAAAGCTTCTATTTGTTTATGTAAGTCCTCCTGTGCTTGTTTAAGGGAGTTATTCATGTGCTTCTCGAAGATCTCCATCATCATTGTGAGGTATGATTTCAGGTCTGAATCTTCTTTTTCTGGAGTTTTTGACTATCCACTGCTTGCTGTGGTGGGAGAGCTGGGTTCTGATGTTGCCAGGTTGTCATGGTTTCCATTGCTTAAGTTCTTTGGTTTTCCTCTTGCCATCTTGTTATCTGTAATTATATGTGGTCTTGTTGTCAGTGACTGGCACCTGTCTCTCCTGTGGATCTGAGGGCCTGTGGACTCAGGGAGAAAACTGTTTCTGAGTGTTCAGCTTTTAATTGGCAAGCAGCGAGTTCTGGTAGCAGTGACTCAGTTCTGTCTTTGTGGGCTTAGTTGTGGGAGCTCTTGTGAGACTGTTCTGGGAGCTCAGCCCTCTGTCCTTAGGTCCTGAGTACTACTGGCAGGGACCCTTTCACAGATAGCACAGTACTTCCTGCTCTCTGAGAACTCCTGGTGTGCTTTCCCTGGGCCTATGTGCCGGGCTCCCCATGGTCCAGGTGTCTGAGGGCCTGTGGAGCTGATCTTCAAGGATTGACTTTCCCAGGCGAACCCTGGCTCCCACTGACAAGGGCCTGTGCCTTACTCTGGGCTTGTGGGATTGGTCTGAGAGCTTGGGCTTTCCAGGTGGATCCTGAGCCTTTCTGCCAGAGGCCAGACCCTTATTGTGGGCAGCAGGGGCACCTTTCTCGCATGTTCTGCCTAGCTCTCTCTTCTCTTCGGTTACTCACAGCGTAATCTTACCAGGCCCGTCTATACATTTTTTTTTTTAAAGATAAGATATCCTGTGCTTCAATATTTAACTTAAAATAACTTTTTGAAAGCTGGGTGGTGGTGATACATGCCTTTAATCCCAGCACTCAAGAGACAGAGGCAGGCAGGTCTTTGGGTTCAAGGCCAGCCTGGTTTACAGAACAAGTTCTAGGATGGCCAGGGCCACTCAAACACTGTGTCAAAAAAAAAAATGCAAACAAACACAAATAAAGAATATATGTTTGTGATGTTTTCATATCAGCAGGTATATAGAACTCCTTAATTTTAATGGCAACAGTGTATTTACTCAGCTGTGTAGCCTGAGATCTGTTGAACTGCTTCCCAGTACTCAGTGTTTTGGTTGGTTTTGTTTTTTGTTTTTGTTTTTGTTTGGATTTAGTTCATAGTCTCAATACTGACTGTCCTTAGAATCTTCTCCAGAGTTTTCTACATAAAACTGAGTCCAATTCCTAGCTGTGGATTACTGTGTCAAAGAATGTGTGAGTGTTATATTGCTAAGCTGCTTTTCTAAAGGGGTAAACTAGTTGAAATTACTGTTCTCAGATTTTTGGCTAATAATGGAGGGGTTAACTGTTTAGAAGTAGAAAAAGAAGTAAAAGAAATAAGCCACAGTTTGTTCCAAAGCTTTAACATTTGTAAGCCTTTTGCAAAATGCTCTATTTGCAGAAAAACTGGAGGAACTAGAAAAAGTTTCCAGGGATCCCAACAACGAGAATCCTAAACTAAGAGACCTGTACTTGATCTTACAAGAAGAGTATCACTTAAAGCCTGAGACCAAGACCATTCTCTTCGTGAAGACAAGGGCACTTGTGGATGTAAGCTGTGTGTGTGTGTGTGTGTGTGTGTGTGTGTGTGTGTACAGATTACAATAATTGTCAATATTTTATTGACCACAGTTATAAATCTTGGCACTATAGAGTAACCACCACATCATTTTTAGAATTTAAAACTTCTACTTCCAGCCATCCTGTAGATTTTGATTAATGATTGATGTGCCTGGATATATTATATATATATCAAAGTTATCTTTGATATCGTCTTTTAAAAATTATCTGTTCAGACTTTAAAAACCAGTTTTAAAATTGGGCTGTGGGCTGAAGATACAGCTCAGAGGCCACGCACTTGCCTAGCATGCATGACTTTAACCCCCAGTTTGGGTAGAAATAGACTACCATCTTATTGTTAAGTTTTTAAGATTTCTTTTTGCAGGCTGGCCAAACAATAGTCCTGTGTGAGACAGGCAATTTGAAGTATTTTTCTGATGGCCCGCAGCCTGCTTTTTAATGATCACAGTAGCATCTCTGCGCACTGAGTGTTTCAAGCCCATTTGTATGGCTTTGGCCCTTTCTTTTGGTTCATGTTTAAGGTCACAATTTTTCTCTGTTGTCATCTAGAAGTTTTTGAATTTTTATGTTAGTGTGAGGTACAGTTGAATGATTTCATTTTTCCTTTGGATTTTACATCCTATTAGCTGTTGACAAGGCAGTCCTTTGTTGAGTTACTTTTCTAACTAGAAAAATCACTTGACTATATTTAGATGGACTTATTCCTATTTCTTATTGATTTATACATCTGTTGCTTTGATCTAAACATTAATTCTTGAATCTTGAATCCATTCCATATTTATGAGTACTCTAGCTTTCTAATAAACTTGAAATGGGAAAATGTAAATACTTTAACTCTTTCCTAAGCTTTTAAAGCCCCATTTTATTGTCCTGTGTATATTTGGAATCATACTGTCCACATCTATAAGAAATATATCTTGGGGTCTTTCTTGAAGTTGCACTGAATCTGTGGCTATTGGGAGAAAGAAATCTTAACAACATTGAGTCGTGAGCCTATAGCCATAGCCGAGTTCTCTGTTTATATAGTGTTTCTTTGTTATTTCTGCTGAGTAGTAAATGACCTACAAAGCCAGAGCCAGAACATTTCCAGCTTTAATATTTTATGAAATTCATAGGTCAGGATCTGGAAACGACCAGATAATTATGCCTCAAGATCTCATGAGGCTGCAGTCAGCTCAAGACTCAAGACTGACCTGTGAGCTCCTTTTGCAGGTTTGTTGGCAGGCTTGTAAAGATGTGCTTCCTACATGGCAGCTGCCCTTGTCTACAGTGAGCGCAGTGAGAGACTGAGACGAAGAGGGCCTAGTAGACAGACACTGTCATTTTATAAAGTCTATCCTGGAACTGATATCCTACCACGTCTCCCATATTTCAGAGATGAGCTCCAGAGTCTTTTTAGAACATAGGATGTGGAATCCATTAAAGGCTGCTTGTCATGTGATCTGTGCTGGCCTTCATTTTTTAAAGCGTATGTGGGTTTAACGTATGTTTTGACTACATGTATGTCTGTATACCATGTGCATGCAGTGCCCACAGAGTCTAGAAGGGAGGATGGCCTTCCCTGGAAGTGTAGTAAACATACAGTTGTAAGTTGCCATGTAGGCGCTCAGAATTGAACTCAGGTCCTCTGGAAGAGCTCTTAACCACTGAGCCACCTCTCTACCCCCCTTTGCTGTTTTATTAGTATTTTGACATTTTTGGTATAGAGGCACTGTGTACATTTTGTTAGATACACACCTAGGTATTAGTTTTAGAGTTGTCATTCTGAAATTGTTCTTTCAAATACTTCTCATTATGGGCTGGGAAGACATCTCAGTGGTGTCTAAAGTACCGGCATCAGGACCTGGCTTCCAACAACCTGGCAAAAAAGCTGAGTACAGTAGTGCATACTTATAATTCCAGCCCTGGGGACAGAGACAAGAGGCCACCTAGCCTAACTGGCAAGGCCCAAGTTCCAAGGAGTTAACTCAGATTCAGACAGAACTGAGGTAGGCGGCTCTTCAGGAATGATACCTGAGGTTGACCTCAGGCCTCCACATGAATGTGCACACACATGCACACTCCTCACCAACATGATCAGCTATGTACACCCCCACACAATACACAAATCTTCACATCACAGCTGTCTGCTGCTATGTGGTGTGGAATTAATTTACACATATTGACCATTCCCCTTAAAGTCTTGGTAAATTCACTTATTCTATGTCTAAAGCTTGTTTTTAAAAATCACTTAAAATGTCTTATAAGTTAAACCACCTTGAGCCAGAATCACTGGAATTGATTGTTGCTTGGAATCTAGAGCTTGTCAGTCTGAAATCTGTGTCTGCCGTTGAATTCTCTTTCTGCATACACCTTCAACATATCGAACTGGTGTAAGGCTTAAAGTTTCCAAGAAGCGTCCAACTGGCCGATGCTTTTCACTTTTAGGCCTTGAAGAAATGGATTGAAGAAAATCCTGCACTGAGCTTTCTAAAGCCTGGCATATTGACGGGACGTGGCAAAACAAACCAGGCAACAGGTATTTATGTTTAGTGAATTAGATTTAGTTTACTGAGTAAATAAAATGTGTGGCCCACTACATTGTTTTAGTGTTTATATCAGTCAGAGCTCAACCAGAGAAATAAAAGTAAATACTAAATTATATATGTGGAATATATGTAAGTATGTATGTGTATTGTTTGTTTATTCATGTACTTAGAGACAAGATTTCTCTGTGTAGCCCTGGCTGTCCTGGAACTCACTCTGTAGAGCAGGCTGGCCTCCAACTCACAGAGCTCTACCTACCTCTGATTCCTGAGTGTTGGGATTAAATGTCTGCATGCCACCATGCCAAGCTCTGTATAGAGCAGAGATTTGAACATGAAACACATTAAGCTGTGAGTGCAAGTCTGAAACCTGTAGGGGATTAGTCAGGAGTAGGAGACCAAGAGGGACTAGAACCCATGGACTGTTTAGTTCTCTGAACTCAGGGAAGGCCCAAACCCTCTTTCAAAAAGGTCATGAGACTAGGTCAGGCCCACTTAGATGAACTCGCTCCTCATTTAACTCCATGCTGACCATGGCTGATACTCCATTCACGCAGCACCTGCTTGAACGGCTGTAACTGGAGCCCCACCTGAGCCATGCAGTGCCTCAGAAGCCAGTACATTCCCACAGCTACCCGATCTCCTTCCAGACAGGAACGAGGCCAGAGCTGCCTTCTCAGCACTTCTTAAGACTATTTTCTTCTTCAAATTCCGGAAATAAAAATATTCTGGGTCTATTGTACCGTTATTCTCTACACAGTAGATTTTTTTTTCTATCTACCGCCTATTTTATAGTTTTTAAAAAACAGTCCAGGTACTCCTGAACTCTAGCTGGTATGGTCTAGGGAGGGAGGAGGTATCATCGCCTGGAAGAACCCTATGTGGCGAGTTCTCATCACAGCTTTGTCCCACATCATGCCCCATGACTGTGGGACACGTCCTCGCTGTTCTTCCTGCCGGTGTTGTTTAGACTGAGCGAGTCTCTGCCCCTGTGCTCTCTGTCCTCAGGCACTGCTCTTGTCCTTCTCCAATGAGGAATTTCCCCATCTCATAAACATAGAATGGACTCAAGTGTTGAATGTGTGGTTTCACATCTAATACTACCGAATGTGGCTGGATTTCAAAGTTCTTTGTCATCTCTCTAACATGAATCTAACTTGATTTTCAAACTTTGTTACTGGCGTACAAATCGAGCCTTGGATGATAGTTTGTCTGCTCATCCTGCGCCCAGCCATCCACAAGTGCATGCATCCATCTGTCCATCATGTAGTTAGACCAATCGCAGAGCCTTCTGTGGAGCAGCCATCGCTGTCCTGTAAACCCGAGGTGCCCCTCCCCCTCCATGTTTCCATCTTACAGATCTCTCCCCACTTCCTCCACCATGGCTTCCTGCTCCTCATTCTTATAGATACAGAAAAATGTATTCTTTATGCATTGTATTCTCTTCTCTGCCCAGCCATAGCCCATAATGGCTGACTGGGCGTGGCATGAATGAATAGATGGGGTAAGATGATGCTGCTATTGTTGTTTTCTGGATGATTCCTTCTCATTTTATAACCTAGGGGAAAATGTGAACCTTTACAAAAAGCTACAGGTTGCTTGGTGTTTGGACATTTTCAGTTTCCCTTACCTGTAGCATTTTTACTTCCTAGTTTGTGAAGCATGTTGTAACATCGATGCCTCACTTTCTTTGTCTGTCAAATGGGACAATAAATAGTAGTTGTCCCCAGCTCATAGGTTAACATGAATGGGGAAGCCTGAGCCCTTTTTGTAAAAATATTTTCCAGTTGTAAATGGTTCATAATTAATACAGTGTTCTCGTTATCCCACACAGGAATGACGCTCCCTGCACAGAAGTGTGTGCTGGAGGCATTCCGAGCCAGCGGAGATAACAATATTCTGATTGCTACTTCGGTCGCTGATGAAGGCATTGACATTGCTCAGTGCAATCTCGTCATCCTGTATGAGTATGTGGGCAATGTCATCAAGATGATCCAAACCCGAGGTGACAGCAGTGACATCACTCCCACCCCGCTCCTGTTTCATGTGGCCGCTGGCTGTGTTTGTCCTCTGGCTTTTGTCCTTTCCTGAGCCGCACTATGTGGCTGATGGCACAGTTTACCTTGGCATTAGTCTGGGTCAGGATTGGGTGGTTATGGTTTTACCAATTCTACTCCTTTGTGACTCTCGTCAATGGTACTGCTTACTTGACCAGCATCCAATGGCATATTCAGGAAAACATATCCACTAGGCCTGAAGCCTTGCCTGTCGGCACGTAGACCTTTGGTGGTTGTTGTGAGTAGCTCCCTGTACTCGAACCCGAGCCAGCTAGACTCCGTTTACTGCTCGTCCAGTTTCTCACACACTGCCCCTCTGCATGTTTGGTTCTCTCCATCACATAGCCTACTTCTGACAGCTAGAATAAGCATTCCTTCAAGTGACTCTGTGTCTGTCCCTGCCACAGCACAGACAATTGCATTCCAGGGGTATGACCCTCTCCACGCATTGCAGAAGGGTCAGGTGGCCATGCATGGTGCCATGGCTGAGGGCTCATGACCGACTATCTGTAAGTCAGTGTTGCTGGTCATATGGTGGTACAGTCAGAAGTGTGTCTTTGGAGAACGCATGAAAACCACCATGGTTTATTTGTCTGCTGAATATGCAGGCTGGAACCTGCCTCTGAGTCTACTTCAGCTTCCCTAGAAATGCAGTGAATGTAGGATGCAGTGAATCAAAGTTGAATTCTAGAAATACTGCTGACATCTGCTTTCACAGAACATCAGAATTTCACATTAACACACAAAACATTTTTTGGCAGGCAGAGGAAGAGCACGAGACAGCAAGTGCTTCTTACTGACCAGCAGTGCTGATGTGATTGAAAAAGAAAAGGCGAACATGGTCAAGGAAAAAATAATGAACGAATCTATTTTAAGACTGCAGACATGGGATGAAATGAAATTTGAAAAGACGGTAAGTCTCTTTTTCTGTGTTGCTTTTCTGGCATATGACTAGAAATAACAATTGACTGTGGTTGGTCCAGTGTGTGTGTGTGTGTCTGTCTGTCTGTCTGTGTCTGTTGGTTTTTTTGAGAGGGTCCCAAGAAGCTCAGGTTAGCCTTGAACTTGAACTTGTTATGGCCCTGAAGGTAACCTTAAACTTCTCATCCTCCAGTCTCTACTTCTCAAAGGTTGGAATTAAATAAAAGGGAGAGTGGTGGAAATCACATAACATAAAAGGGAGGCCATATTGGAGAAGGGAGAGGACCAGCCAAAGTGAGAAGGGCAGTATGACTTGAAAGGCATGACAGCTCTGTGAAAACCATGGAAGAAAACCAAACGATACCAAAGTTCTTGGTATGAGACTCCCTTTTGTAGTATTTAATGAGGCCTCTGGGGCTGGGGCTGAGCCTGA
This sequence comes from Micromys minutus, assembly GCF_963924665.1. Classification (NCBI taxonomy): domain Eukaryota; kingdom Metazoa; phylum Chordata; class Mammalia; order Rodentia; family Muridae; genus Micromys; species Micromys minutus. The sequence continues at coordinate 41,856,102 of NC_137961.1, read as the reverse complement.
AAACTGGCCTGAGAGCACTTGGCTGGGAGGTTGATGTTGTTTGGTCCGCCATCATTAGAACAGTTGGGAATGCTTTGGTTACCTTATAGGTTTACATGTCCAGTCCAGGGCAAGCCAAGAACTCATGTCCATGGTGATAGCTTCAGGACAGGAAAGTAACTCAGGAAATGAGGTAAAAATTATTGGGCCATTCTAGTTGCAACTGTCATAAAGTGTAATTTGAAATTACACGAAGAATTCTGTTTTCCCTTCCTCCTGGGGCCAAGACAGGACATGAGTGTTGCTTTTCAATAAAGGATGTTGTATAAGCGCACAGCTGCTCTCCACCTGTGTGGGTGAGGCTAGGGGTAGAGGATGGCGACCATCAGCAAAATATTCAAGCCAAATTTGAAGCAAGCTTTATTAAATACTGTCCAGGACAATGGGAACTGGCCAGATCCATGCCTGGGATTTCCAGAATATGGTGCTGAATTACATTCATTAGAGGCTTATAGAGGCAAAGCCTACCAGGCTACATTCTTGTCTTCATACATTTGGGGACAAGTATACCTCCTGACTTAATTCCTGCCTATATGTGATCCCACCTATGTGTGATCAAGCACATCCTGAGCACTTGAGGTAACCAAGCTCGTTCACAGAAGCTAAAACAAGTGACTTGCTATCACATGAGAACAACAACCACCAGTATTTCAGGAAGGTAACTATCCTTGGACAAGTGATGCTTATAGATTAGAGGCATTTCTGTTTTATAGAGCTTCTAAGCACAGTAATTTAAACTTAAAATAACTTTAGTCACCACTCTCAGTGGATAGGAATGCTTGCTACCAAGCTTGATGACTTGAGTTTGATCTTTGGAAACGACAATATGGGAGGAAGGTACCAATTCTGCCTGTGTGTGGAGTCAGGTGGGGCAGGGCCTTGGTGGCATCTTCACCAGCAGCTACTGTTTGCCCTAAAGTTTTAACTATAGTAATGATGGTTTTAACCCATTGGAATTAAGAACAATTGCCAACAGTACCATGAAGATACCTGAGACGAGTAGTATTTAGTTACGTCTTACTATGCAATTTTAGAAAACCTATTACACATAAGCAATGAAAAGACAATTGAGTATCCAGGGGACACTTATGTATTTACTCCTTTTACCACACGCCTCCGAGCTCCAGCCAGCCTGAGATAGTGAGTAGATCTAAACCTCTTAATCTTCTATCTGTATGTTTTATATGTATGAACATTTTATCTACATGCATGTCCGTGTGCCGTGTTCATGTCTAGTGCTCTCAGAGGCCAGAGGAGGGTTTTGGATCCCGTGGATATGGAGTTGCAGAGGTTATGAGCTTCACTGTAGGTGCTAGGATCAAAGCTGGTGAGAGCAGCCAATGCTCTTACCCAGTGAGCAATCAATTCTTCTTTCATCTTGGCGTGTATCTTTAAAAAGGAAGTTAACATCTGGGCAGAGTGGCACATAACTTTAGATCTCAGCATTGAGGAGGCAGAAGGACTGGTCTACGTAGTGAGGTCCAGGCTATCCAGGGCTATGTGGAGAGACCCTGTCTCAAGAAAACAAAATAACAGGATGGAGAGATGACTCAGAGATTAAGAGCACTGACTGCTCTTCCAGAGGTCCTGAGTTCAATTCCCAGCAACCACATGGTGGCTCACAACCATCTGTAATGGGATCCAATACCCTCTTCTGGTGTGTCTGAGGACAGCAACAGTATACTCATATAAATAAAATAAATAAATCTTAAACAAAAAGAAAACAAAATAACAACAAAAGGGGGAAATTAAAGTTTAAATTGTTCATAAAGAAATGTATATATCATATAATCCTAAATTTTCTTCTAGAAATTCATCCAAAGTTAATAATAGAGTTAAAAGGAAGTATATATCATGGAATGGTTTCACAGGAGTGAAAACTTTTTCTGAAAACAGGACCATAACCCCCACTTTTCTTTATTTTCCTTTTCTTTTTGATAGAACCTCATTTAGCCCAGGTACTTTCAACTCCCTGTGTAGGTGAGAATGACCCTCCTACTTCTTGACCTAGATGCTTTGTGTGTCCACACTCAGTTCCAGTCCTCTCTCCATTTTATTTACAAAAACAAGAAAATCTGGTAGGAAATGCCTTTAACCACAGCACGTAAGAAAGGGGCAGATCTCTGTAAGTTTGGAACTCACTGTGAGACCAAAAGAGAAGGCAAAGCTCAGTTGGGAAAGTCTGCGGTTGGGAGGCAGGAGTATCTCACACTGACTGTTTTCTAACCTATATTCATGGTAGCAAATCCTCAGTTTTCTTTCTTCTGAGAATGCCTTCATTTTCCTCCATTCATTCATTTAGCATTTGGGAAATGATGTGCCTCTTCCTTCTGGCCTGTGTGACTTCCAGGGACTGGCCAGTTATCAGACAGCTTTTCCTTTGCAAGGAAAGTGTTTCCAGAGGTTTAATTATAAGCACCTTTGGGTGAACGTCTTTGCTTTACCTTGTTTGACACTTGTTTGGCTTTTGTGACTCTGTGATCGTGTTGCTCTTCACAGTTCAGAATTGTTCAGCAGTGATTCCTCTGACTTTCCAAATCCTGCTCTTTTGCCTCTGGACTCTGATGATGTGATGTCAGCTGTAAGAACATATTCAGTAGCCATGCATCCCAAAGAGTCTGGGCTTTTGTTTTGTTTCAGTCTATTTTCTTTGTGTTGTTTGATTGGGGTAATTTTATTTGATAAATAAGTACATACATACACATACATACATACATACATACATACATACATACGTGTGTGTGTGTGTGTGTGTGTGTGTGTGTGTGTGTAGTTCTTTTCAACCATAGGTGTAGAGTCAGGTGGGGCAGGCCATCTTCACCAATTGCTACTGTTTGCCTTAAAGTTTTACCTATATTAGTAATAGCTTTATAGTAGTATACTATAGTAGTATAGTAGTAATAGTAGTAGTAATAATTCCATATTTATTTTATAAGGATCTTTATCAAGCTATCAGGTGAAAAGGATGAACTCATAATAATCACTTAACGAGCATTTTCCTCTTAACCAGTGTTTTGTTTTCCACTCTGTTACCCACAGTTCCGCTGACCTTTTGGACTATAACAGCCACACCTCATTTCACAGGATCTGAACTGTATACAGTTAGGTACTGCAGACAAAATGTCTTCATGTTGCTTTAAATGATACAAAGACTAGATCGAGGTTTCAAGTTTACATAGACCCATACTGCAACAACTGACCAGTATAAATAGTTCTGATAGTAACACTAATTTCCTAACACATGTTCCCTATACTCTCCTTATGCTAATCTTCTGACCATTGCGTAAAAACATCTTAAACTCAACAATCAGTTTATTGCCACTGTTCCTATCAAATGGTGATACACCGAAATCCCAATTCTCATAAATTCTAACCTAAGACTGAAAAACTATGCCTTAACTTTATTTAAAAAGATACCCACATCAGGTTCATTGCATGTGATAGTACCTATCCAATTTATTAAAACCGTGAAAAGCATAATGATAACTGGGGCCGAATTACAACTTTGTAAAGTAGAAATCTTAGTTTTCCTTTGACACAGGTAGGGAGAGGCTAGGCCACAGGGCAAAGTATCGGCTCTAAAGATTTTGTTTGCTAGGCTCCCCTTTTCTGATCTTTTTCTGAGGGACATTTTTTCCCTATGCCCATAGGCATTTCTGACTGTGAGCTGCTTTAGCTTCAAGTCTGAACACTTCAGATGTAAAGGACGTCCAGGGAACCCAGCACGCTATTCCAGTAGTTCTTTCTGGCTGGCCTGCCCTCTCCTTTCTCTTTGAACTATTTTATTTGGTTAGTCTATACTGCACTATTCTTTCTGTACTTGGCCAGAGCCTACACTTGAGTTAGAATAGAGCTGCATCATGCAGGCTTTGTGTTGGACTGGGATTCAGCAGTACATGTCGAGCTTGAGGGGAGGACTCAGAGGGAAAGGACTATCCCTCCCCTTGATTCCTTCCGTTTGCTCCTGCCTGGAGTGTCCATATGATAAGTCTATCTTGAAGGATTGCTAACGTTTCACAAGCCACTGAAGTAGAAAGCACAGCTCATGTGACTCTCTTATAGACATGTTTGTGTCGGCCACTGAAAGACTAATGTAGGATGCATTTTAAGGACTGATTACTAAAGACTCAGGAGAACCAATGGAACCAGAAATTTGAGTTTCACAAGCAAACCGATACAAGTAGGTGCTGTATGAAAATGTGCTCATGAAAATTATTTTCATGTGAATGTGTGTGTGTGTGTGTGTGTGTGTTGTGGCCATGTGCATTTACTTATATTTGTGTGCTATTTATGGTCATTCAAAAAAACCTCTTTTTTTGACATGTAGGTTCACCGTATACAGCTGGATGAGAAATTACTCAGAGACAGTCAATACAAACCACAACCCGTCCCTGACAAAGAAAACAAGACACTGCTCTGTGGAAAATGCAAGACGTTTGCGTGCTACACAGCTGACATCCGAGTGGTTGAGGTGCGTGGCACCAGTCAAATCTCCTGGAGAAATGTTTGTAGCAAGAACAGCATTTCTTCTGTGGAGGTTGCGAGGGTTTGCCATGGTCCTACAGGAAGAAATAAAATCCTGCTTCTGTGTGTGGGCCGGAAGGGCTGATGTTAGTGAAGTACACACAGAACAGTGTTGCTGAGGGAGGTCTAGGTGCAGCTGCCTCAGATGGTCAGGCAGGATGGGTAAGGGTTAGGGTTCCACAGAGCAGCAGGCTGAGTACTGCTCACAGCTTCCTTCATTCATTACAACTCTTACAAAGAATTAAACGAGAGAAATTCCAAGCTTCATAAATGAAAAGTAGCATTCCCTTCTGCCTGAGCAGCTTTCAATGCTAATTACTCTGGTGAGATCACTGCATGCTTAGATTACCACACTGCACACACCAAGTGAGGACTACTATGTGTTTTTTGAAAGATAGTCTTATTGAGTAGACCAGGTGTTGCTTTAACTTGTGACTCTTGTGTCTCTGCTTCCCCAGTTCAGGGACTAATGATATGTGCTACCCATTCTCTGCAAAGAAATAGTTTTTTTCTTCAAAAGCAGGTATAGGGAATGAAGGCTAGATACAGGGCCATGCCATGATTGCTTCCAGGGACAAATAAGGGTTGGGCATAAAAATCTGTAATTTATTTCTTAGTTTTAACAAATGTTTGACTGTGTGTAAAATGGAACTGGCTTACCTGGCATTCAGAAATCTTTTGAGGCATCTCTGCAACTTTGCTTTGTCAAAGGTTATACCAAAGAAAATGTTAAGGCTGTGATCTTAAAGCATACATGGTATAGTGTAAACCTGCCAGCAAACTAATGGTAAAGTGGGAAGATAACTTCAATATGAAATTATAAAGGTGCTTTTCTTATGGCTATACACAGCAGCATAAGCAGCGATATCTCTGTCATGACCAGTGTAGGTCCATCTTTGTCAAAAGGGAAAAAAGGCTATAAATATACCAAAATGATATTTTCTGGTAGTGAAATTCCCTCTTCTTATTTTGTTTTCTAAACATCTTTATTGGAACAGAGAACACATTTATAATAAAAACAAAACAGCTCATTTTAAAAAATGCAACACTTGAGGTTAGCTTTCTACTTTTCCCCCTTAAAATGTTTATTTTTATTTTATTTTGGGGTTTTTTTTTTTTTTTTTTTTTTGCCTTCCGGTCTCCATCTGTGCCCAGAGTTAGGGCAGTCCCACTGCTATCAGGACCCATAACCTGCCCACAGAGAGCTGATCACCCAGGAGCGCTCTCACCCCTAAGGCCACAGGCCCACAGGCCCACAGGAGGGACAAGCTCCAATTACAGACAGCAAGACCAACCAACATCACAAAAAACAAGATGGCAAGAGGCAAGGGCAAGAACCTAAGCAACAGAAACCAAGAAAATATCAGAACTCAGTTCTCCTACCACAGCAAGTAGTGGATGTCCCAACACACCTGAAAAGCAAGATTTGCATTTAAAATTATACCTCATGATGATGATAGAGGACTTTAAGAAGGACAAGAATAACTCCCTTAAATAAATACAGGAGAACACAGGTAAACAAGTAGAAACTTTTAAAGAGGAAACACAAAAATCCCTTAAAGAGCTGCAGGAAAACACAACCAAACATGTGAAAGAATTGAACAAAACCATCCAGGATCTCCAAAAATTCCACCATAAAACTCCTAAACCTGATAAACAACTTCAGCAAAGTGGCTGAATATAACATTAACACAAACAAATCAGTAGCCTTCCTCTATTCATAAGCTGAGAAGAAATTAGAGAAACGACACCCTTCACAATAGTCATAAATGACATAAAATACATCGGTGTGGCCCTAACCAAGCAAGTGAAAGATCTATATGACATGAACTTCAAGTCTCTGAAGAAAAAAATTGAAGATTTCAGAAGATGAAAAGATCTCTCATGCTCATGGACTGGCAGGATTAATATAGTAAACATGGCCATTTTGCCAAAAGCAATGCACAGATTCAAAGCCATCCCCATCAAAATTCCAACTCAATTTTTTGTAGAGTTAGAAAGAGAAATTTTTGGAATAACAAAAAATCCAGGATATCTAAAATGATTCTCAACAATTACAGAACTTCTGGGGGGATCAACATCCCTGACCTTAAGCTGTATAACAAATCAATCATGATAAAAACTGCATGGTACTGATACAGAGACAGGCAGGTAGATCAACTGAAGAGAATTAAAGACCCAGAAATGAACCCACATACTTATGGTCACTTGATCTTTGACAAAGGAGCTGAAAACATTCAATGGAAAAGGACAGCCTCTTCAATAAATGTTGCTGGATCTACTGGCAGTGGATCAAAGATCTCCGAATAAAACAAGGTACACTGAAACTAATAGAGAAAGTGCGAAAGAGCCTTGAACACATGGGCACAGGGGAAATTTTCTGAACAGAACATCAATGGCTTAGGCTCTAAGATCAAGAATCAACAAATGGGACCACATGAAATTGCAAAGCTTCTGCAAGGCAAAGGACACTGTCAATACGACAAACCAGCAACCAACAGATTGGGAAAAGATCTTTACCAACCCTACATCTGATACAGGACTAATATCTAATATATACAAAGAACTCAAGAAGTTAGACTCCAGAGAATCAAATAATAGTATTAAAAAATAGGGGACAGAGCTATACAAAGACTTCTCAACTGAGGAATTCCTAATGATCGAGAAGCACCTAAAGAAATGTCCAATATCCTTGGTCATCAGGGAAATTCAAATAAAAAACTCTGAGATTCCACTTCACACCTATCAGAATGGCTAAGATCAAAAACTCAGATGACAGTAGATGCTGGTGAGGATGTGGAGAAAGAGGAACACTCCTCCACTTTTGGTGGGATTGCAAGCTGGTACAACCAATCTCAAAACCAGTCTGGCAGTTCTTCAGAAAATTGGACATAGTACTAACTGAGGACCCAGCTATACCACTCCTGGGCATATACCCAAAAGAAGCTCCAACATATAACAAGACACATGCTCCACCATGTTCATTAGCAGCCTTATTTACAATAGTCAGAAGCTGGAAAGAACCCAGATGTCCTTCAACTGAGGAATGGATACAGAAATTGTGGTATGTTTACACAATGGTGTACTACTCAGCTATTAAAAACAATGACTACATGAAATTCTTAGACAAATGGATGGGAGCTAGAAGCTATCATCCTGAGTGAGGTAACTCAACCACAAAAGAACACACATGGTATGCACTCACTTATATCTGAATATTAGCCCAAAAGCTTGGAATACCCAAGAAGCAATTCACAGACTTTATGAAGCTCAAAAGAAGGAGCACCAAAATGTGGATGCTTCAGTCCTTATTAGAATGGAGAACAAAATACTCATGGGAGGAAATACAGGAACAAATAGTGGAGCAGGGACTGAAGAAAAGATCATCCAGGACCACCTCACCTGGGGATCCATTCCATATGCAGCCACCAAACCCACACACTATTGCTGATGCCAAGAAGTACTTACTGGCAGGAGCCTGATATGGATGCCTCCTCAGAGGCTCAGAGCCATACTGATACAGATGTGGATGCCTGCAGCTAACTATTGAATTGCGTACAGGGACCCCAATGGATGAACTAGAGAAAGGACTGAAGGAGCTGAAAGGAACCCCATGAGAAGAACAACATTATCAACCACCCCTCCCCTCAAAGTTCCCAGGGACTAAAACACCAACCAATGAGCACACAAGGAGAGACCCATGGCTCCAGCTGCATATGTAGCAGAGGACAGCGTTGTCTGTCATCAATGGGAGGAAAGGCTTTTGGTCCACTGAAGGCTCATTTTGTGAATGTAGAGGAATGCTAAGGCAATGAGGTGGGAGAAGAAGTATCTTCATGGAAGCAAAAGGAGGGGGATGGGAGAGAGGGGAAAGGGGATAACATTTGAGATGTCAATACATTGAAGAATATCCAGTAAAAATGATAAACGCTTTGTTTTTTGAGACTAGATCTTTCTATATAGCACTGGGTATCTTGAAACTCACTATGTAGAGATCTCCTTGCCTCTGTCTCCCAGGTGCTGGGACATAAAGGCATGTACACCTGGTCCCCTTAAAACTTTTACCTAAAGGTTGGCAAAAATCCTCCAGACACTAATCTTGCTGTCGTCATTCTTGCTACCAGTGGAGGGTGGGGGTGGCTGGACTAGTCAGGGGATGGGTATATTACTTATTATGAGAGACATCTATGTTCTGACTCTTTAGATGTAAAAGGTCCTTTCAGCTCCAATTTTAATGGCTTCTTGTTCACAGTGGTCCCTTTAAACCATTTCCCTGGAGGAGTGGACCCTGGGTCTGCATTTGTGTCTTAAGTCAAGTCTAGGTGGGTTTGTGGGCAGTATGGCTCCTGGGCCTCTCCACACACACACCTGGTGACACTTGGGTGTTCCACCCTGTGCTTTGGATCTGGCCTTTCTGGCCTCTGGGGAACTTTCACTCTGTATGTGACATTCTCTGTTTCCGAGTTGGAAAACTGGGTAAATGAATCCTAATTGGCCCGTGGAGCTGCTGTCTACGGTCTTTCTGCCAACTGTAAACTGAATGAGATTCTACGCATTCCTCACCCTCGGCTTTTCCGTCATTTTCGCTGTTTCTAACACTGTGTTCCATCTCTTCCTCCTAGACATCCCACTACACTGTGCTTGGAAATGCTTTTAAGGAGAACTTTGTGTGTAAGCCACACCCTAAACCAAAGATCTATGATAATTTTGAGAAGAAAGCAAAGATATTCTGTGCCAAAAAGAACTGCAGCCACGATTGGGGCATCTTCGTGAGATACAAGACATTTGAGATTCCAGTCATAAAAATCGAGAGCTTCGTTGTGGAAGATATTGCGAGTGGAGTTCAGAGCCGGCACTCAAAGTGGAAGGACTTTCATTTCGAAAGAATACAGTTTGACCCCACAGAAATGTCCACATGACCTCGGGCTCCTCATTCACATGCTATGGGGAGTTCAGTGGAAATGAACACACACACACACACACACACACACACACACACACACACACACACGCAAACACTGCAGCACTGAACACTTTTGTTCACCAAAAACTCAGCACTTGGCGATGATGGGAAGGGTTGAAAAATTTCCCTTTTCCCACCAGGAAACATGCAGCCAGCCTCTCGGTACACCGAGATTCATGATGGCTGACAGGTCCCCGTAGAGCCCTCAGCTCGGCCTGCTGTAAGCTGCCTTTTCCTCTAACAATCCACAGAACTAGTTCTTTCCCAGGCCACCAGACTGACTGCCAGACCCTAAACACTTCTGTCCCTTGCACTGACTCCTTTCTGGATTTGGCCCTGCCATCCCGTCACCCTCTACAGATCCTGGTTTCTGTCTCTTTCCAGTCTTTTTCATTGGTTTCTTTGCCAATACAAATTTGGCGATCGCCAGGCTCATTATGCACACGTATATATTAAAATGACATATACTTTTAAAATGTGGAAGACTGTAGTTGACAGCTGTGCTTACTGAGAAGGTATTTATGTTCTGTTAATTTACTATACATCTTACATCTGTTCTTTGAACTTGGGCCATTTCCCCTCCTCAATAGACATCTTGAACCATCTCTCTGTACGTCTGTATGTCTGTCCCCCAACTGTTCGAGACAGGATCTCTCTGTCCAGAAACTGTTGTCCTTGAACTCACAGATCTCCCTACCTCTCAAGTGCTGACATGAAAATCTTTCACCATGCCTGGCTCTAGCTGTCTTTTTTTCTTTTAAAAAAGATTTACTTATTTATTATATATAAGTGCACTGCAGCTGTCTTCAGACACACCAGAAGAGGGCATCAGATCTCATTACAGATGGTTGTGAGCCACCATGCGGTTGCTGGGAATTGAACTCAGGACCTCTGGAAGGGCAGTCTGTGCTCTTAACCACTGAGACATCTCTCCAGCCCAGCTATTTTCAATAAAGGCTAATGTTTAAGATTTTAATTATTTCCGATTGATTCTCTAACATGACTTTTTGTTGTTGCTGTTTACTTTTTGAGACACTGCTCCTCTGCGTAGCTCTCTGGCTCTGCAGACTAGGCTGCCCTTGGTCTGCCAGCTCCTGCCTCCTGAGCGCTGAGATTGGAGGCCTGTGTCAACATGCCTGGTTTGCCCTTTCGTAAGCATTAGACATCAAATGCTGTTTCCATGCTTCTTCTCAAGGGTTACTCATGCTTCCAAGAGCTTAGTGTGGGGTTCTTCAGATCAAGAGACAAGTGTCTGAGTCCTGTTACTGCTAACAGACCAAGGCACCCTCCCTTTTCAGTTCAGGAAGGAACTCTTGATTTTGTAGGCAGTATGGTGGTTTTTAATTCATCAGTTGTAGACCATCAATGGCCTAAACAAAACGGCAGAGATCATATGACCACATAACACTTTTCACATGACATTTTCCATCTGAAAATGATTCTAAGACCACCCAGAGGACAGAGGTCAACAGAACGACATGGGATAGCACACTTCCCACATATGCCTAGAGAAATTAACCAGCACCATAACTCTTTGGGGGCAAAAAACCTATAGGGATTAGGCTTTTAATTGATAGACTAGGTGCAAAAGATGGTATGTTCTTGATAATGGTAATTGGTAAAATTCTTAAGTGCAATAAAATGGGTTAAATGAATTTGCTGAGAGCTTTTAAAAATTTGAATATTTTATATATTTACATTTCAAATGTTATTCCATTTCCCAGTTCCTCCCTCTCCTGTACCCCTTCCCCTGTTCCCCTTTCCACCCACCCACTTCCACCTCACCGCCTTGGCATTCTTCTACACTGGGAATCGCTTTCACAGGACCAAAGGCTTCTCCTCCTATTGATGCCAGATTATGCCATCCTCTGCTACATATGCAACTGGAGCCATGGGTCCCTCCATGTGTAATGTTTGGTTTGTGGTTTAGTCCCTGGGAGCTCTAGGGGGTCTGGTTGGTTAATATTGTTGTTCTTATGGGGTTTCAAACCTCTTCAGGAAAGCTGACTTTCCTTTATGTCTTTTAGGCTATGATGTCTTTCTTTGCTGCTACAGTTTAACAACTCTATAGCATGTATAAGGCATCAACTGGAAATTAAGAAAACACTTTTAAATATTACAATGATTTGATTAAAGTTTATAGATTTTCTGTATATGGGTGTTTTGTCTGTATGTACATATGCACACTAAAAGAGGGCATTGGGTCCCCTTTGACTATAGCTATAGGTGGTTTTATGCTGCCATGTGAGTGCTAAGAATTGACCTCAGGACCTCTGGAAGAACAGCCAGTACTCTTACATGCTGAGCCATCTCTCCAGCTCTGACATGATAATTTAGTTGAAGTGAAATAGTCCCTTTTTTTGCTAATAGGGGAAAGCAGACTAAAGTTGAGAACAAACAAGAATTTGAGTTGTACATGGACTTAAGCAAAATCCTGGGTCACTAAGTACTGAATGAATAAAACAGGTTTTGAGAGATGAGAAAATGCTGGTTCTAATGGTTTGTATATGCTTGGCCCAGGGAGTGGCACTATTAGAAGGTGTGGCCTTGTGCAGTAGGTGTGTCACTTCAGTGTGGGCTTTAAGATCCTCATCCTAGCTGCCTGGCAGCAAGTATTTTTCTAGCAGCCTTCAGATGAAGATGTAGAACTCTCAGCTCCTGCACCATGCCTGCTGGATTTTGTCATGCTCCAATCTTGATGATAATGAACTGAATCTCTGAACCCGTAAGGCAGCCCCAACTAATGTTTGTGTAAGAGTTGCCTTGGTCATGGTGTGTGCTCACAGCAGTAAACACTAACACTGGTCTTGGACTTCCTGATTGAAGTGCATCTGGAATCTCCCAGTGGTTCTCACTAGAGTCCTTGCAGGCTGCCATCCGTGTGTCCTTTTTGATGCTCAGATACAACTTGTTCTGCAACCACAGACCAGTCTGATATCATGGCATTTTCATCCTGACCTGGAGCCTTAAAGGCCTCACTGTACAGTAAAGTTGCTGGACTCCTGTACTTAAAACAGACTTAATACTGACTACATTTCACACAACAAGCCAACCAGATGCCGGTATTTCTGCATTATGTCTTGTGGGATGGGGTTATGTAGTTTTCTGAGGGATGCTCAGAGTGGCCAGAGATTTTTGTACCTTTTCCAGCTTTACAGCACACGGGTCACTGTGTTGCTCTTGCCATATTAACTAACATCCATTGAAACCTGAAACATTGTTCATTGTTAATTAGCATCCTTAAAACCATGACCAGGTATCTGACTGGTAGATAAAAGTGGATCATGCCAGTAACTGCTTTAATACACCATAAAATATAACCACTACCTCCCTCTACAAGTCTGTGTTTAATGAACAGGCACAGGCTTGAGTGTAAATTTTTAAAACGCTTAATAAAAACACCAGCAACGATTACCTTTGTTTATGGCAATTGGACTAAGAGAACAGAAATTAGTTGACTGTTAAATCACATCCATGCTTAAAACATTTAACAGCTTCCTAAAGAGCCAGTGGAAGCACAGTTCCTGTTTTCACAAGAGATGCTGTTTCAGTCCTAAAATCCTTGAACACTTGGGCTCCAGACCTAAGAGTAGATACAATGTGACTGGCCAGCCTCTCGCTCTACCCACCATGCCTTCCCACCTGCTACCATGTTCTCTCTAACAGCACAAACATTGGTCTGGAACTCTACATTAATACAAACCCTTCTCCTTTAAATTGCTTTCATTGGGATATATTCCCACAGCAACAGAAAAGTAACATACTCACTAACATAGTCCTGAAGGAGAGGCTGTGCCAAAGTTAAGGTTCTTTACTGATGAGTAAGAAGTCCTATCATCTGTGCCCGAGGCAGATGTTTGCAATGACAAATGATTATCTGTCACCAAACAGCTGGTGGTAGCCTAAGCCTGACCCATAGAGGGACTCAGAATAGGAGACATAAATAGGTGCTATCTCAGGGGCCATTAGAGCTGAGCTGAGGGGAGATACTGCATCTAAATCACTAGACCCAATAAGCCTGAGGAAGTTGTGCTCTTAACACCCCAAGACTGACATGACTAACATATTCTTCCTTTATTTAGTATTTTCTATGAAACACACATGTACACACACACATAGACATACACTTGAAAGATACCTGTACTTTGTTAAGTAAATTTGCCATTTAGGTCACTGCGGACGCCAAGGAATGCCTGCTGTGTAAAAAGGATAGGGCAGTAATGAGCTTGAAAAATCATAAACACAAAGGAGGTATCCATCCCCTTTACAAGAGGAAGGAATGGGGAGTAGTATTTGGGCCAGCGCTGCCTTGAGAACTCAGGTAAAGGCTGTACAGTCTAATTTTGGGCCAGCATTGGACACTGGGCAATACCGAAGCACAAAGTACAGAGGACACATTTAGCTAGAGGAGTGGGGGGTGGAAAAAGCTTATTCCAGAGGTGCGGCCACCAGACACTTCTCTGGCAACCAGCATCTTAGTTTGCTCAAGCTGCTGCAACAAAACCACGAAGTAGAGATAGCTTAAGCATCAATGTTTCTGGAGGTCGAGGAAGCCAAGATTAAACAGCCCCATCCCTAAAAAGCCAGCCAAGCATTTTGTTCCTGGCATAGCTGTTCTTCAGAATTAGAGGACGAAGCATTTCTCAAATACAAGATGAGGGAACCATCCCAACAGCCCCATCATAGGAAACACTACACATTGCTCCTCAAGCCAGAGGTACAAACAACAAGACACAAAAGCATAAAACTCACAGGGAAGGTACACACCCAGCGAGAACACTGCTGGACAGGATACGAGTCTTTCAACCATTTACTTCCACACCATTAAATGATAATCACAACCACGTGTTACTAGGTGCACAGTATAAAAACAAGTGTGGCATTAAAGTCCAAGATGTGGAGGAAGAGCAAGTTTTCATATGTGCTCTTAGCTATTGGAACAGCCTGTAATGTCACATGACTCCGGAGGCTCACATTGGTCACAACTGTAAACCTCCACTAGACAAAGGACCCACTAGGGAACATCATCTGCTCATACAGGAAGGGGCCGAGAGGGACAGCTACAGCCATGTGGAAGGACGTCCTCACCAGTAATGGGACAAATTTTAGAAATGGGCAGAAAATGTGTAAATACTATGCTCTCAAACAACTAAGGAGCCACAGGGGAAATTAAGGAAATTAGATTCCATGCAGTGAAAAAAATTTAAAGATATTAATATGTCTGTGCTAACACCATGATCTGCAGATTCAATGTGATCCTAGGACATTCCCAATGCTATTTCTTCCTAAGGATATTTTTCTAAGAACAAAAGCTACCTTTCTATGTACACAGAACCACAAGACTGCCTACAGCTAAAGATTTTGCTGAGAAGGAAAACAAATTATTTGTTATCAAACTTCAAAATATATTACAAAGACACAGCAATGAAAATAGCATTCTGCTGACATAAAATGAGATGCAAAAACCGATGGAAAAGAACAGAGAGTGCAGAAATAGACCTACACACGGGTGTGGTTATGACTCGACAAGAAAGCCAAGACACACAGAGCTGTCTCTTCAGTAAGTGCTGTTGGAAAAACCGAATGGATGTGTGCAAAGGAACGAAGCTGGACCCTTATCTTACTCTATGTAAAAATCTAATCAAAATAGATAAAAGACTTAAGCCTAAGACCTCACTCCAAGAAAGGATTAGATAAACTCAAAAGAAATGCTATGGCACTGTTTACAGTTACATCTTCAGCAACAAAAAGGAAAATAGGCCCATCGGACTACTTCAAAATAAAAGTTTTCTAGCTATGGAAAAAGTTAGACTGACTGCAAGATAGGAGAAAATATTTGATAAATACCTACTGTCCAGAATAGGTGGTATTAGAAATCAACGACAAAATGAAATAATTCAATTAAAAATGGGCAAAGGACTTGAGCAAACATTTTTAAAAACAAGTCACAAAAATGATCAATACATATATTGAAATATAGCCAACATCATTAATCATCAGGGTGCTGCAAATAAAACCATAGTTAACATAACTTAAAGAAATGAAGGTTAGTAGTAGTGTGAGTACGGGGGTAGGAGGGTGGGGTGCTGAGCACACACAGGTGAAGAGCACAGACACGTGCACATAAAGACATTAAGGAGAACGGAGCTCTCCAGATGTTCACAAAGAACATTGTTATCGCCAGAAATTCCACTCCTAGGTATGCACCTGAAGGGACTGAACCAGTGTGCTGAGGAAACACCTCTGTGGACATTCATCTCAGCACTACTCACAAAAGCTCCGGTAGAATCTGCCTAGCTGTCTATCCATGGCTAAATCAGTAAACACAATACAGGACACATGTGTGTGCGCACAAATGGATGAACCTTATGGACACTGTGCTAAGTGAAGAAAGCCATGCACAGAAGACAGACACCTGCACAATCTCATGATGTGTAAAGTTAGTAGTTACAACTATTGCTGAGGAAGCAGGAAGAGTCAGCCGTGGAAAGAATGGAGAATATTACAAGCCATCCATGAAAATACAGAAGATTCTTTTGCTCCCTCTCTTGTTCCTGCTTCCTCAGCCTCTTCCCCTCTCTCCCTATTCCCCTTCCCCTTCTCTCCACCTGCTCATGGCTGGCCTCTACTCCTCTACACTCTCTCTGCCTTCTCAACTCCCTTCCCCATGCTCTGAATAAACTCTATTCTATACTTATAGAAAAAAAGAAAGAAAAGATGGAAGGACATGGAATTTCATTCAATTCAGCCACTCTGTTTACATATTAAAAAATCATGTACAAAGTAAATACAATTTTTACATTTTAGTTAAAAAAATAGGCACAGTCGAGTGGTAGTGGGGCACACCTTCAATCTGGCACTTGGGAGGCAGAGGCAGGCAGATCTCTATGAGTTCGAGGCCAGTCTGGCCAATAGAGTGAGTTCTAGGACAGCCAAGGCTACACAGAGAGACTGTCTCAAAACACACAAAAAAGAAAACAGTAACAATAAAAAGAAAAAAGTGAAGAGACACAAAACAATCCTCCCTCCAATGGAAATTTTAATCCATAAGAGGCAGTGGGTGGAGACAAGATTCAGACCATCCATGCCTAGTTAATTCTCAGGTCTAGTTCTTTATGTTTAAAGATTTAATTTATTTATTATTTATAAGAACACCGTAGCTAGCTGTCTTTCAGACACATCAGAAGAGGGCATCAGATTCCATTACAGATGGTTGTGAGCCACCATGTGGTTGCTGGGATTTGAAGAGCAGGCAGTGCTCTAACCGCTGAGCCATCTCTCCAGCCCACTCAGCTCTAGTTCTTATCCAGGCCTTTTGTTACAGCAGCCTGAGTAGAATAAGGCACACCCTAAAATAAGCCGAGTTACAAAGACCAGTGAGCAGATTTTAGGGCACCGAGAAGCTACGATTTGCTCCTTGCTGCTGCTGTGACCAAGGTAGAAGGTGTCTTCCTGTCTGCTGTTCTCGCACGGTCAGCTCACACAGTGGCTCCTCAGTGTCCCTCTGTGTCTGCCGTTCAGATAGATGCACTGGAAGGAGCAGCAGGCTTGAGTCTTTTGGGGACTCACATGACTTTGTATTACAGCACTGCGACATCCCCAATGAAGCTAGATTCCAAAGCCAACTCATTTTCATGAAAATATATTTAATTTTATTCAAATTAGAATTAGAAATCCCATCTCTCCCCAGTTACTTTCAAATCCTGTCAACAAACATTGAAAGTGGTAAAGGCAATCTCATGTTGATTGAAAGGTAGATGATCAAACACTTTTCACAGCTGACCTATCCACAAGGTCTTTGCTCACTTGGAAGGAAGGGATCCCATCAGTGCTATGAATTTGAAGTGGGAAGAAGTTCTTAAGCTACATCAGTTAACACTGCTGTAATATACGGAGGGATGGGCTCTCCATGGAAGGGTGTCACTGAGCAGAGACAAACACAACAGAAAGGGTAGGAGACACTTCTGAGAATACTGGCTAGTGTTCAGCTGAAGATTAGAGTGAATCAGTGTCCAGTGATCAGTGACTATAAAGAGAAGGTAGTTCTCTCTGGTACTACAGACCTTCCCCTGATTCTAGATTCCAGATTATAGAAAAGGATAAAAAGATTAACAAATCATAAGACTAGATACTCCTGGCTCTGTGCCTCCAGGAACGACAGGGCCCGCTTGCGCATCTCGACAGCATCCTCATTAGAAGTAGAGATGGCTGCTCTGCCAGGCCTCCACCGGAGGTCTGGTACCTCACTGGATCTAGCACCAAGTGCAGGTCCCCAGAGAGGCCAGCACCTACTGGGCCATCTTTCGGATCATGTAGTTCAGGATGCCTCCATTGCAGAAGTAAGTGAGCTCCACATCAGTGTCGAACCTCATAATGGCCTGGAAGGTCTTCCCAGTGTCCAGCTGCAAGAACAAAGAGGGACAGTGCTGCTGAAGGCTGGCTGAACGGTGAGACCCTGCCTCAGGGAGACTCCGCCTGCCCACTGTGAGGCCCTGCCTCAGGGAGACTCCGCCTGCCCACTGCCGCGGTTGGTGTGGTATATGACAGCAGCAGATGACACCAGTGGTCTCTGCACCCAACAAGAACCCTGGGGATTTATGTGCCCACTAGAGATTAAGAAGCATTGCAGAATTAATGATGCAGGTGAGAGGCATAGGGAATGAAGTGACCTCTCAGGACAGCAGAAGTCTGTGGGGCTGTTCCTTAGGCAGCTGATCCAGTTGCTCGTCTTGGGTCATGTTGGGACCTCAGCAGCTGGTCTCTGCAGTGCTAAATCTTCTTGGCATGTTGGTACAAGGTACTTTATTCTTGCCTCTCATGAGGATGTATCATTACCTCTACGTTAGTTACCTTTCTGTCGTTGTGATAAAACACTACGGTTTATCCTGGCTTATGTTCTGGAAGCTAAGAGCTCATCATGGTGGGTGCAGGAGCAGGAAGATGAGCGCTCAGCTCTTCAACCACAGTGCCGAGCAGAGGGAGGGAACTGCGATGATAAATCTCTGAACTCTTACAACTTTGTGTCCCAGTAACATACTTCCCCCAGCATGGCTCACACCTAACCCTCCCAGAGCAACACTGCTGGTTATCAAGAGTTCAGATGCAGGAGACTGTGGGGACTTTTCTCCTTTAAAGCACAACCATGGGGCTAATTAAAGTCTGGGGCTGGGACAAGGTTCATGAGGGAGTGCAGTTTCACTAAAAAAGCAAAAAGGAAAATTTTAGGTAACAGAAAAGCATCACCTCTGAACTCTCACCACTATTCTTTGGGCTGACAGAGACGGAGCTGGTTGTGGATGGGAGTTCAGAATGGCTTGATAAACACTATGTATTAAAACATAAGCTAATCAGCAGACATTAGCCTGTGCTGTAAAGGAAGGCAGCCAGACCCAGGCTTCCAGTCACCCGGAGTTACCTCCTCTCTACCCACTACTTCCTTTCTTCCTATCAGCTGATGACAGAGAACGGGGGCCTTCAGGCTCTGCCAGCAGGAGCCCTGCTCACCTTTATCTGAACCTTCATGCGTGGCTTGAGGTCTTCGGGAATGTTGATAGTGTATCTTTCCCTCCCCGTGAGTCCCAGCGAGTCTGCTGTTTCTCCAGGGAGATACTCAAGGGGGATCACCCCCATGCCAACCAAGTTGCTTCGGTGAATGCGCTCGTAGCTCTCTGCCAGGACGGCTTTGATTCCCTGATGAACCAAGAGAGAAGTTTAGACACAGCTCCAACTTTTCTTTAGGAGGTACACAGAAACTTTGCAAGAGGCTTCTTCAGAAATTCGCACAACTAGATTATAGACCTGTTGTTAATTCTTCATTTAAAATGCTATCTTCTGGTTATAAATGATTTCGCGGTGAGTCGTATCTGAGTGCCTGTAATACACCAGCACTCTGTAAGTACCTACTTCTCTTTCCTGCCTCCAGCAGCCTCGAGATCCAACCCTCGCTATAACCTTTCACTGGGAGTCTCAGTGGTGGGATAGAGTATTGGAACCCATGAGGTCTGACCATGCATTTGACCACTTTGAGATATAAGAGCCCTCAGTTAATCTGTATCTGCAATGCATGTCTCAAAAATAAAATCGTCTTCTTTTCTTTGGGTTTTATTTTATTGTGGGCACATATCAGCAAATGCAAGGGTTTAATCAAAACTGACATTCAGAATGTACTAGTAAGTAAATGATTAGCACGGATAGCTTCCACACCCCCTGCTTCAGGATCAAACCACACTTAACACTGTTGCTATGAAGTTTCCTACAAAGGACTTTTTATTGTTACTATGCAACTCATATTATATCTCAGAGAACTGGAGTAACTAGGCTTTCCTGTTAGTTATTAGTTCTTACACACCACCTCGGATCTACTGCAGCAGAACCTTGCAGGTGTGTGTGTGTGTGTGTGTGTGTGTGTGTGAATGTGTGTGTGAGTGGGTGTATGTGTGTATGAGTGTGTGTGTGAGTGTATGGGGAGGAGTGTTTGGGAGTGTGTCTATGTAAGTGTGTGTGAGTGTGTGAATGTGTGTGTGTGTGTGAGTGTGTGAGTATGTGAATGTGTGTGTGAGAGTGTGTGTAATTGAGTGTGAGAGTATGTATGTGTGATTGAGTGTGAGTGTGTGTGTGTGTGTGTGATTGAGTGTGTGTGAGTGTGTGTGTGTGAGAGAGTGTGTGTGTGACTGCGTTTAAATTTCAATTTACTTGATTGTAAGTAAAGTAGTGGGCATTGAAGCTGTTGCATGTTAGAATCACCAGGAGAGGTTTTAAGAATCCCAGTGTCTAAGCCTTTACTAAATGAAATGTGCTTTCTAAGGAGAACACCGAAGTCAAACACTGGCAGAATATAAGATGTGCACACCCATCGGCTGGTGCGATAGTCAGCACTTGTCACCAGGCTGCAGGTCCCACAAGGCCAGAATCAACTGCTGCACACTTTCCTCTGACCTGTGGCTGTGTGGGTGCTCCTGTGTACGCACCTGTGCACGCACACGCATGAGTGGACATACTAAATAATGCACTTTAAAGTTAAAGCACCCACCCTTGCTTTACCCGGCTTCTAAAGAAGCCCAGCTCCTCACTGCTCCCTTACAGCTTGAAGCTCACTCCTTACCTTCACCAAGGACACATGTGGGGCTCTGAGCTCTGACACTATGTGCTGGAACATGAGTCATGTGAGGAGAATTCTGAGTGCTTATGAGAAAACCCCAAGAAACAACACGAGAGCCTTGTGAGCTCAGGTTCCTTCAGAACAGGCAATTGCTCTTGCAATGTGTTTCTAGTGTCCCTCCCAGATGTAGCGGATAGGAGGGAGGTTATTTTGGAATACTCATTAATGCTTGCAGTTATTATTCTATTAATTCTATTAAATTACTCTTCTATAATTGTACTAAATGTTTAAATGATCCTTTATATACCTCGGTGTGAAACATGGCTTTGCCATGCGCCTCTCCTCCTTGTGATTGCGTACAGTTTGAACTCACAAGAGCTTTACTCGGGTGGCCTTTCTTAACTCAGGGTATAAATTGTCTGAGGTTCTGAATAAAGTTGGGCACTGCATGAGGTGTTAGTCAGCCTCATTTACGGGCTCTGTTCTCCCAGGTCCTCTAGAGTGGTGGCGATTATGAAAACCATGTTGTTTACACACATTATGAAATATATATGAGAAATAACTGCATATACATTCTAAATGTGTCAGTCCCCATGGGCTTTCCTCTGAAGCCCTCGACAGATTCCTGCAGAGCCGATGCTGTCCCACGCCCAGCTGATATGCCTGAGCCAGTTCTAGAGACTGCTTGCTTTGGGTGGAAGAGCTCTAGATCCGCAGAGAAGCAGTCTGGGTGAACATCACAATCTGCTCTTTTACACTGTCTTGGGAACAAAACCACAGCATCTACTACCAAGCACCCTCCTGGCTCCAGCCCCAGTTCTGAGTGGCCCCACCAGGAAGCTTCTGTTCCGTACATACCAGCAGGAAAGGGCCCTTGGCTGCCCAGTCTCGGGAGCTGCCTGACCCGTATTCTTTGCCAGCCAGAACAATCAGGGGAAGTCCGGCCTGCTGGTACCGCTCAGCCGCATCGAACACATCAAGCTGAGAAGACGAAAGGAAAGTTTTATAGACGGACAAAAGTGGGCACACAGACCCAGAGAACACCAGTGACAGTGATGGGACCAAAGGACCTCAAGGACAGCTAAGTCACTTGCTTGTTCTCTATAATACTGGTCCACTCATTTCTACTAAACCGAACTGAACCGGAACTGCTCTCCAATAATCAATTCAAATCCCAGGGTGCTGGATAAACGGGAACTACATAAGGTTTTTGTTTCCTTCTCTTCCACTGACTAAACCATTTGCAACTGGAAGATACCCCTATGCAGCCAGGGTCTCTGCCCAGGACTAGGGGCCCAGCAACGGTCAGTTCTGAGAGGCAAGAAAAACAAGATGGTGCAGAAAAGACAACATGAAGCCCATTGTCTCCACTTAAGGACCAGGCCTCATTTCGAAAAGAAGGCCACAGGCACCAGCTCCATGACAGACCACAAACTCCAGGCCATAAAACCCAAAGCACAGCCTGGGACAACCACAGGAATGGAGAATATCTCATCTCAAGATGGCCATCTGGGCTAGGGAGCCCTATCTCATCCTGTGGTTAAATTTCATGACCTAAGAATGCAGATCACCCGTGACCTCCCCAGCACCCACCAAGGAGTTATTAGATCAACTAATCCTTCTAGAGAGTTCTCCCGGCTCCCTAAGAGAAGGCCTGAGCACCTCTGGATGCAGCTGCTATTTCAAAACTGGCTGACCCTTCATGCTGGATGTTTCTGCAGAATCAACACTGTCTTTCCATACTGAGTCTGGGGTCTGCCGTCATTTTTGGGCCCTTACAGTATATTTATAAGTCATACATCAAATGCAAAGCCTTGTTCCTGTACGCGCAGGCCACGGCAGAGGCAGCAGAAGCATGCATGGAAGCCTGAAGCCACAGGTCAGGAAGGGTCGGCTCATTCAGTGAGTGAGAAACATCTTCCAGAGACAGATGTGCTTCTCACAGGACATTTTCTGCTGAGCTGAGAATTCCCCATACGTCTGGTGGCATCACTGGTGATTGGGAATTTAAAAATTGTTTGTTTATAGCTAAGTGGTTCAGAAAGTAAATCTTAAAAAGGAGTCAACTGAAAGGGGCTCAAGGCAAGCCTTTGGTTAAACCCCGCGAAAGGCTTTTTCACATGCCAAAATCCCGGTGGATGGCTGGGGCTGTGCTTAACTTCATTTGTTGTCACCTAAACCTTGAGCTAGACAGAACTCATGATACAGAAATGCTACACAACCCAGTGAGGTTTGGTGTGCTGCTATGTATTGTTAATGCTAAATTCTTCACCCAAAGGTCTAGGCACCTAAGTAAATTCTCACGTTTACAAGCTTTTGTTATCAAACCATGTTTCTTAATTTAAAACTACTGGTTAAATACAATTGGCTATAGCCCATTACTAGAGGGATTGGAGGTTGGTGGGTTTTGAGTTACCTGGGTGGGGGTAGAGAAGCAGGAGGAGGAGGAAGATGAGCAGGAGAGGAGAAAACCTCCATGTGGAGAGATGGGCCATGAGCATGAGGCCAGAAGAAGCAGCAGGTACCTGGTGTATCACTGGGAGGTAGCCAGGCCAGGCCCACAGTTCAGAAAGTAGACTAGGGGCTCCCCCCAGTAATGGTCTGAGTCTCCTGTATTTGTAAGTCAGTAGGATAACCTTACACTGGTTCTACTACAACAGAGGATGTATCTTTCTCTGCACAAGGAAATGGAAGGATCAGAGGAAACGGCCTGCCCACCACATTCCAGAGATTACGAGCCAGGGAAGTAGCTTATGTTACCTATAGGCTGGTGTCCTTCCAGAATTTGTATTTTTCCTAATTTCACGCACTGTGACTTGACAAGGTCTTTGCAATCACGTGGCTACTGTCCAGTGGAGCTTTTCAAAACACATTCCTTGTAATTTGGTAATGCTCCCCCTGACCCCTCTCCAGCACCCATTAAACATTGTCTATCGGACTTGTAGTAAATCAGATGTTATGCTGTGTGAGTTCAGTCCCTTTCCTTGATCTTTCCCTTTGTGGCTCCTGTAAATTCCTAGAAATTTTCTAAAGAGATCAGCCTTGCCTTTGAATTTTTTAATGTTTTCTTCCTTTTTCCAAAATGTACAAAGATCTTGGCTTATGACTGCTATTGCTACAAAAATATCTCTGTGACAATTTTTTTAAAGTTTTCTAAGTCTTGCTGTGCCCCTGTGCCCTGCTCTCTCTCCACCCCACCTACCTGCTACACTTTGTTCAGGACTGTTGTGCTCGGTAATTTTATATCAATGCGACACCAGGTAGAGTCCTTTTAGAAGAGGGAAACTTAGTGGAAAAATGTTTCCTCCAGATTGCCTGGTTTGTTTTGTTTTATTCTAGTTTGTTTTTATTTTATTATTCTATAGATACCCATTTGTTTTCTAAGGTGACACAGAAAGGGGGATTTGGATGGGAATGGCAGTGAGAAGAACTTGAGTTGTTGAGAAATTATAATCAGAGTATATTGATAAAAATATATTTTCAGTAAAAGAAAACGAAGAGGAGGAAGAAAAAGAGGAGGAGGAAGAGGATATGGAAGAGCAGGAAGAGGATATGGAAGAGGAGGAGGCAGAAGAGGAGAAAGAGGAAGAGAAAGAGAAGGAAGAAAAGGAGAAGGAAGAGAAGGAGGAAGATGAGGAGGAAGAAGAGAAAAAGAGGACATGGAAGAGGAAGAGGAGGAGGAAAAGGAAGAGGATATGGAAGAAGAGGAGGAAGTGGCAGTGATGGCGGCAGCTAGCAGGTCCTTTTCAAGGAGGGTATGCTATTCTCGGGCAGTTCCATGAGTTCTTTGGGGACCTGCAGACACAGTGCCATCCTGGATCTTACAGAGCATCTCATATTGTTTTAAGCCTCAGAGCCATGTAAGGCTGGTGTTATTTCTAGGTCACAAATTTATCAAAAGGCCCACAGAGGTAAATGACTGGTTCTGGGATCACCCCAGCGGCTCTGAGTCCAGGCTTTCCCACCTCTTATACCCATATCTACAAACATACAACTCCAAGACATGTACCAGCTTCAGGACTGGGCAAACCTGAAAGGGCCTCCATGGCCCTTCCTTAAAACATGTACCAGTGGGGACACACAATAGCCCTTCTTGACAAATATCCTAAATAATCTGGAATTTAGTCTTCAAGTACTTTAAACACAGATGAAATTTTGCTCAGAGTTTTTTTAAAGCTCAATTTCCAGGAAACAAGACTTAGTTAACCCTGGTGCCCAAGCACTAATCATGAGGAGATGGTAATCTGTACTGTGACGGACCGCACACATGAACACCTAGCAACAGGAACCGTAGGAAGTCGGGCAGGCCGTGGCTGTGAAGAACAGACATCAGCCTGGCAGACACTGGTTTCTGAAGGGAATGATACTCACGGTTTCTCCTGAAGGAAGATGGATGGTCTGAGGTGCCTGCTTGTTCAGAAACTTGTTCAACAAGCGGATGTTGGCAAATGTCCCCCGTGCCATGATGGCGTCATTACCCCGGCGGGAGCCATAGGAATTGAATTCTCGTGGCGTTAGGCTAATAACAGAAGGTGGCATAGCCCGTGAGTGAAGAGTGACTTAGCTTACACACAGACCACAAAAACAAAAACAAAAACCCTTTCGTATCTGGATATCCCCTTAACTCAGCAGGAAGCTCACACAGCTCCATATATGTGAAAAGTGAATGAAAAGCAATAAGGAGGCCAGAAAAATGAACCAGAGAATGGAGGGCAACTAAACAGCTCCCACAAGTGGGCCTGAATCTGCCTGAGGAACAGGGCCCGAGGCCAATGGAAGCAGCGCACGGCAACACAACATAAAAATCTCAGAAAAGGAGGCTCGCGGCAGGGCCAGAGGGCCCGCACCTTATGTGTGGAAACCGGTGAAAGGACTCGGTGATGCCAAGAACAGCATGCTTCAGCCAACACAGCAGCCAGACTACTGGCCTGTCTCTTACACACTGGGGTTCAGGGATAACATGATTTAATTGTCACATCTCTATCCAGAGGTTAGGGAGCTTCTGCTGGGTTTCAGAAGCAGGTAAGCATACGCAGAACCTCTGAAATCCTATCCCAAATGTTGTGGGTTGTGCATTGCAGGGAGTGGGGCCATTACACTTGCTTGTATTCTCTGCCCTAAAGAACTCCAACGCCAAAAGAATCCCCACCCCCAGAGAAAACTGTGTTCTGCTTCTCAAATTCACACAGCCCTCTCTACAAGAGAACTGACTCAGAAAGGAGGGGCAGAATCAGGAGTCCTTTTGGTCTTCATACAAGTCTCATGGAAGTTAGACTCAGGAACCCTGAACTCATTTTCTGTATTGAGCTGACACAGAAGGGTGTGGGCGCACCTATGGCTGCCAGCTTGTCTGAGGGGATGAAGGACACTTCGCAGAGTCCTGTATCACTGTCAACAGGACGACAGTGAATTCCAGGGTATAACACTGCTGGGCCTCCAGCAGGCTCTGCCAGGCTTCCCACTTAAGGACGAGCCTAAGGCATACACTTGCTTAGGAAGCTGTCCCTCCTGTCATGTGGCACTCACAAGCTCTCCTATGGTGCTAGTGAGACAGCAAAAGCAGGGAAACCAAGTGCTTTTTAAGCACCAGTGCTTAGCCAAGATCCCCGAAGTCGGCGCAGGAAGAGCAATGCCAGTTCTGTCATATTCCTCCCTCCGCCTTCAGCCCTTCCGTCCGCACCCACACTCACCCCCTGTTTGTCAGGTAGCGAGCCGCAGGGCTGTTTCTTGCAATATTCCCGGCTGGAGAGATATGGTCTGTTGTTACTGAATCTCCTAAATTTAGTAGCACATAGGCATCCACTATAGACTTGGGTGGCTGGAGATCTAAAGTCTATTGAAGAATGTACACATCAGCATTTGCCCAGGTTTCCCAGACTCGACACCACGTGAACCAGACTGAGGTCTACATCAGTGCATGGAAAATCCTCAACTACTGGCTCCCAGTGGCGATGTTTACAATTAAAAGTAAGGTAAACTGAGTATTTGCTTCTGAACCTTGGCTAGAACCTTGGCTAGAAGGTTGGTACTAGCCCTCAAAGGCAATAGGTATACAGCTGCAAGGACATTCTTTCTGCTGCTCCACAATTCTTCAGACACCAAGGAACTGGGAGGCTGACATCCCCCACCCCTCCCCAGAGCAACCCATCACAGAGTGGAGGATTTAAATAAACACGGCAAGCCCTGTGGATATTCTCCTGTTCTCCTGGACCAGTCCTACAGACCTTAGCAGGTCCCCTCCTGGGTGGTGTCTTTTCACCAGGATGTCTCTGCACAGCCTCACAGAACTTCTGTCCAGAGAACCAGTGCCTACAGCCAAGCCTCCTGAAACTCTCAGCATTATCAGGTTGAATATGCTAATGGGCAGCCAGCACAAGAAGTAAGACCGTACAAGAAAAACCATCTTTAAAAGAGCTTATGTTTAAAAGTAAAAGCCAGGGGCTGTACAGACGGAGGGCCAGACACTCTCTTTAGTTTCTATCACCTGCATGACGGCTAACAACGGTCTATAACTAGGTGCAGAGGACACAGCACCCTCTTGTCAGCATCATGTGGTACACAGATACTCATGCAAGCAAAACTGCCATACACATTAGGAAGAGGTTCGGCCAGTGAGATGGTGTGTGTGTGGTAAAAGTTCTTGCCAATACCAACCCGAGGACCTGAGTCTGACCCCTGGAACCGTGGCCAGAGGGAACTGACTCGGTGAGCTGCCTCTGACCGCCACGTGTCATGGCACACCCGTGCCCATGCTCACATACAAGTGCCACACGCTCACAAAACAAATACAATTTAAATACACAACAAATATAGTAAAAATCCATACCAAGCTTTCAAAGAATGGCGGTGACTTAATATAGGTAGACTTGGGATTCCATGCATACAGCTTCTCTGAAGGGGCTGCTAAGGCATTCCAGCTTTTGTTTACAGTCTGAAAACAAAGATTTAAAAAAGGGGAAAAGACTCAGTCAAAATGGATCCTTTGTCTTGCTAAGTGACAGGACTCCAGTTTGTCCGGTCCTAGTAGAAAGGCACTTTGCAGCCTCCCCAGGGACTCACTGGCAGGTCTCCTGTGAAGATACCTGGGCTTGGACTAAGATCCCCAGTCCCATGGAAGCTCTTAGCTTCCAGCTTCCCTCAGTACTGCTAACATGGCTTCTTCACTTTCATCTTGGTAGATGGTCACCATCAGAGAAATGGTGAGTAGCAGCTACTTCAAGCCCAGGGAGGTCCTCAGTAGATGGTGTCAGCCAAGAAGGATGACTTTTGCTTAGAGCTTGGGAAGGCTGAGGCTCCCACTGGCTCTGCACCCACAGACACGAAATGCTATTGTTCTAATCTGGTAAAGCGATTTTTATTTCTAATATGTGTCTATATTTTCTTTTTTTAATGATTTCATATACACGTGTACGATGTTTTGGGCATATTCCCCCCATTACCCTCTTGTCCCCTCAAATTCTTACTAACCACATTTCCTTCTCACCTCCCCTCTCCTACATTCATGCCTTTTTCTTCTGACCTGCTCAGTTTAATTAACATTGCTTGTATGCACATGGGTTTCGTGAGTTACAGGATCCTGGACACCTTCTCAGCAGCTACACTACTGAAGAAAATGACTCCTCTTCTCCAAGCAACAGTGCATCACGGAGGGATGGGGCCTCATGAGCCCCACCCCATCTGTGCTGGAACCAACAGATGATGGATATATATTCTTAAAATAGTGGGTTTCCAGGTTACATGGACACTAGATAGCAAACTACAGCCACTGTGTATCTAAGTTGGCTTCTTAGATCCTTAACTTGACCTTTCCAGAAACACAGAGTCAGATGGCTGACAAAGCTCTTGACACCCAGTGAGTAGCTTGTGGAGGGAACAATGAGAGGACCCCATGCCCACCACCCCCATCCTACAGTCTTCAAACCATCACCCTGGTCAGAAGACCTGGGCCACCAGGAAAGAACATTACTGAGGCTCTTTTTCCACTCATTTCCTCCTGTCTCATTTATTCATTCATTTAGTTACTTACTACATTGACCTGGGCTGTCCTGGGGCTCACTCTGCAGACCAGGCCAGTCTCCAATGCCTGGGGACACACTTGCCTCTGCCTTCTGGGTGCTGTGCTGGGATGAAAGGCATGAGCCACTATCCCTGGCTTTCCTCCTATTTTAAAATATACAACTTTCCCCCCTCATTTCAACACATTGGCACATTCTGATTTTATTTTTTAACATTCAACCAAGCAACTCCACTCCAGAGACAAAATATAGAGACCATCATGGTCCTCAACACAGGGACACTGAGAGAGTGGAGCTGCAGTGATCTAAGGACTGTTCCTGAGGGCTGTGCCACCCCTTGTCCCAGTCTGTGCGCCATGCGTGAAGAAAAACTAAGAGCACGCCCCTGCCCAAAGGAAGAAATGTTTCTCTCTATAGCCTATGCTCCCGTTAGCCTCCAGGTCTGCAGAGAAAATAAATCTCTCTGGTGTGTGCGTGCACCGTGGTGTCTCACCTCTATTTTCTGATAGACCTCCTTAAACATCCCAGGGATAACATACTGCCGTTCCACCGCCTGGATCTCATCTCGAGTTGGCCAGATATCCTTCAGAAACACTCGTTGGCCCTGTGCGTTCACTCCTGGGAAGACATGTTATGACGAGAAAACACCCGTTTTCATGATCACACAGAACGCATTTAACAGATAACCTGGTAGCATATGCTCCCTTCTTTACACACTTTACATACAGCTGGGCCTCTAACTTGTAGGTTTTGAATTTGTTAATTCAATCAACTATAAAAAAACAGTGCCCGCACTGAACTTGTAACCCCATCATTCCCTACACAACATGGATATGATGGTGACAATGAGTGGCTTAGAGGTGGCCTGCACCTAACGTGAAATACTTTGTCGTTTGTTATTTGGCAGACTTGAAGCCAGTGCTCTCTGGACACTGAGGAGGCCAACAGTGCTGTTCTGAACGGGGACTCAGAGCCAGCCACACACAGGTCACCCTGAATGACGCCTGTCGATGTCAGGCACGGCACTGGCTCCGTGGAGATCGCTGGTCACTGTTCAGGATTATTCTCCATGCTATGTACAGTGACTATAAGAAGGACCTGTGTGCACAGAGGGGTGCTGTGCCTGCCTGCGGCACACTGAAGATGTGCAGTGGGTGACGCAGCTTTACCTCAGCTCGCGTCTTCCTGACAACACTGGGAACACTGATTTAGGGTCAAGTCCATTCAGTGAACAGGGATAGTTAAAAGAGTAGAATCCAAAGCCACCGAGAGTCAAGTATAGCTCGAGTTAGATTTCCTAAATGCACATCTAAGGGATGTTTGCCACACTGAATCTCCTCAGGCTGGAGTGAGGACGCAGAGAGGCAAAGCTCATACAGGTAATGGGAAGCTACCTCAGGAGGCCAGCAGGAAGCAAAGGCCAAGGGCTGCTGAAGAACCCGAAACGGCAAATTCTAATGCGTTTGTTTGGATGTTGTGTCCGCTTGGCCACCTACCCCCCCCAATAGTGTCTCGCTTCTTCCTTCATCTTTGGCTGTACCCTGGAGGACAGTGAAGAGACCCCTGTCTCTAGCCCTGAGTGGCCTGGAGCTCTCTTTTAGAGATCTGCCTGCCTCTGCTTTCTGAGTCCTGGGATTTAAGACCCATGCCAGCATGCCCCCAAAGCTGCAACGTCCTTCCAGTGCACGTTTCAATTCACCAGAAAGAGAGTCACAAACCTCGGAATCTTACCCAGAGGCTCTTTCTCGAAGTCAATCCTGACAGTTCCTGCAATTGCATATGCTATCACTAGGGGGGGAGATGCTAAGTAGTTGGCCCGTGTGTTAGGATGGACTCGACCTTCAAAGTTCCTGTTCCCAGACAGCACTCCAACCGCTACGAGGTCTCCCTGTGTGAGGCAAGGGAACTATTAGTCCACAGGAGGCTGCTGTCAGGTCAGTGTTCACAGCACGTGACCAACCACATCAGCCACGCTTCCCTCGGGTCTCCTGCTGCAGGGAGGAGGGCTTGGGGGGTATGCCAAGGGAGATGCTCCAGGTCCAATGCAGGGAGCAGTGCTCAGTAACTTCTGTCCTTGAGAAAACACCAGACAGGCCATAATGACATAATTTTTGTTGCAGGAGTCGAAGACAAGTGAGAATCCCCAAAAAGAGCAAAAGGTGACAGCCACAGGAGGCCACAATGGCAGGTCCAACAGCGCTTCTGTGGGGCCAGAAGCCACACCAACTGAGGTAGTTTACACAAGTATGATTCTGAATCAAGTTTCAGATGACCAGCAATAAACAATTTTAGAGCTCCTTTTCATCAAAACCAGCATGATCTGCGCCCTTGCCCTTGTTCCAGCCTCTGTTCTAAGCACTTCGCTTTTACTATCATCATTTTCAGTGTAGGGGTCAAGACACCCCAAGACCACGTTCTCAGCACAAAGTAAATTTATCTGCCCTAGAGGGTCACAGGACAGGGAAGAAGAGACAGAGGCAGGAGATAGAGGATGAGGGCAAGGGAAACTTGTTGGGACATGTTGGGGCACAGGACAAAGGACGGTCTCTGGATAGAGAGGAGACAGAGGCAGTTTTCAAAGGTAAAGGGGGAAACCTTGTGTTAGGACGAGGTGTTTAATTTTTGATTGACATGATTAAGGCAAGTAAAGGGGGCTTTTGATTGTTGGACTTTAAGACTTTGGTAGTCAGTCTCAGAAGGTTGAAGTGGCCAAATAAGGAATGGTTGGCTTTTAATGAAGCAGATGGAGTGGGGGAGAAGGGCAGGCCTTGCTGTGCTGGGGCTGCCTAGTGTCCCTCCATTCAGCTCTAAAACAGGTACTCTACATCTCCAATTTACAGATGTGGAAACCGAGGCCCAAACCAGCTCATTTAGTTGCCCTCGTTAATCTTCATTCTAAAGCACATTCTTAACCACATTCCCATTCCAAAGACTGTCTTAAAACGTAGGGAGTTTGCCACATGTTCTATGAACCCAGAGCTCTGACATTACCTGAGTGATCGCGTCTACCACAGGATCAGGAAGGGGTCCACTATTGCCGATGCAAGTCATGCAGCCATAACCCACCACGTCAAACCTAGGCATCAAAGCACAGAAAATGTCCGCTCAGTGCTCTCTGCTGGAATACTCCCGGGGCCACGGGCCATAAAGGACAGGCAGCGTGAGCTCAGAACAGGATGCTACTGACATCTTAAGCTTGTAACACAGGAGTTGAACGACTTGGAATATTTAAAAGCTGAAACCAGATGTGTCATCCCCATCTCCTATTACTGTGAGTTCCCCAAACCTTTTGAATTTTTTTTGAAAACAGATGTTATTCAAACTAATAACTACCACGGTAATGGGAGAAACTGTTTTGGCATCTACACTTGCCTCCAGGACTAGAATGACTGCAGTCATGTAAGTAATGACTGTCATGCCAAATACTGACTCAGTGCACAGTCACTACCAAGCAGCCTGTGGTTCATCTCAGTACAAATGAGGAACAGTGCCCTCTTCTGGGGAAAGGAGCGAATGTCACCCGGAAGCCAGGGTTTGTGTGATGAACTTACAACTATCCATTGGCCCCATGCAGTTGGAACTCTAGGGTTTAAGTCTGCCTACTGTGTGTTAAATGCTGTGTAAGTACAGAACAGCAGATAAGCTCATACCCGCTACACACAGACACAGATGCCAGAGGACTTCCTCAAAAGCAAAGGCACAAATAAAACACCCTTTCCTCACCCTAACTGGGACAGGTAAGGCATGACTCCACTCTCTCGAAGGTAGTAGGTGACCACTCCGCTTCCAGGAGACAGGCTGGTTTTGATGTAAGGCTTCACGTTGAGCCCTGCCTCTACAGCTTTCTTTGCTAACAACCCTGTGAAACGGTGAACAGAGACACAGCATTTAGACACACCTAAATGTTAAGAACACATTAGGAAAAAGACTGGTTTTCCCAGTTACATTTCTTGACTGACAGATCAAAAGTCCACTACCCAGAGACAGCTGAAGCATGCAGCAAGCCCAAAAGAGTCACAGAAATTAAACAAGAGGTATGTGGGTTCTTGCTTCTTTTAATAAGTACAAATCACGACCTGGCACAGAGGCCAGGTCATTACTCCCAACGAGGAGGCAGAACCTATGTGAGGCTAGACCAACCTGTGCAGACTGCCAGTTCTCAACATACAAAAACAATCAGCTGAACAAATGAAAGAAATAAATTCAAGCCATCTGGGAATATCTTACAAACTGAGTTTTTAATTTTTGGAAGGAAAATTATCTAAAATTATTTTTGGATTTAAATGAAAATTATAACTGGGAAGGCCTTTTCTGAGGTACATAAATTGTATACTGAAGAGTAGATCTAGGGCACAGATATTCGTACAGCAGAAGTTCAGAGGCCCGGGCTGGGCTGTAATGGAACAGCCCATACTCCAGCTCTAGAAGCATCACAGCATGGGAGACATGAGGCAAAGAGGCAAGAGAGCAAGCAGACAAGGCCATGCGGGGATGCTGATGTTGCCTGATAAAACTGGTTCATTCCAGATAAGGATGGAAAGCTTAGGTGGCGAAGATGAACTTTAAAAAGGTTTTCCTTTGGCCCACTGAGAAAGAACAGTTGGCTCTGGTCTCTGGACCCAAGGGAGGCTCTGAAGGCTGACGAAACATCTGAACTCCGTATGTAACTATTAACTGCTTCTCAGCATTGCACAACAGGCTGGGCACATGGAGTCTGATCGACCTGTGCCCTGTGCCCCAGTCCGGCTGCAACTGCCAGTGCACAAGACTGTGCAAAGTTCACCGTCCACACAGTCCGGACGGGGCTTATGACACAACAGCAGCTCCTTCTATTCCTTCTCTCTCTCAGGCAGACTCAGATTCTAGGTGTTGGCACAAACCCTGCTTCATCTGCTTCCCTCTACTCATTCTCGTGCTCAGCACAAAGAAGGATGCTTCACACTATCACTTCCACTTCAAATATTTTCTATTGGATGCTATTTGTTGCATAGGAATTCTTTGGGCCAATCAGTGTCTACGTCTGAAAAGCAGCTGGAACAAGACGCACTCACCTGCCCCCAGCATCACGGACGGATTGCTGGTGTTTGTGCAGCTGGTGATGGCAGCGATCACCACAGAGCCGTGAGCAAGAGTGAATTCACTGTCATTGTAGATGAACGTCTTGTGGTCACCGTGATGGTCTGGAGCAACTTGAAAACCTTTAAACCCTTGCTGTTAAAAAGGGAAGGTTGAACATATTGCATGTAGTTAGAAAGAAATAGGACATACACAGTCTGCTATAAAGAGAAAACTTTGATAGTAATTTTAAGTGCCAACAGCTAACAGAACAAATACTTCCAGAAAATTTCAACTTCTCATTATTCTTTTTAAATACTCACAAAAGCAGTTGAGTCCTGAATCTTGCTCAACAATGCAGTTAATAACAATTGCTTTTGTCCCTCCTCAAGACTACGAGATTAAATCTATACACAGTTCAAAGTTAGCCTGAAAAATGCCCTAATTCCTTAGTGTGCAGTTGAGAGGCTATGGCCTGAGACTACTAATTCTGACCACGTGGAAATTTGGAGAAGGTGATATTTATTAATATACCTTTCAATTACTCTGATCAGTAATGTAAGGTACTTCAGGGTATGTGTTATTAAGTTTCAAGTGAGGGAAAGATGACTTCCTGCTAGGAGATGCTTGGGGCCATGCTACAGAGAAGGTATCAGAGCAGAACTTTATGGGTGGAACAGAACAGGATGTCAGGGGATGGAACAGGGACCTGCACACACAGAGAAGGAAAAGTGAAAGTCCAGGGACCTAAAGAGTGTGTGTGAATAGGGCCAACAACACTGTAGAAAACGGGTCTTCATATGAAAAGGATATGTGCATAAACAGGTTGTACTTATAGGCAAGCATGTGGTGCAGAGAAGCTGCTGGGCCCATAGCTAATGGGGAATTATGAGAGCACTTAGGATAGAGAAGAAATGCCCTTGGCCCTAGGCTTTGGGAAGATTCCTAACAAGGTGTGGGGCGAGCCTGGACCCTAAGACACAGACAGAGCCAGAGGCCCTACCTTGGCTCCAAGGCAGCTTTCGAAGTCCTTTTTCATCTCTGACACAGCAACTTTGTCCTGAGGTCTTTTTGGTCCACTGCAGCAAGGCACAACTGTTTTCAAATCTAATTCCACAACCTGTTTGCCCGAGCCAAAAGCAATTAACGACCTCATAAAGAAACAGCAAAACCACAGCAGAGACCTCAGAACATCCCAGCAATAAAGAACCAAACAAACATGCAGCCACATTCCCAAACTAGGAAGCCGGCAATCTTCTTACCATGTGCAAGATTAATTTCCCAATATTAATTTGGGCACAGGAGAAGCATGGCTGGCAGGACTCTGCAGCCTTAAACAGGGAGGATATAGGCTGCCTGCTGCCTTCCACTTCCTACTCTGAAGAGTAGGTCACACATGGCTTTCAGGCTGAGATGGGCTCTCTACTGAGGGACAGACCCATAATCCATCACTGCAGAAAACAGTCTGACAACTCAGTGACTACTTTTCCCGCTTGATACGAGAAACCTGGGACCCCAAGTCTTGTTTACTTTCTAATCATGGCTGCTTAGGAAAATATGGACTCAGTTTTCCCTAGAAAACAGAGCAAATCACTGGATAAGCAGAACCCCTGACCTGGGAGAGACTTCAGCAATTCCCAGGACTGTGATGATGGCGGCCTTGGTCTTTAAATAACTCAGCCTCCTTAATAATGAAGTCTGCTATGCAGAAGTGTCAGTCAGTAGGTGGCGAGGGGCACTCAATTCACAGAGGTTAGGTCAGCAGCCACATTAGGAAGTCACTCTAGTACGTTTATGTCCTTAACCTCATTTTTCACCCTTTGCTACCCTGTTCTGTCCCTTCTAACAGCACAGAGACTAATTTCCCACCGTGGGACCACAGCAACTGGGGCCTCAGAAAGAAGAAACGGGTTGGCTAGCAGCTGCGCTCATACCTGGGTGAAGTCTGGGTCTTGAGAGGAGTCATTGAAATCCCGAAACATGCCAACAGCCTCAAGATACTTTTTGATGTGCTTTACTTTGTGTTCCTCACGACCTGCATGGCAGTAGTAAAAAATAAGCATTATTTCCTGGAGAGAGCCCGTCTGCAGCTGTGTGTGAACACACACGCCAACGCTTCCCTCAGCCTCCACAGTGGGCTCCTCCTCCTACCAAAGTGATGTGTGCAGAACAGATCCTGGTTCTACTTACAGGGACAAGTCCACTGCCCAACTGCACCCATAAATCTGTCCCCAACTTGCCACAGACACTGTTAGCATCACTCTGTTGAAATAATTATGAGCCACCTCATACCTCCGGCTCATAAGCATTTTAGTGTGTCTGGCACTTCGTACCAAGGGCTTCAGATGAATTGCTTCAAACTCTGGTTCCATGAAACAAGTACTACTATTATTTCTGTTATTATTCTCATTTAGTAAGGAGGCAATGCTAGCTCAGGAAAATTATTAGGTAAATTCTCTAAGAAATACAGCCAGGACAAGGCAGAACCCAGAGTCTGAATTTGCATCTAATGTCTGAAGTCTTACCTCCAGTGCCATATTGCCACTAAGCCCAGCCATAGCCTTCCATTCTCTCTCTGCTACTTATCAGCCTTGGCTAATTAGATGGCTCCAATTCTAGGTTTCCTCAACTATTATTTAAGTAAGTAGTTCATCAATCTTCCCTACCAATGTATGATGGGGGTACCCAAAAGACACCCCAGAGACAACAGTTACCAGCACTAAGCTCTCTTGTGTCAATATGAAGAAATCAGCAGCTGAAACCCAGCATATACACATCTGGGTTCTGGGTACTGGAGAGAGCTTGTTTACTTGGCTATCTTCCCTCCATTCTGACAACAAGAGCTTGGTGTGCGCAGAGGTGGAAGGCAGTGCTGTAGCGTCTCTGCCTCCCGTTCACTTACCTGTCTGCACCAGGTACGCGATGCTGACGTCATCAACCGGGAAGAAGGCTGCAGTTGCGCCATACTCTGGGCACATGTTGGCAATTGTAGCTCGGTCAGCAATGGACAGCTGGGCCACTCCTGGCCCAAAAAACTCCACAAATTTGCCCACAACCCCTACTTGTCGGAGGTGCTGTAGAGTGGAAATAACAGGAAAGCGTGAGGCCTGACAGTGCGTGCGTAAAACTGCTTCTTGGCAACGCTCGCTAAAAGCAACAGTGCATCTAGGACTGGATCCCAGAACGGCGAAGGGACATCACGGAGGGACAGGTGACACCTTAGCCTTAGTTCTGAGAAGGCCATTATGGTGTGAACATTAGGGGAGCTGGGAAGAAGGGGCAGGGGCTCTACTAGTTTTCTATCAACCTTCCTGTAAATCTGAGATGGTAGAAAATTAATTCTTGTAATTTAAGAAGAAAGAAAAAATGGCAAAAATATGAATAATAGCTGGGTAAGTTGTTTTAAATGACAAACCTCAGAATGAAGCACAGTATTAGGGTGAATGGTTTGCTTTTACACACAATGCACAGTTCTGGCTACCACATATCCCCAGGAAGCCAGCTTCACAGACAGCTGAGACTGCATGGTTACACACATTCTACCACATTTCTGTGGTCAGTCCAGCTGAGACTGCACAGTTACACGCATTCTACCACACTTCTGTGGTCAGTCCTGTTATTCCATTTTTGAAAAATACTTTGACAATTTGTGGTGTCCAAATAAATACAACTCTAAAGTCTATAAAGATTAAATCAAAGAAAACCTTTTGGCTTTTTCAGCACAAGGTCTATACAAATGGCTTCTATTCTATATGACTAAGAAAAAAAAGTGTTTAAATGAAAGACCATAAACCACCTTATTTCTTTTGTAATCACAATATTTAAGTAAATGATTTGTTTTTAAAGGCATAATACTTAATACTTGCTACCACAAATCATGTTTCTTGGAAAAGTATTTTTGTATTTTGTATTTTTGTAAAGTATTTTGCTTTTTGTAAAGCAAGTGAATAAAAAGAGGGGGTGGGGATGTTCCTTTGTGACTGTGTCTTTTTAAAAAATAAAGCCCTAACACTTTCCAACCAGTAGATACATCTGTTGCTATAAAGAGACTTAAAGTAAGAAAAGTATCAAATTATTCACATAACCAAGTGGCTATTTACATATGAACAGATCCAGGTGGGGACAGAAGTCATCTCCCCTCTGTACTCCACCCCTGCCTCACACACAGGGAGGTAAAAATGTAACAAAACTCAAAAGAAAAAGACCCATGTGGAAAGAATTGTAGCAAAAGTTTAAAATAT
Organism: Micromys minutus; assembly: GCF_963924665.1. NCBI lineage: Eukaryota > Metazoa > Chordata > Mammalia > Rodentia > Muridae > Micromys > Micromys minutus. The sequence continues at coordinate 41,818,167 of NC_137961.1, read as the reverse complement.
GTGTGGGAATAATTTTTAACCTCAACACAGTGATTATGTCTGGGAAGGAGATCTGCTGAACCATAAATACGTGCTAATTATAAAGACATGCTAACTCATTAAAAATATTAAGATTCATCTGCTCAGAAGCAAATCTGGTAGGACATTATCACATCTTGACATCTTGGGGACAGCAGCTGGGTGTAGTGGCACACACCTTAGTCTAATGACAGCCTGGTCTACAGAGAGTTCTGGGACAGCAGGGATATATAAGGGAGACCCTGTCCTGAAAAAAATCTCAGTGACAGGAATATGAACATGATTTTAATTTCTGCATATTTTGTGTCACAATTTTTTAAATTAAGGTAAAGAATAAAGAAAAAAAAAGAAAGAAGATAACCATCTAAATTTACTACAAGAATCACTTTTATCTCATTTTATTTTAATATCTATTAACACATTGTATCCTAGCCTCACTGGAACATAAACTGTGTTTATTCTGTTTGTCATTGACTTTCTGTGGAAGCAACAAACACACACACAGGCAGACACACACAAACAAACACAGACACACACACAGGCAGATACACACACACATAAACACAGACACACACAGGCAGACACACACACATAAACAGAAACACACACGGACAGACACACACACATAAACACAGACACACACAGGCACACACATACACAGGCAGACACACACACAAACACAGACACACACAGGCAGACACACACACAGGCAGACACACACACACATAAACAGACACACACACACACACAGGCAGACACACACACATAAACACAGACACACACAGGCAGACACACACACAGGCAGACACACACACACATAGGCAGACACACACACACATAAACACAGATACACACAGGCAGACACAGTCAGAGGCAGACACACAAACAGACACACAGACACACACACAGGCACACACACACACACACACACATACACACGTACACACCTTGGTAATGGTGAGCACGATGTCCGTGGATGTTACTAGAGGGTGAGGCTTCCCCATCAGCTTGTAGCCAATCACCTGGGGAAGGACCATACTGATGGGCTGACCCAGCATGACAGCTTCTGCTTCAATACCACCGACACCTGCAGTGAACGGCACAGCAGAATTACGCTTTTATAGTCCTCACTGTCCCTCAGCCACAGATTCAAGAAACCCTGCCAGCACGTTTACCCGGTATAGTGCTGTATTTCCCTAAGGAGCACTCATTTCTCTCTATTCCCTCTATAGACTGTGCCTTCTCCCAGGACCTGCACCAAAATCTCTTTAAAGCCATACTTAATAGAGTTGACTTGGGAGGCACCATTGTTAACAAATGCCAGTTGATTTTCACTTACACAAATGTCCTTAAACTTAATTCAGTTTATTTCTCTAAACAGAAAGTGAATTTTACCTCTAGGAACTGAAAATACAGCAGCAAATAGAACAGACAAGGCACCTTCTTCTGTGACCATGCAAACACAGGCCGTGAGCGAGGTGCATGTGATAGGAAAGTGGGAGAACACTCACCCCAACCAAGGACTCCCAGACCATCAATCATGGTAGTGTGTGAGTCTGTGCCCACGAGGCTGTCTGGGTAGTAACATCCATCCTGATCAAATACTACTCTTGCCAAATACTCCAGATTCACTTGGTGAATGATTCCTGAGCCAGGAGGAATAATCCTCATGTTGCAAAAGGCCTGGGAACCCCACTAGGATTGAACAACAGGAAGAACACTGAAAACATTTTTACTTGGTTTGCACACCTCTTCTCATGCCCCACAAACACGGGACCAAACAGAAACTGAACTCTGGTCCATACCTTTAAAAATTCAAATCGTTCTCTATTTCTTTCAAATTCCAGGTCTTGATTCTTCTGTAAACTGTCTGCCCTGTCAGAAAGAAAGAACTAGGTGTATAAATTACAAGACTTCACATTACCACCTCCAACCTGCTGGAGATGATCTGCAGGTCTGCAGGCTGGTATTCATCCCTCTCACCAGCTGGGAAACCGAGGCACGCTGCAAATGCATGTTACAAATGACCTGGTTCAAGTGATTGCTCCAAAGCCCTTAAGCCCAGTGAAAAAACAGGAGCTCAATCCACTGAACGTTGAGCCCCACGTCTGACTCTAGGGACAAACAAATGTATGACTAGAGCAGCAGAGGCACACAGGGGACCTTTGCTTCTGCGCCTGCTTCTCTCTTTGCTGAGCCACACGTGGGTTCCTGCGAAGGGATCTGTGCTGGACAAAGTGAAGAGCAAGGTCCACGGTGCCCAGAGTCTCAGGGTCTTGTCTTCCCGACTGGGGATTATATACACGGCTGCTGTCCTCAACAGCTGTGGACTGCAGGTCACATGCAGAGGTTTGCTCAAGATCACTCAGGTAGAATAAGCCACAGTCTCAACCCTGCCCTCTGATTACAGAAGGCACTCAGTCTGTACGTGGACTATGAGGAGACAGTGAGCAGCTAAGACCCAAGTCAAGCTCCACTCATTACGAAATCACTGACTATTGACATTTCTGGGAAACAGCTGCTATTCTAACTGCTTCATTAATTTCCTCAATGAATCTCCAGAATTATATTCTGAGTTAGGCACTTCTAATGTATGCATTTTCAAGTGAGGAGAACGAGATACACAGAAGTTAAAGCTGCCGGTGCGGCACAGCGAGTAGGTGGTGAGATGCAGGTTTTTGGATTGGTGTTGACATTCTTACCCCACCCCACAGTGTCGTGTGTCTCACTGTGTCACCGTCACAACCCACAGAAGCAGCCACAGCGGCACGAGGAAGTTGGCTGAGTTGTCATGGTCAGATGACTCATCGATCGTGAGCTGTCATTTGAACCCCAGTGTATTCTCCAGTCTTCACTTCACCCTGAGCCCTTCCTTTCACTTACACACTAGCTGCTGAGGATGCAAAGGCTGCATCTTCACTGTTCAGTAGGCTGAACTTTGTAAAAAAATAAAAAATATTGATCCTACTGATAAGATGAATGCCTGAGTATTTACATGTTAGAGAAAAGCAAAGAAAGACATGGAGAAAGGAGAGGCCCAGCTGGAGCAGAACAAGGCAGGACTCCAGTGCAGGCACCTACATCAGCAGATCGTTAGGACACACCCATCCCTCAGTTTCACCATCTCACGGTTCCTCCCGAGGCTTCCAGCCCTCTGGCTCCTGCCTGCCTCTTCCTGCCCTGGTGCATGTACATCAAGGAGAAACCCTAATACCCTGCCTTCTTTCCCTCATCTTTCTCCTCCATCTGTCCACAGATCATCTATGACCTCTTCTCTTTCTGTCTAGTATCCACGACTACCCAAGCGTTTGTCACAAGTGTAGCTCCAGTCAGCTTCTCAGTCCACTAACCCACTTTCATATCACCACTAGTAATGAGTCTCCTGTGCACACACACCGTTGTTAGCTCGACATATTCTAATAAACCATACATCCGTTGTTTCAAAAGCCAGTTCTTCTGCCTGACCTGAATGAACCCTGATTTTCCAGATCCTTCATATTCTCCAGTCCAGCTCCTGGGGTCACCTTTGGGAGCTCTGATTCTCTACTGTCCTCTCTTAACATGAAGCTTTGATCCTCTTTCCCTCAGTCTGGGTGCTTCAGGGTTTGGAGTGAGTGGCCCTCTGGAGAGCCCTCCGGTTCCCAAGTCAGGGTTATTGGTTCCTTCTCAGGGGTTGCCACACTTAGTAACTGCATTGAAGTTATATATTCACTAAACTTCCTCTTTGAAATTTACTAGCTTATTGAATAAATATGGGTACAACACAGGTCCGTTCAACTTAAAACCAGAGAAGGGATCTCCAAACATTACTTCTGCCAGTGCAGGTTTCACTACGACTCATTATGTGGCTGGTGGCCTCTCTCCTGTGACACATGAGCAGTCCTGGACTCTAGTCACTACTCTCTGCTTTAACATCCAGCATCAGGAGATGCTACACAGAAGGACGGAAGGACGGAAGGATTTACCCCAGAACATGTTGGGCAAAATGATCAAAAGCCAGAAATGCTCAGGTTGTTCCAACCTTACACCATGAAAACAAACGTGTATCATACTAAGTGTGGCTCAATTTGTCTTGTTTTGGTTAACAGAATGAACAAACAGACCAAGAATTCTAAATTTTGAAATTTATTTAGTTTTAATACCACCCAAAGTTTCCTAAATTAGTCTGGCCTAGTGAGCCTTTTCTTTTCTTTTCTTTTCTTTTTTGAGACAGGGTCTCATGTAAACAACTGGCCACAAGCTCCTCATCCTCTTTGTGTTCAAAGTCCGAGGATACTCATGTGTCAGCATGTTCAAGGTCCGAGGGTTACCCATGATTCGGCACACCTCACTCCAACCTAGAGAATATCTCCAAATGTGAGCAGCCTCATAAACAGAGGGGATAATAATCCTCTGAAATATGTAATGTAAATTCACATTTGTGGTTCCTGACACTTTCATGGAACAGAGCCTAGAAACTCAAGTAATATTCCCAGAGAAAATAGCTTTCCTACAAGCCATTAACTGTTGTGAAATTCTTGGGGAAAAACCAGGGACACCAGTGAGATGAAAACAGGACACATGACAGTAACTAGTTGGGTGCACTCAGCTGCAATGCCACATTCAAAGCAGACGAAGGGTCCCTGATCCCTGGCAATGTGCAGCCCTGACGCCCTTCCCCCGCTTCTCCAGCTTCCCCAGGGCAGACCCGGGGATCAGCCTCAGCACTCACTCCCACAGGAGCGCACATATCACATTTACTTCTTTTAAAAGGTAAGGGAAAGAAAAATAAAACAACCCCCTCCCCGGCACACACTAAAACCAACCCACCCACCCTCAAACCAACCAACCCACCCACCCACCAACCTACTATCTACCACAATGGGGGCTGATGATGAGGCTCAGTGGGTAAAGGCACCTGCCACCAAGCTGACAACCTAAGTTTCATCCCTAAAGTCCACATGGTGTGAGGAGAACATTTACTGCAAGTGACAACGTCCTCGACCTACAGATTGTGCACCACCCATACCCACAAACACATGCATACAGGATGATCAACCTAAAATGATTGTTTAAATAAACATTACAATGAAGACGTTTTAACAGAAAGGTTCTAATGCATGGCACTAGATTTGAATTTATATGCAACATTTACTGTTGCACTTTATGTTTTCCTAATTACTATTTTCATTATGACCATGTAAATGAAAAAGATCCATTAAAAAAAAGAGAGAACAGAATTGATGAAAGTCAACACTTTAAGTTCCAACCTAAAGGACAAGAAAATCAAGAAGAGAGCCGAGAGGATCGGAGGGCAGCAGGGCCGATGTGGCATCACCGCATTGGGCTTCCAGGATCTCTGCCTTCCAAGAAATACAGGACGCCAAGCTCTTCGCAGCTGCAGTCTCTAAGACAGTGGTCCACAACCTTCCTAAAGCTGCACCCGTTAATACAGTTCACGTTGTGGTGACCCACAACCATAAAATCACTTCACTGCCACTGTTAGGAATCACAGTGTAAACATCTGATATGCAGGAAATCTGAGGTGTAACCCCATGAAAGGGTTGGATGACCCACAGGTTAAGAGCCACTGCTCTAAGGTGAAGTAGCTATGGCTTTGTGAGGTGACATTATTATTACCTGTGTGGTAGGACTTGAGAAAATCCTTATCCTAGTAGAGCATGACCTTTGTATTTTAACCTCTACATTCCAAACCAGAACCACTGAGCAGTGCTCAAGTGACTTAAAGGGGGCATGTGAGAGACAGCACCCAAGAATGGTTCTGGGGCTAAGGGAAAGGTGAGGAGCAGTCAGTCTGTCTAAGAGTCTGGCCATATTTCTCTTCATGCTGAATCCACCTAGTTTAACCATTTAATATTAGAGAGCGTTATTCCTTTGAGGATGTATGGAACCCACTTACATCTCCAACAGTGGGTTGATTTTATTTCCTTTTGGCTCATTTTTGGTTTTGTGAGAATATTTTTTCAATGACCCTTTAAAATGATCACATAATAGTTTCTTGTTTTAAAAATAAAGCCTAGTTAAAATCCCAGAGCGGGCTGTTTAGCAGGCTGACACGTCCTCTGACACTCACAAAGCCTGGACATCGCCGGTTTTCATACATACACCTTAGATCCTGGCACACTGAACTACGATGTGAGTACATTCTGAGCGCTATTCATCAGTGTAACTATGGGAAACCAGCACTCCACTTCAAGGCATGTCATAATTTAATGCATTATTTCCTTCTGTGGGACATTTAGAAGGGGCCTAGGTTTTCATTTATAATGATACTTTCATTGCAAGCCTGCTTAGTTAGGATTATTATTGCTGTGATGAAGCACCATGGCCAAGGCAACTTGGAAGAACAGGGTTTATTTCAGCTTGCACTTTCAGGTGTCAGTCCACCCTCCAGAGAAGCCAAGGAACCTGGAGGCAGGAGCAGATGGCCATGGAGGGTGTCCTTATTGGCTTGTCTCTGGTTTACTCGGCCTGCCTTCTTATAGCCCAGGGATGACCATATCCATGAGTGAGCCCTCCCACAATCATCAGTCATGAAGATACCCCACAAGCTTGCCTACATCTTTTGTTTTCCTTTGAGGTTTTAGAGAAAGATCATCAAATGACTTTACTGAAACATCCACTATTTATTAGCAGTTTTTTTTTTTTCTAAAAACACAAACATGAGAACTGAGAACCACACCTAGAGTGACTCACCCCTGTGGACGGGGAGACACCAGGATGGAAGCTGACCCCAAGTCTCAGCTTTCTCACTCACTCTGGGGCTCTAACATGACCTCTGACAAGGAAAGGAACCACTAAGATCTCCAAGCACAGGACGGTCACAACAGCCTTAGGGCTCCTGACGCTAACTGCCACATGTTCCAGTCTGTAACTCTAGCTTATCAAACCCACCGCCAAACAGCTGCTCCCACAAGCTAGTCTCCAGCCTGGCTTCTGCAGAGCACAGAGCACAGACACAGAGGGCCCCTCAGAGGTGGCGGTGACAGAGGTGAGGGGTGGTGGGAGGGATTGGGGGTGGGGGGCCAGGGTGGGAGGCGGTGGGGGGCCAAGGAGCTCTAGCTCCGCCTACATCTTATAGAGAAGCATTTTTTCCATTGAAGCTCCCGCCTCTCTGATGACTCTAGCTGGTGTTACGCTGACATAAAACCAGCCAGTAAGTACACTGGCCATGAGCTTTGTCTGAATTTTCAGTATTAGTTAGAAGTGTGCTTGAATGCAGAAATCCCAGGACAAAGGACATTGGAATGTCTTGTCTTTTTAAAGATTCATTTTCAGTTGTGTGTCTGTGTGCTTGTGAGTGCGTGTAAATGCAGGAGCCCCCAGAAACCACAGAAGTGGGTCAGGTCCCCAGAGCTAGTTACTGGTAGTGTTGAGCCTCCTACTGCAAGTGCTGGGAACTAAACACAGCATGAACTCTTAACAGCTGAGCCATCTCTCCAGAGCAAGACACAGAGTTTGTGAGGAGCTACTGCGTCCATCCTTCCAACTACCGTGCTGTTAGTGCACAAAATGTCCCCCTCACGACTCTCTGATAACTAAGGCATAATCCTAATTATAATAAGATACAACCTTTGCCACACTTTTGGCAGATAACAAATCCTCTATTATTTTTAGAGGCACGATACCTACAGACATTTTTCTTTAATTCTAAATTTAGAAAAGTCTTTCTAGTCAGACATTTGACACATCCAAAATGATTAACTCCTTAGCTAAAATTACTATTATGTATCAAATGTATCTGATTTATAGTAAAAATTCGAACTGCTACTCTTACTGCTTAAGAGAATGTGAAAGTCCCTTGTCACCAGACAGTCCTCATGCTTCTGTCCGAGCCAGACTCCTCACACAGCTCACCATCTGACCAACCTGTAGGCATGTCAGAACAACAGTTCTCACCGCTGACTGACACGGAGATCCGAGTTGTTTTTATACAGCACTAGGTGACTTCCATGGCTTGACGGTCCACACTCTGCCTTTTGGAGAAAAGAATGAATGACAGTTTCCCTCTCACCCTTTCCTGGTGGTCTCTGGGCCCTTGACGAACCATTGCCCTTACTTCCCAGAGTCTGTGGTTCTGGACACACAGTGATGCTTGCTATCTGGATGCCGTCTATCCCAAAGACTCATTCCCCAACTTCAGCAAAGCCTTTGAGGAATGAGAAGGAAGACAGAAAGTTCACTAACACAGAGCAGGAGACTGCCCATCACTACCTATAAACGCGGAGCCTCAGTTACCTGTAAGACAGGTTAGGATTATAAATGTTACAAATAGTTTGCTTAAGATGTCTTCATCTCTTAAATGTTTATGAAGATGTCATTGCTAAGTTGCTAATTTGCAACTATAAAGTCATATTTCAATGTCTTTGAAAAGACTTTTCACTACTTTGGACGTGAAGGGTAGAGATGGGAGAAATGAGATGCCCAGTCAGCTTCAGAAATTAGTTTCTCCCCATCTCAAGGTAGCTGTCACCTTAACTTTACTTCTCCTTTAACGCAGGGTCGAGTTCAAGGTCAACCGCTTTAGTTATGGTAAGTGTGTATTATTTTCAGTAGGCCAGGCAACTCAGGCCACCGTACGCCCAGGACTTATGGGTCCACTCTAGACAGGGTCCAGCAAGATGAACACAGGCTAGCCAATGAAGGATTTAAGCTGGCTATGAAAGATTGGATGGATTTTGGCAGGAGAGAATGAGGATACATCCCAAGCAGGAACGATGAAGGGTAAAACGAGCAGGCACTATGGCAAGGCCCAGGTAGCCAGAGACAGAACAGGTACTTGTGATAAAAGCAGGAATAACACTGTAGTGGACTCAGAGCAACCCGACTGCTCTAAAGTTACACATGCACTTTCGTTGACCATCTCTCGAGACAAAATGCACACCTGTGTTTTGAATCAGACTTCAAGCTATACTCAAGCTACTAGATGCAGAACACTCCTATCCAAAGCAAACAAGCAATAACAGGGTTTACACAGCCCACTTCTCCCTGTGTCATTCACAGGAGAGTATTTTCTGGCAACACCTTTAAAGACAATCTTCCTTCATATATTTGAACGTAAATGGGCATGTGTGGGCATGCATGTTCCATGGCCCTCATATGTTGGTCAAAGAATGACTGGTGCAAACTGGTTCTCTTCTTCTCTCATGTGGGTTTCAAGGACGGAAGTCAGGGCCTCAGGCTTGGCAGCAAGTACGACAACCTGCTAAGCTATCATCAGTCCAACTCGTACACATATTTTTTAAAGATATATATTCTAATATTTTGCACAAAGCAGAAACCCAAAGTATTCCTCCTAAGTCTCCTCACCTTCTGTTGAAATCAACCTGGATGGAATGATCAATTACAAGGTCAGCGGGGCAGACAGGGTTTATTTTCTCTGGATCTCCTCCCAACTTCTTCACAGCATCACGCATTGCTGCAAAATCAACCACAGCAGGCACACCCCTAAGGAAAGAAAGGAGCAAGCATAAGACAGCCATCAATGTGTGCCACTGGATTTCGCAGGTTTGCCAGTGTTAATAAGGACAAGGGCCATCTTCTCAGATGAGCTAAGGAAAGGTGACTGAGACAAATGGAAGTTGTAAGTGGAAACCACATAGGTGGCAGGTAGTATGAGTGAGCAGAATCTCCTTGTCTATTCCACCATCTGTTAACTTAAGCAAAAGAAACCATGGAAACCAGTGCTTATACTCTACTAGAATGACTGCTTCCCAGAGCACCCTTCAGCCTTAGACCAAACTCAAAGGACTGAATATATGCCTTGGAATAAGACTTTCCAAAACAGTAAAAGGTCTCTACAGTGACAACTTCAAAACACCAAAGAAAGAATCTGAGGACCCTAAAAGACGGTCAGAGTTTCATACACATGGGTTGGAAAAATTACTGTTAAATGTAATCCTCATCAAAATTCTAATGCTATTTTTCAGATACAGAAAAATACAACATTAAAGTCCACTCAGACATGTAAAAGACCCCAGGCTGCCAAAGCCCCCACGATGTCTTCTGTTCTCACTGCTGTGGAACAGTGACAAACACACTTATTAAGGGGGAGGGGTTACCGAACGGTACCCTTGGCACTCTGTGCAGCCCCTTCATGGGGAAGTCAGGGCAGCAGCTTGAAGCAGTCGATCAAGAAGAGCGCCAAGAACACACATGTTCAGTCCTCACACAGCAGTCCACTCATACAGTCGAGAGCCCTTGCCCAGGGAATGGTCTTGTGCACAACTACCACAGGCCTTCCCACATCAATGAACCCTTCACAGAATTCTCAGAGACCTTCTCCCAGGTGATTCTGTCCAGGTGACAACACAACACTAGCCACCACACTAAGAAGAGTAACACTAGAGATTCCATCATTTAGAGGGTTCTGGACACTCATGTTAATGGCTTATCAAATGAAGGGGCAGACAATACAAGAATAGATGATCGTTGCTATTGACACAGCCGGCAGAGAACTAACATCTAGAATACACAAAGATCTCAAAAACTAAACAAGTAAATAACTGAATCAATAAACAGCCTAATGAAATGAAAAGACAGTTCCTAAAAGATATTATACAAATGGCCAATAAAAACATAAAATGTTTAGTTCCTCAGTAGCCACCAAAGAAAAGTGAATTTAATTACACTGGGATTCCATGTTACTCTAGTTAAAATGGAAGTCATTAAGAAAATCATCAACACATACTGAGGATGTGGACCAAAGGGAACAGTCCGCACTGAGAATGGGCACGCACAATCGTCCATCCACAGTGGCAGTCAGCACAGAGATTTCCGGATGTGGACCAAAGGGAACAGTCCGCACTGAGAATGGGCACGCACAATCGTCCATCCACAGTGGCAGTCAGCACAGAGATTTCCGGATGTGGACCAAAGGGAACAGTCCGCACTGAGAATGGGCACGCACAATCGTCCATCCAGAGTGGCAGTCAGCACAGAGATTTCTTAGGAAAAAACCTAAATGGCTCCTGTCAGGAACACATCACAGACACTGACCATGAGTTCTCTGTGGCCCTGTCCCAGCGGCAGCCAACTAGATATCTAAGAGACAACAGCGGATAGAGGCAGTATAATGGAGCACACAGTACAAATGATGGTAGTCCCAAAGAACCGAATTTAACCCTAAAAATTAAACCATGTGCAGCAAAATGAATGCTACTGGAGATTGTCTCTAGAGTTGACCATGCCAGTAGGGAGACAAACACACGCTTTCTCTCATGTGCGGCTCCTGAGTTTTCTGTACATATATAACACTGTCTGTATGTATATTACATGAAAGTAGATGTGAAACTGTTTCAGAGAGCAGTGGGACCTACAGGAGGGGAAGGGAGGAGAAAAGGGGGAGTAGGAGGTATGCAGACAATGTGCTCAGTGGACATTACCTACTTACATTATGCAACAATATACGAGAATTTACAATAAAAAAGTTAGAATTTAGAAAAATGGGCTGCCAATCAGACTTATACTAATTAAATTAGTTCTACTATCTTTAAAATATAAAATCTAGTGATTTCCTTCCATATAAAGAAACATAAAGAAACCAAGGGAATAAAATAACACGAGAGTAAAGTGGGAAGACAGTGTGTGGGACTGTGCCACAGGGCAGTGCAGGTTTCAGGAGCAGCAGGACACAAGCTGAGTGCAGGCCCCACAGGGCCCCCTGCACGCTGCCTTCTGCCCTTCCTCGTGCAATCAGTTCTGAGGATGGCACTCCTGTCAGGTAGGGGGTGACTACTAGAGACACAGCAGTCTCCTCTTGTTCCAAAGCAGACTCCTTGCTTTCCTTTTATGTCCTGATTTCTCAGAGACAAAGCATTTTTGTTACAGCTCACGTGAAGTCTTGCAGTATGACTCGGGCTGGCTTAAATGGCACTTCTATGTTCTTATGCTGTGTGACATTCCAGCTCAGGATATTCTCAATGTCACTTTTCTTCACCAAAAACTCGTCACAGTTCCGAACGGCTGCCTCCAGGAGAACCCGGATAGAAAATGGTAAGCGTCCTGGGGATAAAGGAGAAAGCGTTACAAACCACAAGCTGCAGGGTGGGCACTCTCCTGAAAGCCAATCTTTAGATAAACTTCATACATGACATTAGATTATTCTTCTAACAGGGAAAGAGGGCCAAGTGATCAGCAAGTTTAAAATGTATATAAGGTGAAAACTATGTACAGTGAATAGATTTAGGAGACATTAGTAGTTGAAAATACTCAAAAATTAGACTAAACAGTTTATGTACTTATGTTAAATGGTTGCTTATTTTGAATTCATTAACAGAAAGAAAAGTTACCAGTAAGTCATCAGAATGCATGATCAGTCTAGACTTCACTGTGTGATATGTAGCAAGCAATATGTATTTTTATAGATACATGGAATAGCATTTGTTAAACCAATGTTTGGGCTGGAGAGAGATGGTTCAGTGGTTAAGAGCACTGACTGCTCTTCCACAGATTCTGAGTTCAAATCCCAGAAACCACATGATGGCTCACAACCATCTGTAATAAGATCTGATGCCCTCTTCTGGTGTGTCTGAAGACAGCTACAGTATGCTTATATATAATAAATAAATAAATCTTAAAAAAAAAAACCCAATGCTTATGAAATGAGAATATGACCCAATTAAAAGTCCTAAACATAAGATAGCATAGCCACTTAATATAACAATAACTTATTTAAAAAGCTATTTTATTTACAAAATAGAAATTTTATCTTGAAATATATGAAAATTACTATTACAAATTAGACAAGAAAGTAAGAAGTAGACTTGGGGAAGTTTGTGCCTGTCTGTGTATAAACCACACACTGCACTGTCTCCTATGATTTCCCCCAGCTCCCTCCTGAAGGCTATGTGATCGTAGGACCAGGCACAGCATGAAACCAGCTGCTAACAGAGCAATCACAGCACAGCGATGCACCCACCGTATCTTGAGTCGCTCAATTTATTCAAGTTGAAGAATCTCTTTCCTGGCTGTGCAGGGTCCAAGGGCTCAGAAAGGTGTGCAAATGGGTTCTTCATGATTATTGATGGTTACGTGTCTCTGCAAAACAAAATAACGGGGGTGGGGTTAAGGGGAGGATGAATATAATCAAAGTAATTTTATTTATGTATGAAATTCGAAAATAATTTTATTTTGGAAGCTGGACTCTTTGTAGAAATTATGGTACATACTGACATCCATAAATTATTTATCAACTTTTCAAAATAGAAGGTGGGATGGGACTTGAATTAACACAAGATTGATAACCTCAACAATGTGCTTCTTGCCATGTCTGAAAGCCAGCATTTGCTTCTCAAAACAGCAAATGGACCAAGTACTGTCTCTCATATTTCTACAGCCTTCCAACATTCTTCTATAAACTTCAAAGAGCGGAAATAAAAGCTGCATCTCACAGAAAATTGTGGCACTATGAGCAAACCTTGAAACTGGACTCATCTGTTAGTAGAAGCCAGGAGGCCATGCAGGTGAGTTTATACATCTTGTGATCTGCCTCTCAGAAACCACCACAACTGCTGAAATTACTGGGAGCAGGGGCCCAAGAGCCTGCTTTCAGATCCTGTTCTATGTGGTTCCATTTTTTAAATTTCTGCAGCATTTTTAGTAAACTTGAATACGATGGTTGGAAGCCTTCCTGATCCGCCTTGGCAGCGCTTAGTAAACAATGTGCTGACATCTGAGAATCCGTTCTCTCCCATGCTGTTTCCTGCTTTTCCTTTGGGCTTCAGGTCAGGCTCCAACTCCCCACATGTGTGTGCAGGGGAAGCTACCCTAGCTCAGAAAGACACTATTCCTAGGACCAACATACATATGAAGGTATTTTTATTTAACAACACAACTGAGAACAAATCACACTAAAATGGGACTTACCCTTCCATTAACCTATTCTCCAATATTGTTATTTACTTTGGTTTGATGAGTACTAATGTTTGCCTGCATGTAAAATGTGTGTGCCATGTGTGTGTGCTCTCTCCAGGCCTGCCCTAATACTTATAGTTTAAGTATAAAAATAGTATTTTCCACGCTTCATCTCAAGGTTTATATGAGTAAATATTATTTAGATAGTCGCTACACTTATAGAATGACCAATATGGCAGAATGTCATTATGGCACAGGATAGAATTGTTTGTGATGGCTATCTGTGCATCAGTCCAAAGTGCAGCACAGAACTATCTGCCAATTCCAAACATCTTACATTTAAAATGATGGAGAACCTGAGCTTCTGTGTACTGAGAGGATGCCATAACCTGAGATTTTATACTTGAACTCATGTGACTGGGTACAACTAAAACACAGCTGTGCTAGCAAACAGTGTACAATATTGCCTTTAGGGACACACACACACACACACACACACACACACACACACACACACACAGATCATATATGAAACATATTTTATATTGAGACTTAATTTCATCACTGAGAGATCTAATTGTGCCCTGGCAATATTTCAAGAAACAAAATAATGTGAGAGAACCCTTGGCACAGGGTTTGACCGTGCAGCCCTGGCTGGCTTGTCACTCACCATGTAGCCAGTGGCAGCTCTGCACTCATGCCAGTGGCTCTCTTTAGCCTTCTGGGTGTAGGATTACAACCAAGGGCCACACTGCCCAGGTAAATGTAAAAACTAAAACACGTGGACTCAATTCCCCAATAAAAAGACATGAACTAACTGATTTAATACATAAACAGGGCCCAGCATTTTGCTGCACACAGGAAACACACCTCAGTGACAAAGATAGACACTATCTCAGATTAAGAGGCTGGAAAACAATTTTCCAAGCAAATGGTCCAGAGAAACAAGCTGGAATAGACATTCTAATATTGAATAAAATAAAATTTCAACCAAAAGTTATCAAAAAAGATAAAAAAGGACACTTTACACTCAGCAAAAGAAGAATCCACCAAGATGAACTCTCAATTCTGAACATCTATGCTCCAAATGAAAGGGCCTTATTCATAAAAGAAACCTTACTAAAGCTCAAAGCACACATTGCACCTCATACAATAATAGTGGGAGACTTCAACACCCCACTCTCATCAATGGACAGATCATGGAAACAGAAACTAAACAGGAACACAGTGAAACTCACAGAAGTTATGAGCCAAATGGATTTAACAGACATCTACAGAACATTTAATTATGAAGCAAAATATATATATGCCTTCTTCTCAGCACCTCATGGTACCTTTTCCAAAAATGACCATGTAATTGGTCACAAAACAGGCCTCAACAGATACAAGAACACTAAAATAATCCCATGCATCCTATCAATTCACCATGGACTAAGACTGGTCCCCAATAACAACAAAAAGAAAAGAAAGCCAACATACACATGGAAGTCGAACAATGCTCTACTCAATGATAACTTGGTCAAGGAAGAAACAAAGAAATAAATGAAAGACTTTTTAGAATTTAATGAAAATGAAGGCACAACATATCCAAACTTATGGGACACAATGAAAGCAGTGCTAAGAAGAAAACTCAGGATCTGAGTGCCTCCAAAAACAAACTGAAGAGAGCATACACTAGCAGCTTAACAGCACACCTGAAAGCTCTAGGGGGAAAAAAAAGCATATACACCCAAGAGGAGTAGACAGCAGGACATAATCAAACACGGGGCTGAAATTAACCAAGTAGAAACAAAAAGGAAAAAAAATATATATATTAAAAAAAAAAAACCAACAAAACCAGATCCTAGTTCTTTAAAAAAAGTCAATTAGACACACAAACCCTTAACCAGACTACCCAGAGGGCACAGAGAGAGTATCTAAATTAACAAAATCAGAAAGGAAAGTGGAGACATAACAACTGAAACTGAGAAAATTCAAGAAATCATCAGCTCCTATTATAAAACCCTATACTTAACTGGAAAATCTGGATGAAATGGATAATTTTCTAGACAGATACCAGCTACCAAACTTAAATAAGAATCAAACAGTCCTATAACACTCCCAATCCAAAAAAAAAAAAAAAAAAAAAAAAAGACCAAGACCAGATGGGTTCGGTACAAAATTCTATCAGATCTTCATAAAAGACCTAATACCAATACTCTCCAAACTATTCCACAAAATAGAGACAGAGAAAGCACTACCCAACCTTCTATGAAGCCACAATTATGCTCATTCCTAAATCAAACAAAGACCCTACAAAGAAAAAAACTTCTAACCAATTTCCCTCATAAGCATCGATGCACAAATACTCAATAAAATTCTCACAAACTGAATCCAAGAACACATCAAGATGATCATCCATTATGATCAAGTAGGCTTCATCACAAGGATGAAGGGATGGTTCAATATATAGAAATCCATCAATGTAATTCACTATATAAACAAACTCAAAAAAAAAAAAAAATCATCTCACCAGATGCTTAGAAAGCATTGGACAAAATTTAACACCTCTTCATGCTAAGTCTTGGAAAGATCAGGAATTCAAAGCCCATACCTAAATAATAGTAAAAGCAATATATACCTAACCAGTAGCCAACATCAAACTAAATGGAGAGAAATTTGAAGTAATCCCACTAAGATCAGGGACTACACGAGGATTCCCACTCTCTCCCTACCTATTCAATACAGCACTGTAAGTCCTGGCCAGAGCAACCAGACAAGAAAAGGGGGTCAAAGGGATAGAAATTGGAATGGAAGAAGTCAAAATATCACTATTTGCAGATGATATGATAGTTACTTAAATGACCCCAAAAATTCCACCAGAGCACTCTTACAGCTGATAAGCAACTTCAGCAAAGTGGCTGGATATAAAATTAAACTCAAACAAATCAGTCAACTTCTTTTACTCAAAGGATAAACAGGCTGAGAAAGAAATTAGGGAAATGAAACCTTTCACAATAGTCACAAATAATACAAAATGCTTTGGTGTGACTCTAACCAAGCAAGTTAAAGATCTGTAGGACAAGAACTTCAAGTCTCTGAAGAGAGAAATTGAAGGAGATCTCAGAAAATGTAAAGATCTCCCATGCTCACAGACTGGCAGGATTAACAGAGTAAAAATGGCCATCTTGCCAAAAGCAATCTATAGATTCAATGCAATCCCCATCAAAATTCCAACTCAATTCTTCATAGAATTAGAAAGAGCAATTTGAAAATTCATTTGGAATAACAAAAAAAACTCAGGATAGCAAAAACCATATTCAACAATTAAAAAAACTTCCAGGAGAATCACCATCCCTGGCCTCAAGCTGTATTACAGATCAATTGTGATAAAAACTGCATGGTATCGGTACAGAGACAGGCGCGTAGATCAATGGAATAGAATTGAAGACAGCATTTTTAACAAATGGTGCTGGTTCAACTAGTGATCACATGTAGAAGAATGCAAATTGATCTATTCTTATCTCCTTGTACAAAGCTCAAGTCTAAGTGAATTAAGGTCCACCACATAAAACCAGATACACTGAAACTAATAGAAGAGAAAGTGGAGAAGAGCCTTAAATACATAGGCACAGGGGAAAATTTCCTGAACAGAAAACCAATGGCTTATGTACTGACATCAAGAATCGACAAATAAGACCTCATAAAACTGCAAAGCTTCTGTAAGGAAAAGGAGACTGTTATTAGTAAAAAATGGTAACCAACAGAATAGGAAAAGATTTTCACCAATCCTACCTCTGATAGAGGGCTATTATCCAATATACACAAAAACCCAGTAAGTTAGACTCCAGAGAACCAAATAATCCTACTAAAAATGGGGGTACAGAGGTAAACAAAGCATTCTCAATGGAGGAATACCTAATGGCTGAGAAGCATCTAAAGAAATGTTCAACATCCTTAGTTACTAGGGAAATGCAAATCAAAACAACCCTGAGATTCCACCTCACACCAGTCAGAATGACTAAGATAAAAAACCCAGATGACAGCAGATGCTGGTGAGGATGTAGAGAAAGAGGAACATTCCTCCATTGTTGGTGTATTACAAGCTGGTATAATCACTTTAGAAATCAGTGTGACTCTTCCTCAGGAAATTGGACATAGCACTATCCGAGGACACAGCTATACCACTACTGGGCATACACCCAAAAGATGCTCCAACATACAAAAAGGACTTAGTTCATAGCAGCCTTATATACAATAGCCAGAAGCTGGAAAGAACCCAGATGTCCATCAATAGAGGAATGGATATAGAAATTGTGGTACATTTACACAATGGAATAATACTCAGCTATTAGAAATAATGACTTCATGAAATTCTTAGGCAAATGGATGGATCTAGAAAATATCCTCCTGAATGAGGTAACCCAATCACAGAAATACACCCATGGTATGCGCTCACTGATAAGTAGATATTAGCCCAAAATCTCAAAATACCCAAGATACAATTCACAGACCACATGAAGCTCAAGAAGGACAAACAAAGTATGGGTGCTTCAGTCCTTCTTAGAAGGGGGAACAAACATATTCTCGGGAGGAAATATGGAGACAAAGCTTGGAGCAGAAACTGAAGGAAAGGCCATCCAGAGACCACCTGGGGATCTAGTTCATATTCAGCCATCAAACCCAAACAATACTGCTGATCCCCAGAAATACACGCTGAAAGGAGCCTGATATAGCTGTCTCCTGAGAGGCTCTGCCAGATCACAACAAATACAGAGGCAGATCCTAGCAGCCAAACATAGAACTGAGAACAAGGTTATTTTTTTTTTAATTTTTATTAAATAACCTACTTGGAGAATAATTACAAAATCTTTGAGTAGTAATTCCAAAAAGTGAAAGGTATTCTCCTTAAAAACAAAACAAAACAAAAACAAAAATATCCTTATGATTTGCTGCTTTATACACAGGAATGATTTATTTTACAGTCACTTATAACATTCCTTAATGTCTGAAATACTGAGTGAGGTTCACAATGATATGCTTTCCTATGAAACTACCATCAACAGACAAAGCTGAACCCTATGATAACAGTTCCACTACTCCCCCAGGGATGGCATCACCCTCAGCAGCCTGTGCTTTCCACATCCGTTACCAATCAGGAAAATGCCAGAGATGTGCTACCGGCAAATCTGATAAAGTGTCCCTCTTCCCAGATGTGGTGGTTGGAATGAGAATGTCCCCCAGAGGCTCAGATGCTTGAACACTTGGTCCCCAGCTGGAGGCACTGTTCAGGGTGTTTTAGGAGGTGTGTTCTTGCTGGAGAAAATGTGTCACTGGGGGAAAGCTTTGAGATTCAAAAAGCCACAGGCCATTCCCAGTCCCCTACCTCACCTGCCTCCTGCCTGTGACTCAAGGTATAAGCTCTCAGCTTCAGAATTCAGCTGCCAAGCCTGGGCTGTCCACACGACTTCATCCCTCTGGAGCCTGAAGCTCAGATAAACACGTTTTCAGCTACGTTACCCTGGTCATGGTGCTTTATCACAGCAATCGAGAAGTAACTAAAGTAACATACTAGACAACTCTAGTGCAGGTCAGGCTTACAGAAAACTAACCAGCACACACCAAGGTACATGCACACGAACAGGAGACTGCACAGGGTGGGGTGGGGTGGGGGTGAGCAGTGGTTTTAGGTTTTGTTGTTTGTTTGGACAGGGTCTCAATGTGTAGCTCTTGCTGCCTGCAACTTGCTATTCAGTAAAACAGGCCTTGAACTCACGGGCATACCTGTCCCTGCCTCCTAAGAGCTGGAGATCACGGAGACATGCACTTCCATGCCCAGCCTTACCTTAGCAAGTGGGGAACCAATGAAGTCTTAAAAAAAAAAATCAATACTCTGTAATAAGCAACATCAAACTTGTCTATTTAAGTAGTGTGCAAATCTTAGAGCTTGTGAAACTGAGATTAATCAATTTGAAGAAGGCATCTGTTTACAAATGCCACACTGCTATATCCTTTGAATTTGCCATCCATGTTTTATTTAGGCCCCATGTTCAAATTTTTCACTCCACACTATAGCAACTACAATGATAAACCTGTTGTTTTCCTGCCTAGGGGGGAAAAATAGACTGAAGAACATCTCTAGGGTTGCAGTTAGAGGAAGTAAGGAAAATGCTCAAAGGACTGATCAAAACCGTCACTCACTTAACTTCCGAATAGTTCCTATCTCCGTATCTTGTTATAAGGTGCTAGGTGCCTGCAGCCAGTCAAAAATGTACAATTAAATCAACTGCTAGCCTGTACCCGTACCTACTGCCATTCAGTGAGGGCCAAGGAGCTGATTTCCTTAGCACTGCTCTCCGATGCCCTGGGTGTAACTCTGGTCCTCACGTGACTCCGCTACTCCCAGCAGCCTGCAGATCGTATCTTAGGACGGATACAGTGCTCGATCGGCTGCAGCAGAAACTGGCTTGTATGATGCGTTCTCACTGACTCCCCTTCCCCTGGAAGTCGGTAACGCTAACAGTATTAAGGCCACAAAGCAAACCCTGCATTAGAGGAGAAAGGAAGTACGTCCTACTCACTGAGCAGAAGCAGGCACCAAGCTGAGTACCCTGAGCTTCTCAAATAGTCTGTCTGTATGATGGGGTGGGCAGGAAGAATTTAACACAACTACTAAAAATCAACTCAAAATCCACTGGGTAATGATCCTGAGAAGGTTCTGCCAGTGCTCACTCATGCCACACCAGACTTCTCTGCACACACACGTGCACACAGAACTACATGTCGTTACAGCACACCACCCCACTGCCTCTGCACACACACGTGCACACAGAACTACATGTCGTAACAGCACACCACCCCACTGCCTCTGCACACACACGTGCACACAGTACTACATGTCGTTACAACACACCATCCCACTGCCTCTGTACACACACACGTGCACACAGAACTACATGTTGTTACAACACACCATCCCACTGCCTCTGCACACACACACGAGCACACAGAACTACATGTCGTTACAACACACCACCCCAACCGATGTTACCCAGCACTTCCACTCAGAATCCAAACTACTGTCTGTTATGATCTACAGTCAAAGTTTTCTGTTCTTATAGAGTGATTTAATTATGGAAAACAGAAACTTTTAATATTTCTTACTATCGTTCTTGTAAATACCAAATAAAGTGTATCTTTGAGTTGTATTGTGTTAAAATGTTTGGTTTTTAAAAAGTGCAATTTGATTGCTAACTTCAGTTTCATTAAAAAAAAATCTTGATGGGGCTGGAGAGATGGCTCAGCAGTTAAGAGCACTGACTGTTCTTCTAGAGGTCCTGAGTTCAATTCCCAGCAACCACATGGTGGCTCACAACCATCTGTAATGGGATCTAGTGCCTTCTCTGGTGTGTCTGAAGTCAATGACAGTGTATTCAAATATATAAAAATAAATAAACCTTAAAAAAAAAACCAAATCATAAAATGAATCTTGCATTAGGATTCCAACAGTTTCTATCAGTCTCTGAATGTCCCTAAGCATGTCTTTGCCATTTTGTACTGTGTACTGATTCGAAGCAGCATTCTCAGCATTGATGGTGATAAAATCAGGATACCAGTCAACTCCAATCTTGCAGTATCAAATAATCAGCCAAGATTTAGTTCTTCATATAAAACAAAACAAGCACATTCATCCCATTAGTGTGTAAACTGGCTTTTTCTTTAATAGATACTAAAATTGTGTGTGTGTGTATGTGTGTGTGTGTGTGTATAGAGAAGTTAACACATATATCAAAGACTTGTTTTAAAATAGATTTCTTTATATTTCAGTAAATACCTGGAGTCTATGTCTTTTTCTATACCTTTATTCAGGCCGTGTAAAAATCCCTCCAGCAAAAAGAGATCAGGAGGGAGAGATGTGGAAGGCAGCTCTTGTGCTGTCGCTGCAGTCCTGGTGAGAGTTCCACCAAGGCAGCACGTCTGCATTCCCACTCATCATCCGTAGTAACAGCGGCCGAGGGATGCTACAATGTATTTATCCTAGGAAGAGACGGAGTGAGGTTTGATCCCTGCTTGTTCCCATTGCCCCACTTCCCCTACGGAAGTAATGCTGGCCCAACCAGGCTACCCACGTGCACCTAGCTGAAGATAACTACCAGAAATCTCCAAGGACCAGCAAGTCGGACTTATTCTTTCCTTTAGCACCCCTTCTGAGTCACGCCTTAATCACATGCCCTGCTCATCTTTACTGAGCCACAGGTCAAAAACAATAGTAGCTGTGTGATAGCAAGTAAAAACTGGTTTTACTTGGAAGTTGGGAAATAATCTGGAGGACTCAAGAATCTTCGTGTAAACCTCCAAACAGGAGGTCCAGCTTTGTCCAGGAAGCCCACCAATTGGCTAGAGGACCCTATGAACGTTTGAGTAAACGCAGGTTCCAGCGTTCCTCTCTATCCTGCTTTCTCCCCAGTGGCTTTGCTCTGGCCTCTTTCCTCGTTTTATCAGTCTAATCTGCATATAGAAACACTGTAAAACAGGCATGGGCCCAGAGACTGAGCTGTGGCTAGGGGGAAGAGGCCAGCACACTATTCTGGTTTCTTCTCTGGGTCAGTGGGAAGAGTCAGCATACAGGGCAGACTGTTTTAGGCTGCTGCCTTTTCTGTTTCACAGAATTCAATATTAGAAGCAGGAGAAAAAGCAAACAAGTAAAAGGGAGAAGAGAAAATAAGAAAAACTGGGCAATGCTCTCCCAAAGAGCAATCGTTCAAAGCCTGCCCTCCTTGGAGCTTAGCTGAATACCTGGGGCCCTGGAACACTCACCTCTGGCTCTCAGTCAAGTGAAAGTGTAAGGGTTTTTATACAGAAGGATTTAATAAAGGGATGTCTGCACTCAGTGGGACATCACTGTACCCATGTCCTGAACTAGTAAAGACAATGATGTGATTAGAGCAGTGACTGGGAGGGCACGGGGCATCTGCACGGGGGACTGCAGGGTACAAACACTGGGGACTTAGAGGAGATCATAAAATAAACACATACGGACGTATCCAGCACAGACACCCTAATCCGAGGTAGACTATAAAGGGGGAGTCATGCCGGTAAGTTCTGATTCTCCTTGGTCTTACTGCCCTGTGGGGATCCCCTCCATCACACCTTGGCTCACCCTAACCGTGGCTGTTTGCAAATATCACCAAACAATGCTGCATTTTTGTACACAGAGCTTTAGAGGCCCCCAATCCACTTAATAAACCGTCAGCTTTCAGTTCCTAGAAACAGGACTGCTAGGTGAGAGGATTTTCCATCTCCACTTTTGTCCAAGCACCCCGAAAGGTTATCTGAATGTTTTTTATGCCAGCAGTGAACAGAGGTGCACAGACCAGGCAAGATAATTTGTTCTTGCATTTTGCCAAGTTTTGAGAGATAAAAAGCAATCTTTATATTTCCTTAGCAGCTAATAAAGTTAAATATTTCTGATTTGTCTGTTAGATATGTGAATTTCTTCATTTGTAAACTGCTTATCTGTCAGTGAGGTCAAACTGGGTGACGAAGTGAGACAGCCTCTGGTGACCAGATGCTCTCGTGTCCAAGGAATGTAACTGAGGTATTAATACTGACAAGGGACGGTGCTGTAATCCCAGAGGAAATGGGACAGCCCTTGCTCTGCATCTGGATTTGCGACTCAGACTCTGGATTTCCCCTTACATAAACAAAGCTCTAAAATGTGTTGCACAGTTGGCTCTGTGCTTACAAAATTGAGAGCCTCACAGCCTACAACAGCAATACAAGAGGCTTATTGGTTTAAGTGAAAGCACAACTCCCATCTAGGCCAAGGTGCAGCCCTTGACTAAACTTCCATTTCCAAGCAGCAATCTTACAAGTGGGTTCTAAGAGAAAGCCTGAGTACTGCTGATGAATGGATGCCAAACCATCACCCTTGCTTGAAAGGCATGGTGAACCACATTATAAGTAGCGTCAGGACCAAAGGGTGCATGCTGGTTTTGTCCACCAAAGACATATTTTTTTGGAGCAAAGTGCCAATGATCAGGGCAAACCAAACCAAACTAAACCAACCAACCAAGACAGGCTGCATCCTCCGGACTGGACTCCAGCTCTCAGCTTTACTAGGTCTGTTGCAATGTTGCACCTCACTACCAGAGTTCTTTATGAGGTCTATGTTACAATGTTGCACCTCACTACCAGAGTTGACTCCTGTCAAACTGCCTATGTAAGAGACACAGTCAACGGGACCCTGCGCCCTCAGAGGAGGAAGCAGAGGAGTGATCTGCCTAACACAGCCCTATTGCAGTGGAATGGATGCAGAATTCGGGGCTTTCGGTCTTCGTCCTGGGCACTGCATGTTCTGTAGAAGCTGGACGGGCAGGAGCCACAGACAGCACACCTTCAGTACTGCTCACTTGGGACTTGAAGAGATAACAAGAGCACATTACAGACTAACAGTCTATGTGAGGACAGAGAGGTTTCCTTGGCATTTCTTGCTGTGTGGCCACCTTTCCCCATCGTCCGTTCTAAACGTATACAGCTCTCAACTCCAAAGTCAGTTGTCACGTTTAGAGTTTACTTCAGTTCACTGGAAAGGCAGCTAAGCTATGCTTCCGTTTTTCTTTCTATTTAAAGAGAAATTAATTGGTCCCATTCCCAAACTGACTGGCATGCAAACATTGCTACCTATAAACAACTTTTGTTTTTTGTTTTTTTTTAATGCAAGATTGTGTATGTGTGCATGAACATGAGGCCAGGTGTCTCCAAGGCAGAATGGCCACGGCTTGTTCCCAGCTCTAGGACGGGTTTGCTGTCCGTGTGCTGTGGGTACATGTGGGGAATGAATTTCCTCAGAAGCAGGGTAACTCTGATTCTTCCAGCTATTTGTAAAAGTGATTTGAACCGAATGAAAACCTCTTAACTAAAAGCTATTGTCTTATGAATGGCATGATTTAATGGAGAAGCCAGTACAATTATCTGCTCTGGGAGAGACTAGAAAACCACAGCGACACTTGACAAGGCCTTGGCGAAAGCAATGGTTTGTTGGCAGTCAGTTCTGGGGTAGGACAGATGGCTCAGGGGTTAGGTAGGAGTGCTGACTGTTCTTCCAGAGGACCTGACTTTGATTCCCAGCATCCATGTCTCAAAACCACATCTAATTCCACCTCAAGATGATGTGATGCTTGCTTCTGGCCTCTGCACGCACTGCATTCACATTCGAATACCTTTAATCCCAGAACTTGGGAGGCGGAGGCAGGGGGATCTGTATGAGTTCAAGACTAGTCTAATCTACATAGTGAGTTTCTAGACAGCCAGAGCTACATAGTGAGGCCCTGTCACAAAAGAATCAAACCAAACCAAAAAACAATGAAGCAGCCACCAGCTCTGACAGCACCTTTTCTGGGGCACCGATAACATGCTACATGCAGAACTACCCTCTCAGAAAGCCTGTGCCAGGCTGCCTCTTCTTGGTACGTTTGTACGTTATTTATTGATCTACTTCCTTTCTGTCTTCTCTCCTATCCTAGGTAACAGACCAGATTAGGCCATATACTTCTAGATGGCCATTTACTTTTTAAATGGATGTGAAATAATTAGTTTTTATGTAGGTATCCAACATTTCTACACTCCACTTTCACAATGTACAAAGTAAGTTCCACATTCACAATGTACAAAGTAAGGTAGATCGAGGGTCTAAGGTAAAGTTAGATAATGGTCCAGAAAGCCCTCCAATAACAATTTCTGACTCGTGCATTCAATATTTATATTAATTGATTCAGAAACTGTGATAGGTTCCAGGGAGACACCAGCAAAGAGACAGAAACAGAGCTTCTGCCATTACAGGCCAGTATACACAGACTAAACAAGTAAACACACAGTAGAATGTGGAGTGGGGACTCTGCTCTTTGTAAAGTAGGGCAAGGACAATAGGCAGCTCAGGGACAATGGGAAGGAAGGTAAGATGACCAAGGATCCTCCACTAAAGCCACCAAGCAGAAAACTGAAGGCAGCTCCTATACGCAATTCCATCAAGGTCTGAGCAAGAGGTTGAGATCCCATGCAAGGGCCCTGTGGGTAGACTAGTGGGGCTAGAACCAGAGGGAAAACACCAAGCTGGGAATCAGGCTACTTGGGACTTTTCAGCCACTGGAGGGGCGTTATAAAGACAGTTTTATATTCCTGGCTGTCCACCTGGTTTAAATTATAGGCTTTCAACAAAAAAAAGTTGGTTAAAATTTGATGAGACATGAACTCAGTAGGAAAATATTAGATTATAATTAAGATGTGGTTCCTTCCTGAGTCTAACCTAACCTTTGTTTCTTTTTAGTTCAGTACTAAACAACACTGGAAACTCTGGGTATGCATCACAGAAATGATCATGTAGTACTTAGCAAATGTACACACTCTGTAAATGTGGTCATGATCTGGGGACAGGAGGAAGGCGCAGCAATGCCTGACAAGTTCTCTCTTTTTTAGGGCTTCCCAATCCTGAAGGGGGCAATGTCTGTACCTGTAGCTCAAAGACAAAGAATCAACCCAATCAACTCATTTTAAGTTAGCTCAGCAAATCACGACAACAGAAGACTTCTTTTTTATTTTTAGGATCATGGGGGGGGGGCGCTAACTGAAACAGTTTCACGATTTCAGCATTTATAGATTCCAGAGACATCTAGGAAAAACAGCCACCCTGGGGCACAAAACACTAATGCAGAAAGCAGAGGTGCTGAGGCAGCAGTCAGGCCCTAGGCCAGCCTGCCTCATTCTCTACTAGAGAAGGTCACCCTCAGTTCCTCGGGGTATGTCGTCTTCACCTGCCGTTTCTTATGGTTATTAGTGGGCTTAGTAAGAGTTGCCCACAGAGACCACAACTACCCTCTCTGCATCTAAATTGTGAGTGTGGGTGAATGTGAGTGTGTATATGTGAGTGTGTGTGTAAATGGGTGTGACTGTGTATGTGTGAGAGTGTGTCAATCTGTGTGTTGTAAATGTTACCTCTTGCCTCAGTTTCCCAAATGCTAGAATTTGAGGCTTATGTGCCACCATTCCTGGCTTGCATCTACATTTGGAGGAAGAGCAGAGGGAGGGAAGTCTTACATAGCAGGAGCAGCTGAGACTCTTTCCAGGGACCTCCCAAGGCTACTTTTACTTTGGCATTCACCAGGTTTTGGAGGTCCCAAGGTGGTCTAGTCAGAGTCTCAGAACTGTTAGGACTCAAGAGAAAATGACCCATGCTAAGTTCCCACAAGCTCACAAACACAAACCTGTCTGAGTGATTTCCTACAAGAACAGCAAAAGCTTGCAGAGCCTGAGACTCCCTCCTGTCTCTCTGTCAGCATATTCCTGCCCCACAGCAGGGATCATCACAGCCAGTATGGGACACTCTGAAGCCACAGGCAGAAGTGTTGAGATTTGGACTGCAATGCAAAATGCAGTCCCTCAAACTCTTAGGCAATAACACTGTAGTTCCAGCTCAGTGAATTCATGTGGTGTGGCTGACACACATGACTGCCAGCCACTTCCTTAGGTCAGAGATGTAACAAGTAATAGAGTCTTGGTATCTGTGCCTCTTTGGACTGTCCAAGGAAGGAGTATCAAGCCTGTGGGCCACATGTGTCTTAGGATAATGTGACCTAGTATGTTTGCAGATAACATCACCTTCATTCACTCATGCATTTGCTGAGACCTGAAGGTGGGTGGGGTCAGGACCACAGCTGGGAAGCACTACAACATCACAGGGCAGAAGCAGCTACTGCTCAAGGATACGCGGGTTGTTACTGCAGTGCCAAGCACCTAAAAGTGCTGAACAACTCTTTTTTTTTCTTGGTTCATTATTTATTTTGTCTTTTATAAAAATCCTTATGTGGTAGCCACAGCTGGAGCCTGGGTCCTCTGAACAGAGACTCTGGTGTGGGTTTTCACAAGATGATCAGTGAATTCCTGATAAGGAGACTTGGTGAACAACTCTTTAAGCAACTCATTCACAAGGTGCCACTGTCTTATTTTATAAGTGACAGTCAGAAGGGTATGATCACCTGTGAGGCCTCTGGGCGATAGCCTAGCTAGGAGTTAATCTCAGGCCTCATCTTGCCACAGTCAACTCTCTTGCACTCAGGATGCAACCTCTCAGCTACAGGCAGAGTCATTTCACATACAAATATCCAAATTAAATAGCGTTTGAAAGAACTAAATCACAAATAATTCAAACTCTAATGTATCTAAGTGAGGACCAGACAGTCTCAAGCTCCCTAAAATGTCCTTAATTTGGGGCAACTTGGAAAGGATGGGTTGATGTGAATAGTGAAGGCATGCATGTAAGGCAAGCATGTAAGGCAAGCATGTAAGGCATGCATTAAGGCAAGCATGTAAGGCAAGCATGTAAGGCATGCATGTAAGGCAAGCATGTAAGGCATGCATTAAGGCAAGCATGTAAGGCATGCATGTAAGGCAAGCATGTAAGGCATGCATGTAAGGCATACATTAAGGCAAGCATGTAAGGCATGCATTAAGGCAAGCATGTAAGGCAAGCATGTAAGGCAAGCATGTAAGGCATGCATTAAGGCAAGCATGTAAGGCAAGCATGTAAGGCATGCATGTAAGGCAAGCATGTAAGGCATGCATGTAAGGCAAGCATGTAAGGCATGCATGTAAGGTAAGCATGTAAGGCATACATTAAGGCAAGCATGTAAGGCAAGCATGTAAGGCATGCATTAAGGCAAGCATGTAAGGCATGCATGTAAGGCAAGCATGTAAGGCATGCATGTAAGGCATACATTAAGGCAAGCATGTAAGGCAAGCATGTAAGGCATGCATTAAGGCAAGCATGTAAGGCATGCATTAAGGCAAGCATGTAAGGCAAGCATGTAAGGCATGCATGTAAGGCAAGCATGTAAGGCATGCATGAAAGGCAAGCATGTAAGGCATGCATTAAAGCATGCATGTAAGGCAAGCATGTAAGGCATGCATGTAAGGTAAGCATGTAAGGCAAGCATGTAAGGCATGCATTAAAGCATGCATGTAAGGCAAGCATGTAAGGCATGCATGTAAGGTAAGCATGTAAGGCATGCACGTAAGGTAAGTATGTAAGGGATGCATTAAGGCATGCAGGTAAGGCAAGCACGTAAGGCAAGCAAGCAGCATGAAGACAACTGATTCCTTATCTTGCCAATGCAGGAAACAACATCCTGACTCCCAAGGCTGGAGAATGCAACAGACTCTCATCTTCCTTACATCTCCCTGGTACAGCTCTCAAACATGGCAGACTCTTGGCCGTTCTTGACCAAGTCTATTAATCGCTCTTCTTCTCAACCAAAGATTCAAACTAGTGAATCACGTAGGAGGCCAACTTAGAATGATGCATCGTCCTGAACCGTGGCATAACCTGTAACCTGTTCTGTAATGCTAACACATGAAAGATGAGGGGACAACGAGTAATCAGTGGTCTGTATAGTCATTTGGAGCGATGGTCCAAGGCAAGTCATACAGAAACAGGCTTCCAAGCTTCCCCAAACTGCCCTAAGTCAGCAGTGAACAAGAGAGAGAAGCACAGTCACATCTGCAAAGTCAAAGGAACTGCTGACTCAGAGAATGAGAAGTCGTAATGTAGATAATAAAGCAGTCAGTGGTCAGAACCAGTGCCGCACTGCTCTGACATACCGTGCTTAGCAAGGTGGGTTCATGCCCTTGCAAGTCCATAACATTTAATCCCCAATTCTTTGCTTTCTAATTTGCACTTCAGTTTGGCTACTCCTTAGGACAGTAGACAAGAATTTCCTAAAGAAGATTTAAAAAAAAAATCACTGTTTCTTTGCATATTTAAAGTCACAGTACCTGTCTGTGCTTCTCTGCCCATGTGACAAGGAACTGTGACGTCTGAGAGAGTTAAACCCACTAAGCACTGCACATCCTGGGAGCTTTATGACATGAGTTACAGTAATTGATGAGATGTTACCAAATTACTGCATGAAGGTGGAAGGCTAGAAAAATAGCCCATTCCTCTTATAGATTTAAATCTATACCTTAAAACACATTTATTAAACAGAGCCAAGAAACACTCTCATCTAATAAGATATGGATTTTTAAGTACTTTTCCTGGACTGGGAAGAAGCATCGTAAGATTAGACAGATCTAATCTTAAGAAGGTTCCAGATACAGATGTTTTTTAATTTTTCTTAAAAAACAAGCAAAGCAAACGACTGGTCCATCACAACTCTTTAAGACTTTCAAAAATCTATGCAAATGAGAAACTTTACTCAGCCATAGCTAATGTTTGAAAACATCTTTTACACTCGTTTTATTCCTCCATTGATTCTTTTTAATATATTTTTATTTAATGCATATGAGTGGTTTTGCCTGCATGCATGCATGTACACCGTTTGGGTGGTTGGTACAGGTGGAGAGGCCAGAGGGACCCCCTGAAACTGGGGTTACAGATGATTGGAGCTATCATGTGGGTGCTGGGAACAGAACTCAGGCCCTTTGAAAGATCAGCCAGTGTTCTTAAATTGGTGAGCCATCTATCCAGCTCTGCTCCAGGGAGTTATCAACTCTTGGCGTGCATCTCTGGAGGATCTTTATTGCAGTAATTACTAGGTACCACAGAACAAAAGAAGATAAAAAGACACACCTTTTACTCAAAGATTACAACCTAAAAGAAAACACTGACAAATCACACATTTAATTACAATATGAAAGGGCCAGAAGAAAGAACAGTGCATAAAACCAGCTACAACTGGGATGGGAGGAAGGCTTTAGAAAAGCCAGAGTTGGCTCAGGTGAGGTTAAGAGCAAAGGTGGGAGGGCTCAAGCACTGAGGCTCTACCAGATTCACCGGAGGCAACTGAAAGACAGACAAAAGAACAAACAAAAGCACCATAAAGAAGGGTGTTAGTTCCTTTTGTTAATGTAAGCAGCTGAACTAGAAGACAACTCCTGGCTCAGGGAGAAGGTGAGGGAGGAGGAAGGATATGGAAGAAGAGACAGGTCTCTAGGTAATGTCCAGACTGTAGAAGCTAGATCACTTGTGTGTCCCAAATTTCTTATTAAGATAGTTCAAAATGAGACATCAAGTGAGCGAGCAAGAGAGAGACAGAAAGGCAGAGACAGATGGAGGGTCAGGGGGCATCCAAAAGATCCAGGAAGAGGTCAGCTGATGGCACTAAATCTAACCTCCCAGTCAAGTGGACAAAGGGTCACAGTAGACTCCAGGGGGAAGTCAACACAGCACAATGTGACTCCAGTAGTCAGTGAGCCTGTTTTCAGTTCCCCACGCCTTGCTCTCCTCTCTTGCCTCCACTGGGAAAAAAAGCCCTGCAAAGCCCAGGCAGCCTGTTGGTGACTCAGCTTAAGAAGGGGGCAACTGTTTTCTCCACGTGTTACTTGTAAAACAACTGTGCTGATTAGCTTTGTCACAAGCAAATTTAGAACATATTTATGCTGCAAAGCTCTAAGAAGCAATGTTGAGGAAAATCCAAATCCCACATTAACCCCATCACCAAGAGAAATCTACTAATTACTGTGGCCAACCCAGTCTCTTTACCCAGGTGGACACATGCGCACGCACGCACACACACACACACACACACACACACACACACACACACACACACCCATGAGCACACTTTTATTTTCTCTCCTCAAAAACAGAGATCAAAGGAAACACTCACTTTAGACCTTTTATCTTAAGTACTACATACCAGATTTTCATAGCACCAGTGCAAAGGTTTGCATAGGGCCCATTAATGAACATTTAGCTTTTAGCACTTCTAACCTCTAGTAAGAATTTAAGCAAACACTAGGGATATATACTGAGATGTTTTGACTTGAGAGGGTTTGCTCTGAATATTGGGTTAATATATACTAGTATTACACATACTTACTCCGCAATGTGACACAGCAATGCCACTTGCTGTGGTGGTGTGAAATTCATGTATTTGAATGCTTGGTCATTAGGGAATCACACTACTTGAGGAGGATTATGAGGTGTTGCCTTGTTGGAAGGTGTGTGTCACCGGGGGTGGGCTTTGAGTTTCTCCTCTTCTTATTGGCTGAAGTAGATCAAGCACCAAGTCTGCCTTCCTGACAGCGCATTCCTGGTGACGATAATGGACTAAACCTCTGAAACTAAGCAAGCCCTATTAAGTGCTTTCTTTTCTAAGAGTTGTCATAGTCATGATGTCTCTTTACAACAACAAAACACTAAGACACCTGCCTTATTTTGGGGGTGTGGTGTAGGAGCATTCTTACCAAAAAAAAAAAAAAAAAAAAAAAAAAAATCACCCATCTCCCTTTAAAGGCATAGGCTGTTCCAATTTTCTTTCTTGCTTGAGGTTGCAAAAACAACCCATGAATCCAACAAGACAGATAAGGTTCTAATATTACAAAAACTAAGAGGGGAAAGGCTCCTTCTTGACTTGGTTTTATCCTACTCTCCCCTCCTTCTTAGAAATGGCAACTGTTAATGGTTTACTGCTTGTTTTCCACTTCTGAGGCTACTTTAAGTTCCTGGGTGTGAGATCACATAAGAATACAACTTATGTATGTGTACAGGTAACATGTACATGCCTATAGTATGTGTACAAACATGTGTAAATATTATAATCTACACGTGTATAAGGAAGATCTATCCTGCCCCTGAAGTTAGGATAGCTGTTAGAGATGCTGGTGGTTTTGTGCCTACAGTTAAAGTCTACACTGTATTAGAAGGCTGGTTCATCTACCCCAGTAAAAACCTGAGATGGCTCCAGAGAGCTGGGAATAAGGATTCCCACTCACTGTGCATGCCAATGGAGTCCTTCTGTGAACAACCTCTTTACGTTCTTCTATGGTTGCTTCTAAGTCCTCTGTAGCTTCAACTTCCACATACATCCATTTTGGAGATTCCACTCCCAGAATTTCTAAAGAATCTCCTTTTTACACAGAAGATATTTTGAAACAGGCTTCCTCTTTATATTCTAGTATAAGGGTTCATAAACCACAGCCCAGTACCTGTTTTGTTAACAGGTTGTATTTGAACACAGATAAGTTCCTTTGCTTTATACAGCCATGGCTGCTTTCATACAGTAGCAGCATAAGAACTGCATGGTGTGGCTTCTGCTGTTTGGTTTTTCACACTCTCTCTCTCTCTCTCTCTCTCTCTCTCTCTCTCTCTCTCTCTCTCTCTCTCTCTTTCTCTCTCTCTCACACACACACAATGTTGATCAATATTAGTATATTTTAAATATAGCTTCCCCCACCCCCATCTATGAAAAATTTGGAAAACTTGAATAAAACTCCCCATACCTAGTAATTTTGTTCCAGCTAAGGGGTCTGGTTTTGAAAAAAAAAAGAAAGGAAGAAAGAAGGAAGGAAGGAAGAAAGGAAGAAAAACAGAAGGAAAGAAAGAAAGAAACTAAACAAATTAAATGAGCCCTGGCTCCAACAACAGCAGCAGTGTGTTGGTAAATGTTTAGCAATTTGTTCCTGGGTAGGAAAAGCTCAGATATGGAGTGCTGGATGATTTCCAGGGTGTAAATAAATATTCCCATTAAAGCCTATTCAGAAATGTAACCGCTGGACACAGAACTGAGAAGAAACGCATGAATCTCCCAGGAAGCCCTGGGTGCTCAGGGCTCACCTACTAACAATGGCCTAGTTGTAAAGTCAGAGACACTGAGGTTCTGAGAGCTCAAGTGACCTCCACAAGGCCAAGAATTCACACAGGTTGGAGGGGATTTCCCTATCCAGGTTCTAGCTACCCCAGGAGGTATTTTCTCCTACAAGGCAGAAGGGAGTAAACAGGACAACGTTGTTTACCAGGAACATGGTAATGGGCACCTTTTATTTTCATTGCCCTTCACATTAGGCCTCTGGTACCCTTTGCATGTGCTTTGATACACACTTTACTTGCAGGTATTGCTTTTCTTACATGACTGTGTTTCATGTACAAATACAGACCAGAAATTATCTTAACTGAATGGTAGTTACCTATGTTCGTGACTGTAAATTAATTCCAGATGGGCCCTTCATCTTTTAAAATCTTTAATTTCCCAAGATTCAGAAGAGTTGGGGATGAGATGTATCTACTCCAGCATCGCTGCAAAGTCTTATACCAAGACAAGTGTCCAGGGTTTACATCCCAGTCCCTCCTTCCTGACTGTGGGTACAACAGGACATGCAGAAACCATTTCTAATGTATTATCCAAAGTGCTTAAGCTGCTCAATCAGAACACAATACCCTCTTGGGTAGAGGATAAAGAAATGTGTTTGGTTTGATATATATATATATGTATATGCTAACATGTACATAATTTTATCTCAAATTTGTGTAGCCAGCATGAAACAAAGGAAAGATTCTAATGCAGCATTCCATCTATTGCACACGGACATGCTAGGCAACTGCTTTCTAGTGTCAGAGGAAGGACCACACACAGAGCTCACCAGGAATGTGGAAGTGGCAGAATTCAGAGACTGGGACACATCAACAAATTCAAGGCTAGAAACCACAGACAGAACTGAACAGAGGGAAAGAAGGCAAGAACATGCCACCTGGTATTTCAGAGATCACCTCTCAGCTAGCTGGTAACATTACCCTAAACCTATTCATACACACCTCCCTCAACCCATGGGTCTGGTTTGGACCATTAATGCAGGAACCCGATGCTTCCATGGAAATGGATGTGTACATAGAAACAACCAAGGCACACATGAACCGTCGGTGAGTTTGCAGAAGCCCAGAGTCACCACCAACGGTGGGGATCTGGCATTCAGTTCTGAAGTGAAGTCCAGAGCGCTCCTGAGTATCAGAGGTTAACTAGCTCCATAAAGTGGCGAACCCAGTGAGCTGTGCCTCCTACGGCTACTTCAGTAGTTCTAAAACACGCTGCAGAGAAACACAGATGCAGGTAGGCATCTGGGCTGCCAAAACCACTTCTAAACAATACAATGTTACACTTTCATCAATATACCTGAAAGTCTTCGGAAATTACATGACATGTCACACTGCAATAGGCTGAGTGTCTTCTAAGCAGCAATTTGCAGAAAGGTTAAACAATGCCACTGTTAATAACAATGTTTTGGAAAACACGGGATTTTAAAAAATGTTATGTTAAAATATAATTGGTCTATTCTGAATCAAGCATATCAAATGTCTACACGTTGTATATATACACAAAAATCAATAGGTACAATGCATATAACAAAAGTTTCTTAGGCGCACAGCCGGTCCTAAATCCAAAGTTCAGCAACTTCTGCTTGGAGGCTGTCATGCGTGCAAGGAGATGTGCAGTTCTAGTAATACTGGCCTGGCGGAGTAGTACAGTCCCGTTTTCCTTAGGTTTCTCAATCAATCACCTTGGACTCTATGCCCAACCCTTTCACTGAGGGGTCTCTCACCCTCAGCCCACCAGTCTTCGCCCCGTGTTGGGGTCTCCAACCTGCCAGGCCCAATCGCTGCTTTCTATCCCTTAGTGTGAGGGCCGGCCTGGCAGAATGACACCCCGGCGGCGGCGCGGCCCTCACACTAAGGCGACAACTCTCGGGGCGCGGAGTAAAGCCACTCCCAGACCAAAGCGACGCAGGCTGGGGAGCGGGCAGAGAGGTCACCCCAGGAGCCAGCTCCACGGCCTCCCCACGCAGCTCGCCTGCTGTCTCCCGGTCTGCACCGTGGGAAAGGCCTGCACCGATGCCCCGGGGCCGCGTGGTACTCACCGCTCACAGTGGGGCTCACCGAGCACACGGCCGGGTGCTAGCAAGGATCTAGGCCGACTCCGCGCTCCTCCCCCTGAGCGGTTCTCCGGACGCTTTGGCAGCGAGGCGGGACCGGAGCAAGAGCCGGCCGGAACGAGCTGCTGCAGGAGAGGGGCGGGGCCTGGGCACCTCCTCCCTTCAGAAGCTGCAGGCTGTGGCTGAAGCTTTGGAGGCTGAACCGGGTCTGCCCGCCCTTCGGAACCTTCCGACCACGGCAGATGGGCGGAGTCTAGGGCCTATTCAGTCCCAAGGGCCAGAACTTGAGGTTCCGGACAAGGGACAATACTTAGGACACCTCCTTTTCGAGAGACTGAAGGCAGGTCATATTTGAGGGACGAATCCCCTACATGGCCGACCCTGGGGACTTAAGCTGAGGGGTGGGGCGCCCGAGCCCGGGCCCCGCCCCTAGATCCAGAGACTGTTGGCCTCGGGCAGGGGCGGAGCCTAGGATTTGCTCCACCCCTCCCTACTGCCCAGAGCACGAAGGCCCTAAGCTGAAGGCCATTGATCTTCGTGGCTCCGCCCCATAGGCGGGAGAGACTGGGCCTTAGGGTTGCATCTAGCATTGCTAGTGGCTCAGTCCCAGGAAGTGTAGAGCGGGTTTCTAGGTCTTCTGGAGCAAGGGAGAAGGCTGACTGTCACTCACGTGGGACAGAATGTGACCTGTAATTGCCTGAAAAAGCCAGTTCTCTGTTTCTACTTGCATAAAGCACAAGAAGCAGATATCAGGAACACCCTCGAAAAATAGGACCTCAACATTTCTGTAACTTACACAGAATGCAAAATTTCTACATAAAACTTGCTTCCAGCCCACAGCAACCCGTTATATAACGTGCTGTCCACCGACCTAAAGGCTGAGCTGTGAGAATGAGTAGGGGTTCTGTTCATGTTTAGCAGTGTAGCCTCTCAAGTCAGTGTAAATTCAGAGATATGATTAGCTCTACATGAAAGGCTGTGAGGATTTGCTGCCCAGAGTGTTTGGAAATTCAGTGTAGGTTTCTTCATTGAGTGTACTGGCTGGTTCTGTGTCAACCTGACACAAGCTGGAGTTATCACAGAGAAAGGAGCCTCAGTTGAGGAAATGCCTCCATGAGATCCAGCTGTAAGGCATTTTCTCAACTAGTGATCTAGGGGGGAGGGCCCCGCCCATTGTGGGTGGAGCCATCCCTGGCCCAGCCCACTGTGGGTGGTGCCATCCCTGGCTCAGCCCATTGTGGGTGGTGCATTCCTGGGCTCGGAGACCTGGGTTCTATAAGGAAGCAGGCTGAGCAAGCCAAGAGAAGCAAGCCAGTAAGCAACATCCCTCCATGGCCTCTGCCTCAGCTCCTGCTTCCTGACCTGCTTGAGTTCCAGTCCTGACTTCCTCTGGTGATGAACAGCAGTGTGGAAGTGTAAGCTGAGTAAACCCTTTCCTCCCCAACTTGCTTCTTGGTCATGATGTTTGTGCAGGAGTAGAAACCCTAAGATATTGAGTTACTTGAATAAGCATCATACAGGGAGAATGACTAATAACTAGTATGTCAAACATCTGGCTAGGGATGGGGCTTTTGCTGCTCTAGGTTGTCACTTAGTGTTGAAGGCCCTGAGTTCCAGGAACTCATTTTTGTTAAAAGTCATGGGGCACCAATGTTGTTAAAAGATGACGTCCTGGGTTTCAGCACCAATATTAGGAAAAGGATGAAGAGAGTGGGGGAGGGGGGAGGATACGGCCCATGGAGGTGCGGAGAGGCCTGGGGGCAAGAGAGATGCCTCTGGGGGCCCATGTTGGGAATCTCTTCCTCCTGAGGGACCAGCAACATGATGGTATAGTACGGAATAGAGTTTATTTAGGTTACAGGAGAGTTAAGAGGGTAGTGGAGGCAGAGAGAGACAAGAGAGGAATGGAGGAGTAGTGGAGTAGAGGACAGCCATGAGCACGTGGAGAGAGAGTGGGGAAGGGAAGGGGAAAGGAGGGGTAAGGGGGAGATATCAAAAGAGAGAACAAGAGAGGCAAGAGAGAGGAGAGGGCAAGCAGCGCCCTTTACAGGGTCAGGTCAG
The DNA here is from genome assembly GCF_963924665.1 of Micromys minutus. Taxonomy (NCBI): domain Eukaryota; kingdom Metazoa; phylum Chordata; class Mammalia; order Rodentia; family Muridae; genus Micromys; species Micromys minutus. Next base: position 41,780,559 of record NC_137961.1, on the reverse strand, counting down.
TGGGGCAGAGCATACCTGGCTGTTGCCAGGTAACTGAGGGGTGGGGTCTGCAGAATCCCAACACTCATAGACTGGAATTCAGTTCCAAACTGTCAAAGTCTAAGGTTTATTATTCCAGGTACTCGAGGCAGAGGCTCATTGCTCTTGCTTATTCTCTGCAGCTGGTAGACTTGTAACTACTGATCTTTGGTTGTCAGGATTGCCATCAAAGAGACCAAGCTTTACAGTTTCTGCTTCCTGTTCTTTAGAGCTTCTGCCTGCCTACACTCTTGCTCTTCCTATGTAGTCATAGCTTCTTGCATTTCCTGTCCTGGAAATCCTTTAACCATTCCATAGTAGTATAGGTCAGAGCTCTTGAAGGGCTCGGGAACTCATTTTTTTGGAAGAATGTTTTATCTCTCTCTCTCTTTTTTTAATCTATTTAGAAAATAAATATACCTTGAATTTCTTTTTTTTAATTTTAATTAGATACTCTCTGTATTTATATTTGAAATGTTATCCCATTCCCCCATCCCACTCACAGCCCCCCTCCCCCTCCACTTGTCTTCACAAAGGTGCACCCTCTCCCAATCACCCTCTCCACCTCAGTGCCTTGGCTTCCCCCACACTGGGAAAACACGCCCTCCCTGGGCCAAAGGCCTCTTCTCACACTGATGCCCGACACTGCTACTCTCTGCTGCATATGCACCTGGAGCCATGGGCCTCTCAATGCGCGCTCAATGGCTGGTGTTCTAGTTCATGGGAGCTGTGGAAGATTTGGTTGGTCGACAATGTTGTTCTTCCCATAAGTCCACAACCCTCTTCACCTCCTACATCCCCACCCCCCAGCACCCTCACCAAAGTCCTCATGCTCAGTCTGATGCTCAGCTGCTAGCATGCTCAGCTGCATGACTCTGGCAGAGCCCCAAGGAGGCACCCCTATCTGGTTCCTGCCAGCAAACACCTGAGCTCGGGAACTCTTAGCTGCCTTCTGTGTTGTCTCTCTGATCTTTGACCACTGACTTTGATAGTCTTAGTTATTGATGACTCTGGAACTCTTCAGCTACTTAGTCACTACCAATGCCAGTGCTGTTTTGTCTCTGTCATCAGATATGGAAGTTTTTGTCTCTGTCAACAGATATGGAAGTTTTTTGTCTCTGCCATCAGATATAAAAGTTCTTGTCTCTGCCATCAGATATGGAAGTTTTTTTTGTCTCTGCCATCAGATATGGAAGTTTTTTGTCTCTGCCATCAGATATGGAAGTTTTTTTGTCTCTGCCATCAGAAATGGAAGTTTTTTTGTCTCTGTCATCAGATATGGAAGTTTTTTTGTCTCTGCCATCAGATATGGAAGCCGCATCTTCCCTCTGTATAACCTGCCTAGCTTGATAGAGACTAGGTGCTGTATTCGGCCTAATATTGCAATCCCAGGAGTCTTGCAGACTAACGAAGTTAGAGGAAACAGCCTCACATGGCTGGAAGTGGACAGGACACACTTGTGTATGGACTGTAATTTCACTGGTCACATCCCTGCACAGGCACTCTTCTAATCACAAGTGCTGCATAAACAAAATGACAAGCCCCACATTGTACCAAATCACAGTTTACTTTTCTCCCAGAGTCAATAAATTGTTACTCCCTTCCCTAGTCTGGAGGAAGACTACTTCCCAGTTTGCAGACTCATCTGGAATTTTTTTGGCTGTTTTACAGAGGTCAGTTCTCCAAAGTCAGTTTGCTGAAGAAGTCATGATTGGAGCAGGGGCTCCTGGATCAAAAGTTTTAGCTTCAACAGCAGCCAGTAGGTAGAGTGCTCCTTGTTTCTGTGGAATAGCTAGCTGTTGAGTAGCAGTCTTTCCAGCCTTGCATTTTGGAAGGAAACTTCTTAAGATAGAAGTTCTTAAGATATAAAGGGGAGGTAAAACAACAGGCTGTTTCAAGACAGGATATTCACAGGGGTGAAACACTCCACACTGCAGGGAAGCTTCATAAAACAGTAAGTAAATGACTCAAAATAGCTTCAGGGAGTTCCTGAAACTGACCAGAATCACTCTCCACTTCAAATGTATATAAGCAGTAAGAGTTGTTCAGAGTCACTCTCAAGCCAAGCTGCCTAGAAGACGCAAAGTCCAGCATAGCTGCCGGGAAGAGATTCAGACCAACTCTACCACCTAGAAAAAAAACATACCCTCTAAAACACTGAATTGTTTGTGGGATGTCCGTTGTTTTCCAGGTTTCTAGTTTTTGTGAACCGTTATCTATGCTAGGGTGGGCTTTGGTGATACAGATGTCTTTGAGTAGTTTCTGCTCCTATGAGTAACTCCTCACACATATTTCTGTAAGTAAAACAAATCAAAACTTATTGGTTCACTAGGTTGGACTTCTGACAGTGTTTGTACTTTGGTCTCTGATCAGTCTGGGGTGAGTAGACATTTCTTCATATCACTGTAGGAATGGTGTCTCAGCATCCCCCCAGCCCCGGGCATCTGCAGTGCATCTGAAGCAACCACAATGGCCTGATGACAGTCTGCCAGTTGTCAGGATAAGCTGCCTTGTAGATAGAGCCCTACTCAAGGCAGTAGTGTACAAAGAGCATGTTTGGCAGTTGTTGATCTAAAAATCAACCCTGCCTGGCACCCAATAACTCAACTTATTAGGAGGGAAAGTAAGCATTTGAAATGTGTGTGAAATTAAGTCTTGTCATCTATACTCAATTATATTTAATCTCTAGCCAGATGTCAGTAAGGGAAGACTTGGTCCTTCTCATCTGTTTGGCCAGTCTATACAGTAATGCAGTTACTATGCTAGAAGTAGAGACCCATGGCTGAATCTTTTCATGTCATTCACTTCAGCTCCTCCAACCGCCATTAAAGAGCTGAGTGGTGTGAGATGGGCCACAGTGAATTGAGTCCTCAGTATATCTGACTGTTGTATTTCTGTCTGTCTCTTGATCTTGCTGTACAACATTACCTCCACTATACTCAGTTTTGTAGAGGAGGTATAATTTCTGCATCTAACAGATAAGGAGACTTTCCACCCACTCCCCAAATTCCATCTCCATTCAGTGGACAGTTTGTTTCTTGGATGCCCATGTATGTTAGATGTTCACCATAAAAACCTGAAGAACAGGAGTATTAGCATCCCCTGGGCATTAAGGTGAGAGTCCGTGGAAGGCCGGAAGTAGGGTGAAGCCAAGCCTACCTGACTTCAATGACTTGGCCTATCTTAAGGTTCAATTACAACATGAATATAACTGATAGCCAGTGAAGAAAACAGTCCAATCACAGATGTGAAAAGAAAGGAGGTAGCTAAGAATGCTTGCCAAGATCTGGGAGGTTTCTACGCCCTTCTTCTCAGCTGCTCTTTACCACGCCATTAATGGCATGGTACTTGGGAACATAGCAGCCTTTCTTCCATGAAACACTGGTGGTATTTTTCAGAATCAGAGGACACTTTAAAAATATAGCTTCCCATGTACCCTAAAGTGTCTGATTCATTGTTTTGTGGATGGAATCCGTTTTCAGATTCTGAGGAAGCTAAGATTTTATCACACAATTCTGTTTTAGCATGCTCATAGATTGGCACAGGGAACTACTACCTAGAAAGATCTACTTCATGAGGACTGGGAGGCATGCCAGTTCATTCCTTCCCTGGCACACGGAGCCTAACACATCACAGACGGCAGCACGGGGCTGCTGACTCTGCCTGCTGTCAGCACCTCACCGCTGCTTCCTCATTGGTTCCTGTTAGCCTCCACACAGTTCAGGTTTCTCTTGCCTAGCACAGAGGAATGAAATCTGTCAACAAATGAAGTATAAACTGTTCCTCCTAAATTTCCTATTTGAGAAGACCAGAATATCTCCTTTCTCCTTCATTCAGTGTACACATTTTTCCATGCCAGGAAAAAATTGAAATTAATACTTTATTGTTCTTTTTAACCCCCAAAGCTATCATCATAAGGAAAGGCAGCATCATAACATTCAGTCCCACCCTCTCCCAATCTGCCACACCCTTAATTTTCTGCTCTTTCTTACTGCCTAGGTATCTGAATCCTTGGAGGCTTTCCCAGAATGCCCTGGCCAGCTACTGGTAATAAAGCAACACTTTCCTAATAAAAACTACTCCTTTTTTTTATTAGATACCTCTATATTTACATTTGAAATATTATCCCCTTCCCAACTCTGCTCACATCTCCCCTTCCCCTTCACTTGTCTTCACGAAGATTCACCCTCTCCACCCCATTGCCTTGGCTTCCCCTACAGTGGGAAAACGTGCCCTCCCTGGACCAAAGGCCTTTTCTCACATCGATACCAGACACTGCTATCTTCAGCTACATATGAAACTGAAGCCAAAGGTCTCTCAGTGTGTGCTCAATGGTTGGAGTTTTAGTCCATGGAAGTTTTGGAGGGTTTGGTTGGTAGATAATGTTCTTCCCATGAGGTTGCAACCCCTTTCAGTTTCTTCAGTCCTTTCTTTAGCAACCTCATTGAGATCCTGGAGTTCAGTCCGATGGTTAGCTGCAAGCATGCTCAGCTGTATCTGTATGACTCTGGCAGAGTCCCTGAGGAGCGTATCTTTCTGGTTCCTGCCAGCAAGTACTTCTTGGCATCAGCAATAGTGCTTGGGTTTGGTGGCTGCATATGGGGTGGATCCCCGGGTGAGGTGGCTTCTGAATGATCTTTTCTTCAATCCCTATTCCTCTATTTGGCCTTGCATTTCCTCCTGTGAGTGTTTTGTTCTCCCTTTTAAGAAGGACTGAGGCACCCCGATTTTGGCTTTTCTTCTTTTCAAGCTTTTTAAGTTCTGTGGATGATTTCTTGGGTATTCCCAGCTTTGGGGATGCATACCATGCATCTTCTTTTTTTAAAAAGAGGTTTAAAGGTTTTATTTTTACAGATCTCAACTGGTGAACACTAGAGCTCATGCTCCCTCTGGGCCTTTTCTCTGAGCACCACTCTGAGAAGAGCTGCTTCAGGAGGCAGTGGCCCAATAAGCGTAAGCCCGAGGTCCAAAAGTCCAGGATGCAGAGGAGTCAAGGGTGTCAGCCAGAGCAGCCCCGGCAACCGCAGTGTGTGCACTCCATGATGCGACCCTCTTCCAGCCTGCTTTTGGGAAGCCAGCAAATGCAGTTGGTGCCAGAGTTGGTGTCCTGAGTCTGAATGCATTGTAGGCAGCGTAGATTCGCATAGCCCCGCTTCTTCCACTTTGCAGTCAGGTTTTGTCCGCATAGCCTCCTTTAATGCAGTATCCATAGTTCTCTGCGTATGGCTTTCCTCTGGTAGAGGTTGAATATGTAGTGGGTTTTCTGCTGATGGATGCTGAAGATGGACCACAGAGATTCCATTTTCCTCTTTCCCTCATGGGGTTCAGTTTCAGCTTCTCTCATCTTTTTATCTAGTTCATCCCATGTTGGTTCAATCAACTCTCAGCCATCTGGAGGTGCTTTTTGGCTTCTTTCGACTTTGGGCATTTCCCAGCAAGATAGCTTGTAAAGATCACTGGATCTCTTTTGTACAAGAGTAGTATAAAAAATCCTTGGTTTTCATGGTTACAAGCCTGGGTTCTTGTCCAGACTTACCAGTTCCGTGTCTTTAGGGGAGATCACTTTTCCTCTTCAGTTGTTTGTCTTGTCATTCTCTGTGCAGTTCACAAAAGAACATCCATGTGTGCTCTCTTGTGACTGGATTACTTCACTCATGATGATAGTCTCTGGTTTCATCCATTTGCCTAGGAATTTCATGAAGTCAATGTTTCTAATAGCTGAGTAATACTCCATTGTGTAAATGTACCACAATTTTTGTATCCATTCATCTACTGAAGGATATCTGGGTTCTTTCCAGCTTCTGGCTATTATAAATAAGGCTGCCATAAACATGGTGGAACATGTGTCCTTGTTATATGTTGGAGCATCTTTGGGGTATATGCCCAGGAGTAGAATAACTGGGTCTTCAGATAGTACTATGTTCAATTTTCTAAGGAGCCTCCAGACAGATTTCCAGAGTGGTTGTACCAGTTTACAACCCCACCAACAGTGGAGGAGTGTTCCTTTCTCCACATCCTCACCAGCATCTACTGTCACCTGAGTTTTTGATCTTAGCCATTCTGACTGGTGTGAAGTGGAATCTTAGGGTTGTTTTGATTTGCATTTCCCTGATGACTAGGGATATTGAACATATCTTTAGGTGCTTCTCAGCCATTTGAAAAAAAGATCGTCTTCTTAAATGCCCATTTAAACAACTGTTTGTGGTCTGTAAAGTTACCAGTACTGTTTCATAGGGGAGAAATTGGCGTTCAGAGTGGTCTTGTGAGTTTCCTTAGGTCACAGAGAAAATGGTGATCTTGGTTTGCATGAAGACTCATTTTACGCCAGAGCTCATCCTTTCAACCTTTACCAACAAAATGGCTGACACCTCGACATTACAAAGTATTGCTATAAGTACTGTTAGTTACACAAAAAGGAGAGATCAAACTTTAGTCACCACGTGGTCTACAATACTGTATTAAACTGTTTTCCAGCTTGTTCTTTGCAGAACAGAGATCCTTGCTGTAGGGTGGTAATGTAGGGACAGCCAGGTAAGAGGGATCTTCACCGGGGGGTGGGGTGTTAGAACCAAGGGCAGCTCAGCCTCGACTCTCATCATTGTTGTGTAATTACTGAGTATCCTTCATGTATGTTAATTTCCTAGGCTCTTTTTAAGTGGGCAGGAAAATGTCAGGACTGATCTATCATATCTGTCCCAGCACTGAAATATAATGCCATGACCCAAGGCAGCTGTTGCTGATTTATGTTTCCAATGAAATGATTGGGTAGCATTGACAAATGAAAGGAGAGAAAACCCACCAAATTTGTCATTTGCCTGGCTCATTTCTTTTTCCAGTACATGAAAACCACTTCCACATGTAGGTTTAAATGCTGAGAATGCTGAGGGAAAAAAATAGCCGGGGGCTGGTAGTGTAGTTCAGTTAGCAGTGTTGTTTTTAACATGGAAGAGCCTTCCTCATCATGTTCATCTCCTTCTTGGTGACAAGAAGCAACACACTACATCATGCCCATTCCAAGTTCTGCAATGAAAGTGCCAAGGTTAAGTGAACAGGATCGTGGTCAGCTGCTGCCCTCTGTTGGCAGAATGTGAACATGTGGCGAGCATGCAGTCATGGGGAAAAGCAGAGTGCCAATGGACTACAAGAAAAATTAACGGGAGCCAGAAAGATGGCTAAGAGTGTATACTGCTTTTACAGAGGATCTGAACCCAGTTCCTAGCACCCACATCAAGTGGCTCACAAGCATCCTGCAACTTCTTTAAAAGACACATTAACAGATTAATGAATGTTAATCTTTTAAGTGGCTAGGAAAATTCCAAGACTGATTCATCATATCTATATGGGCACTGAAATATAATGCCATGACCCAAGATCTGTCTGTCCAAAGGTCACAATAGAAATAAAAGCATTGGGTCAGCAAATTAGCTTTATTAAGAGCTTGACATTGTGGTTCCCAGAATGACTTTGACCACATTAATCCGTACTTTGAAGAACCTGGGGATCACTGCTGCTGTTGTTTCCCCAAAGCCCTTTGTTCACCATCTTAATGTTTACCTAAGCTTGGACAGTGTTCATCTTCATTGCATTCAAATCTAGTGTTCATTATGACTTTTGGTTTTCTCCCCAGTAATTATAGGTTCTTGCAACACTGACTACTTTACTGCTTTTCCATTTCTGTGCCATTATTGTCTTGGATGTTATACTTTTAGGTAATAACTCTTTAAGGCATTATTATTGTCCAGTATTTATTTGCATTTATGTGTACACTTTCTAGCTTGCTTGTTCTTCCTTCATGTCTAGTTTTGTTCAGAGGTTCTGGGCTCCTGTTAAGTTAGTAATATTTAATATTTTCTCTTACATCTGTCTACTGGAACTTCACAATTTAACTTTGAGGGAGAAATGGCTTTCTTTCTTTTTCCCTCTGTTCTTCTTAACTCTCCTTCCCACCCCCATTCCCAATTCCTTTTTCTACTTCCACAGGGTTACCCCAGGCTGGCTCAATATATAGCTGAGACTTTGCAATCACAGTCTGCATAGACTCCCTGAGTGCTGGCCTCACAGTCAGGTACCACCCAGTTTACATGATGCTGGCCATCAAGCTCAGCGCCTCATGCACAACTCCAGCACCAGTTCTTTTCTCCAGCTCCTAAAAATGGCCAGAAATCTGGTTTTTATGGTGTTTGTTGAGAAGTTCTGTTAGTCTAAATCTCCATTTTCTGAAGCTTAGCAATTGTTTTTTATGGTTATATTTTTTAATAATCTGTTGCATTTTTTCTTTTTGCTTAGTTTAATCTTTCTAAGAATTAACTAATTTTTATGCTGGATTTCTGTCCTAGTTTGCTTTCTGTTGCTGTGAGAGAGCACTGACCAAAAGCCATCTGGGGATGAAAGGGTTTATTTGGCTTACACTTCCATGACACTTTATCCTTGAGGGAGGTCAGATAAGAGCTGGAAGCAGAAACAAGGGAGAGGCCTGGTACAGACTACCTTCTCTGGCTTGCTCAGCTACTTTCCTTTACAGTCCAGGCCCAAGTGCCTAGGAATGGCACTGCCCATAGTGGGCTTGGTCCTACCACATTGTCTAAGATGAGCTCCAACAATATGTTCAGTGATCTGAGGAGGGATATTGGGTCGGCGACGATATAAAGCAGGCACACTTGGTGGATGAAGCAAGTACCAATGTGCAAGTTTCAACAACTTCACACACACACACACACACACACACACACACACACACACACAGAGATACATATTCATACATTGAGTAAATGGAACAGAACTCCAGCCAATGTGTGTGTGTGCATGTGTGCATGCGTGTATGTATAATCTGGTAGATAGAGCAAACTCCAATGAATTGACTTCAACAACTTTATTTTCTTTTAGTCTTTTTATATCACCCAAGACAGAGTTCTCTATGTAAGAAAAAGATCATAGCTACAAGTTACATATTCTCTGAAAACAACCACCACAAGAACATATTTTTCAAAAACAAGTTAAAATCATTACCCAAAAGAAAATTACAACAGGATGACTGATTATGTATTTTCTTTTGAAACTTATACCTAACTAAACATTTCTCATCTATCTTTCACTCCAAAGTTCAAGACCCAAAAGCAATAATTCTTTTGTTATTGATTAACAAAGTATAAGCAAGTTAGTTTACAACAGCAAGTGCTTCCCTATGCTTTGTTGACAGCAATTTGTGTTTACCAAGAAACAGATCATCATCTCTCTTATGTCTTATTTTTGAAATCTTGTTCAGCTAAGTTGGCTAATCATCTGCTCTCTATTCTTATACTCAGAATTATTTACTCTTTATTCAGAACCCTGGCTTTTCATGGTATACACAGAAACCTGTGCCTATGACTACATCCCTAGATCAGGAACTCAGACCCAACCTAAAAGAAGTGTTTTCTTTGACCATTAACTTGTCCCAAGCCTGTTTTTCTCTTCAGTAATTACACACTTGTAATGCATGAACATTCACTGAGCTCCTTTTCTAAGCTATGCAGCCTTTGTTTGCGAAGCTACACCGAGGGACAGTCTATTCTCCTTTTCTAACCTATGTAGCCTCTGTTTGCTATCCTACACCGAAGGGCAGCCTATTCTTGGTTCTAACTATATTATATCTTTCTGGCAAAGCAATTTAAGCCAGTTCCTTAAATTCCCTACCAACTACTCTAACTTCCTAAAACTGTTTAAATAAAATCAAGAATCTTGTAAAATAATTAATTCATCTAAATGATATTTTATCAAAGCTTATCTTAATGTTGGTCTGCAGAAAAATTGCCCAATAGAGTAGGTTATCTATCACCCAGGAAGGAGTCATACCAGGCTATAGGAGATGAAGGTCTCCTAACACCCAGTCATACCAGATAGATGAGGGATGTAGCAATGACAAACATGGGAAGGCACATCAGTAGCAAGAAGCAATCCTGAGACAAAGCCCCTGGGGTAATCCCTCTCCAGGGCACACCCATTGAAATGCTATAAAATGGTGGCTGTATCCAGGAAGCTCACTTGCCCACTGCAGCTTCTCAAGCATGGTGTCTACCACCACATCAACCTGCAATTATGAAAGTGACCCACAAACATGCCCTAACCCCAGCTGATAGAAGCAGTTTTTCAACTGAGATGACTTCTTTTCCGGTATGTCTAAGTTATGTCAAGTTGACAAAATCTAACTATGATGCAATTGCTAGAGTTGACAAAGTCATCCACATGTGGCCTGAAGACATGTGGCATTACATTGACATTGGGTATGTAATTTACTGAGTTCTCAACAATGGCCTACAATCCTTCACATTGCCTAGGTTAAAGGAAAAGGCACAATGATTCTTCAAAAATTAAAAAACTCCTCTTCTCTCCTTATAGTAAATTTTGAATCACAGTTGTAACAAGTTATCAGGTGTCTAGAAGTCCAGAATTGAGGGCAGATGGCATTGTTGGCAGAACTGTGCTCCATCCACAGTGTCCTTTCTTTCCCAGGGACTAGTAAGCACATGCTTGCCTTGCTGTGTCCTCTTTCCGCACCATCGTCCCTTCTCCGACCTCCACATTCTCTGTCTCTGCCCCTCTGTTTCCCTCTTATAAGGCTCTCTGGGATTGTAGTGGATCTGCTCCAGTGAGGTTATCCTCATTCCTCAGGCCTCATTTAACTTAATCACAGTTGCGTGGTTCCTTTAGCCAAGCTCAGCATCATCAGCTTAGTTTTCCCTGCTGGGACACTAACCCACTGTATGTGTGGTACTTTTTTTGATCCCTCCACTAGGTGGAGAGACAGTGCTGTAGAATGCTGCCTTCTGTGTCCTGAGTACAGACTCTGTGACCCCGGCATCTTGCATCTTCAAGACCCATGAAATGATACCATGCTTTATCAATTGCAAGTGGAGACCATAGCAAACCTTGGTGGGTTTATGAGTTTTTATTTTTAGTATAAATAGAGTTTATTGAAGTCAGTGCCTCTACATGGAGACAGAAGATTGTGTCTACTGAAGCACTTGTAACAGTTGTAACTTCTAAACGGAATGTCAACAGTTACAACCATGCATACCATGGATAATCACATTTTAGAAGCATTTTCAACAGTTTCTAAAGAAAGGCTTGTAACATTGTTGTATATAGAACTACTTTCAATAAACTGCAAAACATTGATGGACTCTTCCAGTATGAGCTACAGTGTCAACACAAAAGGGAGGCGTAAATGTTTAATTTATGAAATCAGAATGGAATATTTACTGTGAAGAAAAATTAAAAATCTTTTAAATAAAGGCCATTATTGAGTCAACATGAAGAGCACAGCTTGAGCTTAACTTCATTCATCTTTTAAAGCTGTCCTCTGAATAACTTCAGATCTAAGCATTGAGTCAGTACTCTGAGTATTCCTTGGGTTGAAGTTTGGCAATAATGTGGTCCAACTTTCTCTGCTTCACACTGTGGGAAATTGCTCATGCCATATATTAAGGGGCAATTTTCACCAACCATCCTGGCTTGATATCTGTACAGGTCCGGATATAATTCTTTGTTGTCGGCACAAACTCATTATGAAGCACCCATTCAGGCTGTGATCCAGCACAGTAGGGGTGCAGCTGGACCTCCTGGTTAGCTTTCACAGTTAAATAACGCCCTGTTCATTCTAAAAGTGCCACCTGCATAAAATACCCAGTAACCAATGCTTTTCTTATATTAACATAACAGTCCCTGTCTGTGAAATCAGTATTTTGACAAGGCAAATTAAATCTGTCCATAATTCTTGATAGCTGCTGCTGTACATTGTCTTCAGACACCAGGGACCCGTAGTTAATGAAGTTGGCATAACACCACTGAACAGATTCATGATATTGTTTAAAAGTGTTGTAGACATTCAGCAGTGTCAGGTGATCTCCGTCTATGTGGGAAAATCTCATCTTGGCCTCATCTGCAGCTTTTCTGGCCCCTGTGGGGCGAACAAAACACTGCGACTGACAGCCTAGCAGTAACAGATAGCTCATTAAGACAGTTGTAGTTATGGTTTGCAATAACCATTTTAGCGACCTGTGGATCAAAAGGAAACTCTGCCATCGTGGATCCCAATTCAGTCAGATCTCCATCATTGTTTATAAAGTGTTCTAGGGTTCTCATCGGTGTTGGGAGCTGATGGGTTCATAAAATCAAAATGTACCAAGTCATCAATGCCAAGCTTGTTCAGTTGCAATACAACTGATCCTGAATTAGAATGCGGGTCTCTGGGTAGGCGTTATCCTGCATTTCTGTTTTATAAGCTTTCTCTGTGTACAGCCTGAAGCATTTCCCAGGTCTGGTATGTCCAGCTCCACCAGCCCTTCGCTGAGCTGAAGCTTTACTAATTACTGTCACCAAAAGAGACTCAGCTTTGATTCTAGAATTATATACCTTTCGCTTTGCAAATCCAGGGTCAATTGCAAACACCACACCATCTGTTGTCAAAGAGGTCTCTGCAATGTTAGTTGACACAACCACCTTTCTACCTTTCTTTCAATTGTTCCATTCTGTTTTTTTTTTTTTCGGAGGTGGTGGCTAGAAAATGTGTTGTTGTTGCTGGGGTGGAAGTATAGAATACCATAGAATGATTTTAATATCACCAAATTCAGGGTCCAAATCATCAACTTCACGATTTATTCTCTTACAGGCCTCAACAATTTTTTCTTGACCATTCAAGAAAAGAAGATGATCTCCTTTCTTCTCTTCACACATGTGCATTTGGATCACTGTCTGAATTGATTCTTCAAGATAATCTCTTTCTGGTTCTGGAGTATAAAAAATCTCAACAGGATGTGTTTGGGCAGGTATAGTTAAGAGAAGATAGGTATCCAAGCAGATCTGGAACGTGACAGCTTCTTGGGTAGCACTCATAACTGACCTTAAGTCTGATCTCCTTTAGAATACCCATGAGAGCATCTGTAGCCAATCATGGGCCTCATCAAGAATTATCACACCATAACGCTCCAGGAAGGGATCACCCACAGCTTCACGAAGTAGCATCCCGCCAGTCATATACTTAAGAATGCTTTTTGTACTGCAGTCTTCGAATCAAATGGAGTATCCACTTTCCTGGCCCAACATCACGTCCGTCTCATCAGCAAGTCTCTGAGCCACACTCATGGCCGCCACTCTCCTGGGCTGTGTGCAGGCAACCCCTTTTGGGTCCTGGCAAGGATCGCGTATACTCCACACACCACTGTGGTATCTGTGTTTTTATCAGACCCAGTCTCACCAACCAGTACAAATGACTGACCTCTAACAAGAATATCTGTAAATCTATCCTTGTACTCCCAGTCAGGGAGCTGAAGCCATTTCTTTAGAATATCATAATATCGAGGAGTATGGGGCAGGTTGGTAAATGGATTAACGTCCTGTGGAAGTGAGGTGTGTCCTGCGTGTCTGGTGTGTGTTGAACGGGCAGAACGTAGAATGTGTTGAATGAGCAGGTTGGGTGAGCTGAATGAGCTTTTAAAGGTGGCAATCCAGCCCTGATAAACATAGCATTGCTGGAAGCTCTCAATTCCTTTTCCTTCTCTCCCTCTCCCGTTCTGTCTCCTCTACTGAGTTCTCTATCGCGATCTTTAGATCAGTCCTCTCCATCCCAATCTTGTTCCCGGTCTTTCCCATCGATCTCCCCCCACCTTCTTGACCGAGGGGAAATCCTCTCCCAGATCCAACCGGTGCCTCTTGGACAGCTTCGAACTCCCAGAATGGACGCTTAGGAAGGAAGAAAGAAGAGATACCCCAACAGCTGGATCCACACAGAAGAGGCCCGCTGCTCAACTCGCGGGGACCCTCATACCTTCCGACACCACAGCCCACTCCATGCGGCCCAAACCAGGAGCTCGAATTTTTTTTTCCTTCATCAATTCAAAGAATGTCTTTCTTTATTAACTATTTAGTTTCCTTTAGGTCTAATTCTTCTAGGAAAGACAGACACTTTATTTTACTCCCATCAATCGCATTTACTTATTTACTGCTAGGTTTCAGAATAATAAACTAGATTCCTATGATTTTCCAACGAGACCAGTTGTGCTTTTCTTGGGTTCATGAACTCATGAATCTAGACATGTTGGTTTCAATATCTGTAGTATTATTTTGATTGATGGTTAAATTAATCTACCTTTACTCAGTGGGACTGTCTTCAGGTTGGCTCCTGAGTCCTTTTGATGTAACTCAGACAGCCTTGATACTGTCCTTCCATTCTGATATAACGTGTCTCCACACTTGCTTTGTCCGATGCATTCCCTAGCCCAGTACCTGCCAATTCTCTGAAAAGCTCCATTTCCTTCCGTGGAAAATAGTCCTTAGAGACGGTAGTCTGAGCACAGTGGAACTCACTGCTGTCAGGCTGATCTCTATAGAGACAATACCTTCAGCTTTTGTTTCTTTGTTTAAACAGAGTCTATCTCAGAGAAATAGAAATGTGGTCCAAAACCAAAGTCAGGCTTTAAAAGAATAGACTTGTTTCCTAGAGGCAACAATTTAATCTCCATCAGTCTAAGTCTCCATATAAGGCAGTATTTTAATATATAAGCAAAATAGTATCTATGTTTTGGTATATAAATATACTATGTATGATGCATAAATAGCTAATTAAGTCACTTAACATAAATTCTTTATGTATATTTTGGTGGTTAAAAACACAATTACTCTTTGAGCAATATCAAACATGCAGTGTATTGTTATTATATGTAATTACCAAGATGTAAATAGACCTCTTGAATTTACTCCTTTTTAACTTTGAATTTTTGCTTAAGCGTCTCTCTAACTCCTTCCACTACCCCCAGTTTTCGGCTAATCACCAGTTCACTCCTGCTCTTTCCATGAGTCCCAGTGTTTTAGATTACATAAATTAGTGACATAATTTGTTTTTCTGTGCCTGCTTAATTTACTTAACATGTTTTCCAAGTTCATCTATATTCTCACAGTTGACAAGGATCTCTTTCTTTAAAGCTCAGTAAGTGTGCATAGGGGCACTACATTGTCTTTATTTACTTATCTCTTCATGGACACTTAGGCTGAAACAAAATTAGTCTCTATGAAAATATAGTTATGTCTTTGACACAATTATCTCATAGTTATTGGTAATTGAATCTTGTATTGGACTTTCTAAATCATAGCTAGTTCTGTTTGTTGGGAAAAATATTCACAGTATTTTCTGAAATTGATGTATATTTCCTCCACAGGATTCAGAGATGTGGTTCAATGGCAGAATGTTCAGTTACTATGGATGAGATCTGGAGTTCAATTCCCAGGATGGAAAACTAAACAATTTCTCCAAAGCAAAATAAAATTATTCCCAAAATGCGATAGAAGTATTTCTATCACCAGTGAGTGCTTTGTTAGCTGTTAGAATTTTCACCATTAACAACAGTAATTATCACACTTTTACACATGATTGGACAATGTTATAATAGTGTCCCTGTTCTTACATAGTTATATATAATAGAATAAATGTTTTTTGTTCATAACTTTACAACTATATAGAGACATAGCTGAGAGAGAGAAGTAATTATGAATTACTCTATCAATGAGCAACTCATTTGTTGCAAAAGTGACAGATGTATTTTCTGGGAAGCTATGCTTTGTTTTCAACAACAAAAAAAGTACAGCAACTTTAAACTTTTGTTTTTTTTTCTCTTTTTTCTTAGATACTCTGTATTTACATTTGAGATGTTATCTCTTTACCCTGCACTGCTCCCATCCCCCTCCCCCTCAGTTGCCTTCACAAAGGTACTGTACTCCCTTCTGGTCCCCCTCTGCACCCCATTACCTTGCCATTCCCCTACATTGAGAAAACATGCCCTCCCTGGAACAAAAGTTCTTCTCACATTGATGCAAGACACTGGTATCTTCAGCTACATATTCAACTGGATCAATAGGTCTCTCAAACTGCCAACAAAGGTTGGTGTTTTACTCCATGGGAGTTTTGGAGTGTTTGGTTGGTTGATAATGTTATCTTCCCATGAGGTTGCAACCCCTTTCAGCTTTTTAGGTCATTTCTTAAGCAACTTTATTGGGGTCCCTGTGTTAAGACTGATGGTTAGCTGCAAGCATGCTCAGCTGTACCTATATGACTCTAGCATAGTCCCTGAGGGGGCATCTCTGTCTGGTTCCTGACAGTAAATACTTCTTGGGATCAGCTATAGTGCTTGGATTTGGTGGCTCCATATGTGGTGGATCCACAGATGAGGCAGCTTCTGAGTGATAATTTTTCAATTTCTGTTCCTCTATTTGACCTTGCATTTCCTCCCATGAGAGTTTTGTTATCTTTTCTAAGAAGGACTGAGGAATCCTCATTTTGGCATTCCTTCTTTTTGAGCTTAATAATGTCTGTGAATTGTTTCTTGGGTATTGGGTATTCAAAGCTTCCTGGGGTTAGTATCCGCTTATCAGTGAGTGCATACCATGTGTGTTCTTTGTGACTGGGTTACCTCACTCAGGTGATAGTCTCTAGTTCCATCCATTTGCCTTTGAATTTCATGAAGTCATTGTTTCTAATAGCTGAGTAGTTCTCCATTATGTAAGTGTACTACACTTTCTGTATTCATTCATCTGTTGAGGGACATATGGGTTCTTTCCAGCTTCTGAATATTATAAATAAGGCTTCTATGAACATAGTGGAACATGTGCCCTTGTTATATGTTGGAGCATCTTTGGGGGATATGCCCAGGAGTGGAATAGATTGGGTTTACAGGTAGTACTATGTTAAATTTTCTGAGGAACCACCAAATTGATTTCCAGAGTGGTTGTACCAAGTTACAACCCCACCAAGAGTGGAGGAGTGTTCTTCTTTCTCCGAATCCTAGCCAGCATCTGCTGTCACCTGAGTTTTTGATCTTAGACATTTTAACTTGTATGAGGTGAAATCTCAGGGTTGTTTTGATTTGTATTTCCCTGAAGAATAGGGATGTTGAGCATTTCTTTAGGTGCTTCTCAGCCATTCAATGTTCTTCAGCCGAGAATTCTTTGTTTAGCTCTGTACCACATTTTTTAATAGGATTATTTACTTCTTTTTTTAAACAACTTTATTTTACAAAACAAAGATAAATGTACAGATTTTAAGCATTTTTGCATAAAATTATACAATACATTTTTGTCAGTACTTTTTTTTTCAGATTTTAAAATAATTTTTTACATAAAACTGTATGAATATATTTTTTAGTCAGTACTTGATTTTTTAAAGGTTTGATAGTATGCATTGAAAACTTAATAGTTACAATGAGCATAAAGTACATGTAAAACAAAATGTAACATGGAAATAGACAAAGTTTTCTTGTTGTATAGAGATTTTTTTTTTTTTTTTGTTTTGTTTTGTTTTCTTTATTTCTTGGACTTCATACACTCTGTGAGTTGTTTCTGGGGCAGTGCGAGCCTCTGAGGTTAGATTCCCATTACCAGTGACTGCATATTATGTCTGTTCTTTTGTGACTGGGTTATCTCACTCAGGATGATATTCTCTAGATGAAACCATTTTCTTAAGAATTTCATAAAGTCATTGTTTCTGGTGGCTGAGTAGTATTCCATTGTGTAAATGTACCACAATTTTTGTATCCATTCATCTTCTGAAGGACATCTGGAATCTTTCCAGCTTCTGGCTATTATAAATAGAGCTGCTATGAACATTGTGGTGCGTATATCTTTGTTGTGTATTAAAGTGTCTCTGGGGTATATGCCCAGAAGTGGAATAGCTGGGTCTTCAGGTAGTATTATGTCCAATTTTCTGAGGTATCGCCAGACTAATTTCCAGTGTGGTTGTATTAGTTTGCAACCCCACCAACAGTGGAGAAGGGTTCCTCTTTCTCCTCAACCTCGCCAGCATCTGTTGTCATCTGAGTTTTGGATCTTGGCCAATCTGACTGGTGTGAGGTGGAATCTCAGGGTTGTTTTGATTTGCATTTCCCTGATGGCTAAGGATGTCGAGCACTTCCTCAGATATTTCTCAGCCATTCGATATTACTCAACTGAAAACATTTTGTTTAGCTCTGTACCCCATTTTTTAATAGGGTTATTTGATTCTCTGGTGTCTAGCTTTTTGAGTTCTTTGTATACCTTAGATAATAGGCCTCTGTCTGATGTGGAGTTGGTAAAGATCTTTTCCCATTCTGTTGGCTGCCGTTTTGTTTTCTTGACAATGTCCTTAGCCTTACAGAAACTTTGCAATCTCTTAAGTCCCATTTGTTAATCTTTGACCTTAGAGCTTGAGACATTGGTGTTTTGTTCAGAAAAATTTCCCCTGTGCCTATATGTTCTAAAGTTTTCCCTACTTTCTCATCTAATAGTTTCAGTGTATCTGGTTTAATGTGGAGATCTTTGATCCACTTACACTTGAGCTTTGTACAAGGAGATAAGAAAGGGTCTATTTTACTTCTTTTGTATGCTGAATGCCAGTTGGACCAGCACAATTTGTTGAATGGGCTGTCCTTTTTCCATTGAATGTTTACGGCTCCTTTGTCAAAAATCAGGTGACCATATATGTGAGGGCTCATTTCTGGATCTTCTATTCTATTCCATTGATCCACCTGCCTCTTTCTGTACCAGTACCATGCAGTTTTCAGCACAATTGCCTTGTAATATAGCTTGAGGTCAGGTATAGTGATTCCCGCAGATATTTTCTTGTTGTTGAGGATGGATTTCGCTATTCTAGGTCTTTTGTTGTTCCATATGAAATTGCACATTGATCTTTCCAGTTCCATGAAGAACTGTGTTGGAATTTTGATGGGGATTGCGTTGAATCTGTAGATTGCTTTTGGTAGGATGGCCATTTTTAAAATGTTGATCTTTCTAATCCATGAGCATGGGAGATCTTTCCATTTTCTGAGATCCTCCTCAATTTCCTTCTTTAGAGGTTTGAAGTTCTTGTCATACAGGTCCTTCACTTGCTTAGTTAGAGTCACACCAAGGTATTTTATAGTTTCTGTGACAATTGTGAAGGGTACGTTTTCCCTAATTTCTTTCTCCACATGTTTGTCCTTTGAGTATAGGAAGGCTACTGATTTGTTTGAGTTGATTTTGTATCCAGCCACTTTGCTGAACTTGTTTATCAGCTGTAGGAGTTCTCTGGTGGAGTTTTTGGGGTCACTTAAGTACACTATCATGTCATCGGCAAAGAGTGATGTTTTTATCTCTTCCTTTGCGATTTGTATCCCCTTGATCTCCTTTTGCTGTCTAATTGCTCCAGCCAGGACTTCCAGTACTATGTTGAATAGGTAGGGGGAGAGTGGGCAGCCTTGTCGAGTCCCTGATTTTAGTGGGATTGCTTCAAGTTTCCCACCATTAAGTTTGATGTTGGCTGTTGGTTTGCTGTACATTGCTTTTATTATGTTTAAGTATGGACCTTGGATTCCTGTTCTTTCCAGGACTTTTAATATGAAGTGGTGTTGAATTTTGTCAAATGCTTTCTCAGCATCTAGTGAGATGACCATGTGATTTTGTTCTTTAAGTTTATTTATATGGTGGATTACATTGATGGATTTCCTTATATTTAACCATCCCTGCATCCCAGGGATGAAGCCTACTTGGTCATGATGAATGATGGTTTTGATGTGTTCTTGGATTCGGTTTGCAAGGATTTTGTTGAGTATTTTTGCATCAATGTTCATAAGTGAGATTGGTCTGAAGTTCTCTTTCCTTATAGGGTCTTTGTGTAGTTTAGGTACAAGGGTTATTGTAGCCTCAAAAAATGAGTTGGGTAGCATTCTATCTGATTCTATCTTTTGGAATAGTTTGTAGAGTATTGGTGTTATATCCACAATAAATGTCTGATAAAATTTTGTACTGAACCCGTCTGGACCTGGGTCTTTTTTGGTTGGGAGGCTTTTGATGACTTCTTCTATTTCTTTAGGTGTTATAGGGTTATTTAGATGGTTTACTTGGTCCTGGTTTAACTTTGGGATCTTGTATCTGTCTAGGAATTCATCCATTTTCTCCAGATTTTCCAATTTTGTGGAGTATAAGTTTTTGTAGTAGGATCTGATGATTTCTTGAATTTCCTTAGTTTCAATTGTTAGGTCTCCCCTTTCCTTTCTGATTTTGTTAATTTGTATACTCTCTCTTTGCCCTCTAGTTGTCTGGCTAGGGGTTTATCAATCTTGTTGATTTTCTCAAAGAACCAACTCTTGGTTTTGTTGATTTTTTCAATGGTTCTTTTTGTTTCTATTTGGTCTATTTCTGCCCTAATTTTGATTATTTCTTGCCGTCAACTCTTCTTGGGTATATCTGCTTCCTTTTGTTCTAGGGCTTTTAGCTGTGCTGTCAGGTTGCTCTCTCCAGTTTCTTTTTGGAAGCACTTAGGGCTATGAGTTTTCCTCTCAGTACTGCTTTCATTGCATCCCATAGGTTTGGGTATGTTGTGTTTTCGTTTTCATTGAATTCTAGAAAGTCCTTAATTTCTTTCTTTATTTCTTCTTCGACCCTGCTATCGTTTAACAGAGAGTTGTTTATTTTCCATGTGTATGTAGGCTTTTTGTTGTCTTTGTTGTTGTTAAAGACCAGCCGTAGACCATGGTGATCTGAGAGGATGCATGGGAGTATTTCAATCTTCTTATATCGATTGAGGCTTGTTCTGTGTCCAATTATGTGGTCAATTTTCGAGAAGGTGCCATGGGGTGCTGAGAAGAAAGTGTATTCTTTTACTTTAGGATGATATGTTCTTTATATATCTATTTATTCTAGTTGGTTCAAAGTCTCTGCTAGTTTTGCAGTGTCCTTGTTCAGTTTCTGTTTCCATGATCTGTCTATTGGTGCGAGTGGGGTATTAAAGTCTCCCACTATTATTGTGTGGGGTGAAATGTATTTTTTGAGCTTTAGTAGGGTTTCTTTTATGAATGTGTGTGATTTTTTATTTGGAGCATATATGTTAAGAATTGAGAGTTTCTCCTGACAGATTTCCCAGGTAATGAGTAAAAAGTGTCCTTCCTTATCTTTTTTGATGACTTTTGGTTGGAAATTTACTTTATTCAATATTAGAATAGCCACTCCAGCTTGCTTCTTGGGGCTGTTTGCTTGGAAGTTTTTTTCCCACATTTTTACTCTGAGATAGTGTCTGTCTTTGTCTCTGAGATGAGTTTTCTGTATGCAGCAAAAAGCTGGATTTTTTTTTAATGTATCCAGTCTGATAGCCTATGTCTCTTTATTGGGGAGTTGAGTCCATTTATGTTAATAGATATCAAGGAATAGTTGTTTCTGTTTCCTGCCATTATTGCTTTTGTGGGTTGTGTTGTGTCTGTGTCTTTTTTCTTTTTTTAGTTTTCTTGTTTAGGAGTTTTCTTGTTATTACGAGGCTGTATTTTCCCTCATTGTATTGGGTTTTCCACCTATAATTCATTGTAATGCTGGGTTTGTGTTCAGATATTGTGTAAATTTTGATTTGTCTTGAAATATCTTTATCTCTCCATCTATGGTGATTGATAGTTTTGCTGGGTATAGCAGCTTGGGCTGGCACTTGTGCTCTCTTAGGGTGTGCATGATGTCTGTCCAGGCTCTTCTAGATTTCATAGTCTCTGTTGAGAAATTGGGTGTGATTCTGATTGGTCTGCCTTTATATATTACCTGACCTTTCTCCCTTACTGCTTTTAGTATTCTTTTTTTTGCTTTGGGCACTTGATGTTTTTACTATTATGTGTCGGGAGGTATTTCTTTTCTGGTCCAACCTATTTGGAGTTCTGAAGGCTTCTTTTATGCTCGTGGTCATCTCATTCTTGAGGGTAGGGAAGTTTTCTTCTATGATTTTGTTGAAGATATTTACTGTTCCTCTTAGTTGATACTCTTCTCCCTCTTCTATTCCTATTATCCCTAGGTTCGGTCTTCTCATTGTGTCTTGGATTTCCTGGACATTTTGTGTTAGGAGCTTTTTGTTTTTTGCATCTTCTCTGGCTGTTTTGTCTATGTTTGCAATGTCTTCTGTCCCCGAGATTCTCTCTTCGATCTCTTGTAATCTATTTGAAATGCTTGCTTCTGTGACTCCTGATTTCTTTTTTTGGTGTTCTGCCTCTAGGGTTATCTCTTTTAGTGTTTTCTTTATTGTGTCAATTTCTGTTTTAATTTCCCTCTTCCATTCCTTTATTTCTTTGGTTCTGTTTTCCTCTAGTTCTTTGAGTTCTTTGAGTGTTTTTCTTGTTTCCTCTTTAAAAGCTTCTGAATCTTTTTGCTTTTCCTCCCGTTCTTAAGTATCTCTATCAGCATCTTGAGGTATGATTTCAGGTCAGCCTCTTCTTTTTCTGGAGTGTTTGGAATTCTGATGTTTGCTCTTATGGGAGAGCTGGGTTCTGGTGTTGCCAGATTGTCTTGGTTTCCTTGGGATATACTCTTTCGCTTTCCTCTTGCCATTTTGTTGTCAGTGATATGTTCTTGCCTTTCCCTTGTATCTGGTCTGTGTCCCTGGATCTCCACTGGTCCAGGTGGCAGATGGACCCAGCCCTGTTCTATGCCTCAGGGTCGCCGGGTGGGAACAGAGGTTCCAAAGTTCTGTTCCTGGTCCCCGGATCAGGCAGGTCGGAGGGTGCACCCCGCGTGCGCACTCCGCAGAGATCTCTCTGCTCCCCAGATGCCCAGATCTCCCACTCACCAGTCTCTCAACCTTATGAGCTGGCAGTCCGCGTGGCAGATGGGCCGGGCTCTGCCTATTTACTTCTTTATAGTCTAGCTTTCTAAGTTTTTTTTTTTTTTTGTATATTGGATACTAGCCTTTTATCAGATGTAGAATCGGTAAAGATTGTTTCTCAATATGCATGCTGCTGTTTTGTCTTCTTAACAGTTTCCTTAGCCTTACAGAAGTTTTGCAATTTCATGAGGTCCCATTTGTTGAGTCTCGATCTTAGGGCCATTTTTCTGTTCAGGAAATTTTCCCCTGTGCCTATGGGTTCTAAGCTCTTCCCACTTTCTCTTCTAATAGTTTCAGTGTACCTGCTCTTTTGTGGAGATCTTTGATCCACTTGGACTTGAGCTTTGTACAAGGAGATAAGAAAGGATCGATTTGCATTCTTCTTCATGCTGACTGCCAGTTGAATGAACACCATTTGTTGAAGAGGCTGTCCTTTTTCCATTGAATGTTTTAGCTCCTTTGTGAAAGATCAAGTGACCATAGATGTGTGGGTTCATTTCTGGGTCCTCAATTCTGTTCCATTGATCTACCTGCCTATCTCTGTACTAATACCATGCAGTTATTTTATTTTATTTTATTTTATTTTATTTTATTTAATCACAATTGCTTTGTAATATAGCTTGAGATCAGGGGTGGTAATTCCCCCAGAAGTGCTTCTATTCTTGAGAATAAATTTCTCTATTCTAGGTTTTTTGTTATTCCAGATGAATTTGCAAATTGCTCTTTCCAACTCTATGAAGAATTGAGTTGGAATTTTGATGAGGCTTGCATTGAATCTGTAGATTACTTTTGACAAGATGGCCATTTTTACAATGTTGATCCTGCCAATCCATGAGCATGGGAGATCTTTCCATCTTCTGAGAACTTCTTCAGTTTCTTTCTTCTGTGTCTTGAAGTTCTTGTCATACAGATCCTTCACTTGCTTGGTTAGGGTCACCCCAAGGTATTTTATAGTCTTTGTGACTATTATGGTGTCAATTTCCTAACTTCTTTTTTTTCTTACAACTTTATTTTTTAAAAAAGAGAGATAAATGTACAGATTTTAAAAGCATTTTTGCATAAAAGTATATAAATATATTTTTTGTCAGTACTTGATTTTTTAAAAAAAGATTTGATAATATGCATTGAAATCTTACTAGTTACCATAAGCATAAAGTACATGTAAAGCAAAATGTAACACGGAAATAGTCAAAGTTTTCTTGGTGTGTATAGATTAAACATAATGATTTTTAAATACCAAAAATTGCCACAAGGCTATTTTCTGAGCTCTTGAGTTATTAATGATTTAAAATTTGGGTGTATCCAGTCTGAGTGGGTGCCCTAATTTCTTTCTCAGTCTGTTTATCCATTGCATAGAAGAAGGAGGTTGATTTGTTTGAGTTAATTTTATAGGCAGCCACTTTGCTGAAGTTGTTTATTAGTTGTAAAAGTTCTCTGGTGGAATTTTTGAGGTCACATAAGTATACTATCATATCATCTGCACATAGTGATATTTTGACTTCTTTCTTTCCAATGTGAATCCCTTTGATTTCTTTTTGTTGTCTAATTGCTCTGGCCAGGACTTCTAGTACTATATTGAATAGGTAGGGGAACAGTAGTCAGCCTTGTCTAGTCCCTGATTTTAATTGGTTGCTTCAAGTTTCTCTCCATTTAGTTTGATGTTGGCTACTGGTTTGCTGTATATTACTTTTACTATGTTAAGGTATTGGCCTTGGATTCATGATATTTCCAAGACTTTTATCATGAAGGGGTGTTGGATTTTGTCAAATGCTTTCTTTCTCAGCATCTAGTGAGTGGATCATGTGGTTTTTTTTCCTTTGAGTTTGTTTATATGGTAGATTACATTGATGAATTTCCTTATGTTGAACCATCCCTGCATCCCTGGAATAAAGCCTATTTGGTCATGGTGGATGGTTGTTTTGATGTGTTCTTGGATTTGGTTTGCAAGAATTTTGTTTAGTATCTTTACATCGATGTTTTAGTGAGAAATTGTTCTGAGGTTCTCTTTCTTTGTAGGGTCTTTGTGTGGTCTAGGTATGAGTGCAATTGTGGCTTTGAAGAATGAGTTGGATAGTGTTCCTTCTGTTTCTATTTTGTGGGATAATTTGGAGAGTATAGGTATTAAGTCTTCTATAAAAGTCTGATAGAATTCTCCACTAAACCCATCTGGTCCTGGGGATTTTTTTTTTTTTTTTTTTTTTTTTTTTTTTTTTTTTTTTTTTTTGGGTTGGAAGGCTTTTGATGACTGCTTCTATTTCTTTAGGTGTTATGGGACTGTTTTGATGGTTTATCTGATCCTCATTTAACTTTGGTATCTGGAATCTGTCTAGAAATTTTTTCATTTTCTCCAGATTTTCCAGTTTGGTTGAATATAGGCTTTTGTAGTAGGATCTGATGTTCCCTTCAATTTCCTCAGTTTCCATTGCTATGTCTCCCCTTTCATTTCTGATTATGTTAATTTGGATACTCTCTCTTTGCCCTCTAGTTAGTCTGGCTAAACGGTTTATCGATCTTGTTGATTTCCTCAAAAAACCAGCTCTTGGTTTTATTGATCCTTTATATAGTTCTTTTTGTCTCTGGTTGATTTCTGCCTTGAGTTTATTTCCTACTGTCTACTCCTCTTGGGTGTATCTGCTTCTTTTTGTTCTAGGGCTTTCAGCTGTGCTGTCAAGCTGCTAGTGTATGTTCTCTCTAGTTTCTTTTTGGAGGCACTCAGAGCTATGAGTTTTCCTCTCAGTACTGCTTTCATTGCATTCCATATGTTTGGGTATGTAGTGGTGTCATTTTTGTTAAATACTAAAAAATCCTTGATTTCTTTCTGTATTTCTTTCTTGACCATGTTATTATTGAGCAGAGCATTGTTCAACATCTGTGTGTATGTGGGCTTTTTGTTGTTTTTGCTGTTATTAAAGACAAGCCTTAGTCCATGGTGATCTGATAGAATGCATCGGAGTATTTCAATCTTCTATCTATTGAGGCTTGTTCTGTGACTGATTATATGGTCAGTTTTGGAGAAGGTGCCATGAGGTGCTGAGAAAAAAGTATTTTTTTTGTTTTTGGATGAAATTTCCTGTAGATATCTATTAATTCCAGTTGGTTCATAACCTCTGCTAGTTTTGCTGTGTCTCTGTTCAGTTTCTGTCTTCATGATGTGTCCATTGATGAGAGTGGGGTGTTGAGGTCTCCCACTGTCATTGTGTTTATTCTTAACTGTTTAACATTATTATTGTTATTGTTCAAAACACCTATGCTTTGAACTTCAGTAGGATTCCTTTCATAAATGTGGGTGTGGTTGTATTTGGAGCATAGATGTTCAAGATTAAGAGTTCATCTTGATAGATTGTTCCTGTGATGAGTACAAAATTTCCTTCCTTATCTTCTTGATAACTTTGGTTGAAAAATCTATTTTATTTGATATTAGAATAGCTACTCCAGCTTGTTTCCTGGGCTCATTTGCTTGGAAGTTTTTTTCCCCCCAGCCTTTTACTCTGAGGTAGTGTCTGTCTTTGTCTCTGAAATGAGTTTCTTCTATGCAGCAAAATGCTAGATCCTGTTTACATATGCAGTCTGATAGTCTATATCTTTTTATTGGGGAATTGAGTTCATAGATGTTAAGAGAAATTATGGAATAGTGACTTTTGTTTCCTGTTATTTTTGTGGTTAGAGGCAGAATTATGGTTGTTTGCTTTTCTTCTTTTGACTTTTTTGTGTAATTATTTTTTTTGCTTTTCTTTGGGTGCAGTTTCCTTCCTTTTACTGGATTTTTCCATTTATCCTTTTTTGTAGGGCTGGATTTGTGGACAGATATTGTGTAAATTGGTTTTCTTCCCCTAGAATATCTTGGTTTCTCCATCTATGATGATTGAGAGTTTTGCTGGATATAGTAACCTGGGCTGGCATTTGTGTTCTCTCAGGGTCTGTATGACCTCTGTCCAGGATCTTCTAGCTTTCGTAGTCTCTGTTGAGAATTCTAGTGAAATACTGATTGGTCTGCCTTTATATATTACTTGTCCTTTTTTCCTTACAGGTTTTAGAATTCTTTGTTTCGAATATTTGGTTTTTTGACTATTATGTGTCGGGAGGAGTTTCTCTTCTGATCCAATTTATTTGGAGTTCTGTAGGTTTCCTGTATGTTCATGGTCATCTCATTCTTTAGGGCAGGCAAGTTTTCTTTTATGATTTTGTTGAAGATATTTACTGTGCCTTTTAGTTGATATTCTCTGCTCTCTTCTACACCTATTATCTTTAAGTTTGGTCTTCTTATTGTGTCCTGGATCTCCTAGATATTTTGGGTTAGAACCTTTTTGGTTTTTGCATCTTCTCTGTTTTGTCTATGTTTTCTATTGTCTTCGGCATTTGAGATCCTCTCTTCCATCTCTTGGAGTCTGTTGTTGATGCTTGCATCTGTAACTCTGGAGTTCTTTTTTTGGTTTTCCATCTCCAGGGTTGTCTTCTTTTGTGTTTTCTTTATTGTTTCTATTTCTGTTTTCAATTCCTTTATCTGTTTGGTTGTGTTTTCCTGTAATTCTTTGAGTGATTTTTTTCTGGTTCTTCTGTAATTGTATAATTTATGCACTTCTCCAAGATCTCCATCATCATCATGAAGTATGATTTCAAGTCTAGGTCTTGTTTTCCTGGTGTGTTAGGCAATTCACTATTTGCTTTGGTGGGAGAGCTGCGTTCTAATGTTGCCAGGTTGTCTTGGTTTCCATTGCTTAGGTTCTTTCACTTTCTTTTTGCCATCCTGTTATCTGTGATTATAGGTGATCTTGTTGTCTCTGTGTGAAACCTGTTTTTCCTGTGGATCTGAGGGCCTGTGGGCTCAGGAAGAAAATTGGTTCTCGGTGTTTGGCTCTCTGTAGGCAGGCAGTGAATTCTGATTGCTGCGACTCCATTCTGTCTTTATTGACTCAGGTGGGAGAGCTCTTGTGAGGCTATTCTGGAAGCTCAGCCATGTACAGGTGGGTCCTAAGTCACCCTGCTCTCTTGCTGGGATGGAAAGGACCCAATCCCAGAGTGCACCAGGCTAGTTGGCCTTCAGGGGTTCCAGGCCATTCCTCCTGGGACAGCCTGAAGGTTGTATGGCAAGGTCCATGTGGGCTCAGTTGGAAGAGCACTTGCAAGGCTGTTCCTGGGTCTCAAACATCTGTGGGTAGGTCCTCTTACGGGGCCAGAGAGGACCTGATCCCACTGTTCACCTCCCTATCTCTCGCTCAGGAAACTACCAGGTGTTCCCTCCCTGGACAGCCAATGAGGGCATGTGTCAGGCCTTGGGCTTACCTTGTGCTCAGTAGGGAGGGTGCTTGCAAGGCTTCTTAGGGCTCAGTCATGTGGGGGAGGGCACTGAGTCTTCCTTTTTCTTAGGATGGAAAGTGTTTCTGCAGCTCTTCTGAGCATCCAGGAACCTGTGAGCAGGCGGGCCACCCCGTCCTGGTGCAACTGGACCCGGTATGGCCTTGGGCTGGAAGTGTGGACCCCTGTTCCGTTCTGCTGCTTGAATCTTGAGAGTTCTGGGTAGCCTTTCAGGGGTAGAACATGGACAGAAGAAGTTGACTCGCTCTTCTGATTAGGATGGAAAGTGTTCCTGCTGCTCTTTCAAGCTCCCAGGGACCTGTGTGCGGCCGCTTCATCCCGATGCATAAACTTTTGTTTCTTGTTAATCTTTATAAAATTTTACAAACTAAAGGCTGAAGAGATGGCTCAGTGGTTAAGAGCACTTGCTGCTCTTTCCGAGGACCTGAGTTTGTTTTCCCAAACCCATATTGGGTGATCCATGACTACCTAAATAACTGGAACTAAACTGTGAGCAGAAACAAACTTTTCCATCATAGATTGCTTTTGCTGGGGCTCAAAAAAATATTACAATTGGAGAACTAACATGATATCTTGTTTACAACCTGATATACTTTTAGAAAATTTATCTTTTCTTATTCTCAGGTGAGCAAATGAATGCATTTTACCTGACTTTACCCTACATATCAAAGCATGAATAAAACCATTTCTCAATTTTCACAGTATGCTCATCTGTATGGAATCTCAAAGAATATTTCCTGCTGCAGAAAATTATTCAGACACATGCCTAACATTCTAAATCCATTATCCACTGGGTTTTGCTGTGTTTGATGGAAATGTGCAAAGGCTAAGTTACATATAAATAGCAGTGTTATTAACAATCACAAAATTAATGAGATTAATAATGAGCTCAAGTGTGTAAAATGCCAGAGTTAGCATAAGCACGGCGATGCCTCTGTGCATGACATTTTTATTTTGCCTCAGGGAACAGATCTGTGAGCTAATTCCCTGAGTGCAGCCAATACATCATCGCTGCAATTAAAGTGCTCAGTGTCTCAGTTGTTTTTGCAACTTTTAAAGAGAGCAAAAAGGAGGTACTCTGGAAGGAGACATTTATGGTTATATAGTAAGTAAAAGTGGGTTCACACAAAGCTGAAATAAGGGGCAGCTCTGGAGAGCACTCTGATTGTTGTAATGGTAAAACATATTTACAGAAAAATACTTGAAAGCACACACACACACACACACACACACACAATCTCACACATTCACACACACACTGTTCAAAACTATATACAAGCCTATATTTTATGGGCTGCCAAAATGTCTTGTTCTTTTTGTCTCTGTGAAGAGCACCTAATAAGACTGTTTTAAGCAAACTTAGTGTTTTAGTCACTGTTCTGTTTCTGTGAAGGGTCATCATGACCAAAGCAACTCCCATGAAAGAAAGCACCCAACTGGGGCCTTGTTTACGGCTTCAGAGGTTTAGTTCACTATTATCATGTTGGGGAGCATAAGAGTACACAGGTGGGTGCTAGAGCAGTAGCTCCATGGTTGATCTTTAGGCAGAAAGAAAGCCTGGGTCTGGCTTGGGCTTTTGAAACTTCAAAGCTTACCCCCAGTGATACACTTTTTCTCCAACAAGGCTATACCTACCTCTTAATCCTTCCCAAATATAGCCACTCACTGATGACTAGGCATTGAAACTATGGGGTCATTCTTACTTAAATCACCATACATAAGACTACAAACTTTTCTTAAAAGTTTATTAAAACAATTATTTTCATGGTTATGGTGTGGCCACTCAGTAGGATACTCAACAATGAAATGGAAACACACTGTTAATACAGGCATCAAAATGAATGATTCCCACATAATAACAGCACTGATATGTTGTTCTGGGATATTTTAAACACATAGAACATGGCAGAGCAACGAACTTCAAAGAGTCATGAAGATGGTTTTGGAAGTGACATTTATCATCTTGACTATGCCCTGTCATGGAACTGTAGATTTCTCTGTTGTTTTGCAAAACACTAACCAAAATTAGAAGAAGTAGAAATGGCTTATAATCTTTCAACTCTTAGATGATAGGTCATCCCTGAATAAAGTTTGGGCAGAATTTCAAGGCTGGAACCTGAAGCCATGAACTAAAAGACTATGAAGGGGTAGTGATTACAAATTTGCCCTCATGGCTTACTCAGGTTGCTCTCTTACACACCCAGGACTACTTGCAAAGGGGTAGCACTATACCCAGTCGCTGGACCCTCCCACATCAATCATTAATCAAGAAAATTTGTCTGTTGGTCAGTCTGTTAGAAGCAGTTTCTCAACTGATGTTTGTTCTTCCCAGATGACTTTAGCTTGTGTCACAATGACAACACTATACGGACAGTTGACTCCTTGTCAATTTGATATGCAAATACATGATAATTATAAACCACAACTCTTCTTTTTTATCCACAGGATCACAATGTTAAATATAACTTTAAAAGTCTTACAGTCTTTAAAAAATTCAAACCCCTTACAAGTTCAAAGATTCTTGTTTGCAGGCTCCTGTTATATAATATGTATTTCTTTTCTATTCCAAGAGGAGAGAATCAGGGGACAGTTACCATCAAAGCAACGTAAAACTTAGTTCAGTGTCTGACATCTGGGACTCACAATCCTTGGGGCTCCTGAGGGCTTAAGCAGCTCTACTTCTCTGGTTCTACAAACCACAGCACTTACAGCTTGTCCTGTAGGCTCAGGGTGGCTCCACTCCACACCTACACTCTCTCCTTGGTGCTATCTCTTGGTTCTGGTATCTCCAAAATCTTGGGATCTCCACTGCAACTGAGTCTTTGTCTGCACTGTTGACTTCTCTTGGCCTTTACTGGGACATTCCAACTCAGCCACAGAATGTCAGACTCAGCTCGGTCCATGACCCCTTCATGCTTTTAAAACCAGTATGAGGCAGGAGACTCACATGTTTTTTGCCACATTCAGCTGTCAGCTTGATGCACTCTTTGCTTCTTTTAGATCACAGCTTCTGTCTCTGTCTCTGAGGAAACACCTTCAGGAGATTTCAAATCAGTGATGGCCTCTTATTAATCACTGTTATTTCTTCAGCCCCAACTGAGAAGAAATCACATATCCTTAACTAAAAATATAATAACCAACTTTGATATAGTATTTGAGGCATTCAAACTCCCCTGTGACATTTTATAAGCCAACTTTTATTGTGTGTAATTCCCTCCCCCCCAAAAAGTTACCTTGCAAGTTCCCACAGGATGTTCATTAAGTTCAACACAGTCAACAGTGTTTGCATCCCAAAGTTCCAAATGTTTCTACAATCTTCCTCCAAACCACAAGGTCAAGTCTGTCACAACCACACTCCAATTCCTGGGATCAGCTTCTGTCCTGATTTAATTTCCACTGCAGTTATAAAAGCACTCTGATCAAAGGAAACTTCGAAAGGGTTTATTTTGCTTGTACATTACAGTCATCATTGAAAGAAATCTATGCAGAAACTCAAGGCAGGAGCAGAATGAAGCAGAGACAATGGAAGAATGCTGTTTACTGGCTTTTTGCCCCCTTGCTTGCTCGCCCTGCTTTCTTATACAATCTAAGTCTACCTTTGATGGGATGATACTTCCCATAGTGGGCTGGTTCTTCTTGCCACATCAATCACTAATTAAGGCAATGCTTCTTCAAACATGCCCCACAGACCAATCTGATAGAGGAGCTTTCTCAATTTTGGGTCCTTCTTTTCAGTGACTCTATCTTGTATCCCATTGACAACCTAAGTAGTACAGTCATTAAAGGTAAGCATAGAGAGTTATTACTTTATTATAATCTCTAATACATTTAACTTGCTTATTTTAATTTCCATTAGATTATAACCATAGCTCCATTGCTGAAGACCACACTTACATATGTTTTTGAACATGGAGAAGTTGAGCTGGTGCCTAACTAGAGCCTTTACCCCATGGACTACCAGAGGAGAAAGTTAGCCATCTACAAACTCTGTACAAACATCCAGCTACAAACTCTGTGTTCTATAACAATGACCTGTTTGCATGACATGCTGTTGAAGTCCCAGAACAATTATAGGAGTAACCAACTACTCTTTTTGGATTTAAAGCATATTCCATAGTGCAGAAACCATGCCTCACACTGCTTGGGTAGCCAAGAGCCCAAAACCAGATAGGTCATGTTCTTAGAGGAACACCAAATTCTATTGTTCTCCTAAAGGAACATTTTTAACAAAAGAACTATTTTTAAAAATGATTTATTTATTTATTATGTATAAAAACACTGTAGCTGTCTTCAGACACATCAGATCTCATTACAGATAGTTGGGAGCTACATGTGGTTGCTGAGATTTAGACTCAGGACCTCTGGAAGAGCAGCCAGTGCTCTTAACCACCAAGCCATCTCTCCAGATCACAAAAGAACTCTTAATGACATTCTACTACACCCATAGAACAATGGCTCATTCAGCCACCATCAAAGACGCTTTCTCTTGCAGTAGATGGGAACAAATACAGGCACTCACAACTGAAAATGTGCAGTGGGAGACTTTGAAACAGTCCTGAATGGGATGTCTAAGTCAAATCCCTCCCCTCAGGGCTCAGATAGCTATTTAGAAAAGGTGGTGGAAAGATGTTAAGAAGCTGCACATAGAGACAGACACATATAGACTGTGGCAGCATGCACAGAGCTACACAGATTCAAGCCAGACAGGGTTCCAGCACTAAGATGGGGGAGTGAACACAGGCTCCTAGCCTCAACCAAAAAAAGCTATCTCCAATTGACAACCATTTACAAAGAAAAACACCGAATCCCACTGTGTATACGAAGCACACTTCAGGGTGGGCACTCTGCCCAGCAGTAGAAGCTAACACAAAATGAGCTCAATGGTGTTTTTGTAGGCCTTTTGTCTCCTATTGCTTTATATGGCATGTTTTTTTTTTTGTTTTTTGTTTTTTTGTTTTTTTTTTTTTTTGTCTTATTGGGTCTTTTGATTGTTATGGTTTCTGACTTTGTGTTTTTATGTTTGTGTGTGTCTTTTAAAATTCTGGTTTTTTTTGTTTTTTGTTTTTGTTTGCCTATTTTTTTTTCTAAAGAGAGAGACAAATAAAGGGCATGGAGTTAAGTGGGTGGGGAGGTAGCAAGAATTTATTTCAATTACGTTATAATCCTATCTCAGGTGACAAGTCTTCAGTAGATATTTCATTTTCTCTGTAGATTTTTACTTTGTGCTTTGGGTGGTCTTTTTCCCAAGTTGCTGTCCCTGTGACCTGACTTCTTCTTCAAGGGTTCATAAATGTGTACTTGCATATGATAGAGATGATAGAATTATCACCAGCATCCTGAAGGTAGGGGCTATTTTCTCAGACTGATAGTCCCTACACCCTGAGTTTGCTACACTCTGAGTGCAATTGCCCAAGGCACTTCTCTCTCACTTTCAGGAGGCTGCTGCTAATTTGATTTCAATGCTCAGATAGTCACTTGGTTTACCTGGAGATCTTTCATTCTCTTTCCACTAGAATGCCACTGGATTCAAGCTCTTCCCACCCCACCAGGAGCCTATCCCTGCTCCTCCCACCCCACCATGAACTCATGCATTCACAGTATGAGAATTCAAGGCTTCCCACTCCACCATCCCACCTCTCATTGACACACAGCATTCCTCTTGGCTTCTATTGTCAACAGTCCTTGGAAACTCCTGTTGTCAAGGCTGCAGTGACTTCATGTTGCCAAGCCAACAACCATCTCTCCTGGCCTCCTGACAGCAGTAGCTACTTTGCCTTCTAATTGTGCCCTCTCTGTTTGCATCAGCAGTATAACCTCTGGATATTCTGCTTACTCCACTACAGCTCTCTTTTCTCCTTTCATACACTCTGAATGCTGTTTGAATTATAATGGGGTTACTTGTACCAAGCTCTAGCAAAAGATTACAAATTAAGGCAGAAGGTTATCCCATAGCTAGTGATACAGGACAAATATTCCTGTAAGAACATTTGTCCCACAGCCTCATGCCCTTCCTGGATTGATGACATCATTGTTATTGAGGTTTGTAGTCATCATTATACAGCAACCTAAATAACACTCTTCGTCATATCTTTAAAACTGGTGATATACTTTTCCTCCTTGAATATTCCTACGTACATGTTCCTTATGAGATCCACTCCCAAATAAATGAGCTGTATTTGGAGATGTTCCCTGGTTTGTTACTTAGATTGATATCTACTTGGCCTAATGTTGGGGAGTCTTGGAATCCTGCTATAGGATTTCTCTACCTCCTTCTCTTTTCCTGGTGCTCTTATCCAGAATATTTATTAAACACTATCAAAATCAGCTCTTCAACTTAGACTATCCTATTGTCCAAACTCATGTGATAACTTTCTCCCTTGAGCTCTTCTCACAGGAACTCAAATCACTTCCAAATTTCATAGGAACAGAGGAGAACCTCACTCCTTCTCCCTCAGCAGCCTGGTCTTACTTCTCCCCACCTTTCATATTCCTGGAAGCAGTATGATCCTCCCTTGCTTGAGCTGAAACCCTAGAAATCACCCACAGCTCATCTATTCCTAGAGTCCTACATCCCATCTATCCAAAGAGTCGATTTTCCCTCCAAAATATCTCTCCATCTCTTTACATTTGTCTTATCATTACAACCACCTTCTTCCCTTAGCTCCCCCAGAAATTTTTTCTACTCCCTTGAGCACCCCACCTGGGCTGTCTGCTTCCAGTCATTTCTCAGGACAATCCACAGAGTGCTGTTTTCCTTCTAACATATAAACCAGACTGCATTGCTCTACCATTAAGTCTCCCCTATGGCTTCACATGGTGTTTGATATGATTCAAATGCTTTATCTTCAATAAGCTCTTAGAAAATTTAAATTCTGCCTCTAATATATCTCATGTTCACTTTGCCCATCTTATTAATGCCCACACTTGCCAGGTTCATGGTCTGTCCTGAGACTTCTGCTCTTCTCCATATGGCAGACATTCTCTGCTCACCTTTCTGATCTCCTCTGATGTGACCTCAGGCATAGTAGACTTCATTTCTCTGATGGTCTAGGAAGAGTTATTGATTTTTTCTCTTCTGATACTCTTAGCTTTTTCTTAGGATAATGTGTTGATTCCCGAGCCCTTTACATGGCCAGTCCAGTCTCCAGGTGTATTTTATTGGTCTTTTCTAGGAGAACAAACCTGTTTATCTCATTTTCCCCTGCAAGGTCACCCTTCTGCCTTTTGCCTTCTCTCTTGCCTTGCTGTGTCTGGGACCCATTGCTCTCCCTTACACTGTGCTAGATGCCCTTTGTGGGGCTCTGCCAATAGAGTGTGAGGCTTAGGGAGTTGGAAAGACTGGAGAAAGAAGGGGCTTACTTTTCTTTTGTTTTTGCTTCTGTCCTTTGGAGTCTTCATGGGAGTCTTATTGTTTCTTGCTATTTGTGAGCCTCGCAGTGTTTGGGTCATCATAGACTTTTATTTTTTGGTCAGAGATTTAATGAAGAAGGGGATTATGGGAAAACAGCAAAATCCTTTCTTCTTACAATGACAGTAACTTCCAGCAAAAAGCTACCCTTTGTCAAGAGCCTGTTTAGTGGTGTTTACTTTTTAAATAGCATCTTACTTAACACAGGGAGACAATTACTTCATGAAGAAAGAAACCTGTGAGGAGAGAAAAGTGACTGGAGGTTAGCTGGAGGAGGGTTTCTTTGTGTAGCCCTGAGACCAGGCTGTCCCTGAGCTAACAGAGGTCCCCTGTCTCTGGCTCCCAAGTGTTGGGATAAAAGTGTGTACCACCACTGCCTGGCTGGCTTTGTTTTGTTTTTTTAAAGATTTGTTTTTATTTGTGTGTGTGTGTGTGTGTGTGTGTGTGTGTGTGTGTGTGTGTGTGCATGTGAATACCAGAACAGAGCATTAGATCCCTTGTGAGTCACCCAATAACGGTGCTGGGAATACAACACCTTTGCAACAGCAGCAAACTGTTTTAATCACTGAGCCATCTCTTTATCCCTGAAAAGGTGGATTTCAATCTCACCTAAGGTCTAAGAGTACATGTATTGTATATTATACTACAGAGATAGAGAGTCATACAAAGAGTGAACATCACAGGAATTTCAAGGATATTTTGTTTAAGACAAAAGAGGCTTACTGTGTTAGAAGGGAATACATTCCTCAAGGGTGAAGCTTTCTTGTTTGGAATGCAATGGTCAGACTGGTTTCAGGTTCAGTGTGTGGCACGAGTTTTTGATGCATAATCATAAAACTGATTGGCCCTTTTGGATCCCCACTTGATTTGTCACACTTACCCTGTTCCAGAAGTGAGTATTGGCATGTTGACATTTCCAGTAGTCCAGTAAGCCTTTAGAAAAAGATTTAAAATGATTCCTACATTTTAAGTTGTTCTTTATTAAATCTATGCACAATTCTGTTTCATACTTTTGTGGAGAATCTGGCTTGGCTTTCTTTAAGAGATAGAGACAGTGATCTAAGCATCTACATGGCTTTGTGTTATAGATTTATAAACTCCCAGAGACAGAAAAGCTTAAGGCTTGAAAATGCATTTAATTGCAGACAGTGGAGTTTGTTTGTTTGTTTTTGAGAGACACAATGAAGAACATAGAGTTACAAAGGATCACTTCATTCCAAGATATTTGCTATGTTAAATTAGGCCAGTAGATGGAGAAGTTGTTCCATAGAAAGCAGAAGGCTTGCTTTCTCCTCTGAGAAATGGAGAAATTTAAGTTTCTGACAAGTTGAAATGGATTTTCTTAATAAAAATGAGAAGTAGAAAAATTGGGTTACCTATAAATTTTAACAAGAAGTAGTATTAAGTAGGAACAAGAATTTTACTAATTTCAATTAAGGGTACATGAAACGCTTACAGCTTATACTGTTTTTGAAATTTGGCATTCTCCACTTATGATTATGTATGCATGTATGTGTGTGTGTATGTATGTATGTATATGTACCTGGCCCTGTACTAAAAGGATTTAAAGTAATGTATAAAATTGCATACTATAATAAAAATAAAGTATAACCACATATTTAAGCTTAACAAGAAAGAATGAAGTGAAGTTGGGCAACAAGTATGTTCTAGAGCTTTCAGGAAGTCCACAGGGAATCAGCACTATTTGTACAATCCCTCCGCTGTAACATAAAGGCAAGCAGTGAAAGTTGATGGTACTAAGACCAGAAATTATGCCCTGAAATATCTGTGAAGAAGGTATTGTGTGTAGCATAGCAAATAATGCCCTTATGTTAAACATGCTATGCTTCTCACAGTGCTGATTCTACAGTATTAGCTGGTGCTAACCCCATAGTGCTGATCACCAAAGTGGATAAGCCAGATGAACACCACCTACCCCAAACACTTTAAGATAAGGGTAAGAGTCAGTCATGATGATCTGAGCTACTTGGCTTGTATACATTTTTAAATTCTTTGTTTTAATTAACAGAGACAATTTGTAATCTATCAACTCTGTATAAACTTTGTCCAGTCACCCCCCACATTGGTGTGTTTTGTGTACATACGTGTGTGTGTGTGTGTGTGTGTGTGTGTGTGTGTGTAAGCTAGAGTTTGGTTTTGTATATTTTTCTTTTTTCTACAATTATATATCTTCTTTATTAGAGTTGCTGTGCTCATGGTGTTTCTTCACAGCAGTGAAACTCATTCTAAGATAATGACAACACTTTAGAGATGGAAGCTGCAGGGTCAGAGAGTTCAAGGCCATCCTGGAATACCTGGGACCCTGCCCCTTCTAGGCCCCAAGCAACAACTATACAGTAGATGATAAAAGGAGAAATCACGAAGAAATTGAACATATAAACATTAAAAACTTATGTATAACAAACCCACCTGGTGCAACTCATTGGAAGAAGGCTTGTCTGGCATGTGTGAAGCCCTGGGTTCAGTATCCAAAACACAATAAAAACAAGATTATAGCATCTGAGCTAATAACTCTCACAGTTAAATAATGCATTTAAAATGAAATACTAAAGTCACACTAACGAGGACATTCTTCATGTGTAACAAACGCAGAGGAGGTTCTGCTAACGGTACAGGTGAAGAGGACCCAGCCACTGGCTTGATTCTGTGTCTCCCTCTGTTCTCTGAGTTACTCTCTTCCCCTGCTTTACCTTAAATTCTAGGATCACAGATATGACAGAAATGAAAACTGCCTGCCAAAGCAGCAGTAATTTCTGTGGCAGTGGCCAGTCCTGGGCTAATAACCAGCCAGACCCCAGTCTCAAGGGGATCACTAGCTATGCAGATCTCCTTGACTTTGGCACTTCCCTATATAGAGCTGCAGAGCTGTTGCTTACACCTCAAAGACAGATTGTAGGTCACTAGACTCTATTCTCCCTGGTACATCTGCACTGAAAATAAACCCTATCCTGCTTTCAACACCGCAGGGACTGAATGGCCAGACCAGACTGTTGGGACCCTACCACCATGTCTTTACCAAGAACTCTAGTAACTGCCATAATGGATTTGAAGGAGGCCATCTATTATTTTAGACACATTTTCCTTCAGATAAACTAACAAAACCAGACTTAAGCAACATAGTATTAGTGTAGAGAGTCAGGAAAAAAAGATAAAAAGTTAGGATTAACTTAATCCAGGACTCTGGCTCCACTTTTTCCTTACTAGTCTATTACAGTTGTCGTCCTCTGTGTGTTCAATCAGTCTCGGACTGCAGCTAGGCCTCATCACTCAACAGCATCCACAGGGAAAGCCAGCACTTCCTGAGGTGCTTACTGCTCTCTTTTCCTGCATTTACTTGTGTGTGTGTGTGTGTGTGTGTGTGTGTGCGCGCGCGCGCACGCGCATTTATGTATGAGGTGTTTGTGTAGGGATGTGAATGTAAGCACAGATCAAAGGATAATTTGTAGGAATCAGTTCTCAGTTTTCTTCCTCTATCTTGTGGTCCTGGGGGTTGAACTCACCTCATCGGGCTTTGGGTCTTTACCCTCTGAGCCTCTTGCCAGTTCCTCCTAAGGCGTTCTTAAGAGTGAAGGAACTTTTCCTAGTAGCCTATAGGCACATCCATCTGTATAGGCAGGTCATGCCTATTGTATGACTTTTTCTGGAGAAAATATGATATACCACACACCAAAGTAACAATTCCATCAAAATCCAACTTGGGTCGCCAAAGTATTAGTGTTACTTGCAAGTGTGTAGGAAAGGGTTCGTTGTAGGAGACACGGGTGACTCACAAACTCTCTCACCCAAAGCCTGCCCCAGCGCGGGTGGTTTCTGAAATTGCTATCCCTGGAGCTCTGATGGACTTCCTTGCAGACAGCATTCTTGGCTTATAGGCAAATTGGAGTTGTACTGCTCCCATGGCTTTGGGAGAGACCTTGTGCATCTTGTAAATTTCAGCTCTCTGGGATTTGTGAGGTTTCTTTGCTTCTTGAGTCTCTCTCTTCCTACTAGTGAGGAATATTTCCATTCCAAGAAATTTGCTAGGCTCGATGAATCCAGGCCTGAGGTCCAGAAATGTTACATGCCTGTTTCCATCCACGATCGTCTGTTTTGTCAGAAGCTTTTTTCCTCCAGGCTTCTTCTATTCCACTTATGTGCATGTGGTTTGCGTGTATACATCTCACCGTGAAAGAGCCAGAGTTGGGGTGAATCTAAGGCCGGGGGGAAATTCTACCACAAATATCTGAGCACAAGGACCCCTCCCATCGTGCAAATTCTGCCCCAATTGTTTGTAAGGTATCTGGATATCTTTCTCAATCATTTCTCCACTTGTTAGTTTAAAAATAAATAGGCTCACTTGCTGAACTTGGAGCATTCTGATTGGCTAGACTGGCCAGCAAAACCCAGGACTCTCCTGTCTCTGCATCCTCACTGCTCAGATTATAGGCATGTGACACCTCAAAATTTTTGTATAAGTGATAGGAATTTAAATTCAGGTCCTCACTGTTCTGTAGCAAGCTTTTTTATTTATTTTATTTTATTATTTTTTATTAAAGTAATTTATTTTAAAAAACAAAGATAAATGTACAAATTGTAAGCATTTTTGCATAAAAGTACACTAATACATTTTTGTCATTGCTTGGCTTTTTTTTTACAACTTTATTTTAAAAAACAAAGATAAATGTACAAATTTTAAGCATTTTTGTATAAAAGTATACGGTTTGATAGTGTGCATTAAGGTCTTACTAGTTACAATGAGCATAAAGTACATGTAAAACAGGATGTAACAATTAATTAGTCAAAGTTTTCTTGGTGTGTAAGGATTAAGCATAATGGTTTTTTCTTTTTTCTTTCTTTTCGTTTTTTCTTGAACTCCACAGTCTGTGAGTTGTTTCTGGGGTGTTCAGAGCTTTCTGGGGTTAGTATCCCATTATCAGTGACTGCATATTATGTCTGTTCTTTTTTGACTGGGTTATCTCACTCAGGATGATATTCTCTAGATGCATCCATTTTCTTAAGAATTCCATAAGGTCATTTTTTTCTGATAGTTGAGTAGTACTTCATTGTGTAAATGTACCACAATTTTTGTATCCATTCATCTACTGAAGGACATCTGGGTTCTTTCCAGCTTCTGGCTATTATAAATAGAGCTGCTATGAACTTTGTGGTGCAAGTATCTTTGTTGTATATTGGAGCATCACTGGGGTAAATGCCCAGAAGTGGAATAACTGGGTCTTCAGGTAGTACTAAGTCCAATACTCTGAGGTATCGCCAGACCTATTTCCAGAGTGGTTGTACCACTTTACAACCCCACCAACAGTGGAGAAGTGTTCCTCTTTCTCCATATCCTCACCAGCATCTGCTGTCATCTGAATTTTTGATCTTGGGCAATCTGACTGGTGTGAGGTAGAATCTAAGGGTTGTTTTGATTTGCATTTCCCTGATGGCTAATGATGTTGAGAATTTCCTTAGATGCTTCTCAACCATTCAATACTCCTCAATTGAGAACTTTTTGTTTAGCTCTGTACGTCATTTTTTAATAGGGTTATTTGATTTTCTGGTGTCTAGCTTCTTGAGTTCCTTGTATACCTTGGATATTAGGCCTCTATCAGATGTGGGGTTGGTAAAGATCTTCTCCCACTCTGTTGGCTGCCATTTTGTTTTCTTGACAGTGTCCTTAGCCTTACAGAAACTTTGAATCTCATTAAGTCCAATTTGTCAATCTTTGACCTTAGAGCACGAGCCATTGGTGTTTTGTTCAGGAAATTTTCTCCTGTGCCTATGTTTTCTAACGTTTTTCCTAATTTCTCATCTAATAGTTTCAGTGTACATGGTTTAATGTGGAGATATTTGATCCACTTGCACTTGAGTTTTGTACAAGGGGATAAGAAAGGGTCTATTTTCATTTTTCTGCATGCTGAGTGTCAGTTGGACCAACACCATTTGTTGAAAGGCTGTCCTTTTTCCATTGAATGTTTCTAGCTCCTTTGTCAAAATTCAGGTGACCATATATGTGAGGGCTCATATCTGGATCTTCTATTCTATTCCATTGATCCACATGTCTATTTCTGTACCAGTACCATGCAGTTTTTAGCACAATTGCCTTGTAATATAGCTTGAGGTCAGGGATAGTGATTCCCGCAGATGTTTTTTTGTTGTTGAGGATGGATTTCGCTATTCTAGGTCTTTTGTTATTCCAGATGAAATTACACAGTGCTCTTTCTAACTCAATGAAGAATTGGATTGGTATTTTGATGGAGATTACATTGAATCTGTAGATTGCTTTTGGTAAGATGGCTATTTTTAAAATGTTGATCCTTCCAATCCATGAACATGGGAGATCTTTCCATTTTCTGAGATCTTCCTGGATTTTCTTTTTTAGAGGTTTGAAGTTCTTGTTATACAGGTCCTTCACTTGCTTAGTTAGAGTCACACCAAGGTATTTCATAGTTTTTGTGACTATTGTGAAGGGTATCTTTTCCCTAATTTTTTTTCTCCCCATGTTTGTCCTTTGAGTAGAGGAAGGCTACTGATTTATTTGAGTTTACTTTATATCCAACCCCTTTGCTGAACTTGTTTATCAGCTGTAGGAGTTCTCTGGTGGAATTTGTGAGGTTGCTTAAGTACACTATCATGCCATCTGCAAAGAGTGATGTTTTTA
Organism: Micromys minutus; assembly: GCF_963924665.1. Taxonomy (NCBI): domain Eukaryota; kingdom Metazoa; phylum Chordata; class Mammalia; order Rodentia; family Muridae; genus Micromys; species Micromys minutus. The sequence goes on along the minus strand of NC_137961.1, from coordinate 41,738,556 downwards.
CTTCTTCCTTTCTGATTTGTATACCTTTGATTTCCTTTTGCTGTCTAATTGCTCTGGCCAGGATTTCCAGTACTATGTTGAATAGTCAAGGTGAGAGTCGGCAGCCTTGTTGAGTCCCTGATTTTAGTGAGATTGCTTCAAGTTTCCCACCATTAAGTTTCATGTTGGCTGTTGGTTTGCTGTATATTGCTTTTATTATGTTTAGGTATGGGCCTTAGATTCCTGTTCTTTCCAAGACTTTTAACATGAAGGGGTGTTGAATTTTGTCAAATGCTTTCTCAGCAACTAGTGAGATGATCATGTGGTTTTTTTCTTTGAGTTTGTTTATATGGTGGATTACATTGATGGATTTCTGTATATTAAAGCATCCCTGCATTCCAGGGATGAAGCCTACTTGATCATTGTGAATGATTCTTTTGATGTGTTCTTGGATTCAGTTTGCAAAGATTTTGTTGAGTATTTTTGCATCAATGTTCATAAGTGAGATTGGTCTGAACATCTCATTCCTTGTAGGGTCTTTGTGTGGCTTAGGAACAAGTGTTATTGTAGCCTCAAAAAATGAGTTAGGTAGTGTTCCATTTGATTCTATTTTGTGGAATAGTTTGGAGAGTATTGGTATTAGGTCATCAATAAATGTATGATAAAATTCTGCACTGAACCCATCTGGACCTGGATCTTTTTGGTTGGGAGGCTTTTGATGACTGCTTCTATTTTTTTAGGTGTTATGCGATTATGTAGATGGTTTACCCGGTCCTGGTTTAACTTTAGTATCTGTTATCTGTCTAAGAATTCATCCATTTCCTCCAGATTTTACAGCTTTGTTGAGTATAGGCTTTTGTAGTAGGATCTGATGATTTCTTGAATTTCCTTAGTTTCAGTTGTTATGTCTCCACTTTCCTTTATGATTTTGTTAATTTAAATACTCTTTCTTTGCCCTCTAGTTAGTCTGGTTAAGGGTTTATCAATCATGATGATTTTCTCAAAGAACCAGCTCTTGGTTTTGTTGATTCTTTAAATGGTTCTTTTTGTTTCTATTTGGTCTATTTCTGCCCTAATTTTGATTATTTCTTGCCGTCTACTCTTCTTGGGTGTATCTGCTTCCATTTGTTCTAGAGCTTTCAGCTGTGCTGTCAAGTTGCTGATGTATGCTCTTTCCAGTTTCTTTTTGGAAGCACTCAGAGCTATGAGTGCTCTCAGTACTGCTTTCATTGCATCCCATAGGTTTGGGTATGTTGTGTTTTTGTTTACATTGAATTCTAGAAAATCCTTAATTTCTTTCTTTATTTCTTCTTTGACCCTGCTATCATTTAATAGAGCATTGTTTAGTTTCCATGTGTATATGGGCTTTTTGTTGTTTTTTTTTTATTAATTAAAGATCAGCCTTAGACTATGGTGATCTGAAAGGATGCATGGGAGTATTTCAATCTTCTTATATCGATTGAGGCTCGTTTTTTGACCAATTATGTGGTCAATTTTTGAGAAAGTGTTGTGAGGTGCTGAGAAGAAGGTAAATTCTTTTATTTTAGGATGATATGTTCTGTTGATATTTATTAATTCCAGTTGGTTCATAACCTCTGCTAGTTTTAAAGTGTCCTTGTTCAGTTTTTGTTTCCATGATCTGTCCATTGGTGAGAGTGGGGTATTGAGGTCTCCCACTATTATTGTGTGGAGTGAAATGTATTTTTTGATCTTTAGTAGGGTTTCTTTTATGAATATGGGTGCTTTTGTATTTGGAGCATATATGTTAAGGCTTGAGAGTTCCTCCTGACAAATTTTGCCTGTAATGAGTAAAAGGTGTCCTTCCTTATCCTTTTTGTTAACTTTTGGTTGAAAATCTACTTTATTCGATATAGAATGGCCACTCCAGCTTGCTTCTTGGGGCCATTTGCTTGGAAGTTTTTTTCCCAACCTTTTACTCTGAGATAGTGTCTGTCTTTGTCTCTGAGATTAGTTTTCTGTATGCAGCAAAATGCTGGGTTTTGTTTATGCATCCAGTCTGAAAGCCTATATCTTTTTATTGGGGAATTGAGTCCATTTGTGTTAACAGATATCAAGGAATAGAGGTTGCTGTTTTCCGCTATTTTAGCTTTTGTAGGTTGAATTTTGCCTGTGTGTCTTTCTTCTTTTGGTTTTCTTGCTTAGGAGGTTTCTTGTTTTTAGAGGATGTAGTTCCCCTCATTCTATTGGGTTTTGCAACTATAATTTGTTGTAGTGCTGGGTTTGTGGTCAGATATTGTGTAAATTTAGTTTTGTCTTAGAATATCTTAGTCTCTCCATCTATGGTGATTGATAGTTTTGTTGCATATAGCAGCTTGGGCTGACACTTGTGCTCTCTTAGGGTGTGCATGATGTCTGTCCAGGCTTTTCTAGCTTTCATAGTCTCAGTTGAAAAGTCGGGTGTGATTCTGATTGGTCTGCCTTTATATATTACAGAACATTTTTCCCTTACTGCTTTTAGTATTCTTTCTTTGCTTTGGACACTTGGCGTTTTGAGTATTAAGTGTTGGGAGGAATTTCTTTTCTGTTCCAACCTATTTGGAGTACTGTAGGCTTTTTTTATGCTCATGGTCATCTCATTCTTAAGGGTAGGGAAGTTTTCTTCTACAAGTTTGTTGAAGATAATTACTGTGCCTCTTAGTTGATATTCTTCGGCCTCTTTTATTCCTATTATCCTTAGGTTTGGCCTTCTCATTGTGTCCTAGATCTCCTGGACATTTTGGGTTAGGAGCTTTTTGGTTTTTGCATATTCTCTGACTCTTTTGTCTATGTTTTCAATGTTTTCTTCGGTCCCCGAGATTCTCTCTTCCATCTCTTGTAGTCTGTTGGAAATGCTTGCATCTGTGACTCCTGATTTTTTTTTTTAGATTTTCTAACTCTAGGGTTGTCTCTTTTAGTGTTTTCTTTATGTGTCCATTTCTGTTTTAAATTCCTTCTTCCATTCCTTCATCTCTTAGGTTCTGTTTTCCTCTAGTTCTTTGAATGTTTTTTTTGTTTCCTCTTTAAAAGCTTCCAATTCTTTATGCTTTTCCTCCCGTTCTTTTTTAAGGATCTCTATCATCATCTTGAAGTATGATTTCAGGTCTTAGTCTTCTTTTTCTGGAGTGTTTGGCATTCTGCTGTTTGCTGTGGTGGGAGAGCTGGGTTCTGGTGTTGCCTGGTTGTCTTGGGTTCCCTAGGGTAAGTTCTTTCGCTTTCCTCTTGCCATCTTTTTGTCTGTGTTTGTATGTGGTCTTGTTGTCAGTGATTGGTTCTTGCCTCTCCCTTGTACCTGGCCTGTGTCCCTGGATCTCTGCTGTTCCTGTTGACCGATGGTCTCAAGGCCCATTTTGCACTCAGCTTTTTTATTTTTTTTAAACCCACTAAACCAGCTTTGTTGCTTTTAGATAGTATTTCTTTAACCAAGGGTTTGGTAGATGTTGTAATGACTGAAGAACTCGTTCCCTGTACAACCTTTAGCCCTGAACCTGGAACAATAAAGTCCATTCATGTTCAGCCTGAATTCTCAGTACCTTCAGCCAAATGGCACATGGTAGCGACTGTGGTTGATCTAAGCTGGCATCTAAATATTCTGTGTTAAGGACACTGGTGTATTTTTTATAAATAATTTAATTGACTGTCCTTGTCATTTCCTTCTGGAAAGACTCACCTTAGCCCTGTGTTTGAGCTTTCATTTTGTTCCATATCCCCAGAGCGTCTCAAGGTTCTTACAGTATTTCTTGCCATCTTTCCAGGTCCTTTATTGTCTTTCATGTTCCCAGAGAGCATGGTTTCTCTGGACAATGAACCACAGCCAGGTTCTACTGTCCCAAGCCTCTCCTTCTGCCCAGACCAGTTTTCCTTTCCAAGAAACAAAGATTAGAACACAGCCATCACATTTAACATCTCCACTCCTATCAGATTTTCCCTGTGTTTGTTAGTCTGTGACAAGCATGTATTTATCCCTGAATAGTGTTTGGGGCTGGAAACCGATTTATTAAAGTCTTTCTAGCCACTTGATTTATTTGTGTCCAAGTTTTCTGCCTTCAAACACAGAACCATTGTAACCCAGGCAAGAAGTGACTAGAAGCCACAGTCCATCTTCTCAACCTCACACACAGACCTGGATGTGCTCTCCTCTCCACGGTGCCCATTGCCAACACTACCAAGAAGGAATATCTCATAAAATGTGTGGTCTATCACCTGAGGATATGCCAATACAGTGTATTTTGGCCTATATTTCTGCATAGTGGTTAAAAAAAGTGCCCGAATTTTGTTTTGTTTCCATTAACCTTACTGTGAGAAATTACTGACCCTGAATATTGGAGCTGCAAATGGATTCTTTTAACAAGTATCCTGTCAGGAGGCAACCTCTGTGTGCTGTGGGCTTTTAGCCTGAAAATGCTTTTCCTGTATTCAACCATTCCCCTAAGAAGTATTTATTTGAATGGCTTTTCATGTCTGAGGATTTTAGGAAGATTTCTATCTCTGCTATTTTGGGAGACTCATATTTGGAAGACTTTCCTTTTTGCCTGTTTTTACAGCTGGTACTGGCTCTTTAGCATGTTGCCTCTTCCTCCTCCCTGCCTGAGACCGTCTCACATCAGTGGGTCTTCTGATTTCTCTGTAGGCTTTGCCTTTACCCCGTGTACTCAGACTTACTTGAGATATTTGCATCCTGAAATAATTTGCCCATTCCTGTCATCCTTGAGAAAATTATCTGAAATTCTTCCCTAGCTCAGGGCAAAGCAGAGTTGTCATTATCATTGTCTCGAGTTAGACTTAGTGGCAAGATGCAAATTTTTAATGTAAGCCTGATGTTCTATTTTACCATAATACTGATGTTTATGTTGCTAGTGGTGCACAGTTCTGAATTGAAGATAACCTTTGAAGACCAAATCTTGTCTTTAAATGAGCCTGGGCTTATCCACCATTTTCAGATGATCTTGCCAACCACCCAGGAATGGGAAGCTCCAAGCTTGGTCCAGTTTCACAAGGTCTGGCTTTACTATTAGTTTCTGTTGTGATAAAAATAATGATTAGCTATGAACAATGCTCTGTTCCTATTAGTGTATTAGGCAGGATTCTCCAAAGAGACAGAAACAATAGAATATGCATGCAGTTGTATGAAAGGGGATATGAGGGGAATAGGTTCATACAATCTGGCAGCTGTTAAGTACCACCACAGACCATGTGCACGATAGAGACCCTGTAGTATGGTTGCATGGGTTCAGACCTCACAACTGGGGAGGCTGATGTAACTCTGTGTGAGGCTGAAAGTTTGCACCCTAGTGAGAGACCACATTCCTGAAAGATTTATCTCTGAAGTCAAAGGCAGGAGTCATATACTAATTCTCATGAGGTTAGGAGGAGCACTAGCTTCATTCCTGTATGTATTTTGTCTTCAGCCCCAGCCTTGTGGATGCTTCCTCCACACACTAAATGCAGGTCTTCCCTTTCTCCCTAGTACAGACTCAAATGCTAACTTTCTTTGAAAATACCCTCCACACCCATATATTGCTTTCCCATGTGTTTAGGCATTCCTTAATTCCAGTCCAGTTGTTAGCTGGAATTAGCAATCAACATTAGTGACCACTACTTGAAAACCATTGGAGTATTGGATTTACATATCTCCATGTGTCTAAAATTAGGAGTCAGGAGGGGGCAGAAAAATAGAGGAAGAAGCATTGGAAATGCAGTCAATTGAAAAGAACTCCCCCCAAGCCTTGCTGGTAAGTCAGTCCAGAAGACAAAAGGAATTGCATTGTGGTCTCCAACATCTCTAACTCTGTAAACTCTTGACAGTGCCCTGACTCCTAAGCTTCAGCTGTAATAAATGAAAGGAAGGTAGTGTTGCTTCTTGTTAGCAGGCTGGAGTGCCATGGAGTCTCTTTGGAATACCCAGGCCTTTGTTAAAGACTAAGGGCCCATTGCCACTCATTCTCATGACATCTGGTCATCTCTTCTGTCCCTCCTGCCCCATGCCTGATCCTGACCCCCCATCCCAATTCCCCTCTACATACTCCCTCCCACCCAGTTCCCTCCCTCCGTCTGCCTCTCATGACTACTTTAATCTCCCTTTAAGTGAGATTTAAGTATCCTTGTTTGAGCCTTCCTTCTTGTTTAGCTTCTTTGGGTCTGTGGAGTGTAACATGGATGTGATATCCTATATTTTATAGCTAATATCCACTTGTAAGTGAGCATATACCTTATGGGACTGGGTTACTTTACTCAGGATAATATTCTCAAGTTCCATTCATTTGCCTGCAAAATTCATGACATCTTTGTTTTAATAGCTGAATAGTAGTTCATTGTGCAGATGGACCACCTTGTATTTATCCATTCTTCAGTAGAGGGACATCTAAGTTGAGAATAAATAGAAATTTGCAGGTAGGGGTCATCTCAAAGATGTGATAGAGACCTGAGATGACCAAGAATCCTTTGTATTGTGATCCTCAACATCTTTCACTGTCTTCTTTCACTTGTTATGGTAGAAGTTTAGGTTAGGGGTGACTGCTGGGGGCCAGCCCCAGTGTGGGGATTCTTTTTTCTTGTCAGTTCTTCTTGAGACAGCAGAGTGGGAAAAGTATCAGCAGAGGGTAAGATGTGGTCTTACAAGATATTTAGGGCTGCTGTATAATGAAAGTTTACTATCTAAGTCTAAGTTACTGTGCTACTGTAGCTGACCTGCCTTCTGTGTTCCTCTGAAGCCAGAAACTGCAGTCTGTGGCACGTAGCATCTCATCCTAAAAACAGTAAACAGTTAAGTAAGTAGCCTTTGTACTATTTCAGCAGAAACTGCTGGGCTCTAACTTTTAGCCTGCTAGTCAGAAGTCAAAAAAGAGACATTTAGAAAAGTGATTCTAATGTTTATTTCTAAGTTATAAAAAGTTTTCTATTAAATATATCTAAGGAAAAAGCAGAAGGATTCTAAGGAAAGGGGTGTGGGGAGGGAAAAATTCTTCTAAGCAGGGGGAAAGGAAAAATTTCTCCTAAGGGAAAAATAGTTTCTCCTATTTCCCTCTCAACTCTTTTGTTCAGATGCCTCTTGCTTTCTGGGCTAGGGGGAAATTTGGAGCAATAAGCTACTACTGAACCAAGAAAAGAGAACACTGCTTACAGAAGGAAAAAAATTTATATAGGCAAATATGCATAAACTCACATAAGTTCATACACAGATTCATGAATTTGCATTTATACATTTCCACTCAAACTAGTTGGGCCCAGCTTGCATGCATTCTCAAAATTACATTCTTACACACACACACACACACACACACACACACACACACACACACACACCCCTCCCCTACACACTTACATAGGATATGGAGCAAAAGACCAAACACAGGTACAGAAAAAACTCACTCATTCTAGATGAAAAATGAGCTCCAATCTTTACTGTATAAAGAAAAAGCTTCTACCTTTTTAATGCTAAATAAATTAAGCCAAAGTTTGTAAGAAAAAAAGCTTTGTTCTTTTTAATTAGACTAAGCGTGCCTTGTTATTAAGAAAGGACCTGTTCTGCCCCATGGTAAGAAGAGGCCTGCCTTCTCTTTATGCTCTCTATAGCTTCTTCTCTTTCCCTCTTTCCCTCTGCACACTGCTCTCTTAGTATTTTATGTTCCCTATAGTCTCTAAGCTATTCCACTCTGATCCTCTTTCTAGTCTTGCTCTGTCCTCCTGCTCTGATGTCACAACAATGCTCTTACTCTCAATGCCTTTTCTCCCAAAGCTATGCCTATGCTTGAGTTAAGTTCTGTCTAAAAAATATTCTAAAAATATCTCAGCTCAGTTCCTCTCTCAGCCTTTTCTCCACTCAGTTCTAAGTTATTCTCTCTGTCTTTCAGAATACATGATTACATGTTAAAAATTTCATCACAAGTTGGCACAAAAAATCAAATCATAAATTGAAATAGATGTTTACAACACAGACTGTTTACATGGATATCCATTTGGAGTAATTATCTGGCTAAACATACATCACCTGTCTCAGCTCTGCCAGTTCATGGAAGGTTTAAAACCATAACTAAGTTATTTGTAAATTTTTAAATAGATAAACCTAGTCAATATTTTATCCTCTGTTTTATTACCTATAATAAATTGTTAGATCCCTTTTTATGACTTTTGGTTAATTATTTTACAGCCTCTTGGAATGTGCTGTGAGTAGGAGAGAGTCTGGTTACCATCTAAGAGCAATTAACTGGTGACACTTGGGAGACTGAGTTCTCATTGAACTTCTGACTATTATAAATGACCTAATAGAAGCCCCACTATAAAATAGCTTAATAATCACTGATATAACTTTAGGAATTCTTATAGGATTATCATTAAGACTTAAGTCATCTATTTGTCTATATAGCGTCACTACAAGACATCTTAGTAGATCTGCAGAGATCTGCTTCAAAGGGAGTGCTATTACTTAATGATTATTATATATGTTTAATAATAACAGGAAAGCATAGTAATAGCAGGAATCTTTCCTAAAACAAATTTCTTACAGCCTTGCTCAATAAGAGTGAACCAGTTGCAGATTATATAATAATCCCAGGCGGCCATCTCAGGGTGATAACCTGCTGGTTATTAGCTTGTCTCATTATGGCACCTGACACGTGGCCTTAGCTGTGACTAACAGCACTGGAGATACAGAACTTCAAGAGTACACCTCCTGTAGCCAAGCAGGAACCCCAGTGCCATGATGGAGACATCAACCCACCCATAAAACTTTAGACCCAAAATTCATCCTGTCTACCAGAAATAAGGTATAGGGATAGAGATGAGGGAATGTTGTAAGACCCAAATTGAATCTTATCTATATGAGGCTCCCATGAATGAGATGAGAGATTGGGGATTGATGCAAAAACAAGAGGTTTATTCATCCAGTGCACTGGGGTGGCCTACATCCAGAGGAAAGGCGACCCTGAAAGGCTGTTACCCATCCCATGGGCAAGCACCAATTTCTGACACTATTAATGATACTATATTATGCTTGAAGACAGGAGTCTAGCAAGCTTGTCCTTCGAGAGGCTCCACCCAGCATCTGACTCAGACAGATGCAGTGATGCACAGTCAAACAGTGGATGAAGCTTGGGGACTCTTATAAAAGAATAGGGGAAAGGATTGTGGCCCTGAGTGGATAGGAATTCACAGGAAGACCAATAGTATCAACTTACCTGGATCTTTGAGTCTCCCAGAGACTGAACTATTAACCAAAGAACATACCAGGGCAGGATCTAGGCTTTCCTGCTCCTATGTAGCAGATGTACAGCTTGGTCTTCATGTGGGTTCTGACAAACTAGAACGGGAGCTGTCCCAAACGCTGTTGCCTGTCTGTGGGACATGTTCTTCTAGCTGGGCTTCCTTGTCTGGCCTCAGTGGGAGAGGATGCATCTAGCCTCGCAGAGAATTGATGTGCCAGGGTGGGGGGTTTATATCCAGGTTTGGGGAGAAGGGGAGGGAGAATGGAGGGTGAAATTGTGAGACGGGATGACCGAGAAGAGTGGCAGTGATTGGGATGTAAAGCAAACAAAACAACAACAACAACAACAACAACAACAACACCTTAGTCGGGCCGATGCCAGATGGTACTTGTAAGGGTGCACTGCATTCTCATCACACACATTGCACATATTTGCATTTATGGAGTACAACCCATGTACTGAAGCTGAACACTGCCTGGGAATCTGTAAAAGACGTTTTAGCACAACAGCATATTGGTTTCTGTTACACTGGGGATAACTGAGAGCTAGAAGCCATGGTGGAAGAATGCAGACAGATTGGCAGTCAGGCAGATGCCTAGCAGATGGGATGATTTTTCTCCACCCCTTATTTTATAAATGAAAATTTGTCAGTTTAGGTGTCATTGATGTGCTAGGAATACAATTAAATAAGCATGTTAGACCAAGAGAAAAGGAGGGTCTATTGTATCTAGGTGGTATTTACGGAAATGAAGCCAAGAAATGGTGCATTGCTGGAGACTGGGGCAAGACAGGGACAGAAGTAGAGAGGACAAAGGGAGTTGAAGAATGAGAATAGTCCATTACAACGACAAGCAGGCATGAAAAACAGACTAGAAAGAAGAGAAATGGGAAGAAGAAATCCATAAAAGAGACAAATGCAAGGAAAAAGACCAAACACATCTAAGTAAAGAGAAATTGCAGTTAATGTAACTCCAGTCCTGGTGAACTTAGTAGCTGTACTCTGTTCCTTGTATGACCCAGGGTCTCATGAGCCTGATGCAGGTCCAACATTGGTATAGGCAGTGCAGCAGGACAGCAGTGCAGCAGTGCAGCAGTGCAGCGGGACAGCAGTGCAGCAGGCCACAACAGCCAGCAGGACAGCAGTGCAGAGGGTAGCAGTACAGCAGTGCAGCAGTGCAGCAGGCCAGCAGGACAGCAGGCCACAGCAGTGCAGCGGGACAGCAGTGCAGCAGGACAGCAGTGCAGTGGGACAGCAGTGCAGCAGGATAGCAGTGCAGCGGGACAGCAGTGCAGCAGGCCAGCAGTGCAGCAGGCCACAGCAGTGCAGCGGGACAGCCGTGCAGCAGTGCAGCAGGCCAGCAGTGCAGCAGGCCACAGCAGTGCAGCAGAACAGCAGTGCAGCAGGACAGCAGTGCAGCAGGACAGCAGTGCAGCAGGCCACAGCAGTGCAGCGGGACAGCAGTGCAGCAGGACAGCAGTGCAGCAGTGCAGCAGGCCAGCAGTTCAGCAGGCCACAGCAGTGCAGTGGGACAGCAGTGCAGCAGGACAGCAGTGCAGCAGGACAGCAGTGCAGCAGGACAGCAGTGCAGCAGGCCACAGCAGTGCAGCAGTGCAGCAGTGCAGCGGGACAGCAGTGCAGCAGGCCACAACAGCCAGCAGGTCAGCAGTGCAGAGGGTAGCAGTACAGCAGTGCAGCAGTGCAGCAGGCCAGCAGGACAGCAGGCCACAGCAGTGCAGCGGGACAGCAGTGCAGCAGGACAGCAGTGCAGTGGGACAGCAGTGCAGCAGGATAGCAGTGCAGCGGGACAGCAGTGCAGCAGGCCAGCAGTGCAGCAGGCCACAGCAGTGCAGCGGGACAGCAGTGCAGCAGTGCAGCAGGCCAGCAGTGCAGCAGGCCACAGCAGTGCAGCAGAACAGCAGTGCAGCAGGACAGCAGTGCAGCAGGACAGCAGTGCAGCAGGCCACAGCAGTGCAGCGGGACAGCAGTGCAGCAGGACAGCAGTGCAGCAGTGCAGCAGGCCAGCAGTTCAGCAGGCCACAGCAGTGCAGTGGGACAGCAGTGCAGCAGGACAGCAGTGCAGCAGGACAGCAGTGCAGCAGGACAGCAGTGCAGCAGGCCACAGCAGTGCAGCAGAACAGCAGTGCAGCAGACCACAGCAGTGCAGCGGGACAGCAGTGGAGCAGGACAGCAGTGTAGCAGTGCAGCAGGCCAGCAGTTCAGCAGGCCACAGCAGTGCAGCGGGACAGCAGTGCAGCAGGACAGCAGTGCAGCAGTGCAGCAGGCCAGCAGTGCAGCAGGCCACAGCAGTGCAGCAGGCCACAGCAGTGCAGCAGGACAGCAGTGCAGCAGTGCATCAGGACAACAGTGCAGCAGTGCAGCGGGCCAGCAGTGCAGCAGTGCAGCAGGACAGCAGTACAGTGGGACAGCAGTGCAGCAGGACAGCAGTGCAGTGGAACAGCAGTGCAGTAGGCCAGCAGTGCAGCAGGCCAGCAGTGCAGCAGGATAGCAGTGCAGTGGGACAGAAGTGCAGCAGGCCAGCAGTGCAGTGGGACAGCAGTGCAGTGGGACAGCAGAGCAGCAGTGCAGCAGTGCATCAGGACAGCAGTGCAGCAGTGCAGCAGTACAGTAGTACAGCAGTGCAGCGGGCCAGCAGTGCAGCAGGACAGCAGTGCAGTGGGACAGCAGTGCAGCAGGACAGCAGTGCAGCATGACAGAAGTGCAGTGGGACAGCAGTGCAGCAGGACAGCAGTGCAGCAGGACAGCAGTGCAGCAGGACAGCAGTGCAGCAGTGCAGCAGTGCAGTGGGACAGCAGTGCAGTGGGACAGCAGTGCAGCAGTGCAGCAGTGCAGCAGGACAGCAGTGCAGCAGGACAGCAGTGCAGTGGGACAGCAGTGCAGCAGGCCAGCAGTGCAGCAGGCCAGCAGTGCAGCAGTGCAGCAGTGCAGCAGTGCAGCAGTGCAGCAGGACAGCAGTGCAGCAGGACAGCAGTGCAGCAGTGCAGTGGGACAGCAGTGCAGCAGTGCAGCAGTACAGCAGTGCAGCAGGTAGTGTGGCAGGAATCCTAGGCTGTGGTTAGGTATACCTGCTCTGGCCTGGCCTAGTGAGCCCTAAAGTGCTCCTGAGGACTGTTCTCACAGTGTTTAGGCTGGGCTTGTTTGTGACAATCTGACATGGTGACTAAAGCATTGCTCTGTTTGCTTGGAAGAAAGGCAGTGAAGAGGAAAATGGGGAAGGGAGGAGCTGAACATGAGAATCCATTGCCCTAGATCTCTGTATCTCCATTTATAAAAGGTAAAACCTAATAGTTTATCTGTGAGCAACAAACCCAGATAGTCCTCATGGGGAGCTAGTGAGATGACTCAGTGGGTATTTGCTGCCAACCCTGATGGCCCGAGTTTGACTTGGATCCCACATGGTGAAAGGAGAGAAATGAGTCCTGAAAGGTGGTTCTCAAAAGTTAACACATACATTGGTGTATGTGGACATCCATACACAGTATACAAACAATATATGTAAACAAACAAACAAATAATTGTAATGATTAAGGAAATAATATACAAGAGTCTACTCAAAAATGCTATTTTTGTATTTTAAAAAATGTACACAATATCAATAGCTTTAATAATTAAAGTGTCAGTTAAAAATAGTACTCAGTACTTGAAACACACACACACACACACACACACACACAGAGAGAGAGAGAGAGAGAGAGAGAGAGAGAGAGAGAGAAAGTGCTTTGGGAGAACAGATTTTCCTTTTTCTTATGCTTGTCTATATTTCTACAGAGAACCTAAATTACCTTTTCAAATAAGATACATTACTCTTCATGAGACTGAATTAGTCCTAACAAGGTTCATTATGAGCCCCACTTTTCATACCTTCTCAAGTGTGAATTCAACAGGATTTAACATTATTCCTTTCTCCAACCATCCCCAAATATAAATTCAAGCCAGGCAGAAGTGTTGGTGGCTACCTACTGTTATCTTTCCATTCAGAGAGAGAAGAACACACTGTTGGCAAGAGCTAAACAAGTTACTCTATCCTAAGTTTCTCACCTCTGCTTTAAGAGAGGTGTAACAAAAGACTTTCTCTCCAACTGTGCTGAATAAAGAACCTGAGAATTGCAGTGACTTCCTAAGATCTGCAATGGGAAGCCCTGTTGTTTGGAAGGCTGTCTCTTTGGAGTGTGCTTTTTAGGTCTGTAGGCATCACCATAAAATGTTGGCTTTTAGCAGAGACACTCTTCTGAGGGGTGCTCAGTGGAGCAGCTGTTTTGGATTGAAAAGTGTCACTCTCCAACCGAGTGTGCATATGAAGCACCTGAGGGTAGCTGGGAGTACCCAAATGCAAGCATTTGTCAGCAGAGTGGCATCTTCTCTGTGTTCAGGTTGGAAATAGAAGGTATTGTGGGATGCTTGCACCACCTCTCTGCCAGAATCCATACGCATTAGTACTGTGATGTAGAGGGATCAGGATGGGTTTTGATGGAGACAATGCTTTTGGTGATCAGGGATAGAGGTAGAGCTTGAGAAGGAAGAAGATGATATTGGTATCCATTTAGGTTTTCTGTCCAGATGGAAATTGCTGATAGGACTATCATGTTAGACATTTGTAAAACCCTTTCTACATCAACTCACTGCCTCATATTTTGATCTCTTTTAGCATCCTCTTGATTTTGGGCAGTGGTTCAGCCTTGCTCATGTTGCCAGAGGCTGTGTATGTAATAGAGGTATCACATGCAGTGACAAGCCTATAGAAAAGTCTTGGCTGATACAGATCAAACAGGCGCATTTCTATTGAAAAGCACAACACTGGTTATATTCCTGTATCCCAGCAGTAACTTGGCAGCTCAGAGTCACACTCAGCAGCTGTCCAGGTATGTTGATACCCAGTGATGCTGACGGACATAGACCTCGTGTCCCATAACAGCCCGTTCTCAGGTGCAAGCAGGGGCCCAGGACTGGAGGACAGGACAGGCTCCCTGGGTTGTTCCGGCCTGGGGCACGACTCTGATCCTGTGTCAGAAACTGACAACCGAAAGCTGAAGCAAGCATTAGCCATGCTCTTTCTTCATTATTCTCCTGGCTATTGTCAGCTACTCTTGAGGAGCCTACAAGGCAGAAGCAGAAGTGAGAAAAGTCAGGCAGCTGCTTCTTCTGTTAGCAACTCTATTAAAATGTGTCATGGGGTGGGAAACTAACGGTAGGAGGAAAACATTGCATCATCTCCTGACTTTTGTTTTCTCTGTGACTGATTCCTGAGTCTCATTACTCTCCTTTACACACATTGGACAGAGTTAAATATTTAGTAAGGAGATTTTGTGTTCATCTATTTTTCCTTTATTTTATTTTGGTCCAACTACACTGGCAAGCAGTTTGCATTCAAGGCTACGCTGCTTTGTTTTCTGCTGAGGACCCTAAATGTGCTCTGGGAGGACTGGTGGACACATAAGTGATATACAACATTCATGTCATGTCTGCTGTGTGCCAAAGCTAGAGCAGCAATTCACCTGACCTGGCCAAGTGCATCTCTGTATTCATGGAATTTAATTTAAAAGGAGGCATAAAAATTGAGCAAACAATTTGTGTGCACTATAGTAAGTGCCCTGTTAAGGGAAGTCTCTGGTGTCTTGTAGCATGGAGTACCACCCTTGAGGGGAACAAGGACTATATTCTGGAGGTAATGTTTGCGAATCGTTATGGTTAATCTCAATTGTCATCTTGAATCTAGAAGCATTATGGGAAAAATCTCTGGGTCCATCTCTGAAGGAATTTTTCGATTAGGTTGATTGAGATAGGAAGGTCTATCCTAAGTGCAGGCAGTACCATTCCACAGGATGAGGTTCTGAATTGAGTAGTGCCATCTATAGCCCTATTCATCTTGACTCTGGACCCAGTGTGACCAGAGGTCTCCTTCACATGCCAATACCTTTCCTCACTATCATTGACTGTATCACCTAAAACTGTGAGCCAAACTATAAACTCTTCTTCCCTTAAGGTGCCTCTTGTCAGGTAATCTGTCAGAGAAATGAGGAAAGTTACTAATGCACATATCATCTGAAGAGTATGGTAACAAGGAGGAAAGGTGGGGGAGATTCTGAGCACAGGACCACTTGAACAACACTTGGGAATTCACCACTACTATGAGCAAAGGGTTAAAAAGTCATAGATGAGATTTTGCCTTATAAGTATGATTTGAAAGATCATTATTAATAGCTCTTGCACATTCTTCTTCCTCGTATAAAATTGAATAGAAAATATCTCTTTTGCTTCTTTCCTTTTCATATCTTTTAAATTTCTCTTTATGATCACTACACACTGGAAGAATAACAATGGTATAATTACTATTAATTTGACAAATATTTTAGTTCCATTTACTTCAACATATTTAAGAGCTTTATGTGCTTAGGTGTGGGAAGTTTGCATTAACCTATTACTTACTATTCAGAGAGAATACATGTCTGTGTACCTACCTTGTGATAAATGCTAGCATTACAAAGATGAGTAAATGAAACTTCTGCCTTCAGAGTCTGGCAAGAATTACATGGTAAACCTGTGTTAGAGATGGAGGTGGTGGGTGTGGGTGACAAGATCTCTGCAGGAAGATTTTGGGCACTGTTTTCTATCACACTGAAAGAAAATGTGATTTTGATTCAGAATTTGTGGGTTTGAGAGGGCAGCACCAGGCTATTTTTTTAATATTATCTGTGAAAGAAAAGAGACCTGTATATACAATAACAATAAAATTTACAAACAATTAATAGAATTGTCTGTCTTTAACAAGCACAGAGCATGGAAAGTTGACATTAATTAGAAAGAATAGTTACCTTCTTATGAAGCCCTGCCTTCCAAATAGAACTGACCTTGTTATACATACTGTTAAGACATTACTGAGCCAGCTCTTCTCTACGAGACTCTTAGGAAAACTCATGCTGATTTTCAGGCTACAAACTACCCATCCATATTGTACAAAGAGACAAATTAACAATGACATAAATCTAATGGGTTGTTTATTTCAGAAGTAGCAAAAGCTAGAAAACCATGGCAACTAATGTAGTCAGAGATATGTGAAAGTGACTTATACTCTTGGCAAAAATGTGTTTTTAAAAAAGTGTGAAAAAATACTGAAACATTCACTAACAGTTCTAGGCAATTTAACTTTTCCTTTTTCATGCGTGTGGAGGAGTATTTGTGATTTTCAATAACACCTCTATTTTAGATTTCTAAGTTCAGTGGTAGATGCCTGGTCAAAAAGCCCAATGATGGGGCCAGGGAGTTGAGTCACTGGGTAAACTGCTTGCTGCACAAAAATTAGGACCTGAGTTCAACTTTTAGTGCCTATGTAAAGATGCAAATGTTGTGTTGTGTGTTTGGAATTTAGAACTAAGGAGGTGGAGACAAGCAGATTCCCTGGGAGTTGCTGCTGAGCTAGTCTAGCCATACAGCTAGCTCTAGTCAGTGTTAGAAAACAAAATGGAGAGTGACTAAGTAAGGCATCTAATATCAACCTTTCACCTCCATATTCATGTGCACATGCATGAACACTTCCCCAACATGTATATACATATAGCACACACTTCAACATGTACATGCATATCCACTATTGTGCTTTGAATAAGAATGGCCCCCTTAGGCTCATACATTTGAGTGCTTGGTTCCTAGTTGGTGAAACTGTTTGGGAAGGATTAGGAGGTGTTGGAGGAAGTGTGTTACAAGGGGTGGGCTTTGAAGTTTCAAAAGTCTCACTGAATTCCCAGTGCTTTCATATGGATCAAGATATGAATTCTCAGCTGTCCTTGCTGCCATTCCTTCTATCTACCATCATGGACTCTAACCCTCTGAAACCATAATTCCAATTAAATACTTTCATTTATTAGTTGTCTTGGTCATGGGGTTTTGTCATGGCAATAGAAATATAACTAAAACAAGAATCATATACCTAACATATACATACATATCTAACACACACACACACACACACACATGCGCACACACATGCATGCATGCGCGCACACACACACACACACAAACTTGCACATATACATATATGTACCCATCTAGGTATACATGACCAAAGACATGTTTTATTGTGGAGGTAGTATTAATCATAATATTTCAAGAACCTACAAAGAACTCAGTGTAGACTGATTCCTCCTTGAGAAATTCATCTCTTGAGACTTACATGGATACTGTTTGGTCACAGAAAAAGTTACTATGTATAGCAGGATTTTCTTGGACCTTGCAGCAGTATTAATAATGACACAATGGCTTCTAATATAGTTCAAAGCTGAGGCCTTTTGTTAGGGCAGTCTTCCAGTTAACTCATCTACCTTATGTTGCCTACAACTCAACACATGGCTAGCACTATACCTAGCTCTCTGCTGTAGTCTGTGTTTGTTCCTTTCCACATCTACCCTCTGAATCTTCCACTTCTGATTTCTTCCCCGACAGCATTTCCTCTGCCCGGAAGTTCTGCCCCCTACTTCTTGCCTAGCTATTGGCTGTCACATCTTTATTATAACCAATCAGTGGTGAGACAATTGTTGATTGGTGAAGAAGTAAAAATATTTACAAAATAAGAAACCCAGTGATGGGCCATAGAAATGACAATACCAGAATTCTGTCAGCATTCCTTCTCTGTGGCATAGAATTAACAATTGAAAATACAAAGACACAGCTTCAAATGATGTGAAGAAAAGGTTACCTCGGAAACTATGCATGTTATTTAGTCACAGGTAAAATTACTATGTCAGTTCACTTATTCACAGAACCCTCCCTGTTAAAGCCGAGTGTGTGAATGTCAGAACGTCTACTGCACTGTTGATTTGTAGTCATATTACAGTCCAGTGGATGCTTAATCAAGCAGAGCAACCTGAATTCATCCATCCAAAAAATAATGACACCAAATTTCTGCTTCCAAACAACCAAGAAATAAAAATGTACTCTATGGAAGTAGCTTGCTTTCTGGTTATTGCTGTTGGACCAGATCAAAAGTAGTCCTCTCAAAGCAAGGGGAGAGGATGACCTGCTTCCTCCTAATTTGCCAGGTTTAATTTACTTCTGGGATAAGATGTATGTCTTTAGAAAGTCTCATTTAAAATATGGCCAAATTCTTCAATAAAAGCAAACTAATTCTATAGATAATGAACTTACTTGGGAGCAGGGTGAGCGCAAGTTCAGTTCTCAGCAGAACCAGAAGGTATTTGGCAGGAAATAGTGCATTGTGATAAGAGTATTGGTCTAGGGAGTGCTGAGGCTCCATGGTGGAGTGGGAAGAGCGAAAGCATTAATCTCGTGGTTTTATGGAAGACAAACACTGCTACAGCCTTGATTTCTAGGTTCCACAGAGGGGCAAAATGATTCCAGTTTTTATACAGTTGAGAAAAAAAATCACAAAATCCATTGGCTCAAAATAGTGAAAGATTTATTTTGCATATGGATCGACAGGTTAAGTAGGGCACGAGGAAGCCTGTATTCACTCATGCAAATACTGACTTACTGCCATTATAGATTAGTTTGCACTTTCTAGAATTCAATATTAAGGGAATCCTATAGTCATTACTGCTTATGCCTAGTTCTTTTCACATAATACAATTATCTCCATATTGCTGTGTGTATTGAATGCCTATCTGTTTTATTGCTGAATAGCTTACCATTACATTGGTAGATCTCACATTAAAAAAAAAGTCTTTTTGCCCCTTGATAGGCCTTTGGATCTTTAGAAATAAGGTACTATGAAAAATGCTATAAAAGTATTTGTGTATGTTTTTATTTTTGGAGAGAGATAGCAGGCTGCATGACGGGCTCGTGCTTACCTTTCAGGAAAATTCTCAAACTGTTTTTCAGACTGGTTTGCATCTTCCAGAGTTATATATACAAATGGTGTCATCAAGCCATCAAATATATTGTCTCTTGTTTCTAGTTTTACTCAGATATTTTTCTCAGCCCATGTGGCAGGTAGATAACTTGGGATGTTGGCATCACAACTTAGTCCAAACCCAAAGATCTCAGAATTAGGTATGCGTGTGATGTAACTTTATGTCTGAGGGAAAGGCTTCAGAACCCAGAGAGCTTTACACCCAAGTTTCTAGGTCAATAAAATGAAGAGCCTGGAGTTTCAATGTTTAGTAGTGGGAGAATAAAAGTATCTTGGTCTAGGAAGCCAAGAGAGGAAGAGAGAAAGGCAGTTTGTGGCAGTGGGGGTGGGGAGACTGTTCTGAACCTTCCAGAGAATGCTGTGCTTTCAGTTTTGGGTTAGTGACTTTATTAAGCATATTTGCAAGCAAATGTTAAAGAACAAATAGGAATAACAGAAGCAGCAGACAGACAGTTAAACATTATTAAATAGGGTGCTCATAGCATCTAACAGAGACAGCTTTAATATCCCAAAAGAGAGAGCTAACAAAAGGAAACATTAGCCAAAAGTCTGATAGAAACTTTCAGCAAAAATTGACTGGGGAAGTCCCATTGAAGCAGCCAGCTGGAGCTTCTGATTAAGACTCTCAGGTGCAGCAGCTTTCCCTCTGGTAAGGCTGCCAGGGAAAAGAACAACTATAAGGAAAAAGGTAACATCATCAAATTGGGTACATACAGTCATCCCACAGAAATGCCTGTGGGGAGTCTCGAAACCCTCATGCTAAAGTTTCTGCCGGAGAGTTCCAGGCAGAACAAAACATTTTTTTAATGGATGAGCTTCTGCATTCTCTTTCCCACTGTACAAATTTTTGTATTAAGGAAAGAAATAGTAACATTGATTGGAAATAGTTCATCTTTTAGCTATTCTGAAGGATTCAATGTTTTTACTCTTGGGCTGTGTTAGTTTGCTTTCTTTTGTTTTGATAGCCACCAGAAGAAGCAACTTAGGGAGTAAAAGTTCTGTGAAACATTGAGGCAAGTCAGGGTAGGAGCTTTAAGCAAGAGCATAGGCAGGAACCACGAAGGAATGCTTCTTACTGGCTTGCTCCTCATGTCTTGCTCAGCCCCTGCTGACCAAAGAGCACAGGAGTGGCACCACCCACAGTGAGATAAATCCACTCATCTCAGTCATTAGTTTTTCTCCTCTGATGACGAAGAGGACAATGACTACATGCCTTCACAAATAAGCCCTTGGGCCACTCATAGGGAAACAATTTCTCAACCGAGGCTCCCTTTTCATAAGTCACTCTAGTTTGTGTCAACTGGACAAGTACTAACCGGCAATACTGTTTTGAAGTTCCCTCTGTGTCCCCTTTACAGAGTACAAAGGTGTTGCTAAAAGTACTCCTCTGGGGGAGACATAAAGCAATATCTACCCCTCATTCTGAAGTTCTAATGACAGATGGAGGCACAGAATCCACTAGAATTGACTCTGGGATAGCAATGAGCTTTTTGGGTTTCCTTACAAAGCCTAAGTGAGAGGATACTTACAGGGTGTGGGTACTTCTCTACCAACTGCCCACACCTGAAAAGGCTTACCCAGCAGAGATGAGAGTTCCCTGTAGCCACTTAGAGCCCCTACTTTATTCTAACTTCTCCAGGTCACACACAAAAGTGGTAGGGAGCAGCTGAATACTCAGAGAGCATCTCGTGCCGTACTCTGTGCCTCTATGCAAGGGACTGTAAACCAAAACATGCCCAGAACCAAGATAGTGGTTCCTTGACTTAGAGAACAGTCACTCATGACACAGAGGGACATCCCAGGACAAGAGGTCTTAGGGGATACCTGAAATTAGTATGATGTAATCTAGGACAGTGTCTGCAGTCAACAAGAACACATGAACATTTGCTGATGTAATTTACACAATGCTGGATAGAGGAGGAAGAGAGAGGAGGATGGAGTGTGATCAATTGTGAGTACAGTTTTGTATATGGTTTGAAATGGGCCCCGGCTTCATTTACTTATTCTTTGTAGCTCTTAAGTTGACTTTGTACTATATGTTGAAAATATTGTTTTGTGAAGAATAACACTTAGAATTAATTATGCAAACTTTCTATAATTTTTCTGTGTGGCACTGAAATTTTAATTGAGTTTATTTTTTCCTTTTTAAAGATTGGATATATTTTATTTACATTTCAAAGGTTAACTTCTTTTCCGGATTCCCCTCCATAACCTCCTATCTCATGCTCTCTTTCCCTGCTTATATGAAGGTGCTTGCCACCAACCAACTCCCTCCCATCTCCTTACCCCGAAATTCTCCTACACTGGGGCATTGAGCCTTGGCAGGACCAAGGGATTCTATCCCATTGATGCCAAACAAGGCCATCCTCGGCTACATATGCAGCTGAAGTCATGGGTCTGCCCATGTGTAGTTTTGGATAGTGGCTTAGTCAATGGGAGCTCTGGTTGGTTGGTATTGTTGATCTTATGGGGTTGCAACCTCTTCAACTCCTTCAATAATTTCTCTAACTTCTTCATTGGGGACTCTGTTCTCAGTTTAATGGTTGGCTGCTGGAGTCCACTTCTATATTTTTCATGATCTGGCAGAACCTCTTAGGAGACAGCTGTCTTAGGCTACTGTAATTATGCACTTTTTGGCGTCAGCAATATTGTCTGGGTTTGGGGCTCGATCTCCAGGTGGGGCAGTCTCTGGATGGCCTTTGCTTCAAGTCTATGCTTCATATTTGTCTCCATATTTCCTCCTGTGAATATTTTTGTTCCCCCTTCTAAGAAGGACTGAAGCATCCACACTTTGGTCTTCTTAAACTTCATGTGGTCTGTGAATAATCTGGGCATTTGGGCTAATATCCATTTATTAGTGAGTGCATACCATGTGTGTGAGTGTGTGTGTGTGTGTGTGAGATTTGGTTACCTCACTCAGGATGATATTTTCTAGTTCCATCCATTTGCCTGAGAATTTCATAAAGTCTTTGTTTTTAATAGCTGAGAAGTACTCCATTATGTAAATGTACCACATTTTCTATATTGATTCCTCTGTTGAAGGACTTCTGGATTCTTTCCAGGTTTTGTCTATCATAAATAAGGCTGCTATGAAAATAGTGGATCATGGACCCTTGTTATATGTTGAAGCATCTTTTGGATATATGTCCAGGGGTGGATTAGCTGGGTCCTTAGGTGGTATGCCAAATTTTCTGAGGAACCACCAGACTGATTTCTAGAGTGGTTGTGCCAGCTTACAACCCCACCAACAGTGGAGAAGTGTTTTCTACACCATCCTCATCATGTGCCGTCACCTGAGCTTTCAACCTTAGCCATTCTGACTGCTGTGAGGTGGAATCTCAGGAATGTTTTGATTTGCATTTCCCTGATGACTAAGGATGTTGAACATTTCTTTAGGTGCTTCTCAACCATTTGATATTCCTCAGTTGAGAATTCTTTGTTTAGCTCTGTACCCCATTTTTAATAGGGTTATTTTATTCTCTCGTGTTTAATTTCTTGAGTTCTTTGTTATATTGGATATTAGCTCTCTATTAGATGTAGGATTGGTAAAGACCTTTTCCCATTCTGTTTGTTGCCATTTTGTAAAAATCACAGTGTCATTTGCTTTACAGAAATTTTGCAATTTTGTGAAGTTTTATTTGTCATTTTTAGATCTTAGAGCATAAGCCATTGGTCTTCTGTTCAGGAAATTTAGCCAGTGCCAGTGTTCTCTTCCCCACTTTTTCTTCTCTTAGTTTTAGTATATGTGGTTTTATGTGGAAACCCTTGATCCATTTAGACTTGAGCTTTGTACAGAGAGATAAGTATGGATTGATTTGCATTCTTTTACATGCTGACCACTAGTTGGATTAGCACCATTTGTTGAAAATGCTATCTTTTTCTCTATTCTTTTTTGCTATCACATTAATTAAAAAGGTGAGCAATGGTGAAAGGCAGAAGGAGGAGATGAATTCAATTCAGCCCTCCTGGAAAGAGGAATGGACAAAGTGGCTCAGTGACTACAAGTCCATCTTTGGGGTAATGACATTAGCTTTTTGATTAAACAGAGGATGGATGATGCAGGGATCAAGAAGAATTCAAAATAAGGCTGTCCTGACTGAGCTCTGATCACCACCTCTACTCCATTTCTGCAGGGTGAGCTGAAGAAATCCTGACTGCTGAATGGGAGAAGGTGGTTCTTAGATGATTGGGCTGTGGCCTCACACTCATGGACACTCAGAGATGGGCCTGGCTTCTTTACAAGGTTCTGCAGTTCTAGAATTCAAGATGATTCCAGAGGAAAAGTTAAGGACAGGACAATGTGCCTTCTCTGTGGCTTCAGCCAAAGCAAAGGAGACAGAGTCAACCTGAAGGAAGAGATGCTGGTCTCTCCTCCTGCTTTCAGTTACCTTAAGGACCCACATGAGGAGTTAATGCTTTTTTTTTAAAACAACTTTATTTTACAAAACAAAGATAAATGTACAGATTTTAAACATTTTTTTGCTTAAAATTATACATTTTTTGTCAGTACTTTTTTCAGATTTTAACATAATTTTTACATAAAACTATATGAATATATTTTTTAGTCAGTACTTGATTTTTTTCAAGGTTTGATAGTATGCCTTGAAAACTTAATAGTTACAAAGAGCATAAAGTACATGTAAAACAAAATGTAACATGGAAATAGTTAAAGTTTTCTTGTTTTGTAAATATTTTTTTTGTTTTGCTTTGTTTTCTTTATTTCTTGGACTTCATACAGTCTGTGAGTTGTTTCTGGGAGAGTGCAAGCCTCTGGGGTTAGCATCCCACTATCAGTGACTACATATTATGTCTGTTCTTTTGTGACTGGATTATCTCACTCAGGATGATATTCTCTAGATGCAGCCATTTTCTTTTCTTTATTTTTTTTTTTATTTTTTAAACGACTTTACTTTGCAAAACAAAGATAAATGTACAGATTTTAAACATTTTTTGCTTAAAATTATACATTTTTGTCAGTACTGTTTTTTCAGACATTAAAATAAATTTTACATAAAACCATGTGAATATATTTTTTAGTCAGTACTTGATTTTTTTCAAGGGCTTGACAGTATGCATTGAAAACATACTAGTTGCAATAAGCGTAAAGTACATGCAAAACAAAACGCAACATGGAAATAGTCAAAGTCTTCTTGTTTTGTGAATATATGTATATTTTTTGTTTTCTTTATTTCTTGGACTTCATACAGTCTGTGAGTTGTTTCTGGGGGAGTGCAAGCCTCTGGGGTTAGCATCCCACTATCAGTGACTGCATATTATGTCTGTTCTTTTGTGACTGGGTTATCTCACTCAGGATGATCTTCTCTAGATGCAGCCATTTTCTTAAGAATTTGGTTAAGTCATTGTTTCTGGTGGCTGAGTAGTATTCCATTGTGTATATGTACCACAATTTTTGTATCCATTCATCTTCTGAAGGACATCTAGGTTCCTTCCAGCTTCTGGCTATTATAAATAGAGCCGCTATGAACATTGTGGTGCATATATCTTTGTTGTGTATTAAAGTGTCTCTGGGGTATATGCCCAGAAGTGGAATAGCTGGGTCTTCAGGTAGTACTATATCCAATTTTCTGAGGTATCGCCAGACAGATTTCCAGAGTGGTTGTATTAGCTCGCAACCCCACCAACAGTGGAGAAGTGTTCCTATTTCTCCGCAGCCTCGCCAGCATCTGCTGTCATCTGAGTTTTGGATCTTGGCCAATCTGACTGGTGTGAGGTGGAATCTTAGGGTTGTTTTGATTTGCATTTCCCTGATGGCTAAGGATGTCAAGCACTTCCTCAGATGTTTTTCGGCCATTCGGTGTTCCTCAACTGAAAATGATTTGTTTACCTCTGTACCCCATTTTTAATAGGGTTATTTGATTCTCTGGTGTCTAGCTTTTTCAGTTCCTTGTACACCTTGGATATTAGGCCTCTATCTGATGTGGTGTTGGTAAAGATCTTTTCCCATTCTGTTGGTTGCCGTTTTGTTTTCTTGACAATGTCCTTAGCCTTACAGAAACTTTGCAATCTCATTAAGTCCCATTTGTTAATCTTTGACCTTAGAGCTTGAGCCATTGGTGTTTTGTTCAGGAAATTTTCTCCTGTGCCTATGTGTTCTAAGGTTTTCCCTACTTTCTCATCTAATAGTTTCAGTGTATCTGGTTTAATGTGAAGATTTTTAATCCACTTACACTTGAGCTTTGTACAAGGAGATAAGAACGGGTCTATTTTCCTTCTTTTGCATGTTGAGTGCCAGTTGGACCAGCACCATTTGTCGAATAGGCTGTCCTTTTTCCATTGAATGTTTACTGCTCCTTTGTCAAAAATCAGGTGACCATATACATGAGGGCTCATTTCTGGATCTTCTATTCTATTCCATTGATCCACCTGCCTCTTTCTGTACCAGTACCATGCAGTTTTCAGCACAATTGCCTTGTAATATAGCTTGAGGTCAGGGATAGTGATTCCCGCAGATGTTTTTTTGTTGTTGAGGATGGATTTCGCTATTCTAGGTCTTTTGTTATTCCATATGAAATTGCACATTGATCTTTCCAATTTCATGAAGAACTGGGTTGGAATTTTGATGGGGATTGCATTGAATCTGTAGATTGCTTTTGGTAGGATGGCCATTTTTAAGATGTTGATCTTTCCAATCCATGAGCATGGGAGATCTTTCCAATTTCTGAGATCCTCCTCAATTTCTTTCTTTAGAGGTTTGAAGTTCTTGTCATACAGGCCCTTCACTTGCTTAGTTAGAGTCACACCAAGGTATTTCATAGTTTTTGTAACGATTGTGAAGGGTACGTTTTCCCTAATTTCTTTCTCCACATGTTTGTCATTTGAGTACAGGAAGGCTACTGATTTGTTTGAGTTGATTTTGTATCCAGCCACTTTGCTGAACTTGTTTATCAGCTGTAGGAGTTCTCTGGTGGAATTTTTGGGGTCACTCAAGTACACTATCATGTCATCGGCAAAGAGTGATGTTTTTATCTCTTCTTTTTCGATTTGTATCCCCTTGATCTTCTTTTGCTGTCTAATTGCTCCAGCCAGGACTTCCAGTACTATGTTGAATAGGTAGGGGGAGAGTGGGCAGCCTTGTCGAGTCCCTGATTTTAGTGGGATTGCTTCAAGTTTCTTGTCATTAAGTTTGATGTTGGCTGTTGGTTTGCTGTATATTGCTTTTATTATGTTTAAGTATGGGCCTTGGATTCCTGTTCTTTCCAGGACTTTTAACATGAAGTGGTGTTGGATTTTGTCGAATACTTTCTCAGCGTCTAGTGATATGACCATGTGATTTTGGTCTTTGAGTTTGTTTATATGGTGGATTACGTTGATGGATTGATTTCCTTATGTTAAACCATCCCTGCATCCCAGGGATGAAGCCTACTTGGTCATGATGAATGATCGTTTTGATGTGTTCTTGGATTCGGTTTGTGAGGATTTTGTTGAGTATTTTTGCATCAATGTTCATAAGTGAGATTGGTCTGAAGTTCTCTTTCCTTGTAGGGTCTTTGTGTGGTTTAGGTACGAGGGTTATTTTAGCCTCAAAAAATGAGTTGGGTAATATTCCATCTGATTCTATCTTTTGGAATAGTTTTGCGAGTATTGGTGTTATATCCTCAATAAAAGTCTGATAAAATTCTGCACTGAACCCATCTCGACCTGGGCTTTTTTTGGTTGGGAGGCTTTTGATGACTTCTTCTATTTCTTTAGGTGTTATAGGGTTATTTAGATGGTTTACTTGGTCCTGGTTTAACTTTGGGACCTTGCATCTGTCTAGGAATTCATCCATTTCCTCCAGATTTTCCAATTTTGTGGAGTATAAGTTTTTGTAGTAGGATCTGATGATTTCTTGAATTTCCTCAGTTTCAGTTGTTATGTCCCCACTTTCCTTTCTGATTTTGTTAATTTGGATACTCTCTCTTCGCCCTCTAGTTAGTCTGGCTAGGGGTTTATCAATCTTGTTGATTTTCTCAAAGAACCAACTCTTGGTTTTGTTGATTTTTTCAACGGTTCTTTTTGTTTCTATTTGGTCTATTTCTGCCCTAATTTTGATTATTTCTTGCCGTCTACTCTTTTTGGGTATATCTGCTTCTTTTGTTCTAGGGCTTTTAGCTGTGCTGTCAGGTTGCTGATGTGAGCTCTCTCCAGTTTCTTTGTGGAAGCACTTAGGGCTATGAGTTTTCCTCTCAATACTGCTTTCATTGCATCCCATAGGTTTGGGTATGTTGTATTTTCGTTTTCGTTGAATTCTAGAAAAGCCTTAATTTCTTTCTTTATTTCTTCTTTGACCCTGCTATCCTTTAACAGAGCATTGTTTAGTTTCCATGTGTATGTGGGCTTTTTGTTTTCTTTGTTGTTGTTAAAGACCAGCCGTAGACCATGGTGATCTGAGAGGATGCATTGGAGTATTTCAATCTTCTTATATCGATGGAGGCTTGTTCTGTGTCCAATTATGTGGTCAATTTTCTAGAAGGTGCCATGGGGTGGTGAGAAGAAGGTGTATTCTTTTACTTTGGGATAGTATATTCTGTATATATCTATTAATTCTAGTTGGTTCAAAGTATCTGATAGTTTTGCAGTGTCC
Organism: Micromys minutus; assembly: GCF_963924665.1. Classification (NCBI taxonomy): domain Eukaryota; kingdom Metazoa; phylum Chordata; class Mammalia; order Rodentia; family Muridae; genus Micromys; species Micromys minutus. The sequence continues at coordinate 41,710,918 of NC_137961.1, read as the reverse complement.
TTGTTCAGTTTCTGTTTCCCTGATCTGTCCATTGGTGAGAGTGGGGTATTAAAGTCTCCCAATATTATTGTGTGGGGTGAAATGTATTTTTTGAGCTTTAGTAGGGTTTCTTTTATGAATCTGGGTGATTTTTTATTTGGAGCATATATGTTAAGGATTGAGAGTTCCTCCTGACAGATTTCCCCGGTAATGAGTAAAAAGTGTCCTTCCTTACCTTTTTTGATAACTTTTCGTTGGAAATTTACTTTATTCGATATTAGAATAGCCACTCCAGCTTGCTTCTTGGAGCTGTTTGCTTGGAAGTTTTTTTCCCACCCTTTTATTCTGAGATAGTGTCTGTCTTTGTCTCTGAGATGAGTTTCCTGTATGCAGCAAAAGGCTGGATTTTGTTTATGTATCCAGTCTGATAGTCTATGTCTCTTTATTGGTGAGTTGAGACCATTTATGTTAATAGATATCAAGGAATAGTTGTTTCTGTTTCCTGCTATTATTGCTTTTTTGGGTTGAGTTGTGTCTGTGTTTTTTTTCTTCTTTTAGTTTTCTTGTTTAGGAGTTTTCTTGTTCTTACTAGGGTGTATTTTCCCTCATTGTATTGGGTTTTCCACCTATAATTTGTTGTAGTGCTGGGTTTGTGGTCAGATATTGTGTGAATTTTGATTTGTCTTGAAATATCTTCGTCTCTCCATCGATGGTGATTGATAGTTTTGCTGGGTATAGCAGCTTGGGCTGGCACTTGTGCTCTTTTAAGGAGTGCATGATGTCTGTCCAGACTCTTCTAGCTTTCATAGTCTCTGTTGAGAAATCGGGTGTGAGTCTGATTGGTCTGCCTTTATATGTTACCTGACCTTTTCCCCTTACTGCTTTTAGTATTCTTTCTTTACTTTGGGCGCTTGATGTTTTTACTATTATGTGTCGGGAGGTATTTCTTTTCTGGTCCAACCTATTTGGAGTTCTGAAGGCTTCTTTTATGCTTGTGGTCATCTCATTCTTGAGGGTAGGGAAGTTTTCTTTTATGATTTTGTTGAAGATATTTACTGTGCCCCTTAGTTGATACTCCTCTCCCTCTTCTATTCCTATTATTTTTAGGTTCGGTCTTCTCATTGTGTCTTGGATTTCCTGGACATTTTGGGTTAGGAGCTTTTTGTTTTTTGCATTTTCTCTGGCTTTTTTGTCTATGTTTGCAATGTTGTCTTCTGCCCCCGAGATTCTCTCTTCGATCTCTTGTAATCTATTGGAAATGCTTGCTTCTGTGACTCCTGATTTCTTTTTTTGGTGTTCTGACTCTAGGGTTATCTCTTTTAGTGTTTTCTTTATTGTGTCAATCTCTGTTTTAATTTCCCTCTTCCATTCCTTTATTTCTTTGGTTCTGTTTTCTTCTAGTTCTTTGAGTTCTTTGAGTGTTTTTCTTGTTTCTTCTTTAAAAGCTTCTGAATCTTTTTGCTTTTCCTCCCTTTCTTGTTTAATTAACTCTATCAGCGTCTTGAGGCATGATTTCAGGTCTGTGTCTTCTTTTTCTGGAGTGTTTGGAGTTCCGATGTTTGCTGTTATGGCAGAGCTGGGCTCTGGTGTTGCTAGATTGTCTTGGTTCCCTTGGGATATACGCTTTCTCTTTCCTCTTGCCATTTTGTTGTCAGTGATATGTTCTTACCTTTCCCTTGTATCTGGTCTGTGTCCCTGGTTCTCCACTGGTTGAGGTGTCAGATGGGTCAAGCCCTGTTTTATGCCTCAGAGTCATCAGGTGTGAGCAGAAGTTCCAACGTTCTGTTTCTGTTTGCTGGATCAGGCACAGTTGCTCAGCCTCTATGAGCCGCCGTTCCGCCTGGCAGGTAGGCCAGGCTCCGCTCTGCGTCCAGAAGTCGCCTCCGGGTGAGTTAATGCTTTTTAAAAAGAAGTTTCTAAGTGTCCATTTCAGTTGTACAGTTGGACAAAGGCTGCCTTAACTTTCTTGGGCAGTAAGTCTTCTATCCTTTGTCAAGGTGTCCTGTGTATGCATCAGGGCACACACTCAGTGCTCAGAGGCTTTGTAGCTCTGCTATAGCTTCCTCTGCCAGTGTGCTCAGAGTCGCACAGACCACCAAAAGTGAGAAATTAAGATCCTAGATCAAGATCTCCTAGAGATTCCCACAGCCCTGCACCTTCCAGGAACACCTGGAAGTTGCAGCCCAAGCAATTTCCAGGAACACCTTGTAGCCCTTGAAAGCTTGCAGTGGAAATGTATTCCCAGATTTTTGTGTTAAGTTTCTTTTTAAAAAAATAAATGCCTGGAGAATTGGGGTTTTTACCTCTGAGTCAGGCTAAATACAAAGAAGCCCTGTGAGCTTCTGATGCCAATTAGTGGGAACTCCATGGAGACGTAGAACATTTCAAACCTGTTCTATGGTCTCCAGTAGCCTCCACCATGCTGCAGTCCACACTTTCTGGGGCTTCTTATCTAGACTACCTAGGCAATGGGGGAAATGAATAGCACACACTCAAATTCACTGAGTTTATTGATTTTTACACAAATCCAGTCACTCTTGAATAAGTACTTCTTGGATCTTAGCAAGTCATTAGAATGGTTCTGAAAAATTTAAATTCCTAACTCTTTAAAAATATAAATATAAAGAAATTTTATATTCTATATTTAGGATCCATTGTGAATTCTATAAATATATGCAACATATTTTGCACGGGTCTGTTCCTATCCACCCCCTCCAGCTCTTCCAGGACATCTTAGTATACCATTCCAACTTCATGTCATCTTTCTCCAACTCCTTCTCCTTGTAGCTCCTACACCACCATTTTTTTCTTCTCTATAACTTTTATTGCTGCCTCTATGTGCAAACCATGGTGTGATCTACTGGATCATGGACAATCTTCCAGTAGTTGTTCCTCCAAAGAAAAATGACTCCATCATCAGTAACTGCTCCTTAGTGAGATGTGAGGTCTCAGAACTTTTCTCATCTGTGCTGGCATCTTGATAGCTTGATCTTATGAAGGATTCTGCAGGAAGGACCATCAGCTGTAGGTCCATGAGTAAATGGCCACGTTGAGTCCAGAAGACAGTAGTTCACAGCACTCATCTCTATCCGTTGGCTCTTATGTTATTTTTGCCTCCTCATCTGTAAAGTTCCTTGAGGCTTGGGTGGGGGCTGTTATAGATGTCCCACTTAAGGATAAGCATCAAGAGCCACCAATTCTAAGTATCTTAGTCAACGATGAGTCTCTGTATTAACTGCTGCCCACTGCCAAAAAACAAGTTTCTCTGACCAATGTTGAAAGCACTGATGCTGTTCTGTGGATATAAACTTAAGGATTTAAAAGTCAGTTTCTCAATACATTCATCAAAACAACCATAGTAGATTCCAGCTAGCACCTGGGATCTCCCAAGTCATGGGCTTTTGACTAGGTTTACAGTATCAGCCATGAATTCCCTCCTGTGGAGGTCTCAAATCTTCTAAAAGTGCTAGGTTATCTCTGTAACCTTCATACCACTGTGGGCACATCTTGCTTGGCAGGTTGGTATTTTAGCATGCAGAGTCTAGCATTGTGTAATACCACTAATTGCTTTCCTCTCCCAGCAGCCTGCACACCACCTTCTGGCACTTTGAAAGCTATCCAGCAAAGAGGAAGTTTTCAGGTCAGCTACAGATTGATTTTTCTATGTCCAGCAACCAAAATATGTGTTATCTTCAGCAATAGAAGATAACATCTTCTTACCATCCAGTTACAGTGGAAACTCAAGAGAAATGGCAATAGCCCATGCTGTTTTGGGGGAGCCCCTAGGGCTTGTTTCATAACTGGTAGGGAAGGATCCAATGTCTGCTCATGAATTTTTTTTTATTAACCCATTTTATTTATCTGAGAACAGCATTGTCTACCCATGTAGGTACCTATGCTCAAACACCCATATATATATATATATATATATATATATATATATATATATATGTGTGTGTGTGTGTGTGTGTGTGCGTATTATGGGGAAGTTTAGAGACTCTCATTGTAACTTTCTGGAATTATCCCTCTCTATTTCATTTTTTTTAAAAGATTCATTTATTTTATTTATGTACACTGTCGCTGTCTTCAGATGCACCAGAAGAAGGCATCGGATCCCATTACAGATGGTTGTGAGCCACCATGTGGTTGCTGGGAATTGAACTCAGGACCTCTGGAAGAGCAGTCAGTGCTCTTAACCGCTGAGCCATCTCTCCAGCCCTCTATTTCATTTTTAATCCCCATATTTATCAGTCTATGAGTTTGCCAGATGCTCTTGCTGCCAAGCAGCTTTACCTGGGTTTGATCCTAGGGGCCCAGCTAATGGAAAGGATTGCTTCCCCCAAATTACTCTCTGACTTCCACATGAACACACAGCATACATATCCCCACATTAAATACAGTAAATAGTCAGTAAGAAGGCTGATGGTTAGCTTCAAATATTAATTTGCAGGGTGAGAGAGATGGCTTGAAGGTCAGAAGTCATGGTAACTCATGGCCCTTGGTAACTCTGGCTCTAAGGATTCTGGCACCCTCTTTTGGTTGCCTTTGGTATCTGCCCACATGTGGACACATATGGACATCTACATATACAGATAAATAAATATAATAAAAGTAATTACAAAGTTATGTGATAATAAAAAGAAAAATATTAATCATGCTACAACCTAGAGTTACCTGGAAGGAGAGTTTTAATTGAGGAATCATCTTTGTCAGGTTGGCCTGTAGATATGTTTGTGAGAGAACTATCTTAGTTTTTAATTGTGTCAAGAGATCCACCATCCTGTGGGTGGGGTCTTGAGCCATTGAAGGGAGAAGAAAGCTCACAGAGCACAGCAGAGGAGGTGGGGAGAACCCATGTGTGTCTCCACTCTTGACTGCGGATGTGACATGCTTGGTTCCTACTTTGACCTCACTGGAACTGTAATCTAAACAAGACCTTTTGACAGGGTATTTTACCACAGCCACAGAGGTAAAGGTAGAGCGGCTGGGGACACAGCTTTGTAGGAGAGTGCTTTTCTAGCATGTGCAAGTCTCTGTGTTGCTCCTCAATACAGTGCCATCCACAAAAGAGAGACAGAGGGAGGGGGAGGGGGAGGTGGAGGGAGAGGGGTCAAGACTGGCTGTGTACCCAGTGGTCCTGTTGACAGAGTGACAGCACAGAAATGGATGTCTGACACGAATTTCTTGCGCAGTGAGTTTCTGGGCTCCTGTTGTTCCAGCTGGATCTTCTCCTTACTTGAAAATGCATGACCAGTTACAACTTGGAGAAAAAGTGAACCAGTCTACAACAGTGGTTCAGTGCACAGGAGTTCTGGAAAGGAGGGAGTATATTATTTTAAGTGCATGAAATTTCAAAAAAAAAAAAAAAAAACCCACACAATCAGATCCAATAATTCTCTTTTGAATTATTTCATAGTAGAAAGTACATCAGACTTTGAAAGTTCTTGTACAGATGTGTATTTTATGCAAACTTGCTCAGAGGCAGAGAAAACCCCGTTTGTACAGCAGTAAGTGCAGACAGGGCCATAGGAGTGAGAAAATGTTTTGCAGAAGCCTGGATTTTGCATTTTTTAACTTCTAAATGCTCAATTGAGAAACTTTGGATAGAGGTTCACTGAGAGAGGCAGCCTGGGTGAATTGCAAACAAGGAGTCATTGTGACCACAGAGGTTCTCAGTCTACATCTAGGTCAACTGTTATGTATGTCTTCTGACATTTTATGTTTCCCTACCAGTGCAATACCTCTGGGCTATGCCTGCAGCATTTCCCGACCCTCCACTCTTTTTTAAAATAGTACAGAATAGTTTATTCAGGTCATGGAGGTTGGAGAGTTAAGAGGATAGTAGAGGCAGAGAGAGAGAAGAGGAGTAGAGAAGTGAAGGCCGGCCATGAGCATGTGAAGGGGGGGATGGGAAGAGGAGGAGCAGGGGAAGAGCAAGGGTGAGAGACAAAGAGAGTAGGAAGGCAGGAGGCCAGGAGCCCAACCCTCCACAATGCACTCTAACGATCCATTATGTCTGCCCAGTAGTCAGTGGTTCCCTACGGTCAGATGGTAAGGGGTGGGTTTACCATCTGTAGAGCAATTGGAGTTTTGGTTAGTATGCTGGGGTGGGGTGCAGTGCTGACACCTGCAGCATAAAGCTGATAGAAGTCGCTAAACATCTGTCCACATACAGAACTGCTGCCCACACCAAATGATTACCTTTTACAGTTGTCCACTGTGTTGTTGGGAAATGGCTGCAGTTCATAAGACGTGAGAGTGGGGATCTTGTAGCTGCATATGCCAGCTATAATAAATGTAAACATATCAAGGAACAGAGTGAGGATGCTTATTTCTTAAGACCATTTGCAAATAGCAGTCTGAGGGCTTAACATTTTCATTTAAATTTTTTCTTTTCTTGGTTGGTCACTGTGAAGGAAATCCAGGAATGATCAAACAATCCATTTATTCATAAGAATAACTGTCAAAAGTACATGTATAAGCCAAGCCGAGAGGCACTGCAGGCCAGTCAGAAAATGAAATCCATAAAACATCTCCACAGAAAGTTGCCCTCAGTCCTTCTCTTCAGGGAGCCGCATGCCTCCTCCATCAGAACAGGCTTGGCCTTCCATCAGCCCTCAGAGTAGCTTTGGGGTGTGGACCTGATTTGCTATTCTCTGTTATAGGTAAATTCTCAAGACAGCACCATACAGACAGAGATGTAGAGGGTGGAAAAGTGATAGGAAAGTGTAAACTGGGTTTTACGGCTTTGATAAAGACACCAATAAGGATGATACTCAGACCCAAGCACAGGGTTTGGTAATAAGAGTCTTACTGTAGATTAACTAAGAGAAGGTTGAGGGGGCTGTGGGGGAGTATGATCTAACCAGTTGTAATAAGGTATTCCAGTGTTTGTTTCCTGTAGCTGTTTATGACACCGCAGACTTTAAGAATGATGCTTAATTATCTGACAGTTTCACAGGTGTACACATTGATAATGCATATCCTTAACTCACCTTCCTTCTTCCCATGGCAATTCCTCAACATGTCCTCCTTATTTTTCATGCCTTCCCCTTTTGCTTCTTTTGTAACTCACTTGAATCCAGCTAGTGTCTACTGGAGTGTTTGCTGATCTGGTTGGCTTGACCATGTGCAGGTTACCATGGATACAGAGAGTTCATAAGTGGAATGACCAGGTCATGCCCAGAACTCAGGCTTTACAGTGCCGCATCCTCTGGCTCTTTTTTGTCCCTTCTTCTGTGATGTTTCCCAGGCCTGTGTGAGTATCTATATGTGTTATCCATATCTCATTTAGGCACTCATCCCCAAGAACGTGTGTGTGTGTGTGTGTGTGTGTGTGTGTGTGTGTGTGTGTGTGTGTGTGTGTGTGATACACATATCCCATTTGGGGATAAGCACTCATCTCCAACAGTTACTTATCAGCACTTTGACCAGACTGAGCCTTTGTAGTAACTAACTGCCTCCAACTACAGAAACAGGCTCTCTGGCCAAGGCCGAGAGCGGCTCTAAGATGTGGGCATAAGTGTGCATAGGAGACTGCAGCTTGACAGCAGGACAATTAGCAAAGCAGTACCGTGAGCACACCTCCCTCCTAACATAGACCCCGAGACCCTGCTCTGTCACTTCAGGTTCGGCTCCTGGGTGACTTTTGTTTCCACCAGGCTCTCAAGGTAATTTCAGATCAGGTGCATGCCATCAACAGAAACATGTGGTGGTAATGGTCCCTCCTCTGAGGATAGGCTCCTGTGGAAGACAGGATTTTTGATGATGGACAGAAAAAAGGAAAGAGATGGTGACTTTCAGAAAATGGACTGGAATTCAACTCCTGTTCATTCTCTAGGCATTTTGAAGGAATTTATGAATTCAAAATGATAGTCTGAAAATTTTGTTGAACCTCCAGTGAATGTTATGGCTGCTATGTTTAAACATGTAATTACTGTTAAAAACCTAGGCATTTCTACAAATTACACACACATGCATTCACATACACATGCATACATACACTGTGTGTGCATACATACATGCACACAAGGCATACACATGTACACACATAGATCCACATATACACTCACACACATATACACACAGGCATGCACACACATGTCCACACACACACACACACACACACACACAGTTGGAAGGAGGGAGTAGAAATACTTTACCCTGATGATGATAATAAGAAATTTGATCCTTCTCAGAAAGTTAAGCTGTGGTAGGGTGCCTGCCTGTGATCCCATCACTCAGGAGGCTAAGGCAAGATAATCTTGAATTCCAGGCTACAAGGTAAAACTGTCCCAAAGAACAACAATAGCAACAACAACAACAAAATCAGGTACAAGTTGGAAATTACATTCCTGGAATTTACTCCAGTTTTGTGGATCCAGGTTTAGCAGAAATAATTTTTTTTGTTAGAAAAATTCAGCAAAATAAAATTCTGGTTTATTGTTGGACATTATTTTACACATACATCAAACAGGCCAAAAAAGTAAACAGCAATTTCACAGACTAAATAAATAAATAAATAAATAAATAAATAAATAAACGGAAAAACCCCCTTTTGTCTTTGGCCTTAATAAGCATCTCATAAAAACCAACTACTTAAAGTATATATAGGGAAATACACAAAAAGTTACTGGAATGCTCAGAATAAAGTTGTTTTCTTTCCTTTCCTTTCCTTTCCTTTCCTTTCTTTCTTTCTTTCTTTCTTTCTTTCTTTCTTTCTTTCTTTCTTTCTTTCTTTCTTTTTTTCTTTTTTTTTTTTCACAAGGTTTTTTCTCCTTTGAGATTATAATGGACATGGTCACACCTCTGGTAAAGTCTGAAGTAGGACATAAACGCTCTGAAGGCTGGTTCTGACACCGTGATCATGAATGACCCCTAACAATATGTGTGAAAATATAAAATGTAAATAAAAAATACAAACAAAAATTTTAAAGTATTTTTTCAATTTTATTAGATATTCTCTGTATTAACATTTCAAATGTTATACTCTTCCCCTCAATCCTTTCCCTTCTCCCTCTCAACTTGATTCCATGAAGGTGCTCCCTCTCCCAGTCACCCCCTCCACCTCAGTGCCTTCACTGATGATGATGATGTTCTTCTCATGAGGGTGCAAGCCTTTTAGCTCTTTCAGTCTTTTCTCTAGCTCTTTCATTGGGCTCCCCATGTTCAGTCTGATGTTTAGTTGCAAGCATCCTCACCTGTATCTATATGACTCTGGCAGAGCCTCTGAGGAGACATCCATATCTGGATCCTGCCAGTAAACACTTCTTGGCATCAGCAATAGTGCTTGGGTTTGGTGGCTGCATATGGGGTGGTTCTCCAGATGAGGCAGTCTCTGTAGATCTTTTCTTCAATCCCTGCTCCTCTATTTGTCCTTGTATTTCCTCCCCTGCTTTGTTCTCCCTTCTAAGAAGGACTGAGGCATCCACATTCTGGTATTCCTTCGTTTTGAGCTTCATAAATTCTGTGGATGGTTTTTGGGTATTTCGAGCTCTTTTTTTGGGGGGCAGGAGGGGGACTAGTATCCGCTTATAAGTGAATATATACCACGAGTGCTCTTTTGTGACTGGGTTATATCACTCAGGATGACAGCTTCAAGTTCTATCCATTTTCCTAGGGATTTCTAGTACTCATTGTTTTTAATAGCGGAGCAGTACTCCACTGTGTATATGTACCACAATTTCTGAATTCATTCCTCTGTTGAAGGACATCAGGTTTCTTTCCAGTTTCTGGCTATTAAAAGTAAGGCTGTTGTGAACATTGTTGAGCATATGTCCTTGTTAGATGTTGGAGCTACTTTTGGATATATGCCCAGGAGTGGTATAGCTGGGTCCTCAGGTAGCACTATGTTTAATTTTCTGAGGAACTGCCAGACTGATTTCCAGAGTGGTTGTACCAGTTTACAATCTCATCAACAGTGGAGGAATGTTCCTCTTTCTCCACATCTTTGCAGTTTTTGATCTTAGCCATTCTGACTAGTGTAAGGTGGAATCTTAGAGTTGTTTTAATTTGCATTTCTCTGTTGACTAGGGATGTTGAACATTTCTTTAAGTGCTTCTCAGCCATTCGGTATTCCTCCAGTGAGAAGTCTCTGTGTATTTCTGTACCAATTTTTAAAATAGGATTATTTGATTCTCTAGGGTATAACTTCTTGAGTTCTTTGTATATATTGGATACTAGCCCTCTATCAGATGTAGGATTGATAAAGATCTTTTCTCAATCTGTTGGTTTCTATTTGTCCTTTTGACAGTGTCCTTGGCCGTACAGAAGCTTTGCAATTTCATGAGGTCCCATTTGCCAATTTTTGATCTTAGAGCATAAGTCATTGGTGTTCTGTTCAGCAAATTTTCCCCTATGCCTATGTGTTCTAAGCTTTCCCACTTTTTGTTCTATTAGTTTCAGTGTATCTGCTTTTATGTGGAGGTTTTTGATCCACTTGGACTTGAGCTTTGTACAAGGAGATAAGAAAGAATCAATTTGCATTCTTCTGCATGCTGACTGCCAGTTAAACCATCACTATTTGTTGCAGATGTCCTTTTTCCATGGAATGTTTTTAGTTCCTTTGTCAAAGATCAAGTAACCATAGTTCTGTGGGTTCATTTCTGGGTCTTTGATTCTATTCCATTGTTTTACCTTCCTGTCTCTGTACCAATACCATACAGTTTTTTTAAAAATCAGGATTGATCTATAATATGACTTTATATCATGGATAATGATTTCCCTGGAAGTTCTTTGTTGTTAAGAATGATTTTTTGCTATCATGGGTTTTTTTTATTATTCCAAATGAATTTGAAAATTGCTCTTTCTAACTCTATGAATAAGTGACTTGGAATTTTTATGGAGCTTTTGATTAATTTGTAGATTGCCTTAGGCAAGATGGCCATTTTTAAAATATTGATTGTTTCAATCCATGAGCATGGGAGATCTTTCCATCTTCTGAGGTCTTCTTTAATATCCTTCTTCAGAGGTTTGAAGTTCTTGTTGTACAGATCCTTCACTTGCTTGGTTAGGGTCACACCAAGGTATTTTATATTCTCTGTAGCTACTGTGAAGGGTGTCAGTTCTCTAATTTCTTTCTCAGCTTGTTTGTCCTTTGAGTAGAGAAAAACTACTGAGTTGCTTGAATTAATTTTATATACAGCCACTTTGCTGAAGGTGTTTATCAGGTGTAAAAGTTCCCTGGTGGAATTTTTAAGGTCACTTAAGTATACTTTCATATAATCTGCAAATAGTGATATTTTGACTTTTTCCTTTCCAATTTGTATTCCTTCTACCTTTTTTGCTATCTGAGTGCTCAGGCTAGTACTTTCCAGTAATGTATTGAATAGGTAGGGAGAGAGTGGGCAGCCTTGTCTAGTCTCTAATTTTTGTGGGATTGCTTCAAGTTTCTCACCATTTAGTTTGGTGTTGGTTACTGGTTTGCTGTATATTGTTTTTACTATGTTTATGTATATGCATTGAATATCCGACCTTTACAAGACTTTTAACATGAAGGAGTATTGAATTTTGTCAAATGATTTCTCAGCATCTAGAGAGATAATCATGTGATTTTTTTCTTTGAGTTTGTTTATATAGTGGATAAAATTGATGGATTTCTGTATACAGTACCATCCTTGCATCCCTGGGATGAAGCCCACTGAATGATTTCTTTGATGTGTTCATGGATTAGATTTTCAAGAATTTTATTGAATATTTTTGCATCAATGTTCATAAAGGGAATTGGTTTAAAGTTCTCTTTCTTTGTAGGATCTTTGTGTGGTTTAGGTATGAATGTAACTGTGGCTTTGAAGAATGAGTTGGGTAGTATTCCCTCTGTTTCTATTTTTTGGAATAATTTGGAGAGTATTGGTATTAGGTCTTCTATGAAGGTGTGATACAATTTAGCACTAAACCCATCTGGTCCTGGACTTTTTTTGGTTGGGAAACTTTTGATCATTGCTTCTCTTTCTTTAAGGGTTATGGGGCTGTTTAAATGGTTTATCTAATTCTGACTTAACTTTGGTACCTGGTATTTGTATATAAAATTGTCCATTTCCTGTAGATTTTCTAGTTTTGTTGAGTATAGGCTTTTGCAATAGGATCTGATGATTTCTCTCATTTCCTTAGTTTCTGTTGTTATGTCTCCCCTTTCATTTCTAATTTTATCAATTTTGATAATCCCTCTGTGCTCTCTAGTTAGTCTCCATACATGTTTATCAATCTTGTAGATTTTCTCAAAAAACCAGCTCTTGGTTTGTTGATTCTTTTATAGTTCTTTTTATCTCTATTTGGTTGATTTCAGCTCTGAGTTTGATTATTTACTTCTGTCTACTTCTCTTTGGTGTATCTGCTTCTTTTTGTTCTAGAGCTTTCAGTTGTGCTGTCAATTTGTTAGTGTATTCTCTCTCCAGTTTCTTTTTGGAGGCTCTCAGTGCTATGAGTTTTTCTCTTAGCACTGCTTTCATTGTATCACATACGTTTGGGTATGTTTTCCCCTCATTTTTGTTAAATTCTAAAAAAGTCTTTGATTTCTTTTGTTACCTATTCCTTGATGAAGCTGTCATTAAGTAGGACATTGTTTAGCTTCCAGGTGTATGTGGCCATGTTGTTATTGTTATTGAAGACCAGCCTTAGTCCATGGTGATCTGATAGAATGCATAAAATTATTTCAATCTTCTTGTATTTTTTGAGGCCTGTTTTGTAACCAACCATATGGTCAGTTTTGGAGGAGGGCCATGAAGTGTTGAGAAGAAGGTATATATATTTTTTTGTTTTAGGATGAAATATTCTATAGATGTTTGTTAAATCCATTTGGGCTATAGCTTCTGTTAGTTTCACTGTGTCTCTGTTCTCTGTTCAGTTTCTGCTTCCATGATCTGTCCATTGATGGGAGTGGTGTGTTGAAGTCTCCCACTATTATTTGTGTTGTGTAATATATGCTTTGAGCTTTAGTAGAGTTTATTTTATAATTTGAACGCTCTTGTATTTGGAGCATAGATGTTCAGGATTGAGAGTTCTTGATATATTTTTCCTGCAATGAGTAAAAAGTGTCCTTCCTTGTCTTTTTTGATGACTTTTGGTTGAAAATATATTTTATTCAATATTATGATGGCTACTCCAGCTTGTTTCTTGGAACCATTTTCTTGGAAAGTTTTTTTTCTCAACCTTTTACTCTGAGATAATGCCTGTCTTCATTGCTGAGATAAACTTCCTGTATGCAGCAAAATGCTGGATCCTGTTTGCATAACCAGTCTGATAGTCTATGTCTTTTTATTGGAGAATTGAGTTCATTGATGTTAAGGGATATTAAGGAATAGTCATTGATGTTTCCTGCCTTTTTTTTTTTTTTTTTTTTTTTTTTTTGGTTAGAGCTAGAGTTGTTTGTGTGCTTTTCTTCTTTGGTGTTTGTTGCAAGATGATTAGTTTCTTCATTTTCTTTGGGTAAAGTTTCCCTTTTTGTGGTGATGTTTTTATTTATTATCCTCTGTAAGGCTGGCTTTGTGGATATATATTGTCCAAATTTGTTTTTGTCCTGAAACATCTTCCTTTCTCCTCCTATGGTGATTGAGAGTTTTGCTGGATATAGTAACCTGGGCTGGAACTTATTTTCCCTTAGGATCTGTATGATGTCAGTCCAGGATCTTGTAGCTTTCATAGTCTCTGTTTAAAGGTGTGGTGTAATTCTGATCAGTCTGCCTTTATATGTTACCTGTCCTTTTTCTCTTGCTGCTTTTAGTATTCTTTCTTTGTTTCATGCACTTATTGTTTTGACTGTTATGTGTCGGGAAGAATGTCTTTTCTGGTCCTGTCTATTTTGGGTTTTGTAGGGTTCTGGTATGTTCATAGCCATCTCTCTCTCTCTCTCTCTCTCTCTCTCTCTCTCTCTCTCTCTCTCTCTCTTTTAGGTTAGGGAAGTTTTCTTCTATAATTTTTGAAAATATATACTGTGCCTTTCAGTTGATATTTTTTGCCCTCTTCTACACCTATTATTCTTAGGTTTGGTCTTCTCATTGTGTCCTGGATTTCCTGGGTGTTTTGACTTAGAATCTTGTTGATTTTTGCATTTTTCTCACTGTTGTGTCATTGATTTCTATGTTATCTCCTGCTCCTAAAATTTTCTCTTTCATCACTTGTATTTTGTTGGTGATGCTTGTATCAATGACTCCTGATGTCTTTCATAGGTTTTCCAACTTCAGAGTTGTCTCCTTTAGTTTTATCTTCATTGTTTCTATTTTTGTTTTCAGTTCCTTCACCTGGTTGTTTATGTTTTCCTTTAGCTCTTTAAGTGATTTTTGTGTTTTCTCTTTAAGGGATTCAACTTGTTTATCCTGTATTCTCCTGGTTTTCCTGTACTTCTCTAAGTGTGTTATTTATGCACTTTTCAAAGATCTTCATCATCATTGTGAAGTATGATTTTAAGTCTAAATCTTGTTTTTCTGGTGAGTTGAGATATCAATGATTTTTGGTGGTGGAAGAACTAAATTCTGTTTTTGCCAGGTTGTCCTGATTTCCATTTCTTAAAGTCTTGTGCTTGCCTCTTGCCATCTTGTTATAGGTGATGCTAGGTGATCTTCTTTTCTCTTTCTGGAGCTTGTTTCTCTTGTGGGCCTATGGGCCCATGGTATCCAGATGAAGATTGTTTCTGGGTGTTTTTCCCTCAGGGTAGGTTGTGAATTCCAGTGGCAGAGCCCAGTCCTGATGTACCTGGGCTGGGTCTGGCCTTGGGCCAGAAGTGTGCACTCCCAGGCCGTACTGCTGCTTGTACCGTGACAGTTGTGGTTGGCCTCTCCTGGGGATAGACAGTTCGAAGAAGAAGTTGACTCACCCTTCCACTTAGGATGAAAAGCACTCCTGCCTTTTCAAGTATTTTTTTGAGAAAAAAAGCAGGGCCTGGGAAATTCTGGCTCTATTTTCCTCCCATTCTGGCAATTCCTGTTGTGCTTTTGGTGGGTGGTTGGGAACACATGTGATCTGTGGGTGGCACTGCCTGCTGTAGGCAGGGACTGCTTCTCTACCCGAAGGTAACCACGTTGGGAAGTGGAGGGTGAATAGGTTATGGTTTGTAAGGTCAGCTTTTCCTCTTGCTGTCTATTCATCTTCATCAGTCTTCTGCTTCTTGGTGTCAGCATCATCATCCTCATCATCCTCAGCTACCCGCTTTCCACATAGGAGCCTCAGCTTCTTCATCTTCATCTCCCATCTTTTTCCTCACTATAACCTTCTTCCTCTTTCTCTTCCTCCCCACCCTCTTCCTCTTCTTCATCTACTTCATTGTCAGCCTCTGGCTCTCCATTTTCCTCATTTTGAGTGTTCCCATTGGAAGGTGCATCTATTCCATTGTCTGCCTCCTCTACAACTTCCTTCTTCTCCTTCAAGTCCTTGGTGGTGATCTCATAGCTGGAATTCACTGCCATATCTGACATGGTGGGGCACGATGGTGGTCCGATGCTGCAAGTAAGGGACTAGTTGAGTTCAAGGGCTCTGGTGAGAAAACTGCTGGAGTTTGAGGAGGTGGTGGGTGGCAAAGGTGGCTGCAGTGAGCACAGAGCTCAACCCTGGAAAAATGCAAAGATTTTTTTTGGAGCAGCCAGTGGACCAGAAATAATTTTTTTAGCAAGCAATTCAGTGACTTTGGAAAAAAGTTTGTGTGTAGGGGAACACCTCAATTTAAGGAACTAATTATCAGGGAGAAGTTATCAAAAGGCCCAGGGGGTTTTAAGGACTCTGAAGAAATGTCTCATTGTACCCACAAAGAGTATCCGTGGGCCACAGAGTGATCTCATCAAGGAGACTGCCGGGCATGACCATTGGTGGGAAGCACATGGGAGTGAATGAAGCCTCAGTTCACTTTCATGCAGAAAAGCTTAAGCTCAAAGGCAGAGACTTAGCAGTCATATTTAATTATTCTTTCAGGTATCTATCTGTCCGAAACAGAAGGATCCTCAGCAGATACTCTTATTTGCAATTAAGAGAATTCACTCCATTCAGTCAAAACACAGAAGGGATTTACTGAAGAGAAAAAAGAAAGTATTAAAGAAATTAAAAGTGTTCAGAGGAGTGCTAGGTGGGCCAGAATGCTCTGAGGTTTACATGCAAGGCTCTGATACCCAGGTGTGTGCTCCAGGTTGACTCCACTACATTGCTGTAGGCAGAGACCTACAGCTTGTGCTAATTGTGCTGGGTCTGGAAGCAAGAAACACGATGTTTTCTGCAAAATGCTTTCTCTGCCATTTGAAAGGTGGTGCTCACATGGTGTTCACTGCTACACAGATCTCTCTTCTCGAAAGCTAACGCTCCACCCAGAGCATCTGTGCTGGGAATCTGTCACAAGCTGTTCACCGATATGCTGAAACTGGCACCAATGGTGCCTAAGGGATGTTTATTAGGTTCTAGGGATTTTAAAAGTCAGTTTTTAAACTGCTAACTTGAAACAGATTACAGAAAGAGACTTTACACCATGGAAATTGGTTCTTCCTAACAGTGCAGAAAATCAGTTGTGAAATATTTCACTGCAAAGAATGCTTGTTACTTTGGTCTCAAGACCCTTCTTAGAAAGTGGGCTTTAAAGGGGAAGAAAGTCTCTAAACATAGGAATATTGTTTAAACAAGTTTTACATTGAAAAAAAAAAGCCATTTGTAGCATCATTTCCACCTTTGTCAAAGAATCTTTTGGTACCTAATAATACAGAGGGAGGTACAGGCTAGAGCTTGTTCAACTTTCAGCCAGGATTTACAGTCCTGATCCCTTGATTAGACATCCTGTCAAGCAGGCCTATTTTTCCTAAAACGACAGTTTATTAACAGATGAAAAGGAATCATGTTGCCTTTGAAATGCCACTGAAGCAAGGGGCCATGAGCACCCTGGCCAAATGTACTTTTCTTTCAGAATAAGGTCCCCAGTAATTTATTCCCAGGAGGAATGTTGACAGAATAGACTCCAGGACAAAACAACAGTGGCAGAAATGGTCACCTAGGAAACATGAGAGATTATGGAGTCAAAGAGAAAGAAGGAAGAGGAAAGGAGGAAGAGAAGGAGAAAGAGGGGAGAATTAAAATGAGAAAATTAATTAGCAGATTCATCTTAATTTTAAAAAATGTTTCCTTTATTCTTTTTAGTGTATTCACTTCTTATATGTTGCTAAAATCCCATTATACATTCTGTGGACTATATTCCTCTTAATATTTTAGAAATTACTTCTAATCATCATTTAAAAATAATTCCATTTATTCTATTAAATATGTGATGATAGCCAGACCTAGACTGTCAACTTGATAGGGTTTAGAGTCACCATGAAAATGTACTTCTGGGAATTTGGTGTGGGATATCCTACCTCAACTAAATGTGGGTGGTACCATTGTAAGGTCTTGGTTCTTGGACAGAATAACAAGCAAAAAGGAAGCTGAGCAGCAACATCCATCTTTCTACGTCCTTGGTGTGGTTAAAATGTGACCAGCTGCTTCCAGCTCCTGCCAGCAGTCATGACTGCTCTGCTGTGAGAGACTGTACTGTCAGCATGTCCACAGAACAAACCCTTCTTGGCCCGCATCGCCTTTGTAAAGTATCATAGCGATAAAAGCAAATGTCTTTTTTGTTTTTATTGGATATTCTCTGTATCTACATTTCAAATGTTATCTCCTTTACCTCCACTCCCCCCTCCACTTGTGTCCATGAAGATGCTCCCTCTCCCAATCACCCTCTCCACCTCAGCACCCCCATACACTGGGAAAACAAGCCTTCACTGGACTAAAAGGCCTCTCATCGCATTGATCACAGACAATGCTATCCTCTGCTACAAATGCAACTAGAGCCATGGGTCTCTCCATGTTTATTCATTGGTTGGTGTTTTACTCCTTGGGAGCTCTGTAGGGTTTGGTTGGCTGATAATGCTGTTCTTCCAATGGGGTTGCAGACCATTTCTGCTCCTTCAGTTCTTTCTCTAGCTCTTTCATTGGGGACCCCATGTTCAGTCTGATGGTTACCTGCAAGGATTCTTTTCTGTATCAGTATAGCTCTCCAGAGCCTCTGAGAAGGAATTCATATCTGGTTCCTGCCAGTAAGCACTAGTTGGCATCAGCAATAGTGCTTGGGTTTGGTGGCTGCATATGGGGTCGATCCCCAGGCGAGGCAGTCTATGGTTGATCTTTTCTTCAGTCCCTGCTCTTTTATTTGTCCCATGAGTGATTTGTTCTTGCTTCTAAGAAGGACTGAGGCATTCACATTCTGGCCTTCATTCTTTTTGAGCTTCATAAGGTCTGTGAATTGTTTCTTGGTTATTCATAATTTGCTGGGCTAGTATCTGCTTATCAGTGAATGCATACCATGTATGTTCGTTTGTGATTGTGTTACCTCACTCAGGATGATAGCTTCTAGGTCCATCCATTTGCCTAGGAATTTTATGTAGTCATTGTTTTTAATAGCTGGGTGGTACTCCATTGTGTTAATGTACCACAATTTCTGTATCCATTTCTCTGTTGAAGGACATCTGGGTTTTTTCCAGCTTCCGGCTATTATAAATAAGGCTGCTATAAACATGGTGGAAAATGTGTCTTTGTCATATGTTGGAGAATCTTTTGGATATATTCCCAAGAGTGGAATAGCTGTGTGTTCAGCTAGTATTATGTCCAATTTTCTGAGTAACTTCCAGACTGATTTCCAGAGTGGTTGTACCAGCTTGCAATCCCACCAACAATGGAGGAGTGTTCCTCTTTTTCCACATCCTCACCAGCATCTGTTGTCACCTGGGTTTTTGATCTTAGCCATTTTGACTAGTGTTAGGTAGAATCGTGAGGATGTTTGGATCTACATTTCCCTGATGACTAGAAATGTTGAACAGTTTTTTAGGTGCTTCTCAGCCATTCAGTATTCCTCCATTGAGAATTCTTTGTTTATCTCTGTACCCCATTTTTTAATAGGATTATTTGATTCTCTGAAGTCTAACTTCTTGAGTTCTTTGTATATATTGGATATTAACCCTCTATCCGATGTAGGATTTGTAAAGATCTTTCCCCAATCTGTTAGTTGTTATTTTGTCCTTTTGACAGTGTCCTTTGCCTTACAGAAGTTTTGCAATTTCCTGAGGTCCCATTTGCCGATTTTAGATCTTAGAACATAAGCCATTTGTGTTCTGTTCAGGAAAATTTCCCCTGTGCCTATGTATTCTAAGCTCTTCCCCAATTTCTCTTCTAATAGTTTTAGTGTACCTGGTATTATGTGGATGTCTTTGATCACTTGAACCTGAATTTTATACAAGGGGATAAGAATGAATCAATTTGAATTCTTCTACATGCTGACTGCCAGT
Organism: Micromys minutus; assembly: GCF_963924665.1. Lineage (NCBI taxonomy): Eukaryota > Metazoa > Chordata > Mammalia > Rodentia > Muridae > Micromys > Micromys minutus. The sequence continues at coordinate 41,691,659 of NC_137961.1, read as the reverse complement.
TGATCTAGCACCATTCCTTGAAGATGCTGTCCTTTTTCCATTGAATGTTTTTAGCTCTTTTATCAAAGATCAAGTGACCATAGGAGTGTGATAACTTGTACAGTAGGAAGCTATCATCTCTTTGTCTACTCTTTTATAAATGTCTGTGTTAATCAACCTATGTGCATATATTTTCATTATTTTTGCAGGATTAACACTGCAGAAATAAGATTAGTAAGTTTTATAAAGACCCTCGAGATAGAGATAGCTTCCTGATCTGATATCTTCAATTGGTTTAATATGATGCATCCCAGACTGACCTCCAACCGACTATGCTGTTGAGGATGAATTTGGACTTTTGATTTTCCTGTCTCCATGACCTGAGTGCTGGGATTCCAGGATCATAATGTCTAGTTTATTCTATGTGAAGGACTGAACCCAGGGCTTTGTGCATGCTGAGCAAGCATTCTATCAGCTGACTAGGGATGCACTTTGAAGACAGAAAGAGTTGAGTTTATTCTCTTACCCTGCTATTTCCTACCTGTCTTATTTTGAGCCTCTAACCTTGGCTTACTCAATTGTAAGGTGGGTAACTACAACTGCCTTGAAATACTGCTGTATGGATTAAGTAGAAGAAAGAACAGGAAGCTTAGCCCATGACTGGGCCCATAGCAAGTATACAGAATACTTTATATATGTTAGCATGTTGTCTTTCATGCAATGGCCTCTCCCCTGGAACTAGAATAGTAAGTGACCCAGATCTCTAGGTACAAGTGCAATCAAACAGTTACTTTACATTGTCTTTTCCTGCCCTGGCTTCTCTAACCCCTGCTGGGGCCACTTGTATGAGTGCAGTGTAGAAGTGTGGAAAATTTAGTCCCTTGTTATGGGACAATCTTCCTGGGGAGACATGAGCAAACACAGACTCACCCCTGACAGGGAACACAGCAAACCAAAGTATGAACCATCTAAGTCTAACTTGGTGAACGAGTGAGTTTTATTTGGGTTACAGGAATATGGGTAAGGAGTTACTTACAAGAGCAGAAATGACTCACAGACTGTTGTGTCACCGAAGCTCACTCCTGCACAGGTGTCAGATCATAAAAGTTGGAAACCTGGAGTACTTTTCATAGTTGGCAGACAGCTCAGCAGGCTGGAGAGGGTCCTTTCCAAGCCGTTCAATGTGTCTGAGCCTCTTAAAGGCAGTTCTGATGGCCTTTGCTTCTTCCAGGGGCTCCTCTGAGAGTGACTCTGAACAGTTCTTACAGCTTATACTTCCTTGGGGAGGGAGTGAATCTGTTACATGCACGTCCTGAAGCTATTTAGAGTTGTTTACAGTCTTAAGGAGCTTCTTTGCAGGATGGAATGTTTCACTTCCCTCTAAACATCCTGTCTCAAAACATCCTGCTGTTTTAATACCCCTCTGCCTAAGTTATAGGAAGTTACATTCTCCAAGATGGAAGACTTTCACCTCTAGAAACCGCCTCATGATAACCCTGTGGGGCAGCACTTGACCAGTGCCCTCTGGCTGAATGAACCTTGCCTTGTTTCTTTGCAGGATGGGTAGGTTGAAGAAGCTGTTCTTAAAGGAGGGGCTAGGGATGCAGTGAGCAGTGGACAATATCAGAAATCAGAGCTATATGGCAGCCCAGTGTCCCACTTCAGAGACAACCCCGTGCCCCACACTCTTGGTTTCTTGTGTCCAAATCCATCATCAGCTGTGACATTTTGTTTAAGGCTTTGCTTCTGAGGTAACATGGGCCTCTGACGTCACCAAATAAAGTTTTTTTTTTTTCCTCAAAAAAAAATACTAAAAAATGTTTTTGACTATTAAGTAAATATTGCTGAGATCTGCTGTCTTTTTCAGAAGATAGATATTTTCATAAAGGAAGAGAATAAACAAGTTTCAAAGGCAACATCAGCTGGCTTATTTCTTCTCTCCTTTGAGAGCTTAACAGGCTGGTTTTGTTCTTATTCAGGCAAGCTCAGGTCGGTCTCCTTTTTTAAGGCTTCCCATGGGCTTGGTTCATTTCTTGAATTATAGGCCTGGCCTATAATTTCCCTTCTTGTTACCCTTCCTTCCATGATGTCCTCATAAAAGACAAACAGCATTTCTACCCCTAGGACTTGGCATCTATCAATGAGTCTTACTTTCCAGAAGGTGAATGGTCTCTCTGTGGATTCAGGGTCTCTGTACTTTAGGCCAATTCTATTCCCCAGGGCATTTTCTTTTGCTCACTGTGCTGCCTGTAAGCCCACAGTTCTTAGCACCAACATCACCAGAAAAACTTGTTAGAAACTCGTATTTGTAGGTCTAGGTCAGATCCAGTCAGAGACAAGATGTGACCTGCGATCTAAGTCAATCAGGTGCAACAGCTGATATCTGCAGTGCTCTCAGCCCCTAATGCTTCAGGCATTTCCTGCTCATCTCTCAAAAGCCAATTTGGTCATCACCTCTTTCACAGAGACTTCTCTGCCTCCATTAGACAACATTTACTTCTCCTGGGTGAACCATTCCTACCTGCCTCTTCCATGGTGAAGCGTAATGTGTACTTTCAGAATTACTGCAATTTACCTGTCCATCTCCCTGACTAGGCTGTGAGATTCTTGGGTGAATAGAGATTGTCTAAAAGGTTTTAACCTCCCTTATCTCCTCCCTCCCCTTGCACCCCTCTTTTTTGGTAAGGAAGACCACAGAAAAGAATAGGAACCACCACCCAGAGTTTAGTGGGTATTTTCACTAACTGAGTATCTGTCTGTTCATTCTTGTCTTTCATATCAAAGGAAATAATCAACCCTTAGTGCTCAAAAAGAGGGTGTACTGTTGTCAGAAAACAGTACATGGAATTATAGTTATGTTGCTCTCTTCCTTCTTCCCTCCCTCCCTCCCTCTCTCCCTCTCTCCCCTCTCCCCTCTGCTGAGGATCGAACTCAGAGCTTTGTACATGACTCAGACCACTCTTTATATTTTTGTTTTTAATTTTTTCATTTTATTGGACATTCTCTGTATTTACATTTCAAATATTATATTGTTTTTCCCCACTCTCATGCCCTCCAATTTTCCTTGCTTCCATGAAGATGCTCTCACTCCCACCCACCCACCCTCACCTCAGCACCCTGGCGTTCCCCTACACTGGGAAAATGGGCCTTCACCAGACCAAAGGCCTTTCTTCCCATTGATGGCAACAATGCCATCCTCTGCTACACATGCCATGAGTCTCTCCACTGGTTGGTGTTTTAGTCCCTGGGAGCAGTGGAGGGTTGGTTGATTGATATTGTTTTTCTTCCCATGGGGTTGCAAGCCACTTCAGCTCCTTCAGTCCTGTCTCTAGCTCCTTCATTGGGGTGCCCTTGTTCAGTCCAATGATTAGCTGCAAGCATCCTCATTTGTATCAGTATGGCTGGGGATGGATTCCCAGGTGAAGCAGTCTATAAATGATCTTTTCTTCAGTCCCCGCTTCTCTATTTGTCCCTGTATTTCCTCCTGTGAGTGTTTTGTTCTCCCTTCTAAGAAGGACTGAAGCATCCACATTCTGGCCTTCCTTCTCTTTGAGTTTAATAAGGTCTGTAAATTGTTTCTTACTTATTCAGAGCTTTATAGGCTGGTATCTGCTTATCAGTGAGTGTATACTGTGTGTGTTCTTTTGTGACGGGGTTACCTCACTCAGGATAATTTCTAGTTTTATCCATTTGCCTTGAAATTTTATGAAGTCATTCTCTTTAATAGATGAGTAGTACTTCGTTACGTAAATGTACCACATTTTCTGTATCCATTCCACTGTTGAAGGACATCGGGGTTCTTTCCAGTTTCTGGCTGTTAAAAATGAGGCTGCTATGAACATGGTGGAGCATGTGTCCTTGATATATGTTGAAGCATCTTGTGGGTATATACTCAGGAGTGGTATAGCTTGGTCCTCAGGTGGTTTAATGTCCAATTTTCTGAGGAACTGCCAGACTGATTTCCAGAGAGATTTAACTAGCTTGCAATCCCACCAGCAATGGTGGGGTGTTCCTCTTTTTCCAAATCCTTGTCAGCATCTACTATCACCTGAATTTTTTGATCTTAGCCATTCTGACTGGTATGATGTGAAATCTCAGGATTGCTTTGATTTGCATTTCCCTGATGACTAGGGATACTGAGCATTTCTTTAGGTGCTTCTCATTGATTCGAGATTCCTCCATTGAAAAGTCTCTGTGTAGCTCTGTACCCCATTTTTTAAATAGGATTATCTGATTTTCTAGAGTCTAACTTCTTGAGTTCTTTGTATATATTGGACACTAGCCCTCTATCAGGTGTAGGATTGGTAAAGATATTTTCCCAATCTGTTGGTTGCCATTTTGTATTTTTAGCAGTGTCCTTGGCCTTACAGAAGCTTTGCAATTTCATGAGGTCCCATTTGTCAATTCTTGATCTTAGAGCATAAGCCATTGGTGTTTGGTTCAAAAAATTTTTCCATGTGCTTATGTGTTCTAAGCTCTTCCTTACTTTCTGTTCTATTAGTTTTAGTGTACCTGGTTTTATGTGGAGGTTTTTGATCCACTTGGAGCTTTGTACAAGGAGATCAGAATGGATTGATTTGCTTTCTTTTACTGCTTATAGCTAGTTGAACCAGCACCATTTGTTGAAGAGACTGTCTTCTTTCTATAAAAAGGTTTTTAGCTCCTTTCTCAAAAATCAAGTGACTATTAGTGTGTGGGTTCATCTCTGGGCCTTCAATTCTATTCCCTTCCTGTCCCTGTATAAACACCATGCCGTTTTAATTTTTTATTGGATATTCTCTGTATTTACATTTCAGATGTTATCCCCTTTTTGTACACTTCCATCCCACCCCTTCTACTTGTCTCCATGAAGGTGCTCCCTCTCCCAATCACCCTCTCCACCTCAGTGCCTTGGCATTTTTCTACAGTGGGAAAATGTACCTGCACTGGACCAAAGACCTTTTTACCCTTTGATGCTAGACAATGCTATTTTCTCTTACATATGCAACTTGAGCCATGGGTCTCTCCATGTGTGCTCAATGCTTCATGTTTTAGTCCCTGGGAGCAGTGGTGGGTTTGGGTAGTTGATAATTTTGTTCTTCCCATGAGGTTGCAAACCCTTTTAGCTCCTTCAGTCCTTTCTTTAGCTCTTTCATTGGGGTCCCCCTGTTTAGTCACATGGTTAGCTGCAATCATCTTCAACTGTATCTGTATGACTGCGGCAGAGCCTCTGAAGAGGCATCCATATCTGCTTCCTGCCAGTAAGACCTTTGTCATCAACAATAGTGCTTGGGCTTGGTGTCTGCATATGTGGTAGATCCCCAGATGAGGCAGTCTCTGAATGATCTTTTTTTCAATCTCTGCTCCAATATTTGACCTTGCATTTCATTGTTTGAGTGTTTTGTTTTCCTTTCTAAAGAGGACCAAGGCATCCATATTCTAGCCTTCTTACTTTTTGAGCTTCATAAGGTCTGTGAATTCTTTCTTTGCTATTCAGAGATTTTGGGGATATTATCTGCTTATCGGTGAGTACGTGCCATGTGTATTCTTTTGTGACTGGGATACTTCACTTAGGATGATAGCCTCTTGTTCCATCCCTTTGTCTAGGATTTTCAAAAAGTCATTGTTTCTAATAGCTGAGTAGTACTCCATTGTGTAATTTTCTGTATCCAGTCCTCTGTTTAACGACATCTGTGTTCTTTCCAGTTTCTGGCTACTATAAATAAGGCTGCTATGAACATGGTGAAACATTTGTTCTTGTAATATGTTGAAGCATCTTTTGTGTATATGCCCAGGAGTGGAATAGCTGTACTAATAGGTCCAATTTTTTGAGGAACTTCCAGAGTGATTTCCAGAGTGGTTGTACCAGTTTGCAATCCCACCAACAGTGGAGAAGTGTTCCTCTTTCTCCACATCCTCACCAGCATCTGCTGTCATCTGAGTTTTTGATATTAGCCATTCTGACTACTGTGAAGTGGAATTTAGGGTAGTTTTGATTTGCACTTCTCTGATGACTAGGGTTGTTGAGCATTTTTTAGGTGCTTTTACGCCATTTGCTATTTCTCAGTTGAGAATTCTTTGTTTAGCTCTACCATGCAGTTTTTATTATGATTGTTCTGTAATACAGCTTCAGGTCAGAGATGGCGATTCCCAGGAAGTTCTCTTATTTGTTAAAATTAGTTTTTGCTAGTCTGTTTTTTTTTTTTTTTGTTATTTCAAATAAATTTGCAAATTGCCCTTTCTAACTCTATGAAGGATTGAGTTGGAATTTTGATGGGGATTGCACTGAATCTGTCGACTGCTTTTGGCAAGATGGCCATTTTCACAATGTTGGTCCTTCCAATCCATGAGCAAGGGAGATTTTCTACTTTCTGAGATTTCTTTAGTGTCTTTCTTCAGAGACTTTATGTTCTTGTCATACAGATCTTTCACTTGCTTGGTTAGGGTCACACCAAGGTATTTCATATTGTTTGTGACTATTATGAAGGGTGTCACTTCAATAATTTCTTTCTCAGCATGTTGATCCTTTGAGTAGAGGAACATTACTGATTTGTTTAAATTAATGTTATATCCAGCCACTTTGCTGAAGTTGTTTATCAGGTTTAAAATTTCTCTGGTGGAATTTTTGGGGTCACTTAAGTATATTTATCATATCATCTGCAAATAGTGATATCTTAACTTCTTCTTTTCTCATTTGTATTTCTTTGATTTTCTTTTGTTGTCTGATTGCTCTGTCCAGGACTTCCAGTACTATATTGAATAGGTAGGGGAAGAGTGTACAGTCTTGTCTAGTTCCTGATTTTACTGGGATTGCTTCAAGGTTCTCACCATTTAGTTTGATGTTGGCTACTGTTTTTAATGTATATTGCTTTTACTATGTTTAAGTATGAGCCTTGAATTCCTGATCTTTCCAAGCCTTTTAACATGAAGGGGTGTTGAGTTTTGTCAAATTCTTTCTTAGCATCTAATGAGATGGTAATGTGTTTTTTTTTCTTTTAGTTTGTTTATAAAGTGGATTACATTGATGGCTTTTCACATATAGAACCATCCTTGCATCCATGGAATGAAGCCTACTTTATCATGGTGAAAGATCATTTTGATGTGTTCTTGTATTTGGTTTGCAAGAATTTTATTGAGTAGTTTTGCATTGATGTTCATGAGGAAAATTAGTCTAACGTTGTTTTCCTTTGTAGGGTCTTTGTGTGGTTTAGGTATGAGTGTAATTGTGGCTTTGAAGAATGAGTTGGGTAGTGTTCCTTCTGTTTCTAATTTGTACAAGTTTGGAGAGTATTGGTATTAAGTCTTTGTCTTAGTCAGGGTTTCTATTCTTGCACAAATCATCATGACCAAGAAGTAAGCTGGGGAGGAAAGGGTTTATTCAGCTCACACTTCCACACTGCTGTTATCACCACATGAATTCAGGATGGGAACTCAAGCAGGTCAGGAAGCAGGAGCTGATGGATAGGATAAGAAGGAATGCTACTGGCTTGCTTCCCCTGGCTTATTTAGCTTGCTTTCTTATAGTACCCAAGAGTACTGGGCCAGGGATGGTACCACCCACAATGGGCTGGGCCAGGGATGGTACCACCCACAATGGGCTGGGCCAGGGATGGTACCACCCACAATGGGCTGGGCCAGGGATGGTACCACCCACAATGGGCTGGGCCAGGGATGGTACCACCCACAATGGGCGGGGTCCTCCCCCTTTGATCACTAGTTGAGAAAATGTCTTGCAGCTAAATCTCATGGAGGCATTTCCTCAACTGAGGCTCCTTTCTCTGTGATAACTCCAGTTGGAATCAAGTTGACAGAAAACCAACCAGTATAGTCTTCTATGAAGGTATGAGAGAATTCTGCACTAAACCCATTGGTCCTGGATTTTCTTTTCTTTTCTTTTCTTTCTTTCTTTTCTTTTCTTTTTTTTTTTTTGGTTAGGAAGATTTTGATGTCTGCTTCTATTTCTTTAGGTCTTGTGGTACTGTTTACATGATTTATCTGATCCTGATCTAACTTTGGTACTTGGTATTTGTCTAGAAAATTGTCCATTTCATCCAGAATTTTCAGTTTTGTTGAGTAGAGACGTTTTGTAGAAAGATTTGATGCTTTTTTGAATTTCCTCAATTCCTGTTGTTATGTCTTCTTTTTAATTTCTGATTTTGTAAATTTGGATACTCTCTCTGTGCCCTCTGCTTAGTCTGACTAAGCATTTATCTATCTTGTTGATTTTGTCAAAGAACCAGTTCCTGGTTTTGTTGATTTTTGGTAGTTCTTTTTGTTTCTATGTGGTTGATTTCAGATCTGAGTTTGTTTATTTCCTGCTGTCTACTCCTCTTGGGTGTATCTGCTTCTTTTTGTTTTATAGCTTTCTGGTCAGGTGCACTGTCAAGTGTATGCTCTCTCCATTTTCTTCTTAGAGGCACTCAGAGGTATGTGTTTTCCTCTTAGCACTGCTTTCATTGTATGCCACAAATCTGGCATGTTGTGCCTTCAATTTTATTAATTTCTAAAAGTCTTTGATTTCTTTCTTTCTTTTTTCCTTTACCATGCTATCAATGAATAGAGCATGTTTTAGCTTCCATGTACATGTGGACTTTTTGTTGATTTTGTTCTTTTGAAGACCAGTCTTAGTCCATGGTGATCTGATAGAAACTTGGGATTATTTCCATCTTCTTGTATCTGTTGAGGCCTGATTTGTGACTGACTATATTGTCAATTTTGGAGAAGGCACTATGAGGTGCTGAGAAGAAGGTATGTTCTTTTGTTTTAGGATGAAATGTTCTATGGATTTGTTAAATCCATTAGGTTCAAGCTTCTGTTAGTTTCACTGTCTCTGTTCAGTTTCTGTTTCCATGATCTGTCTGTTGATGAGAGTGTGGTGTTGAAGTCTTCCAGTATTATTGTGTGTGGTGCAATATATCCTCTGAGCCTTAGTAGTCGTTTTTATTTTGTTTTTGTTTTTGTTTTTATGAATGTGAGTGACATTGTAATTGGAGCTTAGATGTTCAAGATTGAGAGTTCATCTAGATATTTTTTCCTTTGATGAATAAAATCTGTCCTTCCTTATCTTTTTTGATAACTTTAGGTTGAAAATCTTTTATTCCATATTAGAATGGCCACTGCAGCTTGTTTCTTGGGGCCATTTGCTTGGAAGTTTTTTCCCAAACTTTTTCTTTGAGTTAGTGTCTGTCCTTGTTGCTGAGGTGAGTTTTCTGTGTACAGCCCTGTTTATGTACCCAGTTTTATAGTTTATGTCTTTTCATTGGGATATTGAGTCCATTGATGTTAAGAGATATTAAGGAATAGTGATTATTGTTTTCTGTTATTTTTGTTGTTAGAGGTAGAGTTATGTTTGTTTGCTTTTCTTCTTTTGGTTTTATTGCAAGATTATTATTTTTTTCTTTTTTTAGTATGTAGTTTCCCTTCTTGTGTTGGAGTTTTTCATCTATCATCCTTTGTAGGGAATAGATTTGTTGACAGATATTGTGTAAATTTGGTTTTATCCTGGAATATCTTGCTTTCTCCATCTATAGTAATTGAGATTTTTGTTGGATAGAATAGCCTGGGCTGATATGTGTGTTTTCTTAGGATCTGTGTGATATCTGTCCAGGATATTCTAGCTTTCATAAGTCTCTGTTGAGAAGTCTGGTGTAAATCTGATCAGTCTGTCTTTATATGTTGCTTGTCCTTTTTCCTTAATGCTTTCAGTATAATTTTTTTTGTTTTGACCATTTGGTGTTTTGACTATTATGATTCAGGAGAAATTTCTTTTCTGGTCCAGCCTATTTGGGCTTCTGTAGTCTTCTTGTATGTTCATAGGCATTTCTTTCTTTGGGTTAGGCAAGTTTTTTTTTTTTTTTTTTATAATTTTCTTGAAGATATTTGCTGGACCTTTTATTTTAGAGTCTTTGATTTCTCTATACCTATTATCCGTAGGTTTGGGCTTCTCATTTTGTCCTGGAATTTCTGGATGTTTTAGGTTAGGGACATTTTGATTTTTGCATTTTCTCTACTGTTGTGTCAATGATTTTTGTGGTATCTTCTGACCCTGAGATTCTCTCTTCCATCTTTTGAATTCTGTTGGGGATGCTTGTACCCATGACTTATGATCTCTTTTTTAAGTTCCACATCTCCAGGGTTGTTGCTCTTTGTGTTTTCTTTATTGTTTCTATTTCTGTTTTTAGAACTTGTGTGGTTTTGTTCAATTTCTTCAGTTGTTTGCTTGTGTTTTCCTGTGTTGCTCTATGGGCTTCTACTTGTTTACCTGTGTTGTTCTGTATTTCTTTAAGGGAGTTATTCATGTGATTCTTGAGGCCCTCTATCATCAACATGAGGTATGATTTTAAGTCCAAACCTTGATTTTCTGGTGTTTTGGGACATTTACTACTTGCTATGGTGAGAGAACTGGATTCTGATGTTGCCAGTGTGTCTTGGTTTCTGTTGCTTAGGTTCTTGTACTTGCTTCTTGCCATCTTGTTATCTGTGATTCTAGTTGACCTTGTTGTTTCTGACTGGAGCTTATCTCTCCTGTGGGCCTGTGGGCCTATCTGTTTAGGAGTGAGAGGACTTCTGGCAGCTCAGCTCTCTAGGGACAGGCTGAGGATCACTATGGCAGTGGGCTGCCTCTAGCTCTGGGTGCAGATGGAGACCGAAAGGGTCCAGTCTCAGGCAGCACTGCGATTCATGCATCCTTCGAGTTCCTGGTGGAGATCTCTCCTTTCATAGTCAGTGAAGAGAAATTGAGGTCTCACCAGTTTGCTCAGGATTGAGAGTGTGCTTCTGGGTGCTCAGCTCTCTTCATGCAGGCTGTGGGTCCCGATGACAGTGAGAAGGCTCTAGCTCTGGGCACAGGTGGAAACTGGAAGGGACTCAGACCACTCTTATTTAGATGTAGATCTGGTTCACAACAACCTTAAATTCATGATTCTCCTGCCTCAGTCTTAGTGTTGAGATCATTATTATCCATTGAAATGAAGTTGGTGTTTATTAATGAAAGGATTTATTATAAACATAGGTATGGGCACCAAGAGAGGTGAAAGAGATGCGTAAGAGAAGGGTCCTGATGTAGGTGTGGTTTCTCAAAGGGGAGTCACCAACCAGCTGACACTCTTTAAAATAGATCGTTTGTAGCTGTGGTCAATTATCTTTTCAATTTGAGAAATATGATATCATGAAGTGATAGTCTCTGTACTAACAATGTGTGAGTTGTTGGGATAAAGGAAGGAAGGAATGTTTGCCTTTAGGTTACAGTACTAGAGAACACAGCCCAGCATGGGCAGGAAGGTGTGCAGCAGGAGATGGCTGTGTACAATGTCTCTAGTGTGCTGCTTAGTTTTCCTCAACGTGATAAACTAGAGTCACTTTGATAAATGGAACCTCAATTGAAAAATTGTTTCCATCAGATTGGTCTGTGGGCATGTTTGTGGAACAATATTAAAACTTCTAATCAATATAGGAGGGACTGGCTTATTGTGGTACGTGCTATCTATAAAGAGATAGATCCGCTGGGATGTATAAGAAAAGCAGTGGAGCAAGCTATAGGGAACAGGCCAGTAAACAGCACTATTTCATGGTGTATGATCCAGTCTCCTCAAGGTTTCTACCGTGAATTCCTGCCCTGCGTTCCTGGAATGTTTCCTGGAAGTGTAAGATGAAGCAAAATCTTTCTTCTCCAAGGTGCTTTTGGTTGGCATTTTATCATAGCAGTTACAAGGCAGAACACAACAGTTAGAAAGCAGGGAGCAGGAAGTGTGCTGCACGGCTTGCTTTACTTTTAGCATTACTATTTGGAGTGCATACATATGCAAGTGTACGAGTGTGAGAAAGTGTCTGTATGGGGCATATGCACTAGTTAGGTGTGTGTGTGTGTGTGTGTGTGTGTGTTTGAAGGCCAAAGGTCAACTTGGGATATCTTTCCTAAATTTAGTTTTTGATGTGAATTCTCTCATTTAACCTGAAGGTGCACATTCATCAAGGATGAGGATCTCCGCTGCCTCTGCCAGCTTCAGTGCTAGGCTCACACACACACACACACACACACACACACACACACACACACACACACACTTACCTGACGTTTTATATGTCTTCTGAGCTCAAGCCCTCACATTTGTGCAGCAGACACTTTTTCAATGGAGATGTCCTCCTAGCTGTGTTTTCCTTTTCTTCAGCCCAGGACCCTAGCCCATCAGATCGTACTTCCCACTTTTAGGAAGGTCTTTCCTGCCTCAAATTAATTTCGAGAATAACCCACAGTGATGTCCTAAAGACTTGTTCTAAATCCCTTTAAGTTGACAATCAAGTGGAACCATCATAGCCACGTACAGAGAAACTACATTATTTGGTGAGGGTCAACTGCTTATGAAGAATTTAGAACAGACCCATCTGATTTTACTCTGAGTCAAGCTTGGACTAGAGAAGTCACTTCCATTAGAAAAGAGACATCAAGAGAGCCAGGGATGGGGAGAGAGAACTCTCTTTTGTTTCCTTCTACTAATGTCTTTATTATGGTTTGAAATTAGATGTCCCATTGGGGTCTGGCCCTGTGCTGTGTATTCAGATCCTGATTTCTATGCTAAGCCATCTGTCTACAGTGGGGATGAATAATCTAGCATCTCTGCTTTCAATGTTATGCAAAAATTTTTTTCATCATCTCTGATTAATCAATAAAGAACTGATTAATCTATAACTGCCCAGTGGAGATAGAATAATGGACTTCTGATTCTAGCCAGGGGTCCCAGGGGGTCCCAGGTAGCAAGAGAAGTGAGAGAAGGACTGTGAGGAGGAGAGAGGTGGCCATGAGTCAGAAGGTCCAGGAATAGTCATCATGAGTAGGTAGCTAAGGGATTCTCCATGAGGACACTTATGAAGCTGAGCAAGTCAGGGAGAGATGCAGATTGAAGGTAAAGGACCCTGTGGCTGGGAAATGTATGGCTTAGAGGGTTAGAATAGATAAATAGCTGCCCAGTTACAGTGCTTAAAGCTTGCTAATAAACTGGATAGGTTTTTATGTCAATTATTTGGGATCTAGAATGGGAACCATCCTCTTGGAGCACACTTCCAGTGATCCTCTACCTAGACTCACTCTTTAATATCACAATAAATTATATATCTGTTAATAGAATAACTCACCTATGCAACTGGGAACACTGTAACCTAATCCCTTCCCAGAAGCATCAACCTCTACACACAGTTTCACTGGGCCCATGCCTGCAACATATGGGTCTTTAGGGGCACTGTAGTAGTCTTTTCCCTCCTTCTTTCTTGGCTTCCCAGCCATCACAAAGCAAGCAGCTTGTCCAAACACTTTATTCCTTGCTACAGCCACTGGGACCAAATGACTGAGTACAGAAACCTCAGAAGCCATGAATCAAAACCAACATTTCCTCCTTAAGCTGATTACTGCAGAAATAGTTGTCACAGCAACTAAACGCTAACTCACTCAGTCTCCATAGCTGGAAAGAGGTTGCACTGTGGTGTTTACTACTTATAACCAGGAACGAGGCTGTTTATGTCCGCTGGAAATGAGGAGAAATTATAAATGTGCCACTACAGGTTCATGGTCTAGGCTCCACTGTATTTTCCTTCTGTAGCTTCTCTAGGTGGCAAGAAAAAATGCCCAGTATATAATACATCCTAAGCAAACTATAGCTGAACTTTTACAATTGTATATTCTAGCATTTGTGCCATAGAGTATAGAAATATTTTACCTTTCCCTCTGCAGTTTGGGTTGAACCCTGGCCTTTCTTAAAAAGTCTTAAACTGAAAATAAGCAAGAAGCCTGCGGCTGCATTACAGTTTTGTCTAGGCCAGAGCTTCTCTCTAAATCATGGGAGGAAGCAGCAGATGGCAAAGTTACAAGCTTTGTATCTCCGAGACTTGAGGAGTAGTGATCAACTACAGTCACGTAACTCAGATTGATGCTTTCGCCGTGGTCAGATGGACTCCTCACTTGTTCTGCCACTTTGTTAATTGTGAAAAAATCACTATCATTACACACATTGAACAATAAATCTCTGGCCAATATCCTTTGGATATAATTTGAGTAACTGAACACTCTCTTTTGAGTATCACGTTAAGGACTGACAGGAATGAAATAGATGGATCTGACAAATCCAGGGCATCTTTGAATGAGTGTGAATTGGATTATAATGGACTGTGATGAGAGACTAGAACGTGGTGAGATGCTTTGTATTCAGTGGAGCGCATCTGGGTCCTGGCAGTTAAGAATTCTAGGACACTGATTTTCTTCAGCAAAACTCTTAATTTATTCCCATAATAGTTCGATTAAGGGTGTCTGTAGAGTGATGCGATTACTAGCTCAGCTTCTTCTGGCTGATGTTAGAGATCCCATGAGCCACATATTCCATTACTGTGCCATGCTGTCTGACTGTGGGACCTTCGAGGTGAACAGGGCGTGTGAATGGATGCCCCTCTGGTGTGAGGTATTTCAGACTGATAGAGAAGCCTGACTTTGTCGGGCATTAGAATCAGGAAGATGAAAGTTTTCTCTGTGTTACAGTTTTGGCTTCTGTTTCCAGTGCTATAATTAGAAGGCTGGACAGAGGACGGGGACGTGAATAATGGCTCAGCCGAGCAGTAGCACAACACTGCGTTCATCATTGCTGAAGGGCAAATGCTAACTCTCAAAACAATCCCTGGAGAGGGAAGAAAGGAGAATGGTGATTTAATACTCGCTGAGAAGGGGATCTCCATGGTAGGAGCTGCTACATTTTCTGGATTTTAAGAAACGTACTGACATTTTTAATTAGACAATTATGGGGACTGATTAATCACATTATCAATATAGATATTTCTCTAGGCAAGCATTTGATTTCATTTACATTAAGGAACATTTATAAGACCAGCACTGAATGGAAGCTAAGCTTAGATGTGCCATCATAGCAATGTGCTTTCTCCTTGTTTCATAGGCCTTGGACTAACTACTCTTTCACAGCAACATGTGCCTCAAAGCTTAGTTTATAGTTTGAAGGGTGGAAGCTGTGGATAGGATGCTTTGAGTGTTCTAATCAGCACATCACATTCTGAGGCATACTGGAAACCTCCAGATCAGCCTGGATTCAATAAAAAGGCTTTATAGCAAAAAGGACAAGAACAATACATGAAGAATGCAGTCAGAGGAAGACAAAGAAAAGAGGACTTAGTTCCAAGGAGGAATGTGAATGTAAGACAGGGAAACCGAGGCAGAGGACATGTCATATTATCTGGACTAATATTTCAGGGTGGGTAAGGGGGAAGAGGTAGGAAGAACCAATGTAATTAGGGGTCTACCAGATGGCCTCAATTAGATCCCAAGTTCATGGGTATAGTGTCTACTTTTGTGTGAGATATAATCCTTGCCAAAAAGCGTAAGGGAGGAAAGATTTGCTTTATGTTTTCAGAGGGTTCAGTTCATCATATGTGGTGGAAAATAAATGTTCCAGCATGCAGTCCGGAGCCTGAGAAACAGGCAATGCAGGTTAACACACAGCCTCCCAGAACCTATTCTCAGTGCCTGATTAGGCCTCGCCACAGACATTTTACCACCTCCCAATAAATACCATCATATAATGAATCTATTGAATGGCAAACTGTTCATAAGGATGAGCAGTGTCTGGAAACGACACCACAGTCACACATACCCACAAGTGTGTCTTACCACTCCTGTAACATCTCTCAATATAGTCAGGTTGGAGGTCAAGTTTAACCATCACAGTGAGCAGAAGGATCCAGTCCAGGCACAAGCTTCTTAAAAATCTACGGCTGCCACTGTTCTTTCTGCCCCTGCCTCACTGGGCCTGAGGCTGAGTCTTGAAATAATGCCGCAGTGAGCTAGCTTGCACATGCTGTTCCTCAGGCCTCCCTTGACAGAACCTTGTTGGGAGAGAATTACAACTGAAAGGGAAACAAATTCCCTCTAGAAAGAAACTTGGCTTAGAAATGCTCACTTGGGGAAGCTCGTGGGTTTTTTTTTTCCTGTTTAAATAAACTCACTGCTATAAAAATCAGTGCTTGTGAGCATTAGAAAAACCAAGTAAATAAATGGACCTTTACTATTTAGCACAAGCAGAAGTGCCCTATAGGTTCTTCAGGGGAAGAAGCAAAACAGAGCCATCATTTCCTATACAGAGAGAGTTCATTGCTTCACCAATTCAGATAGAAGTGTGTCTTTATTTAAAAGTAGTTGTTACAGAGTTCTTGTCAAGATTGTCCCCGGTATTGAGCCCACGAAGCATCAAAACTATTAAGAGTAAATAGTATATTATCTGAATATAACAACGAAAAAGGAAACATACCTCTTGACACAGGGAAACTGTGTTCTGATTTGCAGTTAGTCCATGGTGCTCTTCTGCAGGTTCTGGAGAATTTTCAAAGCATTGAAATTAGACATTGGTGAAGAGGAAACTACAAGAAATGAAACAACTCCATAATTTGGTCTAAGAGCAGGGGGAGAAAAAACTAAGCACAATGATAACAATCCTCTCCTGTCTTGGCTTATCTAAATGATATATAGCTCTGGCCTGATCACTCTTCTTAACTTACGCCAAAATTTATTCAGATACCCAAGCTACAGCTGTCCTCTATAACATATAGCATCTAATTCATGGTGAAGCCCTGCTTCCGTCCATCTTCTCAAGTCACCTAATGCAATTATATAATTTATTCTTCATTGTCCTTTTTGGCTGAAATGCTCTGTGGTTTTCCATGATGGTCATTTTTTGTTATGGTCATGAAGATTAAACACGGTTGGCGCACTGGTAAGTGTATTGCTGGGGAAGAGGATGTTGGTGTCATCTCTTCACTGGCTTCCCAGCAGCTACTCTTCCCAGGCTATCTTTCTTGCAAAGAGAACCATAGTGTTATGGTCAGGTCTTGATCTTCAGGAAGCCTGGGCTCTCTCCTCACCCTGGGGAATTTGTGATTTTTTTTTATTTTTATTTTTATAAATGTTAGATCTAGGGTGAGCATGAGGACTAAGTGTGTTCAGTATGATCTGAGCGTAGATCAATTGTAGTTTAGCCAGAAGTATGCATTCCAATGACTGACTATGTTCGTATTTAGTTGGGGGAAATCCCTCTCTTTTAGAAGATTTAAAACTTTCCACCTATGTCAGAGACTAAAACTGAAGAAGTCTAATTTCATTTCCATTCACTTATTTCATAAGCTTCCATAAGGATATTACACATAAAATAGTATTTTAGATCCAGATTCTTTTTGCTTGATATTTTGTATAATTTTCAAGATTTACTTATTTTTAACATGTTCTGTATCATTGAACACATTCAAAGCAATACCTTTTCCCCCTTTTTTTCTTTCCCTTATTCTTTTCTCATCCCCTCCCTATTCAGTTGTTTGCCATCGATCCTTAAAGTTGCATTAATTCTCCTTTCATATGAATTGGAATTTGGGGTCACAATGTTCTGTCCTCAAAGCTCAGTGAATGTTGCTTTTTTGTTTTCCTTCCTCCTAGAGTTCTTAGTTCAATGAGGAGATGGGCCGGGGAATGGAATACTGTCCCATGCAGCTTTCCCTAATTTCAGGTTCCTCTTCATTTGTGCATTTCATATTGCCAACAGACAACCGAGTTTGCTAAAAGGCTTTTTCTTCCTACTTCTCAACATTGTCTGTCAATGGGGTGCCTGAAAAGAAGTTACTGCCAACTAACATTTACATTGTAGCCAGAGAACCTCCTCTCTCTAAGAAGTTTTATATATGCCATCAGACTCTGCAGCAACAAACAGGAGGACAGAACGCCAGTGGCTATAAAAGACTACAGGGGAAGTGTCACTTACATTGTCCTTAGTTGCCGGCCACATTAAGACAGGACTGGTTAAACCAACCGAGCAGATCGAATTGTGTCAAACGGCTCTCTGTAAACCAAGCTGCAAGTATTATCTTCAAAGGCGACTCTAGGACACAATTGACGTCTGGTACAAAAGTACAGAGATGGGTGTAGGAATTGTCAGCCCTGGAGGAAAGGCGACCTCAATAGGAATTATCAGAGTCTTGGCTGTTCTACATAGCTCATTTTGAGAAAGTCATATTTAGCACAAAAGTAATTATAGCATAAGTAACACTTCCTTCCCACAGCTCCCAAACTTTAAAAATACTCTTGTCAGTCTTTAGGAACAGTAATCATGTCTGCAGGGAGCAGAGATGTGTAGGGTGGCCCTAGACACTGACATGAATTTCAATCTCAAAAAGCTTGCCATTCTGAGGGTGACATATTTGAAGACAACCATGGCAGCAGCTTTGATAATGCTAGATGTGGGGCTTGTGACAAATTGGGCCATAAAACTGTTTGGAAAGAGTCACCAGTCAAGGCCCATCTGAGATGGAGCTAACCGATCAGTACCGTAGAACCTGGGTCACAGAAATGTACAGAGGGAAGTCCAGTCAGAGTCTGATGTAAATACCGTGGTGAGGGCAGTTTGCCGGGCCACACTGAGGTCACTATAGAGTGATTTTCCTTGTGTCAGAGTCTTCCTCCCAGTTGAGGTCATTTGTCTTCCACAGCCCACAGGCAAATTTAGATCCTAATACCATCCCAGAATAGGTGCAGAGATAAGCACCACCCTTAAAGAGACATCCGTGTCACAAGCAAAGCAACCTGACAGCCAGTGGCATTTGTTGACATATTTTTCTACCAATGACCTTTCAGGGCAAATGACCTGAAGCAAGCTGCCAGGATCTCCAGGGCTTAGAAGTGATTTTGGGATTATCTTGGAGAGTCACTGCCTTCTTTCCTTTGCCTGGACCCATGTTTACATAGATGCTTATGTCCCTCTCAGATGCCCAGTGAAGCTAAGACACACCACTGAATGCTCTGCTATAAATACCCGCTCACTCAGTGGCTCCTTTATGGAGTTATCCTGCGGTAAACTTTCTCCCATACAGAATAAAGTCAGGGGTATGTAATACATAGCCACTGCCGTCCCACCTCACAGGCTCGTTCCTATGTTTCTGGAGGAAGGTTAAGGACTCTGTTGTTCCAGCCAAGGCACGATATGTGTGGTGACCAGTGGGTTCACCTGACTCCTGGAAACTTGACTGTTCTTTCCCATCTCTTCCCATCTCTTCTTTCAGGTGGAGTTCAGCTCAGCTGCTCAAAGTTGATTAAGACAGTTACCTCTTTAACCACAGTGTAGAAAGAGCCAGTGTCAGAGACTACAGAAACAACATTCCTCTTTTGGGTGTCACTGAGAAACAATTTTAGTTCTTTCCAGTATTCTTTCAAATGTCTTTTAATTAAAAGGCTGAGAGAGAGAGAGAGAGAGAGAGAGAGAGAGAGAGAGAGAGAGAAAGGGAGGGAGGGAGAGAGAGTGTTTTCATTAAAAAAAAAACAAGATTTAAACTTTATTTTTTTCAGTTCTCCATTTTATTTTGGGGCAAAGAGGCAGATGGTGAGAACACAGACAAGCACCCCCGAGCTATGGATGGTACCTACAGAGGAAGCGTGTGAAGGACAACAGTGTTGTAGTGCTGTCATGGAAATGACGTGTGTCCCAACAGTACAGAAACAAAAACGTGGTCAATCTCACAAACCATTAAGAGCTGGATATGCTTTATGAAAGATGAGTGAACAAATAAGAAATTCAACAATAATACCAAAAAGCTGCTGAGAGACAACCCGAAAAGTCATAATTTTATCATGTCAGATCATTTGGCATTCTCTGCCTCTTTTCCATAATGAAGAAAATCCAAGGTTGCACTGGCAACCCAATGGCTTCAGAAATAAGACTGTAATTGCCGCTACCATCTTTCATGGAGAACTTGACATGGGCCAGACAGTGCTTCCGTCCTACCGATTGAGGAAACACTGCCATCAGTAGCTCTTGGGTGGAGCTGTACACTGTCACACTAATGAAGTCCTTCTGGCTAGATTTTTTGTTTTGACCCCTCATCTCATCCCAGTTAAACTGAGCCAACCATTTCAAAGATGCTATTTGGGATATAGGCTGGCCTCAGGGCCACTTACTGTACCAGAGCTACAGCCATAGCACATCAGAGTTTTTACAGAGAATGCCAAGACAGGGGCAACAGTGAGGCCCGTGATGAGCGTCCGAGGGGAGTTTACCCAAGGACCAACAGTAGCTGCAGCAATTGGGCACTCAGCAGCTGCAAGCTGTCTCTCAAGTAGTGGTGTTGAAATTAAGGGAATTGTTGAGCAGTTTTCAAGATGTAAACAGAACAAAGGTTCAAAAATGTCATGATAGATAATATACATGGCAGGGTGAAATAACATGGCAAGCCAAGCCAGGGAGTTACTGCTCAATGGGCTTCACTTCTGGAAGGTACAGATGAGAGGTCTATGCAGAGGAGAGTGGACAGAGCTTCAATTCAGAGAATCAATCAGAAGCATATAAAGTGGTGAGTCCTACAGGGACCAGTCCACAGCCATTCTGCCTGCTGGGCCAGGGCATATTACCCTCTACCTGCTGCTCCTGTTCGTGGACTACATGAGACAGCCGACCACATGGTATGCAATCCCTCTTGTCTTTCTGTTTCTTGATATCTCACTTGGGAGAAAAGTTTTAAGTTAATCTCATATTTTTTCTTTGAATGTATATTTTAAAAATAATCTTAATCTTAAAAAATATTTTAAAAGCTGTCTTGAAAATTTTGTCAGTTTGCTTCCCGAATAAATTATAGTCAGTTAAACTGTTGAAACTTCCTAGAAAAGAAAAAAAAAGTGCAGTTCCCATACTGCTAAAGTAAGAGTCCCGTTCCCATCCCAATGGGCAGATAGCTGGACCTCCCTGTGTCTCTGGCTTCCATTTCCTCGGTGACAAACACTGCTCAGAATTTTCTCATACGCTCTTCTCACATGGACATAAGTGGTAGAGGATGGTTCAACTGAAAGATTTAAAAAAAATTCTACCATGATAATAAAGTGTTGTATGAATTTCAGCACTCATAAGCTCATATAAAAATCCACAGTCATAATTATTATCTACGTCCCTAGACTGGGCCGATCTATGCTCCAAAACCCCTGTTTCCACCTTTCCCTTCCACTGCCCAAACACAGGCTCTTGCCTTTATTGACCAGTTAGAATGGGGAGAAGGGTCACATGAGATCACCTGAGTACTGATCAACTTCCTGTTGGGGGGGGCAACTTTTCTTTAAGAAGCAGAATTAACATCAGAATACACACAGCATCGGGCAACTCACAGTAGGAAAGAGATTCACATTTAGTAGATATTATACTTTGATATTTTTATTTCCAAGAGTAGCTATAAGTGGGACAATGCTTTCTTGACATGTCACATAGTGGCAATAAGACCTAGTTCCCACAGACCCATTGTTTGTGTTGTATTTAGTGCTATGTCATAAAGGAATGTTCAGCGGGTTGGGTGTATTGAATAGATTCTAATATGGTGTTGTCAATTTGCAATAGAACTTATTAGAACTTAGCCCTACCATAAACTGAGGGGGATCTGCACTTCCATTGGTAAAATACCCTTTTGATTTCTTTTCATATATGTTTGTCTTTCTTTTAAAAATTTTTTCATTGGGTTTTTTATTTACATTGTAAATGTTATCCCCTTTCTCGATTTTTTTTCTCCAGACACCCTATCCTCCCATGCTTTTATAAGGGTACTTCCCCACCCACCTAATCTCCGCTGCCTCCCTGCCCTGGTATTACACTGCCATACACTGGGGTATCCATCCTTCATAGGACCAAGGGCCTCTCTTCTCATTGATACCCCATTTGCTACATATGTGGTTGGAGCCATGGGTCCCTCCGTGTGTTCCACTTTCATCTATGACATATATCTAAATAAAAGTTTTTAATGCTATATCAGATAAAAACAATTGCATGTATCCCCTCCACCCCCAGTTTCATTGTTGGTGCTTTATTTGACACTGTGAGCAAGGCATCATGGGCATTCTAATTTTCATGTTGTGACTTTTCAGTTTTGCTAAAACTACAGTGTTCTCATGAGTGGCGCTAACACTATGCTGTAGCTCACGGTAATGTCCATACACACCACTATATCTTGCCAAGACCTACAGAATACCTGACATGTTTACTTTATGTGTATTAGTTTTTATTGCTGCTCTGACATGTTTTATACAACTTAGCTGCTTGAAAATGCATGACTGAAAGGTCTTCCAAGGTCTGGGAAGTCTATTGGGTGGCAGATGAAGTGTGAGTAGGGCTCCAGTTCTTTTGGAATCTGAGAATTAACTCCCTGGGTTTTTCATCTTCTGTATTCCTTGGCAGTGGCTCCATTCCTCTATCCTCAGCAACATTAGGCTAAACTCTTCTCAGGTTGTCACATCTCTGGTTGCCTTGCCTCTCTGTGTCTTCTTTACTTTGTGATCTTTGCGATTGTGTTGGATCCATCTGAATAATTCAGGATACAGGCCCGAGTTAACCTAAGTTGATTAAACCAGTTAACTCTCTCTGTAACCTTAACTCCCCTTTGCCATGTACTTAAATTTTCTTGGAAGTGAGATGTGGACATCTTTGGGGAACATTATTACTGTGCAGTAGTATATGCATGTGGAGGAGAATTGTGTGTGTCCTGTGCTATGATTTTTGACATTAGTCCTTTAAGTCAGGGACTTAATCTGGAGGTAGTGGTGGTTCTCAGGCCCCAGCAACCCACCTGTCTCCGCCCTCCATAATGCTGAAGTTACAGGTGGGAGAAGACATATCTGGTTTCGATGTGTGTGCTAGGATCTGAACCAAGGCTCTCATGTTTGTGCAGCAAGTGCTTTTATATACAGAACCATCTCCCCAGCCTTGGGGAAAGTTATTTTGTCAACTATAGTATATATAATTAATTCTTAACATGACTGTATTTAGCATTTTGATTTATCTTTGAAATTTGGTCCAGGTAACATTAAATAAGAAGACTTTATAGTGTCTGAAGGGAGTTGACAATGGGCCAAAGAAGAGCTAGGATAATTACTTTATTACATGTGCAGGAGCTTCAGGATTTAGAGACATTGTTGCCCAATATCACTCCATTGAAAAGTGCCAATGCCCAGGTGTGAATGCCCAGGTATGAATGCCCAGGTATGAATGCCCAGGTGTGACTGCCCAGGTATGAATGCCCAGGTGTGACTGCCCAGATATGAATGCCCAGGTGTGACTGCCCAGATGTGAATGCCCAGGTGTGAATGCTCAGGTATGAATGCCCAGGTATGAATGCTTGGGTGTGAATGCCCAGGTGTGAATGCCCAGGTATGAAGGCCCAGGTATAAACTCAGGTCTTCTGATTTTATGGCTATGCTTTAGATCAAGCCCTACTAGTTAAGGGATTAGAGAACTAAAATATGGGAGTCTGGAAGAAAGAGTGTGTGTGTGTGTGTGTGTGTGTGTGTGTGTGTGTGTGTGTGTGTAAAATAGCATGAAGAATGTCACTCATATTTGGAAAGTTATTGTAGGTGTAAGCATATGGATCATGCAGTGTACCATGTATTGTAGCAGAGAATGTAGTAAATTCCTCAGTTGTGATACAAAGACATTTAGAGACTGGCAGCAATACCACACTCCCTGTGGCAGTTGAATATAGAATGAGGTGGATGATAGAGGAGCACTGTTCAGGACTGTAGGGAAGACAACCACTCTACAAATTGCTGTCATAACAAAGCATGAATGACGGTGGCCAGCAAGGGACTCAGATGGTAGAGGCTGAACTTGAGTTTTATGGCTTAATTTCATTGACCATCTGGATTGATATGTCCTGAGAATGGAGGTTTGCAACACAGTTTTGGAGATGCTGATAGATAAGTAATGTACCCATGATGCAAATAACAAAATTCAACCAAAACAACACATCCATCCATGACTACAAAGCTGATCACTCAGGAATGAGCCCATATTACAGGTTTTATAAACAGATCTAAGTGCAATGTGTGCTTCCACCTGCTCTCTGTCTGTTCAGACTTTTTCACTTTGTCATTACAAATTTGCCTCCCATAGAGCTGCAAAATAACTTCCTTGAGTTCTTGGGTCCTGTGTGATTATTAGTGGCTAAACCACTAATGGGATGGGTTACAGCAGAAAGAATATCCTGAATCTTTGAGGGCCAAGACGCAAATGAGACCTTGCTTGTCTCACCACTGTGTTGTTTGGCCGTGGTAAGAGTCTCCTTGGAAACACAGGGCCCTAGATCAGTGTCTCAGGTACAAATTAAGACAAGGGATTATACTCAGAGGAGTAGTGATTCATATTAGAATCTAGTTCCATGAAGAGCTAATAACCATGCAATTAGTATGTTTTAAAATTAAAGTTTAGCAGAGCAAATAAATCACAGGGCTATTTTTTTCCCACAATGGACACTGGGAATTTAGAACTTCTTCATCCTCTTCTCTCTCTCCTCCGCTTGTGTTGTGTCCACTGGCTCTTTTACATCCTCCTTTTAGGTTAAAATCAAACAAATATTTTAGGAACCTTTTCTAAGTTCCCATTTTCAAATCAGCTTTGTGGCTGGCTTTGATTCTGATGAGAAGCAGGCTGCTGAGAACCTCCCCCAACCGTGGAGAAGTGATTACAGTGCTTGTCTAGTGGTGCTGAGCAGCCCCCTGCTCTTCACACTGAGGTGTATTGTCTAGACTCACTGAACCGAAGCAAATAGACAAACCTGTACTCAGCACAGTCGATGGGTTAACCCAACAGCATTGAAGCTGTTGAGTACTTCTGATCACTGGGAGACTGTATGCGTCCAGCTTTCCTTCTGTCCCTGGGATCAAAGCTGAACTTTATTTGCTGAGCAACTTCCCAGAGGCTAATAGGCAGGCTGTTTATGTGCCTGTGTGCAGTGGAAAGGGTAGGGCAGATACTGTAGTCTTCTGTTGATTTCTCGGGTGGTTTTTAGAGGCTATAGAAAAAAAATTCTCTCTCCATCCGTCAACCCCCCCCAATAACTAATTTGCAAATTGATTTATGTAAATTACTTCCTTTTGGTCTCTCACTCTTTCACGAGACATTTGCAGATAGGATCTCCACATGGGCCCATATGTGATTAATAAACATTTGTTATGCTCACATAATTTCTGATGATTTTGGCTTACTGTTGGCAAAAAGAGATTGCCCTAAAAGTAGAGGGTTTTGAAGTATTAAAGCCAGTTTAATGACTTTTCACCTAATATGTGCCAGGTTTGGCAAATGTCAAGGGTACAACTGAGCAAATTTGAATGACCCTAAGTTCTCTGAGTTTGGACAGGGCCCATCTGGATCTTTGAAGGTTTCAGCATGTGGGCCCTTGTGTAACCAGTAACTGCTTGATAAATTCAGATCGTAAGCTAGCATTCATATCAGTCAAAGGCGGGACTTTTCATTGGTTCATTGCAGTTGGCAGGAAGTCTCAGAGCAGATGTTTCTCTTTGGCCTTGATGTATGTTGGGTAGGAGGAGCAGGGTAAATCTGGCTTTCTTTGTCAATCTTCATAGTTTTCATTCTAGAAGTAAAGACTAAGTCCTTATGGAAAACTTCAGACTCCCTGTGGTCTGAAGCCCCTTCAAGTTAAGTGGAAATCAATGATTCTAGCTGGTTATAAAGAGAAGATGACGGACTCTTGGCAGGGAGGAGTTAATGGGAGATTTTTGTCTTTGTTTCATGTTATGAGTTACCAGAAGGATCATTTGCATGTGTGCTTAGGAACATATCGCTCACATGTCAGTGTTCTCTGTGTCTGGTATTTCTTCATGCCCAAACCACATGGAATACTTGTGAGATAAGAACTAAAAAATGGAAACATTCACTAACTTTTAATCAACAATGAAGTATTAAATTAAAACTCTGCAGCTGTTCTGCAGTAGTACTGACCCATTTTATTCACAAATTGATGACATGACTGCAAGAATACTATTTTACTCAGTGGCTAATGATTCTGTGAGGAATAAGGCAGGTGATGTCTTTCTAGATGAAATGAGGGAGACTGAGTCTGTCACAGACTGTGAAGGCTCTGATTTTCTGTACTTGTAATTTAAGAAGAAACAGCATGTCAGTCTCTGTTTTCTCAATGCTCACAGAAGACATAGAATTCCTGAACCAGGAGCAGAGATGGTATCATGAACACCATAAGCATTCTGTTGGTTTCACTCCTCCGTGTCCGCCAAGTCCCGTGGGGTGGCATACAGAGGTCTCCATGGATGCTGCATACAGAGGTCTCCATGGATGCTGCACCCATAGGGAATGGTGATGGGCAAAGACAAAGTAGTCAAGGAACAAGGAAAAGTAGATGTTCTCTAGCTCTTCTAGCCCTACACCCTGGAGATGCTGGTGATTGGTGGGTGCTGTTGGTGGTAAATCCTCATTCCAAATTCCTACCCAAACCTCTTGATAACCATGAAGAACAACTCTTCCAGAAGCACAAAAGAAAAATAGATTCCAAAGACAATTCTATACTAGGTCAAACTGTGATGGAACACAACAGCAGGAGAAAAGAGCAAAGAATCTGCAAAACACCTAAAAACCAAGGAACAAAATGGTGGTGGTCATTCCTTCCTTGGAAACAACTACCTTGAGTGTTAATGGACTGAGTTATCCAGCAAAAACATACAGCATGAATGAGTGGAATAATGGAAAGTAAAGTTCCAACGGGAGACCATCTACCTTTTGATATACACAATGGAAGGAAGGCACTGAAATTTGAGCAGTACTTACTATCTCTCTCTCTCTCTCTCTCTCTCTCTCTCTCTCTCACACACACACACACACACACACTTTAAATAAGAGAATTTAGGGAGCAGAACAGAGGAAAGATGGATTACATGCCACCAATGAGATGCTTGGTCTTGTGTTCAATGTAAGAACTGTTATCTTTAATGTTTCTCTCTGGATCATTAGCACTTAATGGGATTAATATGGATGAATTAAAACTTGGCACCTGAGCTATTTTTTTGCATATTATCTACATCTCCACCTTCTTCTCTCTCTAGAATATTCTTGTCATTCTATTTTGTTGCACCTGACAATTTCCAATATTTATTATAAACCTTGTTTTTGTGGTTAACCTGGGCTTCCTGATCCATATATTTAACTAATGATAGTCTCCAACATTTTCCCGTGCAATGAAGCCCTTGCAATGACACAGCCTCAAGCTTTCCTCCCGAGTTTGTGCTACCACCACATGTTTTCACATTCTTTAACATAGACTGCCATTCTTACTACTTTTGCTTTAAAACAATTAAAACAAGAAAACACTATTTTTACTTTCATTTGCTGATTTCATATATATGTAACACATATGTATATTCTTTTTAAAAAAATTTTATTGGTTATATTTTATTTACATTTCAAATGTTATCCCCTTTCCCAGTTTCCCCTCCGTAAACTCCCTAGCTCATCCTCCCTCTTCCTGCTTCTATGATGATTCCTTCCAACCCCCCACTTTCTTCTGCCTCCCTGCCCTGACATTCCTCTACACAGGGGTATAACTTGGTAGAACTGAGGGCTTTTCTTCCCACTGATACCTAACAAGGTCATCCTCTGCTATTTATACATCAGGAGCCATGCGTCCATTGACGTGTACTCTTTGGATCATGGTTTAGTCCCTGAGAGCTCTGGTTGGTTGGCATTGTTGTTCTTATGTGATTGCAAACTCCTTCAGATCCTTCAATACTTTCTTCAACTCCTCAATTGGAGACCCAGTTCTCAGATTGGCTGTGAGCATCCGCCTCTGTTATTTGTCATGATCTGGCAGAGCCTCTCAGAGGACAGCTATATCAGACTCCTGAAGCATGTATTTCTTCAGCAATATTGTCT
This sequence comes from Micromys minutus, assembly GCF_963924665.1. Taxonomy (NCBI): domain Eukaryota; kingdom Metazoa; phylum Chordata; class Mammalia; order Rodentia; family Muridae; genus Micromys; species Micromys minutus. The sequence continues at coordinate 41,663,979 of NC_137961.1, read as the reverse complement.
GGGTTTGGTGACTGTATATGGGCTGGATCTCCAGGTGGGGCAGTCTCTGGGATGACCTTTGCTTCAGTCTCTGTTTCCAACTTTGTCTCTGTATTTCCTCCTGTGGATATTTTTGTTCCCCAATCTAAGAAGGACTGAAGCATCTGCACTTTGGTTTCCCTTCTTATTGAGCTTCTTGAGGTCTATAAATTGTAAATGGGGTAATCAGAATTTTTGGCTAATATCCACTTATCAGTGAGTGCATACTATGTATGGTTTTTTTTTTTTTTTTTGTAATTGGGTTATCTCACTCAGGATGATATTTTCTAGATCCATCAACTTGCCTAGGAATTTCATGAAGTCATTGTTTTTAATAGCTAGTAGTACTCTTTTGTGTAAATGTACCACTTTTTTTTGTATCCATTCCTCTGTTGAAGGAAATCTGGGTTGTTTCCAGCTTCTGATCATGACTAGTATAACTAAGGCTACTACGAACGTGGAGGAACATGTGTCCTTGTATGTTGGAGCATCTTCTGGGTATATGCCCAAAACTGGAATAGCTGGGTCTTCAGGTCCAATTTTCTGAGGAACTGCCTGACTAATTTCCAGAGTGATTGTACCAGTTTTCAACCCCACCAACAGTGGAAGAGTGTTCCCCTTTCTCCACGTCCTCACCAGCATCTGCTGTCACCTGGGTTTTGATCTTAGCCATTCTGATCGATGTGAAGTGGAATCTCAGCGTTGTTTTCATTTGCATTTCCCTGATGACTAAAGATGTTGAACATTTCTTTAGGTGCTTATCAGCCATTCAATATTTCTCAATTGAGAATTCTTTGTTTAACTCTGTACCCCACTTTTAATATGATTATTTGATTCTCTGGAGTCTAACATCTTGAGTTCTTTGTATATTTTAGATAATAGCCCTCTATGGGATGTATGATTAGCAAAGATCTATTTCCATTCTGTTGGATGCTGTTTTGTCCAAATGACAGTATCCTTTGCCTTACAGAAGCTTTGCAATTTGATGAGGTCCCGTTTGTTTATTCTTGATCTTTTTAAAGCATAAGCTTCTGTTCAGGAAAATTTTCCCAGTGCCCATTTTTTTTAGGGGCTCTTCCCCACTTTCTCTTCTATTAATTTGACTGTATCTGGTTTTATTTAGAGATTCCTGATCCATTTGGACTTAAACTTTGTACAGGGAGATAAGAATGGATTGATTTGCATTCTTCTACTATTGACTGCCAGTTGAACCAGCACCATTTGGTGAAAATGCTGTTTTTATTCTACTGAATGCTTTTAATTTCTTTGTCAAAAGTCAAGTGACAATAGGTGTATGAATTCATTTCTGGATCTTCAATTTTATTCCATTGATCTTCCTGCCTGTCTTTGTACCAATAACATACAGTTTTTTTTTTTTTTTTTTTATCATGATTGCTCTGTAATACAGCTTGAGGTCAGGGATGGTGATTTCCCTAGAAGTTCTTTTATTGTTGATAATAGTTCTAGATCCTGGGTTTTTTGTTATTCCAAATGAATTTGCAAATTGCTCTTTCTAACTCTATGAAGAACTGAGTTAGAACTTATGGATATTCTTTAATTATGTCTACCTGTGTCTCTCTGTGTGTATGTGTGTGTGTGTGTGTGTGTGTGTGTTTTGTACCTGTAGAGGCCAGAAGAGGGTATTTGGAGTCTCTGGAAATTGAGTCACAGGAGGTAGTGAACAGCCAGACAGGAGTTCTGAGCATTAATCTTGAATTCTCTACAGCACTACCTTTAACTGCTGAGCCATCTCTCCAGCCCCTGTGTTTCCTGCATTAGTACAGACCCACTAAACACTCTGATATATTATTTTGACTGAAGATTTTTAAACTTTCTTACATGCTTTAAATTGAATTAATTTATTCAGTTTTTCCTCTCATTTTCATGTTTTTGTGTGTGTTGCAAATGTGTGTGCATGTTTTTGCATGTGTGTACAAATGCATGTGAGGGCCAAAGGTCAATGTATTAGATGTCTGAGAATCATCCTCAATTATTCTTTTCCAGCTTATTCATTAAGGCCAGACCTCTCAATAAAACCCAGAGCTTAGCATCTGGTGGGTCTTGCTAGCCTTCTTGCTAGCATTTCTGCTTCCTCCTAGGCTGACTGAAATGCTCTTCCCACATTAAGTATACTCCATTTTTATCTCAATTTTATAGAAAGTCTTTACTTTTCATTTTTGAAAGATACTCTTATCAGATACAGAAACGGGTATAGTTTTCTGCCTTCTGTGTTTCTGATACGTCTTTGGTAATTTTTTATTTTTCTTCCTCATACCTGACTGTGCTTTAGGAATTTGTTATTGTGTTTCTTCACAGGAGCTCCGTGATGGTATTTCTAGTTCTTTTCTTTTAATTTACCGTGCTTACTGTTCCCCAAGCTGCTTAGCAATTCTGTTTCATGGCTGTCATTAATTTTAGAAAATGATTGGTTATTATTTTTGCAAATACATTCATTGCCCCTGTCTTCCTGTCTCCTCTCTGGTTACCCAGTCTCTTTCTGATCTCCCTCCCGCTGTCAAATAGCTCCCTATCTGAGGAATATGGTGGGATTTGCTTCAGTGTGCAAGCAGTGCTCTGAGCTGCTTATCAGGATGCGTGTCTATCACAGGGAAGCTCTGCTCCAGCAGTTTTATGGAGTAGACAGGAGTAACCCAACAGAAGACACAGACAGGTATGTTCCATGCTAAAAAAACGATTTTCACTAAAATATTGAATGTGGTAAGGGCAATTCCCATAGCACTAACTTCAAAATTTCTTAATCTCAAAAGCTCTATTTCTCCTCTAACACACACCAGGGTAGACACACACATATGCACGAACGCACACACACACACACACACACATACACAGAGGGAGAGAGAGAGAGAGAGAGAGAGAGAGAGAGAGAGAGAGAGAGAGATGCACAGCACACATGAATACACATTAATGTAGGTATAATTTTATACATTATATTTATTTACATGTGTGTATGTATGTGTGTATATATGCATGCACATGTGCTCACACCTGCCAAGGCATGTATGTAGGGGTCCAAGGACAACTTGACTTGGTTCTCTCCTTCTACCCTGTGGGTTCTTCGGAACTGAACTCAGGTTGTCAGGTTGTCAGGCTTGGTGGCAAGTACCTTTACCCACTGAGCCATCTCACTGGTCTTTATGTAGGTATATTTTTAAAGAAGTATGTAAACACAGAAAATATCCATTAGAAAAGAAAATAAACACACTATTGTTCTTCAAAATAATGAAACATAGATACTTCTAAGTGTTGGGATTCTGTAAACTCCACCCTTCAGTTACCTAGCAACAGCCAGGTATATTCCACCCCTCAGTTATCTAGCAGTAGCCACGTATGCTCTGCCCCAGTGACCTGACACTATAAAAGGGGCTGCTTGAGCCCTCCTCTCTCTCTTGCTTTCCTGCCCTTACCCCTCCTCTTCCCCTTCCCTTCCCTTTTCTCTATCCATGTACCTATGGCTGGCCTCTACTCTTCTACTTCTCAATTTCTCTCTCTTCTCTCTCTCTCTCTCTCTCTCTCTCTCTCTCTCTCTCTCTCTCTCTCTCTCTCTCTCTCTGTCTCTCTCTCTCCGCCTTTACTACCCTCTTAACTTTCCCATGACTTGAATAAACTCTATTCTGTACTATACCATCATGTGGCTGGTCCCTCAGGGAGAAGGGATTCCAAACATGGGCCTCCCAGAGGCATCTCCCTTGTCCCCCACCCTCACTGCACCTCCATGGGCCATATTTCCTCACTCTCTTCATCCTTTTCCTAACATTTGTGCTGAAACCGAGGACATCATCTTTTAACATTGGTGCTCTCTGTGAGGAGATTAGATGTCCTCATGACCTGATATATCTTTTTCCTTTCATTGATGCCGTGACTCGGATGGAGAAAATGCAGGTTCATTTCCTGACACTCACTAGCCCAAGCTTCAGAGATCTGGTAAGCTCCCTCTCCACAATGGTCAGAGTAAGCATCCATGCAGTCCCAGGGAAGAGTTCATGAGCTTGGAGATACCCCGAGGACAGATGTTTTTACTGACTCTCATTCTAGGGCCTGGATAAGCTGCTCTCATTCTGGAGCACTGCCTCCGAGTGTAACCCCATTGCTGATAGGGGCAGTTATCCCTACCTTCACCCATGGGCTTGTCTTTGCCTCTGATGTTTCTTCCTATTTCCTGGGATGCTTTGGTTTAACTTACAGTAAACAAAACAAACTGCACTCCCTTGCTAGAGATCTGGAGTGTAGGTTTCCTGTTCCGCTGCCTGTTGCCTAGGTAGCTGTGTGGAGAGTGGGTCTTTTATTAAGACACTAAAGTCTTAATAAAAAAATGTGTAATAGCTTCTTTTTACCCCCCACACAGTTTGTTACAAGTGTTTCTTCTCCTTGGTAGTAATCATCCCTGAGGAGTCTCCACAGGCATTGTTTATCTAGACTTGTTCCTAAGGCCCCAGTGTATGTCTGGACAATTAACCTCAACATAAAAAAAGCACAATCGTGCTCTATCTTAAACAGTCATGCCCCAACAATTATGTGGGTTGCTCTGCAGGATAAACACTCTCTCTCTCTCTCTCTCTCTCTCTCTCTCTCTCTCTCTCTCTCTCTCTCTCTCTCTCTCTCTCTCTCTCTCTCTCTCCTTTTGGGTTGAGGTCCAGTATGGGCTTGAATTTCCATGGTGAGGAGATCCTCCTGTCTCAGTTTCCCCAATACCTGATCCCACAGGTGCATACCACTTCGCATGATGATAAATCTTTCTGATCTTTTATATGGGGAAATATGTATTTACCAGGGACTATTTGTTGTAACATGCTAATAGCACATTTCCTGAAGATGTCCCTTCATGTAAACCTACCCATGTGCTTGTTTATTCGACTGACAGCTTTTGGATTCTTATTGCCAAATACTTTGTGAGTGACATGAGGTGGAGTTTGTAGGGAGCTTATTATTTATGAGAGGAGATAAAAGTAGTAATAGTTACACTAACATGCAGCTTGCCGTGTTTATTGCTCTGTGAAGCGGAGCCTGCACGGAGCCCCTGTCTGCCCTTTCAGGTGCTAACGAATTCTTGCATAGTTCTCTCCTGTGTTCAGAATGCGACCCTGGGGTTCCTTTCATGTGCTCCCGGGTTCAAAATCTCTCCCTGATGTATGTGCACAATTCCAACAATATTTATGAGAGTTAGGGGTGCCAGCAGGAGGATTTGGCACTAAAGCTGTTGGAAGGCATTTAAACAGCTTTTCAGGGAAGATTAATGATTCCAGAAAAGAAAGAAAAAATAAAAAAATAAAACCAAGTGCGGTTTGTCAGTCAGAAGTTAACTCGAAGGGATACAAGGTAAGCAAGGCAGAGAGGATACTTCCTCAGTGAGGTGTGTTTCAGGACTTTAGGTTGCCAGTGAAGCTGTGATGAATTACACAGATAATGCTCCCGACAGGGAGGTGTCAAAGCCGATGGATAATAACAGAGAAAATAAAAAGGGTTACTTTTCCAAAATGCCAAATCACACCAACGATCCCGAGAAAACAGGGGGATGGTGAGTTTCCCTGATTAATTTTCCTTGCTAAGGCAGACTGAGAAAAAAACAGAAACAAAACAAACAATCCTCCTCCCCCACTTCATCCCAAGTGGGTCTGAGTTGTAAATGGCTTGTAGGTGTATGTCCAGGAAAGACCAGGCTTCAGACTTCCGGTGAGCATGGTGTCCTGTGCTGTGTCCTGGCTCTTTCCACTGAGGTCTTCCTGCACAGAGAGCTCTGGCAACAGCCCTTGAGCACTTTCGTTCCACAAACCATTTGGTGCCACTGTATGAGCCGTTCAGTTTTCACTTACTGTAATGAGTGGGGGCCTCAGCTACTCTACCTTCACAGGGTAGAGTACTCTCACAGTGAAAACAGACTGCTCCGCAAGATATGAGGTCTGTAGTAAAAGTTCCTCCTACACCCCTGTGGGTCTGCGTGCCTGTGGGCCTGCGTGTGGGAGGCGTCATATGGAGACTAAGTGTGCAGGTTCAGGCCAAGGGGAAAGGACTCGAGCAGGGAGGGTCCCCCACTTCTCCCACATCCACCTCTGCTGCTGCTGCTGCCTCTGAGCCAGCAGGAGACTAGCTAGCCAGCAAGGGGTTCCAGGGAGCTTCTGGCATGATTTCAGAACAGATCTTTTCTCCAGTTGACAGTGTTACAGCTTTTATGACAGAAGCTCTCGGACGATGGGGTAATTCCTGCACACCTTTATTCCCTCTAGATAAGCTTCTTATATACAGTTTTGGGATGGATCAGGGTACTTCCTATTGGCTTGGCCTGAGGCTTAGGAATACTTCATCTACATATTTGGGGTGTGGCTCTTCTTCTATGTGACTGGTCTGTCTTGAGTCTACCTGACTTGTGGTCATGTCCTTACCTGTGGAGGAGGGACTTGGGGCATGACCAAACCGTTCTACGGGGGGTTGTGGGGGGCTGTAAGTCCAGGAGAAGGGCCCGATCTCCTGAGAGAATAGAAAGCTTCCTACAGTCCCTTAGGGTCTCTGGGGCTTTGACTTATTTTTACTGAGAATCCGGGTACCTTTCACAGGCCACAGCCACACACCCCTGCAGAATAAGCTGTCCTGTTGCACTGCCCAGAATGAGTTTCCTTCCCATGTGGACCTGCACAGATATTTACTCTCAGCAGTGGTTGGCTTTCTGTGGCATTGCTCTTGGTTTGCTTTGAAATGAACCCAAGTCCTCTTGTATTCCAGGGAAGCACTCTACCGCTAAACTATACCTCTAGCCCCTGTTCTGTATTTCATAGTTCTTTTGATGGGTTGAATGAAAGGGTCTGCAATCCCAAGGGAAGAACAACATTATCAACCAACCAAACCCTCCAGAGCTCTCAGGAACTAAAACACCAACCACTGAGCACACATGGAGAGACCCATGGCTCCAGCTGCATATGCAGCAAGGGACAGCATTGTCTGGCATCAGTGGGAGAAGATGCCTTTGGTCTAGTGAAGGCTCATTTTTCCCAGTGTAGGAGAACGCCAGGGTGCTGAGGTGGAGAGGGTGATTGGGAGAGTGAGCACCTTCATGGAAGCAAGGGAAGGGAGAGGGGGATGAGAGTAGGGGAAAAGGGGATACCATTTGAAATGTAAATACAGAGACTATCCAATAAAAAGGAAAAAAAATCTCATTAGAGCAACCAATTATCCCTCGGTAACAAATATGACAGACTATCAATCTATAAGTTCTTTCTTGCATTTTATGAAGCACATTGAACTTAATACCCTTAAAATAAACACAGAAAAGTTTGGTAATGGAAGAGTGCATGTATTGACGGAAACTCACTGCGCATGGAGAGACGATTGTATTTTTTACATTCTAGATTTGGGCAAAGCAAGCTCGGAATGGTTTATTTGAGAAGGAAGTTGCAGGAGAGGAATTTTTGTTAGTATGATGGTCAGTCACTTACCACACAACGTCCTTTCTAGCCATGTGGAACTTCATACTAAGACTTTCTTTTGAACTGTTTCATTTAACTCTCAGAACACCTCTACCTATCAGGCATTGCATACAGAACACCCATTTACGGACACTCGAAAAGTTAGGTGACTCACCAATGATTTTGTCACACAGACTTTAATCATTCAGTCAGAATTAAAATCGAGACCTTTCTGCCATTAGCTGCACACGATTGCTTTCCCGGTGCATCTGGTCAGTGCTGAGCCTTAAATCAAGTCATGGCATCTTAGGATCTCCGTGAGCAGCCACTAGCACCCACTTTACTGTTGCTTGAACATTAGCCATGGCAGGATTGTTCACACACATCTGGGACAGTTAGCATGCTCCCAGTAAAGCTGACAGATAATCCCTAGACCTGGTCAACAGGACAAACTGACTACATATTGGAGAATAAAAGTGCCTAAATTTGCCTTTGGCTGTAGATTGTTTTGTGGCTTCAGCTTTGCCTTGCAATTCACTGCACGGATTTTCTGCTGACAATTACTTTATGACTTTATACTTGGGAAGCATGTTGGTTTAGCTTTGTGTCTTTTCTTGACTTCTAACACATTCCATGACACATTGAAAATTCAAGTATGAATATGTCTGTCTGCATTGTTTTCAAATAAAACACATTTGCCCTGATTTTAAGAAGCTTATCTAATCAGTGTCTTGTGCCGCAGCTGCTCAGAGTCCCCCTCAGCCTGCCTCTGAGCAGTCAGTGGGCACCCCACTGAGTCGACAGTTCATCAAGGACTGGAACTAGCCCTGGGCTGTTAGGACTCTTTCTCTTGACTGTCACAAATGTTGATTAAAGTGCTGTTTGACTTCTCGATAGTTGACCAACTTTGGAAGTGGGATGCCTGCTCTTCAGCTGTGGATGGCAGTTAAATATTATATACCAGAAACATGCTTTACTGTGTATATGTAGAGGCATTTTTTTAAGGGAGGAGGATTTTCTGCTGGCCTATGCTGTCATTTGCACTACCTCAGGTGGTTGTTGCCCGTTCCATGGGTTTTTTGTTTTGTTTGTTTGTTTGTTTTTATGGGGATGCTGGAGTTTCTACCATACCCACGGTGCCATCTCCCAGCCCCTACTGGCAAAATATAATTGAATGCATTTTAAGATACAGAATTTAGTAACAGCTGGCTTTTAATCTTCACAGTACAATTTCCTCATTTTGCAAGTGAGCAAGCAGGTCTCGGAAATGCTGACTTACTGAAGGTCATACAGCTCTTGCTGAAGGGCTGAGAGTCAAACCCAGCTTGCTCTGGGAGCCTCAGGATTAACCCGTGAGGCACTTTATTCCTCTTGAGAAATCTTGGCCTTAGGGCCCAGAACTATTTCTTCTGTCTTCTCAAGGAGGTCTGCATCTCTGTAGATGAGCTCAAATGTTAAGATCACACAGCAGAGGTGAAAAGGGTAAGCCCTAGGACACTATAGCATTTTGGAAATTCTGATTCTGCCACCTGTCGCTGTGAGTTTCCTGAAGAGAAGTCAGGCTAGATTTTCTGGCTTGAGGTACTTGAGAGAGCCATGGGTTGTCAGAAATAGCAATTTCTTTTATTTCTGTTTGGAGAGTGGTCTTCCAGATAGAGCCTTCCTCACTAAGACTGAAGAGCCAGCCAACTCATTAAGACTTCAGCTGGAAAGAAAATTATACAATGTTTTGGAATTAACTGCATGTTCCTTGGGTTAGTGGTTTAGAACTAATTGGACCCAGAATTCATGTAGTGGGGACGCAGTGTTCTCCTGGCGACAACTGAAAACAGATTGAGGATGCCTCTCTTCTGTGCCCATGTTTACCTGCTAGTGTTGTGGCAGACAGGCTGAACCCCATGGCCTGTGAAGGGCAACCATGTACATGATATTTGTCCTCCTCATTATCCTCTTGCTCACATTCTGGTATTTTCTGCCAGCTCGACTTGCCAGGAATTATCGTCTGGCTCTCTGCCTTTCAACCCGGAAACGCCAGGTGTTGCACACGCATGTGGGCCTGGGCTTCTGCACTGGGAGCCATGGTGCTCATCTGCTAGTGCGTCAGGAAAATTTCCAGTGGGGTAAAGATCAAGAAGAAATGCAGCCAGGAGTCTATGTGCACCAGGGATAGACACTCTGACCAGATCCAGGCCTGTTTGAGACCAGGTAAGGGTTCAACACCTCGGAAAAAGAGGTCTCATTACACTGTTTTGCATCTTACAGACACATTGGCTGACAAGTGTCACTTTGAATGACACCAGGAGTGGATTCTCTTAATTTGTGAGACTCATGTCTCTTGATGATGCATACTGTGTCTTTAGCAGCACTTAAACAGCTGCACACTCTGGAACTGGTATTGTTTCCTTATTAAAAAGCTTACTTTGGCAATTATCAAGTTCTGTGTCCACAGAGGTGCAGAGAAAAATTAACTCCTCACCGTGCAGGAGTTCCAACACAGAGGGTGAACCACATTCTACAGCTGTCCGGGATCATCATGGCTTTTTTTGTATTCTGTTGCTGGAAGGTGGGGAAATATCTTGGAGATTTTTTAAAAAATAACATAGTCACGATAAAAATTAGATTGTTGCAAATGATCTTCTACTAAGAAAAGAATGGCAGATGAAATAAGAGTTACTCTTCCAGGAAAACTAGTATTTATGCAGGACACAGCAAATGGTGAACATGAAGAAGCATTTTGAAAAGTTAGCAATGATTTATCTTTAAAACACTTTACAAAAATTAGCTGTTGGGCTGCAGACAATGGCTCAGAGCACTGGCTGCTCTTCCCAAGGACCCAGCATCTGTTACCAGCACCCACATGGCATGGCAGCTCACAACCATTTGTAACCTTAGTTCCAGGGACTCCAGTACCTTTTTCTGGCCTCTGAGTACAATGTGCACACATGGTGCACAGACATAAATGCTGGCAAACACCCATACACATAAAAGTAAAATGACTAGGTCTCAAGAAATTGTAACTCCCAGAGCAATTAATTTCCCTACTCTCTTCATGATAAAGCAATTGTTGAGCCTACACTGCTCTTTGACTATCAACTTAGTCCTATTTAAACAATCTAGTTTAAATGTAATTTCGATTCTACTTGATGTCTTTCTAGTGATAGGTTCATTGATGACTCCCCTTCCTGATCCTCTGGTAAGTGCTTCTCCCGAAGAACATGTACAATCTAGTGTTCTTGATTGTTCATAACACCAGAGTCAATTTGTAACTTTCTGGAATTGTGGTTCAATTGGGGACACAGAGATGTCTGTGGCTGTAGATAAGGAAATACCCCCTGTTACACACGAATCATTAGACAGTAAGTCAGAATTGAACCCAATAGAAATGGCTTCTATGATTTAATGAGGCCACCCAGCATTTCCCTACTGATAAGTTTGCCTTGTCCTATTGTGAGGTGATTTTTGTGGCAGGTTTGATCATCTTTAGTCTTAAAATCTGGGTCTCGTTTCTTTCTTTAAACCTCTTCTACACCTCATTCAGCTTCTCATTTTGTACAAATGCATTAGATCATGAGTCAGAGTTCAATGAGTTATTAGTTCTTTTTAACTACACAGGGAGTGAGCAGTTGGTGTTCTCACACTCAGTTGTAGCAGGACTGCAGGTATGGAAACTACAAGCCCCGTGACCAGTTGCTATTACTTCAAAAAAAGATCTGACCATGAAAGTCTTGATTTCCATATTGAAATGTTTCTCTAGAGTTTTCAAAACACAGATGGAACTCCTTACCACAGGTGCAGAATTCCATCAAAGTTATTGACTGTTACTCTATCATGAAAGCCAAAGAGAAACAACCAAATCCTGAAATAAAAGAAGAAATCCGAGGAAAGGAATCTACTTTTTTAATAAGATTTTTCTTGGTCTTTCTTTTTATTTTTCTTTTTTTTTTTTTTGTTTTGCATGTAAATTTTCTTTATTACTTGAGAAAGTCATGCATACATATAAACATTTTTATCAATTGCACTCTTGACTTCTTCCCATTCATCCCTTCCCTTACCTACCTGTTCCCTTCCTTCCTAACATTATATGGATTTTTAAAAAATCTCAGTCATTTGCCTTGTCATTCATTGCAAACACTCTTTGCTATAGATGTGCACAAATTCTGGTTTTTAAAATATTTTACATCTTCCTTTTTCAAAAAGATCCTTGAGTCTTGGAAGAAGGAGGTATCATAGATGTCTCATAAAGAGCTACAACCATCTTATTCTCTGCACATTGACCAGGCTTATATTTATTTATTTATTTTTGTTTGAGTTTTCTTGGTGTGTATAGATTAAACATAATGATCTTTGAATACCAAAAATTGCCATAAGGCTATATTCCTAACTCTTGGATTATTAATGATTTAAGGTCTAGGTGTACCACACTCTAAGAGGGTGCTATACACATTTTTTTTTTCCAATGAGGGACTGAGGCTTTCACTGTTTGGCCTTTGTTATTCTTGAGCTTCATATGGCCTGTGAGTTGTTTCTGGGGTATTCAGAGCTTTCTGAGGATATTATTCAATTATCAATGATGCATATTATGTCTGCTCTTTTGTGGCTGGGTTACCTCATTCAGGATGATATTCTCTAGATGCAGCCATTTTCCTAGGAATTTCCTAAAGTCATTGTTTCTAATAGCTGAGTAGTACTCCATTGTGTAAATATACCACATTTTTTATATCCATTCACCTATTAAAGGACATCTGGGTTCTTTCCAGCTTCTGGCTATTATAAATAGGGCTGCTATGAACATTGTGGTGCATGTGTCCTTACTGCATGTTGGAGCATCTCTGGGGTAAATGCCCAGAAGTGGGATAACTGGGTCTTCAGGTAGGACTATGTCCAATTTCTGAGGAACCACCAGACTGATTTCCAGAGTGGTGGTACCAGCTTACAACCCCACCAACAGTGGAGGAGTGTTCCTCTTTATCCGAATCCTTGCCAGCATCTACTATCATCTGAGTTTTTGATCTTAACCATTCTGACTGGTGTGAGGTGGAATCTCAGGGTTGTTTTGATTTGCATTTCTCTGATGACTAGGGATGTTGAGAACTTCCTTAGATGCTCCTCAATCATTTGATATTCCCCAGTTAAGAATTTTTTGTTTAGCTCTGTACCCCATTTTTAATAAGATTGTTTGATTATCTGGAGTCTAACATCTTGAGTTCTTTATAAATATTGGATATTAGACCTCTATCAGATGTGGGGTTGGTAAAGATCTTTTCCCAATCTGTTGGCTGCTGTTTTGTTTTCTTGACAATGTCCTTAGCCTTACAGAAACTTTGCAATCTCATTAAGTCCCATTTCTTGATTCTTCGTCTTAGAGCACAAGCCAGTGAGTGGTGTTCGGTTCAGAAAAATTTCCCCTGTGCCTATGTGTTCTAAGGTTATCCCCACTTTCTCTTCTAATAGTTTCAGTGTACCTTGTTTCATATGTAGATCTTTGATCCACTTGCACTTGAGCTTTGTACAAGGGAATAAGAAAAGATCTATTTTCATTCTTCTGCATGCTGAGTGCCAGTTGAGCCAACACCATTTGTTGAAGAGGCTGCCCTTTTTCCATTGAATGTTTTCATCTCCTTTGTCAAAAATCAAGTGACTATATGTGTGAGGGTTCATTTCTGGATCTTCTATTCTATTCCATTGATCAATGTGCCTATCTTTGTACCAGTACCATGTGGTTTTTAACACAATTGTCTTGTAATATAGCTTGAGGTCAGGGATGGTGATTCCAGCAGATGTTTTCTTGTTGAGGATGGATTTGATAATCTAGGTCTTTTGTTTTTCCCAGTGAATTTTCAAATTGCTCTTTCTAGCTCTATGAAGAATTGAGTTGAAATTTTGATGGGGATTGCATTGAATCTGTAGATTGCTTTTGGTAAGATGGCCATTTTTACAATGTTAATCCTTCCAATCCATGTGCATGGGAGATCTTTTCATCTTCTAAGATCTCCTTCAATTTCTTTCTTTAGAGATTTAAAGTTCTTTTCATACAGGTCCTTCACTTGCTTAGTTAAAGTCACACCAAGGTATTTCATATTGTTTGTGACTATTGTGAAGAGTATCTTTCTCTGCATGTTTGTCCTTTGAATAGAGGAAGGGTACTGATTTGTTTGAGTTAATTTTATATCCAGGCACTTTATTGAAGTTACTTATCAGCTATAAAAGTTTTCTGGTGAAATTTTTGTGGTCACTTAAGTATACTATCATGTCATCTGCAAATAGTGATATTTTTACTTCTTCCTTTCTGATTTGTATCCCTTTGATTTTCCTTTGCTGTCTAATTGCTCTGGCCAGGGCTTCCAGTACTATGTTGAATAAGTAGGGAGAGAGTAGGCAGCCTTGTCTAGTCCCCGATTTTAATCAGATTGCTTCAAGTTTCTCACCTTTCTTGGTCTTTGTATCCTAGACTACTGTAGCCATGATGAGTAAATGGAGCTCCCATGTTGCTCAAGCCATTTAGTACACTCTCAGTTGTGTAAGACCTGTTTCACTCCCCAGAACACCAGCCTCAGGTAGCAATCAGTTTCCAGCACTCAACATGTGTGGATGAGGTTTTCTCTGAGGAGTTCTGTACAAATGCCTACTTATTTCCTGAAACACCAGTGTCTTTCCTTTTTTCTTTACTGATTTTATTGGATATATTTTGTTTATATTTTAAATGTTATCCTTTTTTCTGGATTTCCCTCCATATCCTTTTATCTATCACCCCTCTACCTGCTCCTGTGAGGGTGTTACCCAACCACCTTCCCCCTCTTTCCTCCCCACACTGACACTACAGCATTAAACATTGGCAGGACCAAGGGCTTCTTCTCCCATTGTTGCCCAATGAGGCCATTCTCTGTTACATGTACAGTTGGAGCCATGGGTCTGTCCATGTGTACTCTTTGGATAGCAATTTAATCCTTGGGAGCTCTGTTTGGTATTGTTATTCTTATGGGGTTACAAACCCCTTCAACTTTTTCCATTCTTTCTTTAAATCCTCCCTTTAGAACCCCATTCTGAGTTCTGTGGTTGGCTTCAAGCATCTGCCTCTATAGGTGTTATGCTCTGGTAGAGCCTCTCAGGAGAAAGCTATATCAGGCTCCTGTCAGCATGCCCATCTTGGCATCAGCAATATTGTTTGGGTTTGGAGGGTGAATAAGGTTGGATATTCAGGCAAGGCAGTCTCTGGATGGCCTTTTCTTCAGTTTCTGCTCCAAGCTTTGTCTTTATATTTTCTCCTGAGGATATTTTTGTTCTACCTTTTAAGAAGGACTGAAGCATCCACATTTTGGTCGTCCTTCTTGAGCTTCATGTGGTCTGTGAATTATATCTTGGGTATTTAGAGCTTTTGGCCTAATATCCACTATCAGTGAGTTCATAGCATAGATGTATTTTTGTGATTGGGTTACCTCAGGATGATATTTTCTAGATCCATCCATTTGCCTAACAATTTCATGAAGTCATTTTTAATAGCCGAGTAGTACTCTATTTTGTAAATGTACCACATTTTCTGAATCCACTCCTCTGTTGAAGGACATTTGGTTTTTTCCAGCTTCTGGCTATTATAAATAAGGCTGCTGTGAACATAGTGGAGCATGTGTCCTTGTTAGCTGTTGGAGTATCTTTTGGGTAAATGCCCAGGAGTGATATAGTTTAATCCTCAGCTACATTCAATTTTCTGAGGAACCGCCAGACTGACTTCCAGAGTGGTTGTACCAGCTTGCAATCATTCTGAGTGGTGTGAGGTAGAATCTCAGGGTTGTTTTGATTTGCATTTCCCTGATGACTAAAGATGATGAACATTTCTTTAGGTGCTTCTCTGCCATTAGAAATTTCTCAGTTGAGAATTCTTTGTTTAGCTCTGTACCCAGTTCTATCTATCTATCATCTATCTATCTATCTATCTGTCTGTCTGTCTGTCTGTCTGTCTGTCTGTCTGTCTGTCTATCTCTCTATCTCTATATCTCTATCTATCTATCTATCTATCTATCTATCTATCTATCTATCTATCTATCATCTATTATACTTGGAATGTGTCTTTGGAATTTTGCTGATCATCAAGCTTTGGGAGCCTAGTCTTGAACTTGACCCATGATGCTCAGAAAATGGTGGAAATTTTTATACTGAAGAACTTTCAGTGTAGTTTTAAGTTTTTCCCCCTCCTGCCTGCCTTTTAAACTCAGGCCTTGGGTGGTAAAATGCAACTTTTTGGTTCCTATTGTAGAAGGGCCTCCAGCATCCTGATACAGCATCCTATCAATCCAGTCTGGAGGGTGAATGCAGATAGGAAGAAAGAGTGGAAACCTGACACAGACCCTTCTGTGATTGGGATCTTTATTGGTCAAGATGATTCTAGTATGCTCTTGTACTGGCTGGTTTTGTGTCAATTTGACACAAGCTGGAGTTATCATAGAGAAAGGAGCCTCAGTTGAGGAAATGCCTCCATGATATCCAGCTGTAAGGCATTTTCTCAACTAGTGATCAAGGGGGGAGGGCCCAGCCCATTGTGGGTGGAGCCATCCCTGGCCCAGCCCATTGTGGGTGGTGCCATCCCTGGGCTGATAGACCTGGGTTCTATAATAAAGCAGGCTGACCAAGCCAGGGGAAGCAAGCCAGTAAGTAACATCCCTCCATGGCTTCTGCATCAGCTCCTGCTTCTTGACCTGCTTGAGTGATGAACAGTGATGTGGAAGTGTAAGCTGAATAAACCCTTTCTCCCCAACTTGATTCTTGGTCATGGTGTTTATGCAACAATAGAAACCCTGACTAAGACAGTGTTCTTTTAGACATTCCTGCATGGATTCTGTGATGGATGGAGGAAGCAGCACCAAGAACTAGCAGAGGGTACACACTGGGAAGCAGGTAAGTGACAGGGACACACTGGGAGGCAGGTAGGAGATGGGAACACACTGGGAGGCAGGTAGGGGAGCATCTGCCTCAGGACTTGGAGAAAGAGCATTAATGACAGTTGACACTAGATCTCCCTCTCAACTTCTCTACATGTATTGGGTCCCCAGACCTTAGCACAACTGAAACTATGATGGAAGTATCAGTAAAGCCTTGGAACCCAACACACAGGCAGGCACCTGCCAAAACAATGAGAACAAAGACCTAATCCATCAAAGTCCACAGTTCTGGGAAAATCCCTAAATATATTAACATTGCTTATTTTGGCTTTTGAAATTCTACTTCAGGTATGTTGATCTAGGATGTAGCTGTGCCTAAAATCTTGCCAGTTGTTAACTGGCTAATAAAGATGTCCTGTTGACTTAAACCTGTGTTGGAGTGGTCTATCTACTCTGGTGAATACTCACAATGTAAGGGATTATGAACCAGTGGTTTCTCAATGATTTGATTACCCAGAGAATATACCCACTGATGAGAATGTTACTTGACAGGTACCCCTTGAATTCAAGTGAGATTCTGTGAAAATTAGAGCCAGGCACTGCTTCCTCAGTGCACTTTGCTGTCATCAAATATGATTTAATCTATGGTAGTTAGTCTTTCTGGGAATCATGTGAAGAACAATCTGGAAATTCATGAGTGCATCTCTCTCTCTCTCTCTCTCTCTCTCTCTCTCTCTCTCTCTCTCTCTCTTGCGCTCTCTCTCTCTTTCTGTGCCCACTAGGATGGATTCTATGGTTGAACTACAGAACCAGCTTGAATTCCTCTATCTCTTCCTTGGCAATTTGGTTTCTGTTACAAAACTCCCTCAGTCCTCTTCTGCATGTAGTTTCTATGGTAGCCAAATGGATATAAACCTCTCTTTGGGTTTCTCTTCATGTAACAACAGAAAACTCAAAATTATAATCTCTCAATACTCTCTGGGCTATATAAGCTTAGCCTAAAGGTTCATTTGCTGTTTGTGATTGACATCTTCATGAGGTTGTGATTGATACTGACTGACTGTTGAAGGTGGCTTGACTTATATTTGTACTTGGTGGTAATGGTTGAAAGGTTGGGCTTCTATGGGTTATTCTCTCCACAAGAGAGAGCTTGTCCTGCTCACCCTAGCAGGACAGTTGGATTTCTCATGGTGTACTTTGGGGTTCCCAAAAGCACCAGTGTGAATACTTGTTGGCTTTCCTAAAGCAAATGACTAGTTCAATCAACAGAATATTCTTTAATTACATTCTAGAAATTACAGCCAAGCATAGGGATAGCCAGATTCAATGTGGGTGAGAATTACACAGAGGAATGAGACAAAGTACATTCTTTGGGGGTCATTATTGATTACTTGATGTCCCCAAAACCATTTTTGTCACTTTTTAAACATTCATCATTGACTGCACAAAGTTTAATAAAGCAATAAAAAACAAGTACATACTCCAAATGTGAGTGAAATAATTTTTTTGTGAAGAGTTAATACATATTAATATGATTTTGAAAAATAAAAGATAATTGTCATCTACAGAAATCAGATATCAGAAGGAATTTTATCACTGTCAAATGACTTTGAATCATTAAATCACTGTTGGTATGTAATGTTGGGGTCAAGTTGTGGCTCCCAAGTCAAAAGACTATGCCATAGCATTTACATAAGACATAATATTCACATATATACATACTTACATGTATTCATACATACATATTCACACACTCATAGCAAAAAAA
The DNA here is from genome assembly GCF_963924665.1 of Micromys minutus. Lineage (NCBI taxonomy): Eukaryota > Metazoa > Chordata > Mammalia > Rodentia > Muridae > Micromys > Micromys minutus. Next base: position 41,645,911 of record NC_137961.1, on the reverse strand, counting down.
TAAAATGGAAACTTGTGTAGCAATAATTCTGTTTAACATTTTAAATAATGACATACCTGAAAAACAATATTATTTATTTGTTTTAATCTCAGGACTTTAATAATAATAATAATAGAACCAACTAGCTCAAAAGTAACAAACATACTTTGTATTTGAAATAAATATTTGGATGCATGGGGCTAGGAGTGTTAGCTCATGGTAGAATGATCACCTAGCACACACAAGATTCCCAGCATCAATAGGAGAAAAAAAAGTTAGAATTGCTTTGGCACATAGTAGGTATTCAGGTATTCAATGAATAAATGATAATAAATAACTTCAAAAGTAAATATTTCAAACTTACTTATATTTTCTCAACACTTCTGTCTCTCTGTGTCTCTGTGTCTGTCTCTGTGTCTCTGTCTCTGTCCCTCTCTCTCTCTCTCTCTCTCTGTCTCTGTCTCTGTCTCTCTCTCTCTCTCTCTCTCTCTCTCTCTCTCTCTCTGTGTGTGTGTGTGTGTGTGTGTATGTGTGTGTAGGTCACAAGACAACTTTTAGGGGTCAGTTCCTTCTTTCCACCATGTGCATGGGATCTAACTCAGTTTATTAGTCTTGATAGCAGGTACCTTTACTTGCTAAGCCAGGTTGGTGGCCCTCTCAACACATACCCTTTTTTTTTGGCGACAAGAAACAGATGGTAATAACCTTTCTTTTAATCTAAGACACAGTGTTTAACCTTTCAGAACTGCTTAAAAATGTAAAGTAGGCACTAATAAGCCATCATTTAACTAGTGAATTAAAACATTGTGTTTTTCTTAGTGTCTGCTTCTGCTTAATAATGGGAAAAAGTCAGCTTATCGGCAGCTATGGTAAGTTCCACTCAATTTCTACTAGTTTTGCAATGGCAGAAAAAAAGTCTAAAAATTGCAAACAATTCCAAGACAGTTTGAATACTTTGCTACATTTTTTTTGTCAAGGACATTTAAAATTGGTTGGGACCCCCACATACCTGCTTCTTTTTAAAGAGGAGTCTACAATCAGTTGGAGTATAAAAATACTTTTTTTTTTTTTTTGTGGCAAAGTATTGGTTTGGCATTCTACTCTTTTTCTGAGTAGAGCTTATTATTGATATAATTTATCCATATCACCGTTATATATCACCAGATGAATAAGTTAAATACATTTGTACAGACTACAGGACAGTCTGTATCATTGTGCTGGAGTATGCCCATGATAGTTTATATGTTACCCTGTTGGGCTTCTGGTGTACCCAGACATTTGTAAAAACTGTTTTACTCTGTAAAGTGGTTTCTGGAGGAGATCACTATTTGAGTCAATATACTGAGGAAAGCCAATTAAATGTCTGGGTCAATGTTGAAAACCCACGTAGAAAAAATATAGGAGAACTTCATTACCTGACTGCTTGGGTGGTCATCAGTTCTCTCCTGGAAATGACTGTGGCTTCTCTTGGTCTATGTGCTTGCTGACAGGGTCGTTGGACTTCCCAGTTTCCCCAGCTGCAGTTCATAGTCATGTCTACCCCATCTCCATCTCTGTTATCTCCATTTCTGGTTCTGTCTCTATGGTGCTTATTGTTTTGTTTATGTGGAGAATCCACTTCTGTCTGATCTGTAGTGGTTACTTTTTATTTGGCAACTGTCTGCTAATCTGAATTAATATATCCTATCCACATTCTGTTTTATGTGTTCCCACTTCTCACTGACAGTTTTGTTTCCATATTACTACATGAGAATATTAGAAATTGAGGCCAACATGCATCATTGTAATGTAAATTATATCTGCAAGTTTCCATGCCATTTTTAACAAGTTAAAAGTCAACTTTGGGGAAGAAAAGAACCCAATGATCTCTAAGCCCATCTCTCTGCCTTAGGTCAGGGTGACTCCATTGTTCTGTAACCAGGAGAAGAAAAACCAGCAAAAAGACCAGGACATTAAAAGAATTACGTCCCCCAGAGCCCCTAGGAGGTAAAACATTTCCAGCAGCCATTAGTATCACTTACCCTGTGGTATAAAAATGCCTACAATGGGAAGCTAAAGCTGGAAGCTCATCCATGGAGAAAAAGCTCTACTGAGAAGCCACCTGACTGCTTCAGCATCCCCAGTGAAATCCTGATGAACATCATAAGACCTTGATTTGCCATTACCTTTGTTTGTTCTAATCATGCTGCTCCAGGTATCTCTGTGGGATGTCGTGAACTACGTCCTGTTTGATATTGTTTTGTTTCCTCTTTCTTGTATCTCTCTATCTATCTATCTATCTATCTATCTATCTATCTATCTATCTATCTATCATCTATCTATCATCTATCTATCTATCTATCTATCTATCTATCTATCATCTATCTATCTATCTATCTATCTATCATCTATATCTATCATCTATCTATCATCTATCATCTATCTATCTATCTATCTATCTATCTACCTATCAATCATCTATCTATTTGTCTTTCTGTCTGTCTATCTCTTGCTATTTGTTCTTTGGCTGTTGCTTGGCTATTTGGTCAGTAAACTTACTCAGAATAAAAGGTTCAGCTGTTATATCTTATTCTGCAGATTATTCAGAGCATTCATTTGACATGGGCAATGGTGGTTAGCTACTTTTTTTCTTTTTTTCCTGTGATCAAGAGGGAAAAATTGTGGTCTGTGAAGAGAGTAGAAAATACTAGAAAAGAAAAAAAGGGGTTCCTGACTCACTTTTCACTCATACTCCCATAACTTGAAGGTGCCCAGATGCTTCTCTGCCCAGTCTGTATCTCTTCCCTACCGCCACTATCTCATTGGTTATCTTGGATAGCTTAACTTAACTTCTATCATCTCAGTTGCTTACCTGATATGCTGGCCTAGCATCTTATGCTTCTTTTACTTGTGAGCTAATTAGAGTCGAAGAAAAGAAAAAGGAGAGTGGAAATCCAGGCAGACTCACTAAGTAGAAGTCAAAAAATTCTTTTGAAAACTCATCTTATTTTTATTCCTCATTTCTCTGTTTGTCTGTCTCTGTCTGTCTGTCTCTGTCTCTTACACACACACACACACACACACACACACACACACACACACACACACACACTTGCTGAGTCAAATCAATGTTGCCCTTATTAGCATGTGCTTATGACTGACCACTTAAGACTGGAAATCCCCTGAAAAGATAAAACCAAAATGAACAAACTAACAAAAGTGGTTCTCTTCCCCACAGCAGCCATTGTTTGTAGATCTTTACCCAGGAGTGGGGACCCTGTAATATTTTCCTCAATCCATATTGGTCTGTTGATTTGTTGTGGGCTTTGCACATCTAGTGCAGGTAATCATATTTTTGAGAGTTCATGAGAGCAACATCTCTGCCCTGGCCAGAGGAAATATGCGGTAATCATTTCAGTCATGGTACTATTACAATAGAGCATCCCTTCTTTCTTCCCAGCACACACACTCACACACACACACACACACACACACACACACACACACACACACACACACACACACACACAGTTTTGCCATGTTCCATGAGCCTTAGATGCAGGGCTTAAATTATAGATGTTGTATTTGGTCTTGGCACCCCACAGTCACTTATTCTCTGTAGTTTGACTGGCTGTGGATTTTCTCAAAGTCTCTGTTGAAAGAAAAAGCTTCTCTGATCAGATGTGAGAGCCACTGTTATCTGTGGGCATTAGCACAAGTTGAGAAGGCAGCTGGAGACTTTATTGCTTTAGTTTTATGTCAGTAGTAGATCCTACTCTCTGGACAGAGATTCTTGGCTAGGTTTATAGTTCTAGGCATGTATTTCCTCCCATTGAGTGGGCTTTGGGTATAATTAGATGGCTTTTGTCTACAAGATACAAGGCACCTTGAGGGATCTCTTGCCATTCTTTTCATTGTGTTTCCCAGGCGTTAGAGGTAGGTAGGATTGTTGATAGTTTTTTACTCTCAGCTCTATCCATAACACTTTCCAACACTGGGAGAGCTAGTGTGTGTAGTCTAAGTAATAGGGTCCCACCTTGATGTTCTAGCAGGCAATGAAGAGCTATAATATGCTAAGATAATACCTATATTGTTTGTGGAATCTTTTGGAATCTCCTAACCAATGATTCAAAGGGAGGAATCCCTTGCCCAGCACTGGAGTTTTTGTTAGACTGTCTATGGTTTCTGAAGATAGGGTTTTAAAAAATGGCTTTCCAAACCTCCTGTCCTTGTTAGGGTCACTATTGCTGTGATGAAACATCATGACCAGTTACTTGGGGATGAAAGAGCTTATTTGACTAACACTTTTGTATACTGAAGGAAGTCAGCAATGGAACTCAAACAAGGAAGAAACAGGGAGGCAGGAGCTGATACAGAGGTTCTGAAGGAGTACCTACCCACACTCTCCTGCCTCATTGCTACAGCACCCCCTTATGCTGGAACACCAAACCTCCCCAGGGTCCAGGCCATCCTCTGCTACATATGTATCTGGAGCCATGAATCCCTCCAGCTACACTTCTTGGTTGCTGGTCTAGATTCTGAGGAAACTCGGTGGTCAGGGCAGCCTATGTTTGTTCTTCCAATGGGGTTGCAATTCCCCACCTCTTCACTAGTCCAGTCTTTCAGGCAGCTCCTTCACCAAGTTCCCTGATCTGAGTCTAATAGTTGGCTCTAAGCATCCACATCTGCACTGGTCAGTTGTTGGCCAGACCTCTTCAGGAACCACCACACTAGGTGCCTGCCAGCAAGTGCCTCTTGACCATGGCAACAGTGTTGGGTTTGGTGTCTGCAGACATGATGGATCCCCAGGTAGGACATTCCCTGGTTGACCCTTTCTTCAGTCTGTTCCATGTTTTGTCCATGTTGTTTCTTTGGACAGGGACATTTCTGGGTTAAAAACTTTGAGATGGCTGGGTGGCTCCATTCCTCTACCAGGGGCCATGCCTATCTACTGGAGGTGGTCTCAACAGGTTCTCTCTCCTACTTAGCTGTGCATTTCTCCTAAATCGACATGCTTTCTTATATAACTTAGGACTGCCAGCTCAGGGATAGTATCACCCACAATGGGCTTGGTCCTTATCCATCAATCTCTAATTTAAAAAATGCTTTACAGCTGGATTTTATTGAGGCATTTTCTCAACTGAGGTTCCCTCCTTTCAGATGACTCTAGCTTGTGTCAAGTTGACATAAAACTAGCTAGGATATCTCCTTAGTATCATTCACCTCTCTTCCTTTCCTATTCTTCTATATTGCCTTCCTGCTCCCTTCCAAGTTAAATCCTGCCTCAACCCCCTCCCACTTCATAGCTCCTGCTATGTGTCTGGCTATTCCTTTCTAGAACTGTTTCTTCCAGTCTCTCACTCCCCGACCCCAACTCCCACCAAAAAGTCCCTTCCTACTTTCCTAGCATCTATGTTTACTTCAGGTTACACATTCAAACCTTAAGATTTGAATCTAAGACCCACAAATGAAAGAGAACATGTAGCATTTGTCTTTCTGGATTTGAGTCATTCCAATCAGTATATTTCCAAATTATGTCTATTTATCTGTGAACTCTATGTTCATACAGATGAAGAGAGTAGCAGTATGTATGCATAGTATATTGCCATCATCTGTTTTCAAGTTTAAGTAATAGTCTGAGGTACTGCAGGACCACCCACATTGAAGAAATAATGACCAAGACAGTATGCATTTTTCATTTCAGTTCTGAAATGTTGATTAGTTGGTCAAGAGAGATTATGACTATACCTCAAAAGTTTCTCTGTTCCTTATTTGACCTTGAGAATTAAAGTTTTGCCTCTCCTGAATTAAAGTATTGTTCAGTAATCATGAGCATGTACACATATTTTTCTAAATTATGAAAGAAAGATGGAATTCAGTAAAAGTGAGAGTAATTGTAGTTTTTACCTTGGGATTAAATAAAGTAGGCATTTGAACCTGGAACTTCATGAATATTAGATAAGAGGTTTTAGATTTTGAAGTAAAATGCTAAAGACTCTATTTCTTTTATTCCTATGGGATTCTTCCCACACAGTACTTAAGAATCATCATTATTTTCTACACCTATCTGCATGGGAAAACAGAGTAATGGGCATGGTGAGACGAAGCTCTGTGGCTCTCACCAACATCTAAAGACAGCCCTGTTGTGCAATGTCCAGAGCAGGGCTACTGAAGATGATGGTGGGATGACCAAAGGAGAAGAGAATTTTGACATCCCAACCCCAACAATAACCTAACACAGCAAGGTCCTGTGCTTAGCCTGCCCTCTCTTGGCCTCTGTAGATATGCAAGAGGAGGAAGGCATGTGGCTCATGAAGATAGCTCTATTTCCTACATGTCACAACTCGGTTATGTAGTGCACCGTGTTTAACTAAAGGCTTTTAAAAAAGTGAATGTTGCCATATAATGAATACTAAATAAAACTGATAGGATCCTGATTAATTTTTAATAGGCACAGGTTGTGTGCTGTGTGTAATAATATTGAAATGAATACATTATTAATGTAGAGTTGTACAGAATAGTTCGCTTGAGAGTTGAGCAGTACAGAACAAAACTGGTCATCTCCAAATGTGACTCACAGCTCTGCAGTTTGGAGACATAAGTGAGATGAAGTTCTTTGAGGCAGAGTCATATTCACCAGAGGCCATTAGGAAATCTCTGGGAACTTTGAACAGCTCAAAGCCTTCAATGCTAGTTCACAGGAGGCAGCTTGGGACACTAACCAGGACAAAGTTAGCCATAATACTGTGGTATTCTCAGTGTCTAATGTGTTTTGTAAGGTAGGGAAGCAGAGCTGTGAACCCATTGCTTGATGTAATGAGTTTGTTATATCATTTTTAGTAAAGCTTGGCAATAGAATTCTCCAGATGATAAACTGCAGCTTTGCCTTAATGGCTCACGTTGCTTCAGAGTGGGGAGAGGACACTTGTGGGTTCCAACAGAAAGGTATTTTAAGGAATAGCTCATGCTTCTTCCTTTGTCATGGTTCCCATTTTTTTCCTCTGACAATTTTTAGTTCATAAAAGCCAGATGGGGTTGATCTCACTCTGGCTTTAAGAACAGGCTTGTAGTTCACGTCTGGTTAATCTGAAGGTTGCATTTAACCCCATGATTAGCTTATGGATGAGCGTGTTACCCAAACTGGTCCAAATTGTCTACAAAGACCAACTTTAGAGTTTCAATTAACATCCTGGGAAAGAAAGCCCTTTTTTGATAGCCTTAGAGCTGAGAAGAAACAGATCTGGAAGTGACAGTTGTGTTAATGCAGTCATCTACCTAATAAGCACACATAGAAAAGACAGAGTCTTATAAACACAGAGGCACAGAGGAAAGCCGCTAGAGAGAAACCGCCTTCGAAAAGTAGGTCGCTAGCTGTACTGGCTAGTTTTATGTCAATGTGACATGACCTACAGTGATCAGGGAGGAGAGAGCCTCAACTAAGAAAATACCCATGGACTCAGCGGTTTCCAGGACCCAACGGGGAGAACATTAGCCAAAATATCCAACAAAGGGGAAATCAAACTTGTCGAGACCATATCCGGTGGACAGGCACAGTCCCTGGTTGAGGGATGGGGCCACCCACCTCAAAAATATTAGCCTAGAATTTCTTCTGTCAAAAGGAAATACAGGGACAAAGAATGAAGCAGAGACTGAAGAAAAGGCCATTCAGAGACTGCCCTACCTAGAGATTCAACCTATCTACAGACACCCCAAACTCTCACTGATGCCAAGGAGCACTTGTTGATAGGAGCCTGGTATAGCTGTTCCCTGAGAGGCTTTGCCAGAGCTGGAACAATACAGATGTAGGTGCAAGCAGACAACCATTGGACTGAGCATGGGAACCCCAGTGGAGGAGTTAGGAGAAGGACTGAAGGATTGCAACCCATAGGAAAAACAACAGTATCAATCCACCAGACACCTCAAAGCTCCCAGGGACTAAACCACCAACCAAAGAGTATACATGGGGGGGGGGCACCCATGGTTCCAGGTGGCTATGTAACAAAGGAAGGCCTTTGGTCATGGGAGGCTCAGTGACCCAAGTTAGGGGAATGCTAAGGCACTGAGGAGGGAGTGGGCAGGTGGGTTGGGGAGCACCCTCATAGAAGCAGGAGGTAGAGGAAGGGGATAGGGGTTTGTGGAGGGGAAACTGGGAAGGGAGATGACATTTGAAATGTAAATAAATAAGATAACCAATAAAAAAGAGAGAAAATGCCCTTGTAAGATTGGGCTGTAGGCAAGCCTGTAGGAATTTTCTTATTTAGTGATGGATGGGGGAGGGCCTGGCCCACTATGTGTAGCGCCATCCCTGGGTTGGAAAGTAGAGTGAGCACGCCGGTTCGAAGTCCTCCTCTGTGGTGTCTATATCTTCAGTTCCTGTCTCCAGGTGCCTGTCCTTGAGTTACTGACCTAACTTCTTTGATGGCAAACTGATATGGACACATAAGCTTAATCAAGGCTTTGATTTGCTCAAGGTGTTTCTTCACAGCAATAGTAACTTAGACACTGTGGGTAGTGCTGTTTAAATAACACAGGCTGGGGCTGTGCTTAGGAGTCTGTCTCTGCCTCGACTTTTCAGTAACAGCCACTAAATCTCCTCATCCTTTTTATTCAATCTAGTTTGAGTTAGAATTTCTACTACTGTAATTCAAAGATTTAGACTAATACAGTATTCTCAGAAGTCTGAGCCATCTCTGTAGTATTTACTATCGAGAATTATATGATTATTGAAAACATATTAAGAACTCCTAACAGAAGCTCTCGGATGGCCCAGCACTTAAGAGTGTGTAATACTCTTGCAGAGGACCAGAGTTCAGTTCCATGTTCCCTGCATACTCAGTGCTCACAACCAACTACATGTAATTCCAAGTTCAGAGGACCTGATACCTTGAAATCTGATGCCCCATTCTGTCTGCTTATAGTACCTGAATTCATGTGCATACAGCCCCCTCTGCCATGCACACATGTAACCAAAGATAAAAATTAATCTTAAAAGAACTCAGGACAATCCTGGGTATATTGGCACTTAATTTGGTTGTTGGAATGACCCCAGGTCTTTTTCTCTCTCTGTGACCTTGGAAAGTGGGGAGGAGGAGGCAGATCTAAAGTTAGAGAAACTGATGACTCGGCAGTTCCACTCTTCTAGTCACCCCATCAGTCTCCAGACCAAGGTGTCCTGATCTGCAAGGAATGTTCACATGCATCAAAGACCTTGTAAGATGCAGATAAAGATCCAACAAGTCTAGGAAAGGGTTTTCTATTCTGTGTTTCTGTGTTTCTAAGTGTGTGTGTGTCTGTGTGTGTGTCTGTGTGTGTGTGTGTGTGCATATGTGTATGCGTGTGTGCACTACTGCACACATGTGCTCAGAGGATAGCTTTCCAGGGCCTCTCTTTCCAGTCTATTGAACTCAAGTTATCTGGTTTGGCAGCAAGCTCTTTTGGACACTGAGTCATTTCCCAGTCTGTGGGAATTGAGGTGAGGTGAAGTCTCTAAGGGCAATAGGTTCATTTTGTATTTTGAAATGATGATCCTCACCAGGCTGAGATTGAAAAGATTCTATACAGATGCTCTTTTAGAAGTGATTTTCATGCAAGGTCAAGGTTTTGGCAGTCTGTCATGAAAGGGATTATTTTTAATTGCCCCAGGCTTTACCTACACTCAGGCTAAAACAGTGCCTTCATTTTCTTTCTTTTCGTTCTTCTCTCTTTAAAAAAATTGGATATTCTCTGTTTTTACATTTCAGGTGTTGTCCTATTTACCCCAATTTCATCCCTCCTTCCCCTCTCACTGCCTCCATTAAAAGCTCTCTCTCCCAACCTCTCTCTCCCACCTTGGCATTCCCCTACACTAAAGAAACAAGCCTTCGCTGGACCGAAGGCCTCTCCTTTCATTGATGCCAGAGAATGCTGTCCTCTGTGGCATATGCACCTGGAGCTATGGGTCTCTCCATAAGAACTCATTTGTGGTCTTTTAGTCCCTGGGAGCTGTGGTGGGTTTGGTTAGTTAATACTTTTGTTCTTCCCATGGGGTTGCAGACCCTTACAGCTCCTTCAGTCCTTTCTCTAGCTCCATCCTTAAGGTTCCCCATGTTCAGTCTGATGATTCCTTACATGTTTTCATCTTCATCACTGTCCCTCAGTTTCCATCCGGGATCTAGGTAAAACCCCCAAATTCTTCAAGAGACTTTAAGAACGATTTTCAATGAGAGGCTATTCTTTAATCTTGCTCACAGTGTTTAATGATAAAGTACTTGTTTATTTTAGAACTCCAATCAACTCACACAAATTAATTTTAGAGACCAAACCAGAAACCCCTTCTTAATGTCTTAAATTCAATCTTAAACTTTTTCCAGAAGACAAAGCACTTCTAACATATGATCAAAAGCCAGTTCTGTCCTAAGCAAATTGAGACACACAAGGCCTTCCTTTCCCTCCAGGCATCTGTGAACATCAATATAGATTTTCCAGACCAACTACTATGTGCTCTTGGAGGAGCCAAAACTACCAGAGTTTCAGAGAAACAGACGAGGAATCAGTCCTTCATTTAATAAAGAAAAATATCAGTTCTGAACCTCCAAGATTTTCTTTTTAACCTTTCCTTCCAAAATGACATAATGATGAGACGGATCCCACGTTGGCACTGGGAGGCTTTGAACATTTCCTGGGATGCTGAAGGCAGATGGGGGAGACCTAAGAAAAGCAAAGTGGAGATGACATCTTCACTGCACCATGAAGAAGAGGGCCCTGGGAAGTAGCACATCTATTATCTATTATGTGTTGAGGTTCTAATTACAAAATTTCTCTCTTTCCTTTCCTCCATGCAAACCCTCCCATATACCCCCTCCCGCTCCCTTTAAATTTATGGCCTCTTTTTTCACTAGTTGTTTCTGCATGCACACACACACACACAAATTTATATACATAGATATTTACATATCGTGGACAACCAATCTGTGCTCTTCACAACCTCTCCTGTTCGAAGCCTATCTCAGTCGCCTTAGTTCTGTGCAGTGCCAAGGCTTTTCCTGCCCGTCTTGCTAAGTCTATTGATGTCCTTGTCCAGCTCATGTTTTGCCAGTAATATTTGTGAGACTATATGAGACTTCTGATATTATTAGGAGACACAATCTCACAGTAAAGATTTTGATCTTTGGGTTTTTATAATCTTTCTTTCTCCTCCCCTTCCCCTCCTTCTTTTTCCCCTTCTCCCTCTCCTCTCCTTCCCCTTCCCCTTCCTTTTCCTTCTCTTATTCTATGTTCCCTGGGTCTTAGGTGAAAAGTGTTTTTTAAAATGTATCCATTTGGACTGAATTGGGCTCTACAATTCTGCATTTTGATTCATTGCGGTTTTCTCTAGTGGCCTCTTTGCAAAGAGAAGTTTTCTTTCTGAGGGATGAAGACTAAATTTATCCACATGTACAGGACAGATGTTCATAGATTACTGTTAAGGATTGCAGTAATTTAGTCATTTAGAGGTTGTAGATTCTGCTAGGATAGCAGTGATGTCACCAGCACTGAGTAGCTGACTAGGTCTGTATTAGCAGGCATGGATTTCCTCTTCTTGAGTAAGACTTATGTTCAAGGAGAGAGCTGTTGGTTACCACTAAGTCATGCCCACAATACTAGTGCCCCTGTGAGGTTATCATTTCATGTTGGCCAGGATCTTGTTTTGTGCACCTGGCAGGCTGGCGACCAGTTGGCACTTAAAAGGAAAAAACAATAAACTGTATGAGCATGTGTATGTGCATGTGTATGTGCATGCATCTGTATGTTTGCATGCACATGTGTGTGTATGTGTGTGTGTGTGTGTGTGTGTGTGTGTGTGTGTGTGTGTATGCCTGTGTATGTCTCAGCCGTGTGTGAGAAGAACATTTTGAGTCAGCACCAATAATTTCTCAAAGAAAAGTTAAAAGAGACAATGCTGCAATATTTAGGCTTCAGAAATCTGCCTCTTAGAATTATTAGAATAAGATACAAGCTTGATTAGTATTCCTGCTAGGCTTTTTGTTTAACTTTTGGCAAAGGGTTTTATTTCCCTGAAATATGATCCAATATGATGATCATAAGCCTCAGTTAATTCTGAGACATTTCCCCTCACTTATGAAAAAGGGCTCATCAGCAGTCCCTGCTGAAAAACTCATTAAAATACCTTTTAAGCTCTACTTTAAGGCCATTTTAGCATTCACTGAAGTGTTAATTAGGAAGCTGTGGTTCTCTCTTTCCCTGCCTAACCCATCTCAGGTAGCATCTCCAGCCTGGCAGCTCTGCTGACTGTTCTCTTCTCAAAGTTAAAATTTTCCCCATTTTTACTGGGTATTCTCTGTATTTACATTTCTTTTTTGTTTTTATTAAATATTATCTGTATTTACATTTCAAATGTTATACCCTTTCCCCCAGTCCCATGGCCCCTCCCTCTCCCCTTCCTTTCATGAAGGTGCTCCCTCTTCCAACCATCCTCTCCCACCTCAGCATCTTGGCATTCCCCTACACTGGAAAAACAAGCATTCGCTGGACCACAGGCCTCTCCTCCCATTGATGCAGACAATGCTATCCACTCCTGCGTATGCAGCTGGAGCCATGGGTCTCTCCATGTGTGCTCAATGCTTGGTGTTTTAGTTCCTGAGAGCTTTGGAGGGTTTCATTGGTTGATAATGTTGTTTTTCTCATGGGGTTGCAAACTCAAGCTCCTTCAGTTCTTTCTCTATCTCCTTCATTGGGATCTCCTAGTGCAGTTTGATGGTTAGCTTCAGGAATCCTCATCTGTATTTGTATAGCTTCTGGCAGAACCTCTGAGGAGGCATACATATCAGGCTCCTGCCAGTAAGCATGGCTTGGCATCAGCAATAGGGACTGGGTTTGGTGACTGCATATGGATTGGGTCCCCAGGTGAGGCATTCTCTGGATGATCTTTTCTTCAGTCTCTGCTCCTCTATTTGTCCCTCTATTAGCTACTGTGAGTGTTTTGTTCTCCCTTATAAAAAGGACTAAGGCATCTACATTCTGGCCTTCCTCCTTTTTGAGCGTCATAAGGTCTGTTGTTTCTTGGGTATTCAGAGCTTTTCAGGCTAGTATCTGAATATCACTGAGTGCATACTATGTGTTTTCTTTTGTGACTGTGTTACCTCACTCAGGATGATAGCTTCTAGTTTCATCCAATTGCTTAAGAATTTCATGAAGTCAATGTTTTTAATAGCTGAGTGGTACTCCATTGTATATATGTACCACAATTTTTGTACCCATTTCTCTGTTGAAGGACATCTGGGTTCTTTAGCTATTACAAATAATTCTGCTATAAACATGGTGGAACGTGTGTCCTTGTTATATGTTGGAGCATCTTTTAGGTATATGCGCAGGAGTGGAATAGCTGGGTCTTCAGGCACTATGTCCATTTTTTCTGAAAAGCCTGATTGGTTTTCAGAGTGGTTATACAACTTTGCAATCCCACCAACAATGGAGGAGTGTTCCTCTTTTTCCAATCCTTGCCAACACCTGTTGTCACCTGTGTTTTTGATCTTAGCCATTCTGACTGGTGTGAGGTAAAATCTGAGGGTTCTTTTGATTTGCATTTCCCTGATGACTAAGAATGATGAACATTTCTTTAGGTGCTTCTCAGCCAGTTGGCATTCCTCAGTTGATAATTCTTTGTTTAGCTCTGTATCCCATTTTTAATAGGATTATTTGATTGTCTGAAGTCTAACTTATAGACTTTTTTGTATATATTGGACATTAGTCCTCTATCAGATGTAGGATTGGTAAAGATCTTTTCCCAATCTGTTGGTTGCCATTTTGTCTTATTGACAATGTCTTTGGCCTTACAGAAGCTTTGCAATTTTATGAGGTCTCATTTGTTGATTATTAATCTTAGACCATAAACCATTGGTCTTCTGTCTAGGAAAATATACCATGTGCCTATGTGTTCTAAGCTTTTCCCCACTTTTCTTCTATTAGTTTCAGTGTACCTAGTTTTATGAGAAGATTTTTGATTCACTTGAACTTGAGCTATTTACCTGGAGATGAGAAGGGATAGATTTGCATTCTTCTACATGCTGACTGCCAGTTGAACCAACACCATTTGTTGAAGATGCTGTCTTTTTTCTATTGAATGTTTTAGTTCCTTTGTCAAAGATCAAGTGACCATAGGTGTGTGGGTTCATTTCTGGGCCTTCGATTCTATTCCATTGATCTACCTGCCTATCTCTATACACTACCATGCAGTTTTTTTTTTCTAATTGCAATTGATCTGTAATAAAGCTTGAGGTCAGGGATGGTGATTTCCACAGAAGTTCTTTCATTGTTGAGAATAGTTTTTGCTATCCTGGGTTTTTTGTTATTCCAAATGAATTTGAAAATGGTTCTTTCTAATGCTATGAAGAATTGAGTTGGAAGTTTGATGGGGATTACATTGAATCTGTAGATTGCTTTTGGTAAGATGGCTATTTTTACTATATTAATCCTGCCAATCCATCTTTCCATCTTCTGAGATCTTCTTCAGTTACTTTCTTTAGAGACTTGAAGTCATACAGATCCTTCAATTGCTTAGTTAGAATCACACCAAGGTATGTTATATTATTTGGGACCTTTGTGAAGGGTTTCAGTTCCCTAATTTTTTCTCATCCTGTTTATCCTTTAAGTACAGGAAGGCTACTAATTTGTTTTAGTTAATTTTATGTCCATCTACTTTGCTAAAGTTGTTTATCAGCTGTACATGTTCTCTAATGAAATTTTAGGGGTCAGTTAAGTATGCTATCATATCATATGCAAATAGTGATATTTTGCTTTCTCTCTTTCTAATTTGGATCCTTTTGACTTCTTTTTTTGCTGTCTAATTGCTTTGGCTAGTAATTCCAGTACTATATTGAATAGGTAGGGGAAGAATGGACATACTTGTTTAGTTCTTGATTTTAGTGGGATTGCTTCAAGTTTCTCACTATTTAGTATGATGTTGGCTACTGGTTTGCTGTATATTGATTTTACAGTGTTTAGTTCAGTTCAGGCTAAATGGTGCAGGTCCATCACAGGAGTGAGCTGTATTGCTGGAGATAGAGCCCTTCTTGCCTCAAGCCAAGAGATGTGAACACAGTAGACTCTAGAATCTTGCTGTGACAAGAATAATCAGTGAATCTCTGGAACAGAAGAGCAGTCCTCTTCCTCTTCCTCTTTTTCTGCTTCCTCCCCCTCTTCCATCTTTCTCCTTTTCTCACCATTCTTTGAGGTAAGGTCTCCCTTTATAGCTAAGGATGCTATAAACTCTTCAGTGGAGCATGATACCCCAGGGCCCAGGCTTATAAGTCACCTGTGTAAAGGGATCGTGAAGAGGCAATAGTTTTGTACCACTCTCAGTGACTTCCACGTAGGACTCATCCATGCATTCTGTTGGTTCCTCCACTGGTTAATTCTGAGGCATGTGTCTTTCTCCATGCCCATAGCCACCTCTCCACTTTACCGTGTATTCTACATGCTTTCTCTACCTTGCTTACCTAGGACTCATTCACCTCACAGGAATCATCTTTAAAAGTATAAGCTCCCCAATGGGCTTTCTAATACTATAAGGTAAGCCCTAAAGACATGTATGTATGAGTATATGAGCAATCCTCAATAAGTAAGAGAGAGAGGGACAGAGGAATGACAATGATAATCAGAGAAGAACAGGTCTCTAATGAGAGAAAGAGAGAGAGAGAGAAAGAGAGAGAGAGAGAGAGAGAGAGAGAGAGAGAGAGAGAGAGAGAGAGAGAGAGAGAGAGAGAAAGTGCATGCCAGGGGTTGGGAAGGTTAGAGGGGCACAGAGGAACAGATGTAGCATAAGTATAATACTCTTGTATGACATTCTCAAACAGGTTCTAAGTTAAAAAGTACAATGCATCTGCAGTGAGCATTTCCTGCTTCTGTGTGGTTTTAAAATGTAAGCAAACTTCCTCTCTGCAATTCAGGGTCTCATTGCACCATCTCTCAGCCCTGGTGTCCTCTTTGTGTGTTCGGCTAGCCATTCTCTTTATCCTCCCCCAGGCCTTCCTGTTTATTCTCCCATCTCGGATGCCTGACTCTAAATCTCGGCAAGGCTGTTTCCCTCTTCATCTCTAGGCTTTAGCTTATCTATCCTTCCCACAGATGTTTTCTTGATCACCAGGGATTACAACTTGTATGTAACTCTTTTCCTTTACAGCACCATGTTTATGTGTAAACTTCCCATTCCTTAAGTTCTTACTGTCTTTACCCACCTAGATGTCACACTCTTTGGGGAGCTTGCCCTATCTGTTTAGTTTGCTGCTTGTTCTACCCTTAAGGTCTAGTGCACAGCAGCCCACTCTCAGAAGTTCGTAGTTAACTAAATGAATATGTGGAGAAAAGGCACGGTAAGTGCTAATTCAATGTGTGGCACATAGTAGGTGTCATGAATTGGCTACACAATTGTGTACTGGCAATACTAATGTCTTTTTCACAGACAGTATTGGAAAGACATCAAGTGTAGGTCTTGATGTGTTGAATTTTCAACAATGATTTATTGATGCCTAGCACTTTGTTTGTATAATGAACATGGAAAATGGCTACTCATTATGTATGTGTTTGCCAACATGTATATATTTGGGATTCCCTAGGAGTTGAGCTGAACCTTCAAACTTTCATATTGATATTATCTAGATGTTTAAATCCCAAGCTACTAACTGTTGTCCTCTATGTAGAGAAACATGAGACCAGTGAGCATGCTGTTTTATGGATTCAGTTTGTTCCACAAAACAAACCACTAAATAGATCTTATCCTTGGAAGCATCATTAACTCTCACACCCCATCAGTTTGCCTTTCCTACCCGTGATAAAATCAATCTCATCTGTGCTTGAATATTTGTGCTCTTATAACAGGGACATAGATGAATAACTTCATGATCAGGAAAATTATCAAGAGAGAAAAAAATCTGAAATAGAGTGGATGTAATAGGCAGAGTTTTTATTCTGGGTGCAGCTGCATCTTCTCTTGAGACAAGCCAATGCCGTGTCTCCTAGTGGTTTTCTCAGCAAAGCGGCACAGGGAAGATGGTCAACTCATGGAAGAAAGCACAAACCGATGCCAATGCCCAAGAACAAACAGCCTGGTGTCTGAGCGTCTGAGAGCAGGATTCAGGCCATCACCACTTTGATTACTAGGTGTGTAATGTTGGGTAATTTACTTAACTTCTCTGGCCCAAGGGTTCTAAAACTGTAACCTGGAAGAATATTGTTAATTTTGTTACACAAGGATCAATGTGCTAAAATACAGGAAACAAACAGCTGATTGAATGAAGTCAATTATTTTTCTTTTCTTTCCTTTCATTTGGCCTCAGAAAATGCCTTGCTTCCAAATTTCTGATGTTCTCAACACTTCAAGTCACACAGGTGGCTGATGAATGTCAGTTCCTCACAGACTGTTGGGTTGAAGGCCTCAGCTGGTTGCTGTTGCTTAAAGAGCTCCTACTATTCCAGGCTACATGGGCCTCTGTGGAGATTACTCACAGTATGGCAACTTGCTTCTTTACATTGAGCAAGCACTAAGGCAGGGAGAAAACATGAGTCAGGAAGAAGCTTTTATTTTTTGTGATGCAGTCACCAAAGCGGTGTTCTCTCACCTTTGGCTGAGTCTGTTTCTTAAAAGGAAGTTAGTAGGTTAAGCCTACATTTGAGAAGATTATGGCAAGCGCAGAACTTTGGGCATTATTGGGATTCACATTGGCACTTCCTACTACAGACTTGGGATGGTGAAAAAAGTAGAGGCATGTTCAAGAAAAAAACCCCAAATTAGCTAAGCCATGAAGACATGAGCAGAGCCTGATGAGAAATTATCCATATTTCAATGCCATGCAGGTTTGATGGCAACACGCTACATTTGAATCCTCATGTGTTCAGGCTTGAACGTGTTATGTAGCTGAGTATAAGTGTGATTTCTTTACCTCTGGCTTCTAAATCCCAGGTGCTGGTATTATGGGGACAAATCCTGGTTAAGTTTAAGAAGAATAAATCTTACAGGTCTGTTGAACAACACACTGCTTATAGCTAATTATATGGTGTTGTAGACTTAATCAATTCTTAGTATAGTGTATTAGTTACTTTTCTATTGTTCAGACAAAATACTAAGGCCAAAGTAACATATAGAAGGAAAAGATTTATCTGGGCTAAGGGTTCCACAGGGTAAGCATCCATCACCCTCAAGGTAGAGAAGGCTGGCAGCAGGCAGGCTTGTTAATTGGAGCAATGAGCTCACATCTTAAATTCTGAGCAGGGGAGAATGAAGTGGAAATAGCACATGGCCTCAGAGTCCATCCCTAATAACATACTTCCTCTGACAAGGCTAAACCTGCTAAGTCTAGCCAAGCAGCACCACTAACTCAGGACCAACTATTCAAACATCTGAGTCTATGGGTAACATTCCGATTCAAATACCAGTCATTTGTTAAGTGTTCTTGTTTCCTTTCAGTTTTGAGGACTGAACCCAGGTTCTTGGGCATGACAGATAAGCAGTCTACCACGGAGAAGATTCCACAGGCTTCATGTTAGTGTTTTCACTGCAAAACAAAACCAATCTAATTCATTAGGTAGCCTGTAGGGACACAGAGACCTTTGGGAATAGTGGAAGTATCACTACTACCATTGTGGCAATGGCTTCATGAGCACAGCTATTCTGTCATTTGATGCATATGTCCAAATGTATAAAGTTGTACAAATGATATATACATGATATATAAAGGAGTTTAGAAGATGACTCACCGTCTGTGTCAGTTGTATCTCAATAGATAGTGCAGTTTTATAAAAAGGCTATGAAGTACTGTGTAATGAAAAACAAAGAAAATTGAGATGTCTGCCTATGTACTGAGGTGCAGTGGAAGAAGTCTGGGAAGAGAAGTGGTCACACACCATTGTTGTTGAAAGGTCATTCTTAGAGCCATGATGATAAAGGGCACATTCATTTGTCTTACAGCCAATTCCATTAGACTCTAATAACCAACATGCAAGTCAGCTCTAGGTCTGTGGGAACAAGGAGATTCAAGGTTGTACAACATGCTATTAATAATATATCAGTTGATTATGAGGCTGTATTAGTTGTAAATGAAGGGCAAGAGATTGATCTTGTTAACAGAGAGGCAGAAGCTCCTTACCAGAGACCCCTTTAGGTCAAGAGAACAGAAGCCCTGGCTTGAGTGGAGACCTAACATTCCAGTTGGACCAGGTCAATCACCTGATAAAGGACCACTGCCAGGAACAAGAGATCACCTTGGGCCACACTAAAGAGGTAGGTAAAATAATGTAATGTCTTTTTCTTTTTTCTTAGTCATTTGAGAGTTTCATACAATATATTTTGATCATAGTAAACCTCTCTCTCCAACTCTTTTTAGATATACTCTCTCTTCCCTTCCCACGCAAGTTTGTGCCATTTTTAGTACTTGAACATCAATTTGTGTTGCTCAAACATTATTGGATAGTGGTCTTCCTCTGGAGAGTGGTTGAATTACCAGAGGCTACATTCTTAGAGAAAACCATCTCTCCCTCTTCAACAACTAACAATTATCATGACCAGGTGTGGGAATGTGTGCCCAGTTCTCCTCTCCATGCTGAGATTCTATACACGTGGGGAAGTATTGTATGTATGTGTTGTATTGTATTTGTAATTCTTTCCAAAATTACCATGATTTCATTTGCTCAGGTAGTCATGTACCTGTGTTTAGAAGAAAATGTAGTCTTCTACCATTTCTGGTTTTTACTTATTTGTGTCTCCTATCTGTCTGCCTGTCTATCTATCTATCATCTCCCTCTCTCTCTCTCTCTCTCTCTCTGTCTGTCTGTCTGTCTGTCTGTCTGTCTATCTATCTATCATCTATTTATCTGTCAGCTCAATGGAAATATATGTGAATATGTATGTTTATGTATGTTATACACATATTTGTCTCTTTACCTGTCTATCTGTCTATCTATCTATCTATATCTGTCTATCTATCTATCTATTTATCTATCTATCTATCTATCTATCTATCTATCTATCTATCTATCTATCTATCATCTACCTATCTGTCTGTTTATCTATCAATCATCTATCTCATGATATATGTGTGTGTGTTAGGAGTTTTCTTTAGAAGTCAGTTTCCATATATGAAAGTTCTTTGGTGTTATTATTTATCCTTATATTCTCTTCACCCTAAGCTCTGCTCTACTACCCAAGTTTGCCCTTTCCTGTGAACACCATTGTTCCTTTAAAAGTATTTATATTATATATAAATCTACATTATATAACATTTTTGTTTATTCCTATGACAGTCATGCCACTGCTGGACTAGGGGGCATGTGTGTCTTGCAGGGTGGTTATTGTTGTAGCACTCAGAGTTTATTTTTTTTATTTATTTTTTTAATTGAACAGCTTTAATTTAAAAAACAAAGATAAATGTACAGATTTAAATAGCATTTTTGCATAAAAGTATATGAATACATTTTTGTCAGTACTTGATTTTTTTTAAAGGTTTGATAGTATGCCTTAAAATTTTACTGGTTACAATGAGCATAAAGTACATGTAAAACAAGATGTAACCCGGAAATAGTCAAAGTTTTCTTGTGTGTAAGGATTAAGCATAATGATTTTTCTTTTTTTTTGGCCTTTGTTTTTCTTAAACTTTATATAGTCTGTAAGATGTTTCTGTGGTGTTCAGAGCTTTCTGGGGTTAGTATTCAATTATCAGTGACTGCATGTTATGTCTGTTCTTTTGTGACTGGGTTACGTCATTCAGGATGATATTCCCTAGATGCATGCATTTTCATAAGAATTTCATAAAGTCATTGTTTCTGATAGCTGAGTAGTAAGTACTCCATTGTGTAAATATACCACAATTTTTGTATCCATTCATCTACTGAAGGACATCTGGGTTCGTTCCAGCTTTTGACTACTATAAATAGGGCTGTTATGAACATTGTGGTATATGTGCCCTTATTGTATGTTGGAGCATCTCTGGGGTATATGCCCAGAAGTGGAATAACTGGGTCTTCAGGTACGACTATGTCCAAATATCTGAGGAAACACCAGACTGATTTCCAGAGTGGTTGTAGCAGTTTACAACCCCACCAAGAGTGGAGAAGTGTCCCTTTTTCTCTGCATCCTCACCAGCATCTGCTGTCATCTGATTTTTTGATCTTAACCATTCTGACTGGTGTGAGGTGGAATCTCAGGGTTGTTTTGATTTGCATTTCCCTGATGGCTAAGGATGTCCAGCACTTCCTTAGATAGTTTTCCATCATTCGATATTCCTCAACAGAGAACTTTTTGTTTAGCTCTCTACCCAATTTTATAATAGGGTTGTTTGATTCTCTGGTGTCTAACTTCTTGAGTTCTTTGTATACCTTGGATATTAGGCCTCTATCAGATGTGGGGTTGGTAAAAATCTTTTCCCAATCTGTTGGTTGTGGTTTTGTTTTCTTGACAGTGTCCTTAGCCTTACAGAAACTTTGCAATCTCATTAAGTCCCATTTGTCAATCTTTGACCTTAGATCATGAGTCATTGGTGTTCTGTTCAGGAAATTTTCTCCTGTGCTTATGTGTTCTAAGGTTTTCCCTAATTTCTCTTCTAATAGTTTCAGTGTACCTGGTTTAGTGTGGAGATCTTTGATTCACTTGCACTTGAGCTTTGTACGAGGAGATAAGAAAGGTTCTATTTTCATTCTTCTGCATGCTGAGTGCCAGTTGGACCAACATCATTTGATGAATAGGCTGTCCTTTTTTCATTGAATGTTTACAGCTCCTTTGTCAAAAATCCTGTGACCATATATGTGAGGGCTCATTTCTGGATCTTTTATTTTATTCCATTGATCCATGTGCCTATATCTGTATCAGTACCATACAGTTTTTAACGCAATTGATTTGTAATATAGCTTGAGGTCAGGGATGGTGATTCCCACAGATGTTTTCTTGTTGTTGAGGATGGATGTCGCTATTCTATGTTTTTTGTTATTCCAGATGAAATTGCACATTGCTCTTTCCAACTCTATGAAGAATTGGGTTGGAATTTTTATGGGGATTGTACTGAATGTGTAGATTGTTTTTGATAAGATGGCCATTTTTACAATGTTGATCCTTCCAATCCATGAGCATGGGAGATCTTTCCATTTTCTGAGATCTTCCTCAATTTCCTTCTTTAGAGGTTTGAAGTTCTTGTCATACATGTCCTTCACTTGCTTAGTTAGAGTCACGCCAAGGTATTTCATATTGCTTGTGACTATTGTCAAGGGTATTTTTTTCCTAATTTCTTTCTCTGCATGTTTGTCCTTTGAGTAGAGGAAGGCTACTGATTTGTGTCAGTTAATTTTATATCCATCTACTTTGCTGAACTGGTTTATCAGCTGTAGAAGTTCTCTGGTGAAATTTTTGGGGTCATTTACGTACACTATCTTGTCATCTGCAAACAGTGATGTTTTTACTTTTTACTTTCCAATTTGTATCCCTTTGATTTCCTTTTGTTGTTTAATTGCTCTGGCCAGGACTTCCAGTACTATTTTGAATAGGTAGGGTAAGAGTGGGCAGACTTGTAGAGTCCCTGATTTTAGTGTGATTGCTTTAAGCTTCTCCTCCTTAAGTTTGATGTTGGCTATTGGTTTGCTGTATATTGCTTTTATTATGTTTATGTATGGGCCTTGGATTCCTGTTCTTTCCAAGACTTTAACTGAAGGGGTGTTGATTTTTGTCAAATGCTTTCTCAGCATCTTGTGAGATGATCATGTGTTTTTTTTTCTTTGAGTTTGTTTATATGGTGGATTATGTTGATGAATTTCCGTATATTCAACCATCCCTGCATCCCAGGGATGAAGCCTACTTGATCATGGTGAATGAGCGGTTATGTGTTCTTGGATTCGGTTTGCAAGGATATTGTTGAGTATTTTTGCATCAATGTTCATAAGTGAGATTGGTCTGAAGTTCTCTTTCCTTGTCGGGTCTTTACGTGGTTTAGAAACAAGGGTTATTGTGGCCTCTAAAAATGAGTTAACTAGTGTTCCATCTGACTCTATTTTGTGGAATAGTTTGGAGAGTATTGGTATTAGGTCATCAATAAATGTCTGATAGAATTTTTCACTGAACCCACCTGGACCTGTTTTTTTTTTTTTTTTTTTTTTTTTTTTTTTTTTTTTTTGGAGGCTTTTGATTACTACTTCTATTTCTTTAGGTATCATGGGATTATTTAGATGGTTTACCTGGTCCTGGTTTAACTGTAGTATCTGCTATCTGTCTAGGAATTCATCTACTTCCTCCAGATTTTCCAGCTTTGCTGAGTATAGGCTTTTGTAGTAGAATCTGATGATTTCTTGAATTTTCTCAGTTTCAGTTGTTATGTCTCCACTTTCCTTTCTGATTTTGTTAATTTGGATACTCCCTCTTTGCCCTCTCATTAGTCTGGGTAAGGTTTTATCAATCTTTTTAATTTTCTCAAAGAACCAGCTCTTGATTTTGTTGATTCTTTGAATGGTTCTTTTGGTTTCTATTTGATCAATTTATGCTCTGAGTTTGATTATTTCTTGCCGTCTACTCCTCTTGGGTGTATCTGCTTCCTTTTGGTCTAGTGCTTTCAACTGTGCTGTCAAGTTGCTAGTGTTTGCTCTCTCCAGTTTCTTTATGGAAGTACTCAGAGCTGTGTGTTTTCCTCTTAGTGCTGCTTTCATTGCATCCCATAGGTTTGGGTAAGTTGTGTTTTCATTTTCATTAAATTATAGAAACTCCTTAATTTCTTTCTTTATTTCTTCTTTGACCATGCTATCATTTAATAGAGCATTATTAAGTTTCCATTTGTATATGGTCTTTTTGTTGTCTTTGTTGTTATTAAAGACCAGCCTTAGACCATGGTGATCTGATAGGATACATGAGAGTATTTCAATCTTCTTATAGCTATTGAAGCTTGTTTTGTGACTAATTATATGGTCAGTTTTGGAGAAGGTGCAGTGAGGTGCTGAGAAGAAGGTGTATTCTTTTGTTTTAGGATGAAATGTTCTGTAGATGTTTATTAATTCCAATTGGTTCATAACCTCTGCTAGTTTCACTGTGTCCTTGTTCAGTTTCTGTTTCCATGATGTGTCCATTGATGAGAGTGGGTTGTTCAGGTCCCCGGCTATTATTGTGTGGGGTGCAATGTATTTTTTGAGCTTTAGTAGGGTTTCTTTTAACAATATGGGTGCTCTTGTATTTGGAGCATATATGTTAAGAATTGAGAGTTCCTCCTGACAAATTTCCCCTGTAGTGAGTAAAAAGTGTCCTTCCTTATCTTTTTTGATAACTTTTGGTTGAAAATCTACTTTATTTGATATTAGAATGGTTACTGTATCTTGCTTCTTGGTGCAGTTTGCTTGGAAGGTTTTTCCCCAACCTTTTACTCTGAGATAATGTCTGTCTTTGTCTATGAGATGAGTTTCCTCTATGCAGCAAAATGCTGGATTCTGTTTATGTATCCAGTTTGATAGCCTATATCTTTTTTGGGGGGGAATTGAGTACCTTTATGTTAACAGATATTAAGGAATAAGGGTTGCTGTTTCTGGCTATTTTTGCTTTTAGAGGTAGATTTGTGACTTTGTTTCTTTCTTCTTTTGGTTTTCTTTCTTAGGTCTTTCCTTATATTTACTAGGATGTAGTTTCCCTTCTTGTATTGGATTTTCCACGTATAACTCATTGTACTGCTCTGTTTGTGGTCATATATTGTGTGAATTTAGTTTTGTCTTGGAATATCTTAGTCTCTCCATCTATGGTGATTGAGAGTTTTGCTGTGTATAACAGCTTGGGCTAACACTTGTTTCTCTTAGAGGCTGCATGATGCCTGTCCAGGATCTTCTAGCTTTCATAGTCTCTGTTGAGAAGTCTGGTATGATTCTGATTGGTCTGCCTTTATATGTTACATGACCCTTTTCTCTAACTGCTTTTAGTATTCTTTCTTTGGATACTTGGCCTTTTGAGTATTATGTGTGAGGAGAAATTTCTCTTCTGGTACACTCTATTTGGTGTTTTGTATGCTTCTTTTATGCTCATGGTTATCTCATTCTTAAGGGTAGGGAAGTTTTTTTTTATGACTTTGTTGAAGATATTTACTGTACCTCTTAGTTGATATTCTTCGCCCTCTTTTATTCTTATTATCCTTAGGTTTGGTCTTCTCATTGTGTCCTGGATCTGCTGGATATTTTGGGTTAGGAGCTTTTTGGTTTTTGCATCTTCTCTGACTGTTTTGTCTATGTTTTCCATGTTGTCTTAGTCCCTGAGATTCTCTCTCCCATCTCTTGTAGTCTGTTGGAGGTGCTTGCATCTGTGGCTACTGATTTCTTTTTTTTAGGTGTTCTACCTCTAGGGTTGTCTCTTTTATTGTTTTCTTTATTGTTTCCATTTCCATTTTAAATTCCTTCTTCCATTCCTTTATGTCTTTGGTTCTGTTTTCCTCTAGTTCTTTGAGTTCTTTGAGTGTTTTTCTTGTTTCCTCTTTAAAAGCTTCTATTTCTTTATGCTTTTCTTCCCGTTCTTATTTGTGGATCTCTATCACCATCTTGAGGTATGATTTCGGGTCTGAGTCTTTCTTTTCTGGAGTGTTTGGCATTCCACTGTTTGCTGTAATCAGAGAGCTGGGTTCTGGTGTTGCCAATTTGTCTTGGTTTCCATTGGGTAATTTTTTTCTCTTTCTTCTTGCCATCTGTTGTCTGTAATTATATGTGGTCTTGTTGTCAGCGATTGGTTTTTGTCTCTCCTGAGTATTTTGCCTGTGTCTCTGGAGCTTCACTGTTTCTGGTGGCAGATGGCCTGTGTGTTTGGTCTGCTTGCATGGGTGCTCTTAGAGTTTATTGCTAGGTATGATGAATGCTTTTTTTCTCTGGTAGCTTTCATAGTACTGTGCATCACTATGAAAGCTAGCCGGTAGGAATGATGTTTCTAGATCTATACCAGCTTGATTTCTCCATGTTCTATGATACAAATATGTAATCCCTTCACCAGTAATGTCTTACTGTCTAGTTTTGTAGGGTAAACAAGAGCAATGCCTATAATATTTGCATGCATGGGTTTGTGGGTATCTTTGGGACTTTTCTGTCACCAACTTCAAAATACATAACCCATTAGTTAGTCTCTGGTGTTTAGTAGGGATAATTTGCCCTGTTAATTGGGTGACCCCGTTTCAACTCTATATATGCATGCATGCAGGTATGTATGTCTGTCTGTCTGTCTGTCTGTCTGTCTGTCTGTCTGTATGTATGTATGTATGTTTATCAGATGTGTGTGTGTTAGGAAGCATCTATAGTAGTAGGTTTTCCTGTATATTTTGAAAGGTTCTTAGTGACCCATCTCTAGAGTCTCTCCTCTACCAGAGTGGAATAATACTCTCCTTTTCCTTCCTTAAATCCCTGTCTCTATAGCAGCAGCTTTCTGGACTGTAGCCATGCAGCTTTGTGAATTTGCCTGTTTTTCTGTGTTATTTAGAATAGCATAGCTTCCCCTTTCTTGTTCTCGTCCCTAAACATGCTCTCTCTAAAACTTTGAGCTCCCTCTAACACTCCTGACTTTGCCTTAGCACTTTTGGTTTCAGCAACATTTTGGGTGTTCTTACTGTTTTTGCAAAGCCTTTCTTACTGCCTTGTGTTTGACATCCATGCCTGTTTAGATGTCTCTTTTTCCATTTCTTCCTCCATTCCCTTCTCTAGGTATCTGTGAGATTTACAGCTTGTCTGCCTTGGAGATTTTTCTTTTAAACTCTAATAAAATTGTCCCCAAGCTTTCGTTTGAGTTAAATTAAAATCTTTATTAATGGCATTAAGAAACCCAAGAGGGGTCCCTTATTTCCCCTCTGTTATCTGGCAGCCACAAAAGGACCCCAAATTCAAGAATTAATATCTTTCTACATTAATTTCAGGAAAATTTAAACATGAATGCATAGTTGGTTTGTCCTATGGTAGGATAAAATTTAATTAGCTTCATCGACTGTTCCATTTGGCATCTCTGATCTAGTGCATCCCATTGTCTGTATCTTTTTTTTAACAACTTTATTTTAGAAAACAAAGATAATTGTACAGATTTTAAGCATTTTTTGCATAAAATTATACAATACATTTTCTCAATACTTTTTTAAAAAAGGTTTGATAGGGTGATAAAGATCCCACCAGTAATAATGAGCATAAAGTACATGTAAAATAAGATGCGACCTGGAAATAATCAAAGTTTCCTTGGTATGTAAAGATTTTTTTTTTTTTTTTTTTTTTTTTTACAATGAGCAGCCAGTACATGTAATACAGGGTACAACCCAGAATATGTGAATGTGTTCTTGGTGGGTGAGGATTGAGCATGACTATTTTTTTTTTGTTTTGTTTTGATTTCTTTATTTCTTGGACTTCATACAGTCTGTGAGTTATTTCTGGGGCAGTGTGAGCCTCTGGGGTTAGCATCCCACTATCAGTGACTGCATATTATGCCTGTTCTTTTGTGACTGGGTTATCTCACTCAGGATGATATTTTCTAGATGCAGCCATTTTCTTAAGAATTTGGTTAAGTCATTGTTTCTGGTGGCTGAGTAGTATTCCATTGTGTAAATGTACCACAACTTTTGTATCCATTTATCTTCTGAAGGACATCTGGGTTCTATCCAGCTTCTGGCTATTATAAATAGAGCTGCTATGAATATTGTGGTGCATATATCTTTGTGTGTATTAACGTGTCTCTGGAGTATATGTCCAGGAGTAAGATAGCTGGGTCTTCAGGTAGTACTATATCAAATTTTCTGAGGTATCGCCAGACTGATTTCCAGAGTTGGTTGTATTAGTTTACAACCCCACAAACAGTGGAGAAGTGTTCCTCTTTCTCCGCAACCTCGCCAGCATCTGCTGTCATCTGAGTTTTGGATCTTGGCCAATCTGACTGGTGTGAGGTGGAATCTCAGTGTTGTTTTGATTTGCATTTCCCTGATGGCTAAGGATGTCTAGCACTTCCTCAGATGTTTCTCGGCCATTCGGTGTTCCTCAACTGATAAAGTTTTGATTAGCTCTGTATCCCATTTTTTAATAGGGTTATTTGATTCTCTGGTTTCTAGCTTTTTGAGTTCTTTGTATACCTTGGAAATTAGGCCTCTATCTGATGTGGAGTTGGTAAAGATCTTTTCCCATTCTGTTGGTTGCCGTTTTGTTTTCTTGACAATGTCCTTAGCCTTACAGAAACTTTGCAATCTCATTAAGTCCCATTTGTTAATCTTTAACCTTAGAGCTTGAGCCATTGGTGTTTTGTTCAGAAAAATTTCTCCTGTGCCTATGTGTTCTAAGGTTTTCCCTACTTTCTCATCTAATAGTTTCAGTGTATCTGGTTTTATGTGGAGATCTTTGATCCACTTGCACTTGAGCTTTGTACAAGGAGATAAGAAAGGTTCTATTTTCATTCTTTTGCATGCTGAGTACCAGTTGGACCAGCACCATTTTTTGAATAGGCTGTCCTTTTTCCATTGAATGTTTACAGCTCCTTTGTCAAAAATCAGGTGACCATATACATGAGGGCTTATTTCTGGATCTTCTATTTTATTCCATTGATCCACATGCGTATTTCTGTACCAGTACCATGCAGTTTTCAGCACAATTGCCTTGTAATATAGCTTGAGGTCAGGGATAGGGATTCCTGCAGATGTTTTCTTGTTGTTGAGGATGGATTTCACTATTCTAGGTCTTTTGTTATTCCATATGAAATTGCACATTGATCTTCCCAATTCCATGAAGAACTGGGTTGGAATTTTGATGGGACTTGCATTGAATCTATAGATTCCTTTTGGTAGGATCGCCATTTTTAAAATGTTGATCTTTCCAATCCATTAGCAGGGGAGATCTTTCCATTTTCTGAGATCTTTCTTCTTTAGAGGTTTGAAGTTCTTGTTGTACATGTCCTTCACTTGCTTAGTTAGAGTCACACCAAAGTATTTCATAGTTTTTGTGACGATTGTGAAGGGTACCTTTTCCCTAATTTCTTTCACCACATGTTTGTGCTTTGAGTATAGGAAGGCTACTGATTTGTTTGAGTTAATTTTGTATCTAGCCACTTTGCTGAACTTGTTTATCAGCTGTAGGAGTTCTCTGGTGGAATTTTTGGGGTCACTCAAGTACACTATCATGAAATCAGCAAAGAGTGATGTTTTTATCTCTTCCTTTCAGATTTGTATCCCCTTGATCTCCTTTTGCTGTCTAATTGCTCCAGCCAGGCCATCCAGTACTATGTTGAATAGGTAGGGGGAGAGTGGGCAGACTTGTAGATTCCCTGATTTTAGTGGGATTGCTTCAAGTTTCACAATGTTAAGTTTGATGTTGGCTGTTGGTTTTCTGTATATTGCTTTTATTATGTTTAAGTATGGACCATGGATTCCTGTTCTTTCCAGGACTTTTATCATGAAGGGGTGTTGAATTTTGTCAAATGCTTTCTCAGCATCTAGTGAGGTGACCATGTGATTTTGTTTTTGAGTTTGTTTATATGGTGGATTACGTTGATGGATTTCCTTATATTAAACCATCACTGCATCCCAGGGATGAAGCCTACTTGGTCATGATGAATGCTCATGTTGATGTGTTCTTGGATTCGGTTTGCAAGGATTTTGTTGAGTATTTTTGCATCAATGTTCAGAAGTGAGATTGGACTGAAGTTCTCTTTCCTTGTAGGTTCTTTGTGTGGTTTAGGTATGAGGGTTATTGTAGCCTCAAAAAATGAGTTAGGTAGTATTCCATCTGATTCTATCTTTTGCAATAGTTTGGAGAGTATTGGTGTTATATCTGCAATAAATGTCTGATAAAATTTTGCACTGAACCCGTCTGGATCTGGGCTTTTTTAGGTTGGGAGGCTTTGGATGACTTCTTCTATTTCTTTAGGTGTTATAGGGTTATTTAGATGGTTTACTTGGTACTGGTTTAACTTTAGGATCTTGTATCTGTCTAGGAATTCGTCCATTTTTTCCAGATTTTCCAATTTTGTGGAGTATAAGTTTTTGTAGTAGGATCTGATGAATTCTTGAATTTCCTCAGTTTCAGTTGTTATGTTTCCACTTTCCTTTCTGATTTTGTTAATTTGTATACTCTCTCTTTGCCCTCTAGTTAGTCTGGCTAGGGGTATATCAATCTTGTTGATTTTCTCAAAGAACCACCTCTTGGTTTTGTTGATTTTTTTCAATGGTTCTTTTTGTTTCTATTTGGTCTATTTTTACCCTAATTTTGATTATTTCTTGCCATCTACTCTTCTTGGGTATATCTGCTTCTTTTTGTTCTAGGGCTTTTAGCTGTGCTGTCAGGTGGCTGATGTAAGCTCTCTCCAGTTTCTTTTTGGAAGCACTTAGGGCTATGAGTTTTCCTCTCAATACTGCTTTCTTTGCATCCCATAGGTTTGCGTATGTTGTGTTATCATTTTTGTTGAGTTCTAGAAAATCCTTAATTTCTTTCTTTATTTCTTCTTTGACCCTGCTATTGTTTAACAGAGTGTTGTTTAGTTTCCATGTGTATGTGGGCTTTTTGTTGTCCTTGTTGTTGTTAAAGACCAGCCGTAGACCATGGTGATCTGAGAGGATGCATGGGAGTATTTCAATCTTTGTATATAGATTGAGGCTCGTTCTGTGTCCAAATATGTGGTCAATTTTCGAGAAGGTGCCATAGGGTCGTGAGAAGAAGGTGTATTCTTTTACTTTAGGATGATATGTTCTGTATATATCTATTAATTCTAGTTGGTTCAAAGTCTCTGCTAGTTTTGCAGTGTCCTTGTTCAATTTCTGTTTACATGATCTGTCCATTGGTGAGAGTGGGGTATTAAAGTCTCCCACTATTATTGTGTGGGGTGAAATGTATTTTTTTAGCTTTAGTAGGGTTTCTTTTATGAATGTGGGTGCTTTTTTATTTGGAGCATATATGTTAAGGATTGAGAGTTCCTCCTGACAAATTTCCCCGGTAATGAGTAAAAAGTATCCTTCCTTATCTTTTTTGATAACTTTTGGTTGGAAATTTACTTTATTCGATATTAGAATAGCCACTCCAGCTTGCTTCTTGGGGTTGTTTGCTTGGAAGTTTTTTTTCCCACTCTTTTACTCTGAGATAGTGTCTGTCTTTGTCCCTGAGATGAGTTTCCTGTATGCAGCAAAAGGCTGGATTTTGTTTATGTATCCAGTCTGATAGCCTATGTCTCTTTATTGGGGAGTTGAGTTCATTTATGTTAATAGACATCAAGGAATAGTGGTTTCTGTTTCCTGCTATTATTGCTTTTGTGGGTTGAGTTGTGTCTGTGTCTTTTTTTTCTTTTGGTTTTCTTGCTTAGGAGTTTTCTTGTTTTTACTAGGATGTAGTTCCCCTCTTTGTATTGGGTTTTCCACCTATAATTTGTTTTAGTGCTGGGTTTGTGGTCAGATATTGTGTAAATTTTGATTTGTCTTGAAATATCTTCATCTCTCCATCTATGGTGTTTGATAGTTTTGCTGGGTATAGCAGCTTGGGCTGGCACTTGTGCTCTCTTAGGGTGTGCATGATGTCTGTCCAGTGTCTTCTAGCTTTCATAGTCTCTGTTGAGAAATCGGATGTGATTCTGATTGGCCTGCCTTTATATGTTACCTGACCTTTTCCCTTACTGCTTTTAGTATTCTTTTTTTGCTTTTGGCACTTGGTGTTTTGACTATTATGTGTCTGGGGGTATTTCTTTTCTGTTCCAACCTATTTGGAGTTCTGAAGGCTTCTTTTATGCTCCTGGTAATCTCATTCTTGAGGATAGGGAAGTTTTCTTCTAGGATTTTGTTGAAGATATTTACTGTGCCTCTTAGTTGATACTCTTTTTCCTCTTCTATTCCTATTATCCTTAGGTTCGGTCTTCTTATTGTGTCTTGGATCTCCTGGACATTTTGGGTTAGTAGCTTTTTGTTTATTGTATCTTCTCTGGCTGTTTTGTCTATGTTTACAATGTTGTCTTCGGCCCCCGAGATTCTCTCTTCCATCTCTTTTAGTCTATTGGAAATGCTTGCTTCTGTGACTCCTGATGTCTTAGGTGTTCTACCTCTAGGGTTATCTCTTTTTGTGTTTTCTTTATTGTGTCAATTTCTGTTTTAAATTCCTTCTTTCATTCCTTCATCTCTTTGGTTCTGTTTTTCTGTAGTTCTTTGAGTTCTTTTAGTGTTTCCTCTTTAAAAGCTTCTGAATCTTTTTGGTTTTCCTCCCGTTCTTGTTTAAGTATCTGTATCAGCATCTTGAGGTATGATTTCAGGTCTCCGTCTTCTTTTTCTGGAGTGTTTGGCATCCAATGTTTGCTGTTTTGGGAGAGCTGGGTTCTGGTATTGCCAGGTTGTCTTGCTTTTCTTTGGGATATACTCTTTCGCTTTCCTCTTGACATTTTGTTGTCAGTGATATGTTCTCGTCTTTCCCCTGTATCTGGTCTGTGTCCCTGGATCTCCAATGGTCCAGGTGGCAGATGGGCTGAGCCCTGTTCTACGCCTCAGAGTCGTCGGGTGTGAACAGAAGTTCCAAAGTTGTGTTCCTGGTCCCTGGATCAGGCAGGGCAGGGTGGGGGGTGTGCTTTCCGTGCGCACTTCGCAGAGATCTCTATGCTCCTTGGCTGCCTAGCCCATTGTCTGTATCTTAAAACCTTAATATTGTACAGTTGGAAAATTGTGCAAAACCTTCAACCAGGCACCGACACTGAAATAAGCATGTGCACACGCTCACTGGTGACCATTTAGAGATTTAGAAAGGTTTCCAGCTCAACACAATAACGCAATCCTGTCTTAGTTTCTTGGTTGTTAAGAAAGAGCCTTGGAGACAATAGCTCTGTTTCCCTGGGCATCCTGCATGGAAGGTTTCTGTGAGTAGCATACCTGCTCAGGAATCTGCAGCTTGTTTTGCTTTCCAACATTAATCTTAGGGCTTGCTCTATTTTTCCCATTTCAGCTTGACATTAATTCTCAGATGTTTCTGGTTATATCATTGTGGAAAAGGGCTTTTCTTATATTATTGCAAAATGTTTTATTTTATTTTATTTTTTTAAGTATTTAACTGTTTTCATTGGATATTTTATTTGCATTTCAAATGTTATCCCTTTTTTTGGTTTCCTCTACAGAACTATCCCATCCTACTCACCCTGCTTTTACCAAGGTGCTCCCCCCTCTCCTACCTCCCTGCCCTGGCAATTCCCTACACTGGGGCATCAAGCCTTCCCAGGACCAAGGGCCCCTCTCTTCCACTGATGTCCGACAAGTCCATCCTCTTCTACATAAGCAGCTGGAGCCATGTGTCTGTTCATGTGTACTCTCTGGATGGCAGCTTAGTGCCTGGGAGCTCTGGGTATTCTGTTGGTTGATAGTGTTGTTTAGCAAAGCACTTGCTAAGATAGCACTGGTCCTTGTGAAAGGCATTTGCTTCCTCACTCTTCTGCTGACAGGCAGAGCTCTTTTCTATTTTCTGGGAGAATTATTGTCACTTCGAACAGGGAGTTTATAACCCGTGAGGAAGAGGGACAACGTGGGTGATAAGGAAGAAGTCCGGTGTTTAGCCCACCCTGTCAGTCATCTGAGGAACTCAAAGCTGTCTGTATCTTTGTGTGCCCAGAGTCATCTCTGCCATGTGCGAGGTCCGTGGAGCACGGCCCTCAGAGGCTTTGCAGTGCAGAGGCAGCGCAAACCCATCAGGTTTGAGCTGAGAGGAGGCCTGTGTGGTTGGATAAGGGATTCTCTATTTATGGTTATCTTGAAAGACTCTTGAGCAGAGTTCATTTGGAATGACTTGGACCCCTGCTCTCCTTAGAGCACTGTGCGCAAATTGCTACACACATTTACTCACCGATGGGAGGTATGAGGTTGGAAAGACCTCGAGCCCTTTTTACAGCATTGGTAGATCATCACCAGATGCACTCAGAGATCCATTATTCCTTAAGGTCCCCCTTCTCCATCCTTTTACTGTAAAAAGGTTACATGGAAGAATGTGATATTAAAATCCCACCTTTGTTCAGGCCACCATCTCTGCACCAGGCTTCTCTCCCTCTTTCACAGATACCCACAGGCACCTGTGGGTCCCCTTGCCTTCCTGGGTGTCCGAGGCTCTGGTTGCAGACGCCTCTCCATACCTCCATGAGTTATAAGCTTTTCCTCGGCCGCATGGGCTCTGATTTCTCTGCTGCGTTGTCTGGGGTCGGGAGCCGAACTTTCCTTGGGGCTTCTGTTATTCTGTCATACATGTCTGTCTGTCCATGTAGCTAATCACTTTTCTAATAAATACCGTATTCCTCAGTAATCTATCTTCTTGAACACACCATCAGAAAAACAGCATTCCTCTCCCATTGCCCTCTCTGGCCACGCATACTCTTTCTTCTTAAATATAAGCTGGCTTGCTATGCAGCCGTTCCTGCTGCATACTCGTATCTACCCCACCCGCAGTCTTTCCTGTGGGAATATACATGCCCTTGGTCATCTTGCCTTAGACTCTGGGTCCCAACTGCTTCCTCTTTGACTCATATTTTGGAAGAGTAACCTCGCTGCTCTACTGTTACTTGCCTACCTTCCTGTCCTGGCCTCTGTCCCCAGCACTCTACCGAGACTGCTGTTCCTGAGGTCCGATGGCCCTTTTCTTGTCAAATCTAATGATTGACATTTCCTAAGGCCATTTTATTAAACTCTGAAGTTGTTGACACTCTTTTTATACCTTTGGCCATCATGAATTTTCCTTCCCTGACTACAGAGTATTTGGTTGTGTTGTTTGGCTGCTCAATGAATCTACTCTGTCTCCAAAGGAATCAAAACGGCGTACCTAAATGAATTATAAGTATCACATGTTCCCTGGAGCTATTTCTTATTTTTCTTGAAAGCTTTTTAGGTTGTATACCCAAATTACAATGTTATTGTTAGCTTTTAAACAGTTTTTAGTAGG
The DNA here is from genome assembly GCF_963924665.1 of Micromys minutus. Classification (NCBI taxonomy): domain Eukaryota; kingdom Metazoa; phylum Chordata; class Mammalia; order Rodentia; family Muridae; genus Micromys; species Micromys minutus. The sequence goes on along the minus strand of NC_137961.1, from coordinate 41,611,114 downwards.
TCATATATTCTAATTTTATTCAGTTAATTTTGACATTAGTAGAGAAAATATCTTCTTGGATCTGTTTACCTGTTCTTTTCTTATTTACTCTGTATTTTTTACATTTAAAATGTTATCCCTTTATGCTGCCCTGCTCCCACCCCCCCTTCAGTTGCCTTCACAAAGGTACACTCCCTTCTGATCCCCCTCTTTACCCCATTGCCTTGGCATTCTGCTGCAATGGGACAATGTGCCCTCTCTGGAACAAAAGCCTCTTCTCACATTGACGCTAGACACTGCTATCTTCAGCTACAAACACAACTGGATCTATAGGTCTCTCAAAGTGTGCACAGAGGTTGGTGTTTTACTCTCTGAAAGTTTTGGAGGGTTTGATTGGTTGATAATGTTATCTTCCCATGAGGTTGCAACTCCTTTCAGTTCCTTAGGTCCTTTCTTTAGCAACCTCATTGGGATCCCCGAGTTCAGACCTGCTCAGCAGTATCTATATGACTCTAGCATAGTCCCTGAGGGGGCATCTTCCTCTGGTTCCTGCCAGTAAGTACTTTTTGGGACCAGCTATAGTGCTTGGATTTGGTGACTGCATATGTGGTGGATCCCCAGGTGAGGCAGCTTCTGAGTGATTTTTACTTCAATCCCTGTTCCTCTATTTGACCTTGCATTTCTTTCCATGAGAGTTTTGTTCTCTTTTCTAAGAAGGACTGAGGAATCCTCATTTTGGCCTTCTTTCTTTTTGAGCTTTGTAATGTCTGTGAATTGTTTCTTGGGTATTGGGTATTCAGAGCTTTCTGGGGGTAGTATCTGCTTATCAGTGAGTGCATACCATGTTTGTTATTTTGTGACTGGGTTTCCTCGCTGAGGATGATAGTCCCTAGTTCCATCTATTTGCCTGCGAATTTCATAAAGTGATCATTGGATTCCTGATCTTTTCACGACTTTTGTCATGAATGGGTGCTGAATTTTGCGGAATGCTTTCTCAGCATCTACTGAGAGGATCATGTGGCTTTTTTTCTTTGAGGTTTTTTTTTTTTTTTTTTTTTTTTTTTTTTTTTTTTTTTTTTTAATATGGTAGATTACATTGACGGAGTTCCATATGTTGAACCATCCTTGCATTCCTGGGATAAAGCCTACTTGGTCATGGTGGATGATTGTTTTGATGCATTCTTGGATTTGGTTTGCAAGAATTTTATTATTTTTGCATCAATGTTTATGAGAGAAATCGGTCTGAATTTCTTTCTTTGTAGTGCCTTTTTGTGGTTTAGGTATGAGAGTAATTGTGGCTTCAAAGAATGAGTTGTTTCTCCTGTTTTTATTTTGTAGAATATTTTGGAGAGTATAGGTATTAGGTCTTCTATGAAGGTCTGATAGAATTCTCCACTAAATCCATCTGGTCCTGGGCTTTTTTTGGTTGGGAGGCTTTGATGACTGCTTCTATTTCTCTAGGTGTTATGGGACTGTTTAGATGGTTTACCTGATCCTCATTTAACTTTGGTATCTGGTATCTGTCTAGAAATTTGTCTATTTCCTACATATTTTCCAGTTTTGTTGAGTATATGCTTTTGTAATAGGACCTGATGATTTCTTGGATTTCCCCAGTTTCTGTTGTTATGTTTCCTTTTTCATTTCTGATTTTGTTAATTTGGATACTCTCTTTTCTCCCTCTAGTTAGTCTCGCTAAGGACTTATTGATCTTGTTGATTTTCTCAAAGAACTAGCTCTTGGTTTTGTGAATTCTTTGTGTAGTTCTTTTGTCTCTATTTTTTGCTCTGAGTTTGATTATTTCCTGCTGTCTACTTCTCTTGGGTGTATCTGCTTCTCTTTGTTCTAGAGATTTCAGCTGTGCTGTCAAGTTGCTAGTGTATACTCTCTCCAGTTTCTTTATGGAGGCCCTCAGGGTTCTGAGTTTTTTTTTCTCAGTATTGCTTTCATTGCATTCTATAAGTTTGGGTATGTAGTGTTGTCATTTTCTTTAAATTCTAAAAAATCCTTGATTTCTTTTTTTATTTCTTCCTTGACAAAGCTATCATTGAGCAAAGCATTGTTCAGCTTCCATGTGTATGTGGGCTTTTTGTTGTTTCTGCTGTTATTAAAGACAAGCCTTAGTCTATAGTGATCTGATAGAATGCATGGGAGTATTTAGGTCTTTTTGTATCTGTTGAGGCTTGTTTTCTGACCTATTATAATGCCAATTTTTAGGAGGAATATGAGGTGCTGAGAAGAAAGTATATTTTTTTTGTTTTTGGATGAAATGTCCTGTAGACATCTGATAATTCCAGTTGGTTCATAACCTCTGCTAGTTTTGCTGTGACTCTGTTTAGTTTCTGTCTCCATGATCTGTCTGTCCATTGATGAGAGTGAGGTGTTGAAGTCTCCCACTATTATTGTGTGCGGTGTAATATGTGCTTTGAACTTTAGGAGGATTTCTCTTATAAATGTGAGTGCCCTTGTATATAGAGCATATATGTTCAAGATTGAAAGTTCATCTTGATGGATTTCTCCTGTGATGAGTAAAAAGTGTCTAACCTTATCTCTTTTGATAACTTTTGGTTGGGAATCTATTTTATTTGATAATAGAATAGCTAATCCAGCTTGTTTCCTGGGCCCATTTGATTGGAAGGTTTTTTCCCAAGTCTTTTACTCTGAGATAGTGTCTGTTTGTCTCTGAGATGAGTTTCCTCTATGCAGCAAAGTGCTGGATCCTGTTTGTGTATCCAGTCTGATATTTTATGTCTTTTTTTCATTTTATTGGGGAATTGAGTCCACTGATGTTAAGAGAAGTTATGGAATAGTGATTTTTGTTTTCTGTTATTTTTGTTGTTAGAGGTAAAGTTATGTTTGTGTGCTTCTTTTTTTTTAGCATGATTTTTTTTTCTTGGGTGTAGTTTTCTTCCTTGTGTCGGATTTTTTTATTTATCATCTGTTGTAGGGCTGGATTTGTGGTCAGATATTTTGTAAATTTGGTTTTGTCCTGGAATATCTTTGTTTCTACATCTATGGTGATTGAGAGTTTTGCTGGATATAGTAACCTGGGCTGGCATTTGTGTTCTCTTAGAGTTTGTATGATGTCTTTCAAGGATCTTCTACCTTTCATAGTCTCTGTTGAGAAGTCTGGTTTAATTTTGATTGGTTAGCCTTTATATGTTACATGTTCTTTTACTTTTACTGCTTTTAGTATACTTTGTTTTAAACATTTGGCCTTTTTACTATTATGTGTCAGTAGGAGTTTCTTTTCTGATCTAATTTATTTGGAATTCTGTAGGCTTCCTCTATGTTCATGGTCATCTTGTTCTTAAGGGTAGGGAAGTTTTCTTCTATGGTTTTGTTGAAGATATTTACTGTGCCTTTTAGTTGATATTCTTCACTCTCTTCTACACCTATTATTCGTAGGTTTAGTCTTCTCATTGTGTCCTGTATCTCCTGGACATTTTGGGTTAGAAGATTTTTGGTTTTTGCATCTTTTCTGACTGTTTTGTCTATGTTTTCTATGTTGTCTTTGGCCCCTGAGATTCTCTCTTCCATCTCTTCGAGTCTGTTGGTGATTGCTTGCATCTGTGACTCCTGAGTTCTTTTCTTGGTTTTCCATCTCCAGGTTTTTCCTCTTTCTGTGTTTTCTTTATTGTTTCTATTTCTGTTTTAAATTCCTTTATCTGTTTGATTGCATTTTCCTGTAATTCTTTGAGTGATTTTTCCTGATTCTCTTATAATTGTTTATGGGAGTTATTTATGCACTTCTCCAAGATCTCCATCATCATCATGAAGTATGATTTTAAGTCTGAATCTTGGTTCCTGGTGTGTTTGGCAATCCACTACTTGCTGTGGTGGGAGACCTGTGTTCAGATGTTACCAGGTTGTCTTGGTTCCCATTGCTTAGGTTCTTTCGCTTTCCTCTTGCCACCGTGTTATCTGTGATTATAGGTGATCTTGTTGTCTCTGACTGGAGCCTGTCTCTCCTGTGGATCCTTCTGCTTTGGATAAAAAGGTTTCCTGCTGCTCTTCCCAGTTCCCAGGGGACTGTGTGTGGGCGGGCTGCCTGTCCAGATAAGGCTGGGCCGGGTCTAGAGAATGCTTGATTTCTGCTGAACCCAGCATGGGCCTCCCTGAGTGTCCTGTTGACTTGCTCTTTTTTTTTTTTTTTAGCCTAGGAGCTGGGTGGCCATTAAATCTGAGCACTAAGACAGCTGAATCCAGAACATTTTACTCACAGAAAGGAAATAATCCCAGAAATGTGCAAAAGAGACAGGAATTTGGGGACTACAGGAGGTAGCAGATGATTAAAAAGGAGTCCTTCTCACAATTGGTTTTTCTTGGGTAGGAGTTAAAAAAAAACTTTTGTGTATTCCTCTACTATCTAAAAAGCAATACAAAGGCTTAGAAATACTAAGCTGCTGTTGGCATTTACATATATTTTCGGGCATATGGTACAGTAATCCTTGGTTAAGTCAGCAATATAGTGTGGAGGCAGGGTGTTAAGAATAAGTTTTTCGCTCTTGGCCTCTCCTGCCCTTGTGCCCTTGCAGCCTTGCTCTCCCATTTCCCTTCCCCCCTCTCTCCCACGTGCTCATGGCCGGCCTCTACTCCTCTACTTCTCTCTCTGCCTCTACCACCCTGTTAACTCTCCCATGACCTGAATAAACTCTATTCCGTACTAAAAAAAAAAAAAAAAAGAATAAATTTTTCATACATACAATTTGGTAGAACAAGAAAAAGATTAATATGAACATTTTTCTCCTGTCAATACTATCATCTTACCAGATATATACGATCTCTTTAGAATCTCACTTAGGATAAAATACATTGTTTTTTTTTTTTTTTTAAATGCTGATGGTCACTTTATTTGTGAAAAAATTTCAACTACCCTCCCCAAACTATTTAAATAGGTTGAAAGACAGCCCACGGAAGCTTATTATGGGTAGAACAAGTGTGTATATTTATTCTTTTTTTTCTTAGTCACAAGAAATTGTGATTCCTTTTGTTGGCTCCCATGAAATATGGCTGGCTTATGCCTCGTAAACAGCCCTTTCTTCTGCACCCGAGAGGAGACGGCAGCATGCCTGACTAATGGCCGTTTAAAGCCTCTGATGCACAGGGATCAAATTAAGTAAGGCTTTGTGTTGTCAAGATTTAGAATCTACTGATGCCCCAGCATTTATTCATCTGCCTTTTATTCAGCTCCGAAGGCTCACAGGTCAGCTGCGTCTGATTGTTCTGGCTGCCTTCCAAAGTGGCAGCCTTGGGAGGGACCTGCTTCCTTACAAGTCCACTAGGTGGCAGTATTTGATGCAAAAAACAACCTACTTATTTGAAATCATTGTTTTCTCTGCATCTAGTTACCTCACTCCCATTTCTCCCATGATCCCTCTTTCTCTCTTTCTCCTTTATGATGTATAAATGTTTTGATTCTCATTCCTAAGATCCATCTCATTTATATTTTTCACGAATATTAACATTCTTGCAGTCAGAACCCTCTTTCTACCCCTGACGGGACACCGAGCTACTGCAGCAGAACAAATGTACATAAAATACATGTGACCAAACCGCAGCATCAACTACCAAGACTCATCATAAAAGAAAAAGACATAAAATATCCTGCTCAAATGTACACCATCCATCCCAGCATCCCTAGCGACTTCCTCCTGCCTTCTGCCTGGAAGATCTCGCTCAGCCTTGCTCTTCCCACTGGCCACCAGGAGATGGTTTCCTGTAGTTTGAAGCAGACGGCTCAGACTGAGATCTGAAAGTCCCCTTCTGTCCATTTTGCTTTGAACCTCTGAAGGAATCTTCTCTTTCTGACACCGCCTCAGGTCTGACCACAGGCACAGGGGAAAGGGCGGGGCCGCTCCTCTGGACTGGCCACGCATAGCTGGAAGGGCAGCGCTTAGGCAGCCAACGTGGCTTTACTAACTCGTGAGTCCAGCTCCTGGTGGAAAAGAGTCGGCAGACCCTGTACTTTGCTTCATTCAGTCATGTTTTCTTTTATTGAAAATAGATCTTTTCTCACAGAATATATCCTAGTTATAATCTCTCCCTCTACCCCCAGTTCCTCCCACCCCCATTTCTACCCGCATCCACCCCCTGCTGTCTCTCATTAGAAAAGCTCAGGCTTCTAAAAGAGAAGAATAAAATATGACAAAATAAAGCATACTAAGAGAAAACAAAACTGATTGGGATTGACCATGGCAAACAAACAGTAGGAAAAGAACCTAAGGGAAGGCGCCAGGCCAGGGGCGTCTTTCAGGAGACCCATGCAAGCAGGACTGGAAGCCATAGATAGACAGATATCCACGGAAGACATGGTGAAGACCCGTGAAAGGCCCGTGGATACTACTCCAGGCTGTGAGTCTCTTTAAGCTTTGTTCATGTGGTTTGCAGGGCGTTGCCATTGTATTTTATTTTTGGTCTCCTCTATGCTGTCAGCTCCTCGAGGTGTGGAATAGCTCTAACCTCTAACTGCCAGGTTCCTCCAGGACACTGTAAGGGCTGTCGTGGCAGACCCAGCCTCTCCAGACACAGATGGCAAAACTCTGACCTACAAAGTAAAAAGCCCAGGTTTGGATTTGAAAACACACCAATCTCCATCCTGAGAAGCTCCCCCACCCTCTGAGAGAAACCCTGTATAAACCCTGTCTTCTGCTTAGTTCTTTGTTGCTTTTCGCCTCAGTAGAGACAGCCACCCTCCCTCTTGGGTTTTTTCCTCCCCGTAAATCTCCCGTGTAAAGTGTGTTATACAGTATGACTTTTCGGTATCCCTTGGCTTCCGACTGCCAGGATAGCCCTCCCTTCAGAGCTGCCACACTTGCACTGGGAAAGCTTCTTCCTCAGAGCGGAGACACCTTCACATCCCCTCTGGCTCTTACACTCTTTCTGCCTCCTCTTCCTTGGGGTTCCCTGATTCCTGAGGGGAGGGATATCCTAGAGACATTCCTTTTAGGGCTGAGTGTTTCAAGGTTTCTCACTCTCTGCATATTGTCTGGATGCGGCTGTGTCCCCATTTGTTGCAGAAGGGAGCGTTTCAAATGATGACTGATAACGGACTGATCTATGAGTATCACAGAATATCATTAGGAGTCATTTTTATCACTACATTATGATTTTAGAACAGTAATACTTGGTTTTAGCCTAGGTCACTGAGCTATCTCGTCTCAGGCTCTTGCTCACCCAAGCAGTGTTGGGATGGGTGTCATCTTGTGGGTAGCCTTGTGTGCTCATATTACTACCTAAGTCTACAGATATTGGTTGGTTACTCCTGAAGGGCATGCAGAGAAAACACAAGGAGAGACAGCTAAAATTAAGGGCTATTTGCGAGGTAGTATGGTAAACTAAAATAGTAGAAGATTCCTAAAATATGTATGTATATGAAGGTAATCTAAATAAAATAGTCAAGTTGTGGGGGAGGCGCAGTCCAAAGTCGCCATCTCTTGTCACCAAATAAAGCTTCCAGTATCAGGACTGGGTTACATCAAATCGAGTTGTTGGCCAAAGGGGTCCATTGGGAATCCAGAAATAACCCCGACTGTTTCCGAGACTATACGCTGCTCTCCACAAACTAATGGCAAAGCCCCTGGAGAAGACAACGCCCACAATGCATTGAACGTGGAGAAGTAAAGCTGGTGCTTACGAAGCCCCCTTCCCTATGTTCTAGTGCCTTTGGTACCGGAAGTTACTCTGAATGCGAACAGACAGCCACAAAACCTCTGATGTACAATAGAATACTGCCTGTGAAATGTACGAGCACAATGGTGGGACAAACCTCGGGAGAAACCGACAAATGGCTGCTTCATCTTAGCAGCTTTCCTTTAAACCTAGAACGAAGAAAGAGAAACCGGTCAGAAACGTAGGTGGCTGTTAGAGACAAGACTCAGACTCAGGTTCCTTCACAAGAACACCTAACATACCTTGAAGCTTTCCTGCAGGATACTTTTACCAGACTTTCCCAGTTCCTCGGGTTTCTACTTTGTTATCTCCTTTCCCAGTTCTTTTCCAGCCCCACTGGCAGCTTCCTCAGACGCCATCCTCACTGTTGGCTTAATCCTCTTTGGTCAGTGACTTGAGCATTTGTGGAGGAATCATCACCTCTTACCCCCTTGTGAAATCTTTATTAACCCCTGTACTGGCCACTTTGTCATGTTTCCATTCTTGTTTGTTCGTTTTATTGAGGCAGGGTCTCTCCCCAGCCCCAGCTGTTCTGGAACTCATTATATAGACCAGGTTGACCTTGAACTCAAGGCCTGTTTCTGCCTCCCAAATGCTGTGATAAAGGTGTGTACCATCACTGCCTGGCTATTTCCTGCATTTTTTTTTTTTAAAAAGTAATTTTTCATTTTCTTCTTTATTTGAAAGCTTGTTTTTTTTTTATACAACAGGGTTTAATATTGGTGGATATGTATCTATTAGTTTTCTCTGCTTTGTTGTCTTGTTCATACAAACTTACTTCAAGACTGTAGAAATGCTTTTCTATATTTTCTTGCTAAGGATGTTTTCCCTTGATGACTTAAAAACCTTCAAATGCATTTTTTTATGTGACAAAGTAAAGATGTACCTTTATTCCATTTTAAAAACAATTAAGTGTTTGAAATAATAATAAAAAAAAAAACCACAGTAAGTAATCAGGCACACAGTAAGCTTACCCTATGAGGTAGGAAATTTTATTCTTATTTTCTAGAGACAGAAGTCACAGCATATAATGTTATGTAACTTCCCAATCTAATTAATAATCTTTGTTGGCTTAAAGATCCAAGGAAGCCATAAAAGGCAGTACCTTTAACAGGAAATGAGACTTGGGAAATAGGGCTCCAGGTCCATCCTCAGATTTCAGTAGGACGTTTTTATAATTATGTTTTATGTTTTTCCTTTTAAACTATTGAAAGGTACAATGCAGGCTACCTTAATGCACTATATCATGAAAATCTGAGTTTATTAAAGTGATCCCTGAGGAGTCTAGTACCAAGACTACAATATTAATTCAAGTATTAACTTAAAAATGTAAGTTTAATGGGTCTTCCAAACTCATTCAACACCTTTGAAAATGCTTCACCCATTCCCATAGTGTATCCAGCTATGAAGGCAGTTGAAACTACCTGCCCATTTCTGGCTGTCTTTCTGCTTGGACACCCAACACTTGCTGACTGCGTTGCTCTCGGTGCTGTGGTGAACAGTCTGGACTTCCTGTTTGGGATGCAGTGTGTTGCTTTGGCGCTTGCCCAAGCTCACTCTCCTAAACTAATCTCACATTTCAGGCTCATTAACTCTATACTCTAACAAGTTAAGTTCATTTGAGTTACATTTGTTAATTTACTCTGCCAGGGAATTACGAGGTGTGTGTGTGTGTGTGTGTGTGTGTGTGTGTGTGTTTATGCCTTAGTGGTCTGTGAGAAATCATTGTTTATTATCTGAGGGTTATTTTTCCAATCAGAAGAATTTGATTTCACCTATAACACTAGAATATCAGCATTCTATACATGACTTTCTGTGTCCCTAAACAACTTTGAAATAAAACAAAACCAATAGAACTGTGGAGAAAATCAGTATATTTAGGGAACAAGTATTGCGCTGTGGACAACACAGCATTAAATCATTAAATAATTGATTTGAGTGAAATAATAGCCAGGCCAACATCCACTGTGGTTCAAACAGATTTATCTTTTAAAGTTTTCAGGATGCAAATTGCTTGTGTTTTCTAAACCAGATGCTGAACAAAATGAAACCAAGATAAACCTCAAGAATACTTGAAGACCACTTTAAGAGACCCCATTTCGCCTGAAGGTCGGATGTTTTTTGTTTTTAAGACTAACAGCTGAATTTTATTTAAAAATCGGAGCCAAATTCTGACCTACTAATATTGAGTGTAGTTTGTGCTTATATAAGAAATGACAGCTTTCAAAGAAGAGGTTTCCTTATGTCTGTCAGTCTTTTTCTCTGTTTCTCTTTGTTTTTGTCTATCTGTCTGTCTGTCTGTCTGTCTCTCACACACAGACACACACACAGACACAAAGATTCCCCCCCCCCACACACACATGCAGAACAGGAGCTACAGACTCAAATGCCAGCATCCATTTCTGAGGAAACTGTTTTGTGTGGTTTGCATAATAAACCCCACTAGAGAAAATCAAATCCCAGTAGTTTTTGGCAGTGCCCATGGATGAATAGGACAAAGGCGTATAGTAAACACACTGAGCTCAGACACAGCCTTGGGCCAGTGAAGCCACGTGTTAAACACTGTCCATCAGCATTTCAAGCACTGCTCACAGCCAGAACCCAGGGCCTCTGCCCACAAATGGAATTGTATAAACCGGGACTCACTGACTCAGGGAGGGCTACAGGCTCAGAAAGACCAGAAAGAGGGAGGCCATAGCAGGCCAGAGCTATTTCCATGTATTTCCATGATGCATATGCTCGGCTAACAATTTCCGGTTCTGACAGGGAGAAGGACATAGAAAGCACCGCCAACCCGCACCGCCAACCCGCATTCGCTCTGTGGAGTTCATTCAGCACTCGATTCTGGTCAAGTTAACAGTGGCCAGTGGCGGTGTGAGCCACCCGGAACTTCGGACGTGCTGTAATTGCTGTTGTCATAAGATCCTTGGTAGAATAGTTCACATCTGTGATTGCAGAGGATGGCCGCCGGTGACGAACCCCTGCTGATGATTTTATTCAGGGTTCCAGCCAGCAGAGAAGGGGAAGATTCCCAGCAAACAGTGTGCTACTTACAAGTTTCACAGCATAAACCCAGAAGACACCACATTCCATTTCTTGGCAAGTAGGGGCTTTTGAGTAATTTGGGTCCGCGATGGTAGTGACTCTGCTAAGGCCATGAAGGGGACGTAGCTGGGCCAGGATGAAGTACAGACCACAGAACCGAGTTTCCTGGCTCGCCATCCTCTTGCTTTCTGACTTCACCAAATGCACTTCTAGCAAGGGAGAATGCCTCCTGTAATCTGTTTCCAGAATAAAATTTTCTCTGCCATTTGCAACACTCCAGAGAACAGAAATGTAACATAATCATTGTTTTGTGTTAATACTTCCGTTTCCAGCCATCCCAGCCATCCATCAGAACTTTTATCTTGTTGCCTGAAGAGACAAGGACATTTAATTCACAACAATTTCCTCCTCCCTTTCTCTCAGCAACTCTATTAAATAAAACATGATGGATCACAGTCAGTATTTGCATGCAAGCTAAACCACAGCCAAGGCTCTGCTGGAGCAGAGAACACTGGTCCTGCCTAACAGAGACAGGTGATAGGGAGGTCAAAACACAGGCCTGAGGGTCTTCATTAAGGCAGGGGGTGTGGAATCAAAACTGGAAGGTAAACTTCAGATTAATAAACAAGTTCAAGTCAGCAAAGAGCATAGCCTTTCCTATTTAAGTCTAGTCTTTTTCTTTCTTTTTCTTTTCTTTTCTTTTTTTAAAAAATAACATTTTGGGTCTTGGAGGACAGAGCAGGGCACCATGTGGCTAAATATTCATGGTTCTGTGTTTGTCTTTGGAGTTAAGTCCTTCTTCCCATAACAGTCAGAGCAGAGGTGGTGTTGTGCTTTTTGTTTTCTCCCATCTGCCTTTGCTGAGAATGTTCACTTTCATCCTCTTCAGAGGAAGGGTGCCCAGAGATGCCTGTCTCGAATGTGTTTTAGGGCAACCCAATGCACCTTGCAGCGTTTGGCGTATGGAGCCACTGAGTACGGCAGGACGTGGGGAAGACTGAAGGTAATTGATGAGGGTGGCAGTGGTAATACATGATGTCCTTTCACTTATTCATCCCGAGGATCTGAGGCTGGCTGAGGATGTGAAAATGAGCTAGATGCAATTTACAGATGTCCGGAGGTTTAAATAAGCAAGCAATTATAGAAGTAATTAGAACCTTTTTAGGATGAACCAGGTTCCTTGGGACCACAGGTGAGTAGCTTGTGATGCAAATGAGGGTTTAGGCAAGCTTTAGGGAGGAGGCAGAGTCCAGACTACAGCCTACAGCATGGTGAGGAGCCTTTTCAGTGAAGTGGTGGCCACACCAGACAGAGGCTCAGTGGGCAGGGTGGCCAGATAGATGACAATAGTGTAGGAGTGGAGAAGACAGATGGGTTAGGGCCTCCTAAGGGATATGAAACGTTTTGGGGCTTGTTGCTCCGTGCAGTGAGGAACCCTGCGTAACTGTGAGAATAAAAAATGACCAAATTTTGTGTTGCGGAATGGAGATGGTTAATAATATGGAATTGATAGAAGTTGGAAAAAAAATCACTACCCAAACCTGCCCAAGCTTGGGCTCTCAACCTGCTCCCATTTCCCACAATTAAGCAGCAGCAGTGTTACCTCATTTAGAACTGAAGAAAATTGTTAGAAATTCTACTGCCTTGCTCACCAAAGCTCCAAGTTTCAAAAGTATAATTCTCCACTGAGACTTTTTGATCATAGTAACCCAACAATATCAAAAATAAAAGCCAGAATAATACATTCTAATATAGTCGTACAAAATACATGGCTACACACAGTATGTTCCACAGGGCAAGAGAGGTGGGGGTGGGAGGTGGCGAGAAAACTGTGGTTGATGTTTGGTAATAAATAAATGAATGAATCCTGAAATAAACGCATAAATAAATAAACGCAGAGCATCCATATTATAGTGAGCTCTACCACTAATACTGCAGCCAGAACACAAATGAAGTGCCCTCAGGAGGTTGGTAATGGCTGTGCTCTTGTAGTAGACATGAAAGGCTGTAGAGCAGCTGGCAGAGCTCACTACGCAGTTTGCTCTTGTGGTAGCTTGTAGCATGCAAGTTGGTTCCCAAAAGAAACAGAACTTTACATTTAGATGAAGAATGATAAAACTATACAGTACACACAAAATGCAGCTCATATCTTACTGTGACACCATCCGGCTTTGGGAAGCCAGTTTAAAGTAAGTATGTACTTGTCCTAGGCAGACATTTGCTCCTCCCGTTATGACAAGCTTGAACTGGTAGAGCTCTGTATTCAGAAAGCCCAACAGAAAAACATCAAACCCCAACCAACTGACTGAGCACTAACACAATGCTCATTTTTTCTAGTCTATAAAACACAGGCGAATGCCTGTAAGTTACAGCAGCCATGGGGCTGGTTAGTTTCAATCAGTTTGATGCTAACCTGGGAAGATGGAACCTTAATAAATGAATTATCTCCATTAGACTGGCCCATGGAACTGTCTGTAGGACTTTATTTTCTGTTTTTGTTTTTCTTATTTATTTATTGATTGATTGATTTAGTGTATGCGTGGTCTGTCTGCATGTACATTTACATGTCACAAGAAGGCATCAGAACACATTATAGATGGTTGTGGGCCACCATGTGGTTGCTGGAAATTGAATTCAGGACCTCTGGAAGAGCAGTCAGAGTTCTTAACCACTGAGCCATCTCTCCAGCCCTGTTTTTGTCTTTTTGAGACAAAGTTTCTCTCTGTAGTCTTCACTGTCCTGGAACTCACTATGTAGAAAAAGCTGGCCTCACAGTCAAAGAAATCCCCCTGCCTCTACCTCTGGAGTGCTGAACTTTAAGGCATGTATCATTATGTTAGGTTTGTGGGATGTTTCTTAGCTGCTAATTGATGGGGGAGGACCCATTCCACTGTGGGGAGTTGTAGGCTTATATTTTCTAAACCTACTTTAATAAGTGCACTTAAATGCTTTAATCTTCCTTGTAGACTACCACCAAAAAGAGGTAGTAGAAAGGAAAGATTAATGGGGCAAAGGAGGTTGTGGACCGGTTTAGAAATAGTCCTTTGGGGTGAATCCAATCTGTGTTGTTAGGATATCAGCAGTTCAAGTCAAACAAATTGGCAGCAGTAGCTTGATTCATTTTCAAACATTATTTACAGCAGCTTGAGGCACTTGGAAACATTGGTTATGAATCAGCAACAGCAGTTAAATCCAGAAGAAATTATGAGGTTCTACCAATCAGCCTGAGTCTGTGGACGCTGCAAGAAATTGTTGGAACACCACCAGAAGTTCTTGGTGTGTTTCTCTCTAAGAAGTCATTATGACAAATGATTATCAACAAAGAACGCAGGGAAAACCAATGCCCCCGTGTTGTCAGACATCAGCATCAGTAAAACCCAAGACCAGCAGAGAATGGCAAGGTGAGCTAATGGCACACAGCATCGTCCTCTATCTGTTGGGTTGTATTTGCACACTTGCCAAACCTCACACACTCTCCCGAGTGTCTGCTTCAGCAAAAATATCCTTTTATAGCAGAGTTCCCCCCCCCAAAAAAAATCATAGGACACAACTGAGTCTCAAAACAAACAAACAAACAAACAAACAAACAAACAACCCCCCCCCCCAATTTTCACTTCAAGAAGTGCCAAGAAGTGGAGAAGTGGACCTAGAATGTATGAGAAGAGTTGTAAGCCAGTAAGCAGTATTCTAATGTCCTCCACAGACTGTGATGGAGCTGCTACAGGTTCCTGCCATATATCTTCCCTAGATAATGTAAGGTATAAAATGAAATAAGCCCTCACTTTTCCATGTTGGTTTTGGTCCTGGTGTTTACCATGGCAACAAAGAGGCAAGCTAGAGCACACCCTTAAAGATCAAAGCCTCACAAAATGAGCTGAGACATACAGGCTTAGAACTGACCTGTGTAGATTTTAGAAAAGTGGCCAAACAGCCATGAAGCACTGGGTCCAATGGTAACACACTTGGCAAGCTCCCTAAGAGTCATACCCTGGGAGCTGGAGACATGGCTCTGCATTTTGGAGCAGCTCTTCCAGAGCAACTAAGTTTCATCCTCAGACTTTTCTATCCTTACCACCCACATGGTGGTTCACAACTGTCTACAGATCCAGTTCCAAGGAATTGGGTTGCAGCAAATATTAGAAAATTAAAACAAAAGTCTGTCTCTTTATTACCATGAGCCTCACTCCGCCGGTCCGATTCTAGTACGGAGCCCCGCACGCCTCTGTCGCCCGGTCTGAGCCACCACCCGGATCTCACTCTGTTCGCACAACTCTCTTCCCTTGGCAGTTTTCCTCTATTGCTTCCATCCTGGAGTGTTTCTCTGCCCCCAAATTCCACACAAACACAACTTTACAGCCCCATAGCTTTTCATACATGTTTATGTATTCAATTCTCAATCTACAAACCCTCTTCACAACAAGATTACATCAAATAGGCAAAGATACAAACTGCCCTTCTATATGAGATATTAGACCTATAAAATCCTTAAATATTCATAGCTATTTAATGCCAATTAAACCCACCTAGATCTAGCTCATCTTTACGGAGGTCCATCTTGGAACCTCTGTTCTGTCCTCCTCCCTCCTCTGACCTCTTCTCTCTGGTTTTCTCTCTCTACCTTCCTTACCCTGCTCAGTCACTGGCTTTCCTTTATTTTACTAATTAAAATGGGAAGTTTCAAATGAAATCACATCTCATGAGGACGTGACTAGGCAGCCCTTCTTGGGGAAGTAAAATTAACATGAAAATACAAACAGCTTCAGGACAATCTACAGTTTTGATGTCTTCTTTTGGTCTCTGTGAGCACCAACTACACATGTGATATATGTACCCACATGCAGATAAAACATATATACATAAAACAATAACTTAGAAAAAGAATCATACCCACAATGCAGTGCTTTTCTTTGGGACTAAATGACGACCATGGCATTTTCTTTGCCTGGTTTAGCATTTTTTTTTTTTTTTTTTACATTTTCATTTAAAAAATTTTATATTTCAAATGTTATTCCCTTTCTCTGCTTTCCCCTCCCGCTTCAATCTCCCTCCCCCTGCTTCTATGGAGATGCTCCTCCTCCCACCCACAAACTCCCACCTCACCACCCTGGCATTTCCCTACACTAGAGAAATGAGCCTTAACAGGACCAAGGGCCTCTCCTCCCATTGATGTCAGACAATGGCATCTCTGCTACATATGTGACTAGAGCCATGGCTCCCTCCATGTGTATTCTTTGGTTGTTGGATTAGTCCCTGGGAGTACTGGGGGGTCTGGGTGGTTGATACTGTAGGTCTTCCTATGGGGATTGTAAACCCCTTCCGGTCTTTCAGTCCTTTGTCTAACTCCTCCATTTGGATTCTCATGCTCAGTCTAATTGTTACCTGCAAGCATCCTCATCTGCATCAGTAAGGCTCTGTCAGATTCTCTCAGGAGACATCCATATCAGGCACCTATTAGCTATACCACTTCTGGGCATATACCCAAATGATGCTATAATAAGGACACAAACTCCACCATGTTCATAGCAGCCTTATTTATAATAGTCAGAAGCTGGAAAGAACCCTGATGTCCTTCAACAGAAGAATGGATATAGAAAATGTGATACATTTACACAATGGAGTACTACTCAGCTATTAAAAACAATGACTTCATAAAATTCTTAGGCAAATGGGTGAAACTAGAGACTATCATCCTGAGTGAGATAACCCAGTCACAAAAGAACATACACTGTATGCACTCATTGATAAGTGGATATTAGCCCAAAAGCTCACAACACTCAATACGATTCACAGAATATGTGAAGCTCAAAAAGAAGGAAGACCAAAATGTGGACGCTTCAGTCCTTCTTAGGAGGGGGAACAAGAATATTCTCAGGAGAAAATATCAAGACAAAGTGTGGAGCAGAGACTGAGGAAAGGCCATCCAGAGACTGCCCCATCTGGGGATCCATCCCATATGCAGCCACCAAACCCAGTCACAATTGCTGCTGCCAAGAAGTGCAGGCTGACAAGAACCTGGTCTAGCATTTTTTTCCTGATTTTATTGGCTATATTTTATTTACATTTTGAATGCTAGCATCTTTCTCAGATTCCCCTCCACATCCCCTATTCCATCACCCTTTCGCTTGCTTCTATGAGGATGTTCACTCATCTACCCACCCCCTTCTTCCTCCCAACCCTGACATTCCCCTACACTGAAGCATCAAGTCTTGGCAGGACCAAGGGCTTCTCCTCCCATTGCTGTCCAACAAGGCCATCTTCTGCTACATGTGCAGCTGGAGCCATGGGTCCATCCATGTGTACTCTTTGGATAGTGGTTTAGTCCCTGGGAGCTCTGGTTGGTTGATATTGTTCTTATAGGGTTGCAAACCCCTTCCATTCTTCCTTTAATTCCTCCATTAAGTACCCCATTCTCTCTTCTATTGTTGGCTGTGAGCATCCTCCTTTGTATTTGTTATGCTCGGTGAGAGCCTCTCAGGAGACAGCTATATCAGGCTCCTGTGAGCATGCACATCTTGGCATCAGTAATATTGTTTGGGTTTGGTGGATGAATATGGGCCAGAAATTTGAGCAAGTGTGGTGGTTTCTCTTGTGTTCTCAGGTGTGTCAGCACTCCTGAGGGACCAGCTCTTTTCCAGCGGGGTCTGGGACCAGAGTCCTTGTCCATCAATTTAGTAGTGAGATTTTTGACCCCATATTGATTCTGTGACTCTGTGGGATCTCACTTGTCCTACAGACTTGCTCCATTGGCCTAGAAGCCTCCATACTGATTTAGAAATTTTACACAAATTAAAATCTTTACTAAATGTCTGTATGAAGGGAAGTGACACAGGATGATAATGTCCAAACTACCCATGCAGCCAAAATGGTTCCTTCCGTTAAACTATTTGCCCTAGAAATCTCGGGCCATTTAGCTTAACAATCAGCAGTTCAGGTTTAAACCATCAGAAGCTCGACAAGACCTTAATATTTTAAAATTATGAGCAGTTATTTTCAGAGGCAACTCCTGTTATTGAATTATGACCAATTTATTATCACAAGGGAAAGCAAGTGTAACATGGCATCTTAAAACGTGTCACAACCATTTCTTTGTAGTATAGAAAAAATTACATGTAATTTAACCTACAACATACTTCATCTATTTATTCCTCAACTCCCCAAATTTCACCCACTAAAAGGGAATAAAAACGAAAAGATTTCAATAGTGCTATACAGCAGCATCTAGCTCTCCTCTGAAGTACTCAACATACTAGAAATCATGCACAGTTCCTTCTGCTTGTAGGAAGCTGGGTATGGCTTGAGAATTTGTGGGGCTGAGGGAAAATAATGCATCTGAAACTATTTCTGAAAATTGATTTTGGAGTGGGACTATATTAATTTTTTGTGCTGCACTTTTTTCAAACTTTAACAAACATTTCATAATTTTGTCTACATGAACCTCTGTCACCACTTATACATATAAGAGCTAAAGTGGGTACTCCTAGAACCCTAGTGTTTGGTTAGAGTCAGAAAGCATCACTGTATGGGAAATCTTGTGGTTGAGTTGGCAGACTCATGAGGAGGGTATGTGAGCATTGTGAGGTGGTTTGAATGAGAATGGCCCTAGAGGATCATGTATTTGAATGTTTGTTTCTCAGTTAGTGGAACTGTTTAGGAAGGATTAGGAGGTGTGGCTTTGTTGGAGGAAGTGCCATTGAGGGTTTGATGTTTCAAAAGCCCACAGGGTCCCACTCACTAGTTTTCTGCCTCCTGCTTGTGGGTCGGATGTAATCTCTCAAGCTACTGCTCAAGAACGATGTTTACCTGATAACATGCTTCCTGACAGGGTGGTCATGGAGTAACTCTCTAAACTATAGTTTATGTACTTTCTTTTATAAGTTGCCTTGGTAATGTTATCTCTTCACAGCAATAGAACAGTAACTAAGACACAACAGATATAAGACGTCTGCTTTTCCCGCAGTTCACTGATTTTGTTGCTTTGTATTTTAGTTTTTTTGTGTGTATATTTTAATTTTTAACATTATCTTCAAAAACAATTTTCACCTTCTGGATTTAGTACAGTCTTTAGTTCCTTGCATTAATCATTTTTTTAAAACCTTGCTGACAAGTTCTCTTTCATCTTCTCATGAGCAGAACTCAGGGATCCCAGATGTCTTCTAAGTGAGTCTCATACAACATTCAGAAGCTCTAGTCTGAAAAAGCCTCATTTGCTGTTAGTTGCTGAAGCCTGGGAGCTTTGGCCCTACACACACAATAGCCCTCTAAATTTTTGTGCTTCCCATGATAAACAATCTTTTTCTTTCTGTGCAACAGTCAGTTGGTAGCTGAAGCACGGTTGCTGGGAGCCTATAAGCCTATCCTATTGAATCTGCCCTGATGAATGCATTTCAGAGATGCCTGAAATACACTTCCATGAGCATTCACAGTCTGTATACAAGATAAGGTCACTAAAAATGGATTGAGAATTCTTAGCCATGCTGTCTAGTCCTTTCACTGTCATCACCTAAGAAAAGTGGCCCACATGGAAGTGTATAGATGTCTCCCTTCTTGTTGGAGGAAATGGATTGTTTCTTCCTGTTGGTGCTGGATGGTGTCCACAGTTCTAATAGCAGCCCTCACAGTTGTAGCAGTTAAAATGTGTACTGTTCTGGAGAGGAGCCTGTCTCCCAGGGGTTGGTGTATTAGCTCTTGTACACATAGCCATTTATGCCCTAACACAGAATATGTTTCCTTCTTTGAAATGTTCCTTTGTTTGGGTTTTAACTCATTGTCCCTGATTTAAGTTCTCCATATGCTTTGGGACGAGGATAGGAGGGCTATATATGGTCCTGGGCTTGTTAGCCCTCATTGACCTTTCAAAGAAGGTTGATTTTACTTTGACAAGGTGCTTGGCTCTGCTCATTTGTTTTACCAATCTACCTTAGTACTCATTATGCTAAGTGTACATATATGTGTGTTTATATGTATGTATGGAGTACACATGTGAGAAGTCAATGGTTCTCATTTATCTCATTAGTAGTAGATGCCTTACAAGCCTCACTGACTCTCCTTTGGCCTCAGGATTTTACCATATCGAATAGAGGTCATACTTATGGAGGTTATGTAGATAGTATGTGGACCCTTGAATCATCTTCTTGCAAGCCTCTTGGGCCCATTTACTCCTTTTGTTAGCTAGGATAGTATGAGACTGAATTTAAAAGCCAAGGAAGATAGCCTCCATGTAGGTATTATGTTAAACCTGACTGAGGAACATTGGATCTCAAACCTCCTATTGCTTTCTATGTCCCTTGATGTAAGATTGACTCTGGGAACATTGACATGACTCTGTATCAGTCTAGAACTCCAAATAATTTTCATTATCCTGTTGTCTCCACAAAACCCTTTTAGACTTATACCACCTTCTTTTCCTCAAGATTTACAATTTATCAATTGATATCCACATGTAGCAGCTGTCGATGGTGCAGTGTTAGAAGTGAGAGGAGGCTTAGCCCTTTAGGACCTGGAAATGTAGGGCAGCAGGCTGACTGTCAGGACAAAGGTGATAGACAGGTAGATCTGCATAAGGGAAGCAGTAATTTCAATATGGTTTATCTGAGTGATCACAGAATAAACAGCTGTTGTTCTCTACAGGGAGTGCCATTTGACACGAATGAGGACAAGGACAATGATCAAGACTGTTAATTGAAAAGGAGTAGCCATCTCTGCTCTGAGGATTGAGCTCTTTGGGAGAATTCATGCAGCCACAGTGAGTCAAGACATAGAAGGATTTTCCCAGGGAGACACAAATACCAGACTCCACTGATCTCAGATCAGGAAAACACTGACTTCACAGCCACTTAGAGGGGCCTGATTTCCAGGTGGTATGTCTCTTAATTGCAGAGCTCATTAAAATGTCAAGTTCTTTTCCTATTAGATCTATAGAAGTGAAGAAATCAGAGAAGAGCAGAATGTGAGCGTGTGTACTAAGTACTTAATTTCCACCGCCTTTTAACCAAATACCTCAGGCTTTTGGTTTAAAGATAATTCACCCCTTTTGGTAAATAACCTATTGCTTTTTTTTCTTTTTACTGGATCTGAGAATCAAGAATGAACAGTATTTGTCTTGGAAGAATGAATGTTTAGTTTTGTCTGAATGGCTAAGTAGTAACATACCACTTACTCTCTATTAGATCATCCTGATCTATTCCATCATCTCCTCAAACAAACCTTCAACCCTACTCAGACTACATTAGAGTTGCCTTAATTCTGTCAGTAACTGCCTGGATCTGTTTTCCATTATGCTATGTAGTATCATGTGAAATATTGTCATTTGTCATTTGTCTTCCCATTTTTATAACATAGTTTACTGTGACCTCAATCATGTAAAGGTGGAACTTTGTTTAATTTATTGTTGAAGATAAGAGGTGAGCTCTTAGCACCCAGACTAGTGCTTAAAGTGTTAACACACATACTCAAGTACACTGGGAAAGGATTTTTACATTTCTCTAATAAATGGTATTCACTTTACCATGTGCTTTGAAAGCTACACCATTACAGGTTTCTTTTATTTATTTGTGCTAAAGTAGTAAGAACTGACAAAATGTTATATATAATAAAAAATGCTAAGGATAGCAGTTGTGCTTGGGAGGGATAAAAGAGAGCTAGAGAGACATAAAAAGTTAACATGTTCATTTAAAAAATAAATATCTCATTGTAGGCTTACATTTTTCAAAAACCTACTTTAATAATGGTTCTTGAATGCTTCAACCTCCCTTGTAGCCCACCCATCAAAAGTAAGAGAGAAAGATGGCTAATAGGACAAGGGAGCATGGATCTGTTTAGAAGTAGTTTTGGGAGGGCTTTCCAATTTTGTTAGCAGTCCGGTTCACTAGAAAACACCAAACCTGAATCATCATTATCATCAGCTCAGTTCTTAAAAAACCATGATGCTCCAGCAATCTGCTGAAGTGGCAAGAAGCAGCTGGAACACCACCAGAAAGTCTTTGACGAGTTTCTCTCTATGAAGTCACAGCAAGTAAAGATCAGAGAAGAAACCAAGCTGAACCAATGCGAGTGCTGTCAGTGAAGCCCGATAAAGACCAACCAGATAAATCAGTGCCAAAGTCTGCTCTACTGTCTGTGGGGTTAAATACTCTTTCCAAACATCAAGAGTCCTTTTAAGGGTTTGTTCCAGAAAAACATCACACGCCCTTTCTCTAGACAGCTTCCAGAAAAACACCACATATGTGTTCTCACAAAAGCATCCTCTCACAAGACAGTTTTCATAAAAACATCACATGACATAAATGAGTCTTTAATAAAACTAGAAATTCCCACTTCATCCTATAATAAGCAAGTTTGAGCAAATCATGGAAGAGCATCATAAATTTCATTGAACTGGTATTTGTGCTTGTGTTAGTGTGGTCAGCTTTCATCAACAATCCCTGCTTTGACTTAATATATAGCTAATAATAATTTGACATAAATAAAAGGGGTAACAGAGACTTTGAGTGTACTTCACCAAGTTTCCTTCCGTGGATGCTCTTGATAAAGTGAACTACAGCATCACAGCCAGGTCATTGCTCAATTTCCTCAGCTTTACACCAGTAATTTGTGTGTCTGTGAGTCTTGTTTTTTAACATAGACGTTGTATTTGTTACCACAGTCAAGAAATTTCCAACACTCCACATTCTCATCCACATTTCCACCCTCCTCTCTGCTATATTCATCGAAGCCCACGATAACTGTAAAAGTGCTATAGGTTGCCACTGTTTGTATAATTCATCACTTCAGAATGTTACATAATTGGAACCATACAATCTCCTGGGATCAGCATTTTTTCAGTTAGCAGAAGGCCTTGGAGGAACTATCCAGCCAGCCTTTGTTTTTATTTCTCTGTTCTAATTTCTGTGGTATCTCTGTGCTTCCTTCTTCCTCTTATTTGTCTTAATCTTCTTCTTCCTCCTCATCCTCCTCCTCCTCCTCCTCCTCCTCCTCCTCCTCCTCCTCCTCTTCCTCCTCCCTGACGGTTTCAAATAGAACTGTTGTTCAGTGCTCTATGCAGCTTTCGGTGCAAATATGACATTTTCTCTCATTTCTTTTATAGTCACTTTTCAACAAGCCACATTAAAGTAAAAAGGGAGCGTTTCAGACTTCTCTGCCAAAAATGCATAATAGAACTGTATCTTTAAAGGTGTTGTGATCCTGTGGAATTTGTGGGTGAACTTTGAGACAAACTGACACCATATATCTCCTGATATGGTGTACTGAGAATACAAAATCACTGATGTTATATTCCTGCCAAAATATTGTGTGACCTGAATCTATGTATGAGGAAATCAGGAAACCTAAGTTGAATAACATTCTTCTTGATAAGTGGCCCACACTTAACTACAGGGCAACCAGGATTGCCAGTATACTCCTGAAGGTGCAGACATTATCAGACCCCATACTGCCTATGCACTTTTCTATACAAGTGACAATTTTCTGTCTAATTTTTTTAGACTAGGTTCCTGGATTTATATCAAACTCTCTAAATAGGAGTATTGGCTAAACAAGTTTTGAAGAAAAAAATCAAAGGAAAACACTGAAAGAATATGACACATAGACATTTGGGTCTTAATAAAGCATCACTGGTCATTTATCCACTGAAACACTAAAAATACCCACATTAGAGTGCAGTGGTGCTCAACTGTAATTCCAGTATTCAGGAGGCCAGGGCTGGAAGGTCTTGAACTTGAGGTGAGCCTGAGCTATTCAGGGAGGCCAATCAAACAACAAGAAAGAAAGCATGGTGATCAGTTTTAAAATAATCAAAAGTCATCTGGAAAATTACACAAATGCTTAAACTAGGCAATATTACTTTGATACAAAATGGATGTATCAAGTCATAACACAAAGAATATGAGGTGCAATTAAACAAACACTGTCATGTAGGCTGAAAATATATTAACTAAAGGCATGATGGTAGTATGCCTACATGGGATAACATATTTACTTAGGAGATTCACATTAGAGTGACTTATATGAAGTGGCTCAGGAACTCTGAGACATTTTGTCTCATGTAAAGTCCTTTGCTGCTGTCATTGCTGGGAGGCACAGCCTGTGCTCAGAGTTCATCGGGCCACTCAGCTTCTGTGACAACGATGGACATCTTTTCAAACCAGAACAAAAACTAAATTCATAAACCTAAGAAATGTTTAATAAACATTAACCATTTATACTTATACAGACACAGTTATAAAACATACTATCATTTTTTTAAGACCAAGTCTTACTCTGTGAGCAAGGCTGGCAATTAGACTGATCTTTGAAGCTCCATGCTGGTGTTATAGGCACTAGCCCCAAGATCTAGCTTAATCTAAATCGTTTTTTGGAGGAAGAGGCAGATAAAGTGCCCAGGACTCCAGACAGCCATAGTGAAGCCATGGTGGCCACCATTACAATGTAAACTCCATGAGAGCAGGGAACAGTGGGCTTTCTTTTCTTGCATCACAGATGGGCAGTGCAGTGTCTCTAGTATGTAGGGAATACCTTCTATAAAAACCAAGCTGCTTTAAGGTTAAGTATAACTACAGCTAGTGACTGAAACCATTTTAGGAAGGTGGCTCCATAGGCAAAGGTGCTTGCTACTAGGTGCCATGACATGAGTTTAATCCTTGTAACCACATGGTGAAGAAGACTACCACTTCCTTAGAGTTGTTCTTTGACCTCCACCCATGTTCTGTGGTGTGTGCATGAATGCACACAAACACACAATGTTGTGAAAGTAAAAAAAGGCAGACACACAAACAACCCCAATGTATCCAGGACCAGTTTGCTGCCTCATAAGCTTTAACCTGATGAGAAATTGTTAAAGGATTATCTGATGAGAAAATATTGATTTCTCAAGTTTTGTGCTGGGATTACAGGCATGAGCCACCAAGCCTGGTTTAATCTGAATTGATTTTTGGAGGAAGAGGCACATAAAGTTCTTAGGGCTCTTGACAGTTACACAGAGGCATAGAGGACAATTTCCACATCATGTCCCCAAATATTGTCCTTCTAAGAAATAACTTTTATTTTTTGATATAAAAAATATTGAACTCATAAGGCCATATAGGCACTCAGTGAGTGCTTATATGAATTAATGCATGTGTTAATTAATAATGTAGAGCTGTTCTTCCTTAGAGACCCAGTTTATTTTGTCTTCATTCCTTTCATGGTATTACTGGATTTATCATGTGTTCTTGCCACAAAGCCATAGTCCAACCAGGTAGGCAAAAATAAATTCACAGTTTATTCATGTCAAAAGCTAACTGAGAAAAGAGAGGTCAGAAGCAGGGTTGTGACATAGGATGGCTTGTCAGGGTGTCAGCTCGGGGGCAGTGTTGAGGAAGATTGTACTTGTCTTTGAAGGATTAGGAATTTATAACGAAGACAGGCAGAATGTTCATATAGGCAATGCTGTAGGGCATGGACACTGACATTTTAGAGACAAACGCTCAGAGAATACAGAGGAACAGTAAGCAGTCTGGTTGGCACCAACCACAGAGCACATCAACCTAGAAGAAGAAATGAACAGGGTTGTAGAGGTGCAAGTGACTCTTAGGAGCCCACATCAGCTGGGGCTGTGCAAGTATAAGATGAAATGAGAAGAGGGGGCAAAGAAGCTTGTTCACTGTTTATTTGAGTTCACAGGCTCATGAAGGATATGGAAATGTACTGCAGGTACACTGTAGACAAGACAGGCAAGGCCAATCTCCTTTTGATTACGAAATCAAGGGAAAATATTGGAATTCCAAGATTTCATCTCATTTATACTGAGATAGTTATACTGACACTCCACAAGAGAAACAGCCACTTTGAAGGGGTTCAAAATGTTGAATTGGGGGCAGTATGTGCTCAGTATAAAGAATCATAAAGTTTCCTGTGCCAGGCTTCTGACAAACGAAGGTACATCAAACAAGGGAGATGAGCTGGAGAAATGACCCAGTGGGCAAAGTGCTTGCTGTGGCAGCTCAAGGATCTGAGCTCAGACCCTCAGCATCTGCGTAACACATATAACCTCATTGCTTAAGTAAGGCAACTGCAGTTGACTCATGGAGGCTTTCTAGGAAGCTCATCCTGTCCAGTCGTGAGCCCTGGTTTCATGGAGAGATTGTCACAAAACAAAATAAAACACAGAACTGAAAAGCCAACCAAGGAAGACTCTCACTCTGTCCTCCACATGCATGCAAAGACCTGTGCATAAATACATGAGCACATACATGTGTAACACACACACACACACACACACACACACACACACACACACACACACAATAAAAATTAGAAGTGAATGCAGGCTTATCTGGCAGTATGACTCAAGAGCTGGGAAGGCATTATTGGAAGGCCAGAGAGGAGAGAATGTTGAGGATGCTGTTAGAAGTGAGAAATGTTCTAGGGGTTTTCAAACATGCTACCCTGAAGCAGTCTAATTAGATCTGCTTTGCCACATAGGAACTACATCCTAAGAGCATCATGTGAACTGATGGGATTACTAGGAAAAGGAGATAAATAGTCACCCCCTTCTCTTGCCTTTCTCATCTGCACAGTGTGGTGTGACAGACATTGAAGGGAAGGAGTGAAGGATCCCTTGAACTACAGCTGTTCTATCAGAGTGACCTGGTTAAGTCTGTGCTTTAGGGAGAGTGGCAGGTCCAATGCACGGAGACAGGAGGCTGCAGCAGCAGTCAGGTTAGGAGGAGGATGTGGCTTGAGAATTATTTCCAGAAAACAAATGTCAGAGGCTTTACATGGCAACATGATTCCTCAATGGTGCTTGCTTGGCAGAATCTTTCTTCATAGAGACAGAGTTTATATGGGACAAATGGGCTTGAATTACAGAAGATAGAAGAAAGAATATTTTGTAGCTATTAATAGGTTTGATGGAAATGGAAAAAGAGAAAGTCATCTTCAGCACTGACATTTCAGACTGAGCAAGGCACGGAGACACCACTCCATTATTCAGAAATGGAAAGACAATTTTCAAATTTTAAGTTTTTAGTCATTTTTTAAAAAGCAGCAGAAGGTGACATTGGCCCAATTTAATGTTTCTCTTTTAGTGGAAGAATTTAAAAGGCACACTGAATTGGACCATCTGAACTTCTGCTTTAAAAACACCAAAGAGCCTCCTTATTATGTTCCATGGTTTTAAATTCTTTTATATCTTCTTACGCGTGTATGTGAAGCTGTTTTCTCACTGTGTGGGGCTGCGTCTGATTTGTTTTGAGCTGATGAGTTGATGGCTAAGGGCACAGCACACCCGGCAGAGGGTGTGATCTTTGTTCAGGAGTATAGGGCAGGACAATTTGCAAGCATTCAGAATTTAAAAGCAATCTTGTTTTCATATGAACTCTGCTAGGTGTTACGCTAAATGACTTTTTCCAGGATTCACTGTTATTTGAAATGAACAGTTTTCCTAGGATTCCAGGAGCTAATCATAGTTCATATGATACCCAGCCTCTAGGCAGTTCTTCTGGGGAAAACACTGCTCTCATTGCTACAACATACAAAAACATACAAACACTGGCAGGAATCAAGGCAGAATTTCAGGAGTGTATCTCTTTTTCAATGTGATACTTACATGCATGAATACATGTGTCCACAATATATACATACATACACACATACATACCCACATTTTCAGTACAAAGATCTTAAGAACTTGCTTTGCATAGCAAACTGTTCACAGATAGTGGTTTCTATTTATTCAGTCATATATTAGTATTATTAATTATATATTATTTCTATTTATTTTCTTTACATGGCTGTGTGTTATCACATGATTCTGTAAATCTCAGTAGATGGTATGAAGTATCCTCTTCACACCCTTGGTCTTATGCCAATAAGGAGGTTCTAAGGAGAGGCCTTAGAAAACACTGTGTGCTGCTTCTCCCATTACTGTTGTCCTTCTTTTTAGAAGAACAAATTGTAGGTGGCTGTAGGCTCAAAAAGAGTGAAACACCTATGAAGCAGACCTAGGGTTTATCTGTATCCTGAAAGAGACCCTGCCCAGCAATCATTAAGTAAGCAAATGTAAAATTTAAAGCTGTTTTTGTTTCATGGAAAAAACTAACTAGTATCAATGGGAATTCTCAAGATTCTTTAATTGGCCTCATGGCAAATATACAAATGTAAAGCTCTGGTTAGCAGTTCAGCTAATCCCTGTGCCTGCATGTCAGAATCTGAGAATCTGATTTTAGCTAACCCAGAGTGAATTAAATTCAAGTTGACCAAGAATCTCAAAAATACCCAAGATTTGAACTTTAAAAATTGTATTTTCATAATTTTGTAAGACCTTGAAAAAGATTAAGTAATTATAGAAAAAAGAAACTTTAGAATGTTCTCAGAGCTTGTGATCTTTGCTTTCTGGTCATTTCTATCTACTGGAGGGTGCATGTGGCAAAGAAACCACGCCAGGCAAGTACAGACCTTAGAAATTTTGTTCTAATCCAGTCTTCTTGCTGACAAATCCTGTATACTTTTCTATAATAATACTTTTCTTTATCTTCTAAGACAGAGAAGGATCTCTGGCTATTAAGGAGAGTTTGTCTTGGTGGTCATATCACACAGATATCTTAAAAACTTGGAATTTAAAGTCAAAGTTGTTGGATCTCCTAGTTACATGATGAAATACTCAGATAAGAATTTTGGCTTTTAAGATGTCCCATGTTTTGAAAGTATCATTTAACTCAAAATCTATTCCTAAATTCTAGGACCAGGAGCCACAATACTCAAGTTCTAAATTCTAATACTTTTTTAAGTTAGTGGATATTCTGGTCAACTTTTTGTCAACTTGACATAAGCAAGAGTTATCTGGGATGAGGGACCTCAGCTGAGAAAGTGCCTCCACTTGGCTGTAGGCAAGTCTGTAGTACAGTTTCTTGCTTGTTAATTGATGTGAAAGGGCCTAGCCCTTAGCAGGCAATCCTGGAATGTATAAGAAGGCAAAGTGAGCAAGCCATGTAGAACAAGCAAGTAAGCAGCACTCCTTTATAGCCTCTGCTTCAGTTCCTGCCTTAAGGTTGGGTTCCTGTCATGACTTCTCTTTATAATAGACTACAATTATAAGTCCAAATAAACCACTTCCTCCTTAATTTGCTTTTGGCTTGATCTCTCTGAGCACCACTCATTGTGTATCACAGTAATAAAAGCATAACTGATAGCATCCTTTATGTTAAACTGGACATGCTGCTGCTGGAGTGACCTCAGAGAGTCAGCATCAGTTACAGAGTGAGAACAGCCAGCTTTGGGTTTGCCCACCAGGAACCAAAAGGACTGTGTCCAACCTCTCTACTTTTTTTTTTTTTTGTATTTATAAAGGATGGAAATATCCTTCTCAAAATAAAAAGTGCAAAGCCTAAAGAAATCTTTATCATACCTTTTTTTCTTCCTTCCTTCCTTCCTTCCTTCCTTCCTTCCTTTCTTCCTTCCTTCCTTCCTTTCTTTCTTTCTTTCTTTATTGCATGTGTGAGTGAGTGTGTATGTTTGTTTGTGTGTGTGTGTGTGTGTGTGTGTGTGTGTGTGTATGTATGTGCATTTTGTTGTGAAGGCCAGAAATTGATGTATTCTATCTTCCTAAATGCTCTTTACCTTATTTCTTTCAAAGCAGCATCTCTGATTGAAGTGAGACTTGAGTCTTGACTTAGCTCGGCTTCAGAAGTCTGTCTGTCCAAACTCTTGTCCCTGGCGTTGAAGTCACAGATAAGCGCACTATTCTTAGCAGTTATATGAGTGGTGGAAATATAAACTCAGGCCCTTACACTTGTGTGCCATGTACTCTTTCAACACAGCCATCTCCACAGTTCACAAGACGTATCTGAGTATTAGCACTATTCTTAGTGTTATAGGACCCTAAATGGGTTTCGTAATTTTTCGACCTTGTCATTGTTATGATCAAACATGAGTTTGATTATCTGTTAATATTTCTGTGACCTGCCGCTTTTGTTCAGAATTAGCTTCTTTCTTTTACTACAACATACCGCTCTGTTCTTTGACAGCAGTTTTTAAGTTTACTCTTGATCTCTCTAAGTGCCATTCATAATAATGACAACACAACAATAACAATGTCAAAGTGATTTATTAGTACAAGCTTTGGAACAAGTTTGCCTTTGTTCAAATTATAGTTCTGCATTTTAGTAGCTATGCAACTTTAGTTTCTTTTTGCATTAAATTCTTCACATATACAACGTTAATAACTGTAGAGTAACCCCATTCTCATGAGAAAGCTGTCAGGAGTAAATAAGCTGATACATGTAACACGTGTAGAACAGTTTGTTTTTCCTCCAATAGGAATGAAAAAAATATTTAACACACAGTATTGAGCTCTCAGGAAAGTGTTAGCTTAATACTATTGAAAAACATGGAGTAAAGTCTTCTTGGTGCCATCTGACAAAATTAAAGGTAACTTTAAAAGTGTCAAACTGATCACAAAGTCCTGTCATATTTTAAAGAATACAAATCTTATATACCTCTCAAGACCTAACAATACAAGATGAATGTCCAAAGGCAAATAAAATTTCTAAATATACAATGAAGTAGGAAAATTTCAGTTGATAACCATGTGAAAAAATTATCCAATAGCAATACAATGGTAAGACTGGTGTAGTAGGTGGAAAAGGTATATGAGGACATCAACATTCTGCTATGAATATATGTTTAATGACACACAGGACACAAAATGCTAAAATTGAACTTTTAGAGATGAATCTCATGAGCCTTAGAATTAAAACTACACTTGGGGAATTAACAGAAGAATGAAATTTTTGGAGCAAAGATAGTGAATTTAGAGATAGCAATAGAAATCATCCAAATGTATATTTACCAGGGAAACTTATAGTGATTGTCATAGTAAATATATTAGATTTTTCTGGTGTGTGTATCTAGCTCAGAAATTAAAGTGAAGATGTAGAAGTGACCCAAACTCAACAATTATCTCTGCAAAAGATCCAGATAATATGAATCGGAACATATTTGTGGAAGTCCAAGCTAATAGTATTGGAAATTAAAAATTTGAAAGTTGATAGCTAGAATTTTGGATATTTCTGGTTAGTCTCCAGGGTTAGTATGCCTTCCAGGTTATCTCTTAGATGGTCTCTGGTGGTAGCCATAAAATATCTCTTCCTAAATGATGCTTTCAATGAATGGCAGGCTATTCAAGATAGAACTTTCTAAAGGTGATTAAAAGTAGACTTCTGATACTCATTTTGGAGCTATATGCTTTGCACCCAAAGTACAATGTAATAACATTATGATTCTGCTTAACACACACACACACACACACACACACACACACACACACACACACACACACAGACACACACACAAACAAACAAACAGCAATAGATGAAAAGTATATGAACAGATGCTATATCACCAAGTGACCAACTGACCAACTGACCAGCAGAAATAAGAAAGTCAGAGATGATAATAGTATGATGTTATAAAATACTGAAAAAACCAAGAACATCAAAGTACCAACTTTTAACCAGGAATTCTATACAAAATGGCAAAAGCCATTCAAAACTGAAGCTATAATAAAGATTTTAAGACAATCAGCAACACTCAATTAAGCTATAATAAAGATTTTAAGACAATCAGCAACACTCAATTAATTAAAGTACAAAATAATGTTAAAAGGTTGGTGATATTCAACCAAAAAGGAAATTATTGTAAGTGGATAGTGAACTCTGAGGGAAAATAAGAAAAAATGTTAACAAGCATATAAATAAAATAAAATTATTATCTTTCAAAGTCGATGGAAAAATGGGAGAATGAACAAGGATACTTAAAGCTATAATAGTTTTTCTCTAAAATTGACAAAGGGTATTAACTCACATTCTAGAAGCTATAAGAATCAGATTCATCATTAAAAAGACTTTTGTTTTTGAGAATTTCATTTGTATATGCCATGAAATATGATATCTACCACTTTCCTCCTTTTGGCAATCCCCCCTTATTTCCACACGTCTTCCCTGCCCAAATGTAAATGGGTGTAGGGCCATTCATTGGAGCAGGGGACCACTAGTAACCATATTTTCAAATAAGAACTATTATTCTCTACTTAGTACTATTTACTGCCAATGTTTTCCCAGTGAGGGCTGAGGTTGGATGATCATTTATCCATTAGTGCTAGGATTTTGGTTGACTTGATCTGGTGCAGGCCTTGTGTAGATAACCACAGCATCTGTGGGTTCATGAATGCACTAGTCAGTTCACTGTCTCATTCTTTGTCTCATATTCTTCCTGCCTCCTCTTCTATGATAGCCCTTGAGCCTTTGAGAATGTTGTCGATACTGATGCCCTCTTTAAAACTGGACTCTCAATTTCACATTTTCATACTTTGACCAGTTATGCAACTTCCCACTGATTTCGTCCCACTGCAAAATGAAGCTTTTCTGACCAAGGTTGAAATCCGTCTAGGTCTGTAGATATACATATCAACATTTAGAAGACAATTTAATAGCATGAAAATTAAAACAATAGCAGGACCTATCCTCATGTAATGACCTCCCTAGACATGGGCTTTTGACTAGGATTACAGTACTAGGCATAAAAATTTCTCCTCTGGAACAGGTTTCAAATCCAACCAGAAAACTGTATATTAACTCTAACAGCTGTGTTACTATTTTAACAGTGGGCACATCCTGCATAGCAGGTTGTTATTGTAGCATGCAGGGTTCAGTGCAAGGCAAGACCATGGATGTTTTTCTTTCCCAGTACATGGCATAACACCAGAATGAAAATACTACTCAGAAGAATGTTACCTGATTAAGTTGAGATTGATTTCAGCAAAGGGATCCTACCATGTAGTTATGGTGGGTAAATAAGAGGAATGGCATTAGCCTGTGTTGTTTTAGAGACCTCTGTGTCATTTCTGAGCAACAGCTCATGAATCCATATCCTAGACCTTCTAGTGTCACAACCAACATTTTAATGTTGTAATAAGAGTAATTAATGTCAGAAGCTACTGTAGTAGAGTGACAAACCCTATAACTAGGAGTAATTTACTTATTCCCCACCGTTTCATCTAGGATATAGATATTTGGGGCACTAACAAAAAGTATAAACTCTTACTGGGTCCTACTGGTTTCCATTTCCCAAAGCTTTCAAGCTCCAACTCTTTTTCTATTGAGTGCACTGAAAAGAGCTATTTAGATATTCAACTTTTACCTAGTATTTCTCAGTGAGTAACAGTGTTCAGACTGAAGCAACAGTAAAAACGACAGGGTTCTCACCTTTTGGACCTTGGCTTGAGAATTTATTCAATGCCTTTCCCCCCCCCCCCCGTGATATCTTTAAGAAAACAGAAATGTTGCATTAGAGCTAACACACCCCCACACGTGGTCATACATTGGTCTCAGCCACTAATTTCCTGTTTCCATTAATGAAAATATTACCATTACTTGTATGTTTTAGAAGAGATAACATAAAACATCATAACTATAATAAATGTCAATACCAACAGCATTGTATGTAGAAAAATTTTCTTATTCAGTTTGATGCAAAAATTCATCCTTTGTTCGGAGAGGGTCCCTGAGGAAGGTCCCTTTCACTGCTTGGGAGCACTGAAAGAACAACTCAAAGTCAACCATGGGTACAAGCTGACAGCTTTGTCTTCTGCTTCAGATGGCTCTCCAGACAGCTCTGTAGATGGCTCTTGGTTCTGTAATCTGCTCAAGATAGCTGTCTGCTCTATACAGCTCCCTGCTTGAGAGAGCTCTCTGCTAGAGACAGCTCAAAGTACTAAAAAGAAATTTTAAAAGCTCTCTGGATAGCTAATGAGTTTTCTGACCAAAGTCAGAAAAACTGTAAGAAAATATTCTTGGATTTTTGTTTTGACTGAAGTCAGAAATCCTGCTAGAGATTTTTTTCCATTTTTATTGGATATTTTCTGCATTTACATTTCAGATGGCATTCCCTTTCCCCAACCCCATCTCCCCTCTCCCTTCCATTGCCTCCATGAGGGTGCTCCCTCTCCTAACCACCCTCTTCCATCTCAGCATTCCCCAACACTGGGAAAATGAGCCTTTATTGGACTAAAGGGCTCTCCTCCCATTGATGCCTGAGAATGTTATCCTCTGATGCATATGTACCTGGGGCCATGGGTCTCTTCATACAATTTCATTGGTTGGTGTTTTGGTCCCTGAGAGCAGTGGTAGGTTTGATTAGTTTATAATTTTGTTTTTCCCATGGGGTTGCATACCCTGTCAGTTCCTTCAGTCCTTTCTTTAGCTCCTTCATTTGGGTCTTTCATGTTTAGTCTGAAGGTTAGCTGCAAGCATCCTCCTCTGTATCGGTATGGCTCTGGTAGAGTCTCTGAGGGGGCATCTACTTGGTGCATGTAGTAGTAGTACATCAGCAGTAGTGCATGCGTTTAGTGGCTGCTTATGGGTTGGATCCCCAGGTGAGACAGTCTCTGGATGATCTTTTCTTCAATCCCTGATCCTCTATTTGTTCCTTTATTTCCTCCCATGAGTGTTTGTTCTCTCTTCTAAGAAGGACTGAGGCACCCACCTTTGCCCTTCCTTCTCTTTGAGCTTCTTAGAAAAATTCTAAAAGAGCTGTGTTCATTCTTCAATCAGTTTTGCAATTCTCTCTGCAGCTCTCCAATCTTTCTAGGACTTTCTCTCTCTCCTCTCTCTCCTCTCTCTCTCTCTCTCTCTCTCTCTCTCTCTCTCTCTCTCTCTCTGATTAAAACCTAGTCTGTTATTTACATATCAGTTTAGTTATTTACTCTAAGCCCCCCTTTGATCATTCTAAAAATTGGCATTTTATAATCTTAGCCCTTTGATTCTTAGAGATAGCAAGTACATTTTTTAAAAACATTGCTGATGAATGATCTACCTACCTTTGTAAGCACAGACAATAAGCTATCTGGGTTGAATCCCATCCTATGATTACCATTCCCATCATGCTTAGACCTTGAACTCAGTAATCTGTCTGGCTTTGTATACTTCTAACAAGGTTCTTTTATGCCTTTAGAGCCCTTCATACAACTCATATTGCATCTTTATATTTTGCATAGTTGAGAAATCCTATTTATATTTTTTAAACTCATGTTTTTTAGAGTTCTTTCCCACAGCCTAAGAGCTGTCCTGAGGGTTACAGCATTTACATTAGATACATCCTTACCTCCTGCTATTTCTAATCATCATAAATTCATTAGGTTTGGCATAAATAATATCTCTTAAATGCAGAACATGAAACAAATTACATATGTTATTATATGAACAAGCCTCATCATGTACAGCAACTGTCAACACTTGTGGAAACCTACACCCTGCTGGCTTTGCTCTAGTGGCTGGAAACTGTCATGCTATCCCCTCCAAAGCAATACAGGACTCAGTACCTCCCCTTTCTGTTTTAATTTGAGAGTGTGAATATTGATTATGAGTGTGGTTATGGGGTAAGTGACTTGCTTGAAGCAGACTGAAAGGAGAAACAAACTAGTAAGAATAAACTAACTGCAATTCCTCCCTTTATCAGCAAGGTCATTCAGGAAGATGAAAGGGTGTATTAATGCACAGAAGAGATTGCAGACATTTTCTCCATAGAAGTGGGTCTTATTCTAGAGTTACTAATATCCACAATCTTACGACATATGGAATATGTATCCAAAGTGAAATTTGAATTGCTCCAAAGCCCCTTTATGAGACTAAATTTTAGTTACGTTTAGAGGCATTATACTCCAAGAAGTTTACACAGATCCAATAAAATGGTGAATGCTATCATACTGAGATCCTGATCTTAATATTTTAATTCTGATTTCCCATAAATAGAACTGCTTCCTCAAAGCATTATGTCTATCCAGGTGTCCCCTGTCAATAGTTTCTTGGATCATGAGTGCTATTGAAACATTTTTGGATAATCGATCTGCATTATGTGCTGTGTGAATCTTTTTAACCAAGAATATAATAATAAGGCAAAACTAGAAATCACACCTATTAAGGCTGTGATCCCCAATATCACAAATTGGGTGGAACAAATCTTTTAGATCTTTTGAGAGCCAAGGTAGCCCTATTAAAACTTTTATGCCAGGGTTGGAGAACCACAAGCCAGCAATATGGAATAGGTCTCTCCTGGCTATCCAGGTGGAGCTGACTGAGAGCTCTAGAACTTCCTCTGTTCCATGAGGAGAGTTGGAGATCTTCATCTACATCACTTTTCATAATTGATCAAAACTTTCTTTCCTCTTGGCAATAGACCTGTGGAATAGTCTTCAAGAGAGAGCTGCCCAGAAAGAGAGAAAATGCAGCTCTTCTAGAATTTTTCTAGCAGGATTTCTGATTTGGGTTGTGAACTCCAAGAATTTTTTTTTTCTAGCACCTTTTGAGACTTTGGTCAGAAGACCCATGCACTATCCAGAGAACTTTTAGAACTTTTTCTTGTAATAAAGCTGTCTCAAGCAGGGAGCTGTCTTCTGGAGCTCCATCTGGGCAGAACACAAAAGTGTCAGCTTGTACCCATGATTCAAGTTGCTCCTAAACACTTCTTCCTTAGAACCTTTCTCTAAGCCAAGACTGGATCTTGGCAGTGAGAACATCTACCAAAGAAGAAACATAAAGTAAATTATGTACATTATTGTACAAACAAGCCTTATGCCCAGCAAACATCAGCACTGGTGGAGGCCCAGGTTATGGTGATTCTTTGGGAAATAGTCACATTGTTTTTTCCAAGGCTATGCAGGACTTGGGGCAGTTTGATCATTTATTGAACACAGAACACTGAAGTCCTGTGGCTTGGAGAAATTCTACTGTTCACCTTGACTTGATTCTTACCTTACTGAAAACAAAGAAGAGGAAACAATTTATATAGGAGACAGTAAAGTTGGAGTTATTAATCAGATCTGCCTGTAGTGTCCTCACAGCTGCTCCTTCAAGACATCTTTGTAGTGAAATAGAAGAGGAAACCAC
This sequence comes from Micromys minutus, assembly GCF_963924665.1. Lineage (NCBI taxonomy): Eukaryota > Metazoa > Chordata > Mammalia > Rodentia > Muridae > Micromys > Micromys minutus. Next base: position 41,574,509 of record NC_137961.1, on the reverse strand, counting down.
TGGGACTGTTGATATCAGGTGTATTAATCAGAATTATTTAACTTTTCATTTAACATAACCTTTGATTCAAGAAAATATCTAGTTTTGTGAAACACTTGACCAATTCTACCCCTGTTGTACTTTTTTAGTAATTTCTCAAAAAGTGTTTTTGTTTCCAGATCCCAAAAAGTAATACTCAAATTATTGGACACAGTGAAAGCAGTGCTAAGAAGAAAATTCAAGCACTAAGTGTTCCATAAAGAAATTAGAAAGTTCTCATACTGATGATTTAAAAGTATTCCTGAAAGCTCTAGGAAAAAAAGAAGCAAATGCATTGAAGAGGAGTAGAAGGCAAGAAATAATCAAAATCAGGGCAGAAATCAATCAATTAGAAACAAGGAAAACAATTCAAAGAGTCAATGAAACCAAGGGCTGGTTCTATGGGAAAATCAGCAAGAGAGACAAACCTTTAGCCAAACTAACCAAAAGACAGGGACAGTTTCTAAATAAACAAAATCAAAAATGAAAATGGAGACATAACAACAGATCTTGAAGAAATTAAAAGGGTCATTATGTCTTACTTCAAAAACCTTTCCCTCACAAAATTGGAAAATATTAATGAAATAGATGATTTCAACACAGATACCAGTTACCAAAGTTGAATTGTGAAGACCTGGCCCAAGAGGTTTTAGTGGAGAACTTCAGTATATGGCCTAGAGACTGTGTTTTTTCTCAAACAAAAAGATAACTGGAGAAAAATAAAGCTGTTTCAGCTTCAGCACTGGCTGGAGTCATGGTATAATGTCCAATTGTCTTTTCCTTTTCAGCCCTCACTCACTCCCTTGAGACCCTGTTGACTGAACTGGCTTGGTCACGTTTGCTAACAGAAGCATGAATGTAAGGTCACAAGTGACTCCAACACAGTGTGCCACTAACACATCTTACCCCAGCATGGCGATCAGCTTCCCCATAGCTGTGCAGAGGTTTTGCCCTCTCCACTAATATTTCATTTTTTATATATTAGAGCAGCATCTGCGGACTTCATTCAGTTGTGTGGGAGGACAGAAGGGAGTGTTCAGGATCTCGTATGAAGGTTTAACGATCTTCCCCATAGTACAAGTCTTGAGGGTCTCTTGTTGGAAAGCACAGATACTCTGATTAAGATGGGGAATGGTCACCATGCTTAGAGGACGGAGTCTAACAACACAGGGTTTTCTTTTGAACATGATGCTCTCTTTTTGCTCATCTTCTGGACAGTAGTCAGTTTGCATTTGATGTCCTATATGAGCCCTATCCTTAACTAATATAATTTCCTCTCATGTCTTTATTAAAATGTAATACATGTAAATATTCCATTCAATTATAGGAATGTGAATACTTTTTCTTTAATAAAAATGTATTAAGTTCAAATGATTCTTTCAGCCACTTACAACAAAAGGTAGAATACACTAAACCAAAGAATAATTATGATGCATAAGTGACATGTCATGTGTGTCAGAAAAATAATTAAACTGCTTATTATTACTGACTTCATCATTATAATATGAGTAAAGCTTAATGACTTGGTTGCTTTTAACCACATTTAATTTTAATCTTCCATACACCAAACTTTACAGCCATGCTTAAATCACTGTAAAGTAGCTAAGATCTGAGAGCTATAAAATTTTTATATAGCTTGCATATAGGATTACAGGATTATTTATATAATGAATCTAGATTTCTGGAACTTTTGAATTCAAAACATTGATACAGCCAGAGCTCGGCTAAGCAGGTAGCAAGTTGTTTTGTGACTACCACTCGTGTTAATCCTGTTACCTCCCCTTTGTTTGACACACAAACTAAATAAATGTAATTAAGAAGACCCCCTTTGTATAGATAACATAGGACAATTACTCTTTTTTTTTCTTTTATTAAAAATAGATTTTCTTACATAACATTCTGATTATGGTTTCTTCTTCTACTCCTCTCATTTCCTTCCCCTCTCCCCTCCCATATATATCCACTCCCCTTCTGTCTCTCATTAGAAAAGATAATTATAAATCTTACCAAGATGTGAACATTTAGAGCTACAATAATAAATGATCTGTCAAGATTGGCCCACTAGTGCAATAGTGACATGAATATTATTGAAACTACAAACTACTTTCTGATTGGATTTAAGACTCCTCCACAAGATGTAAGTCATCACTGTCACCATTATGGGGTATATAATGTGTATTATGTAGCTAGATAGGTTAGACTTTAGGGCAGAACCTGCTACTACTACCATTCTTTTAATAAGAATAGTATTAAACCAACTCTTGATGACTTACTCAACCCATCATTTGGTGTATCACTCAGTCTTTATTAGAAAAGTTTCTTCTTGTCATACCTGGATATCAACATAGAAATGACCAAAGGGCAAGGATGAAGAGACCAAGAGTGCTCAGATCTAAATGAGACATCTGTATCATATAACCACACAAAACTCAATAATCTTCATAGAAGAGAAGATAGGAAGAATTTAAGAGCCTCTGATAATAGAAGCAAGGAAAGAATGTTTTCCAGGTTCAACAGGGTAGATGCAGTATGAACTCACAGTAGGTGTGATAGTATATACTACTCTGTACAGGATCATACCAGACAATATTGCAGCAGAGAGGTAGAAATGAAGTCCTGTCCTTAGCTAAGGAGCTATTGGCGATTGCTAGGTGCTGGGAGAGGAGGGTCAGTATTCTTCAAAGTTGTAACTCTTAGGTAGATCACACTCCAGGTGTTAACCTCAGATCTTCAGAAGACTTGGCAGTACAAATCTATGCTCTTAGAAGAAAAAGAAGACATGAAGTCATGTGGGAGGTAGGGATGGATTTTTGAGGAACTGAGGGAGGGAAGTAAATATGATCAAAACACATGAACTATATGTATAAAATTCTCAAGAAATTAACAAAGCATTATTAAAAAGAAATGTAAAATTCACCATTATTATTTCAGGCTTTGACTCAATTTGAGTTGATTTGAGAAATAAAGGTCCAATTTCATTCTTCTACGTGTAGAGATCCAGGCTTCTCATCATTTTGTTGACTGTGCTGTTTTTTCTCCAGTGTGTGTAATTTTCACCTTTCAGATTGCTGTGGTTACACAGACTTTTGTTCTCTTCCTCCAAAGTTAGCCTTCTAGCAACTCCAAGTGTGCTCTCTAAACAGCAGAGAGAGCACTGACTCTGGGATGAATGACCTTGACATTCTGAGAACCAGACCATCTTCCCCAAAAGGGTTGCTTTGTAAGGACTAATTTATCTTTTCTCATTCTATGGTTGCCTTTCTGTGAGACAAACTCTTCAGAATGCTAGCAAAGAGAGTTCTATATACAAAGAAAGGTATCCATGAGGCAAACCTTAGGCCATGAGAGGGCAGCTTGGTGAGAGAAAATGCCCTCTTTACTATTTTTAGGTGGAATCAGGGTGGATATGGGGGCCAGAGTACATGAACCAATGTGATGATAAGGAGTTTGGGCTGAGAATTGCCTGTTAAAAGCCAGCTAGGGTAGAATGAATTGAGAGAGAAGGAGATAAGAATGCGATGTAGCATACTCAGTGGCCCTGCAGGAGTCTAGACAGGTGAAAAAAATCTCAGAATATATTTGGGGTGCTCCTAAGAAAAGCAGATTATCCCTTAAAAAATTAAGATAAAGCGCTAATATACAAAGAGAACAGACATTCAGGGTCTTACTCATGCAAAAACACTGCTACATTACCAGCTGCCTAAAAAAGTTTCTAAATGGGAGACTGAGCATATAAAAAGAAAAAGAATGTAAACATGTAGGGAATCTTCAGGCATCAGGAAAACAAACCTTTAAAAACAGAGAGATACACCTATTATTAGATAACACAATATTCTTTTTATTTGAACTATCAATAAAATACCATAAAGTGGTCCATTAATAAAAAATAAAGTGCTTTTGAAAATTGAAAATGATTTCCCCACCCTGAAAACTCGAGTAGAGGATTTGGAAAATAACATTTAGGGAATTATTAAGACAGAAAACCCAACTGGCAAAATGATGAATGATTTGAGATAAAGATTGTCATAATTGTGTCCCAGAAAGCCAATTCCAACAAATTATGACTTTTTGAAAGCTTGAACAATGTGCAGAAGAAGTTGTTTTTCCTATGTTAACAATAGTATGACTTGGGGCGGAAGGACTGTGGTTTGTGATGGAATGGCCCGTGAGAGAAGTGCTCAGAGACTGAGTCTATGCGAGGCATGTGATCATGTACCACAATGTCAGTTTACAGCTGTTTCTATGGTTCTATGTTCATGAAAAATATATTTAAGGAAACATCTCATGTAAATTATTTTGAAATTAAAAAAAGAAAGCAAACCTCATTCATTATTGATGAGAGCCACTTCTTGGTCACATAGACTTTCTGAAGAAGGACACATTCGTGTGTGTGTGTGTGTGTGTGTGTGTGTGTGTGTGTGTGTGTGTGTAGGCCAGGGTCATCTTAAGAAACATAGTCCACTTTCTTTAGGATCTCTCTTTAGTCAATTAGACTAGACTATCTGGTCAAGGAAGTCCAAAGATCCTCCTGTCTGTGCCTTCTTAGTACTAGAAGTGCAGATGGTGAATGAGTTCTTGGAATAAAACTGAGGTCCTGAGGCCTTTAAGGCAAACACTTCATGTGTTGAGCTTAGGCAGAGGTAATTTTCAGTATTCCCTCTTCTGCAAATCAATCTTTACTTGCTTCTTATCTAGAGAGGAAGTGGGCTTTATATTGATGCACTGGGCATAAAATCAAGTGTAATTAACTAATACTATGCAAAATAATAAATGGAAAATACATGTTAATAACTTTAGATGACTTTTGTTACCCATCTTTATGCTGTTAATTTTTCTAAGAGTCTCCCCAAATTATAACTTTTCTTTAGCTCTGGGGAAAAATAATAGTAGATGGCAATTTATCCTGAAATCTTATTAATGCTTCAATTTAAGGAGGATTTAAAAATTTAATCTGATAGCATTTGAAATCAATACAGTCCAAATTGGTAATAGCCTGCTATTACCAGTTCTTGAAATGTACGGAGATAGTTTCCCAACTGTTAGTTGATGTCAGGAAAGCGCTGGCAAATGCAGTATGTTATTTTATCTCTCCCAGTTTTAATGAAGTTATTAAGAAGTAATACCAGTAATATATAGGTTAATAATGTCTTACTTTTTCTGTTATGTCTCTATTGTGGCACATACATACAAACATACATACACACACACATACATATATTCACATACACGTACAGTCTTTATAGCGCACAAGCAAAATAACATTCTCAAGGATAATCTCCTATTTGTTCCATATTTCACTTCAACTCTTTCCTTGAGAATTCTCACAGGATTTATTTTTCTAAATGGTATTTACAAAGATTATTTTAGATTTCATGAGAGAACATAATCCTAAAAAAGGAACAACAATATAAAGTTAGAAAGTAATGCTTCTGTAGTTGCTTTCAAACAAAATGCTCATGGAAGTTAGATTTATGAACCAAATCTTACATATTTTCTAGAGGCCATAATTTTACATTTCAATACTTCTCATCAAAAGAATGAGATGCAGGAAAGGATTTCAGGTTTCAGAGAGAAATAAATTAAAGGATGAAAATGTATTGAGCCAGATTAAATGGGCAAATAAAATTTGAAAACATCCTAGTTGTTAAAATAAAGTCTCTTCCTTTTACTTTATAATGACAAAAATATTTTGTAGGCATAATATTTAATATTAGCTGCAGGGCTTTGAGCTCAAAGGTAAGACTTTGGAACAAAGGAGGGAGACAGCCTTTTCCTGTCCCAGACAGAGAAATGCCAGTTGAGATACAGAACAGGACACATTAAGTTAGGGTCATTGTCAAAGTTAAGAAAAGGGAACATCATGCCCAGGCACCAGGATCTCAGAATAACTGAAGCATGTCAAAGACTCAGGAAGTCAAACAAAAGCTTATTCACAAGAGAATTTCTCATGGGAGAAATGAAAAATGCCCACAAAAATGACCTTTCTGTCACAAGTATCAAGTTCTTGAGGAAACAACCATGCTGAGAAAGCCATTGCAGGGTACAGTGAAGGCATGAGAGCTTAAGAATTTCCATAGTGAGCAATATAGAAGAGACTGAAAAAGACATAGTCAGCCCTCCATCATACAAGGGACAGCATGGGCTATATGCAAATAAGCTCTCTCATTTAAATGTCTTGAGCATTCTCTAGTTTTCATGTCCATGGGGATCCTGAAGCCAATGACCACAAGGCCATTGAGAAACCACTTGACTGTAGAAAGTAAAATCAGAGATGATCAGGAGAGAATCATAAGCTGGGTATGAGGAAAAAAGAAACATTAACATTGAAAGGTCTAAGCAGAAGTAAGCAGGGAAAAACGAGCACGCCCTTACATTTAAATGAGTAAATAGTAACAACAGCTTATCTGGGAGTGGAACTGGAAGAAACGCAACTGAAATGTAGGTGCTAATAATAGAGGTAAGGGATAACTGAAGTAGGTTAGTGTGTCATAGTCACAGTAACTCAGGGGGACAACTGAAGATCGGGAGTTACCACTTGCGTGAAAGAGTCGACTGTCACATAGGTAGACAAAGAGATGCTGCCAAGTATTCAAAAATCACAAGATCATTATGGGGCAACATAGTTAGAGCTCAAAAGCATCCTACTGAATATGAATTCAAGCTGTAATACAATGCCTATAGCAAAATGTCATATACAGGAACATGATAAACTCAACACAATATGCTCACAGAAATATGTACTTAAATATGAAAAAAGAAAACCATGGAGAAAATATTCTTTTTTTAACAACTTTATTTTAAAAAACAAAGATAAATGTACAGATTTTAAGCATCTTTTTGCATAAAAGTATACAATACATTTTTGTCAGTACTTGTTTTTTTTTTTTTTTTTAAGGTTTGATAGTGTGATCAAGCTCCCACTAGTTACAATGAGCATAAAGTACATGTAAAACAAGATGCAACCTGGAAATAGTCAAAGATTTCTTGGTGTGTAAAGATTTTTTTTTTTTTTTTTTTTACAATGAGCAAACAGTACATGTAATACAGGGTGCAACCCAGAATTTGTCAATGTGTTCTTGGTGGGTGAGGATTGAGCATGACTTTTTTGTTTTTTTTTTTTTTTGTTTTTGTTTTTTCTTAGACTTCATACAGTCTGTGAGTTGTTTCTGGGGCAGTGCGAGCCTCTGGGGTTAATATCCCACTATCAGTGACTGCATATTATGTCTGTTCTTTTGTGACTGGGTTATCTCACTCAGGATGATATTCTCTAGATGCAGCCATTTTCTTAAGAATTTGGTTAAGTCATTGTTTCTGGTGGCTGAGTAGTGTTCCATTGTGTAAATGTACCACAATTTTTGTATCCATTCATCTTCTGAAGGACATCTGGGTTCTTTCCAGCTTCTGGCTATTATAAATAGAGCTGCTATGAACATTGTGGTGCATATATCTTTGTTGTGTATTAAAGTGTCTCTGGAGTATATGCCCAGAAGTGGAATAGCTGGGTCTTCAGGTAGTACTATATCCAATTTTCTGAGGTATCCCAGACTGATTTCCAGAGTGGTTGTATTAGTTTACAACCCCACCAACAGTGGAGAAGTGTTCCTCTTTCTCCGCAACCTTGCCAGCATCTGTTGTCATCTGAGTTTTGGATATTGGCCAATCTGACTGGTGTGAGGTGGAATCTCAGGGTTGTTTTGATTTGCATTTCTCTGATGGCTAAGGATGTGGAGCACTTCCTCAGATCTTTCTCAGCCATTCGATATTCCTCAACTGAGAACGTTTTGTTTAGCTCTGTACCCCATTTTTTAATTGGGTTGTTTGATTCTCTGGTGTCTAGCTTTTTGAATTCTTTGTATACCTTGGATATTAGGCTTTTATCTGATGTGGAGTTGGTAAAGATTTGGAGAAAATATTCTTAAAGGGTTGCTTTTGGGAGAAATGGAAAAAAATCAAACATAAGCCAATTTCAGTAGGAATTAAAGTTGCATCTGTGATCTTTTCCTAATTTATAAAGCAAAGCAAAGCAAACAATCCAAGACATTAACACTCCTAGAAGAGAGTGTCAGTATTTGTCATGGTGACAGGCCTTTTCCGTGTGTGCAAAGTTTTAACCATTAAAAGTATAAAGGTAGATGAAAAAATTATCAAACTGAGTAACTTAAACCCAAGATTTATTAAAGCTAATATCTTGTCTGTTTTCTCAAGGGAAGTGTCTCTGTCTTCAGTGGGAAACTTTGAAAACAATGTGGGTTTGTTATTTGAAGAAAAGCAGCCTATCTAGGTCAGCAAAAACAAAACAAAACAACACGGAAACCTGTCTCTTTAATGGAAGAGTTTTTATCTTTCTCCAGTAATCTGGGCCCCCTCCTTTGCTTGTCTTATTACCAAACTGTTTTCAGAGTAAGTAGATGCGTAAGTGAAAGAAAAATCAAGATGGTGATCCACTGTGTGTGAGAGCTGGTCTGCTCCTCACAGGAAAGACATCTCTTACTCTTGGTTCTGCTGGCATCTGACAACTGCTGGGCACCGGGGCTCAGCCACACAGAGCTTCAGGGATTTGGATGATGATGGAATGAAGCAATTTGAAGAATCTATTGTTATTCAGTATCAACAAGGGAAAACCTTCAACATTCAGAGACCAAAGAAAAGCAGTATGACATACAGGAAGTATGCTCTTATGGTGAGAGGAAACAGAGAACTCATAATTAAATCATTTTAGGTAATTAATAATTTAAGAGACAAGTTTACCACACCCACTGCCTGTGGTGTCAACCAGAGTTTAACTTATCAATTGCCCCAATCTGAGGGGAAATGATGCGAATTTGATCCTGAAGCTTCTCTGTCCTATTTACTTTAACTGACAAGTCTTTTATGCTTTTCTAGTATGAGATTTTTCTCCTTAAAATATTGATGATCGTTCCAAATATGTGTAGATTCCTTTTTACAAAAAAGAACCTCTCATTTTTCAAAGCAATTAAAAGTTAGAATATATCCCATTAAAATTCAGGACTGAAACTTGTCATTAAGAGGAAATAATCTGTGTGCTGCCCACGAAGGGAAGTGAGCAGGTGATGGTGTTGCACTGGCTAAAGGAGTGAGAAGGCATCAGCCAGTAACACAGCAGTGAGGCTGGAATTATAAAAGCCGGGGAGAACTTCATTTACATATGTGAAAAATGGAATGGAATTTAAATTTTTTTAGAGAATATTTTGAATTTCAGGTTGAGCCAATGCATGCGGAAAATGGAAAAGTGCTTGTGACTTAGAATAGAGGATAATAGAGAACATATAACACAAAGAAATGATCTGGCCATATGTCCCCTGAAATAATGTCTCCATTCTATTCAGGGATAAATGTTGCCTTGCTGAAGGTATTCTCAGCACAGTGAAATGGCAGAGATTGGCACCTTCTTTACAATTAGGTCTAGGAACCAGAATGAGATACTGAAGAGACTTTTAATGTTCTTGTCCAGTGCCTGAAAAAAGGATTTATGGTACTATCCTGAACAGGATTTGGTTGCTCATTGAGTGTTAAGCAATTTACATACAAAATCACTTCTGTCCTTTTCACTTCTCTCAGGGCACTTATTACTTAGCAAAACCTTTAAGGGGTATCTTGGTTTACTGTGTGTGGGTTCTCTGTTCATTCCTGGTATAGCCCTGGTCTTTCATGTCTTTCATGTCTTTATGTCTTGAAATCCCTAGAAAGACAATCTGGGGCCTTAACTTTGCATGTCTTATTGTGAGCGCTTACTCTGGAAAGCACATATAAAAATGCTAAGATCTTAATCAATTCTACAGAGATGTGTAGGACAAGCCTTATTTTGAGATACTAAATGTATCAAAACCAATAGCGGACTGAATAAAAATTGTCCAAGGAGAGCACATTTTGGGCATAAAGATTATGTATTTAAGTATTCTGTTTGGTTCAGAGCCAATGCTACTTGGTGGCTTCAAGCTCCTTTCCTGGGACCAAGACATTAAGGAGAAGTGGGAGTTAGACCTTCTGGTTTTAAGATTATTAATGATGTAGATTAATTGTACAAAATGATGAGATTTATGACAGTTTTACCCAGGTGTATATAGTACTTGATTGTGATAGAAATGGAAAGTTCTGAAGAGAAGGCACTGTGGACTGATGTTGAGTTAAAAACGGAGCTCACATCTCTGTTAGTGAAGGATGTTCTTTTCTACCCTCTTCCTCCTTGTCTTCTGGAGACAGCTGTTAATGCACTTAGGTGTTTACTCTTAAGTCAGGATGAGGAGGGAGGACGAGCAGTGTTTCTCACTGACAGATACCCATGGAGACAATAAATGCATGAGACCATGTGCCTGGTACTGATGTCAAGGCAAGCACTGGGGTGGACCTTATGAATGCTTACTGCAAACAACAGCCTCTGCCTCCTGTAGAGTTGGTTCCTGTGGGGGAAACCAGGAGTTCCTAACTAAACATTCCAACTTTTCCGGACAAATCAAGTCTCTCTTTCCACAGAATATTATGCTATCAAGATACATTTCTGACTGTATCTTTTAGATTTTATCTTATGAAGACTTACAGGTAAGAGATAAAGAATCAGGCTTTGCTTTTTAAAACATGTACGTAGTTGAAAGATTCTTTGCTCTCCTGACTTTTTTGCTTCTGCCAGGCTGTACTTTCTCATTGGGTCAATTGCATTTTTACTTTTTCTTTAACATATTGTGATTATGGTTACCTCTGTTTCCCTTCTCCCCCTCCCCCTAGGTCCTCTTTCCTTCCTCACAAGGTCCTTCTTATTTACCCCTGTCCTCATTTGGTTTCTGTCTTTTGATCCACAATGTCTTATTAGCGTTGCTTATATGAGCTTCAGAAGGGAGTTATCTGCTGCAGCATGGGCAAGATCACAGTGGCTATACACCATGGAAGACAGTGACATTTCTCTCCTGGCAACCATTGACTATCAGTAGCTTCCTAGGAAAGAATGGGAAGCTCATGAGTATGTACTGTACCTTCTTGATCCATGATGGAATGGGGTAGGGCACTTTGTGCTGGCCTTGGGCCACTACAGCTCATGAGTGTAACAGCCACAAGTCAGATCGATGTCTGACTCTGACTGGCTGCCACCTACTATTATCCTTACAGATTCCATGTGAAACACACGCTGTCCGTGCTCTAATTTCTTAAGCACTGGGGTCGTGGTCCAAATTCTGTAACCCTACCTTCAATGATAACCCTTCAGTGGAATCCACTGTGTATTTTACATGGATAACCTTATGGGTTCTGCTTCTGTGGTGTTAATGTCTTGCCTGGATTCTGGTTTCCTCTGGAGGAATTAATCCATTCTGTTCTTTGATCTCCTCCTCTCTCCCTCCCTCCCTCTCCCCTCCTTTTCTTTCTTCCTTCCCTTATAGATTTCATCCATGCAATACTCTGATATAATAACAAAACAGTTAAAGGCCTTGTTTAAATATTGCTTCTAAACTAGTTTCTGTGTTAGTACCAACTGGAAAGTTCTCAAGTCCTGGATGTCAGAGCTGGTCTGCAGAAATTTGTGTTAATTAGCTATAAAAGTCCCTACTGGCTATAGCACCTGCAATATTGGAAAATGACTGAACTAAAACACCTCCTTCTAATTTTTTTTTTACAAAATAATAAAACAATTTTCCGTGTTTGCTTTTATTGATCTTTTCCTTTCCCCCCCTTCTTTCACTCCTGCTCCTCCATGTTTTCCGTGTGACTGCAGGTATGCTCTACTGTGGAGGTCAGAGAACTGCTTTCTTGGGTCTGGTCTAACCTTCATCAATCTGAGGTATTGGTGGATGTCTTCCTATTCCTGCTCTGCAGTGTGTTCTAGGCTAGCCCACAGGCTTCTAGATCCATTTCCAGTTTGTGTTTATCTAGTTTACCATTGTATCCTGGTTTCTTGATCCCTGTGTAATCTGTGTTAATGTCGCCCACTCTCTAAGGTATATCTCATCTCATTTTCCTGATTCTGCTCACTAAGTATGTGTTTGATTTTCATTCTTCTGTCAGTCTCATTTCTATTAGGAAGACTGAAGTAATCCAATAATATGACACATTTTCTTAGTTCTATTTTATTAAGAAATTAACAAAATCAGATACTTGGTCTAATTTGGGTAAAAAAGTTAAAAAATAGCTTAGACCAAATGGTGTGGTGGTTTCTGAGACACAGAGGTCAATTGCATGACTTTAAGGTCAATTTCCTAGTACCTTCTGCTTTCTGAATGGAGAGGGGACTGAAGGACTGCCTGTCACATACATGGCCAAAGTTGAAGCTGCAGCTCTGTGTTCTCTGAAATCAGCTGCAAACATGTTTGTGCGCAAACCAGTGAGATACAATACTTTTGTCCACCCACTGTTGCCTGAGGAAGGCTCACTGCACCACACAACTGTAGTCAACATGAGGCCAAACCACGAAGGCAAGCCAGGTCAGGAGAGCAGTACCAGAGTCCGCACAGTGGGAAGCTGCCTGAAGGCTGACACCAGCAGCTCAGCCTCTCCTGATCCACTACTTCTGCTCAAGCCTGTCACTGACATATGACCCAGCCAGCTCTAAATGACACATGCTTAAAACCTACCTTGCAAAGTGTTCATTAGGGACATATTAATTAAAAAACAAACCCCCAAACCAGTTAAACCCAAACAAAACAAAACATAAGCCTCTGGCCACATAATCAGCCTGCTAAAAACACAGATTCAGAGAGTTTCCGGTTTTGGCTACAATGGGTGTTTCGACCCATATAGACCTTTTGACTAGAGAGTTCTACATTATGTCCAGCTTTGTTTCTTTGTTTGTTTTACTTTTTTGAGGGCTATGAAATAGGCATAAGATGATGAACACCTTTCTCCATTCAAATTAGAGACAGCAGAAGGGGAAAAGTCTCAAACATCAATTTGTTACGGATAGAGATTTCTTATTATTTATTTTATTTTGGAGAGTATAGAATAACTATATCACTTCCCCTTGATCTTACCGGAGTCCTAACGCTCCCAAATGCCCCTCATGTACTCTTTCAGACTCACGGCCTCTCTCTAGTGATTGTTGTCACATGCGTGTATACACGTGGTAAATAGAATCTGCTTCGTCTGGATAACACTACTTGTACGCATGCTTCCAGGGCTGAGCACTTGGTCTTGGATAACGAGGCCATGCATTCTTCCTTGAGGAACCAGGTCTCTCCCACTCAGCATTCCTTGGTTGCTGCAGTTCTTGGTGTAGGACTGAGGCCTGTGGCTCTCCCCCTTCACTTTTGCATGTCTACACATTTTTTAAGATCATGACCTGGCTTTGTGCCAATGGTGGCTTTTTGATTACTGTGCTTCAGAATGATGCAGGCTTGCTCCATCACAGTTACCTGGAAAGACACAGGTAGAGCTTCATTGGGAAGCCGTAGAGCAGAGAGTTTGGAAGAACAGAACATGGGCATATGCTTCCTGTAACTACGCTTGGCCAAGTAAACTTCATCTGTAAGCCATCAGCTACCCAGGTTCTGCTAAACAGAAGTCCCTCAACCTGAGGAACTGGAACTCTTCAGGGTAGACGTTTCCTCCACTTGAACAAGTGGCCTTTACAGCAGTGATGTGCAAGTAACTGTGAAAATAGAGCCATAAAAATACCTAGCCATAGTGCTGAAGAAAGGATGATGAAGGCACGAATTATAGATTATAGAGGCCGGGAGATTCAGAACAAAGCAGGAACTCCTCGGGAACATCCTTGGCAGGAAAATGACGGTGATACCTTAACCTACCACCACAAGTCTAGCTTCATCAATTCCCTCTCAATGAGCTCCTACTTTCCCAATAAGTTGATTCCATCTAGTATTTTATAAAGCATGCAGTAAGCAAACGGAGTATAGCAGGATCTCAGCATCTGTCCAACATATTTCTGGTTGGTCTTCCTTAATACTGATACTCTGGGGTTTTGTGACCCAAGAGACCTCTGCACACCCCAATTTTCTTGTGGAATCATGTGGTAAAAGGTAATAGCATAAGGAGCAATCTGAAGAAGGTAGTTTCTTTAGCAGGACTGAATATCTTGGAAGCATGTAAAGATCTTTTTGCACAGAAACAGAGGAACAAAAGAATAATGGTTTCTCTAATAAGAAAAGCTATCCATTCTTGTGGTTAGTATACACCCAACAAAATTAAACAGAAAAGGGTTTTAGTGCATAGAGTGGTACCATAGAAATATACAAATATTCTAACAAATATCAAATTAGGAAAAAGTGTGACTTTTTACTAAGGTAAAGTCTTTTAGACAATGTGCATTTTAATAGAGTAGAATTTTAGTTTCTCTTATAATATTTAGCTAGGCATTATGAAAAGGCAAAAATCTAGAATTCTGAAGAATGTAAATTTAATACATTAAATTTATATTCAACGATAGAAGAGAGGTAAGAACACTAGAATGTTAATCATTTTCATTTCTTTTAAATGCTAAAATTTTATTTGGTTCCTTTAAATCAATTTTTTTTATTCATAGCCTTTAGCTGACAACATATCTCTCTGGCTTGAAAGTCACTGTATAGCTTATGAGAGCCTACATTTGTGGCGATTCTCCTGTCTCAGCCTTTCTATTGGTGGGATTGGACATGTTGAAGGAGACCCTGACCCTCCAAACAGTGGGTGGTCCTTTTCAGACTTCCAGATTAGGCACAATTTACACCTAGATACCAGTTTCTACAGAGAGATCAGTTCCCTTATTTTTATTAATTTGTTTATTTTTTGAAATATTATTACAGCTCACAAAAATTCTTACGTAGTAATATATGATGAATACATGATTTTTTAGTCTTGAAATAATTTATTTTAATAAAACCTAAGAGCACAATATATTTTATAGTACTGTTATGTTCATGGAAAAAGCAAAGGTATATTAGCTCAACTGAAAATCTTGGATAAAATGCTGGGAGCTACCTGTCTACAGTTCCTTTTGTTTTTCTTTTTTATTAATTTATTTATTTTATAAAATATTATTATAGTTCACAAGATTTGTTATATAATCATATGTGATTAATACACAATTGTTTTCCTTTTCCTTTTTTTCTGCCTGATATAGATGCTGGGAACCAAATTCAGGTCCTCCACAAGAGCAGCTTGTGCTCTTAACCACTGGTCCACCTAGCCCTAGAAAATGGAATCTTAAACCCTATCAGCAAATATTTATACTCTGTAATATTAAAATCTATTTCCCTCTGAATACCTTTTTTCACCCACACATGAGTTTTTATATTGTGTATAGTTATTTGAAAAATACTGATCTAGTGAGTTATCAGCTCTTCTAAAAATCTACATTTTATTGCAGGACATTTAAAAATCATTTTTGCTAAATCATTACCCTTCAGATCAGAGAGGTCTTTATATATTGGAAAGCTATCAAGCTCCTGGTGATAGATGAGAGTTTCAGAAATTCTAATTCTTTTTCTTGAATGCTCAAATGTTATCAGTGGCTACATATTTTGTTAGTTGTTTTCTAGAAATGACAGTTTTACTTTGCTCATTTTCAAGACAGTATGTGTCAAATATTCCATTCTGAAAACCACTTATCAGTTATTTTCTTTTAAGTTAAACTGGTGTCCCATAGAAAAGTAGGATGCTTAGCATGCTATGCAGAGGCACAAGTTCCTTGTTAATGTGCCCATTGTCAGCAAGGCAGTAGGTGTGCACTTCTGATTTTTTTATATTGAAACTTACAAAGCATACACTTAAGGAACAATTCAGTCAAGTTTACTTTTGATTAAAACTCTACATACTTCAAATAAAACTTCTTAAAGTTAGTTTTGATCCATTATTAAGCACATATTTAAGGAAATTCATTTTTTTCTTTTCTTTTCACCTCTGCAATTCCACTACAAACAATGCAGTGATAAGCTGATAAAGGACCCAAATTTGATCCCCATCATTGGTTCCCCACTCTTTGCAAAGTATAATTACTGTTGGTACATGTTTAACTTGGTGCCACTTCTTTGGTGCCATTATTTTGATTGATATGGCCTACCAGCATCTTTTCATCTTGATAGATTTTATATCATAAGTACATATGCCAATAGAGTGAAGAACAACATACAATTTCTTAGCGAATTAATTTTGAAATAGCAGCATAGCATGTAGCTTTGTGCTACCCCACCTAAGCTCTGGAAATGGACCATACTTCCAGTTTCCCCCCCTGCCCCCCAAGCACTTCCCTTGAATTCATAGATAAAATACACACACACACACACACACACACACACACACACACACACACACACACTTTCTCTTTTTTAACTTTTACTAGGACACAGTTGTTGTGTATTACTATTTCCTGCCTGGAGAAGTGTGCCTTTAACAATATTCTTATCTCTGTTCCTCTCACCTACCCTAACTTTAATCTCTCAGTTTAATCTAGTTCCTACCAAACATTTCTGAACACCCACCTATAGGAGCTGCCTGTGTGGCCACTCAATTTCAAGATTTCACATGGCTAGTCAACTTTCCTTCATCAGATGCATGGCAAACTCCCTCCTCTCTTGTGTCTTTCACTTTTTTTCAGGGTCCTGGGCATTCTGCCTATTCCTTCTGGCTATCAATTGGCCCATGGATTTATTTACTGTAAGATCAAGAACCAGTTGGAGAACAGGACCTTAGCATCAAAATTGTCCCTACACAGCAGAGCTTCTCAAAGGGTCTTGAGGATTTCTGGGTATCTCAAACCATATATCTAATCAATTATGTATGTTTTAGAATTACAAGGCAGAATACAGAGTAAGAAATCCCAATTCCATTATGATCACCTATGAGCTTTAGAACAGAGTGAGATCATGTGCATATTTGTGAACCAAAAGGTACACAGATCTAAGAGAAAGCTCTCTTATACAGGCTTCTAACTTTAACCTACTTTTTCCTCTTTGGTTTATAAGTATCTCTTATAGCCACAACTTCTGAGATAACATTAATGTTTATTTACTATCATTTCAACAAAGCATAAATAAAAAAGACTGCCCATCTGGGAATAATGGATATCACTCCTTCAAAAAATGATATCTTCAGGGAGATATGACCACTTGGATTGTCAAAGGCTAGTATGAATAGTAATATGGGGAGTGGCTTTGGGTCAGTGCTGATCAAAGTTGATAGCATGATGAAGCTGGAGGTAGGCTGTTATTCTGTCATTGGTTTGGAGAACATACTAATCCTTCTTTGCTTGAATTTGAGTTGGAAGCAGGGATGAAGTAGGGTAGTTTATCATCATTGGCTGTCATAGTTGGCTTTACCCATCAAGAATATCAACTGAACAATTTCCTAAATTAAACTGCCTTGATCCTTAACCGATGTAGAAGAGCAGAGCCTAGTGTGGACAACACCATTCCCTGGGCAGGTAGTTTTGGGCTGTATAAGAAAACTAGCTAGGTATGAGTCTTTGAGTGAGCCAGCAAGCAGTGTTTCTTCACAGTTTCTAATCCAAATTCCTGCCTTGGATTCCTACCCCGCCTTTTCCAAAGATGGACTGTGACCTAAACGGAAATTAAGAATATGCTTTTTGTCAGTGTTGTTACACAACAATAGAAATCAAGCTGACACCTGACCTTGATCATTCTTAATTGTTACTGTCATAAATAGTCTGAGTGTTGTCTCTATGTAGAATCTTTTACTGTTTCTCTCTGTTACTGTGAATGATAAATATGCTTTTTTTTTAGGTAGGTCCTGAGCAAAATCACTCAGGTGTATATCCAAAATCAACCAACCCAGCTGTAGTTAATCTAATATAGCTATGATATAGTGAAAAATGGTAAATATTTGAATTATCACAGTTAACTAAGATGACAAATGACTAAGGACAAAGGTAGTAGGTGAGTGTTGGGTCATCAGCTGTCTTCTCTGCCAAAACTAAAACGTTCAGTCTAGTACTGGGGTGGGCCAGGCTAATTAATCTAATAGAATGTGCCTTTAACAATGGGTGGACTGATACTTCACAAATAATCATTGTTTTCTCTATCCAAAGAATACAAAATGCTCCAATCCACAAGAGCAACACACTCTCTCCACTGGATGTGGGAACCAGACATCAACCTTGTAGGTGGGGTGCATGGGTTACTCCACAGCTTGTCTTCTGCTGGGAGCACCATTATTATTCTTTATCCAGGTAAATATAATCTGAGTTTTGAGAAGGCAAATTATTTCCTTAATCCAATGTTGCCATGGCTATTGTTTAAATAGTGTTTCCTACACAGCTGTATAAATCAATGAAGGAAAATTAAAAATGTCAGAAGCAGTGCTGGTTTTAGAAATAAGAGAAACTGATTTTTTCCCCTTACCTTCTGACCTAACACACCCCGATGATACTAAACACTCATAGGTAACATTTAAATTTGTCAAAAGTGTGTATTCACTCCCAAGCAATAGAACAAGGAAGAAAACTGAGATAAACATAGAACATTTCATCATTGGAAGACATTTCCTCTTGCTCTCTAGCAGAGAGCAATTTAATTCCAAACGATTGCAAGTATTGATTCAAGTGTGGGCCCCTAGATACTTAACAGATGAATGAAACCAATGAAAAGGGCACTTGCTGTTCTCATTTCCCAGGATGAAAGAACAAGTATTAATAAAGGGAGAGTTAATTTTAGAAAATGATACTTCCCCCAAAGATTGCATTTGCTGGGAATGTTTTATGAATGTAGGTTGTAGCTTATTAGCATAGAACAATACATGACTTCAGAAGAGAAAGAGGGCAGACAGTGGCTTAGGGAAAAGGCCTCCCAATGAGGTCCTGGATAAAGATGGTAGCCTGGCAACCTGGTGCAGAACTGGGCCTTAAGGGAGTTTTAATATTGGAAAGATCCGTGCAAATGTGCATATCTCTGCATTCCATTGTTAGTTCTTTGTTCTGGGATGCTTACTGACTAACAAAATGATACACACATGGAGGCAGATCTCTTCTGGGTGTTCATTCCTTACATCTACACACACATTCTCTCTCTCTCTCTCTCTCTCTCTCTCTCTCTCTCTCTCTCTCTCTCTCTCTCTCACACACACACACACACACACAGAGAGAGAAGAGAGAGAGAGAGAGAGAGAGAGAGAGAGAGAGAGAGAGAGAGAGAGAGGAGGCAAGGTTTAACTGCTGAGAATTGAACCCAGGGTCTTATGCATGCTAAGTAAGCATCCTACTGCTGAGCTATATTCCTACTGCTCTGTAGCTACTCAGTTGAGTATTACAAGGTCTAAACTTCATTGGGGATGGACCACCTACTCCTGATAATCAGCAGCTTGTAAAACCAGTGACAGAACTGCAGAACTCTATCAACTGGCCAAAAGAATTGGATCTTCACTGTATCTAGATATATTCTGTATTCTAACTACTTGAAATATGTTAGGATTACTGTACAGTTAGAGGCTATTTATAGAAAACAAAGGCATGCTGTGGTCCCTTCCTTAAGAGTTAATAAACAACAAAACAAAACAAAACAAAGAAAAACAACAAGAAAACTAAAACAAAAATCTATCACAACAACTACTCACAACAACAAAAACAAAACAACTGAAAGAGTTAAAAATTTAAGTTGGCCCCAATGACCCTGCCTTGAAGACAAGTATGTCTCAAGGCTAAGAACGAAGTAACATGTTTAAAGAAATGGCTCAATCCCAGACCATCTGGACTTGATAAGGTCTGGATCCGCAGTCCTGAGAAAAACAAGTACGAACATCAGCGTGCCCAAAATAGAGTGGCCTAGAGTTGAATCGTGTTCAAAATAGACAGATTTGAAAGAACCAATGAAATTGCTATGCACCTGTTGCTAACTACTTATGTGATTTTCCCTATAAATACTGCTCCCTATTTGAGTTTGGGGTCACCTCCTCTATCTCCTGTGTGAGATATGTGTCATCCTCAGAGCTCTAATCTCCTAAGTAAACATCTTGCCTGATTGCATCAAGATAGGCTCTCCATGAGTTCTTGGGTTGAGTGAGGGGCTTCCCCAATTCGGGGGTCTTTCACAACAAAACAAAACAAAATACAAAAGAGTTAATTCAAAGGGCTGTTGTTTTCTTTTAAACAATTTGTAAGTATAGTTACCCTACTTTTGACCAATGATAATCAAAATAAGATTATCCACATCACAAAATAAGTCAATTTGTTTACCCTCACCTTTCAAGTAGTTTTCCTTCTTTTCTTTACTTTCTTTTCTTTTCTTTTCTTTTCTTTTTTCTTTCTCTTTTTCTTCCTTTTTTTTTTTTAAGGTAAGGTCTCCCCTTGAAACTCAGACTGACTTTATAGTCATCATTCTTCTGTTTCAGCAACTTAGTGCTGAGGTTATAGGCATGTACTATTATACAAATTGTTAGAAGAGTTGAGTCTTTTAAAAGCCTTTGAAATTGTGAAATAGAGCTGAGAACTTATCAGATTTTACCCCCAGAGCCCATAGGTTTGGAGAAATTCTTCTCATCTTCTTAAAGTTTTTGGGCCTGCGCAAAAATGGTTTCTCTGTTTTGTGCAAGAGATCCTCGTAAGCATTGGTTCCAGCATATTGACTCAAGTTTCTGCAAACTGGAAACTGTCTGCTCATGTCTATTTGGGCTTGTCATCCTGAAATGTGATGTTTCAGGAAAAGTCTTGGCTATGTAGTCAATATTTCTAATTATTCTGTCAGAAGAAAGATAGATTCTTATTGAATCTCTGCAAATAATTACATTGTCATGAAAACAAGAGTATCTTAGAGTCTCTTTCCTTAAGGGGTCAGGCAAAAAGCAAAAGGAGAATGTTTCATTTCTGATTAAAAATATAATCTGCCTAATGTTAATGAATTATAGGTCACTTAAGAGAAAAACAAATTATTTGTATCAAGAATACAGGACACATCAACAGCAAGAGTGTCCCAGATAAAACCCATAGTCATAAGTCCTTGTGTTTAAAGCCTGCCATTTTAGGTGCTTAGGGAAACTGAGGCAGAAGAACTGTAAATGCAAGATCTGTTTGACCCTCAGAGTGAGTTCAAGGCCATTGTGGACAACTCAGTGGGAACTCATCTCAGATTAAACAGTATATAAAGAGCTACAAATAGAGTGTGCATTGGTAGAGTGGGTATCTGTACTTGTATCAAGCACAAGACCCTAGATTTAATTCTCATCAGTGCCAACAACAAACCACTGCACTAAGCAGCCAAACAAACCTGTGCTAATTTCCTACATTTCTGTCAGTCTTAAGGAGTCACTTGCTATTTTATTCCGTAGTGGTTCATTATCTCATAAACCTTCTCTTTCAAGGTTCTAGAATTCTGGACATCCTGACTCAGGCCACATCTGGTTTCTTAGAGCTTTCTGACCATGTCAGTGCAAACCAAAATCAATGGTAAGTTAAATTTGGAATGATATATCAGAAAAATAATGGATTGACCAGGATACCTAGTTATATCTATGACATACAGCTCACTAGAAAAACAAACAAACAAACCAACTCAAAAAGGGTTTAGACTGAATGCATTGCTTCTAGACTAATGTCAGTCTCAGCCACAGCATTTAAAGACCAGTGAGGGTACTGCCATTTTCTGTAATTTTGATATACTTTCTGATTATTTATATTGACATTTAACTCCACAAATATAACACAGGGCAATTTAAGAATCTTGCTTAATAACACTTCTCACAAAATTCAGTTTCTCAGAAAAACTCAATTATCTTTTGAATTCTGTGCTTACATGCTAAGAAAAACTTATGTGAGTTCCAGTGGCACTCTGGGAAATCTGAGTCAGTTTTAAGTGCAAATGATGCCATTTAGAAGATCTGAGGCAGAAGGATCACACATTTAAGGTCTGTCTGGGCCAAAAAAAAATAGCTCAAGGTCAGCCTAGGTAACTTAGACACTATCTCCAAACAATAAATTAATAATTATAATAATATCAGCAATAATATTATATAATAAAGTAAGAAGAGGGTTGTTAGATCAGTGGTAGCATGCTTGTCTGCCATGTGTGAGGCCCTGAGTTAAATTCATAGTACCATTATCACCATCACTACCACCAAAAAAAAAAAAAAAAAAAAAAAAAAAAAAAAACCCAAACCTATTTACAATTATAATTATGGCAAGAAAAATATCAGATGTTGGAGGGAGATTCAAGTACTTCATGGAATCAGAACTTGGAATAAAATAACAAAAGCCTTCAGTTCACTGTGTGCTATATTTCTAATCCATACTGGCTGTGTAGCATGTCTTCTTGTTTTTCTTCAATAGCCATCGCATCTTAGATTAAATAGTTTTCTCAATAAAATAACATTTTATGGTTCTTATATAGTTTGTGACAATGTTGTTTTCCTTTGTTCTTATTGATTTTAGTAGATGCACTATTTTATTTGCTCTGATGTTACATAGTTTCTCATTGTGATAAAGAACACATTTATATGAATGAATCCAAATGTTTGCACACCTTTGTACTATATGAAAATAAAGTTGAGGTGGACAATATAGAGTAACTGTATAGAACTTGCCTAATATCTGAACAAGACTCTGGGTTTCCAGTCTTATCTCCACACAAAGAGGTCTAAGTATAAATTAAATTTAGTCTCAGTGATTAATATTTCAGTACTGAGACACACCTTGATATTTAATGAATACTTAGTACTTAATAAAGACAGGAAGTTTTGGAAAAACTATTTTAAATTAGACAAAATATTATCATTGGTATAAACTTATTCCATTAGATGCTTTACTTGTTAACCCACTGGTAGCTTGAATCATCTTCATAACACTATTTCCCTTACCCTTTCACTACATTAATTGCTTTTGGATGTAAAACACACCATGCTCCCTTCTAGTTCTTTCTGTCCTATCCACTTGGCCATCTTCTCTTGCTTAGACCAATAACCTCGTTCTACCTGTAGCTATCTCTTTATGTTGGTCATGGACATAATCTAGTATTTATGGACAAGCCAAAAGGATCTTTGAAGATGCATATCACTCTCTTTTAAATGACTTCCCTTTCTACACAACATCTTACTTTGGACTTTACCCCAAATCTAGAGACTACAGCCTTCACCCCGTCTCTTAATTTTCTCTTTTCCTCACATGCTGGTCTACAGTCTTATTATCTGTTTTGTTTCTTCCAGGTGAGATGCCTTGTTTTTCCACCTGGGAGTATTTATTCCTGACCATAGTCACAAATTTCTCAGAGATTACTACCATCTCTCTCTTTTTGCAATTCCCATATCTATTTTTATTCAGTTATTGATTTAATATGAAATGTCCCACATGACCTCCAAATTCAAACATTTTATTCTCATCTGGCAGTGTGGTTTTAGTGGTTGTGGAACCTTTTGCACATGGGGACTTGATGGCAGATGTAGGACTTTATGGGTGGTTAACTCTGCCCAGCCTAGTTATCTGGAGATATAAGGAAGTCACACTGCAAACTACCTCCACTGTAGACCGAAGCAGCAGCCGTGCCATTGCAGCCATGATGAATGCTGTCCCTTTAGCCCAGGAGCTCAAATAAAGAATTCTTCCTTTTAGTTACTTCAGTCATGGCAATGAGAAAAATAACAAATATACGTTCCATGAACACATCTTATCCCTCTACTATTTGATACATTTCATATTTGCTTGTCCTACATCAGTGTCAAGTTGAAGACAGCCTCACCCCAGGGTGTCCAGATAAGAGACCGTGTCCATTCACAATTGGTGTGGAAAAACACAGTGGGCAGCCACATCTATGGCAGGTGGCCTTGGTTGTAGAAGAATGCAAAGCATGAGCTGGAGAGCCAGCTGACAAGCACCCTTCTTCCATTCTCTGGAACGGAGCGGCTTCTACAACTTCTGTCCCTTGGGAAATGTTATGTGGAAGTGGAAGACGAAGTTAACCCTTTATCTCCCAACTTGCTTTTTGTCAGTGTTTTACTATAGCAACAGAGTCCAAACTAGAACAGTGTTTGCTTCTGGTTTCTGATTTACACCGCAATAACAATGTGAGTTCTGTGTTGACATAGCCCTTTCCTGTATTGTTGACACTTTATTTCTCATACCTACATTAACACCAAACACCCAGGGAGTTTTCAGTATTCATATCCAGTGAATGAGCGTGTCTCAGGGATTTTTACGTACCTGATTTCCCTCTGTCTTCTGTTGTATAATTTCTGAGATAGGCTTTTGACAATGCATATCAGGACTGGCCTTAAACCCACCAGGTCCCCGCCTCAGCGTCAAGGCCCTGGCTTTGTATTCCCATCCTTAATAATGATGTTTTTCTACTTAGGTACACTTGATGTTTTGAGTCATATAATTCTTTTCAGTGGAGCCTCTAATACATTTCCTGTATTTCCAGCATCTCCTTCCTTGACTTATCCTTCTTGTTATGACAACCAAAGCCATCCTTAGACACTGTCACATATTCTTTGGGGAAGGAGGGATCCAATTGACCCAGGTTAAGAATCAATTCAAATATTTTTTTCTACCAAGGTTGAATAAATGTTTTTTCATTTTGTGCTAGGACTTATGCATCTCTTTAGACCTCAGTCCATTCTATCTCAAGGTGTTTAGTGAATCTGTGTTCAACCATTTTATAGGATGTGTATACGAATAGCTTTTTTATACCTATACAGATTTCTCCCATTTGTCTATAACTACTAGGTTGTAACATCTTCAAATGCAGATGATATGACATTTTCCCCCTTATCCCATGTCTTTAGTATCATGATATCACACAAGGGGATCAACACACGCTTTGGAGTGTTTGAACAAGCAACTGCCTCTAACTCCCTTTGTGTAGGTAAAGACACTCAAATGCAGAAGCTATAAGCCTCTCCATTCTGGAGGCCAATAAATCAGCTAAGGCTTTAACAACTGTATGATACCATAAAGAGACTGTGCAGTGAAAAATTCTGAGAAATGGAATTCTCAAAATTAGAGCCAAGTTCCCTGCTGTACAGAAGCATCTCATATCAAAGAGAATCATTCAAAAGTCAGCGCAAGCTTAGGTGGTTTGGTTTGTTTGAATAATTTAGGCATTCTACATCCAGTGCGCTAGGGCTGAGTAATTTTCTGCTCTATTTTCCCAGAGCATGAGATGAAGCTATCATGGACAGTATTTCTCCTTCCAAAATGTTCCTGAAAAGGCAGATCTGAGATAACTGACAGGAAACAAGCCCATGACTCTTGCTCTCTGGGTGCTAAGCCATTTCTATGAGAGCAACAGTGATTTGATTCTCTCCTTTGGACTATTAAACTGAAAGGAGGATGTACAAGTTAATGTTTTGTTTCTAAAGGATTTTTGTTCTTTTCTAAAGAAAAAAGGATCTTGCCTTATTCTGTATTGTTTTCCCCCAACTGTTCAAAGTGATTTAACATTGTGATAATAAATTAAGCAAACATTAAATAAAAAATTAAGTTTTTTAAAACTTTTATCTTTTTACTTATTTATTTATTTTAACTTCTTTTTAAGATTAGATGCTCTCTGCATTTATATTTGAAATGTTATTCCCTTCGCCCATCCTGATCCCCTCCCCCCTCCCCTTCTACTTGTCTTCATGAAGGTGCACTAGGTCTCAATTACACTCTCCACCTAAGTGCCTCGGCACGCCCCCACATTGGGAACATGTGCCCTCTCTGAACCAAAGGCCTCTTCTTACATTGATGCTGGACACTGTTATTCTCTGCTACATATGTAACTGGTGCCATGGGCCTCTCAATGTGTCTTCAATGGTTTGTGATCTAGTCCATGGGAGCTGTGGAGGATTTGGTTGATCAACAATTTTGTTCTTCCATGAGGCCACAATGCTCCTTCATTCTCCCCCAGCCTCCACCCTAGCACCCTCGCCAGGGTCCCCGTACTCAATCTGATAGTTAGCTGCACTCATGCTCAGCTGCATGACTTCTGCAGAGCCCATTAGGTGGCACCCCTATCTGGTTCCTGCCAGAAAACACCTCCCAGCATCAGCTATAATGCTTGAGCCTGGTGGTACATGGGGTGGATTCACAGGTGAGTCAGCCCAGGAAAGATTCCCTCTTCAATCCATGCTCCTCCACTTGATCCTGTACTTCCTCCCATGAGTGTTTTGTTCTTCCTTCTAAGAAGGACTGAGGCTTTAATCTTTTGGTCTTTCTTCTTTTGAGCTTCATAAGTTCTGTGAATTGTTTCTTGGGGATTCAGAACTTTCTGGGGCTATTATCCAATTATCAGTGACTGCAAACCTAGTGTGTTCTTTTGTGACTGGGCTACCTCGCTCAGGATGACATTCTCTAGTTTCATCCATTTGCTTAGGAATTTCGTAAAGTCATTGTTTATTAATAGCTGAGTAGTACTCCATTGTGTAAATGTACCATGCTTCTTGTATTCTTCCCTCTGTTGAAGAACATCTGGGTTCTTTCCAGCTTCTGAATATTATCATAAGGCTGCTATGAATATGATAGAACATGTTTCCTTGTTATATGTTGGAGCTTCTCTTGGGTATATGCCCAGGAGTGATATAGCTGAGTCCTTAGGTAGTACTATGTCCAATTTTCTGAGGAACTGTCAGACTGATTTCCAGAGTGATTGTACCAGTTTACAACCCCACCAACAGTGAAGGAGTATTCTTCTTTCTCCACATCCTCACCAGAATGTGCTGTCACCTCAGTTTTTGATCATAGCTATTCTGACTGGTCTGAGGTAGAATCTCAGGGTTGTTTTAATTTGCATTTCCTGATAGTCATACACATACAGATTATTATAAGCATTTTAGCATAAATATATAAATATATTTTTACAGTATTTGATTTTTTTAAAGGTTTGATAATATGTGTTGAAATCTTACTATTTAAAAAGATCATAAAGTATATGTAAAACAAAATGGAACATGGAAATACTAAAAGTTTTTGGTATGGAAAGATTAAACATAATAATTTTTATATACCAAAAATTGCCACAAGGCTATATTCTTAGCTCTTGGATTTTTAATGATTTAAGGTCCTGGTGTACCACACTCTGAGAAGGTGCTACACACTTATTTTTTTCCTAAGAAGGACTGAGGCTTTCACATTTTGGCCTTTGTTTTTCTTGAGCTTCATATGGCCTGTGAGTTGTTTCTGGAGTATTCAGGTCTTTCTGGGGTTAGCATCCCACTATCAGTGACTGCATATTATGTCTGTTCTTTTGTGACTGGGTTATCTCACTCAGGATGGCATTCTCTATTTGCATCCATTTTCCTAGGAATTTCATAAAACCATTGTTTCTAATAGTTGAGTAATACTCCATTGTGTAAATATACCACAATTTTTATACCCAATCATCTACTGAAGGACATCTGGGTTCTGTGTACCAGTACCTTGTGGTTTTTAACACAATTGCCTTGCAATATAGCTTGAGGTCAGGATTGGTGATTCCCCAAATGTTTTCCTGTTGTTGAGGATGGATTTTGACATTATAGGTTTGTTATTCCAGATGAATTTACAAATTGCTCTTTTTAATTCTATGAAAAATTGAGTTGGATTTTTGATGGGGATTGCATTGAATCTGTAGATTGCTTTTGGTAAGATGGCCAATTTTACAATGTTGATCCTTCCAATCGATGAGCATGGAAGATCTTTCCATCTTCTGAGATATTCTTCAATTTTCTTCTTCAGTGATTTGAAGTTCTTGTCATACAGGTCCCACTTGCTTAGGTATAGTCACACCAAGGTATTTAATAGTTTTTGTGACTATTGTGAATAGTATCTGTTCCCTAATTTCTCAGCATGTTTGTCCTTTGAGTAGATGAAGGCTACTGATTTGTTTGAGTTAATTTTATATTCAGCCACTTTGCTGAACTTCTTTATTAGTTGTAAAAGTTCTCTGGTAGAATTTTTGGGGTCAGTTAAGTTTACTATCATGTCATCTGCAAATAGTGATGTTTTTACTTCTTCCTTTCCAATTTGTATCCCTTTGATTTCCTTTTGCTGTCTAATTGCTCTGGCCAGGACTTCCAGTACTATGTTGAATAGGCAGGGGGAGAGTGGGCACCCTTGTGTAGTCCCTGATTTTAGTAGGATTACTTCAAGTTTCCCACAATTAAGTTTGATGTTAGCTATTGGTTTGCTGTGCATTGCTTTTATTATGTTTAGGTATGGGCCTTGGATTCCTGTTCTTTTCAAGACTTTTAACATGAAGGGGTGTTAAATTTTCTCAAATGCTTTCTCAGCATCTAGTGAGATGACTATGTGGTTTTTTACTTTGACTTTATTCATATGGTGTTTAATGTTGATGGATTACAATATATTAAACCATCCCTGCATCCCAGGGATAAACCCTACGTGACCATGGTGAATGATTCTTTTGATGTGTTCTTGGATTTGGTTTGCAAAAATTTTGTTGAATATTTTTGGAGCAATGTAGATAAGGGAGATTGGTCTGAAGTTCTCTTTTCTTGTAGAGTCTTTATGTGGTTTAGGGATGAGTGTTATTGTTGCTTCTAAAAATGAGTTAGGTAGTGCTCCATCTGACTCTATTTTGTGGAATAATGTAGAGTATTGGTATAAGGTTGTCAATAAATGTTTGTTAGAATTCTGCACTGAATCCTTCTGGTCCTGGTTTTTTTTTGGGGGGGGGGGGCGTTGATAACTGCTTCTATTTCTTTAAGTGTTATGAGATTGTTATGATGGTTTATCTGGTCCTGATTTAGCTTTGGTATCTGGTATGTGTCTAGAAATTTATTAGTTTCCTCCAGATTTTCCATTTTTGTTAAGTATAGGCTTTTGTAGTAGGATCTGATGATTTCTTCAATTTTCTCTGTTTCTGTTGTTACGTCTTCCCTTTCATTTCTGATTTCGTTAATTTGGATACTCTCTCCTTGCTCTCTAGTTAGTCTGGCTAAGGGTTTATCGATCTTGTTAATTTTCTCAAAGAATCAAAGAACCAGCTCCTGGTTTTGTTGCTTCTTGGTATGGTACTTTTGATTTCTTCTTGGTTGATTTCTAGTCTGAGTTTCATTATTTCCTGCTGTCTACTCCTCTTGGTTGTATCTGTTTTTTTTTTTTTTTTTTTTTTTTTGTAGTTGCTCTTGTTCTAGAACTTTCAGCTGTGCTGTAGAGTTGCTAATGTATGCTTTCTCCAGCTCCTTTTTGGAGGCAGTCAGAGCTATTAATTTTTCTCTTAGTACTGCTTTCATTTCATCCAATATGTTTGGGTATGTTGTGCTTTTATTTTCATTAATTTCTACAAAATTCTTAATTTTTTTTCTTTATTTCTTCTTTCACTATGCTATAATTGAGTAGAGCATTGTTCACTTTCCATGTGTATATGGGCTTTTTGTTGTCTTTTTGTTATTAAAGACCAGCCTTAGACTATGGTGATCTGAGAGGATTTATGGGAGTATTTCAATCTTTTTATAACTATTGAGGCTTGTATTGTGACTGATTATATAATCAATTTTGGAAAAGATGCCTTGAAGTGCTGACAAAAAGGTATAGTCTTTTGTTTTAGGAAGAAATGTTATGTGGATGTCTATTAATTCCAATTGGTTCATAACCTCTTCTAGTTTCACTGTGTCTCTGATCGGTTTCTGCTTCCATGGTCTGTCCTTTGATGAGAGTGGGTTCTTGAAGTCTCCCACTATTTTTCTGCATGGTGCTATTTATGTTTTGAACTTTAGTAGGATTTTTTTAAATGAATATGGGTGTTCTTGAATTTGGAGCATATATATTTAGGATTGAGAGTTCATCCTGATAGATTTTACCTGTAGTGATTATAAAGTGTCCTTCCTTATCTTTTTTGATAATTTTCAGTTGAAAGTATACTTTATTCAATATTAGAATGGATACTCCAGCTTGTTTGTTGGGGCAATTTGCTTTGAAGTATTTTTCCCAGCCTTTAACTCTGAGGTAGTATCTGTCTTTGTTTCTGAGATGAGTTTCCTCTATCAAAATGCTGGATTCTGCTTATGTATACAGTCTGACAGTCTATGTTATTGGGGGGATTGAGTCCATTTATGTTAAAAGATATTAAGGAGTAGTGACTATTGTTTCCTGCTATTTTTGCTGTTAGAGGTAGAATTAGGTCTGTGGGTCTTTCTCCTTTTTTTTCTAGCTTAGATATTTTCTTGGTTTTTCTAGGGTGTATTTTCTCTTCTTTTTTGGGTTTTTTATTGGTTATTCTTTGTAGGGCTGGATTTGTTGTCAGATATTGTATAAATTTAGTTTTGTCCTGGAATATCTTGGTCTCTTCATCTATGGTGATTAAGAGTTTTTCTGGGTATAGTAACATGGGCTGACATTTGTGTTCTCATAGTGTCTGTGTGATCTCTGTCCAGGATCTTCTTGCTTTCATAGTCTCTGCTGAAAAGTCAGGTGTAATTCTGATTGGTCTGCCTTTATATGTTATATGTCTTTTTTCCCTTACTACTTTTAGTATTCTTTCTTTGTTTTGAACACTTGGCATTTTGACTATTATATGTCAGGAAGAATTTATTTTCTGGTCCAATCTATTTGGAGTTCTGTAGGCTTCTTTTATGCTCATAGTCATCTCATTCTTAAGGGTAGGAAAGTTTTCTTCTACAATTTTGTTGAAGATATTTACTGTGCCTCTAAGTTGATATTCTTTGCCCTCTTCTATTCCTATTATCCTTGGGTTTGGTCTTCTCATTGTGTATTGGACATTTTGGGTTAGGAGCTTTTTGATTTTTGCATCTTCTCTGACTTTTTGTCTATGTTTTTAATGTTGTTTTCAGCCCCTGACATTCTCTCTTTCATCTCTTGTAGTCTGTTGAAAATGCTTGCATCTGTGACTCCTGTTTTCCTTTTTTCAGCTTTCCATATCCAGGGTTGTCTCTTTTTGTGTTTTCTTTATTGTTTCTGTTTCCAATTTTAATTTCTTCATCTTTTTGTTTGTGTTTTCCTGTAGTTCTTTGAGTGATTTTTGTGCTTTGTCTTTAAAAGT
Organism: Micromys minutus; assembly: GCF_963924665.1. Classification (NCBI taxonomy): domain Eukaryota; kingdom Metazoa; phylum Chordata; class Mammalia; order Rodentia; family Muridae; genus Micromys; species Micromys minutus. Next base: position 41,543,646 of record NC_137961.1, on the reverse strand, counting down.
TTCTATTTGTACCTGTGTGTTCTCTTGTAATTGTTTAAAGGAGTTATTCATGTTCTTCTCCAAGATCTTCTTCATCATTTTGAAGTATGATTTCAAGTCTGAGTCTTGTTTTTATGGAGTGTTTGGCAGTCTACTACTTGCTGTGGTGGGAGAGCTGATTTCTAATGTTGCCGGGTTATCTTGCTTCCCATTCTTTAAGTTCTTTAGCTTTCCTCTTGCCATCTTGTTATCTGTGATTATATGTGGTCTTGTTGTCAGTGACTGGCACCTGTCTCCTCCGTGGATTTGAGAGCCAGTGAGGTCAGGAAGATAATTGCTTCTGAGTGTTGGGCTCTTTGTGGGTGAGCAGTGAGTTCTGGTGGTAGGTACTCAGATATCTTTGTGGGCTCAGGTGGGGAAGATCTTGTGTAGCTGCTCTGGGACCTTGGCCCTTTGCCTACTGGTCTTTAGTACTAATGGTGGGGATTGGCTCATTCTTCAGTCCAAAATGGACCCTTTTCCAGCTAGTACAGCACTCTCTGCTCACTTAGAACTCATGTTGTGCCCAGGTATAAAAGCGCCTGTGGAGCTGATATTCCAGAACTGCCTTCCCTAGGCAGATCATGATTGTCTCTGACACAGTTCTGGGCACCACCTCCAATCACTCTCTGTGTTCTGGGTACTCACTGCACAGCCTCACTAGGTCTGTGCCCCAGGTTACCTGCTTGTCTAGGTGATAGAGCTCCTGGGTGTCTGGTCCTCCAGCACAGCCTTTCTGGGCAGGCTGATCAGGATACTCTCTTACTGTGAGCCTCAAGGGAACTTTCACCACCAGCACCACGGCCAAGCTCCCTCTGTGTTCTGGTCTCTCAGGCCTCAACCTCCCAGGCCTGTTTCCCAGGTTATCTGCTGGCCGAATGGTCTGGGAGCACAACTTTTCCTAGCATATCTGGGTACTCCCTTACTGTGAGCCTGAAGGGAACCTTTGCCACAAGCACCACCACCAAGCACTCTCTGTGTTCGGGGTACTCACTGCACAACCTCACTAGGTCTGTGCCCCAGGTTACCTGCTGGTCTAGGTGGCAGAGCACCTGGGCATCTGGTCTGGGCTGAAGTTCTTGTCATACAGACCTTTCACTTGCTTAGTTAGTGTCACACCAAGGTATTTCGTATTGTTTATAACTATTGTGAAGGGTATCTTTTACCCAATTTCTTTCTCAGCATGTTTGTCCTTTGAGTAGATGAAGGCTACTAATTTGTTTGAATTAATTTTATATCCAACCACTTTTCTGAAGTTGTTAATCAGCTCTAAAAGGTCTCTGGTGGAAATTTTGGGATCACTTATGTATACAATCATATCATCAACAAATAGTAATATTTTGAGTTCTTCTTTTCTGATTTGTATCTTTTTGACATTTTTTCTTGTCTAATTACTGTGGCCAGGACTTCAAGTACTATATTGAGTTTGTAGGGGAAGAGTAGGTAGCCTTGTCTAGTCCCTGATTTTAGTAGGATTGTTTAAAATTTCTCACCATTTATTTGATGTTGGCTATTGGTTTGCTGTATATTGCTTTTACAATGTTTAGGTATGGCCTTGGATTCCTGATCTTTCTAAGCCCTTTTATATGACAGGGTGTTAAAATTTTGTCAAATGCTTTCTCAGCATCTAGTGAGATGATCTTGTGGTTTTGTTTTTTTGTTTACATGGTGGATTATATTTATAGATTTCTGTATATTTAACCATCCCTGCGTCCCAGGGATGAAGCATACTTGGTCATGGTGAATGATCATTTTGATGTGCTCTTGGATTCAGTTTGCAAGAATTTTATTGAGTCTTTTTGCATTAATGTTCGTGAGGAAGTTCTCTTTCCTTGTAGAGTCTTTATATGGCTTAGATATGAGCATAATTGTGGATTCGAAAAACAAGTTGGGTAGTCTTCCTTCTGTTTCTATTATGTGAAACAATTTTGAGAGTATTATTATTACTTTTATAAAAGTAATATTGTAAGTCTTCTATGAAAGTCTGATCGAATTTTGCACTAAAACAATCTGGTCTTGGACATGTTTTTTTTTTTTTTTTTTTTTTTTTTTTTTTTTTTTTTTTTTTTTTTTTTTGTTTGTTTTTGTTTGTTTTGGAGGCTTTTGATGACTGCTTCTATTTTTTTTTTTAAGTATTAGTGGGCCTTTTAGATGGTTTATCTGATCTTGATTTTCCTTTGATACCTGGCATTTGCCTAGAAATTTGTCCATTTCATCTAGATTTTCCAGTTTTGTTGAGTATAGCCTTTTGTAGTAGGATCTGATGATTTCTTCAATTTCATCTGTTGTTATGTCTCTTCTTTTATTTCTGATTTTGTTAATTTGGATACTCTCTCTTTGCCCTCAGGTTAGTCTGGCTAAGGGTTTATTGATCCTGTTCATTATCTCAAAGAACCAGCTCCTGGTTTTGTTGATTGTTTTATAGTTCTTTTTGTTTCTATTTGGTTGATTTCAGCTTAGAGTTTGATTATTTGATGCTGTCTACTTCTTTTCTGTGTATCTTCTTCCTTTTGTTCTAGATCATTCAGCTGTACTGTCAAGCTGTTAGTGTATTCTCTCTCCAGTTTCTTTTAGAGGCACTCAGTGCTACGATTTTCACTCTTAGCACTGCTTTCATTGCATCTCATAAGTTTGGGTATCTTGTACCTTTATTTTCATTAAGTTTTAAAGAATCCTTAATTTCTTTTAAAGAATTCTTAATTAGAGAATCTTTATTTCTTCCTTTACCATGGTATCAAGGAGTAGCCCATTGTTCAGTTTCCATCTATATATGTGCTATATGTTGTCTTTGTTGTTATTAAAGACCAGACTTAGTGCATGGTGACCTGATAGAATGCATGGAAGTATTTTGATCTCTTTGTATCTGTTGAGGCTTATTTTCTGACCGAGTATATGGTCAATATTGGAGAAGGTACAGTGAGATGCTGAGAAAACAATATTTCTTTGTTCTATGATGAAATATTCTGTAGATGTCTGTTAATTTTAATTGTTTCATAACCTCTGCTAGTTTTGCTTTGTCTCTCTTAAGTTTCTGCTTCCTTGGCCTGTCCATTAATAATAGTGGTATTTTGAAATCTCCCACTATTATTGTGTGTGGTGCAATATATGTTTTTAGCTTTAGTAGGACTTCTTTTATGAATGTTGGTTACCTTGTATTTGGAGCATAAATGCTAAGGATTGAGAGTTCATCTTGAAATATTTTTCCTGTGATGAGTATAAAGTGTCCTTCTTCATCTGTTTTGATACCTTTTGGTTAAGAATCTATTTTATTTGATATTAGAATGGCTATTCCAATTTGTTTCTTGGATCCATTTGCTTGAAAGTTTTTTCTCAGTCTTTTACTCTGAGGTAGTGCCCGTCTTTGTTTCTGAGATGAGTTTTCTGTATGTAGGAAAATGTTGAATCCTGTTTATGTATCCAGTATGATAGTCTATGTCTTTTTATTGGAGAATTAGATCCATTGATGTTAAGGGATATTAACTAATAGTGATTGTTGTTTCCTCCTATTTTTGTTGTTAGAGGTAGAATTGTTTTTATCCTTACCTCTTCAGGGTTTGTTGCAAAAAGTTTTTTTTTTTTTTTGCTCTTTCTAAGATGAAGTTTCCTTTTTTTTGTTGTTTTCTTACATGATTATTTTCTTTGTTTTCCTAGGTTGTAGTTTCTCTCCTAGAGTTGGATTTTTCATCTATTTTCTTTTGGAGGGATGGATTTGTAGTCAGGTCAGTTGTTCTTTTTTTAGTCTTGGTTTATATTGGTCTCTTTATCTATGGTGATTGAAAGTTTTCCTGGATATAGTAACCTGGGCTGGCATTTGTGTTCTCTTAGTTTGTATCATGTCTGTTCAGGATCTTCTAGCTCTTTTGAAATATGATGTAATTCTGATTGGTCTGTCTTTTTATGTTACTTGTCCCTTTTCCTTTAGTTCTTTTGGTATATATAACATTTGGTGATTTGACCATTATGTTTTGGGAAGATTTTTTTTTTCTGGACCAATCTATTTGGAGTTCTGTAGGCTTCCTGTATGTTCATGGTCATCTCATTCTCAAGGGTAGGAGAATTTTCTTCTTTGATTTTGTTGAAGATAGTTACTGTGCCTCTTAGTTGGTATTCTTTACTCTCTTCTATACCTATTATCTGTAGGTTTGATTTTCAAATTGTGTCCTCAATTTCCTGGGTTAGGAGCTTTTTGTTTTTTCCATCTTCTCTGACTCTTTTGTCTATGTTTTGTATGTTGTCTTCTGCCTCTGAGATCCTCTCTTCCATCTCTTGTGGTCTGTTGGTGATACTTGCATCTATGACTCCTGATTTCTTTCTTAGGTTTTCTATATCCAAAGTTGTCTCTTTTTGTGATGTTTTATTGTTTCTATTTTTATTTTCAATTTATTCTTCTGTTTGGTTGTGTTTTTCTGCAGTTCTTTGAGTGATTTCTCCTGGTTCTCCTGTAATTGTTTAAGGGAGTTATTCATGTGCTTCATCATCAAGTATGTTTTTCTGGTTTGTTGGAAAATCCACTACTTGCTGTGTTGGGAGAACTGGGTTCCGATGTTGGCATGTTGTCTTGGTTTCCATTGCTTACATTCTCTTTGCTTTCCTCTTGGTATTTTGTTATCTGTGATTTTGGGTGGTCTTGTTGTCTCTGACTGGAGCTTGGTCTCCTGTGGTTCTGAGGGCCTGTGGGCTCAGGAAGAAGATTCTGGGTGTTTGGCTCTTTGTGTACAGTCAGTTAGTTCTGATTGCAGTGACATGGTTCTGTCACTGTGGGCTCAGGTCGTAGAGAGATTTCCAGGCTCTTGTAGGAGCTCAGCAGTCTGTGCTTAGGTCCTGAGTCCTGCTGGCAGTCACACAGTTCCCTCTCTACCGGAAAGCTTCTTATTTATTTTTGCTTTCTCTCATTTTTCTTTTAATGAGTCTGGTACCCTAGACCATGCTATAGTTCTGACTGCATTCATAATTATTTGACTTGAAGATTAACTGTCACAAGTCCCATCCTTGTCAAAAATACATCACTTTTGAATCATAACACTTTACCCCTTGGTCCCTAAAGTCTCATGCTCAGCCCAAATGCATTTTGTTAATATCTAAAAGTTCCCCAGATCTTAGCAGTTCTAATAGTGTTCTGAAGTCTCCAGTGTTTAGTCTCTTTTAAGATACAAGGGAGATGCTTCATAGAAATAAGTCACGTATATCCAATATATAATGAAATAGAGCAAACATCATTCTAAGAAAGAAGACAGCTTGGAAAGATTGGGACCATAACCAGCAGGGTAAATGCCAGAACATGGAATTCTAAATTGCTCTCAAAGAGGCAGAAAGGTAGATGTGAGTTAAGTATCCCTCCAACATTCTTCCTTATTTGTTCCTTATTTTTCTTATTAAGTTGTTATTTCTAATAACAACTATTCTGTTTTCTTTCTCCCTGAGAACAACCTTTTTAGATTCCATTCACTTACAGGACTATGGTGGCCTGATCTTCCCTACTAATGTTACTGAATGACTTAAGAAAACATGCCTCAAAAGGTGCCATCTGCCACCTGGAACAGCAGAGATCCAGTAACACAGGCCTGGTGAGAAGGCATACTGGCATACTGAGTAGATGGGGAGCAGAGAGGTCTGTGCCAAGCACTCCCCACCCCCATTGGTTCAGGGGAGCAAGAACCCTGCCTTAGGGTGTTTGTTTCCATGCAGACAGAACAGGCACTCAGGCCAACTGCCACCAGGAACAGTGGAGATCCAAGGACACAGGCCAGGTACAAGGGAGAAATGAGAACCAATCACTGACAACAAGATCACATATAATCACAGACAACAAGATGGCAAGAGGAAAGCAAAAGAACTTACCCCAGGGAAACCAAGACAACCTGGCAACACCAGAACCCAGCTCTCCTATCACAGCAAATAGCAGAATGCCAAACACTCCAGAAAAAGAAGACTCAGAGCCCAAATCATACCTAAAGAAGATGATAGAGATCCTTAAACAAGAATGGGAGGAAAAGCATAAAGAAAAAAAATCAGGAATCACAGAAGCAAGCATCTCCAACAGACTTCAAGAAATGGAAGAGAATACCTCAGGGGCCGAAGACAACATTGAAAACATAGAAAAAACAGTCAGAGAAGATGCAAAAACCAAAAAGCTCCTAACCCAAAATGTCCAGGAGATCAAGGACACAATGAGAAGACCAAACCTAAGGATAATAGAAATAGAAGAGGGCAAAGAATATAAACTAGGAGGTACAGTATATATCTTCAACAAAATCCTGAAAGAAAACTTCCCTACCCTTAAGAATGAGATGACCACGAGCATAAAAGAAGCCTACAGAACTCCAAATAGGTTGGACCAGAAAACAAATTCCTCCCGACACATAATAATCAAAATGCCAAGTGCCCAAAGCAAAGAAAGAATATTAAAAGCAGTAAGGGAAAAAGGTCATGTAACATATAAAGGCAGACCAATCAGAATCACACCAAATTTCTCAACAGAGATTATGAAAGCTAGAAGAGCCTGGACAGACATCATGCAGATCCTAAGAGAGCAAAATTGTCAGTCCAAGCTGCTATACCCAGCAAAACTCTCAATCAACATAGATGGAGAAACCAAGATATTCCAGGACAAAACTAAATTTACACAATATCTGACAACAAACCCAGCACTACAATGAATTATAGGTGAAAAATCCAATACAACTACATCCTAGTAAAAACAAGAAAATATCTAAGCAAGAACACCAAAAGAAGAAAGACACACCAGCACAATTCTACCTCCAAAAGCAAAAATAGCAGAAAACAGCAACCACAGTTCCTTAATATCTGTTAACATAAATGAACCCAATTCCAATAAAAAGATATAGGCTATCAGACTGGATACATAAAAAACTCAAGCATTAGGCTGCATACAGGAAACTCATCTCAAAGACAAAGACAGAAACTATCTCAGAGTAAAATGTTGGGAAAAAACCTTCCAAGCAAACTGCCCCAAGAAGCAAGCTGGAGTGGCCATTCGAATATCGAAGAAAGTAGATATTCAACCAAAAGTTATCAAAAAAGATAAGGAAGGACATTTTTTACTCATTACAGGGAAAATTTGTCAGGAGGAACTCTCAATCCTTAACATATATGTTACAAATACAAAAGCACCAATATTCATTAAAAAAACCCTACTAAAGCTCAAAAAATACATTTCACACCACACAATAATAGTGGGAGACCTCAGCACCCCATTCTCACCAATGAACAGATCATGGAAACAGAAACTGAACAAGGACAAATAAAACTAGCAGAGGTTATAAACCAATTGGAATTAATAGATATCTACAGAACATATCATCCTAAAACAAAAGAATACAGCTTCTTCTCAACACCGCACAGGACCTTCTCCAAAATTGACCATATTATTGGTCACAAAACAAGCCTCAACAGATATAAGAAGATTGAAATACTCCCATGCATCCTATCAGATCACCATTGACTGAGGCTGGTTTTTAATAACAACAAAGACAACAAAAATCCCATATACACACAGAAACTAATCAATGCTGTATTAAACAATAGCAGGGTCAAAGAAGAAATAAAAAAAAAATAAAAATTTTCTAGAATTCAATGAAAAAGAAAACACAACATACCCAAACATATGGGTTGCAATGTAAGCTGTACAGAGAGGAAAAGTCATTGCTCTGAGTGCTTCCAAAAAGAAACTGGAGAGGGCATACACTAGCAACTTGGCAGAACAGTTGAAAGCTCTAGAACAAAAGGAAGCAGATACACCCAAGAGGAGTAGACGGCCAGAAGTATTCAAACTCAGAGCATAAATTGACCAAATAGAAACCAAAAGATCCATTGAAAGAATCAACAAAACCAAGAGCTGGTTCTTAGAGAAAATTAAGAAGATTGATAAACACTTAGCCAGACTAACTAGAGGGCGAAGAGAGAGTATCCAATATAACAAAATCAGAAAGGTAAGTGGAGACATAATAACTGAATCTGAAAAATTCAAGAAATCATCAGATCCTACTACAAAAGCCTATACTGAACAAAGCAGTAAAATTGGAGAAAATGGATGAATTCCTAGACAGATACCAGATTCTAATGTTAAACCATGACCAGGTATACCATCAAAATAATCTTATAACATCTAAATAAATAGAAGTAGTCATCAAAAGCCTTTCAACAAAAAAATCCCAGGTCCAGATGAATTCATTGCAGAATTCTATCAGACATTTATTGATAACCTAATACCAATACTCTCCAAACTAATCCACAAAACAGAATCAGATGGAACACTACCTAACTCATTTTTCTAGGTCACAATAACCTTTGTTCCTAAACCACACAAAGACCCTGCAAGGAAATAGAACTTCAGACCAATCTCACTTATGAACATTGATGCAAAAATACTCAACAAAATTCTTGCAAATGGAATCCAAGAACACATCAAAATGATCATTCACCATGATCAAGTAGGCTTCATCCCTGGGATGCAGGGATGGTTTAATATATGAAAATGTACCAAAGTAATCCATCATATAAACAAACTAAAGAAAAAAGCCACATGATCATCTCACTAGATGCCAAGAAAGCATTTGAGAAAATTCAACACCCCTTCATGGTCTTGGAAAGAACAGGAATCCAAGGCCCATACCCAAACATAATAAAAACAATATACAGCAAACCAACAGCCAACATCAAATTTAACGGTGGGAAACTTGAAGAAATCCCAGTAAAATCAGGGACTAGACAAGTCTGCCCATTCTCCCCCTACCTATTCAACATAGTACTGGAAGTCCTGGCCAGAGCACTTAGACAGCAAAAGGAAATCAAAGGGATACAAATTGGAAAAGATGAAGTAAAAGCATCACTACTTGCAGATGACATGATAGTATACTTAACTGTCCCCAAAAATTCCACCAGAGAACTCTTATAACTGTTATAGAAGTTCAGCAAAGTGGCTGGATACAAAATTAACTCAAATAAATAGTAGCCTTCCTCTACTGAAAGGACATACATGCAGAGAAAGAAATTATGGAAAATATACCCTTCACAATAATCACAAACAATATGAAATATCTTGGTTTGACTCTAACTAAGCAAGAGAAGTATCTTTATGACATGAACTTCAAACCTCTAAAGAAGGAAATTGAGGCAGATTTCAGAAAATGGAAAGATCTCCCATGCTCATGGATTGGAAGGTTCAACATTGTAAAAATGGCCATCTTACCAAAAGCAATCTACAGATTCAGTGCAATCCCCACCAAAATTCAAACCAAATTCTTCATAGAGTTGGAAAGAGCAATGTTCAATTTCATCTGGAATAACAAAAGACCTAGAATAGTGAAATCCATCCTCAACAACAAGAAAACATCAGTGGGAATCATTATTCCTGACCTCAAGCTATATTACAAGGCTAAAACTTTTATATTTTGCTAAAAACTGCATGGTACTGGTACAGAGACAGGCATGTGGATCAATGTAACTGAATAGAAGATCCAGAAATGAGCCCTCACATTTATGGTCACTTGATTTTTGACAAAGGAGCTGTAACATTCAATGGAAAAAAGACAGCCTCATCAACAAATGGTGTTGGTCCAACTGGTGCTAAGAATGCAGAAGAATGAAAATAGACCCTTTTTTATCTCCCTGTATAAAACTCAAGTGCAAGTGGAGCAAAGATCTCCACCTTAAACCAGGTACACTGAAATTATTATAAGAGAAAGTACGGAAAACCTTAAAACACATAGGCACAGGAGAAAATTTCCTGAACAGAACACCAATGGCTCTTTCTCTAAGGTCAACTATCCATAAATGGGACTTAATGAGATTGCAAAGTTTCTGTAAGGCTAAGGACATTGTCAAGAAAACAAAATGGCAGTCAACATAGTGGGAAAAGACCTTACCAACCCCTCATCAGATCGAGGCCTAATATCCAAGGTATACAATGGGGTACAGAGCTAAACAAAAAGTTCTCAATTGAGGAATATCAAATGGTTGAGGAGCATCTAAGGAAGTGCTCAATCTCATTATCCATCAGGGAAATGCAAATCAAACAATGCTGAGATTCTACCTCACACCAATCAGAATGGCTAAGACCAAATATTCAGATGACAGCAGATGCCTGGGAGGTTGTAGAGAAAGAGGAATACTTCTCCACAGTTGGTGTTGTTGTAAACTGGTACAACCACTCTGGAAACCAGTCTGGTGATCCCTCAGAAAATTGGACATAGTACTACCTGAAGACCCAATTATTCCACTTCTGGGCATATACCCCAGAGAATCTCCAACATACAACAAGACACATGCACCACAATGTTCATAGAAGCCCTATTTATAATATCCAGAAGCTTGAAAGAACCCAGATGTTCTTCAGTATTTGAATGGATACAAAAATTGTGGTATATTTACACAATGGAGTACTACTCAGCTATCCGAAACAATGACTATAAAATTCTTAAGAAAATAAATGCATCTAGAGAAGATCAGATTAAGTGAGATAACCCAGTCACAAAATAACAGACATAATATGCATTCACTGATAATTGGATACTAAGCCCAGAAACCTCTGACCCCCTCAGAACCAACTCACAGACTATATGAAGTTTAAGGAAAAAAAAAAAAAAAGAAAACAAAAAAACCATTATGCTTAATCTTTACACACCAAGAAAACTTTGACTTATTCCAGGTTACATCTTGTTTTACATGCACTGTGTGCTCGTTGTAACTAGTAAGATCTTAATGCACATTATGACACCTTTAGAAAAACCAAGTACTGACAAAAATGTATTTGTATACTTTTATGCAATAATGCTTAAAATCTGTATATTTATCTTTGTTTTTTTAAAAATAAAGTTGTTCAATTAAAAAAAGAAAACAGAGAGACCATGTCTCAAATGGATGCATCTAGAGAATATCATCCTCACTCTGGTAACCTAGTCACAAAAGAACACATAATATGCAATCACTGATAATTGTTTACTAACTCCAGAAAGCTCTGAATAGTCAAGAAATAATTTTCAGATCTTATGAAGCTCAAAAACAAGGAAGAACAAAACGTGGAAGCCTCAGTCCTTCTTAGAAAATAAAAAAGAAAATGAAAAAGAAAAAAAAATCATGTATTCATCATATATTATTATGTACCAAATTTTGTGAGCTATAATACAGTAAAAAAAAGAATGGGATGAGGAACTGTCGGAGGGGTAACTGGGAGGGGTATAATGATTGAATTGTAAAAAACATTAAAGATAAATAAGTAAATAAGAAAAAGAAATAATAGAGGCCATGCCTCATGTGGCTGAGTCAGGAGGATTGCTGAAAGTGTGAGTCTATCTGGAGCTAGACAGCAATAATCTGCCTTAAAAAATTACGTGTAAAAGAGTCACACAGCTTGGAAAGCTCCTTCTGGGATTTAACTTTTATTTTATAATCGTTTGAAAATGACACAGGAGAAATAAAATATTAGAATTATATTTTTATATTTACTTTATTAGTATAAGGAAACAAGCAGAGAATTTATATTACTAGCTGGTTACCCAAAACTAAGTGTTAGTGTTTGGCCCTGAAAACATAGATACAAATAACATAATAATACAGGTTATTGTTAGAAATTTATATGCATATGCATATATGCATATGACAACAACTAATGAAAACAGAGGTCATGGAGTTTGGAGATGGCAGGAAGGGAGGTGTATCAGAGAATTTGGAGGAAAGAGGAGAAAATGTTGCACTTGTATTCTCAAAAATAAAAGAAGAAAAGAAAGAAAACCAAGATATGCATTCAACAACTGTTTTCTGGTAGGCATTATCTTTGGAAATATTCAAGTAACCTGAAAAAACGAGAAACAAGAAGCTAAAATATATATTTGAAATGTTGACACCATCTATTCTTGTTTTAGTCAAGGTTTTTGCTAACATGTATAACTCCGGGCTTTTGTTGGAGTTTGTATTTCTGTTTCCATTCTCTTGCTTTGGGTCCTGTTGGCTGTAAACAGGATGTTTACACAAGTGGGGTATGTTGTCAGAGCTTTTACTGTTGAGAGAATTTTAAGGAGGATTCGGGGTGGAGGAGAAAGAAAGATGCAAAAGGGAGAGGCAGCACTGAGAAAAACCTCTGGTGACCGGCCACATATAAATATCTCAGCCATATGAGACCTCCCAAGTGTGTTCACTTGGGGACATAAAAGCCTTGTTAGTAATCGGTCATTAGGACATGTCCGTAGAACCAATTAACTCACTAATAAAACATTCTTATCTTTTCCAGAAGTTTTACATTTCTAAAAGAAAAAAAATCTGGCAGAAGAGGTTTCATCCTTGCTGGCCCTGCTTTCTCTGTGCATTGGAGTGGAAACGGCTCTCGTACTTCATGGGTGCCCATCTCTTGCTTGTTTGTTTTTCATTTTTGCCTTGCTCCAGTTGTGGGAAGAAAGGGCAGAAAACAGTAAATGCAGCAATGCTGCCTTTTCTGCTCCTAGCACAGAGTTGCTTTTCTTCATTGCTTGCTCATTTCCTGTAGGTTGGAAAGAAGCCAACTCTAAATTCAAATACCCAGATGCCACACTGGCTTCCCGTGTGACTGGGTGAAGACTGGCATAGTGTGTCTGCATGAGCCTTCATGTTTGTTGGCAAAGGCAGAGGAGGCTGTGACTTGGCTACTGTCTTATATGTGGCTTATTTACCTCAACACTAACTGTATGTAGCTTCTGAGTCTCTTGTCTGGTAATGAAGTGGTTCTTGTCTCGGGGGTATGCATGAGAATGGACTGGAAATACTTCAGCTGTCTTTCATCCCTCCGTCACAGTTAGACTAGCCAGCAAAATCTTCGAAAATGCACTCCCCACACTTCACAAAGTACCCACAGCTAAATTAAGATGCTAATGACTGTGCTGATGACGTCAGCACAGAGGTGCCAGAGTGGTACCCAGAAGGAAATGCTTTCTCCTGCTAAATCTAGTCAGAATACTTCAAGCAACTGAGCATTTATATTTCAGAGATGTCTCCTAGCCTGAGGATGTGGAGATAGATAAATGTTATTTTTTTCAGCATGAAGGGCTGTAATGACTGGGGTGCATCAGATGTAGAAATGGGGTGTTCTAAATGTCATCTCTATACCTTTTCTCCTGCAGGCAACGTCGCCTTGTACTTAAGGTTGCCTTAGGACACATCTGGCAGAGGATATTTGGTATCTTGTCTTCATTCTCAGCCATGCTCATAAGCCTTCATCTCTGCCCTCAGTTGTGACTCATGTGCTGGGTGGCAACAGGATATACCCTGCTATAAAGTAAGTTCTTTGCAAGTACTGCCATTTAGAAAACAAGTTTTTAGTGCAAATTTACCACAGAACTAAATGTTTATTCCTCCCATTATGTCTCCATATCAATCTATTTATCAATTATTTTCTTTTTAGCCAGTGACACCTGTAACCCTCAAGGTAAACACAGGTACTGTCTGTCCTCAGTAGCTCTCTTGTCAGCATCCCTGCATCTGTCCACCAAGTCCTTTCAGTCATAACTTAATCTCATAATCCTGTCTTTCTTCATTCCCATGGTTACCTCCTATGTTAGCATTTAATATATGCTACTATTCTTCCAGTGGATTATTATGATAACCTCCTGATGGGATAGAATTAAAATGTAATAATGTACATTTATGAAGATAAGTTTTTTTGCATCTTCCATCTACACATGGAAATACGGTATTAAAAAAACTCTTCAGAATAAGACTGATAAAAGATGTTCTTCATTTGCCTGCCCATATGTAAAATGTCAAAGCTTTCTGGTGTATTGAGAATGCAGAGGAACTCATGAGTAAGCCCAGCCTGATGACATTCTCTTGGCTGTTCTCTCTGTTTTATATTTGTAGCTCAATCTCAATTAAAATGTGATGAAAATTAAGTCTTAAAATTTTCAAGATATAAATCAAACAGAATGCATAGTACTTCCAAACAAATGAATGATTGCATAAATAAGTCTATGAATATTTGAAAACATAGCCCAACTTAAAACCAATAGATAAATCACTGTGAGGCAAAAATAGACAGAATTAGTAATATCCCAGCTGTGAGCAGGGCTACAGCCAAGGGGCTATTGAAAATATCTTGATATCCTAGAATCTTGGCTTGATGCTTTAGATCTTCACAGAGAGAAAAATTATTGTCTTTGAATCCTGAAAGCAAGACAGCTGGACTAAAATTCTTCACTAAAGGCCAGACTCATTAAGGATATTCCCACACCCCTAAATGAACAATACCGGGCAACCTCCACAGTCTCTGGAAGAAAGCATAGTGCATAAGTGTTTGCCTGTAAATTCACTTGTCCATTGGGGAAAATACCTTTGATACGTTAAACTTTAGAGTGATGTCTGATGCATGTGTTAGGGAAGGAAATTAAAGGTCAATGGAATACCGTAAACCTCGGGAAGTGGAATATGTAGCTGCAGTGAGAGGTACACAGTGTGGGGCATGCTTGCCCTTCCCACTGTAAATGTAACTATTATCGGCCAGATATAATCCATGAGCCTTACTGATGCAGAGCTCTCCCCTTCTAGCTCATCCTGAACTCTGACTGGCTGGATCAACTCAGCTGTTCTGGCTCAAACTCCTCTCTAAGATGACTGATGCCGTCTGGCTTCTCTCAGCTTCTTACTGAGTTGCTCTGCTTGGCCTTAAACTAACTCCAGCAATTTGTTCAAGTCTTCTGGCTCCTTATTATTTTCTGGCTTTAACTACCTCCACTGACCTGCACTTCACTATGTGAACTCATGAATCAACTCAACTCCACTGTACTGGACTCACTGCACTGACTCCCAACTGACTCTCTTGCCCTGTGAAGCTCTCCAACAGCTTCTCTTTCCTGTGCTTTTCTTTTAAGTAGCCTCTGTTTACTGTCTTTTATCATGAAAGGTGGGAGCATCCTATCTCTGACTCTTTCTGTCACATCTTTCTCTGATTTATCATTTTGTCTGTCCTCAATTGGATGCCACTTTCAAACATGGTTGCTTCCTACAATCTAATTTTATCATGTCTGTATTCCAGTGAGAAGGATTTAATGTGTTTCAGCTGTATCACACAGCCTAGGTCCTTGGATATAATCCCTTGCCAGAGCAGTTGTGTTGCTAGATTCAAATTTCTCTATACTCACAAATTCATGAATAGATAATTATATGTAGAGATAACCTCACACTGAAATTGATGACATCATAAAGACTGAACCACTGTAGAAAGATTTACCATCACTTTATTTAAAGTATTCAAACAGACCAGGGAGAGAAATTACAAGACAATTATAAAAATTCACAGAAAGAATTAGAAAATTTTAAATGGACCCAGATGAATTTATTTATGTATTATTTCTGAATGCAAAGATTGAGTCATCACCCAGACCTAGACAGAGGGAGGATTTTTCAAGTGAATAATAAATATGAAGGGTTTACCATTTTAACTGTACTGCTGGGAAATGACTGGTTAACATTAAATTTTAATTAAGGGATATGAAGGCCAGAATGGTAACAAATGTATGTTCATTACATAACTACTCATGGTCAAAAATTTTTCAGTTAATGAAAATCATGAATTCTTTAATTGAAGAAATATATTGTGTCATAAGCAAAAAAGATAATGGAAAAGAAATCTGTAAAACATATATACTACACTTTCTACTGGGAAATGATAGATTAACATGATCCCATGACCATGGTAAAATGTCACAATTTTAAGTTCAAAATTATTATCAACTAGAAAAGTTAAAGATTTATTATAGTGATAAATTTGGCAGTATTTAAAGGCATTGAATAAGACATTAGATCTGGAAGTGTGGCTTTTTTGAGACCGTTGGAGTTCAGATGATTTCCTGCTAATCCCCAGATGCCAGATATGGAGTCATGGGGTTTGGTGTTTGCTCTACTATGTTTTGGGCTTGATCTGATTCCTTTTTTCATTAATATGCTTCCATGCCTCACATCTGGAATGGAGATACAATGGCAATAGCAGATATAAAACCTACAATGGGTTTACAACTTTATATGTGTTACCTTTCCCACTGCTATATCAGAAAGCAACAGAAGAAAGAATACAGTGTTCAAACCGTTTTGTCTCTCTATCAAGCTAGAAATGACTTGGCTTACTTCACATGGACCATTGAGCAGAAATGGGCAATTACTTTTACTTAAATTTAAGAGGCTTAGTAATAAATACTATTTAATCTGCCTGGGATGAAACTAGATACGGTGAGTGTTTATAACATTTATTACATTTCAGATGTCTTGTGACCACACGACTGTCCACTCTCCCCAAGCATAACAATTCCAAAACAATCCAATATTTCTTTTACCCACAGACCCATGGCCTCAAAGTCTAAGATCTTTGAAAGATGCAAAAAGTTCCTTTATTCTAGTCACAGATAGTTTTTCTTGATTCTGAGGTAATAACATATAGCCATAATTAAAATACTATGGTGGTGTAAGTAAAAAATATTATATAGAAATGAATATAGCTTACAAAGTCACTGTTCGGAAAAAAGTCTGAATTCCTGATGGTCAGATGTGAGGATTCTCTGGGGAAACTTTTCTTTTCTTTTCTTTTCTTTTCTTTTCTTTTCTTTTCTTTTCTTTTCTTTTCTTTTCTTTTCTGTTTTCTTTTCTTTTCTTTTTTTCCATTCCTTTCCTTTCCTTCACTTTTTTTTAATTGGATATTCTCTGTGTTTATATTTCAGGTGTTATCCTCTTTCTGCCAATCCCATTCCACCCCCCTTTCATTGACACAAAGGTGATCCCTCTCTCAACCTCCCTCTTCCACCTCAGCATCTCAGCATTCTGCTCCACTGGGAAAATGAGCCTTTGCTGGACCAAAGTCCTCTCCTCTCATTGATGCCAGACAATGCCATCCTCTGCAACATATGCACCTGGAGCCATGGGTCTCTCCATGCAAACTCATTGGTTGGTGTTTTAGTCCCTGGGAGCTGTGGTAGGTTTGGGTAGTTAATAATTTGGTTTTTCTCATCGGGTTGCAAACCCTTTCAGCTCCTTCAGTTCTTTCTCTAGCTCCTTCATTGGAATCCCCTTGTTCAATCTTATGGTTAGCTGCAACCATCCTCCATTGTATCAGTATGGCTCTGGCAGAACCCCTGAGGAGGCATCCATATCAGATTTCTTCCAGTAAGTACTACTTGGCATCAGCAATAGTGCATGGGTTTAGTGGCAGTCTCTGGATAATCTTTTCTCCAACCCCTGCTCCTCTATTTGTCCCATTATTTCCTCCCATGATTCTGTCTCATGTGAGGTTATGGAATATACCTTCCCTGGCTGTGGCATTTAGGTTACTGCTACCCTCAGATTAGTGAGAACTCACATATTTGCAGTTGCCTGAATCATGAAAGACAAAGTGAGTGCTAATGAAAACAGGAGAAATTTGTGTTTTATTATCAATAAGGCCATCTGGAGCATTTAGAGGACACATCATTATGTGCTTGTCCTTAGTATTTTGTACGTATTTTGTTTTACATTGAGGCTGAATCTCAACACTAAGCATAAATAATGAAAAAGATTATCTTGACACTGAAGCCTTATATGTGTGATTCAATTTATTCCACTCAGGACTGCATGACCATACTTTTCTCCAAAGCTTGAAAAAGGAGTTTTCTTTTACCTGTCATAGCACAGGAGCAAAATAAGCTTCTAGGTTAGCGTCTCCGAAAATACACTCATATACACTCATAGGATTTTATCTCCCACTACAATCCCTGTGCTGGCTTGATGCGAAAAGCTCTAGGGCTGCCTTTCTGCTACATGTTAGTAGTTGAGTAACACCAACCAGCTGCGGTGAGGGGCCTTTAAACTCCCATAGTGGGGACTTGGCTAGAGGCAAAGAGGAAGGCAGGATGTCGGTGTGTGTGTGTGTGTGTGTGTGTGTGTGTTGTACAGAAATCAGGATCCAAACAATGTCTATGTTTTATAATTTGTTCTTAAGAACCTGTGCTAAGGGAAAAACTAAACAGTAGTACTTTATTCAAAAGAAGACATTAATGACAAAGGATGGGAAACAAAATATGACTGGGTTATTTTCTGTATTGTAAGATAATTCCATTTCCATTTAACATTGTTTGTGAACCAATTTAAAGCTATTTTTAGTGAAAAATCACTAAATCACATAAATAAAAAATCACAGTTTTCCTTTCACTGCAAACAAGAAAACATTGACATGGTAGTGAGTCTGATCTAATCTGTAGAAAGAAGGATATGAAATGCAGGCAGCCCTCTGCCACCCAAGTGGATTCCACACAACAGGTTAAATATCTAACTCTAGCTTTTACATGTGGCCTGGCTTAGAATTCTTCATCTTTTATTCAGTCAGCGCCTTCAATATTGTGTTGGTACTATCTCTCTTAGAGACTTCAGAGACTGATCATTCTTCCATGAAACCATGAGTCAGCAAAATTTACACAATGACACCATTATCTCACCAGTGCATAAAAGACTACTTCCCCCTCGTTCTTGATACAGATCTCTGAGGAGAGCATTAATGAGAATATTAGATTTGCAGAGACCTCTGAGTCAGGAGGTCTGTAGGTGCCAGTAATGTAATTATGACTTCACTACTTGATAATCAAAGAGATAATTTTAAGGGTTTTCACATGAGAATATTGCACATTAAAAATTTTCCCCACGATCTTGAATCTGACTAGAAGCTTGTTAATTGCTTCAAGTACTCAAAGCCTGTTTGGATAGAAAATCACCCTGAAACCCATTAGCTCACTGGGTCCCAGCATGTCTGGCATTTGTAGAGACCAGAGTACTAGTTCCAGAAAAGTTATTTATTTTTCAAGAAGTCACTCAATAGTTCATCAATTTCCAGCACTCTTGGTGCGTTGACAATATTTTCCATAAAGTCCCTTTGCCCTGAGGTATACATAAACAAATCTAATTCCCTGTTAGATACTAATTGCAACAGCTATATAACAGTGCCTTTGAAACCTCCTAATAACACTATCCATATGTCAAGGTCTCCCTCTAATTGCCTGGTTACTCTAATGAGAGAATTGCTTTTTTTTTCTTGCTGACTGCATCCTATCTATACTGTAAGTGAGATGTCTATTATAATAATATCTGGTGTAGCTCAAGGTCAGCAGCAATAATATATCTCTTTTAGATCTAGAGACAATGTTTGTGTTAGAATGTCCTGAAATACCAAAGACAAAGGTCGTGTGAGACTGGAAAAATTTCAGCATATTATATCTCTATATGATAGACATAATTTTATCTAGGTGTTTCAAGAACTGTTAGATCCTTTCAGTTTCCACCACTGCCTGGAACTGACCTGGTGCCAGAGCACTCTGTACCCAGACCCTGCTGGGAGAGAGCCAATCTCACAGGAGTGCTGACACATCTGAGAGCACACCACCACCCATGCTCAAATTCCTGTCCCAAGAGGAACCTGCCTGGAGAACTCAAAAATCTAGGAACTGTCTGGGACAGGATCCTTCTGGTTTTTGCCTGCTCCAGGAACTGACCCTGTGCTACAGCTCTCTATACACAGACCCCACTGAGAGAGCTGGTTCTCCAGAAGTGCTGAAACACCTGACAGCACAGGAGAGACCACCACCGTTTCTCAAATTTCTGTTTCAAGAGGAACCTGCACTCAGTACACTAGAATCAAGGAGCAGTCTGGAACAGGACCCTTCAAGTTTCTGCCAGGACCTGAAGCTGACCCTGTGCTAAAACTCTATACCCAAACAATGCCGGAAGAAAGAGGGACTACCAGAAGTGTGGAAACACCTGAGAGCACAGGTAGGACCACCACTTCTGCTCTGTGAGTCCCATCCAGAGCCCTGAAGATTCAGGAACAGAGGAGCAGTCTGGAACAGGATCTTTCAGGTTTCTGTCTGTTCTGACCCTGTGCCACAGCTATCTCTATCCAAACCCTGCTAGGAGAGAGCTTGTCCCATAGCAGTGTTGGCACACAGGCTTACAGGAGGGACGAGCTGCTGTCAGCATCAACAAGACCAGCCAACACCAGAGACAAGCAGATGGTGAGAGGCAAGTCTAAGAACCTAAGCAGCAGAAACAAAGGCCAGTGGCATCATCAGAACTCAGTTCCCCCAACACAGAAAGTCCTGGATTCCCCAACACACCATAAAAGCAAGATTCTGATTTAAAATCACAACTCACAATAATATTAGAGGACTTTAAAAAGAACATAAATAACTCCATTAAAAATACAGGACAACATAAGTAAACAGATAGAAGTCTTTAAAGTGGAAACACATACACACACGCACACACACACACACACACACACACCCAACAAAAATCCTTTAGAGAATTACAGAAACACATAAGCAAATAGGTAAAGGAATTTATAAAAAAAAGTGAAGGAATTTTAAAAAAGGAAATTCAGGATCTAAAACTGGAAATACAAATAATAGAGAAATCACAAAGGGAGACAAATCTGGAGATAGAAAACCTAGGAAACAGATCAGGAGTCATAGATGAAGGGATCATCAACAAAATACAAGAGATGAAAGAGAGATTCTCAGGGGCAGAAGATATCATAGAAAATATTGATACAATAGTCAAAGAAAGTGCAAAGTGCAAAAAGTTCCTAACCCAAAACAACTATGAAATCCAGGA
The DNA here is from genome assembly GCF_963924665.1 of Micromys minutus. NCBI lineage: Eukaryota > Metazoa > Chordata > Mammalia > Rodentia > Muridae > Micromys > Micromys minutus. Next base: position 41,523,027 of record NC_137961.1, on the reverse strand, counting down.
CACAATGAGAAGATCAAACCTGAGGATATGTATATATAGCCTACAGAAAGCCAAATAGAATAGACCAGAAAAAATTGTTCATGTCACATAATAGGCAAAACAGAAAATGCACAAAACAAAGAATATTAAAAGCAGTAAAAGAAGAAGGTCAAATAAAATACAAAGTCAGATTATCAGAATCATGCCAGATTACTCAATGAAGAGTATGAAAGCTAGAATATAATGGGCAGAAGTCATACAGATTCTAAGAGAACACAAATGCCAGCCCAGGCTACTATATCCAGCAACACTCTCAATTAAAATAGATGGAGAAACCAAGATATTTCATGAAAAACCCAAATTTACACAATATCTTTCAACAAATACAGCCCTACAAAGAATGATAGATGAAAACTCCAACACAGGAGGGAAAATACTCCCTAGAAAAAACAAGAAAGCAATCTTCATCCAACTAATCCTAAAGAAGACAGCCACACAAACATAATTCCACCTGTAACAACAACAACAACAACAACTGTCCCGCGCAACCGTCTCGCCTGCAAGAACGACGCGGCACACGAAATAGGATTCTTCTGCGGTAAATTTTAATGCTCTCGAGAGGCAGAGCATAAGCATACATCAAGTAGAAGCGAAGACCACGAACTATCTAGCCCGTCCCCTTATATAGGAATCAGTCCTTGCCTTGGACGTGGAGCCCCCTGATTGGTTGAAACTCATCAGGCCATATGACGCCACGGGAGAGGCAGAGCTCAAGGAGTGGAAAGTTACCCAGCATGTGCGCACATGACTTGTTTACTGCTAACTCCAGCCGGATGTCAGCGCCATCTTGTAATGGAGAATGTGCAGGCGGTGCCCCACAAACAACAACAACAACAAACAGCAAACAACAATCACTGGTCCCTAATATTTCTCAACATCAATGGACTCAATTCCTCAATAAAAAGACAGACTAACAGACTAGATACATCAGGAGGACCAACATTTTGCTTCATACAGAAAACACACCTCAGTGACAAAGACAGACACTACCTTAGAGTAAAATGCTGGAAAACAATTTTCTAAGCAAATGTCCTCAGAAACAAGCTGGAGTAGCCATTCTTATATTGAATAAAATGGTTGTCCAACCAAAATTTATCAAAAAAGATAAAGAAGGACACGTTATAATCCTCAAAGGAAAAATCCACCAAGATTAAATCTGAATTCTGAATATCTATGCTCCAAATGCAAGGTGAACTACATTCATAAAAGAAACCTTACGAAAACTCAAAGCACAAATTGCACCTCACACAATAATAGTGGGAAACTTCAACACTTCACTCTCATCAAAGGAAAGATAATGGAAACAGAAACTAAACAGAGACCCAGACATCTATGAAATATTTCATCCTAAAACAAAAGAATATATACCCTTTTCTCAGAACCTCATGCTACCTTCTCCAAAACTGACCATATATTTGGTCACAAAACAGGCCTCAACAGATACAAGAACACCAAAATAATTCCATGAATCCTATCAGGTCACCATGGACTAAGACTTGTCTTCAATAACAACAAAAATGACAGAATGCCCATATACACATGGAAGCTGAACAATGCTCTACTCAGTAATAACTTGGTCAAGGAAGAAATAAAAAGGCCACAGGCAAAGTTGGCACACAACCATGAGGACTCGCAGCCTGCCTGCAGAGAGCTGAGCACCCAGAAGAGATGCAGGAGCGCTCTCCTTCCTGAGCCCATGGGTGATCCCTCCCTCTCTGTTCAGTGACTATCTGGGGAGAGACCTCTGGGAACTGTCAGGGTGCAGGAATCACAGTGCAGTCTGGAATCAGACTAGTCCAGCCTCCATCTGGGCTCAGAGTCACAGGCAGAGCAGGCACACAGCCATCAGGTTTCTCAGGCTGCCCACAGAGAGCTGAGCACCCAGAGGAGATGCTGGAGCATTCTCCCCCCTGAACCCACGGGTGAGCTTACACTCTCTCTTCACTGACTGTTTCAGAAAAGAACTCCGGGAACTCTCAGGGTACAGATAGCACGGTACTGTTTGGGTTTGTACCCTTCAGACCTCTATTTGCACCCAGAGCTAGAGCTGGCCTATTGCCATTAGAACTCACAGCCTGACCACTGATTGGTGAACACCCAGGACTGACCTCCCTCCAGAATCCATGGCCCACAGATATACAGGAGAGACAAGCTCCATTTAGAGACAACAAGTTCAACTGACATCAAGGATAAGAAGATTACAAGAGGCAAACAAGAGTCTAAAAAACAGAAACCAAGGCAATCTGGCAACATCAGAACCCAGCTCTCCTACCACAGTAATGGTGTATATCCTAAAACACCAGAAAAACCAGATTTGGACTTAAAAATTATGCCTCATGTTGATGATAGAGCTCCTTAAAAACCACATGATTAGCACCTTTAAAGAAATACAGGAGACCACAGATAAACAAGTACAAGCCCTTAGAGAAATATAGAAAAACACAAGAAAGCAGATGAAACAACTCCAGAGATAGAATACCTGAGAAAGAGCAGGAGTGATAGGTAGAAAGAGGTCAGGAGCATCACCAACAGAACACAAGAGACGGAAGAGAGAATCTCAGGAGCAGAAGATGACACAGAAAGCATTGACACAAAACAGTCAGAGAAAATGTAAAATTTATAAGCCCCAGACTCAAAATATCAGAAAATTCAGAATACAAAGAATTGACCAAACCTAAGGATAATAGTTATAGAAGAGAATGAAGACTCTGAAATAAAAGGCCCAGTAAATATCTTTAACAAAATCATAGAAGAAAACTTCCATAACCTATATAAAGAAATAACCATGAACATAAAAGAAGCCCACAGAACTCCAAATAGATTGAACCAGAAAAGAAATCCCTCCAGACACATTATAGCCAAAAGACCAAATGTTCAAAACAAAGTATACTAAAAGCAGTAAGGGAAAAAGGACAAGTAATTTATAAAGAGAGACCAATCAGAATTACACCAGACTTTTCAACAGAAACTGTGAAAGCTAGAATATTCAGGACAGATTTCATACAGACCCGAAGAAAACACAAATGCCAGCCCAGGATACTATACCCAGCAAAACTCTCAATCACCATAGGTGGAGAAACCGAGATCTTCTAGGACAAAAGAAATTTCCACAATATCTGTGCACAAATACAGAACTACAAAGAATAATAGATGGAAAACTCCAACACAGGAGGTAAACTAAACCTCAGGAAAAGCAAGAAAATAATCCTCTATCAACAAATCTAAAAGAAGAAAGGCACACAAACGTAATTCTACCTCTATGAACAAAAATTACAGAAACTGCCTCAGAGTAAAGGTTGGAAAATAAACCTTCTTTGCAAGTGTTCCTAAGAAACAAGCTGAAATAGCCATTCTAATATTGAATAAAATAAATTTTCTAACAAAATATATTAAAAAAGATAAAGACAGATTCATTACAGGAAAAATCTATTAAGAGGAACTCTCAGTCCTACACATCTATGATCCAAATATAAGGACACCCACGTTCATATAAGAAACTTTACTAGAGCTCAAATGATATATTGCACCACACATAATAATTCTGGGAAACTTCAATACCCAACTCTCCTCAATGAACAGATCATGGTAGCAGAAACTGAAGAGAGACCCAGTGAAACTAGCAGAGGTTATGTACCAAATAAATTTAACAGATGCCTATAGAATACTGTCGCGTGCCCCACTTCCCACCGGCAGGAATAGGCATGCAACAACAGGATTCTTCTGCGAACAACCTTTATTGTACAGCACTCTGAGCAGGGGATCCCACGTGGAAGAAAAATGCACTGCTAATATATGCCCAGGAGACTCGTGTTGCTACCTGATTGGTGCACCCTCCAGTAACTCATTAGCATGCCCCGAGAGCGGGCTGTGACGTATGTGGTACATGCGCTCTAAGTCTCTTGGCTGGGCAACAGCTCTGTTTGCTGAGTCCTCGGCGGGAAGCCGGCGCCATGTTTGGGTGCGGCACAAACGGCTCTCTACAGAATACTTTATCCTAAAACAAAAGAATATACTGTTTTGTCAGCACCTCATGGCACCATCTCCAAACTTGACCATATATTTGTTCACAAAACAGGCCTCAACAGATACAACACCATTGAAATAATCCCATAAATCTTATCAGATCAAAATGGATTAAGGCTGATCTTCAATAACAACAAAAACAACATAAAGCCCACATACACATGGAAGCTAAACAATTCTCTATTTTATGATAGCTTGGTCAAGGAAGAAATAATGAAAGAAATCAAAGACTATTTAACGAAACTTAACGAAAATGAAGGTACAATCTACCCCAACTTATGGAATACAATGAAAGCAGTGCTAAGAGGAAAACTTATAGCTCTGAGTGCCTCCAAAAAGAAACTGGAGAGAGCTTACACTAACATCTTAACAGCACATCTGAAATCTCTAGAAGAAATAGAAGCAGCTACAGCCAAGAGGAGCAGACAGCAGGAAACAATCAAACTCAGAGCTGAAATCAATCAAGTATCAACAAAAAGAACTATACAAAGAATCAACGAAACCCAGAGCTGGTTCTTTGAGAAAATCAACAAGATTGATACACCCTTAACCAGACTAACTGAAGGGCCCAGAAAGAGTATCCAAGTTTCAAAATCAGAAATGAAAGGGGATGCATAACAACAGAAACTGAAAAAATTCAAGATGTCATCAGATCCTACTACAAAAGCCTATACTCAACAAAACTGAGAAAATCTAGAGGAAATGGACAAATTTCTAGACAGATACCATGTACCAAAGTTAAATCAGGATTAGATAAACCATCTAAACAGTTCCATAACCACAAAAGAAATAGAAGCAGTCATCAAAAACCTCCCAAACAAACAAACAAAAAACCCCAAAAAACAAACAAACAAACAAATAAAAAAAAAGCCAAAGGCCAGATGTGTTTAGTGAAGGTTTCTATCAGACCTTCATAGAAGACCTAATAACAATTTTCCCCAAACTATTCCACAAAAGAGAAACAGAAGTAACACTACTCAACTCATTCTTTGAGGACACAATTACACTCATTCCTAATCCACACAAAGACCCTACAAACAAAGAGAACTTTAGATCAGTTTTCCTTATGAACATTGATGCAAAAATACTGAATCAAGTTCTCATAAACAGAATCCATGATCACATCAAAATGATCATCTTTCATGATCAAGTAGGTTTTATTCCAAGGATGAAGGAATGGTTCAATACACAGAAATCCATCAATGCAATCCACTATATAAGCAAACTCTAAGGGGAAAAACACTCATATGATCATCTCATTAGATGCTGAGAAAGCATTTGACAAAATTCAACACCTTTTCACCTTAAAAGTCTTGGAAAGAGCAGGAATCCAAGGCACATACCTAAACATAGTAAAAGTAATACACAGCAAACTGGTAGCCAACATCAAATTAAACAGTGAGAAACTTGAAGCAATCCCATTAAAATCAGGGACTAGAGTAGGATGTCCATTATATTTATACTTATTCAATATAGTGCTCAAATTTCTGGCTTGAACAATTAGACAAGAAAAAGAGGTCAAATGGAAACAAGTTGGAAAGGAAGAAGTCAAAACATCACTATTTACAGATGACATAATAGTGTATTTAAGTGACCCCAAAAATTCCACCAGGGAATTTCTATAGTTGATATAAAACTTCAGCAAATGACTGGATATAATATTATCTCAAACAAATCAGTTGCCTTCCTTTACTCAAAGGATCAACATGATTAGAAAGAAATTAGGGAAAGGACACCCTTCACGTGACCCTAACTAAGCAAGCGAAAGGTCTGTATGACAAGAACTTCATATCTCTGATGAAGAAAACTGAAGATCTCAGAAGATGGAAAGATCTCTCATGCTCAGGATTGGAAGCATCAACAGTGTAAAAATGGCCATCTTACCAAAAGCTATCTAGAGATTCAATGCAATCCCCATCAAAATTCTAACTTAATTCTTCTTCATAGAGCCATTTGCAAGTTCACTTGAAATAACAAAAATCACTAGATAGCACAAAATATTCTCAAGAATAAAAACATTTTGTAGGAATCACCATTCCTGACCTCCATTTGTATTAGAGAGCAATAGTCATAAAATCTGTTTGCTATTGGTACAGAGACAAGAAAGTACATTGATGGAATATAACTGAAGATTCAGAAATGAACTCACACACCTATGGTCACTTTATCTTTGACAAAGGACCTAAAATCATCCAGTGGAAAAAAAAAACATGTATTTTCAACAAATGCTGGTCCAACTGGTGGTCAGCATGTAAAAATTCATACTTATTGCCCTGTACAAAGGTCAAGTCCAGATGCATCAAGGACCTCCACATAAAACTAGATACACTCAAACTAATAGAAAAGAAAGTGGGAAAAAGCCTTGAATACATTTGCACTGGAGAAAATTTCCTGAACAAAACACCAATGGCTTATGCTCTAAGATCAACAATTTACAGGTGGGACCTCATAAAATTGCAAAGTTTCTGTAAGGCAAAGAACACTGGCATTAGGACAAAACAGCAATGAACAGATTGGGAAAGGCTCTTTACCAATCTTAAATCGAATAGAGGGCTAATATCCACTTTATACAAAGAACTCAAAAATTTGACTCCAGAGAATGAAATAACCTTATTAAAAAGTCAGTACAGACCTAAACAAAAAATTCTTAGCTGAGGAATATTGAATGGCAGAGTAGCACCTAAAAAAATGCTCAACATCCTTAGTCATCCGAAAAATGCAAATCAAATCAACCCTGAGATTTCACCTCAAATTAGTCAAAATGGTTAAGGAAAAAAAAAAAAAAAAAAAAAAAAAAAAAACTCAGATGACAGCAGATTCTGGTGAGGATGTGGAGAAAGAGGAACACTCCCCCACTGGTACAACCAACCACTCTGGAAATCAGTCTGATAGTTCCTTAGAAAATTGGACACTGTACTATCTGAGGACCCAGCTATACTCCTCCAGGGCATTTACCGGAATGATGCTCCAACATATAACAAGAACACATCCTCCACTATGTTCAAAGCAGCCTTATTATAATAGCCAGGAAGCGGAAAGAACCCAAATGCTGTACAACAGAGGAATGGACTCAGAAAAATGTGGTACATTTATTCAATGGATTACTACTCAGCTAATAAAATAATGAGTTCATGAAATTCTTAAACAAATTGATGAATCTAGAAAATATCATCCTAAGTGAGATAACCCAATCACAAAAATACACCCATGGTATGGCCTCATGGATAAGTGGATATTAGCTCAAAAGCTTGGAATACCCAAAGTGCAATTCACAGCTCAAGAATAAGAAAGACCAAAGTGTGGATGCTTTATCATTCTCAAAAGGGAAAACAAAAATATTCTCAGGAGGAAATATGGAAACAAAGCTTGGAGCAGAATCTGAAGAAAAGGCCATCCAGTGACTGCCCCACTTGTGGATCCAGCCCATATTTATGAGGGTATTTCCAGAGAGTCTTAACCGTGAAAGGAAGGGTCACCCTGAATAACAGGAGGCACCCATGATCCATGACTAATCTGGGAAAGAACAAAAGAGAGGGAAAGGAAGCAGAGCGTTTGTCCCTCTGGGCTTCCTTTGTGGATTTAATGTCACAGGAGTCACCTAGTGCTGCTGCTGTCACAGCTGTAGTTTTTTCTGACATAACCTCTTCGCCGTGATGGGCTGTACTTGTAAACTGTGAGCCAAAACAATGCCACCACCTTCCCCATATTGTTTTGTCAAGCATCTTGCTCCATCAGAGAGAAAAATAACACACCTTGCTTATGCACTGTCTTTAATACTTGGGAAAGGTAAGATATTGCCTGTTTCTTATGCCCTCTAGCTGCCATCTAGCGTCCCTGCGTGTGTGCTTCTCAGACCCCCTGAGGGTGAACCTTACTTCCCCGCGTGGCCCCATTTCCACTCCAACAAGGTGAAAGAAACGATCATGAAGCATGAAAAACTCGGCAAACTGCAGGCACGAACTGGTAGGGAAGGAACTGCTCCTAGAAAGGTGGTTCACAGAACAGCCACAGTAGACAATAAAAATGCAGTTCTTCTTAAAGAAGTTAGGGATGAAGAATGTCTTTGGTTTGGAAGAGGTGAACATGTTTACACACCAAGGACCAGTCATCCATTTTAACAACCCTGAAGTTCAGCAAACACCTTCGCCATTACCGGCCACGCCGAGACAAAGCAGCTGACAGAAATGCTTCCTATATCCTAACCAGCTTGGTGCAGACAGTCAGACTAGGTTAAGGAGACCGGCTGAAGCTCTACCCGAACAATCTGTGGATGGAAAAGCACCACTTGCTACTGGAGAGGATGATGATGGTGAAGTTCCAGATCTGGTGGAGAATTTTGATGAGGCTTTTAAGAATGAGGTGAACTGAATTGAAGCAGGTTCTGAAGAAGGTGAAACTTGCAGAAGTCACAGGAGCTGCTATTTTATATTATGACTGCTTTTTAATTTTTTTGTTTATTATGGATCTGATAAAATCTAGATATTTAGTATTTTTAAGCTTAAACCTCTGGACACTGAACTTTTTTTTCAGGTTTTGCTTATACCTAATTCATTTTTTTGTCGCAAATTAAACTGAAGAAGCCTGGGAGTAAAGTTTGGAAAAGGTTAATAAAATTTGTTGCCTAGTTTTAAAAAATGAGAAAAGAAAGAAAACATGCATGTGATGTAGAAACAAAGGGAAGTTAAGTTATATGATTAAAAACATATGTTAAACACATGCCAATTAAGAGCCCAGGATGATAAGGTATTGGAAATACGTTTCTTTGAAGGTGGTTTCTACTAGAGCCTTCTCTTTTGTCTGCTCTTAGTGTTTATGACCACAACATGGGCTAGGACTAGGAAGTAACAGAAATCAAAAACCATGAAGAACCAGCCGATTTCAGCTGGCACAGAGTGGACAGCTTCTGCTTTGCTTTCTAGTCCTTAGAATCATCTCCCTTAAGAGAATAGGTAAGGGGAACCATCTCCCTTAAGAGAATAGGTAAGGAGAATCATCTCCCTTAAGAGAATAGGTAAGGAGAATCATCTCCCTTAAGAGAATAGGTAAGGAGAACCATCTCCCTTAAGAGAATAGGTAAGGAGAATCATCTCCCTTAAGAGAATAGGTAAGGGGAACCATCTCCCTTAAGAGAATAGGTAAGGAGAATCATTTCCCTTAAGAGAATAGGTAAGGGGAACCATCTCCCTTAAGAGAATAGGTAAGGGGAACCATCTCCCTTAAGAGAATAGGTAAGGGGAACCATCTCCCTTAAGAGAATAGGTAAGGGGAACCATCTCCCTTAAGAGAATAGGTAAGGAGAATCATTTCCCTTAAGAGAATAGGTAAGGGGAACCATCTCCCTTAAGAGAATAGGTAAGGGGAACCATCTCCCTTAAGAGAATAGGTAAGGGGAACCATCTCCCTTAAGAGAATGGGTAAGGGGAACCATCTCCCTTAAGAGAATAGGTAAGGGGAACCATCTCCCTTAAGAGAATAGGTAAGGAGAACCATCTCCCTTAAGAGAATAGGTAAGGGGAATCATCTCTCTTAAGAGAATAGGTAAGGGAATTAAACTTCAGGTGAGAAGAGAGATGGAAGGATCAAAGTCCATAAATCGTGAAAGGCACAGAATTTGCCCCACACAGAAGTATCAGAAGATGTGAATTCACAGGACGCTTCTCAAAGCAAGGCGCAGCAAGCATAGTGAGGCTGTGCGTTTCAGGAAGGACAGGTGCTAAGTGCAAACTGTAGCCATGTTGATGGTATTGGTCTTAGACACTCATGTCTCCTTTCCTCTAGTGACAAGAACTCTAGTGTGCTAGAGCCATATGGTAGCAAATGCCTTGAGATATTGGGTTGATATTAGGGAAGGTATAGATAGAACTGTGGGAAATAACAGGTAATTAGGCAGAACCACAAAAGCAAAAATAAATCTGATAAGGCCAGGGAGATAGCCCAGTCACCCAGCATGCCAACCATCAGAACCCATGTAAGAGGCAGGCATGAGAACACACCGTTACCCCAGGGCTCTGGAAGACATTCAAGTCCCCGTGGTTCACTGGTTTGCTATCCTAACCTGTTCAGGGACCCCCAGGCTACTGGGATGAAAGAGGCTATCTTAAAAATTAGAGAAAGCCAGATCTTGAGTAACAACAGCTGGGGTAGTCCTCTGTGCTACGCACGCATGCATGCACGCACGCACACACACACACACACACACACACACACACAGAGAGAGAGAGAGAGAGAGAGAGAGAGAGAGAGAGAGAGAGAGAGAGAATTGTTATTCTAAGTTGTGTAGAAAACAATCTGGATCTAAAAGAAGGGAGAGACTGGAAACATGGCTCAGTGGCTCAGACTCCTGGTTGCTCTTCCAGAAGACCAGGATTCAATTTCCAGCACCACATGTTAACTCACAACAGTCTGTCACTCCTATTCTAGAGCATTCCAATTCCTTTTCTGGCCTCTGAAGGGACCAAGAGTTAAAATATTTGCATAGACACGCATTGGCAAAATACTCATGAAATAAAATAAAAAGAAAATAGGACAATATTATGGTGAAAATAACTGGCAGAAAGGTTTAAGGGTGAACCTTGGAGGAGTGCCTCTGTACTGGTTACAGCTGGAACCCCTGATGTGACTGCAAAGCCCCTTCAGAGAGAAAGAGAGAAATATGCTGAAAAGGCTATTGGTAGGGCCATGTAGCTTGGGATAAAAGGTTACCACTTTTTATTTTTACCAAGACATAATACCATAAAGGTTTAAAATCTCAAAACAAGCAAGCATACAAACAAACAAACAAACAAACAAAAAACAGCAAACAGAGAAAAAGAAAGATCAGACAGACTTATTTTGGTTCTGATTAAAAAATTTTAAAAAGGTTCATTATTTTTAAATGTTTTAGTATTTTGTCACATTGATGTATGTGAGTGTACTGTGTGTCTGGTACCCTAGTGGGTCAGAAACAGTGTTGGGTTATTTGGGACTAGAGTTATAGCTGGTTGGGAACCTCCACATGAATGCTGGGAATGGAACAGAGTCCTGTGGGAGCAGCCACAGTGCTCAGAAACACTGAGCCATCTCTCCAGCCCCTGATCTTGACTAAACTGCTCACTGTCTAGAATCTGAGCAAGCCACGTTCATCTTTCTTAGTTTCAATGTAAATGCTGGCTATGGTCAGGACCAAAAGAAGTTAAAGTACTCAGAAGACAGTGGCTGTCAGCACAAAATCAGCTGTACTGCATCATTAAGTGATGTCAGACCTTAGCACACTGCATATGTAGGTTATTTCAAGAACACCTCAGTGTATACTATTTGCTGACTGCATTAGTACTTCCATTTTACAGAAAAGAACATGTGCAACTGAGACAGAGGTAGGAAAGTATCGCTTGCTGGTGAAATCTAGTGCACAGCCTGCTTCAATGCACACTTTTACTGGTCTCAGCCAGGACCCTCATTTCCATATTGCCCGTGACTACTTTCTCACTCAAAGCCAGGGCACAGAAGGAGCAGAGGACACTGACTTGCAAACCATCACTATTTGATATCTCTGTCAACTTGGGCTCTAGAGAAAATCATTAACTGCTCGGGGTTTTGTAATTGTTCTTCTTATATTTCAGTCTATTTCACAAAGAGAGACTCATTAGAAGTGGAAACAAACTAAAATGTACCTGAAGTGGGCAAAAGTCTTGGTAAAACTTAACAACGAGAAAGGGAAAATCTGCAGAAATTTAAAAATGGTGTCTTTAGGTACCATCGACAACTTGAAGATTATTACTTCTTATATGGAAAGGAAGGCTTTTGCTTAGATGGTTTAAAGAGGTTTTAATCTGTGATTATTTATTATTAATGAAGTTGAATTCATGTATTATATTTTAATGTGTCATCAGAAGGAGATGAGATCCTAAAATTGAGGCTCATATTTCTGAGAGCAGAGATGGAAGAGTGTCATAGAAAGAAATAATGGTCAGTGATTTCACTTTTATTCACAGAACGAGTCATTAAGTAGGATGTTTCATGAGATTTATATTGCACAATTTACCCAAAACAGTAGCCACTGATGGGATGAGGAGATGCCCAACTTTGAAGTAAGTGTAGACAATGCATGAGAGGAAGTATTGCTCTTTGTGCGGTAGCCAGAGAATGAGTAGTGATACCATGTTTGAAGTGTCCATCTCATTTAAATTATATACTAACAATCTCTCAGCTTGCTTTAAAAATCAAGATATAACCCTTAACGAATTTTTAAAGATCATTTTTACATTATGTGCATGTGTATTTTGGCTTGCATGTGTGACTGCACCTCATGCATATCTGGTGCCCATGCAAACTAGGAAGAAGGCCTTGGGTTCCATGGGATCAGAGTTATAGGTGATTGTCAGCTGCTGTGTGGGTGCTGGATTCAAAACAAGGCCCTTTGAGAAAAAGCAGCCAGTGCTCTTAATCACTCAGCCATCTTTCCAGACTTGAAAAAATGTCAAAATACAAATGAGCTACATGTCAAAAAACAGTGACCAAAAAAATTTAACTGTGAGAGTTAAATATATTTATATTTAAAATGGATCAAGTGGGAAAAAGAAATCATTTCCTTAAAAGAAGTATACTGAAAATATAAAATCTAGCAAATATGTACACATCAACTAGAATAGCCTATGCAATTGTACCATATACATGTATACGTGTGTATGTATGTATATGTATACACACATAGATCAGGCACACTGACATCAGGACTGTGTCCACAGAGAACTGAGTACCCAGGGGAGACAAGGAGTACTCTCCCCAACAAGCCCACTGATTGTCTGGGGAGGACCTCTGGGAACTCTTCTCAACACATAATAGTCAAAACAACAAATGTTCAAAACAAACAAAGAATGCTAAAAGCAGTAAGGGAAAAGGGACAGATAACATATAAAGGCAGACTGATTAGAATTACATCAGACTTTTCAATAGAAATTATGAAAGCTGGAAGATCCTGGACTGATGTCATAAAGACTCAAAGAGAACACAAATGCCAGCCAAGGTTACTATATCCAGCAAAATCTTCCATTACCAATAATGGAGAAACCAAGATATTCCAGGACAAAAGCAAATATACACAATATTTGTCCACAAAGCCAGCACTACAAAGAATAATAGATGGAAAACTCCATCACAAAAAGGGAAACTTTACCCTAGGAAAATCAAGAAACCAATCTTCTTGCAACAAACACCAAAAGAATAAAAACACTAAAACATAATCCTACCTCTAAAAACAAAAATAGCAGGAAACAACAATCACTATTTCTTAATATCTCTTAACTTTAATGGACTCAATTCCTTAATAAAAAGACATAGACTATCAGGCTGGATACATAAACAGAATCCGGCTTTTTGATGCATAGAGGGAACTCATCCCAACAACAAAGACAGACTTACCTCAGAGTAAAAGCTTGGTAAAAGATTTTTCAAGCAAATGGTCCAAAGAAACAATCTTGAGTAGCTACTCTAATATAGAATAAGATAGATTTTCAACTAAAAGTCGTCAGAAAAGATAAGGAAGGACACTTTTTACTCATCAAAGGAAAAATCTGTCAAGATAAACTCTCAATCCTGAACATCTGTGCTCCAAATACAAGAGAACCTACATTCATAAAAGAAACACTACTAAAGCTTAAACCATATATTGTACCACATAGAATAATAGTGGGAGACTTCAACTCCTCACGTCAAATTCAAATACAATCGAAGACCCAGAAATGAACCCACATACGTATGGTTATTTGATCTTTGACAAAGGAACTAAAAACATCCAATAGAAGAAAGACAGCATCTGTGAAAAATGGCACTGGTTCAACTGGCAGTCAGCACGCAGAAGAATGCAAATTGATCCTTTCTTATCTCTTCATACAAAGCTCAAGTGCAAGTGAATCAAAGACCTCCACATAAAGACAGGTACACTGAAACTAATAGAAGAGGAAGTGGGGAAGACTTTAGAACACATAGGCACAAGAGAAAAATTCTGAACAGAACACCAATGGCTTATGCTTTAAAATCATGAATAAAATCATGAATCAACAAATGGTACCTCATGAAATTGAAAGGCTTCTGTAAGGCAAAGGACACTGTCAAGAGGACAAACCGGCAACCAATGAATAGGGAAAAGATCTTTACCAATCTTACATCTGATAAAAGGCTAGTATTCACTATATATAAATAACTCAAGAAGTTAGTCTCTATAGACTCAAATAATCCTATTAAAAATGTGATACAGAGCTAAACAAAGTCTTCTCAACTGAGGAATATTGAATGGCTGAGAAGCACCTAAAGAAATTCTCAACATCCTTAGTCATCAGGGAAATGGAAATCAAAACAACCCTGAGATTTCACCTTATACCTGTCAGAATGGCTAAGATAAAAAACTCAGGTGACAGCAGACGCTGGCAAGGATGTGGAGAAAGAGGAACACTCCTCCACTGCTGGTGGGACTCTAAACTGGTACAACCAGTCTGGAATCCAATCTGGCAGTTCCTCCTAAAACTGGACCTAGTACTACCTGAGGACCCAGCTATACCACTCCTGGGCATATACCCATAAGAATCTCCAACATCTAACAAGGACACATGCACAACCATGTTCATAGCAGCCTTATATGTAATGGCCAGAAGCTAGAAAGAACCCAGATGTTTTTAAACAGAGAAATAGATACAGAAATTGTGGTACATTTACACAATGGAGTACTACTAAGCTATTAAAAACAATGACTTCATAAAATTCTTAGGCAAATGGATGGAACTTGAAGAATGGAAGAGTGAAGTAACCCATTCATAAAAGAACACTCATAGGTACTCATAGGTGAACACTAGCTCAAAAAGCTTGGAATACCCAAGGTATCAGCCACAGAACTTATGAATTTCAAAGAGGAGGAAGGCCAGAAAGTGGATGCCACAATCTTTCTTCGAAAAAAGAGCAAAACACTCTTTTTTCGAAGGAAATAAAGGAGGAAATAAAGGAACAAACAGAGGAGCAGGAATTGGAGAAAAGGTCATCCAGAGACTGCCTCACCTGGGGATCCATCCCATATGTGCCCAGTAAATCCAAGCAGTATTGCTGATGCCATGTGGTGCTTATTGGCAAGACCCTGATATGGAGGCCTCCTCTGAGGCTCTGCCAGAGCCATTCTGATACAGAGGAGGATGCTTGCAGCTAGTCATCAGACTGAATAGGAGAATCCCAATGAAGGCGCTAGAGAGAGGACTGAAGGTGCTGAAAGGGTGTGCAACCCCATGGGAAGAATAAAATTGTCAATTATCCAAAGTCACCACAGCTCTCAGGGACTAAAACACCAATTGAGTTCCCATGGAAAGACCTATGGCCAGAGGTGCATATGCAGCAGAGGACAGCAATTTCTGACATCAATGGGAAGAGGGGCCTTTGGTCCAGTGTAGGGGAAGGCCGAGGTGCTTCGGTGGGAGAAGGTGGTTCAGAGGCAGAGGGAGATGAGTTTGTGGGAAAAAGGTCACATCTGAAATGTAAATGGAGAGAACTTCCAATAATTTTTTCCAGGGTAAACACATATCTCACATGAGAACCAGGACAGAATTAAACGAGCAACAGCAGACTTATGTATGCTTAGGTATAGGAATTTAAACAGACTTCAAATAAGCATCTGGAGTACCTATGGTTAATATCTGAATACATGTTAATATATATTTGTTCAGATTTTACATACAACACAACAAAACGTACTAATCTCAAAGACAGCTTACACTTCCTGAGCCATGCTTCTTACTGCCCCTTGCTTGTTTAGAGTCAAAGGCTTTGTCACATATTTGGCTTCTGAATCTGAGAGAAAACATGTGATGCTTATGTTCTTCAGTCTGGCTGATTTGGTTTAACATGATCTGTTCCACACATTTTCCCAAAAACATGATTTTTTTTTTCTTTTAAAAAGCTGAATAAAACTCCACACTTGCTGTGTAACCATTTCTCCCGAATTGGAGGGAAGAGCAAAACTCATTGGACTTAGAAAGCTATGAAAATGACAAACCCACCAGTGTGACTTTGATCACCCCCTCCTGCCCCAGGACTGTAGAAACAATAAACAGGTACCTAGGGAGGGGGGTTTGTAGACTTGCACCACTGCCTACAACTTTCCAAGGTCTCATTCTGGCTGTGGTGATCTTTTCAGTGACACAGGTGGTCTGTATTAGTCACCCTCCTATAATGTCTCCCCCTCCACTTCTGAAATTAAACCCAATGGCTCTCTGGCTTGCTAGGCTAGGCTCCACTGGCATCATTTCTTTTGTTCATTTTCTCCAGTTAACTCACACAAATGTGCATATATAGCATTTTTTATTTACCTATTTATCCATCAATGGGCAGGTAGGCTGCTCCTGTTTACTTGGCTCTTGTAAATAGTGACTTAGTGAGCATATGTGTACACATATCTCTGTAGTGTGATGGCTTTGATTCCTTCCACTGTATCATGTGGGTGGTCCTGTTTTAGAGTTTTGAAGAACCAATTTTAAATGAATAACACAAACATAATAAAAAATTTGTTAAAAAAGATACAGTGTACATTTTATAATGCAGTAAAAGTTAAAGACAACTTAACTTTTGAATAATAACTCAAGCTACCACTCCATCAAAACTAAAAGACTCACTGAGATTTTCCTTTTCAAAATGATTATTAGTTGAAAAGAGGATGAGAAGTCTTCAGATAGATGTGTTGAATTTCTCAAATCAAAATGTAGTGTTATTTGGTACAAACTGTTTATAGAGAAATATAACATTTTATTTGTTAAAGAATAGAAAAAAATTGATATCACTTTCAAATATCTAAAAAAATTAACAGAAACTTTAGAAAATAAAACTTATGAATAGCTTTTTGGTCAATGAAACAAAAAATATTCTCTGGTATGAAGACAAAATTCTATCATTTAACCTAGTAGGAACATTATGATAATTTTCAATATAATTTACATCTTTGTCATCATTTTGAATCACTTTGGCTCAGTGCCAGAAGAATCTTTCACTTTTTTTTAGAATTTCAAACAGTGTGTCTTTTTCTTTCTCATTAAAGCATTTGATCAAATACTATTTTATACATTTCTGTATTGTATGCTTATCATGACAATATATTTTAATATACTTATATATAAAATATTAGTCTTTATAATTTTGTTGGAACCTTGACTAAAAGAGAAAATAGGAAAGCTGAAATTTTTGTTTCTTTCTTTTTATTTCAAAAGATGTGTTTTATTTTCAATATGTGTGTGTGTGTGTGTGTGTGTGTGTGTGCTACTGTGTGTTTCTATTAGTGCACGTGCCTACAGAAATTAGAGTTCTCAGATACCCCTGGAGATAAAATTACACATTTTTTTTTTTTTTTTTTTTTTACTTTCAGGTTACATTTTATTTCACACAAACTCTACACTCATTGCAACCAGCAAGTTCTCAATGCACACCATCAAACCCCTAAAAAAAAGTCAAGGACTGACCAAAACATACTCATACAGTTCCATGCAGAAATGCTTTTAAAATTTGTACATTTAGGTCTGTCTATATTTTTAACAACTTTATTTTACAAAACAAAGATAAATGTACAGATTTTAAGCATTTTTTTGCATAAAATTATACAATACATTTTTGTCAGTACTTTTTTTCAGATTTTAAAATAATTTTTAAATAAAACTGTATGAATACATTTTTAGTCAGCGCTTGATATTTTCAAAGGTTTCATAGTATGCATTGAAAGCTTAATAGTTACAATGAGCATAAAGTACATGTAAAACAAAATATAACATGGAAACAGTCAAAGCTTCCCTGTTGTATAAAGATTTTTTTGTTTTGTTTTATTTTGTTTTCTTTATTTCTTGGACTTCATACAGTCTGTGAGTTGTTTATGGGGCAGTGATAGCCTCTGGGGTTAGCATCCCATTATCAGTGACTGCATATTATATCTGTTCTTTTGTGACTGGGTTATCTCACTCAGGATGATATTCTCTAGATGCAGCCATTTTCTTAAGAATTTGGTCAAGTCATTGTTTCTGGTGGCTGAGTAGTATTCCATTGTGTAAATGTACCACAATTTTTGTATCCATTCATCTTCTGAAGGACATCTGGGTTGTTTCCAGCTTCTGGCTATTACAAATAGAGCTGCTATGAATATTGTGCTGCATATATCTTTGTTGTGTACTAAGGTGTCGCTGGGGTATATGCCCAGAAGTGGAATAGCTGGGTCTTCAGGTAGTACTATATCCAATTTTCTGAGGTATGGCCAGACTGATTTCCAGAGTGGTTGTATTAGTTTGCAACCATACCAACAGTGGAGAAGGGTTCCTCTTTCTCCAAAACCTTGCCAGCATCTGCTGTCATCTGAGTTTTGGATCTTGGCCAATCTGACTGGTGTGAGGTAGAATCTCAGGGTTGTTTTGATTTGCATATCCCTGATGGCTAAGGATGTCAAGCACTTCCTCAGATATTTCTCAGCCATTCGAGATTCCTCAACTGAAAACGTTTTGTTTAGCTCTGTACCCCATTTTTAATAGGGTTATTTGATTCTCTGGTGTCTAGCTTTTTGTGTTCTTTGTATACCTTAGATATTAAGCCTCTATCTGATGTGGAGTTGGTAAAAATCTTTTCCCATTCTGTTGGCTGCCGTTTTGTTTTCTTGACAATGTCCTTAGCCTTGCAGAAACTTTGCAATCTCATTAAGTCCCATTTGTTAATCTTAGACCTTAGAGCTTGAGCCATTGGTGTTTTGTTAAGGAAATTTTCTCCTGTGCCTATATGTTCTAAAGTTTTCCCTACTTTCTCATCTAATAGTTTCAGTGTATCTGGTTTAATGTGGAGATCTTTGATCCACTTACACTTGAGCTTTGTACAAGGAGATAAGAAAGGGTCTATTTTCCTTCTTTTGCATGTTGAGTGCCAGTTGGACCAGCACCATTTTTTGAATAGGCTGTCCTTTTTCCTTTGAATGTTTACGGCTTCTTTGTCAAAAATCAGGTAACCATATATCTGAGGGCTCATTTCTGGATCTTCTATTCTATTCCATTGATCCACATGCCTATTTCAGTACCAGTACCATGCAGTTTTCAGCACAATTGCCTTGTAGTATAGCTTGAGGTCAGGGATAGTGATTCCCACAGATGTTTTCTTGTTGTTGAGGATGGATTTCGCTATTCTAGGTCTTTTGTTGTTCCATATGAAATTTCACATTGATCTTTCCAATTCCATGAAGAACTGTGTTGGAATTTTGATGAAAATTTCATTGAATCTGTAGATTGCTTTTGGTAGGATGGCCATTTTTAAGATGTTGATTTTTCCAATCCATGAGTATGGGAGATCTTTCCATTTTCTGAGATCCTCCTCAATTTCTTTCTTTAGAGGTTTAAAGTTCTTGTCATACAGGTCCTTCACTTGCTTAGTTAGAGTCACACCAAGGTATTTCATAGTTTTTGTTATGATTGTGAAGGGTACCTTTTCCCTAATTTCTTTTTCCACATGTTTGTCCTTTGAGTATAGGAAGGCTACTGATTTGTTTGAGTTAATTTTATATCCAGCCACTTTGCTGAACTTGTTTATCAGCTGTAGGTGTTCTCTGGTGAAATTTTTGGGGTCACTCAAGGACACTATCATGTCATCGGCAAAGAGTGATGTTTTTATCTCTTCCTTTCTGATTTGTATCCCCTTGATCTCCTTTTGCTGTCTAATTGCTCCAGCCAGGACTTCCAGTACTATGTTGAATAGGTAGGGGGAGAGTGAGCAGCCTTGTCGAGTCCCTGATTTTAGTGGGAATGCTTCAAGTTTCTCGCCATTAAGTTTGAGGTTGGCTGTTGGTTTGCTGTATATTGCTTTTATTATGTTTAAGTATGGACGTTGGATTCCTCTTCTTTCCAGGACTTTTAACATAAAGGGGTGTTGAATTTTGTCAAATGCTTTCTCAGCATCTAGTGAGATGACCATGTGATTTTGATCTTTGAGTTTGTTTATATGGTGGATTACGTTGATGGATTTCCTTATGTTAAACCATCCCTGAATCCCAGGGATGAAGCCTACTTGGTCATGATGAATGATCGTTTTGATGTGTTCTTGGATTCGGTTTGCAAGGATTTTGTTGAGTATTTTTGCATCAATATTCATAAGTGAGATTGGTCTGAAGTTCTCTTTCCTTGTAAGGTCTTTGTGTGGTTTAGGTACGAGGGTTATTATAGACTCAAAAAATGAGTTGGGTAGTATTCCATCTGATTCTATCTTTTGGAATAGTTTGGAGAGTATTAGTCATATATCTGCAATATATGTCTGATAAAATTCAGCACTGAACCCATCTGGACCTGGGTTTTTTTTTTTGGTTGGGAGGCTTTTGATGACTTCTTCTATTTCTTTAGGTGTTATAGGGTTATTTAGATGGTTTACTTGGTCCTGGTTTAAGTTTGGGACCTTGTATCTGTCTAGGAATTCGTCCATTTCCTCCAGATTTTCCAATTTTGTGGAGTATAAGTTTTTGTAGTAGGATCTGATGATTTCTTGAATTTCCTCAGTTTCAGTTGTTATGTCTCCACATTCTGATTTTGTTAATTTGTATACTCTCTTTTTGCCCTCTAGTTAGTCTGGCTAGGGGTTTATCAATCTTGTTGATTTTCTCAAGGAACCAACTCTTGGTTTTGTTGATTTTTTCAATGGTTCTTTTGGTTTGTATTTGGTCTATTTCTGCCCTAATTTTGATTATTTCTTGCTGTCTACTCTTCTTGGGTATATCTGCTTCCTTTTGTTCTAGGGCTTTTAGCTGTGCTGTCAGGTTGCTGATGTAAGCTCTCTAGTTTCTTTTTGGAAGCACTTAGGGCTATGAGTTTTCCTCTCAGTACTGCTTTCATTGCATCCCATAGGTTTGGGTATGTTGTGTTTTCGTTTTAATTGAATTCTAGAAAGTCCTTAATTTCTTTCTTTATTTCTTCTTTGGCCCTGGTATTGTTTAACAGAGCATTGTTTAGTTTCCATATGTACATAGGCTTTTTGTTGTCTTTGTTGTGGTTAAAGTCCAGCCGTGGACCATGGTGATCTGAGAGGATGCATGGGAGTATTTCAATCTTCTTATATCGATGGAGGCTCATTCTGTGTCCAATTATGTGGTCAATTTTTGAGAAGGTGTCATGGGGTGGTGAGAAGAAGGTGAATTCTTTTACTTTATGATGATATGTTCTGTATATATCTATTAATTCTAGTTGGTCCAATGTCTCTGCTAGTTTTTCAGTGTCCTTGTTCAGTTTCTGTTTCCATGATCTGTTCATTGGTGAGAGTGGTGTATTAAAGTCTCCCACTATTATTGTGTGGGGTGAAATGTATCTTTTGAGCTTTAGTACGATTTTTTTTATGAATGTGGGTGCTTTTTTATTTGGAGCATATATGTTAAGAATTGAGAGTCCCTCCTGACAGATTTCCCTGTAATAAGTAAAAAGTGTCCTTCCTTATCTTTTTTGATAACTTTTGGTTGGAAATTTACTTTATTCGATATTAGAATAGCCACTCCAGCTTGCTTCTTGGGGCTGTTTGCTTGGAAGTTTTTTTTCCCACCCTTTTTCTCTGAGATAGTGTCTGTCTTTGTCTCTGAGATGAGAGTTTTCTTTATGCAGCAAAATGCTGGGTTTTGTTTATGTATTCAGTCTGATAGCCTATGTCTCTTTATTGGGGAGTTGAGTCCATTTATGTTAATAGATATCAAGGAATAGTTGTTTCTGTTTCATGCCATCATTGCCTTTGTGGGTTGAGTTGTGTTCGTGTCTTTTTTTTTCTTTTAGTTTTCTTGTTTGGCGTTTTCTTGTTTTCACTAGGCTGTATTTTCCCTCATTGTAGTGGGTTTTCCACCTATAATTTTTTGTAGTGCTGGGTGTGTGGTCATATATTGTTTAAATTTTGATTTGTCTTGAAATACCTTCATCTCTCCATCTATGGTGATTGATAGTTTTGCTGGGTATAGCAGCTTGGGCTGGCACTTGTGCTCTCTTAGGGTGCGCATGATGTCTCTCCAGGCTCTTCTAACTTTCATAGTCTCTGTTGAGAAATCGGGTGTGAGTCTGATTGGTCTGCCTTTATATGTTACCTGACCTTTTTCCCTTACTGCTTTTATTATTCTTTCTTTGCTTTGCGCACTTGGTGTTTTTACTATTATGTGTTGGGAGGTATTTCTTTTCTGGTCCAACCTATTTGGAGTTCTGAAGGCTTCTTTTATGCTCGTGGTCATCTCATTCTTCAGGGTAGGGAAGTTTTCTTCTAGGATTTTGTTGAAGATATTTACTGTGCCTCTTAGTTGATACTCTTCTCCCTCTTCTATTCCTATTATCCTTAGGTTAGGTCTTCTCATTGTGTCCTGGATTTCCTGGACATTTTGGGTTAGGAGCTTTTTGTTTTTTGCATCTTCTCTGGCTGTTTTGTCTATGTTTACAATGTTGTCTTCTGTCCCCGAGATTCTCTCTTCCAAATCTTGTAGTCTATAGGAAATGCTTGCTTCTGTGACTCCTGATATCTTTTTTAGGTGTTCTACCTCTAGGGTTATCTCTTTTAGTGTTTTCTTTATTGTGTCAATTTCTGTTTTAAATTCCCTCATCTTTTTGGTTCTGTTTTCCTCTAGTTCTTTCAGTTCTTTGAGTGTTTTTCTTGTTTCCTCTTTGAAAGCATCTGAATCTTTTTGCTTTTCCTCCCATTCTTTTTTAAGTATCTCTATCAGCATCTTGAGGTATGACTTCAGGTCTGCGTCTTCTTTTTCTGGAGTGTTTGGTATTCTAATGTTTGCTGTTATGGGAGAGCTGGGTTCTGTTATTGCCAGGTTGTCTTGTTTTCCTTGGGACATACTCTTTTGCTTTCCTCTTGCCATCTTGTTGTCAGTGATATGTTCTTGCCTTTCCCTTGTATCTGGTCTGTGTCCCTGGATCTCCACTGGTCCAGGTGTCAGATTTGCCAAGTCCTGTTCTGTGTCCTGAGGTCACCGCAGGGTGGAAACAGAAGTTCCAAAGTTGTGTTCCTGGTCCCTGGATCAAGCACGGCTGCGGGGTGTGCTTACTGTGCACACTCCGCAGAGATCTCTCTGCTCTCTCGCTGCCCAGCCCTCCTACTCACCAGTCTTTAAAGCTTTAGGAGTTGCTGATCCGAGTGGCAGATGGGCTGCTCTTTGTTCTGCACTGGAATTACACCTTTTGTTGAGCTTCCCAACATGGTTCCAGGGAACCACACGTGGGTCTTCTGCACGAGCAGATTATTTGTAGATAAACAGCACAGTGTCTATGACAGGGCATCAACAGGATAACTGAGAAGTGTCCCAGTGAGGATTCAATATGGATGGTGTAGCAGAAGTCAGAGACCTCAAACAAGACCAATAACTCAGTGCAATGAAGATTTGCAAGTGAAGATGTATGGCAGAGGCATGTGGGTAACATGATCACTTCCACAGGAGATGCTCCTTTTGTTTATTTTTGTTTGTTTGTGTCATGAGCCATAATGGGACAAGCTAATAAATAGCAGGTGATCATTCTGAGATGGGCAGCCTAAGATTATTATATAGTCTGTGAGTTGTTTGCCTTTATACAGAAAGGTTATAAGGAATTCATTTTAGGAAAGATCTCTGCTATTAAAATGCTTTTTCTGTTATTATTAAATATATATGACAATCATCAAGTAATAGCAGATCTCTGAAGATCTATGAAGATGTTGTGATGCTATATGGACTAATATATGACTTAAGTCTTAATGATAATTCTATAAGAATTCCTAAAATTATAACCGTGATTATTAAGCTCTTTTACAGTGGGACTGCTATTAACTCTGTTTCTGATAGTCAAAACTGCAGTGAGAACTCTGTCAGTCTCCCAGTGTCACCACTTAATTGCCCTTAGATGGTAACCAGACTCTCCTACTCAGAGCACACCCCAAGAGTTTGTAAAACAGTTAACTGAAGGTCATTAAAAGGGAACTAGTGATTTATTATATGTGCAAGACACAGGATAAAATATTCACTGGGTTTATCTATACAAAACTTCACTAATAACTTAGTTATGGTTTTAAACCTTCCGTGAACCTGTGGAGCTGAGACAGGTGATGGATATTTAGCCAGATAATCACTCCTGATGGATATGCATGTAAGCATTCTCCATTGAAAACTTGTATTTCAATTTATGATTTGATTTTTTGTGTGAACTTCTGTTGAACTTTGTACTATGTGATCATGTATTCTGAAAGATGTATAAGGACTGAGAACAAGAAGAGAGAAAGAACTTTTTTTTCCCTTAGAACTTTTTTCCCTTAGGAATTTTTTCCCTTTCCCCACTTAGGATTTTTTTTTTCTGTTTTTTTCCCTTAGATAGTTTTTATAGGAAACTTTGTACAACTTAGTAATAAACATTGTAATCACTTTTTTAAGTCTCTTTTTCTTCCTGCAACTTGGACTAGCAGGCTGAGAGTTAAAGCTTAGCAGTTTCTGCTGAGATACAGCTAAGGCCACATTATGTAATTAACTGCTGTTAGCCTACAGGTGTCAGCCACCTCAGCCAGCAGACTTTTACCCTCAGAAAGAGCAAGAAACTATTTTAGGACTTTCTTAGAAGTCACCATCAACATTTCAGCACAGCGATAGAGCTAGAGAATCCTGAAACCCTCAGACTTTAAAGCCACCACTACCCTCTCCAGGCTGGGAGGTCCCTGGCATGTTTGTGTTTTTTTTTTAATTTTGGGGGTGGGTAGCAAGGCTCGAAGGCAGATATGAGGAGACAGATGAGTGGAATTGGGGTTCATATTGTGAGACTCACAAATAATTAAGAAAAAGTTAAAAACAAGCAAACAAAATAAGAGAACACGGTCAAGCGCTGCAGAACCTCAGAGATGGATGTGACTAGAACACGAGGGAACAACGAATCGATGAGCAGAAAATATGGACAGAACATGGGGTCCAGGAGTTCTGGGCTCTCGGATAGAAGTTCTCAGTACCCCAACATCTCAGCATGTTTATTATATAGGTTTGGACAGAGATGAGTTATTGCAGAAGTGGGCGTATAGAACTGTCATGGAGACAGGGTTAGCTACTTTAGGAGGTAAAGTCTTTATATGGGAGCAGTCTTCATGTCATAACTATTCTGGGGGAGAAAGCTATGGTGGACAAATTCTGCAGACATGATCAGTAGGCACATTTGGACCATAAGAGAAGGCTTTGCCATTTTATCTGAGTCATGCCTGTGTCTTCAGCACACGTTCACTCAAGACTTTCCTAAGTGCTTCTCTGCTCCTCACAGCATAGGATGCATTTTTCAGAGGTGATGACTGTTATCACTCCTGTGGAAGGCAGCTTGGCAACATTTAGGTGGAAAGTGAATTCACTCAAAGTAAAGAATCCCATCATACATAGTGTGCTCACTGCCTTCTCTAGGGCAGACGAATATCATTCACCCAAACACAGTTCTGGAAGGATGTTGGTACTGAATGTTTCACCAGACAACACAAAAGGGAACACAGCAGGGCAGCAGTGACATCAACCATTTTTTCCTGTGTACATGTGCTCACAGCAAATCATTTCTTGTTGCTTCTCATCGACCAGCGGCCTATGAGAGCAAGAGTGGTTTCCTTTCTCTTTTCTTGACACATTTCTGTCATATCCTACTGCTATAGAGAAGCACTTATTTATTCTAGTGTTTGCCTTTTCAGGTTCTCCTAGATCCATGCTTTTTTGCCTCCATTTTTCAATCTAACGTTTTATTGATTCTTTCTGAATTTCACATCATGCACCCTAATCCCACGTATCTTCCTGTCCCTTTGTGCACATCTCCTTCCTTTGCAACCTTGCTGCCAAAACAAAACAAAAAACTAAAAACCAAAAACTAATCTTGTGGAAGCTGTAGTATGTCCCAGTGTTAAATAGTATGTCCTCGTGTCCACACTTCTTTGCAAATGTTCATTGTTATGAATCTATTGGTCTGGTTCTAGGGCTCAGGCTTCTGCTACACAATCATTACTGGATCCTTACTGGGACTCCTCTTAGATATCAGATATTGTTGTTGCCCTGGATTATGGATGGTTACAGATTTGAATTAGCAGGACCAGTCCCATCCTATGCTCCTGAAGTTTGTAGGTGGATAGATGTTGAGGTGGCCAACTCAAAGCCCTGGATCTGGGCCTGGATGGGAGATAAGTTGGTCAGCCTGCAGCTCTCCCACACCACACCACTAGGGCAAGCTCTCCAACACTGCCCCAGCTAGCTTACCCACAGCTGGCTTCATTTTTTTTTTAAAGGGCAGGTACTTGTTTATCCCTTTATGATCGATAATCATGGCAAACCCTTTCTTTCTAGTGGTAAGAAGTGGTTAAGAGGTGGATGAGTTCTTCCTGGACCTTTCTGCTGAGTGTTTTATGGTGGGGCACGAATCAGAGAGATACTACTGCTCCCGACTCTTCCTGAGTCGCCTATGGTTGTGATGAGTATTGTTTCAGTTTGAACATTAATAAATGATTCTGAAAGAACAAGTTAACAGAGAGGAAGAGAAGGAGGAAGGTAGCAGAGAAAAGGGGAGGGAGAACGAGTTCTACAGAGGGAGGGTGGGAGTCCTCATTCTTGTTATTTCAGCCATCATGTATTCCTCAGAGCACACGTTTTGCTCCATTTTGACTGTGTCACTCACTGCCTTTATTCTTGTCCACATGAACTCAATTCGAGTTTCTTTTGCTTGTAACTAAAAGAGGTCTAAGTAATAATGCCTGAAAAATTACAATCTACTAAGCAAAAATATATCAATATGTTGTGATTTTTTTTTTACCCAAGGAGAGCAGAAGGCATCTATTTTAATCTTATTTTAAAATGAGAGCATTAGTTCATGTTACTTTCAGAGTGAAATGGAATAGGACCACTGCCAGATTTTGCTGGGATATGTATATGAATTTAAGTCGGTTTTATGTTTTACTTGAATAAATAGGCAAACATATCGAAAAGATTTTTAAGTCATCTTTAGAGTAATATCTCCAAAGGTAGAGTTTGTGTTAGTCTTGACATGCTCATCTATTTGTGAAATGAGTGATAAAGTAAACGTAAATTTCTAAAGTTCCCTTGATTATTATGTATATAGGAAAATATATCTTAACACATAAGCAAATGTTACACTGCAGAGGCAGGGAATGCAGTGATAAGATCCACTAGGTTCTACATGGTCAGGGCTTTATTCTTTCTTCGTCAATCCATTATCTCATCACGGTTGTTCGTCTTTAGGTGGAAGGTGGGTTAGTTTTCAGTTAAGAGAATTGGCAGTAGTCTCCTTGGTAAAAAATAAAAGAATATAAATTAGTTAATTGATGAGAGACCTCAGTTCTGCTCTCTGGGTTCGATGTTCTGCAATAAGGAATCGGACAGAGACACACAGACAGTAGCAGGCAAAGCTACATGATTTATTAAGAAAGAATACACAACCCAGGGTGTAGCCTTGAGCAAAGAGTTTAGTGTCAAATAATTGCATGACATAAAAAAGTAGGGCTTTTGGGCATTTGCCAGCATGAGCATGGGTGTTCAGACATGCTCTGATACATGCAATTCTACACACAGCTTCATGTATCTGAACATTTTATTTAGTATCTTAAATCTCCACCCAGAGCTTTGTGTTTTAGTATTTATACTGAACCACTGGTCACATCCAGACACTCTGAAGTGCCTCTGCACTGCCTTGTGGTGAGTTGTTAGCTTTCACCAATCAGTTTTCCATCCTTAATCTTTGCCAACTGTTTTTTTTTCCCACACATGTTAATTTTGTAAGGATTCCAGGAAAGCCATTTGAATCGCACTGTGGTTCCTATTTATCATCCTCAAATATCTAATTTTTGCATTGATAAAAATATAAGGATAGGACTGAGTAAGGAGAAGTTAAAAATAAATAGGTGGAATTGTCTTCATATCATTTTATACAACACTGAAAGAAATCTAAATAATCTTGTGAAGTCGAATAGTATGTCAAGGAACTTTTCCACTGATCCATATTGTTTGAAGTAATCCTTCAATATCCATGCTCAATATCCAAAATCACGAGCATCACCACACTCAGCACCGCATCTTATATTTCCTCAGTAGCATTTTAATTTGGAAATCTCTTAGATGAATTAGGAGACAGCATAATCCCAGTGCACTGTGCTCACAAGTCATGTTTTAATGAAATTTCTTTACTGGTAATACTTTCATTTGTAAAGCCCCATGAATGTATGAAGCTCTTTGTATTAATTTAGTCAAAAATCAAATAAAAAGATAATTAAAAGTGAAGGCATTTAAAACAATGTAAAATGTCACTCAATTATTTTTTTCTCTATAATCAAAGAATATTATATGGATCATGTTATTTAAAGAGTCATTTTCAATTTATTCTGAACTATCTATTTTAAGTATATGTGTTAAATACTGTATAATATATGTTATGGGAGATATAATTATCATTACATTAATACTGTAAGCCTCATAATAAAAATAATGAATGATAAACAAAATGAGATGTGTCTTTTAGAAGCAGTTTTCTGTGGTGTAGCATCTTCAAAATATGTTTTCTACTTTCCTTCTGAGAGTTCAGAAATGACACAGAGGCATTCTTACTAATAGCATTTGAATTTGAAATCTGACCGGTTAATGTACCCACATATACCACCGATATTCTTGATTAAAACTGTAAGCTGTTTTCCCCAGTAAATGTTGATACTGACAACCTGGTCTGTCATATGGTTGTCTGACTCCTGAGCACTGACTGTCCTGCTCACCACACTTCTGTACTGTGTCACGTATTCTTGAAGAAAACTGCTCAGCTATGTTCAGCTTGCACATAGGTGAATTAAAAATGAATTCACGAAGCAAATTTTGAAGTAATTGAGAGTACTTACAACCAAAATTGATTCATAAAATTCAATTTACACTAATCTCTTCAGACACTCAGGCATGCCACAAGACGACATGGGACTGTAAGTGATAAAAGATAAGTTTCCAGTGAAATGAACTGAATTATATCAAACTCAGAACAGTTTTAATTCACACTGAAGCCAGGAAAAATGTGAGTTAGAGAATAATCTCTTCCTATGAAAAAGTCTTTCCAGTAGTTTCCCATTAAAAAATTAAATAATTATGAAATATTTTTCACTTATACACACTGAAAAAGTCTTCTGCTTTATTAGTTAAAATTATTAATAGGAAAGGTCAGTCTTGGTATGGACATGTGTTTTTGTGAAATAATTATGGGTCCAAAGATAATTCTTCATTAGGCAGGAATTAGGCAGCTACTGAGAATATACATGCTGACCAATAAAATAAATTTGGGGATTTCATAAAGTAGTTTTTAGTCATAGTTGGGTTCCTTCTAGGACCTATTAAATTAAGTAGGATTTTATTTGTTTATTTTTTTATTATCTGCATTTTAAAAGTGACCCACCTCTTTCTCGACGTGCTCATGGCCAGCCTCTATTTCTCTACTTTTCTTCTCCCTCTCTCTCCTTCCTTTCCTCCCTCCCTCTCCCCTCTCTTCCATTACTATCCTCTTAATTCCCCTCCCCAGGTCCTGAATAAACTCTATTCTGTACTATACAGTCTGCATTTGGTTCCTGGGGGAAGAGATTCTCAACAAGGGTCCACAAAAGGCATATCCCTTGCTCCCATGCTTCACTGCACATCCCCCTACTCTCTTCATCATTTTCCTAACATTGGTACCAAAACCAGGAACATCTCTTTTCTTCCATTGGTGTCCTGACTCAGATATCTCCTTTCTTTTTTTTTAAAACAACTTTATTTTAAAAAACAAAGATAAATGTACAAATTTTAAGCATTTTTGCATAAAAGTATATGAATACATTTTGTCAGTGCTTGTGTGTGTTTTTTTTTTAATGTTTGACAGTGTGCATTAAGATCTTACCAGTTACAATGGGCATAGAGTACACATAAAAACAGGTTGTAACTTAAGACAGTTTGTTTTGTATCTTCCATCAGCCACAAATGTACATATAAAGGATTCAAGACTAGACTATGCATTTCATCAATTATTTGTATATAAAGATTTTAGTATTTCACTTCTCTTCTTTCTTTCTTTTATTAAGAACAAAATTTAGCTGGCTGGCTTACTGGTTCTGATGTTGTTTTTTTTTGTTTGTTTTGATTTGTTTTGTTTTTTTCTTGAACTTCACACAGTCTGTGAGTTGTTTCTGGGGCAGTGATAGCCTCTGGGTTAGCATCCCACTATCAGTGACTGCATATTATGTCTGTTCTTATGTGACTGGGTTATCTCACTCAGGGTGATATTCTCTAGATGCAGCCATTTTCTTAAGAATTTGGTTAAGTCATTGTTTCTGGTGGCTGAGTAGTATTCCATTGTGTAAATGTACCACAATTTTTGTATCCATTCATCTACTGAAGGACATCTGGGTTCTTTCCAGGTTCTGGCTATTATAAACAAAGCTGCTATGAAAATTGTGGTGCATGTATCTTTGTTGTATATTAAAGTGTCTCTGGGGTTTATGCCCAGAAGTGGAATAGCTGGGTTTTCAGGTAGTACTATGTCTAATTTTCTGAGGTATCGCCAGACTGATTTACAGAGTGGTTGTATCAGTTTACAACCCCACCAACAGTCGAGAAGTGTTTCTCCGCAATCTCGCCAGCATCTGCTGTCATCTGAGTTTTAGATCTTGGCCAATCTGATTGGTGTGAGGTGGAATCTCAGGGTTGTTTTGATTTGCATTTCCCTGATGGCTAAGGATGTTGAGCACTTCCTCAGATGTTTCTCAGCCATTCCATATTCCTCAATTGAGAACATTTTGTTTAGCTCTGTACCCCATTTTTTAATAGGGTTGTTGGATTCTCTCGTGTCTAGCTTTTTGAGTTCTTTGTATACCTTAGATATTAGGCCTGTATCTGATGTGGAGTTGGGAAAGATCTTTTCCTATTCTGTTGGCTGCCATTTTGTTTCTTGACAATATCCTTAGACTTACAGAAACTTTGCAATTTCTTTAAGTCCCATTTGTTAATCTTTGACCTTATAGCTTGAGCCATTGGTGTTTTGTTCAGAAAATTTTCTCCTGTGCCTATGTGTTCTAAGGTTTTCCCTACTTTCTCATCTAATAGTTTCAGTGTATCTGGTTTAATGTGGAGATCTTTGATCCACATACACTTGAGCTTTGATATTGTCTGTTTTTGTCTCTGAGATGAGAGTTTCCTTTATGCAGCAAAATGCTGGATTTTGTTTATGTATCCAGCCTGATAGCCTATGTCTCTTTATTGGGCAGTTGAGTTCATTTATGTTAATAGATATCAAGGAATAGTGGTTTTTGTTTCTTGCTATTATTGCTTTTGTAGGTTGAATTTTGTCTGTGTCTTTTTCTTCTTTTGGTTTTCTTGCTTAGGAGTTTTCTTGTTTTTACTAGGATGTATTTCCCCTCATTGTATTGGGTTTTCCACCTATAATTCATTGTAGTGCTGGGTTTGTGTTCAGATATTGTGTAAATTTAGATTTGTCTTGAAATATTTTCATCTCTCCATCTATGGTGATGGATAGTTTGGTGGGTATAGCAGCTTGGGCTAGCACTTGTGCTTTCTTAAGGTGTGCATGATGTCTGTCCAGGCTCTTCCAGCTTTCATAGTCTCTGTTGAGAAATCGGGTGTGATTCTGATTTGTCTGCCTTTATATGTTACATGACCTTTTTCCCTTACTGCTTTTAGTTTTCTTTCTTTGCTTTGGGCACTTGGCGTTTTGACTATTATGTGTCAGGAGGAATTTCTTTTCTGGTCCAACCTATTTGGAGTTCTGAAGGCTTCTTTTATGCTTTTGGTCATCTCATTCTTAAGGGTAGGGATGTTTTCTTCTATGATTTTGTTGAAGATATTTACTGTGCCTCTTAGTTGATATTCTTCTTTCTCTTTTATTCCTATTATCCTTAGGTTCGGTCTTCTCATTGTGTCCTGGATCTCCAGGACATTTTGGGTTAGGAGCTTTTTGTTTATTGCATCTTCTCTGGCTGTTTTTTCTATGTTTACAATGTTGTCTTCTGCCCCCGAGATTCTGTCTTCCATTTTTTTGAATTCCTTTGGAAATGCTTGCTTCTGTGACTCCTGATTTCATTTTTAGGTGTTCTACCTCTAGGGTTATCTCTTTTAGTGTTTTCTTTATTGTGTCAATTTCCATTTTAAATTCCTTCTTCCATTCCTTCATCTCTTTGGTTCTGTTTTCCTCTAGTAGTTTGAGTTCTTTGAGTGTTTTTCTTGTTTCCTCTTTAAAAGCTTCTGATTCTTATTGCTTTTCCTCCCGTTCTTGTTTAAGGATCTTTATCTGCATCTTGACGTATGATTTTAGGTCTGTGTCTTCTTTTTCTGTAGTGTGGCATTCCAATGTTTGCTGTTATGGGAGAGCTGGGTTCTGGTGTTGCCAGGTTGTCTTGGTTTCCTTGGGATATACACTTTTGCTTTCTTCTTGCCATCTTGTTTCTCTGATATATTCTTGCCTTTCCCTTGTATCTGGTCTGTGTCCCTGTATCTCTACTGGTCCAGGTGGCAGATTGGCTGAGCCCTGTTCTGCCCCCCAAAGTTGCTGGGTGGATACAGAGGTTCCAATGCTGTGTTCCTGGTCCCTGGATCAGGCAGGGCAGGGGCGTGCTTTCTGTGTGCACTCGGCAGAGATCTCTCTGCTCCCTCGCTGCCCAGATCTCCTATTCATCAGTCTTCAAACCTTTGGGAACTGCTGGTCCAGGTCGCAGATTGGCTGAGCCCTGATCTGAGCCCTCAGATATCTCCTTTCTTTCACTCATTGTTTCATTCATCTTTACAGCTTACTAGAATTTTGTGGTACATACATGCCATATTTGTACACTTATCCTTTTTTATTGAAAATGGGTTTTTTAAATGCAATGTACTCTGATTATGGTTTATATTCTCTCAACTCCTCCCAGAGCTACCCACCCCAAATTTTTTCTCTTTCATTAGAAAACAAGAATATAAAAACAATAAAAGAAAAATAAGGTATAAATAACATAAAAATAATAAAAACAAACAAGAAGAGGACAAAACAAATGAACACACAAACAAACCATCCTATCCCCCTCAAAGTAAGCAAAACATGCAGGCACACATACAGAAATCCCAAAAAAACAAAATTGGAAAACATAAAATAAGAAAAGTACCTATAATGTAAATTTAAAAATACCCAGAAAAATATTATGAGACAAAGATCCTCCCAAGATACCATAAAGCTGATCGTTAATTGGCCATCTACTGCTGGGCATGGGTTTAGCCCTTAAGTGTTTGTATTTCATGTTGTTTGTGACTATTGTGAAGAGTGTTGATTCCCTAATTTCTTTCTCAGAATGTTTTTCCTTTGACTAGAGGAAGGCTAATGATATGTTTGCGTTTATTGTATATCCAGCCACTTTCCTGAATTTGTTTATCAGATCTATGAGTTCTTTGGTGAAATTTTTGGGGTCACTTAAGTATACTATCATGTCATATGCAAATAGTGATATTTTGACTTCTTCTTTTCTGATTTGTATCCATTTGGCTTCCTTTTGTGTCTAACTTCTCTGGCCAGGATTTCAAGTTCTATGTGAATAGGTAGGGGCAGAGTGGGCAGCCTTGTCTAGTCCCTGATTTTAGTGTGATTGCTTCAAGTTTCTCACCATTTAGCATGATGTTGGCTACAAGACTGCTGTATATTGCTTTTATTATATTTAGGTATGGGCTTTGAATTCCTGTTCTTTCCAAGACTTTTCACATGAAGGGGTGTTGAATTTTGTTAAATGCTTTCTCAGTATCTAATAAGATGATCATGCAATTTTTCTCTTTGAATTTGTTGATATAGTGGATTACATAAATTTTCATATTTTGAACCATCTCTGCATTCTTGGGATGAAGCCTACTTGATTATAGTAAATGATTGTTTTGTTGTGTTCTTAGATTCAGTTTTCAAGAATTTTTGCATCAATATCATGAGGGAAATTGGTCTAAAGTCCTCTTTCTTGGTAGGGTCTATGTGTGGTTTAGGTATGATTTTTAAATATGGCTTGAAAGAATGAAGTGTTTCAAAAAACAGTAGTGTTTCGGCTTTTTCTATTTTGTGGAATAGTTTGGAAAGCATTGGTATTAGGTCTGCTGTTATGGTCTGATAAAATTATACACTGAACCCATCTGGTCCTGGGCTTTTTTTTTGTTCCGGAGGCTTTTGTTGGCTTCTTCTATATCTTTAGAAGTTATGAGACTGCTTAGATGGTTTATTTGATCCAGATTTAACTTTTGTACCTGGTATCTGTCTAGAAAAGTGTCTATTTCTAGATATTCCAGTTTTGTTGAGTATAGGCTATTGTTACAGGATCTGATAATTTCTTGAATTGCCGCAGTTTATGTTGTGAATATTTCTCATTTAATTTCTGATTCTGTTAATTTGGATACACTCTCTGCATCCTCTAGTTAGTTTGGCAAAGGGTTGATCAATCTTGCTGATTTTCTCAAAGAACCAGCTCCTGGTTTTGTTGAGTCTTTGTATAGTTTTTTTTTGTTTCTACTTGATTAATTTCAGCTCTGAGTTTGATTATTTCTTACAGTCTACTCTTCTTGGTTGTACTTGCTTCTTTTGGTGCTAGAGCATACAGGTGTGCTGTTCTTGGTGTAATCCTAACCAAGTAAGTGAATGATCTGTATGACAGGATCTTCAAATCTCTGAAGAAGGAAATTAAAGAAGATCTTAGAAGATGGAAAGATCTCCCATGCTCATGGACTGAAAGGAACAACATAGTAAAAATGGCCATCTTGCCTAAGGCAATCCACAGATTCAATACAATCTCCATCAGTATTCAAACTCAATTCTTCATAGGGTTAGAAAGCCCAATTTACAAATTTATCTGGAATAAAAAAAATCTAGGATAACAAAAACTATTCTCAACAATAAAAGAACATTCAGAGGAATTACCATCCCTGATTTCAAGCTGTATTACAGATCAATTCTGATAAAAACTGCATGGTAGATCAGTGGAACAGAATTGAAGACCCAGAAATGAACCCACATACCTACAATTACTTGATCTTTGACAAAGGAACTACAAACATTCAATGGAAAAAGAAATCCTCTTCAACAAATGGTGTTGGCTCAACTGGCAGTCAGCATGCAGAAGACTGTAAGTCGATCCATTCTTATCTCCTTATAAAAAGCTCAAGTGCAAGTGGATCAAAGACCTACATAAAACCAGGTACACTGACACTAATAGAAGAAAAAATTAGGAACAGTTCATAACACATAGGCACAGGAGAAAATTTCCCAAACTGAATATCAATTGCTTATGGTCTAAGATCAAGAATCTAAAAATTGGACCTCATGAAATTGAAACATTTCTGTAAGGCTAAGGGCATTGTCAAGAAGACAAAATGGCAGCCAACAGATTGGGGCAGGATCTTTACAAATCCTACATCTGATAGAGGGCTAATATCTAATATATACAAAGAACTCAAGAAGTTAGACTTCAGAGTATCAAATAATTTTATTAAAATATAGGGTACAGAGCTAAACAAAGAATTCTTAACTGAAGAATAGAAGATAGATGAGAAACACCTAAAGAAATGTTCAACATCCCTAATCATCAGGGAAATGCAAATCAAAACAACCCTAAGATTCTATTTCATACCAGTCAGAATGGCCAATATCAAAAACTCAGCAGATGTTGGTGAGGATGTTGGAAAAGAGGAATACTCCTCCACTTTTGGTGGAATTGCAAGCTAGTACAACCACTCTGTAAATCAGTCTGAGTTTGCCTCAAAAAACTGGACATAGTATTACCTGAGGAACCAGCTATACTACTCCTGGATACATACCCCAAAACTTGCCTACATATAACAAGCACACATCCTCTACCATGTTCATAGCAGCTTTATTTATAGTAGCCAGAAGCTGTAAGTAGCACAGATGTCCTTGAAGAGAGGAATGAGGAATGGATACAGAAATTGTGGTACATTTACACAATGGTATATTACTCAGCTATTAGAAACAATGACTTCATGAAATTCCTACACAGATAGATGGAGCTAGAAGTTATTATCCTGAATGAGGTAACACAGTCACAAATGAACACACATGGTATGCATTCACCAATAAGCAGATACTATCCCCAAAAGCTCTGATCACCCAAGAAACAATTCACAGACCTTATAAAGCTCAAAAAAAAAAAAAAAAAAAAAAAAAAAAAAAAAAAGGAAAACCTAAATTTGGATGCCTCAGTCCTTCTTAGAAGGGAGAACAACTCACTAAAGGGAGGAAATACAAGGTCAAATAGAGTAGCAGAGATTGAAGAAAAGATCATTCAGAGACTTCCTCACCTGGGGATCTACGCCATATGCAGCCACTAAACCCAAGCACTATTGCTGATGCCAAGCAGGACCTACTGGCAGGAACCAGATATGGATGCCTCCTCAGAGGTTTTGCCAGAGTCATACAGATACAGTTGAAGATGCTTGCAGATAACCATAGGACTGAACATGAGACCCCCAATGAAAGAGTTACAGAAAGGAATGAAGGATCTGAAATGATTTGCAACCACACAGGAATTACAACGTTATCAACCAACCAAACCCT
The DNA here is from genome assembly GCF_963924665.1 of Micromys minutus. Classification (NCBI taxonomy): domain Eukaryota; kingdom Metazoa; phylum Chordata; class Mammalia; order Rodentia; family Muridae; genus Micromys; species Micromys minutus. Next base: position 41,486,428 of record NC_137961.1, on the reverse strand, counting down.
TCAGAACTCCCAGGGCACAAAGCACCAACCAACAAACACACAAGGAAAGACCCATGGCTCTAGTTGCATATGTAGCAGAGGACAGCATTGTCTGGCATCAATGGCAGAAGAGGCCTTTGGTTAAGTGAAGGCCCATTTTCCCAATGTAGGGAAATGCCTAGGTACTGAGGTGGAGAGAGTGATTGGGAGAGGGAACACCTTCATGGAGACAAGTGGAGGGGGAGTGTATATGGGAGTGGGGTAAAGGGGATAATATATGAAATGTAAATACAGAGAATATACAATAAAAATTAAAGCGTTGTTTGTATACCACTGAGACTCATTCCATTAAAAGTCACTGTTTTTGTATGTGAGAAATTATCAATTGGAGGCAGCCTCTGGGTTAGAGGTGGTGGACTGTGTCCATTTTTTCCCCTACATTCCAGACCTATGCAGCCCTTGTGTATTTTTTCCCATTCTCTGAGTTTATATGTTCCTCAGTCTTCTTGTGTCTGGGAGGCCTGTTTTCTTAGTGTCCTCCATCCCCATTGGCTCTTCCATCTTTCTTTCTCCTCTCCCACAGAGTTCTCTGAGCACTTATGGGAGGGATTTGATGGAGACGTCCCATTTAGGATGGAGTGTTTTAAGTTCTCTCATTCTGTGCAGTTTGTACGTCTGTGGGTCCCTAAATTTGTTCCCATCTACTGCAAAAGCAGGTCACTGATGATGACTGAGTAAGACACTGATCTATGCATATAGCAAAATGTCATTGGGAGATTTTATGACAGAATTCCTTTATTAGAACAGTAGTATTTGTTTTTTTCCCTAGGTCCTTTGGCTACCCAGTTTCAGCATCTTGGTCTGAGTAGTTTTCATCTTGGGATCTTTAATTCCTAATAGTGGTTGGTTACTTCCACAACTTTTGTATCCCTATTTATTGTACCAATGTATCTTACAGGAAGATTGTGGATTGTGGGTTCATGGTTAACTTTCTCCTCTGGTGGCATACAGAGTATTTTCCAGTACTGTGAATACTAGTCAGTAGGGCTAAAGTCTCCAGATACATACCAGCTTGACTTCTCCATGTAAAGCAGGTGTTATCTTCAACATTAGAGATTTACAGACATTTTGTAGAGAGCAACCAATAGCCTTAGCATAGACTGAATATTTTTGGGTTTCCATGGAGCTCCTTTGGCTAATACTTGATTAGATGAACCCATTCCTTACACTAGTGGGTATATCTTGAGACCAGCTGATCTGAAGTTCCTAGGGTGTGTGACTGGATACAACTGGCAATTAGTTTTCTTTTCCAGTAGCATATATAGCTCCTTCCAGCACTATGAATGCTGGTCAGTACAGGCTAAGATCATGGTTGGGCAACAGAGGACATCTCCATGTTTGGTAATATAAATGTGTAATAACTTCAGCTGTAGAGTCTCTCCTTCATGTTGTGAAATGTAAGTAATAGCATTGTCAATAGCCTGTGAGGTTTGGGGCACAGGATCAATGAAACTCCTCTAGTCAATGACACAAAAAGATGTAACCAATTTCTGCAACTGGGAGTTTTCTTTGATAGAATATGATGTTTATGGGAAAAATTACTTTGTTCTTTACATAGCAACTTCATTTGAAATTTTTATATATGTATATGTTTAAGTAGCTTTATTTTATTTTATTTTATTTTGTGTGTGGCTGTTTTGACTGCATGTCTGTCTGGGCACTATGTGCATGCAATGCCCTTGGAGGCCAGAAGAGAGAATCGGATCTTGAGTTATAGAAAGTTATGAGCAGCCTGGTTTGTACTAGGAATTAAACTCTGGTACTCTAAGACAGCAGGAAGTGCTCTTATCTGCTCAGCCATCTCTCTTGCTTTTCTAATCATCTTTAAGAATGGCAATTATAATGCCGCACACATGACAATAATTACCAGAATGTTCTGTCTTTAAGAACTTCCATATTTCTCATCAGTTTTGCTTGGCCACTCTCTGGGCTTTATATTCTCATCTTGGATACTGGATAATGAAAGTTGGCCTGGGTGGGTTTAATCTCACTTTGGCAACTGAAGGATAGAGAAAAATGTTATATAGCTTTTTGATCGACAAAATCCCTAGTTTTCTAGGTCAGGAAGTAGACAGGTTAGAAGAACAAATATTTTCCTACCTCTATTTTTAGACAGTCCTTTTATTTTCCCATAAATTGAAGCAAGTATATGCCATTTGCTGCATTCTGAATTGGTTTTCTAAAGCCAGCCCTATCAGATTGTTGTCAATTCCTCTAAAATTATAGTGATAGGCTGCCCAATAGTGGTGTTTTTCTTCATGATGTGGGACATCCCTTTTTTGGTCATTTGGTATTTTAGTGAGAACCTGAGAAAACCTGTAGTGGATTCAGGTTACTGAACTGGTGGTAGAATGTACTAGAAACAGTCCATCATCTTTTATGGAAAACCAAAAATCTTTCCCCCTTTTTAAGTTGGATATTCTCTGCATTTACCTTTCAAATGTTATCTCTTTTGCTCCCACTCCCCTATCCCCACCCTTTCCTAGCCTCCAGGAAGGTGCTCCTTCTCCCAACCACCCTCTCCCACCTCAGTTCCTTGGCATTCCCCTACTCTGGAAAAATGAGCATTCACTAGACCAAAGACCTCTTCACCCACTGATGTCAGACAATGCCATCCTCTGCTACATATGTAACTGGAGCCATAAGTCTCTCCATTTGTACTCATTGACTGGTGGAAAACCAAAAATTAAGTTCAATTAATTCACTAATGCACTCCATTCCATTTGTGTGTCAGGATAAAACAATATGTTTAGTTTTGCATGAGAATGCTTTCTGCATTCAAATTCTCTGTTCTTTTCTGTGACCAAACACTGATTTCTTACCAGCTGTTTCTAGAAGCACTTGTGACACTGAGGAGTCTACTATAAGATCCCAGGAAGAGGGAGGGTGAGGAATGTCAGTCTCACAGGCACTCACCGGTTTACTAAGCCTAACTCAGGCAAACAGTGAAGGCGGCTTTTCCATAGAGAGTCTTTAAAGACATCCATCCTAGAGCTGTGTGAAAATCAAAATCAAACACCCCATGCAATACCCTTATTTTATGATAATTACACAAAACCAGAGAGACTATATTCACTGACTATCTATTTTTACTAAGGGAACAAGTTTCTTGGTTTTCTACTTCTCTGTTGGCAGAGGAGGCAGGTAAAATGAAAAAGAGGTAGAAAGAAGAGAAACAAGAATCTGTGCTCACAAGTCCTCTGGAATCATTGTTAGCCAGCTTTGACCACTCATGAAAACTCTTTGTCTTAACTCTTGAAAGCACATTATACAAAGGGGCTTAGAGGCTAAGGACATTTAATGCTTTTGTAGAGGTCACATCACAGACATCCATAAGTCTAATTTCTCAGGGATCCAACATCTTCTTTTTCACCTTAGGCACTAGGCATATATATATATATATATATATATATATATATATATATATATATATATATATATATATATATATATATATATATATATACACAAATATACATGTAGGCAAAATACTTAAATGCATAAAATAAAATGTATCTTAAAAATTAAAACATAGCTACATTATATATGTATTTTTCTTTTATATCCATATTATCATTTTTGTTTTTTGAGAAATGAATGACCATCTAGTAAGAGAGACATACCTTTTAATAACAACTAAAATCTGGGAATGTCTTGAGGAAGGATAATCCATGCATATTTGAATGATACACTTTAACCCCCACTCTCAAGAGGCAGAGGCAGGAGGACCACTGTGAATTTGAAGTCATTCTGGGATTCATAATTAGATTTAGGCCTGTCTGGGCTACAGAGTGAGGTCATATCTCAAAACAATACCACCCAACCAAATTGAATCAAACACAAGCAAAATAGGCCCAACATTAACTGTAAAGTTTAATAATTATGATAATATGTCAAAGACTTGGCTTGTCACCAAAGTTCCTTATTTTATTTGATGCAGTGCTCAGATTCTTCATAAGACCAGTATTCCTTCAGACAGAAGCAAAATTCTCATTGACATAAAACTTCAAGTGCGGATTGGAATACACTGCCGAATTTACAGATAACTGCCGCTTCAAGTGTAAACATCTGTAATCATCTTTAAAAAAATCCTTCATGAGATGCTTAAAGGAATGTTTCCCGTAAGCAACCAGGCTTAATGTAACAGAAAAATGCATATTGATTAAAAATTCATAGATATATTATAATAATTAAAATAATAAATTCTGTTTAGTACAGCAAATAACTTCCATTAAAAAGGGTGCTTTGGGTGAAAAGAATCCTAGTTTCCACAACATTTAACATAACATAAATTGCATAGAGAAGTTATATTAGGATGTTATAAAAACCTGCTTCTCTTAAGGATTTTATGTATTTAAAATAACAATAACAACAAGGGTACGAAACAATCCTAAAGCAAATTGAAACAAAACAAACAGAAAATAGAAATTTCTCTAAATGTTGATTGGAACCTGGCTAGGGGAAGCTGACAAGCGGCATTTAAACTACTGGGGCTTTTATGATGGCCTTATAACATGATGAGAGAGTCTTTGACTAAGGTGAAAGAAATTTCACATCAAATTCTGAGCAGCAAGGTAAAACTTCAGACTATAATGAGAAAAAGGTCATTTTTTGATACAACAAATTGTATCAAAGATGAGAACCGAACAGCAATAATGGCACTGTTATTGCTAAAGCCTTCCGTAAATTAAAAGTAGCACAATTTATGACTAAGCATGTGACTTTCCATGTTAATAGACTGCTGATATTTGAAGCCAAACATCTAAAATGAAGAAAGTAAATGTGTTCTGCATTTGAGTTCATGTTTGCTTTTACCTAATTCATAAAATTCATTTTTTCTTTTTTTACTGGATATTCTCTGCATTTACATTTCAGATGTTATCCCTTTCTCCCAATCAAATCCTGCCTCCCCCTCCCATTGCCTCCATGAAGGTGCTCCATCTCCCATCCATCCTCTCTTACCTCAGCACCTTGGCATTCCCCTACACCAGGAAAACAAGGCTTCACTGGACTTAAGGCCTCTCCTCTCATTGACGTCAGACAATACTATTCTCTGCTATATATGCACCTGGGGCCATGGGTTTATCCATGCACCCTTACTGGGTGGTGTTTTAGTCTCTGGGAGCTGTGGCAGGTTTGGTTAGTTGATGATTTTGTTCTTCACATGGGGTTACAGATCCTTTCAACTCCTTCAATCCTTTCTCTATATCCTTCATTGGGGTCCTCGTGTTCAGTCTGATGATTAGGTACAAACATCCTCTTCTGTATCAATGTGGCTCTGGCAGGGCCTCTGAGAAGGCATCATATCAGGTTCTTGCCAGTAAGTGCTACTTGGCATCAGCTATTGCTTATTGGCAAGGACTGGCAAGAACAAGAATATTACTATTGTGCTTGGGTTGAGTGGCTGCATATGGGGTAGATCCCCAGGTAAGACAGTCTCTGGATGATCTTTTCTCCAATCCCTGCTCCTCTATTTGTCCCTTTATTTCCTACCATGAGTGTTTTGTTCTCCCTTCTAAGAAGGACTGAGGCATTCATCTTGTGGCCTTCCTTTTTTCTGAGCTTCATCTTTTCTGTGGATGGTTTCTTGAGTATTCCTAGCTTTTTGGGGCTAGTATCTGCTTATAAGTGAGTACATACCGTGAGTGTTCTTTTGTGACTGTGTTATCTCACTCAGGATGATAGCTTCAAGTTCCATCCTTTTGCCTAGGAATTTCATGACATCATTGTTTTTGAAAACTGAACAATACTTCATTATGTATATGTACTACAATTTCTGTATCCACTCCTCTCTTGAAGGGCATCTGGGTTCTTTCCAGCTTCTGGCTATTATAAATAAGGCTGCTATGAACACAGTGGAGCATGTGTCCTTGTTAGCTGTTGGAGTTTCTACATACCCAGGAGTGGTAGAGCTGTGTTCTCAGGTATTAATTTGTCCAATTTTCTGAGGAACCGCCAGACTGCTTTCTAGAATGGTTGTACCAGCTTGCAACCCCACCAGCAGTGGAGGAGTGTTCCTCTATCTCCGCATCCTCACCAGTATTTGCGTCATCTGAGGTTTTATCTTAGCCATCATAGAATACATTTTTCCATTTTTATTGTTTTAAGAATTACTTCTATATCATTCTTCTATGCTATTTAAGTTCATTCTTTTAAATTAATTAATTAAAAATCAATTACTCCTCTTCCCTTTCTTTTTTGAAAAAGGAGGGCTTTCTAAGGATACCAGCCAACCTTGGTATATCAAGTTGCAGAAAGACTAGGCACATAATTCTTCTAAAGAGGCAGTCCAGTAGGGGGAAATGGTCATAAACGCAGGCAGCAGAGTCAGAGACAGCCCGTGCTTTCACTGCTATGAGTCTCATGTGAAGACTAAGCTTCTCAAATGTTACTTATGTGTAGAGGCCCTAGGTCAGTTCCATGCATACTTCCTTGTTGGGGTTTCAGTCTTTTTGGAGCCCTGTGGGGCCAGGTTAGTTGATTCTGTAGGGTTTTTTTTTTGGTGTCCTTAAACCCTGTGGCTCCTGCAATCCTTCCTCTCACTCTTCCACAGGGTTCTGAAAGCTCCACCTAATGTTTAGCTGTGGGTCTCTGACTCTTCTATCAGTTGCTGGGTGAAAGCCTCTGACAAAGGTTATGCTAGGCTCCTGTCTGCAAGGACAGCAGAATATCAGTAATAGTGTCAGAGTGGGATTCATCTCATGTCATGATCTCAAGCTGGATGGTCATTTCCTCTACTTATGCTTCATTTTTACTTCTGCACAACTTGTAGGCAGGACAAATTGTACATCAAAGGTTTTATGACTGAATTGTCCTGATTTCTCCATTTGGAACTCTTGCCCATTATAGGAGGTAGCAAGTTCTTGCTCCGTATCCCACACTGGTAGGAGTCTTAGCTAGGGTCACTCTCACAGATTCCTGGGAGTTTCCATTGCCCTAGGTTTCTAGCTTATTGTCTCACCCAATGTTATCTCCCCTTTCCTCCCCTGACTGAGCAGATCCCTCCAGTTCCCATCCCTATTATCATTCCAGTCAGGTCCTCTTTTCCATCTACTCATCATGTCTACTAGTTAATTTTCCCTTCTCAGTGAGATTTACACATCCCCACTTGAGCCAAGGTATTTATATTATTTGTGACTACTATAAAGGATGTTTGTTTCCTTAATTTCTTTCTTGGCCTGTTCATCATTTGTATAAAGGAGGGATACTGTTTTCTTTGAGTTAATTTTGTATCCAGCCACTTTGCTAAATGTATTTTTCAGTTGTAGGAGTTCTCTGGTAGACTTTTTTGGGTTTCTCATATATACTATCATACCATTTGCGAATAGCGATACTTTGACTTCCCCCTTTCCAGTTTTAATCCCATTGATCTTCTTTTGCTGTTTCATTGTTCTGGCTAAAACTTCAAGTACTATATTAAATAGATGGGGAGAGAGTGGACAGCCTTGTTTTGTCCCTGACTTTAGTAAAATTGCTTTAAGTATCTTTCCATTTAATTTGATGTCCGCTCTACCAGCTTGCTGTATATTGCTTTTATTGTGTTTAAGTTTGTGCCTTGCATCTCCTATCTCTCTAAGACTTTTAACATAAAATCACATTAGATTTTGTCAAAGGCTTTCTCAGCATCTAATGAGATGATCATTTCATTTTTTTTTCAGTTTGTTTATATGGTAGATTACAGCAATGGATTCTTTATATGTTGAAGTATCTTTGCATCTCTGATATAAAGCCTACTGGACCATGGTGGGCGATGTTTTGACATATTTGTGGATTTGATTTGTGAGCATTTTACTGAGTATTTTTTGTACCAATGTTCATGAGGATAATTTCTCGGAAATTCTCTTTTATTGTTAAATCTTCTTGTGGTTTAGGTATCAGGGTGACTATAGCTTCATAAATGCATTTGGCAATGTTTCTTCTGTGTCTATTTTATGGAAAAATTTGAGAAGTATTGGTATTAGCACTTTTTTGAAAGTCTAACAGAATTCTGCACTAAAACAATCTGGGCCTGAGAATTTTTTGCTATGAGAATTTTAATGATTATTTTTATTTCCTTAGAAGTTATAAATCTATTTATATTGTTTATCTCATCTTGATTTTACTTTGGTAAGTGGTCCCTATTGTCCATTTCTTTTAGATTTTTCAATTTTGTGGAGTACAGGTTTCTGAAGTAAAATACAATGATTCTTTGGATTTCCTCAGTGTCTGTTGTTATGACCCCCTTTTATTTCTGATTTTATTAATTTTGATATTTTCCTTTTTGCCTTTTAGCTAGTTTGGCTATGGCTTTTCTATCTAGTTGATTTTCTTGAAGAACCTACTCTTTGTTTTTTAAATTAATTTTAGGCCCCAGTTTAATTATTTACTTCTATCCTTGCATTTGTTTGCTTTTTATCATTCTAGAGCTTTCAAGTGTTCTGTTAAATCACTAGTATGAAATTTCTTTACGAAGGCATTTAGTGTAATAAACTTTCCTCCTAGCACTGTTTTCATTGTGTCCCATAAGTTTGGGTATGTTGTGTCTTAATTTTAATTTAATTCTAGAAAGTCTTTCATTTCTTTCTTTAATTTTAACCCAGTGGTCATTGAGTAGAGAGTTGCTTAGTTACCAATTAGTGTGTAGGCTTTCTGTTATTTATGTTCTTGTTTAAGTCCAATTTTTATTCATGGTGGTCTGATAAGATCCAGGGCGTTATTTATATATTCTTTTACCTGTTGAGACCTTCTTTGTGACTGAGTACATGGTCAAATTTGGAGAAGATTCCATGAGGTGCTGAGAAGAAAATATATTCCTTTGTGTTTGGTTGAAAAGTTCTGTCAATATCTGTTGGGTCCATTTGAGTCATTATATCTTTTAGTTTCATTACTTCTCTGTTTAGTTTCTGTCTGGATGATCTGTCTATTGGGACAAGTGGGGTGTTGAGGTCTCCCACTATTATCTTTTGTTTGATGTGGGATTTAAGCTTTAGTATTTTGTTTTAAAAATATGAGTGCCCTTTCATTTGGATAAATAAATATTCAGAATTGATATGTCATCTTGCTGGATTTTTCCTTTGATGACTATTAAATGTTCTTCCACATTGCTTTGATTAATTTAGGTTGAAAGTCTATTTTGTAGATATTAGAATGGCTACACCAGCTTGCTTCTTTGGTCTGTTTTATTGGAAAATCTTTCTCTTAGCCTTTTACTATAAAGTAATGTCTATTTTTTATGCAGAAGAATTATGGATCTTGTTTTACATCTATTCTGCTAGCCTATGTCTTTTTAGTGAGGAATTGTATTTGTTGATGTTGAGAGATATTAATGACCAATAATTGTTAATTCTTATAATTTTGATGTTGGTGGCAGTATGTATTTGTGTGTGTTTTTTCTTGCTCTTGTTTGTGCTGGTGTGAAATTATTAATTTCTTGTGTTTTGTTGGGTATTATTAACCTCCTTGGGATGGAGTTTTTCTTTTAGTATCTTCTACAGGTATAGATTTATGGATAGTTATTGTTTAAGTTTGGTTTTGTTGTGGAATATCTTGTTCTCTCCATCTATGGTTATTGAAAGTTTTGCTTGGTATAGTATTCTGGGCCGGAATCTGTGGTCTCTTAGAACCTGCAAAACATGTGCTCAGGATCTTTTGCTTTTAAGTTTCTGTTGATAAGTTGGGTGTAATTCTAATAGGTCTTTCTTTTTATGTTACTTGGTCTTTCTTCCTTGCTGATTGTAGTATTCTTACTTTGTTTTGTACAAAGTCTTTTGATTTTTATGTGGCAGGGGATTTTATTTTCTGGTCCAATACTTTTGGCACTATGCATTTATAGGCATCTCTCTATTTAGGTTAAGGAAATTTTGTTCTATGACTTTGTTGAAAATATTTTCTGGGCATTTGAACTGGAAATCGTCTTATACTCCTATTATTTTTAGGCTTGGTCTTTTCATAGTGATGCAGATTTCCTAGAATTTTTGTGTCAGGAACATTTTTAGATTTAACATTTTCTTTGACCCATATATCAATTTCTTCTATTGTATCTTCTATGTCTGCGATTCTATCTTCCTTCTCTTGTATTCCATTGTTAATGCTTGTATTTTTAGTTTCTATTCTTCTATGTCTGCAATTCTATCTTCCTTCTCTTGTATTCCATTGTTAATGCTTGTATCTGTAGTTTCTATTCACTTACCTAGGTTGTCTATCTACAGCATTACCCCAGTTTGTGCTTTGTTTATTGAATTTGTTTCCATTTTCAGGTATTGAATAGTTTTATTTGTTTTCTTCACTTGTTTAGTTGCATTTTCCTGTATTTATTTAAAGGATTTATTAATTTCCTCTTTGAAGGCATCTATCATCTTTATAAGATTAGATTTGAAGCCATTTTCTTGTGCTTAAGTTGTGTTAGAATATCCAGGACTTGCTGTAGTAGGCTATCTGGGTGTTGGTGGGTCTGTAGTGTCTTGACTGTTGTTGATTTGGTTCTTACATTGGTGTCTTGTCATCTGGATTTGGTGGGTTATTATGTAGATTTCGGGCTGATTTATGAGTTTATGTATGTTAGATAGATGTTTTTTTTCCCTTGATTTCTATTTCTTCTCAGTCTTCTGGCATGGGTGACATAGGGTTCTGGTGACTCATGAATCTTCTGGTCCAATAGAGTATTTCCACTGGGGTTTCTGTGGCCTGGAGAGTCATTGAAATTTCGTCTGCCAATGTTGCCTCTGGGATTCATAGAACTGGTATGGCCTACAGGAAATCAAAGTCCTTCTGCCAGAGTTATGGTACAGAATTTGGGACACAGGAGATGGGTTGCAGTTTACAGCTGCCGAGTATGCTTTAAGGGGAGGTAGTGTGTATAGGACTTAAAGCAAGTTTTTACCTGGGCTTTCTAGTATTGCTATTTAAAGTATTTTTATCATTTTATGACTAAAAAAAGCAATCATTCTGGGATAACTTATGGCTTTGAGTAACATGTGCAATCATTTGAAAGGTTATTTTCTTTAATAGGAAATAGTAATCCACAGATAAGTATTAATATTCAATATGGGAGTAAGATAATAAAAACTGAGATCTAAAATTTACTCTGTGAAAATTAGTAAGACTGAATAAGCAGCCAGTATGTGAGAAGTAAAATGAAGGGAGGGACCTGGGAATTGAAATTTTATGTATCATTTTCTGCACATGTTGATGTACTTCTGGACTGTGCACACTGACCTGTGTTTCTGTCTCTTCACCCTTTTTTTTTTCTCCCATATGTCAATTGCTTTTCTGAGAGAGATTACTTTAGTTAAAAATAATTTTCAGAAACTGGGCTAAGAACAGATTTGAGTTGTCATCATGTTGTATCAAAAGTTTTGTTTTTAAATTATTTTAAAAAACATATTGTGTTAAAATTTCCTGCCCAGAAGGTTCTATCAGAGGGCAGATATCCTTCAGAAAGACTTCTCAGGGGCTGAAGAGATGGCTCAGTGGTTAAGAGCACTGACTGCTCTTCCAGAGGTCCTGAGTTCAGATTCCAGCATACATGTAGTGGCTCACAAGTGTCTGAAATGGAATCTGATGCCCTCTTCTGGTGTGTCTGAAGACAGTTATAATGTTTATAATAAATACTTCTTTTAAAAAACCCAAAGACTTCTCAGGTTCCTGTGTACTGACCCTTCAGTTTGTTAGCTATGATTGCTCATGCTGGAAGCCCAGATTCTGATAGAACACTAGCGTTTTTCTGAGGAGGCTGTGCTGCTCTGTAAATAGGCTCTGAGAGCTGTAACTCATCAGTTTTCAGGACATGCCCAAACCTGCCTGCATCTCAGCAGGGCATAGGAGTGTCTCAAACTGTGCTCCTTGTTATCTTTAGTAGATATGATTGAAATAAAATAAAATAACACATAATTTGGTATCTGTATCAACTTTAATCTTCACAAGATTACTGCTAGCACAAGGGAAAGTCATTTTTTTAATTGCCCTATTTTTGAGAACAGACTATACCCTGTTCTCAGCTACTTTATATTCTCAAAAACAGTGACTTCTCCCCTTCCCCTCTCTCTTTTAGCAGGCCCTGTTTTGCTATGTAAGACTCCCATTCACAAGTAATCTTGACTCCATTTTGAGAGCAAATCCAGGCAGGATGACTTTGAACCTTTGTGGGCATGCAAATACACTATCTACATTAAACCACCAATGAGTATCGACTGATAAATAACTCATTCTTAAAGATACTTGCATTCTAAGCCTATTACATTTGCAGACCACATGAGCATATGAATGCATTAGGATCTTACCAAAGGAACCAGGTCCAAGATTGCATTGAATACTCCAGACCGAAGAAAAGTTTCAGCATCCTTATGAAGACTCTATAAAGAAGAGGATCTTTAGTACTGTAATGATGATGCCCCTACTGACATACTATCTGACCTATAGAAGGACTGACAGGCAGAGTTCTAGGGCTTCAGCTCAGCTTAGTCCTCACTGTGTCTACTTGTCTTGCTGTCTGTTTATCAATCTACTGGTTCATCCAAATGTACTTTTCATCCATTCATTTTCCCAGTTTGCCACCTCAATCCAGTCCTTTTCTTTGCATCTAATAGCCTACTGAGTTTCCAAGTTTAACTTAGACATCTCAACTCCGACATTAGTCTCAGCTCAACTCTGAGTCTTCAGCTTGACTTTACTCCCTGACCAGCACTTTCAGTTGTGTTTCTTAAAATCTTGCCTTTGCATGTAGTGAACCTGTCCTTGTCCTGTAACAGCCTCATGCTTCTGCTTTTCTCTAAGCTCCCTTTGGAAAGCCTTGAACTCTGCAATGGGTTTTCTGAAGTTCCATGAAGTGAATTTGTCTCTTTCCCATTCCCTACCACCAGGCATACACAATTTAGTGCGAGATACGTAACATGTGATCTGAGCATTAGCATTAGTTGTTAAGATTGGAAAATGAGTTTTCTGAATTAAAAAAAATGCATGATGACACTATCAAGATGAGGATACTTGACGGGTTATGTTGCTTCAATTTGAAAATAAAGAGGACAGGTATGGTGAAGCATGCCTGTAGTCTGAGCTACTTGGAAGGATGAAGAAAGATGATTTTTTTTGAGCCCATAAAGTCAAAATTTAAAACAAGACTAAAAAAACAGTGAAATTCATTTCATGGAAAATAAAAATAAAACAAAACACAGAAAGAAAAGGGTAGAGATTCCAAGCAGGAAATGGTAACTATATATATATATATATATATATATATATATATATATATATATATATATATATATATATATATAAAAGAAAAATATATATATATAAGAAATGCAAGAAAAAAAAAAAAGACAAAGACACAGGGAAAAAGAGCGAAATGGGTCTTGTTACTATGGCAGCCACAGTGAGATTCCAGAGAGGAAGGAAGCAGAGAGAAACTGCCCACGTTGAGTCTCACCATAGTGCTTTGGTGAGTTGTATCTGGCCCTTATACAGTGTTTAAGCCTAGTCAAAAGCAGGTAGTTTGTGAGATACCATAGAGTCTTCAAGGCCTTATTGTGTTAGAGAATTGAAAAGCTAAACTCGAATGCCAAGATACCGAGATCTCAGGAATAGGCATGTGGGTAGATATAAATTAAGATTAATTGTACAGAATAATAAAAAAAACTATATTGCATTTGATATTTGATTGAGTATATAACTTATAGACCAATTATTTAATAAAATATATAAGACTACTAATCCAAGCTACATTGTTCTAAGGTTGTAGCATTATCAGGAAATAAATTTTAATCTCAGAGACATTATTAAAAGAATAATAAATTTACAGTCTAATAAAGTAGAAATTAAAAATATGGAAATAGTTATCATTTTCAAATAGAGGCAAAAAAAAAAAAAAAAGAAACCAAGAACTGATAAATGTAACATGGTAGGTTTAGATACAAAGGCTGATAATTATATTATTATAAGTAAACATAATATCCCAATTGAAAGATGAAGACTGTTAGTATATTAAAAGAAGACACCCACCAGTCTGTTTACTTAAATAGCCTGTGTAAAATATGTAGAAATTGAAAAGTTGAAAGTTATAAGCTTATGAAACTTTCTATATATAAATAAAATTGCATTGCTTCTACCCAAACTAATACAAAAATGAACAAAAGCTTGTCAAGTAGATTAGCCCCAATCAGTAGAATCCAAGGAAAGAAATATTATACAAGATGCATAGACTTATTGAAAATATACAGGTCATTTCATCCAGAAGATGTAAATAGTCTAAACTTAGATTCACCTAATTATATAACATCAACATGTGTTATGACAGCATTGACAGAATTTGAAAGAGAAGTGAAAAAAGCTACAATCATAGAGGAAGGCTGTAATGTGTGGTTGTCAGGGACTAATAAAACAAATGGGTCAAATTAGCAAAGCTTCAGAATGAGTGAACAGAATTATTAACAAATCGGAATAACCAGAATCTTCGTGCTATAGACTGTGTTGGATGTGCAGTGCACATGAAAACAGCTACTAAAATTATTTGTGGAAAATAATTATTATCATTCATCTAGTCACAAAGAGTTGTGAATCATATAAAATGAGGGTAGTCTTATTTTTTCATAGCATGGCAATATTATTTTTTACACCTATATTTATTTTTGGGTCTCTCATATAATGTTACATAGAGTCTTGCAGGCATCTGTATGTGCTTCCTGTTTATCAGCAGAACATTTTCAATATTTCAAAGTAAGAATGCTTTTTCATCTAAGAATTATATTTATAAAATGAAATAATAAATCAGAGACAAGAAGGCATTTCACAAGGTCTTTTGTCTAGAATATATAAAGAACTCCTACAACATGAAGGTTTCTTTAAAAAGCCAGCCCATTGACAAAATACAATGACTTACACACATGAAAGAAATCCATGGAACCAATAAATATTACTATGCTTCATAATAAAGCTTCTCAGGAACTGAAAGTTAAAATGTCTGCTGTGATAAAACACTATGACAAAAAAAAAAAAAAAAAAGAAAGAAAAGAAAAAACAACTCGGAGAGGAATGTGTTTATTGGGCTTACATATCTTGAGTCACAGTCTATTAAGTTAAGCTAAGATAGGAACTTAAGCAGAAATCTGGAGGCAGAAGTTGAAGGACATGCCAAGGAGAGGGTCACATATAAATGACCTCAGTCTTTTTGCTTTTTAAATAACCAGAGACAACCTGTCTAAGAGTGGCACTACCTTCAATGGGACAGACATTCTCACATGAGCCATTATCAATGACTAGTTTGTGTCAAGCTGACAAAAACTCATCAGCACAGATGGCTTTTTGTCACCTTGTTAATAATTCACTATCAAGCCAATAACCTTTGCTTTCTGATTGGTACTGAGGACTGGCTATTGCTGTGACAGACTTGGCCATGTTATTTTATGGATGGTTATGGGTTTGATACTCTGGGTTAGAAGAGACATTGAGTACTCAGAGCTTAATCTATTCTTTGAGAGATTAGAAGACAAAAATATTGAGAAAAATGCAGCAAATGGAAGCCTATGTGTATATCTTCAGAGGGAAGTAAAGACTGTTAGAATTGTTCATGTTATTTGAATTGACAAATCTGTTGTTTATGTTCAGCATGGGCTGAAGAATCAACTGTGATTAGCAAGAGACCAGTATCAATAAAATGAAAACTTTGATTTACTGGAAAAATTGATACTTTTTATCTGGGGTGAGAAATCAACTGTGATTAGTAAGAGATTGGCATTATTCAGGTGAAATCTTCTATGAAGTGTCTTATGAAGGTCAGCATATAGCACTTTGGTCCAGGTTGGATAAAATTGCATCTCATGTTGGGAGCTAAACTTGGTAACATATAAGGTTCTTCCAGATGGTACTGCTTTTGGTGGTATTTGAACTGTAGGATTGAAGAAGTTGTGGAAATAAGCTGAGGTTTTGTACCATGTGGTAACATTAGATATTCTGAAGGGAGGCCAGAAAAGAAGGGTTCAAGCCCAATTTCAAAGGGGATCACAGACTTTTATACATTCCAGGTCCATGAGATGACCACTAGGGACAACCAGAGGGGTAGAGTGGAACTTACATTAACATGAGTTCATTAGAGTTTGTCCTAGTTACCATTAGCCTATTAGAAAAGCTACATATGCTGTTTATGGCAGAGCCAGAGAAGTGAGATGGTTCAAGACCCTTGGAGCCCAGAATATTGTGAATGAATTCCAGGCATTGGACACTGAGTTATTTATATTGTTGAAGTTGGAATTTGCTTTGATTTGATAGTGATTATGCCCTGTAACTTAGTTTTTATTTTATAGGAACCACATTGGTTATTTCAAAGAGGCTGAACTGTTAATTGTTTGCTTTTATAAATAAATCCTCACACCTATCATCACTTGATCTTTGACAAAGAAGCTAAAAACATTCAATAGAAAAAGGACAGCATCTTCAACAGATGGTGCTGGTTTAGCTGGCAGTCTTCATGACTAAGAATACAAATCAATCCTTTCTTGTCTTCTTGTACAAAGCTCAAGTCCAAATAAATCAAAGACTTCTATATAAAACCAGGTACACTGAAACTATAGAACAGAAAGTGGGGAAGAGCTTAGAACACATAGGCACAGGGGATACTTTACTACAGAACACCAATGACCTTTGCTCTAAAATCAAGAATCAACAAATGAAACCTCATGAAATTACAAAGCTTCTGTAAGGCAAAGGACACTGTCAAAAGGACAAATCAGCAACCAACAGACTGGGAAAAGAATTTTACAAATCCTACATCTGATTGAGGGCTAGTACCCAATGTATACAAAGAACTAAAGAAGTTAGATTCTAGAGAAATCAAATAATCCTAGTAAAAATGGGGACAGAGCTAAATAAAGAATTCTCACCTGAGGAATGTCAAATGACTGAGAAGCACCTAAAGAAATGCTCAACATCCCTAGTCATCGGGGAAATGAAAATCAAAACAATCCTGACATTCCACCAGTCAGAATGGCTAAGATTAAATCTCAGGTGACAGCAGATACTGGAATGGATGTGGATAAAGAGGAACACTCCTGTTGGTGGGGTTATAAGCTGGTCCAACCACTCTGGAAATCAGTCTGGAGTTTCCTCAGAAGACTGAACCTGAGGACACAGCTGTACAACTTCTGGACAGACATCAAAAGAAGCTACAACATCAAACAAGGACACATGCTCCAGTATGTTCATAGCAGCCTTATTTATAATACCCAGAAACTGGAAAGAACCCAGATGTCCTTCAACAGAGGAATAGATACAGAAAGTGTGGTACATTTACACAATGGAATACTACTCAGCTATTAAAAGCAATGGCTCCATGAAATTCCTAGGCCAATGGATGGAACTTGAAGCTATAATCCTGAGTAAGTTAACCAAAGGACACTTATAGTATGTACCCACTGATAAATGGATAGTATCCCAAAAAGCTAGGAATATCCAAGAAGCAACTCACAGAAATTATGAAGCTCAAAGAGAAGGAAGGCTACAAGTTGGATGCCTCAGTCCTTCTTAGAAGGGAGAACAAAACACTCATGGGAGGAAATAATGGGACAAATGGGGGAACAGGGATTGGAGAAAAGATCATCCAGAGACTGTCTCACCTGGGGATCCATCTCATATGTGGTCACTCAACCAAAGCACTATTGCTGATGCTTACTGGCAGGAATCTGATATGGATGCCTCCCCAGAGGTTCTGCCAGAGCCATACTAAAACAGAGGAAGATGCTTGCAGATAACCATCAGACTGAACATGGGGACGCCAATGAATGAGCTAGAGAAAGGACTGAAGGAGCTGAAAGGATCTGCAATCCTATGTGAAGAACAAAATTATTAACTAACTAAACTCACCACTACTATGAGGAACTAAAACACCAACTAATAAATTTTTACAGAGAGACCCATGGCTCCAGGTTCATATGTAGTGGAGGATATCATTGTTTGGCATCAATGAGAGGAGAGGACTTAGGTTCAGGGAAGACTCTTTTTTCCAATATATGGGAATGCCAAGGTGCTGAGGTAGGAGAGGGTGGTTGGGAGAGGGAGCACCTTCATGAAGGCAATGGGAGGAGGAGAAGGAATGGGATTGGGAGAAAGGGGATAACATCTGAAATGTAAATACAGAAAGTATCCAAGTTAAGAAATAAGATTGTAGGGAGGGATGCAGGCTTGGTAAGACTGTGCGCGAGTAGTCAGGGCACCGAGAGGTTTGGGCCAAGTATGCCCCCCACAGGTTAAGGGAAGCAAGAACTGTGCCATAGGGTCTCAGTTTCCATCTGGAGTGCCCGAGCATATGGGCCATGTGCTCAGGCCATCTGCCAGTGGGTACAACAGAGATCCAGGGACAAAGGCCTGGTGAGACTGTGCTGCGAGTAGCCAGAGCACAGAGCGAACTGGGCCAAGCATGCAGAAAGAGCACCCCACTTGACTGGGTCAGGGAAACAGGAATTCTGCAAAAGGGACTCAGTTTACACCCTGAGGGCCTGTGCATGCTGGAGAGAGCATGCACTAGCAAGGTGACAGCACAGTTGAAAGCCCTAGAACAAAGGAAGCAGATACACCCAAGAAGAGTAGACAGCAAGACATAATCAAACTTAGGGCAGAAATAGACCAAATAGAAACTAAAAGAACCATTGAAAGAATCAACAAAACCAAGAGCTGATTTGTTGAGAAAATTAACAAGATTGATAAACGCTTAGCCAGACAAATTAAACAGCAAAGAGAGAGTATCCAAATTAACAAAATCAGAAAGGTAAGTGGAGACATAACAACTGAAACTGAGGAAATTCAACAAATCATCAGATCCTACTACCAAAGCCTATACTAAACAAAGCTGGAAAACCTGGAGGAAAGGGATGAATTCCTAGACAGACACCAGATACTAAAGTTAAACCAGGGAACAGGTAAACCATCCAAATAATCCCATAACACCTAAAGAAATAGAAGAAGTCATCAAAAGCCTCCCAACCAAAAAACACCCAGGTCCAGATGGGTTCAGTTCAGAATTTTATCAGACATTTATTGACGACCTAATACCAATACTCTCCAAAGTATTCCACAAAATAGAGTCAGAGGGAACACTACCTAACTCATTTTTCAAAGCCACAATGACCATCGTTCCTAAACCACACAAAGACCCTAAAAGGCAAGAGAACCTCAGAACTATCTCACTTATGAACATTGAGGGAAAACTACTCAACAAAATCCCTGCAAACCGAATCCAAGAACACATCAAAATGATCATTCACCATGATCAAGTAGGCTTCATCCCTGGGATGCAGGAAGGGTTTAATATAAGGAAATCCATCAATGTAATCCACCATATAAATGAACTCAAAGGAAAAAAAAATACATGTTAATCTCACTAGATGCTGAGAAAGCATTTGACAAAATTCAACACCCCTGCATGCTAAAAGTCTTGGAAAGAACAGGAAATCAAGGCCTATACATAAACCTAACAAAAGCAATATAAACCATACCAATAGCCAACATCAAACTTAACAGTGAGAAACTTGAAGCAATCCAGTAAAATCAGGGACTAGACAAGGCTGCCCACTCTCCCCCTACCTAATCAACACAGTACTGGATGTCCTGGCAGGAGCAATTAGAGAGCAAAAGGAAATCAAAGGGATACAAATTGGAAAGGAAGAAGTAAAAACATCACTGTTTGAAGATGACATGATAGTATACTTTAGTGACCCCAAAAATTCCACCAGAGAATTTGTACATCTGATAATCAAGTTCAGCCATATGGCTGGATATAAAATTAACTCAAACAATGAGTAGACTTCCTCTACTCAAAGGACAAACATGCGGAAAAAGAAATTAGGAAAAAGATACCCTTCATGATAGTCATAAACAATATGAAATACCTTGGTGTGACTCTAACTAAGCAAGTGAAGGACCTGTATAACAAGAACTTCAAATCTCTAAAGAAGGAAATCGAGGAAGATATCAAAAATGGAAAGATCTCCCATGCTCATGGATTGGAGGATCAACATTGTAAAAATGGCCATCCTATCAAAAGCAATCTATAGATTCAATGGAATCCCCATCAAAATTCCAACCCAGTTCTTCATAGATTTGGAAAGAGCAATGTGTAATTTCATCCGGAGTATCAAAACACCTAGAATAGCGAAATTCATCATCAACAACAAGAAGACATCTGCGGGAATCATCATCCCTGACCTCAAGCTATATTACAAGGCAATTGCATTAAAAACTGCATGGTACTGGTACAGAAATAGGCATTTCGATCAATGGAATAGAATGGAAGATGCAGAAATGAGCCCTCACGTATATTGTCACCTGATTTTTGAAAAAGGAGCTGTAAACATTCAATAGAAAAAAGACAGCCTCTTCAAAAAATGGTGTTGGTCCAACTTGCACTCAGCAAGTAGAAGAATGAAGATAGACCCTTTCTTATCTCCTTGTACAAAGCTCAAGTGCAAGTGGATCAAAGATCTCCACATTACACCAGGTACACTGAAACTATTAGATGAGAAAGTAGGGAAAACCTGAGAACCTATAGGCACAGGAATAAAATTCCTGAACAGAACACCAATGTTTCATGCTCCAAGGTCAAATATTGACAAATGGGATTTTATGAGATTGCAAAGTTTCTGTAAGGCTAAGGACATTGTGAAAAAAACAAAACAGCAGCCAACAGATTTGGAAATGATCTTTATCAATTCCACATCTGATAGAAGCTTAATTTCAAAGGTATACAAAGAACTCAAGAAGTTAGACACCAGAGAATCAAATAATTTTATTAAAAATGGGGTTCATTGATAAACAAAAAGTTCTCAAGGAATATCAAATGGCTGAGAAGCATCTCAGGAAGTGCTGGACATCCTTAATCATCAGGGAAACGCAAATCAAAACAAGCTTGAGATCCCACCTCACACCAGTCAGAATGGCTAAGATCAAAAATTCAGATGACAGCAGATGCTGGCAAGGATGTGGAGAAAGAGGAACACTTCTCCAGTCTTGGTTGGGTTGTAAACTGGTACAACCACTCTGGAAATCAGTCTGGCGGTTGATCAGAAAAATTGGACATAGTACTACCTGAAGACCCATTTATTCCACTTCTGGGTTTATACCCCAGAGACACTTCAACATACAAGAAAAAAAGATGCCTCATAATGTTCATAGCAGCCCTATTTATAATAGCCAGAAGCTGGAAAGAACCCAGATGTCCTTCAGTAGATGAATGGATACAAAACTTTTGGTATATTTACACAATGTAGTACTACTCAGCTATCAAAAACTTTATGAGACTCTTAAGAAAATGGATGTATCTAGAGAATATCATCCTGAGTGAGGTAACCCAGTTACAAAAGAACAGACATAATATGCAGCCACTGATAATTGGATACTAACACCAGAAATCTCTGAACACCCCAGAAATAGACTATATGAAGTTCAAGAAAAACAAAGGCCAAAAAAAAAAAAGAAAGAAAAAAGAAAAATAATTTTGCTTGATCTTTACACACCAAGAAAACTTTGAATATTTCCAGGTTATATCTTTTTTTGCATGTACTTTATGCTCATTGTACCTAGTAAGAATTTAAGGCATACTATCAAACCTTTAAAAAAATAAAGTATGGACAAAAATGTATTCATATACTGTTATGCAAAAATGCTTTTAAAATCTGTACATTTATCTTTAGAATAAAATTGTTCAATTAAAATAATAATAAACTCAAGTGACCTAAAAAAACAAGAGTAGGACTTTTAAAAGTCATACTGTGTTTCATATTGTGAATTTATTATTATCTTGGGAACTTTTAAAGTTGAATCAAGTACATTTTGCATTATGATATGGCCTAGAGCCTCTGGGAGCTTGGAAATAAGAATGTGGTGATTTGAATGAGAAAGGCCCTTCCTCATAGTCTTTGGCACTTGAACATTCATTGCTTGCACTATTTAGTTAGTTGTTGGATGTGTGGCCTTACTGGAGGAAAAATGCCATTGGCCAAGGGCTTTTAGGCCTTGTCTTTTTTTGCAACTTGATTTTTCTGCTTTGTGTTTATGGTGTAAGCGGTGAGCTCTTATCTTGCTGTTGTTTCTGTAGGTATCATACTGTGCCCACTGTCTTGCTTTTCCTGCCTTTATGGACCCTAAGTTGCAGAAAATATAGACCAAAATAAACTCTTCTGTGAGTTGCCTTGGTAATAGTGTTTTGCCATAGTGACAGAAAAGTTGGTAATAAACATGCCAAAATGAAATATTATAATATATCTAACAGACTGACTAAAATTAAACATTAGCATTGTTAAGAGTTGCTTAGGATATGTAACCACTGAGCTTCTCAGATCCTCTGTTAAAAAGGATAAAATTAATTTGTAAACATGTCTGTGCAATCAACAAATTTGAATACTATTACTATTTGGTCCAACAATTTGCTTTCTACACAGGCTTTTGTGATGGTTGATCTTGGTTTTCATCTTGCTGGGATGTCCAATCCAATAAAAGATTTGTTTTTCTAAAGTTGAAGTGATGAGTATTATTGTTTGTAAGGCCAAATTGAAACCATTAGCTCTATCACTTCCAGAAAAAAATAGTGAACTAATAATATTACATTCTTTAAGGGCTTGAAGGATACTGGAATAATGATTTTTCATACCTCCTTTAACTCTCTTATTTGTCTTACTTAGGCGATATATAGATCATAGAGAATTATAGTTGACTGTTATAAACTCGGTAACATAGTGATTCTACTTTCAGATGCTGTACCAAATGTGGTTTTGTAGAACAAACATACTAATGTATATCTTCTAACATCTGGCATATAACTACTGATCCCTCTCTAATTCTTTTGTTTTTTATTATTGTTCATAAAGACTACCGAAACCAGTTTACTTCCAGCTGACAAGACTCTCGAGGATATATTTACTCCATGACTATGATTTCAACTACTTGTTTACTTTGTCTCTTTCATAAGATGTCACATGGTATACCAAGTTGAAGTTGATTTGCCTCTTGTGTCACATGATCCAGCAGATACAATAGTACTTTTGGTGTCAGTGGCAGGCAAGACAATCTGAACAGGTATCCTGTGCTGAGCCTTTGGCAGGTTCTCATAGGTAAATCACAGTGGAAGCCCAGCAGATAACTATCTTCCCTTTGATGAACTATTCATTTTCTACTACTGGGCATTTGGTAACAGGCCACCGAGTTGCAATGGGCCTTAGGTTGCCCATCATGAGCTGATTATATCTCACCCACCTAGCCATAAAATTAGATGTAAACAACAGCAATTCATCATTAAATGGAGATGGCAATTGCATGGTCCTGAGGGCATAGCTAAGATACATGAGAAATCAGTTAAAATTGGTTCCTATAGTTCCTGTGGTCCCTATGCCTGTTACAATGGCTCCTTGTCCAAGCTTACCTGTGCTCTCATAGACTGTCCTGTAATATTGGTTGATTAGGGAAGAAAAGACTGGGTCTCATTTACATGTTGTTCTAAACTCCATGTATACACCAACCTGTAGTGGACAGCTGGATTACTGTAGTTTCTTTCTGGTATACTCTTGACGGACCTCAGAGGATGAAAATCTTTGTAGTGGGCAGAAATTCAGGCATTAGATGCTGTTGCACTTTTACCTGGACGGAAAAATAGCCAGATGTATGATTCTTTAATAATTCATGAACCATAGTCCGTGAATTGGCTTGATGGTTTGTAGTTGGAAGGCATATGATAGGAAAATTGATGGGAAAGACATCTGGGGAAAGGATATTTGAATGTCTTTCCAAATGGGCACATTCTGCCTAGTTTTATGTCAACTTGAAACAAGGCAGAGTCATTTTGGATGAGAGAATATCAACTGATAAAATGCCCCCATGAGATTGTCCTATGGACAAGGCTACTCTACATTCCTTGGTTAATGATTGATGTGGAAGGTCCCAGATCACTGTGGTCAGGGCCAGCTATTGGTTGGTAGTTCTGAGCAAGCCATGAGTAACAAACTATTAAGCAACACTCATCCATGACCTGCTTCAGGTCTGTCTCCATTTTCTGTTCTGTTTGAATTTCTTTCCTGACTTAGTAATGAGGTGCAATATAGAAGTATAAGGCAAAGTAATCCTTTTCTTCCCATGTTGCTTTTTATCATAGTAATAGAAACACCAATTAAGATAGGACAAATGATGTGAAGATACTTGTGTCCTATGTAATCAACTAGACAGGATGATACTGTATGTACATAGTCATCAACATCTGTGATGTTCAACATCTGACATGGGCCAAAAGGACCACGAATGAAGTGGGCATGGTGACAGAAATAGGCATTATGCATGGACCTAAATGCCATGGCTTATCTGTCTGTGGCTGATTCTGAGTGCAGAATTTGTCAGAAGCAGAGACAAACAATATCCTCAGATATGGTACCATTTCCTGGCATGACCAGCTAGCAGTCTGGTAACAGATTGACTACTGGACCACTTTTGTCACAGGAAAGATGTTTCGTTGTCATTACTGCAATAAATACTTATTATGCAGACATACTTATTTTGCCTGCAATTCTTCTAAAACTATTATCATGGTTGGCAGAATACTTTATTTACCATCATGTAATTACACACAGCATAGATTTTGATCAGTGAATTCACTGTCAAAGAGGACCATGCTGAAGTAGCTGAGTAAACAGAGAAGTAAGATGGCTTTTGAAAGGTTCAGTATGGTACCAACCAGGAGACAATATCTCAGAAGGCTGGATGGGGTCTCCAAAAGGTTACACATACTGTGACTCAGCAAGCAATATAAGACCATGTTTCTTTGTTATCCAGGATTTATGAGTCTAGGAATCAAGATTTAAAAATGGGAAACAATACCTCACTGAATTAGGAGACTTCTCTTTGACTATTCTGAACTCCTGATACATTGAGTTAACAGGTTAATAAAAGAATAGCAATATTACAAGGGACAATTGATCCAGACTATCAGGGATCAGTTGGATTGCTTTTCTACAATGGAGTGTATGTCTGGAGTATAGGGGATCCTCTAGGACATCTCTGGGTGTTACAATGCCCTGTTATTGAAGTCAATGGAAAACTCCAACAAGCATTATAAGTGGTGCAGACTTTCCATGAATGAAGGTGTGGATTGTCCTTCAAGGTAAAGTTCCAAGACCCGCTGAGGTGATTTCTGGGTGTGGAGAAAATATGGTTAGAAGAAAGCAGTTATAAATACCTTCTACAGCCTTCTGAACAGAAATGATGACTGTAATTGTTTCTGTCTCATTGTGTTAATAATATAGTTGTGTATACATACAAACATATAACATAGTAATTTGTGTTTATCTTCTTCACATAATAATATTCCTCTATCATATGATGTAATCTCAATTGAAATTATATCAGTACTTATGTGATATTAGATATATAATTTCATATTTAAGTCATAGGCATTAAAAAGCTAAGCATTTCTCAGGTGATTTGGCCATAAATTCTGGAGGAAGAATTAATGTGGTTTTATTGTATGTGGAACAGTGATAACTTGTTAGGTGGAATTACGACTTTGTTATTTCATTTGTAAATTAAGTATCACAGGGAGATGTAGTTGCAGGCCAAGTTAACAAGGGGGTGGATCTCTGAATGGTTAATCCTGGTTTTCAACTGGTTTGCACCTGGAATCAACTCAGATGCTCACTTTTTGGTGAGTTCCAGGAAGGATTAACTGGGCGAAGATCCTCCCTTAGAGTAGACAACACCATCTGCTAGAATGCTTCCCTAACTTCACTTCATCTTCTTGCCGTGGCCATCCTGCTGCTGCTGCTGCTGCTCTTCCCACTGACATTCCTCTAGCTGATGCTTTTGTCCTTCCCTGACATCATGCTCCAGCTTCCTTGGCCTTCCAACATCCACTGACGACCAGATACTCCACATGAAGCTTCCAGGTCTTTAGTACCAGATTGAAACACTCAACCTTGGGAACGAAGCTGTTCTTATGTTCCAGCATCTTCAGTATGCAAAGGGCCACTGACAGATCATTAGCTGCCATCATGTAAGCCATTCTAATTATTTTTTATCACACTATATCTAATAAAGTGTGTGTGCATTGTCTGTATGTGTGTAGGCATGTATGAACATGTGTGTATGTGTGTGCATGTGTTTTTATAATATAATCTTTCAGTTCAGTTTCTCTGAACCTTCCTAATATAGCAAGAGTAAGGAATGCATACATTTAGCAACATTTGTAACTAATCTAAAATTTAAACTACACAAGTCATGGTCATTTTAGTGGGTAAGTAAATGTTTGTGTAGTCATACTGTACAGTATCATAATGCAGCACTGTGAAAAATGAGTGACAGTTGTACATAACTGAATTGAATGAAGCACACAGCTAAATGTTTAAAGGACAAAGTCAAAGAATATGTATCGCATCATTCTACAATACATACGGTTAATCCATGATGATGAATATGGGTTACTTATGGTGGATTGCAGATTCAAAAACTGAAGAAAGGAGGCTTTGCTGGGATTCAGTACTGCACTGTTTGATCTTAGTACTGACCATGTGAATATATCCATTTTGTGTGTAGCTTTTAAATACTCATTAGGTCAACTCTGACCAGGGAAACAGGTAGACTAACTCCAGATCCTCACAGCTTCCTGTGCTCCTACAAATCCATTTCCATTAGTGTGGCAGAATGCCTGGTGCAGCCTCCCCTGCCCCCCCTACCCCCCCTGCCTCCATGTCCAGTGGATAACACAGATCTTCCCCTCCAAACTTCCTTCCCCTGACTTATCACTTTGTACAAGACCACAGCTTCAGTGGGCATTTCACGGAAACCCACAGGCTATGCCAGCCAAAGAAGCAGGTAAACTCTGCAGACCCTCAGTTTTTTTCTTTCTTCTAGGTACAATGTCCAGTCTCACTCCCAATTCTGTAGCTAAACATCAGCTCAAGCCTTCCCGTCCTCTCTGTCTACATCTCCAGTGGGTCACTCAGATCTTCCCCTCTCACTTTATCAGTTATCATATTCCCCAAATCCAGCAGGCATTCCCTGGGAACTCACCAGTTAGGTCTGTCAGAAATACAAATAGGCCATCAAAGCAGTAGGAAAGTGAAGATTTTTCTTTTTAGTGTAAAAATATATGAACATATTTTTGTCAGTACTTGATTTCTTAAAGTATGTATTGGACTTTATTTACAATGATCATAAAGTGTATGTAGAAAAAAACATAACACAAAAATAGTCAAAATTTTTGTGGTGAATAAGATTTTTAACTACGAAAAATTGCCAAAAGGCTATCTTCTTAGCTCTTGATTTATTAATGATTTAAAATCTAGGTGTATCCCACTCTGAGATGGTGTTATACACTTACTGTTTGATTTTTTGTTTTTTGGTTTTTTTGTTTGAGCTGCATATGGTCTGTGAGTTGTTTCTTGGGTATTCAGAGCTTTCCAGGGCTAGTATCCAATTATCAGTATCTACACACTATGCCTGTTCTTTTGTGACTGGGTTACTTACTCAGGATGATATTCTCTAGATACACCCATTTTCCTAGAAATTTCATAAAGTCACTGTTTCCAACACCTGAGTGCAAATATACCACAATTTCTGTATCTGTTCATCTACTAAAAGATATCTGGGTTCTTTCCAGCTTCTGGCTATTATAAATAAGGCTGCTATGAACATGGTAGAGCATGTGTCCTTATTGTATGTTGGAGCATCTTTCAGGTAAATGCCCAAAAGTAGCATAATTGTCTCTTCAGGTAGGACTATGTCCAATTTTCTGAGGAACTGCAGACTGATTTCCAGAGTGGTTGTACCAGCTTACAAATCCACCAACAGTAAAGGAGTGTTCCTCTTTCTCTGTATCCTTGCCAGCATGTGCTGTCATCTGAGTTTTTGATCTTAGTCATCCTGACTGGTGTGAGGTGGAATGTCAGGGATGTTTAGATTTGCATTTCCCGGATGACTAGGGATGTCTAGAATTTCGTTAGGTGCTTCTCAGCCATTCAGTATTTCTTAATTGAGAACTCTTTGTTTAGCACTGTACCTCAATTTTAATAGGACTGTTTGATTCTCTGGGATCTAACTTCTTGAGTTCTTTGTATATATTGGATATTAGACCTTTTTCAGATGTGGGGTTAGTAAAGATCTTTTCCTAATCTGTTGACTGCCCTTTTTGTTTTCTTGACAGTGTCCTTAGCTTTACAGAAACTTCGAAATCTCATTAGGTCCCATTTATGAATTCTTGATCTTAGAGCACAGGCCATTGTTGTTCCTCTCAGGAAATTTTCTCCTGTGCCTGTGGGTTCTAAGGCTTTCTCTACTTTCTCTGTAATAGTTTCATTGTACCTGGATTAATGTGGAGATCTTTGATCCACTTGCTTTTGGGCTTTGTATAAGGAAATAATAAAGAATCTATTTTCATTCTTCTGCATGCTGCCAGTTTAGCCAACTCCATTTGTTGAAGAGGCTGTCCTTTTTCCATTAAATGTTTACAGTTCCTTTGCCAAAAGTCAAGTGACCATATGTGTAAGAGTTCATTTCTGGATCTTCTATTTTGTTCCATTGATCTACCTGTCTATCTCTTCCCACAGAAGATTTCTTGTTGTTGAGGATGAATTTTGATATTTTAGAATTTTTGTTATTCCAGATGAATTTGCAAACTGCTCTTTCCAGCTCTATGAAGAATTGAGTTGTAATTTTGATGGGGATTCCATTGAATCAGTAGATTGCTTTCGGAAAGATGGCCATTTTTACAATGTTGATTCTTCTAATCCATGTGCATTGGAGATCTTTCTGTTTTCTGAGATCTTCCTCAATTTCCTTCTTTAGAGATTAGAAGTTCTTGTCATAC
The DNA here is from genome assembly GCF_963924665.1 of Micromys minutus. Taxonomy (NCBI): domain Eukaryota; kingdom Metazoa; phylum Chordata; class Mammalia; order Rodentia; family Muridae; genus Micromys; species Micromys minutus. The sequence goes on along the minus strand of NC_137961.1, from coordinate 41,457,594 downwards.
AGATCCTTCACTTGCTTAGTTAGAGTCACACCAAGGTATTTCATATTTTTTGTAACTATTGTGGAGGGTATCTTTTCCCTAATTTTTTTCTCAGCATGTTTGTCCTTTGCGTAGAGGAAGGCTACTGATTTGTTTGAGTTAATTTTATATCCAGCCACTTTTCTGAGGTTATTAATCATCTGTAAGAGTTATCTGGTGGATTTTTTGGGGTTATTTACATATATTATCATTTCATCTGCAAATAGTGCTATTTTTACTTTTTCCTTTTTGATTTGTATCCTTTTGAACTCCTTTTGTTGTCTAATTGCTCTGGCCAGGACTTCTAGTAGGGGGTGAGTGGGCAGCCTCGTCTAGTCCCTGATTTTAGTCGAATTGCTTCAAGTTTCTCACAATTTAGTTTGCTATTGGCTACTGCTTTGCTGTATATGCCTTTTATTATGTTTAGGTAGGGTTCTTAATTCCTGATCTTTCCAAGACTTTTAACAAGAAATGGTGTTGAATTTTGTCAAATGCTTCCACAGCATCTAGCTTTTTGTTCTTTGAGTTTGTTTATCTGGTGGATTATATTAATGGATTTTCATATCTTAAACCATCCCTGCATCCCAGGAATGAGGCTACTTGATCATGGTGAATGATTGTTTTGATATGTCCTTGGATTCAGTTTGCAAAAATTTTATTGAGTATTTTTGTATCAATGTTTATAAGTGAGATTGGTCTGAAGTTTTCTTTCCTTGTAGGGTCTTTGTGTGGCTTAGGAATGAGAGTTATTGTGGCTTCAAAGAATGAGTTGAGTAGTGTTCTATTTGATTCTATTTTGTGAAATAGTTTGGAGAATATTGATATTAGGTCATCAATAAATGTCTGATTGAATTCTGCACTGAATCCTTCTGGTCCTGCATGTTTTTATAACTGCTTTTATTTCCTTAGGTGTTATGGGATGGTTTAGATGGTTTATCTGGTTTTGATTTAACGTTGATATCTGGTATCTGTCTAGAAATTTATTCATTTCCTCCAGATTTTCCATTTATCTTGAACATAGGCTTTTGAAATAGGATCTGATGATTTCTTCAATTTCCTCAGTTTCTGTTGTTATGTCTCCACTTTCATGTCTGATTTTGTTAGTTTGGATACCCTCTGTTTGCCCTCTAGTTTGTCTAGCTAAGGGTTTATCGATCTTGTTAATTTTCTCAAAGAATGATCTTGAGGTTTTGTTGATTCTTTGTGTGGTCTTTTTATTTTTGTCTTGGTTGATTTTTGCTCTGAGTTTGATTATTTCTTGCAGTCTACTCCTCTTGGGTGTATCTGCTTCTTTTTGTTTTAGAGTTTTCAACTTGCTCTCAAGTTGCTAGTGTATGCTTTCTCTACTTTCTTTTTGGAGGCACTCAGAGCTATGAGTTTTCCTATTAGTACTGCTTTCATTGCATCCTATAGGTTTGGTTATGTTGTGATTTCATTTTCATTAAATTCTAAAAAATCCTTAATTTCTTTATTTGTTCTTTGACAATGCTATTGTTGAGTAGAGAATTGTTCAGTTTTCATGTGTATATGGGATTTTTATTGTCATTGTTGTTATTAAAGACCAGCCTTATTCCATGGTGATCTGATAGGTTACATGGGAGTATTTCAATCTTCTTATATCTGTTGAGGCTTGGACTATATTGTCAATTTTGGAGAAGGGGCCGTGAGATGCTGAGAAGAAAGTGCATTCTTTTGTTTTTGGATGAAACATCCTGTAGATGTTTGTTAATTTGAGTTTGCTCATATTCTCTGCTTGTCTCACTGGGTCTCTGTTCAGTTTCTCCTTCCAAGATCTGTTTATGGATGACAGTGGGATATTGAAGTCTCCCACTATTATTGTGTGTGGTGCAATGTATGTTTTGATCTTAAGTAAAGTTTCTTTTATGAATAGGGTGCTCTTAAATTTGGAGCATATATTTTTTTAGGATTGAGAATTCATCCTGATAAATTTTTTTTCTGTAATGAGTAAAAAGTGTCCTTCCTTACCTATATTGATAACTTTTGGCTGAATGTCTACTTTATTCAATATTAGAATGGCTACTCTAGCTTGTTTCTTGTGAAGAAATTTGCTTGGAAGGTTTTTTCTTAACCTTTTACTCTGAGATATTGTCTTTCTTTGTCTCTGAGATGAGTTTCCTGTATGCATCAAAATCCTTGATTCTGTTTATGTATCCAGTCTGACAGTCTATGTCTCTTCATTGTTGTATTGAGTCCATTTATGTTTACAGATATTAAGGAATAGTGATTGTTGCTTCATGTCGTTTTTCCTGTTAGAGGTAGAATTATGTCTGTGTGTCTTTTATCTTTTGGTTTTCTTGCTTAGTTATTTTCTTGCTTTTTCTAGGATGGTGATTCCCTCCTTGTGTTGTGTTTTCCATTTATTATTCTTTGTAGGGCTGGATTTGTGTTCAGATCTTTTGTAAATTTAGTTTTGTCCTGGAATATTTTGGCCTCTCCATCTATGGTGATTGAGAGTTTTGCTGGATAAAGTAACCTATGCTGACATTTGCATTCTTTTAGAGTCTGTATGATGTCTGTCCAGGATCTTCTAGCTTTCCTAGTCTCTTTTGAGAAGTCAGGAGCAATTCTTTTCGGTCTGCCTTTATATATTACGTATCCCTTTTCCCTCACTGATTTTAGTATTCTTTCTTTGTTTTGAACACTTGGTGTTTGAACTATTATGTGTCGGTTAGAATTTCTTTTCTGGTCCAATCTATTTGGAGTTCTGTATGCTTCTTTTATGCTCATGTCCATCACATTAAGGTTCAGAAAGTTTTTTCTTAATATTTTGTTGAAGATATTTACTCTGCCTTTTAGGTGATATTTTTTCACTCTCTTTTATTTCTATTATCCTTAGGTTTGGTCTTCTTATTGTCTACAGTATCTCCTGGACATTTTGGGTTATTCGATTTTTGGCTTTTTCATCTCTGTTTTGTCTATGTTTTCTATGTTGTTTTCAGCCCCTGAGATTCTCTCTTCCATCTTTTGCGGTCTGTTGGTGATGACATCTGTGACTCTTGACTTCTTTTTTAGGTTTTCTATCTCCAGGGTTGTCTCTTTTGTGCTTTCTTTATTGTATCTATTTCCATTTTCAATTTCTTCCCTATTTTGGTTGTGCTTTTCTGCAGTTCTTTGAGTAATTTTTGTGTTTCCTCTTTAAGAGCTTCTATTTGCTTATATTTGTTCTTCTGTAATTGTTTAAGGGAGTTATTCACACACTTCTCCAAGTCTCCATCATCATTTTGAAGTATGATTTCAAGTCTGAGTCTTGTTTTTCTGGAGTGTTTGGCAATCTACTAATTTTTGTGGTCGGAGAGCTGGGTTCTGATGTTGCCAGGTAGTCTTGGTTTCCATTGCTTAAGATCTTTTGTTTTTCTCTTGCCATCTTTTTATCTGTGATTAAATGTAGTCTTGTTGTCAGTGACTGGTGCCGGACTCTCCTGAGGATCTGAGGGCCCGTGGGCTCAGGAAGAATATTGCTTCTGAGTGCTAGGCATTTTGTTGGCAAGCAGTGAGTTCTGGTGGCAGTCACTCTGTTGTCTTTGTGGGCTCAGGTGTGGGAGCTCTTGTGAGCTTGCTCTGGGTGCTCGGCCCTTTACCCACTGGTTCTGAGTACTAGTGGTGGGGACCTGTCTCTTTCTCTAGGCCCAAAGGATCCCTTTCTAGGGAGCACAGTGCTCTCTGCTCACTGAGCACTCCTGGTAATCCCTCCCTGGGTTCACCTATGGCCCAGGTATAAAAAGTGCCTCGGGAGCTGATCTTTCAGCACTGCCTTTCCCAGGCATTTCAGGATTCTCTCTGACACAGGCCCGGGCACCACTGCTAAGCACTCTTTGTACTCTGAGTACTCACAGAGCAACCTCACTAGGCCTGTGCCCCTGTTCTGTGCTGGTCCAGGTGGAAAAGTGCCTGGGCGTCTGGTCTGCAAGAGCAGACTTTCCAGGTAGATCCACATATCTTCTTACTGTGTGCCAGGAAGGAACCTTTGCCACAAGCACCTCCACGAAGCACTCTCTGTCTCTGGGTACTTTTGGCGCAGCCTCACCAGGCCTGTGCTCCAGGTTATCTGCTGATCCAGGTGGAAGCACAGATCTTTTTTTTTAAGGGTTCTCTCTCTCTCTCTCTCTCTCTCTCTCTCTCTCTCTCTCTCTCTCTCTTTCTCTCTCTCTCTCTCTCTGTGTGTGTGTGTGTGTGTGTGTCTATGTGTGTGCTAGCGTGCTCATGCACGCACAGCAGAACTTTATTGATGGTATTCAAGAGAGTAGGGAGGGTTCCCTAGACCCCTCCTATGATTATAGGATCTGAGATGGAACTTGTGAGGGAGATGCACAGTGTTGGGGGCCGAGTTGGAATAGGACTTCTCAGAAACTTAGGGCCTTTCTCTTGCTCTCAGTGTCCTTGCTGGGGGTGGGTGGTCCAGGGTTTATTAATCCTTAGAGGCCATGTAGGCCATGGGGTCCACCACCCTGTTGCTGTAGCCATATTCATTGTCATACGAGGAAATGAGCTTCACAAAGTTGTCACTGAGAGCAATGCCAGTTCCAGCATCAAAGGTGGAAGAGTGGGAGTTGCATTGAAGTCACAGGAGACAACCCGGTCCTCAGTGTAGCCCAGTGACCTTTAGTGGGCACTTGGATGCCTGCTTCACCACCTCCTTGATGTCATCATACTTGGCAGGTTTCTCCAGGTGGCATGTCAGATCCACAACAGATACATTGGGGGTAGGAACACAAAAGGCCATACCGGTGAGCTTCCCATTCAGCTCTGAGATAACCTGTCACAACAGTGCAAGTGGATGGACGGATGATGTTCTGAGGTGCCACACGGCCATCATGCCACAGCTTTTTAGAGGGGCACAGTCTTCTGAGTGGCAGTGATAACATGAACTGTGGTCATGAGCCCTTTCATGATGCCAAAGTTGTCATAGGTCATCTTAGAAGGGTGGCTAATTAGTTGGTGGTACAGGATGCATTGCAGACAATCTTGAGGGAATTGTTATATTTCTCATGGTTTATACCCATTACAAACATGGGGGCATCAGCCAAAGGGGTGGAGATGATGAATCTTTTGGCCCCACCCTTGAAGTGGGTCCTGGCCTTCGACATGGTGGTGAAGACACCAGTAGACTCCATGACATACTCAGCACCAGCATCACCCCATTTGATGTTAGCAGGATCTCGCTCCCGCAAGATGGTGATGGGCTTCCCATTGAAGACAAGCTTCCCATTCTCAGCCATGACTGTGAAATTGAATTTGCCATGGGTAGAGTTATACTGGAACATGTAGACCATGTAGTTGGGTCAATAAAGGGGTTTTTGATGGCAACAATCTCTACTTTTCCGGATCCAGAGAAAAAGGAAGCCTTGGTAACCAGGTGCCCAATACAGGCAAATCCATTCACTGTGACCTTCACCATCTTGTTTAAGGGACGAGGCTAACATTGCATGAGAAGATGTGGCTGTCTCTGGAACAGGGAAAAACCAAGATTTTATTATTGTTATTGTTGTTGTTATTATTATTATTATTATTATTATTATTATTATTATTATTATTATTGGATATTCTCTGTATTTATATTTCAAATGTTATCCCCTTTACCCCCACTCCCATTCCCCCTCTGCCTCTGCTTGCTTCCATGAAGGTGCTCCCTCTCCCAAGCACCCTCTCCACCTCAGAACCTGGGCATTCCCATACACTGTGAGAACAAGCCTTCACTGGATTAAAGACCTCTAATCCTATTGATGCCAGAAAATGCAATCCTCAGTTACATATTAAACTGGAGCCATATGTCTCTCCTTGTGTACTCATTGGTTAATGTTTTAGTCCGTGGGAGCTCCTGGAGTGTTTGGTTGGTTGGTAATGTTGTTTTTCCCATGGGGTTGCAAACCCTTTCAGCTACTTCAGTCCTTTCTCTAGCTTCTTTATTGGGGTCCCACTGTTCAGTCTGATGGTTAGCTACAAGCATCCTCAACTGTATCAGTATGACTCTGACAGAGCCTCTTGGGGGGAGGCATCCATATCAGGTTGCTGCCAGTAAGCACTTCTTGGCCTCAGCAATAATGCTTGGGTTTGGTGGCTGCATATAGAGTAGATCCCCAGGTGAGGCAGTCTCTGGATGATCTTTTCTTCAATCCCTGTTCCTCTATTTGTCTTTTAATTTCCTCCCATGTGTGTTTTGTTCTCCCTTCTAAGAAGGACTGAGGCATTCACCTTCTAGCCTTTCTGTTTTTGAGCTTCATAAGATCTGTGAATTCTTTCTTGGGTATTCAGAGCTTTTTGGGCTGGTATCTGCTTATCAGTGAGTGCATACCATGTGTGTTCTTTTGTGACTGGGTTACCTCACTCGGGAGGATAGTTTCTAGTTTCATTCATTTTCCTAAGGATTCCATGAAGTCATTGTTTTTAATAGTGGAGAGTACATTATTGTGTAAATGTACCACAATTTCTGTATCCATTCCTCTGTTGAAGGACATCTGGGTTCTTTCCAGCTTCTGCCTATTATAAACGAGGCTGCTATAAATGTGGTGGAGCATGTGTTCTTGTTGTATGTTGTTGCATCTTAACTCTCCCTCCTGTCCTCCAAATCCTACTGTCCAGTGGCTTCCCAGTTCTGCAACAGAGTATCTGTGGCATCTCTTTACTCTCTGTTTCTATTCCAAAAGGACTAAGCACGTTCTGGTAGAACACAACCTGCTTGTGAATGCTCCTGGAGACTGACACTTACTCACCAAAGAGAAAGCACGGGGTGGACCTAGGCTCCTGCTCATATGTAGCAGATGAGCAGCTTGATCTTCATGTGTGTTCCCCAACAAGCGGAGTGGGTGCTGTCCCTGAGCCCTTTGCCTGTCTGCCTGCCTACCTGCCTCTATATCCTGTGCCCCTAAATGGACGACTTTGTCCGGCCTTAGTGGAGAAAGATGTGCCTAGTCCTGCAGCTATTTGATAGCTATTTGATCGGGGGGGGGGGGGAAGGCAGGTTAGTGGGTGTATGTGACACCTAGAGCTAAGCTTCTTCTCAAAAGAGAAGGGGAACTTGGAAAGGGGGAAGACTTGTTGGGGGGGAGGGTTATGGATAATAATGATATATAAATTGAATAAATAAATAAATTTACAAGAGGAAACCAACAAATTTCTTCCATGGTTTCTCACTGGGCATACAAACCACTATTGAGGTGAAGCCCAATGCCCAGCAGTTGACAGCCAATACAAAACAACTTTTGTGGAGGTTCTTTGTCTCAGGATTCTTTGTCAGGGTTTTTTTGTATTAATTCATTTTTTACCTTACATGTCCTTTGTGCCATATTATGTTTTCTTGTTTTGTGTTTTATGGGATTTCTGTGTGTGTGAAGGTGAGTATTTCTTTGTCTGTATGTGTTTTCTGAGCTTTTTCTTTTGCTTTCTTCTCTTCATTTTTTTTTCATTCTGGTTTGTTTATTAATAATTTCATTCTGGTTTATTATTAATAAATTTATGTGGATGCCTGTTTGCATTCTAATGAGAGAGAGAAAGAGAGAGAAAAAGTGTGGTTTGGCGTGAATGGAAAAGAGGAGAGGATTTGGGAGTAGTTGTAAAAAGGGAAACCATATTCTGAATTTTTTTTGTATGAAAACAAATATATTTTTACTGAAGAAGAAGAAGAAAAAGAAAAAGCATCATTAGGTCCTAGATTACTGGATAATATATTTTGTCATTAATAATGTCTGAGAAAATGTCAAGTCTTAACTGAAGATTCATAATCAAAGATTATATGCCTTCTTGTTTACCTTTAATAAAATATGTGAAATTCTTTTGAAAGTGTACAATAAATTAGATTATGATATTTGCACCAATTGCCATTCAAATTTGAAGATTAACCACTCACGTATGGTGTCAATCAGTAGAGAGTGCTTGATTACCTTCAGGAAACAATCATCACACTGTGACCTTTGCAACAGTAAAGGTCAGAAGTGATTACGGATGTATTATAGAGTAGGATGTCAATGGGACTTGCTTGTGAAACGAAGGCAGCGCTACTTATGACTCTTTCTCAGTCTTAAAACTACTTCATACTTGAAGGATGGAATGCATGTATTCATGTTTAAAATGGGTTTTGGATGTGAATCTAGCAAAGTAGTTCCCCTTTATGTTTTGTGGAAAATGCGTGGTACAGCAAGACCATCTCCTAGGAGTGTAAGGTGCTGGTCTGAGCTCTGCCTTCACAAGTCTGTGGTAAAGCACCTCATTTTTGGGTGAGCATTCCTGGTTCTCCCTAACACCGAAAGATGTTTCCATGGCAGCAGTGATAACTCTTCAGTGCTAGAAAAAAAAAAAAAAAACTGCATGATGTTAGATATTTTACCAACAGTACTCCACCAAAGTTTTTAAAATACTATATTTTAAAATGCTGTAAAAATTTGAATTATTTGTTTCTGAAGACAATTTGTTATCGATCTTTCTGTGGGCTGGTAAGATGGTCCAGTTAATAAAAGCTCTTGCTGCCAAGTCTGATAACTTATGTCTGATTCTTGGGACCCCCCGGGGTGAAATGAAAGTAATCATTCTCTCTATTGTCCTCTGGCTTACACACACACACACACACATACTCACACACACAGTCTTCTAGTATTTACAACTCTGTTGAGTGATAGTGCATATATGGTTATCTTTCTTACAGTATGAACACTACAGCTTATTTTAACTGAACACTTGTCTTTCATTGCCTTATATCAGCTTAATCAGTACTGCATGGAGGAGAGAGACCAGGCTGTGTGGTCCCTCAGTTCTCCCACTACTGCAGCCTTTTCTTGCAGTAGTCTTGTTGCTTTATCCAGACAACCCAGTGGGCAGCCCTCAGTTTCCCCCTCACTCTTCTTCCTTGCTACTGGGTTCTTCTTTGGATTCAGTCACCCCCCCTCCCCCTCCCCGTTCTCCTCAGTCCCTAGCTTAAGTCACATTTCTCCAAATGCTTCCTTTTCTGACTCTAGCAAACAACTTTCTTGTGTCTAAGATTTTCAGATCTATTTATTCTGTGGCACTGTGAGCTCCATGAGGCACAGGACTGGAAGTATTTCTAGACTGATTGTATTTACAGTCTCTGAGATAGACTCCACATGCAACAAGTGTTCAGTAGATGGTTTTCAAAATAAACTAATGAATTTGATACAAAATGTCAACCAGAAAGTAATTAGTTTTATATTATAAAATCATTTTGGGTTTCAATGTCAATTTATTCACAAAAGAGTTCCTCCTGTCTTTTTTTGACTATTTTACCTCTGAAGAAAAAGAAAGATAGATATTTAAATTTCTCCTGTTACATCAGTTGTGATGAAAACTGCATGGTACTGGTACAGAGACAGGCAGGTGGATCAATGGAATAGAATTGAAAACCCAGAAAAGAACCCACACACCTATGATCACTTGATCTTTCATAAAGGAGCTAAAAGCATTCAATAGAAAAAGGACATCATCTTCAACAGATGGTGCTGGTCCAACTGGCCGTCAGCATTCAGAAGAATGCAAATTAATCCATTATATTTCCCTGTACAAAGCTCAAGTGCCAGTGTATCAAAGACCTCCACCTAAAACCAGGTACACTGAGGATAATAGAAGAGAAAACGGAAAAGAGCTTAGAACACACAGGCACAGGGGAAATTTTTCTTAACAGAACATTTCTTATGCTCTAAGATCAAGAATCAACAAATGGGACCTCATAAAATTACAAAGCTTCTGTATGGCAAATGACACTGTCAAAAGGCTAAAACAGCAATCAACAGATTGAGAAAAGATCTTTAATAATCCTACATCTGATAGAGCGCTAATATCCAATATATGCCAAGAACTCAAGAAGTTAGACTCCAGAGAATCAAATAATCCTGTTAAAACTAAGGTATGTTTGGGGTACAGTCACTGATAAGTGGATACTCTCCCAGAAACTTCAGGATACCCAAGAAACAATTTGCATAAGTTATGAAGCTCAAAGAGAAGCAAGACCAGAGGGTGGATGCCTCAGTCCTTCTTAGAAGGGAGAACAAAATATTTATGGGAGGAGTTAAAGGACAAATAGAGGAGCAAGGATTGGAGAAAAGATCATCCAAAGACTGCCTCACCTGGGGATATACTCCATATTCTGCCACTAAATCCGCACACTATTGCTGATGCCAAGTGGTGCTTACTGGCAGAAACCTGATGGATGCCTCCACAGAAACTCTGCCAGAGCTATACTGATGCCAGTTTGCTTGCAGCAAACCATCAGACTGAACAGCAAAACCCCAATGAAGGAGCTAGAGAAAAGACTGAAGGAGCTGAAAGGGTCTGCAAAAACATGGGAAGAACAAAATTATCAACTAATCAAACCCACCACAGCTCCCAGAGATTAAAACACCAACCAATGAGTATGCATGGAGAGACCCATGGCTCCAGGTAAATATGAAACAGAGGAGAGCATTCTCTGACATCAAGGGGAGGAGAGGCCTTTCTTTGGTCAAGAAGGCTCCTTCTCCCAGTGTAGGGGAACACCAAGATGCTAAGGTGGGAGAAGGTGGTTGGGAGAGGAAACACCTTCATGTAGGCAATGGGGGATGGAGTTGGGGGAAAGTGCACAACATCTGAAATGTAAATACACAGAACATCTAATTAAAAAAAATAAAACATAGCTTACATAAAAAAAAAATCGTGGTACAGAGCTAACCAAATGATTCTCAACTGAGGAATACTGAATAAAGAAATGCTTAACATCCCTAGTCATCAGGGAAATGCAAATCAAAACAACCCTGAGATTCTATCTCATACCAGTCAGAATGGCTAAGATTAAAAACTCAGGTAACAGTAGATACTGGAAATTATATAAAGAAAAAAGAACACTCCTCCATTGTTGGTGGAGTTGTAAGCTGGTACAACCACTCTGGAAATCAGTCTGGAGGTTCCTCAGGAAATTGGACATAGTAATACTTGAGGATCCATCTACACTTCTCCTGAGCATATACTCAAAAGACACTTCAACGTATAACAAAGCCACATGCTCCTCCATGTTCATAGAAGCCTCATTTATAATATGAAGAAGCTGGAAAGAACCCAGATGTCCTTCAGCAGAAAAATAAATACAGAAAATGGGGTACATTTACACAATGGAGTACTACTCAGCTATTAGAAACAATGACTTTATGAAATTTGTCGACAAATGGATGGAACTAGAAGCTATCATCCTGAGTGAGGTAACCCAGTCACAAAAGAACACACATGGCATGCACTCACTGATAAGCAGATACTAGCCCCAGAAAGCTCTGAATACCCAATACGCAAGAAACAAGTCACAGACATAATGAAGCTCAAAAAGAAGGAAGACCAAAATGGGGATGCCTCAGTCCTTCTTTAAAAAGGGAGCAAAACTCTCATTGGAGGAAATACAAGGTCAAATAGAGGAACAGGGATTGAAGAAAAGATCACTCAGAAGCTGCCTCACCTGGGAATCCACCACATATGCAGTCCACAGATCCAAGTACTATAGCTGATTCTAAAAAGTACTTAGTGGCTGGAACCAGACAGAGAGGCCCCCCAGGGACTATGCTAGAGTAATGTAGGTACAGCTGAGTATGTTTGAACTTGGGGATTCCAATGAGGTTGCTAAAGAAAGGACTTAAAGAGCTGAAAGTGATTGCAACCTCATGGGAAGATAACAACATTATCAACCAACCAAACCCTCCAAAACTCCCATGGACTAAAACACCAACCTTTGTGCGCACTTTGAGAGACCTATTGATCCAGTTGCAAATGTAGCTGAAGATAGCAGTGTCTGGCATTAATGTGAGGAGAGGCTTTTGTTCCAGAGAAGGCTTTTTTTCTCAATGTAGGGGAATGACAAGTCAGTGAAGTGGAGAGGGGGATCAGAAGGGAGTGCACCTTTGGGAAGGCAACTGAATGGGGAAGGGGATGGAAGCAGCTGGGTGGGGGTAAAGGGATAACTTCTCAAATGCAAATACAGAGTATCTAATAAAAAAAGGGGAAAATAAGAGAAAAAATTCTTTTGTTACAGAGAATAAGAGGCTGATTGATGCTGGTCTATTTGGGTGTGTTTTATGCTAAGTGTTTTGGGGACATTTAGTTCTTGGTTTTTATCCCTGGAAATTCCCCACGAATGTTTGTGTAAGGCAAAGTATTTAAAGTGAGAATTATAAATACAATGTACACACGGAACAAATTAAGTTTTCTCTATTAACAAATATGAAAAATCGTGTATCTTAAATAACATTTTATATAAAACACACATTTTAGAATGTAAACACTTTCCCAGATCATATATAACCAGGATTTTTGGCATAATCTCTGATTTTCTTTCTGCGTGCTGAGCTGAACATTACCAATTAAGTCAGTCAGTTTCATTCCAGGTGCTTTCTAATTTGCTTTTGATTGATGTCTTAATTATACCTATTTCAAATATCCTTAATGCTTAGAGAGTGTTTGTGTATTTTCTACAAATGAATCATCTTCCTAACAAAGTTTTAGATCTATTACATAATTAATATGGTTGTCTTACTGAACTTTAGGTGACTTCCCCTGAGATATATGGACACAGATTTGGGGTTGGGATAAGGCTCTTCCTCTTCTTCCACACATGAGCACCACCTTATCCTTCAGAACCTGTGGGTCCTCCCCAACAAGTGTCCCATGGCATTCATAACTGTCATGAATGTTGTCACACTTCCCCTGCAGCTCTCCTGGCCCTTTTCATCCAGTCCATTTTCTACAGCTAAATCTGACTCAGAAATGCTATGAGGTTGGGTTACATATTCCACAAATGCATTTCCAGAGTTTTTACACTGTGTTCATCACTGTCGCTGTTAAAGAATCACACTGTTAGTCATTCTTCTGTATAACTCGAGATGCTGAATATTGGCTGTTATCCATTTAATACTTGCTATATGAAGCGATAATCATTGAACCCCATAATTATTAATATGGAAATAAAAATTAACTCTCCATATTATGGAAGGAAATTTGTCATAGACGAGTCACAAGCATTATTTTAAAAAGTACTTTTACAATGGCAAAAGTTGTAAATGCACTCACTAATGTCTTTTGTGAGGTTAATGAATTACAAAATTTGATTTGACACTAATGCCAACTAAAAATTACATTCTTTTAGACTAAGGTCTGTTGTATTTCCTAATTTTATTTTCACTGGCTATCAGTGATATATATGGTGAAATTCGGAAGTGATAATTTAGTGATAATTTATTAAAAATTAGTGTTTTGCTTATCACATCTTCCCGTTTAGCTACACATGGTTCAATGGGATGAACAGCAAATAATTTTGTTTTATATCTTTGATGTGTCTTATAATTTGTATGTTTTCCTAGATCAGTTTCTCTCAGTTGTCCTAAAATGTTTGTAGATAGAATTTCCTTTAACTCTCAAATTTCTCCATATTTCCATAATGATTTAAAAATTCACATCAAACATGAAAGTACAACAAAAAGGGGGAGCTGAGTTATTTAGTGTGTAGTCTTGTAGAAGAGGGGAGATCTTGAATTGTGGCAATGAAGGCAGAATCTGGTGACTTACCTGTAATTAGCAAGAATCCTTGTCACTCTAAGTGCTTTGAGGAGAAACAGGGGTGGATGGCACAGATGGCTAGTTCTTTGTTCAGTGCCTCTCTGAAACTAACTAGATCAGAGGACAAATGATTGTGGTTTCACACAAAATACTCCTGGTACCTGGAGCATCCTAGAGTTAATATAATGAAGGATAATGAAAAGAGGCATCAGCTTTTAATGCCATACTTCCTGAATTTATACTTTCTTCACACCATTGGCTCATTCAGTTTTCTGTCAACTGTCTTGTCACAGGTGTGTGTGTGTGTGTGTGTGTGTGTGTGTGTGTGTTTGTGTGTGTTGGACTTTATTTTAGCTTAGAGCTTTAATTTAAACAGCTTTGGCATGAGCAATGAACACACACACACATAAGTAAAACATTAGAATGTAGAATTTATTATTTGGGGTTTGCATGTAGTCATAAGATGAAGGTGCTTCTGATGTGTATGTGGCCACATAGAAGATTAGTCACCTCCAAACAATTTATATAAAATCATGGTAGTCCCTAAGTTCAGTTTTATTTGAATTTCAACAGAGCTATCTTAATGGAATCTTATTTCACAGATGGACCTTCTTTGTACTCCACTCTCAGTGCAAAATGTAACTGCTCCACAAGCTGGTCCCTGGATCTCAACGGTTTTTGTTTTTTTTTAATTATTGGATATTTTATGTATTTACACTTCAAATGTTACCATTTTCCTACTTTCCCCTCCTGAACCAATAATCCCATTCCTCCTTCCCCTGCTTCAGTGAGGGTGCTCCACCACCCACCCACCCATTCCAACCTTCCTGTCCTGACATTCCCCAATATTGGAGCATTGACCCTTCACAGAAACATGGGCTTCTCCTCTAATAGATGCCAGAAAATGCCATCTTCTGTTAAATTTGCAGCTGGAGCCATGGGTGCTCTGTTCAGAAAAATTTCCCCTGTGCCTATGCATTTAAGGCCCTTCCTTACTTTCTCTTCTATTAGTTTCAATGTATTTGGTTTTATTTGGAGGTCAGTAGTCCACATGGACTTGAGCTTTGTACAGGGAGATAGAATAGATTTATTTGCATTTTTGTACATGCTGACCACCAGTTGAACCAGCACCATTTGTTGAAACTGCTGTCTTTTCTCCCCTGGATCATTTTAGCAACTTTATCAAAGATCAAGTAATCATAGGCGTGTGGGTTCATTTATAGGTTTTCAGTTTTATTCCGTTGATCTACCTGTCTATTTCTGTACCAATACTGTGCAGTTTTTATCACTATTGCTTTGTAATATAGTTTGAGGTCAGGGATGGTGATTTCTCCAGACTTTCTTTTATTGATGAAAAGAGTTTTCGCTATCCTGATCTTTTTGTTATTTCAAATGTATTTGCAAATTGCTCTTCTCAACTCTATGAAGATTTGAGCTGGATTTTTGATGGGGATTGAATTGAAACTGTAGATTGCTTTTGGCAAGATGGCCATTTTTACTATATTAATTCTGCCAATCCATGAGCATGAGAGATCTTTCCATCATCTGACATCTTCTTTTATTTCTTTTTTCAGAGACTAGAAATTCTTGTCATACAGATCCTTCACTTGTTTTGTTAGAGTCACCGCAAGGTATTTTGTGTTATTTGTGACTATTGTGAAAGATGTCTTTCTCATAATTTCTTTCTCACCCTGCTTATCCTTTGAGTAAAAGAAGGCTACTGATTTGTTTGAGTTAATTTTATATCCAGCCACTTTGCTGAAGTTGTTTATCAGCTGTAGGAGTCATCTGGTGAAATTTTTGGGGTCACTTAAGTATATTATCATATCATCTGCAAATAGTGATATTTTTGCTTTTTCCTTTCTGACTTGTATCACTTTGACCTTCTTCTGTTGTCAAATTGTTCTATCTAGAATTTCAAGTACTATATTGAATAGATCAGGAGAGACTAGGTAGCCTTGTCTTGTCTCTGACTATGGTGGGATTGCTTCAAGTTTTTCTTCATTGAGTTTGATGTTGGCTACTGGTTTGGTGTATATTGCTTTTACTATGTTCAGGTATGGGCCTTGAATTCCTGATCTTTCTAAGGCTTTTATTATAAAGGAGTGTTGTATTTTGTCAAAGGCTTTTTCAGTATCTACTGAGATGATCATGTGTTTCTTTTCTTTGAGTTTGTTCATCTGGTTCTTTACATTGATGGATTTCCATATATTCAATAATTCCTGTATTTCTGGTATGAATCCTACTTGATCATGGTGAGTGATCATTTTGATGTGTTCTCAAATTCAGTTTGCAAAAATTTTGAGTATATTTTTGCCTCATTATTAATAAGTGAAATTGGTCTTAAGTTTTCTTTTATGTTGGGTCTTTTAGTGGTTTTGATATCACTGTAACTGTGGAGTCTAAACAAATTTGAAGTTTTGCTTCTGTTTCTACGTTGTGTAATACTTTGAAGAGTATTGGTATTAGAGCTTATTTGAATGTCTGATAGAATTTTGCATTCAACCTATCTGGTTCTGGGCTTTTATGGGGGGTACTTTTAATGATTCCTTTTATTTCCATTAAGGGCTTTGGAACTATTTGCATGATTTATCTGATCCTGATTTTTACTTTGGCACCTAGTATCTATATAAAAAATTGGCTATTTCATCCAGAGTTTTTAGTTTTGTTGAGTATACAGTTTTGTAGTAGGATTTGATAATTTTTTTAATTTCTTCAGTTACTGCTGTTATGTTTCCCTTTTCATTTCTGATTTTGTTAATTTGTGTAGTGTTTCTGTGTTCTTTGGTTAGTCTGGCTAAGGGTTTATCTAACTTGTTGATTTTCTCGAAGAAGCAGCTCCTGGTTTTGTTGATTCTTTGTATTGTTCTTTGTTATTCTACTTGGTTGATTTCAGCCCTGAATTTGATTACTTCCAGCAGTTCATTGCTCTTGTGTTTATTTGCTTCTTTTTGTTCTAGAGTTTGCAGGTGTGCTCTGAAGTTGCTAATGGATGTTCTCTCCAGTTTCTTTTTGGAGGCACTCAGAGCTATGAGTTTTCCTCTTAGCCCTGCTTTCATTGTTTCCCATTAGTTTGGGAGTATTGTCCCTTCATTTTCATCAACTTCTTAAAAGTCATTAAATTCTTTCTTTATTTCTTCTGCAACCAAGTTATCTTTTAGTAGAGCATTGTTCAGCTTCCATGTGTATGTGGCCTTTGTGTTGTTTTTGTTGTTATTGAAGACCAGCCTTAGGGCATGGTGATCTGATAGGATGCCTGGAATTCCTTCAATCTTTTTGTATCTGTTGAGGCTTTTTTGTTACTGAGTACATGGTCAGTTTTGAAGGAGGTACCATGAGATTCCAAGAAGATGGTATATTCTTTTGTTTTTGGGTGAAATGTTCTGGAGATATCTGTTAAATCTATTTGATTCATCACCTCTTTTAGTTTCACCATGTCTCTGTGTAGTTTCTGTTTCAATGATCTCTTTATTAATAAGAGTGGGGTGAGGAAGTCTCCTACTGTTATTGTTCGTGTCAGTGTTTATTTTGAAGTGTAATATAGTTTGCTTCATGAATGTAGTTGTCTTTGCATTTGAGGCACAACTGTTCAAAATTGAGACTTTCACTTGGGAGATTTTTCCTTTAACGAATATGAAGTGTCCTTCCTCATCTTGCTTGATAACTTTGGTTGAAAGTATATTTTATTGGATATGAGAATGGCATCTCCATGGTGTTTCTTGGTATAATATTTTTGGAAGACCTTATTCAAACCTTTTGCTCTGAGAAAGTTTCATCTTTGTTGTTGCAGTGTGTTTCTTATATGCAGCAAAATGCTGAATCCTGTTTGTGTATCAAGACTGTTAGCTTATGTGTCTTTATAGGTGAGTTGAATCCATTAATATTGAGAGATATTATATGAAAAATATTATATATATATAAGCTATATATGAGAGATGATTGTTAGTTCCTGTTATGTTTATTTTTGTAGGTTGCCCTATATGCTTTTGCTTTGTTGTGAGATGATAAATATTTTGTCTCTTTTCTTTGGTGTAGGTACCTTCCTTGTTTGGGGATTTTTTTTTTTCTAGAATCATTGGTAAGTTTGGATTGGATAGATACTGTTTAGAATTTTTTTGTTCCAGAATAATTTGGTTTCTCCATCTATGTTGATTGTGGATTTTGCTGGATATAGTAGCTTGCACTGACATTTGTATTCTTTTAGCATTCTTTCAGAGTTCTTCTAGATCTCTGACCAGGATCATCTGGATTTTATTGTTTCTGCTGAGATATCTGGTGTAATTCTGATAAGTCTGATTTTGTATGTTACGTGGACCTTTTTTCTTACAGCTTTTAATATTTTTTTTTTGTTCTGTGCATTGAGTGTTTGATTATTATGTAATGAGAGCATTCTCTTTTGTATTTCCATTTATTTGGTGTTCTATGGGTTTCTTGTACCTTTATGGCCATCTCTTTCTTTAGGTTGGGGAAGTTTTCTTCTATGATTTTATTGAAGACTTTTTCAAGTCCTTTGAACTGGGAATCTTTATTCTCCTCTATTCTGATTAGTCTTAGATTTGGTCTTTTCATTGTGTTCTGAATTTCTTGGTTGCTTTGGGTAGGAGTGTTTTATGTTCTGAATTTTCTTTGACAGTTGTGTCAATCTATTCTACGGTATGTTCTATATTCTCTCTTCCATTTCTTGTATTCTGTTGTTGATACTTACATGTGTAATTCCTGACCTATTTTCTAGATTTTTCATTTCCAGATTTGCATCCATTTGTATTTTCTTTATTGTTTCTACTTCTACTTTGAGGTCTTGAACTACTTCTACCTGTTTACCTCTGTTTTCCTGAATTTCTTTCAGTGAAATATTCATATTCTCTTTAAAGGATTCCATTATCTTCATGAGGTAAGATTTTATGGCAGCTTCCTGTGTGTTGGTGTATTCATGGCTTGTTGTAGTGGGTGAAGTAAGTTCTGGTGATACCCACAAATATTGGCTTCTGTTACTTATGGTCTTGTGCTTGCCTCTTGCTGTCTAGTTATCCCTGGTATTTTCTGCTCTTGGTGATGTTTTTGAGCCTGCCTCTTTTGCCTCTGGGTTGCTTAAGGTCTCCTGGAAGCCACTGATCCTGGCTGTAGCAGACTCCCTGTGTTGCCTTCCTATGGGATCCTCGGTGGAGAGAGAACATGGTTATCTGTTGCCTTGGTTACAACAGATTTCCTGGGAGGTCTTCAGAAGATCAGTCAAGCTGTTGTCTTGTGTGAAGCTGTTTTCCGGGAAGGGGGGCTACAAAATGGTTTCTGTTTCCCTGTGTACAGCAGAACTCCTGCAATGCTTTCAGTCTGTTGGGTCAGTTGCCTTGCATGCTGCGCAGCCTCTGGGATGTCTTCAGAATGTTGTGTCAGTTGCCCAGTTTCCCTGTGCAACTGGGCACAGAAAGTTCTGGGATGCCTTTAAGCTGTGGAGATCAGTTGCTCAGTTGCCCTGTGTGCAGTGGATCTCCTGGGATGCCTGAGGCTGTGCTGTCAGATTTCCTGAGTGCAGTGAATCTTCTGGCATGCCCCAGGTTGTGGTGTCTCAGGGGCACAGAGTTGCAAGCAGTCTGGCCAGGCAAAAAAAAGTCCCATCAGAAGGAGAAAGAAATTCAGTAGGTGGGGGTTATGGGGATTTATTGTTCCCAATTCCATTGGGCTCCCAGCAGCAGCTGTGGGACATCAGGAGGGTTCTTACCAGATGCTCTGAGTGCAGTAGATCTCCAAGGATGCCTCAGGCTGTGGTGTCTTCAGGGGAGCCAAGAAATTATTTTTTTTTAAAAAATCTTCTTTGGATCTGATATATTCTCAACATACCTATCTCTTTAAGGTTATACCTCTATTCTATGTTTCTTTTGCTTAAACCTTTCCTGACCTTCAAGAGTCTTAAGTCCTAGAAGCAACTGCTTGAATTGCTACCTAAATCCAGTAATAATGGTGTATACTTTCATTTTGAACTATATTTTCTTTTATTAAAAATAATATGTCAGCTAAATATGATGGAATGAGCATAATTGTAATCACAGTACTCAATAGTCTAAGGTAGGAGCATTCAAAGTTAGATGTTAACCTGCACTACCAAACCAAGTCCAAGGCCAGCTTGACTTCAATACCTAATCTTTGTCTCAAATACACAAAACTAACAACAAAAACAACAAAATAAAACTACAGTGGAAATTAGTTTCTAATTATGTGTGAAAGTGCAGCATGAGATTACATTGATTATGAATTTATTAATAAGTCCCTGGTTTTGCATGTCCTGTGGCTGTGCCTAGCAAAACTCTTTTGTCACTTGAAAAATGACTTCCACAGAGATAAGTTAACAATATGCTTTTTTCCCTCTTCTATTGAAATCCTGAGAACATAGGTGCTTTTCCTTAAGTCATGACCTTGGCTGAGTTCATATACAGGTTTGATATGACTGGGTTATACACTTATAAATACTTTATAGATTTGAATGTTAGATTTTTCAAGTTCTGATTTATCTAGAATCACATTAGAAGTTCTGCAAGCCATAATTTGGAAAACTTTTATAAGTCAAGACCAATCTTTCTGTCACATTGAAAAGCTATGGTAAATAAAGACCAAAATACAGCATAGCTTTTCTCCTCTCTTGGTTGATATTAAAAGACATTACTGCTTTCCCTCAGGATTATTTTAGTGTCTTAATTACAGTAAATTAGAATAATTATAGAGAAATTATATGAATCCTACAATTCCCCAAAGCCTTTATACTGCCTTTTAGTCAGATAATGAATGTTAATATAAATAATTGATGTGCTCTGAGTACCTCCATGTCTTCACACCTTACATTTTTCTTTTAAATCTGGCTCCAGATAGAAAATGAATCATGTCAGGAATTACTTTTTTTTCCTGTAAAGTCTGTTAATTAAGCTTGGGTGAACAGTATTGAAAATAAAACAAAGTAACTCCACAGTAGCATAAAGGTACATGAATTTCTTTTTACTTTATCTCAATAGATTCCAATTAAGAATAGTCTCTCCAAAAATATTGCATAGGATGTTTTGTATCTGCTTGTTTTTATAAGCATAAGGTTAAATGCTCAACATTTTTACAAAGTGTGCTAGGCTACTCCTTATACAGTAGGTTAGTCAGACAAAATCATTGGAGACTATGTTCAAACAGGTAAAATATTAATGAAGGCTGAAAATTCAATATTTTATGTGAACTAACATATGAAAGTAAATACTGTGCATAGGCTCTATGCCAGAAGCTGACAATCCAGTTGAGTTGTGTACATGTGCTAGCTTTTTTGTTAACAATCTTACTTTAGAATATTGCAGGTGTGGTGCAACTTAAAGATGCTATAGTAAGACATAACCATGGGACATGGAGCCACTATTGTCGACGAAGCCAAGGAGATGTCACTATGGATGTAATGATTTAATCATGGGCTACCAGACACACAGGCCAAGGTGACAGTAAAGTATTTCTGGCTTTCAGTCTCTATCTCCACCTAGGAACTAAGGCTGTTCCACAGCTTTTTGTAAGCAAATCCCGCTTGGAGAAAGCTGGTCTTCCAGGAGTGCTGTCACTCCTAAGCTTACTGGTGAGACCACCACTTTTGATTCAATAACTGGACAGAGAAGGACTTCAAGGAGTACACAGGGCACAGGAACTGTGAAACATCCAGAAACAGGATTCTTCTGGTTTTCATTAGCACTCCTGATCTAACCCTGTGACACAGCTCTCCACATTCAAATCTCAACCAATGAGAACTGGTCTCCCAGCCATGCTGACACACTTAAGATCAAAGCTCTTTGTTCCCCATTTACTGCTTAGAGAGAGCTGATCTCCCAGGAGTGTTGAAAGACCAGATCACAGGCCCACAAGAAGGACAATCTACAGTCAGACACAGGAAGACCAACTAACACCAGAGACAGCCAGATGGGGAGACACAAGTACAAGAATGTAAGCAACAGAATCCAAAGCTACTTAGCATCATCAGATTCCTGTTCTCCCACCAGAGCAAGCCCTGGATACTCCAACACACCAGAAAAGCAAGATTCTGATATAAAAGCACATCGCATGATGATGATAGAGGACTATAAAAAGGCCAGAAATAACTTCTTTAAAAAATACAGGAGAACACAGTAAACAGGTTGAAGCCCTTAAAGAGGAAACAAAAATCTTTTAAAGAATTACAGAAAAAAAAAAAAAAAAACACAGCTAAACGGGTGAAAAAACTAAAAAAAAAATCCAGGAACTGAAAATAGAAACAATAATGAAATTACAAAGCGAGACAGCCCTGGAGATAGAAAACCTAGGAAAGAGCTCAGGAGTCATAGACAAAGGAGTAATGAACTAGAAATGGAAGAAACAATCTCAGGGGCTGAAGATACAATAGAAAATATTAACACAATAGTCAAAGAAAATGCAAAATACAAAAAGCTCCTAACCCAAAACATCTAAGAATTTCAGGATACAATAAGAAGATCAAACCTAAGGACAATAGGTATAGAAGAGAGCAAAGAAGACTCACAACTTAAAGGGCCAGTAAATATCTTCAATGAAATTATAGAAGAAAAATTCTCTAATCTAAAGAAAGAGATGCCAATAAATATACAAGAAACCTATACAACTCCAAATTGATTGGGTTAGAAAAAAAAATTCTCCTGTCACAAAGTAGTCAAAATACTAAATGTACAAAACAAAGATTCCTTCTTTGTTTAAAAGCAGTAAAGGAAAAAGGTCAAGTAACATATAAAGACAGATCTATCAGAATCTCATTACACTTCTCAACAGAGACTATGAAAGCTAGAAGATTCTGGGCAGATGTGATGCAGAACCTAAGAGAACACAAATGCCAGCCCAGGCTACTATATCCAGAAAAGCTCTCAATTAATATAGATGGGAAACCAAGATATTCCATGACAAAACTAAATTTACACAACATCTTTCTACACATCCAGCTTTACAAAGGATAATATATGGAAAACTCCAACACAAGAATTCTACTTCTAACAACAATATATTACAGGGAAAAAAATTACTGGTTCCTAATATCACTCAACATCAATGGACCCGATTGTCGATACCGTCTCTGACCAGCAGAAAAGGAGCGACGACACAGCATTCTCCTCAAAGCGATTTATTTAGGAACCTTACAGCCTGCAAGTAAAATCTTTCTGTCTTCCCTTCTCTCTTTCTGTTTCTCTCTCTCCCTCCGCCCCCAAGCGCAGTCCTTTATCCACTCTCATCTCCACCTCCTCAGTCCATGTTGCGTGGCTGCAGTTCATAGGTCCTCGTCATCTGGCCTGATATGGAGTCATGGGTGCGCCTGAGCAACTCGAACGATGGGAGTGGCTATTCTGGAGAGGGGGGCAGGAGGAAGTCAGGTGCTAGTCACAAGACTAGGTCGGAGTCCCAAGTGCCATCTTTGGACTGCCGCCACACCTGCTCTCCACACCCGACTCCCCAATAAAAAGATATAGATTAACTGAATGTATATGTAAAGCGGACCCAGCATTTTGCTGTACAAAGGACAGAGTTCAGTGACCTAGACAGACACTACATAAGAGTAAGAGGTTGAAAAACATTTTTTTCAAGAAAATGGTCCCAAGAAATGAGCTGTATGTAGTAGCCATTCTAATTTCAGAAAAGAAGCCAAGTGCTTGTTGACAGGAGTTAACAACAGCTGTCTCCTGTGAGGCTCTGTCAGATCCTCACCAATGCAGATGAAAAAACTTGAAGACAACCATCGACCTGATCACAGGGACCCCTATAGAGGAGTTAAGGGAAGGATTGAATGAACATAAGGGTCCTTATCTGGCATAAACGGGACGGGAGGCCCTTTGTCCTGTAAGGGCTTTATGCCAGTGTAGCAAAATGCTAGGGTGGTGAGTTGGAGTGTCTGAGTAAGTGAGGGAACACCCTCATTGAAACAGAGCAAGGGGAAGGTGGGATGGGGGTTTTCAGAGGGAAATCCATGAAAGGGGATAACATTTTAAATGTAAATAAATAAAATATCCAATTTTTTTTTTAAAAAAGAAGAAATTACATGTAACCAAAAAAAAATTAAATAAATAAATAGAAAAACCCCAAAACAGAGATACAATATATATTCAGTGTTTGCTTTCCTTCACTCACAATTGTGAGTGATTTACTCTTACTGATGTGTGAAGCTTGACTTAAGTCATTTTTCCAGTAACCCAGAGCATGAATCTCAAAATTCCATCATGTAAC
This sequence comes from Micromys minutus, assembly GCF_963924665.1. Taxonomy (NCBI): domain Eukaryota; kingdom Metazoa; phylum Chordata; class Mammalia; order Rodentia; family Muridae; genus Micromys; species Micromys minutus. The sequence goes on along the minus strand of NC_137961.1, from coordinate 41,433,825 downwards.
CTGTTCAGGTCATATTATGTAACCTTCTTTTCCTATTTTTATTAGATACTCTGTATTTACATTTGAGATGTTATCCCTTCCCTCCCCAGTCCTGCTCCTTTCCCCACTTCCCCACCATTTGCCTTCACGAAGGTGCACTCCCTCCTAATCACCCTCTCCACCCCAGGGCCTTGTCATTCACCTACATTGGGAAAACATGCCCTCCCTGGACCAAAAAGCCTCTTGTCACATTGATGCCAGAAACTGATATCTTCAGTTGCATATGCAACTGGATCAATAGGTGTCTCAATGTGTGCTCAAGGATTGGTGTTTTAGTCCATGGGAGTTATGGAGGGTTTGGTTGGTTGATAATGTTGTTCTTCCCTTGAGGTTGCAACCCCTTTCTGCTCCTTAGGTCCTTTCTTTACCACCCTCATTGTGGTCTGAAAGTTCAGTCTGATGGTTACGTGCAAGCATGCTCAGCTGTATCTACATGACTATAGCATAGTCCCTGATGGGGCTTCTTTGTCTGGTTCCTGCCAGTAAGTACTTCTTGGCATCAGCTATAGTGCTTGGATTTGGTGACCGCATATGTGATGGATTCCCAGGTGAGGGCGCTTCTGAATGATCTTTTCTTCAATCCCTGTCCATCCATTTGACCTTGCATTTCCTCCTGTGTGTGTTTTGTTCTCCCTTCTAAGAAGGACTGAGGCATCTCCATTTTGGCCTTTCTTCTTTTTGAGCTTCATAATGTCTATGAATTGTTTCTTGGGTATTAAGAGCTTTCTGAAGCTAGTATCTGCTTATCAGTGAGTGCATACCATGTGTGTTCTGGGTTACTTGACTCAGGATGTTAGTCTCTAGTTCCATTCATTTGCCTAGGAATTTCATAAAGTCATTGTTTCTAATAGCTAGTAGTACTCCATTGTGTAAATGTACCACCCATTTTGTATTCATTCATCTGTTGAAGGACATCTGGGATATTTCCAGCTTCTGGTCATTATGAATAAGGCTGCTTTAAACACGGTGGAGCATGTGTCCTTGTTATATATTGGAGCATTTTGTGGTTATATGACCAGGAGTGGAATAGATGGATTTTTCAGGTAGTATTATGTCCAATTTTCTGAGGAACCACAAGACTGATTTTTCAGAGTGGTTGTACCAGCTTACAACCCCACCAACAGTGGAGGAGTGTTCCTCTTTCTCTGCATCCTCGCCAGCATCTGCTGTTATCTGAGTTTTGGATCTTGGCCATTCTAACTAGTGTGAGATCGAATCCAGGGTTGTTTTGATTTACATTTTCCTGATGACTAAGAATGTTGAGCATTTGTTTAGGTGTTTCTCAGCCATTTGATATTCCTCCCTGAAAATTCTTTTATTTAATTATATACCCCATTTTTAATAGGATTATTTGGTTCTCTAGAGTCTAGCTTCCTGAGTTCTTTGTATATATTTGATACTATCCCTCTATCAGATGTAGGATTGGTAAAGATCCTTTCCCAATCTGTTGGTTGCTGATTTGTCTTCTTGATAGTGTCCTTAGCCTTACAGAAGCTTTGTATTTTCATGAGGTCTCATTGTTGATTCTTGATCTTAGAGTATAAGCCATTGGTGTTCTGTTAAGGAAAATTTCCCATATGCCTATGTGTTTTAAGCTCTTCCCACTTGTTGTTCTGTCAGTTTCAGTGTACTTGGTTTTATGTGTGGTTCTTTGATCCACTTGGACTTGAGCTTTGTGCAAGGCTGTTCTGGGGGCTCAGCTGTCTGGGTGTGGGTCCTGAGTCTTGATGGCAGTCACTGGCATCTCTCTCTGGGTCAGAAAGTACCTGATATAAGAGTGCACCAAGCTCTCTGTCCTCAGAGAGTTCCAGGCTGTCTCTTCTGGTACAACCTGCAGGATGTGTCTGTAACTTTCATTTTGTGGATTTGTTTTTGTCATTGCTGAGTATTTAAACTCTTTAAGCTTTTGTCATTGCTGAGTATTTAAACTCTTTAAGGCTTGGTATACTTTTTACAAAAATATGATATCTATTTACTTTTCTACATTTATCTCAGATAGAATGCAAGTAAAAATATACTGGAGTCTTAAGTTTTCTTAGCCAGGAGTGGAATTTCTGGATGGCACGGCATATGTGTCTTCCACTTTCCCACATGACGCCACATTGGCTTCTGAGTTCTTTTAAATCTGTTCTCACTTGAGTAAGCACTGCTCTTACGCTCCCATTGTTTTGTTTACTTGGCATAAATTTGTGTTAAATGATATCTAAGTGAGAAGTAAATATATACATGTGTACACATATGTATGTATGAAATGAATTAAAATACCCATATTTTCAAAAAGAGAACTGAAACCTTTGTTCCTGTGCTCAGCTGCGGCACCCCTATCAACCTTCTTGGCATAGATTAGATATAAGAAAAATGGGCTCCGATGAATTTCACACTGAGTCATTAAAATCTAGCTTCTGTTTGCAGTTATATCCCCAAATCACATCTATTGATGTGGAGAGAACTCAAGCTTCATATATTACAAAGTTATTCATGTATGTATAATAATAACATTAATAAAAGTGTATCCATCAGGTTATTTGAGTATTCAGCTACTGAGAATGTAAAATATTGTAAAACAGTTATTTATGAACTTAGTCTATCAATTGAAGTTTTTGGCTTTATAACACTATCCGTGAATATTTGTATGTCTCTATTTAAGTATTGATGTCTCTGTTCCATTAATATTGAGAAAAACAACATAAGCCTTTATTTTTCAAACATTATGAGGCTTATTTATTTTCTATATCTGGATATATGAGTAATTTATAAACTGCTTACTCTAGCTTTTGAGTCATTTTAATGTTTGTCATTATTATTTAGTTCAAATACTTCAGCTTTGAGACAGAGGGCATAGTATATAGTTGTACTGTATATTTACTCTGACTTCTAGGTAACTTGTTAAAGTTTTGGAACTATCTTGTTGTTACATAAGAATTATCAGTTATGTTTAAATCTATCCCTTAAATAAAAGCTTTATTGTTTTATGCTGAAACATTAGTTACAATGGATCAATAATTTAAAATTGGTCAGAGACAATGACTTTAATTTTTTAATGATATGAGTTTAATAAGACACAAAAATCATTGGGACTATATTAATCCTTAAACTACAGTATACTTTCTCTATATATACAGTATATATATATGTATATAGATAGATAGATAGATAGAGTTAAATTTGTGTCATTTTAACAGTTGAACTTGTTATACAAAATGGTTTTGATTTATTTTCCTTATATTTCATATCAGAAGAGAGTTTCTTAATTGTGAAATAAAATATGACATGAAACAGAAATGATAGATTCCACTTGAATAGGTGGGAGCAACTGAAATAAAATGCCCTTATTGTTTTTAAGGATTCACTCTGGGGCAGGTAACAGAGGTCCTGAGGGTTTTACAGAATCCCAAACACACAGCCAGTACTTTGCAAAGATATTATTTTGTAGAGTTTTCTGAAACTATTAGTACAAACTACCATAACCCACCTGGCCTTTAGCAATAGGAATGTGTTTTTTTACAGTTTTGGGGTCTGGAAGTCCAAAGTCGAGGTGTCTTCTGGTTGAATGTTTCAGCCCCATCTCCATCCTCACACTGGCTTTCTTCTGTCTGTCCTAGTCTGTGTCTTTTCTGTTTGATGAGTGTGGAGGAGTTGGAGATTGTGACCATCTCACACAGGTAGATGAATTCCTGACTGTGTGTCCCATCTCTACTACCTATGCTCATACTTTCTGCACCTGCTTCTCCCTTCTGCCCAATGATGCCCATCCAGCTTCCTCTCTCTCTCTGTCCCTCTGTCCTGGTGTCCCTCTGTCCCTCCATACTCCCTCCCTTCCTTTCTCCCTCCCTTCCTCCCTATGTCCCTTCCTTCCTCTTCCCCTCCCTGTCTTTGTCCCTCTGTCCCTCCTTCCCTCTCTCTCTGCTTTTACATATGAAAGAAAGTGTATACTATTGGGCTTAAAATGAAGATGTTCCATCCTTTTCTGAGAATTATGTAATTTTTTTGTATTAAAAATTAAACTAGCACGCACAGTCTTAGGATTCATTACAGATTTTCAAACAAGTGTTGTTTTTGTTTATTGGCCTCCTCCCCATCGTCCCATTACAGCCTCCTGTTCTTTTGCTCATGTCTCTTACATTTCCATGCAGTATGTCTCCTGCACTGCTGTCTTCCTCTGCATGCCTCCACCGCACTTGTGGTCTCCTTTCTGATTTCAAGCCCTAACCCCAGACTCTTGCTTTCATGCCCACATATAAACAAGGGTCTGAAAATGAAAAAGTTTATACAATTTTGTCTTTTTGACTTTAACTGGTTCTATTTATAATACTTTCTGTAACCATTCATTTTCCTGAATATTTCCACAATTTCATTTTATAGCCGAATTCCATCATGTATATATGCCCCATTTTCAATGTTGGTTCCATTTCTTTGAGATTGTGAATCCTGCTGCAACAAGTAAGGATGTGCTACTGCAGCTGTGGTAAATATGTATAGCTAGTTGGGTATCTGCTCAGGAATGTTGTAATGAAGTTGTACCATCATTCTATCTATAATTTTTGAGAGACCACTATATTGATGTTCTTTTTTCAATACCACTTTACATCTCTGTCATGGTGAAGGAAGACTATTCCTTCCCATTTTTTTAATTTAAATTAAAAAAAAAATTATTATATTGGATATTCTCTGTATTTACATTTCAAATGTTTTCCCCTCCCCCCTCTCTACTCTCATGCCCCCTCCACTAGTTTTCAAGAAGGAGCACCTTCTCCCAGACACCCATGCCACCTCAGTACCTTGTCGTTCCCCTACACTTGGATAATGAGTCTTCACTGGACTAAAGGCCTCTCCTCCCATTGACGACAGACAATGCTATCCTCTGCAACATATGCACCTGGAGTCTTGGGTTTCTCTATGTGTGCTCAGTGGTTGGATTTTAGACTATGAGAGTTGTGGATTGTTCGGTTGATAATGTTCTTCCCATAAAGTTGCAAATCTTCTCAGCTCCTTCAGTTCTTTCTCTAGCATCTTCATTGGGGTTCCTGAGTTCAGTATGATGGTTAGCTGTAAGCATGATTCAACTGTATCTGTATGACTCTGGCAGAACCTCTCATAAGGCATCCATGTGGTTCCTGCCAGTAAGCACTTCTTGGCTACAGCAATAGTGCTTGGGTTTGATAGCTGCATATGGGGTGGATCCCCAGGTGAGGAAATCTCTAACTGATCTTTTCTTCAATTGGTGCTCCTGTATTTGATCTTGTATTTCCTGACTTGAGTGTTTTGTTCTCCTTTCTAAGAAAGATTGAGGCATCTACATTTGGCCTTCTTTCTTTTTGAGTTTCATAAGGTCTGTGAATTGTTTTTTGGGTATTCAGAGTTTTTGGGGGCTAATGTCTGTTTATCAGTGAGTTCATACCATGCGGGTTGTTTTTGGTACTTAATGGTTTACCTCATTCAGGTTGAAAGTTTCTAGTTATATCCTAGAATGCCACAGCAGATTTGTATACCAGGTAGATTATAATCTTATTTTTTCCATAAAAACTGTAATGGCCTGAGATAACAATTTGAAATTTCTAGAGAATGTGTATGTTAAATTGTAAAGATTTGTCCCGAATGTCCTCAAGTTCTTATACTACATGATGATGTTAACCCTCGAGGACTTGTACCTAGCCCATTATGGCAAATAGATATTTGCCATATCCTCATATTTCTGGTTTTAGACAATTAAAATACTTATTTGATTACTAATACCTTTTCAGACTGTCTAGTTGCAACAGCTTTAACTTGAGAAGCAACTAAAAGTGTATAGTCTCTGCACAATTGTGTTCTTAAGAGTAACAGTGATCCCATCTCTGATAGACAATTTACAGATAAAGCCAGACATTGTTTACAAAGGGTCCAAGAAGCATTGGAAGGTGCTATTAAGCTCATTTATTTTTTTTTCCATGTGAATATACTTTTTAGTCAGTACTTGATTTTTTTCAAGGGCTTGACAGTATGCATTGAAAACCTACTAGTTGCAATAAGCGTAAAGTACACGCAAAACAAAACGCAACATGGAAATAGTCAAAGTCTTTTTGTTTTGTGAATATATGTATATTTTTTGTTTTCTTTATTTCTTGGACTTCATACAGTCTGTGAGTTGTTTCTGGAGGAGTACAAGCCTCTGGGGTTAGTATCCCACTATCAGTGACTGCATATTATGTCTTTTCTTTTGTGACTGGGTTATCTCACTCAGGATGATCTTCTCTAGATGCAGCCATTTTCTTAAGAATTTGGTTAAGTCATTGTTTCTGGTGGCTGAGTAGTATTCCATTGTGTATATGTACCACAATTCCTGTATCCATTCGTCTTCTGAAGGACATCTGGGTTCCTTCCAGCTTCTGGCTATTATAAATAGAGCCGCTATGAACATTGTGGTGCATATATCTTTGTTGTGTATTAAAGTGTCTCTGGGGTATATGCCCAGAAGTGGAATAGCTGGGTCTTCAGGTAGTACTATATCCAATTTTCTGAGGTATCGCCAGACAGATATCTAGAGTGGTTGTATTAGCTTGCAACCCCACCAACAGTGGAGAAGTGTTCCTCTTTCTCTGCAGCCTCGCCAGCATCTGCTGTCATCTGAGTTTTGGATCTTGGACAATCTGACTGGAGTGAGGTGGAATCTTAGGGTTGTTTTGATTTGCATTTCCCTGATGGCTAAGGATGTCGAGCACTTCCTCAGATGTTTCTCGGCCATTCGGTGTTCCTCAACTGAGAACGTTTTGTTTAGCTCTGTACCCCATTTTTTAATAGGGTTATTTGATTCTCTGGTGTCTAGCTTTTTGAGTTCCTTGTACACCTTGGATATTAGGCCTCTATCTGATGTGGTGTTGGTAAAGATCTTTTCCCATTCTGTTGGTTGCCGTTTTGTTTTCTTGACGATGTCCTTAGCCTTACAGAAGCTTTGCATTCTCATTAAGTCCCATTTGTTAATCTTTGACCTTAGAGCTTGAGCCATTGGTGTTTTGTTCAGGAAATTTTCTCCTGTGCCTATGTGTTCTAAGGTTTTCCCTACTTTCTCATCTAATAGTTTCAGTGTATCTGGTTTAATGTAAAGATCTTTAATCCACTTACACTTGAGCTTTGTACAAGGAGATAAGAACGGGTCTATTTTCATTCTTTTGCATGTTGAGTGCCAGTTGGACCAGCACCATTTGTTGAATAGGCTGTCATTTTTCCATTGAATGTTTACTGCTCCTTTGTCAAAAATCAGGTGACTATATACATGAGGGCTCATTTCTGGATCTTCTATTCTATTCCATTGATCCACCTGCTCATTTATTTTTTATTTTTATTTTTTAAAAATACTTTATTTTACAAAACAAAGATAAATGTACAGATTTTAAACATTTTTTGCTTAAAATTATACATTTTTGTCAGTACTGTCTTTTCAGATATTAAAATAATTTTTACATAAAACTATGTGAATATATTTTTTGTCAGTACTTGATTTTTTCAAGGGCTTGACAGTATGCCTTGAAAACCTAATAGTTACAATGAGCATAAAGTACATGCAAAACAAAATGCACCATGGAAATAGTCAAAGTCTTCTTACTTTGTAAATATTTTTTTGTTTTCCTCCCTTTATTTCTTGGACTTCATACAGTCTGTGAGTTGTTTCTGGGGGAGTGCAAGCCTCTGGGGTAAGCATCCCATTATCAGTGATTGCATATTATGTCTGTTCTTTTGTGACTGGGTTATCTCACTCAGTTTAGGAGTTTTCTTGTTTTTACTAGGCTGTATTTTCCCTCATTGTATTGGGTTTTCCACCTATAATTCGTTGTAGTGCTGGGTTTGTGGTCAGATATTGTGTAAATTTTGATTTGTCTTGAAATATCTTCATCTCTCCATCGATGGTGATTGATAGATTTGCTGGGTATAGCAGCTTGGGCTGGCACTTGGGCTCTCTTAGGGTGTGCATGATGTCTATCCAGGCTCTTCTAGCTTTCATAGTCTCTGTTGAGAAATTGGGTGTGAGTCTGAATGGCCTGCCTTTATATGTTACCTGACCTTTTTCCCTTACTGCTTTTAGTATTCTTTCTTTGCTTTGGGCACTTGATGTTTTTGCTATTATGTGTTGGGATATTTCTTTTCTGGTCCAACCTATTTGGAGTTCTGAAGGCTTCTTTTATGCTCGTGGTCATCTCATTCTTGAGGGTAGGGATGTTTTCTTCTACGATTTTGTTGAAGATATTTACTGTGCCTCTTAGTTGATACTCTTCTCCCTCTTCTACTCCTATTATCCTTAGGTTCGGTCTTCTCATTGTGTCCTGGATTTCCTGGACATTTTGGGTTAGGAGCTTTTTGTTTTTTGCATCTTCTCTGGCTGTTTTGTCTATGTTTAAAATGTTGTCTTCTGCCCCCGAGATTCTCTCTTCTATCTCTTGTAATCTATTGGAAATGCTTCCTTCTGTGACTCCTGATTTCTTTTTTAGGTGTTCTACCTCTAGGGTTATCTCTTTTAGTGTTTTCTTTATTTTGTCAATTTCCATTTTTAATTCCCTCTTTCATTCCTTCATCTCTTTGATTCTGTTTTCCTGTAGTTCTTTGAGTTCTTTGAGTGTTTTTCTTGTTTCTTCTTTAAAAGCTTCTGAATCTTTTTGCCTTTCCTCCCATTCTTGTTTAAGTATCTCTATCAGCATCTTGAGGTATGATTTCAGCTCTGTGTCTTCCTTTTCTGGAATGTTTGGAATTCTGATGTTTGCTGTTATAGGAGAGCTTGGTTCTGGTGTTGCCAGATTTTCTTGGTTTCCTGGGATATACTCTTTCACTTTCCTCTTGCCATTTTGTTGTCAGTGATATGTTCTTGCCTTTCCCTTATATCTGGTCTGTGTCCTTGGATCTCCACTGGTCCAGGTGGCAGATTGGTCGAGCCCTGTTCTATGCCTCAGAGTTGCCAGGTGGGAACAGAAGTTCCAAAGTTCTGTTCCTGGTAGCTGGATCAGACAGGGCAGGGCAGGGCAAGGCAGGGGGTGCACTTTCCGTGTGCACTCCACAGAGATCTTTCTGCTCCCTGGCAGCCCAGGTCTTCCACCCACCAGTTGCTCAGCCTCTACGAGCAGCTATTCCAGGTGGCAGATGTGCCAGGCTCCGCTCTGCGTCCTGAAGTCGCCTTCGGGTGGAAACAGATGTTCCTAAGTTCTGTTCCTGGTCACTGGATCAGGCAGGACAGGGCAGGGCAAGGCAGGGGGTGCACTTTCCGTGTGCACTTTGTAGAGATCCCTCCGCTCCCCAGCAGCCTAGGTCTCCCACTCACCAGTTGTTCAGCCTTTATGAGCTGCCGTTCCGGGTGGCAGATGTTAAGCTCATTTAAATTGTGTAGATTGTTCAATGCCTTTACAATTATCAGTATTCCATCTGATCATACTCAATCAATAGTATTCTGACAGCATTCTTTTTTTTTTCCTTACTGCTTTCAGTATTCTTTCTTTGTCTTGAACATTTGATGTTTTGAGTATTATGTGTTGTGAAGAATTTCTTTTCTGATCCAATTTATTTGGCATTCTGTAGGCTGCTTGTATGTTTGTGGTCATCTCTTTCTTTATGTTAGGGAAGTTGTTTTTCACCATTTTGTTGAAGATATTAGTGGGCTTTTTAGTTGGGAGTCTTTGCTTTCTTTTACACCTATTATCTTATGTTTGGTCTTCTCATTGTGTCCTGGATATTCTGGGTGTTTTGGGATAGGTGCTTTTTGATTTTTGCCTTTTCTCTGACAGCTGTGTCAATTATTGTATAGTTTCTTCTGCCCCTGGGATCCTCTCTTCTAACACTTTTAGTTTGTTGATGATGCTTGCATCTTTGACTCCTGATCTCTTTCCTAGGTTTTTCATCTCCAGCATTGTCTTTCTTTTTTATTTCTTTATTGTTTCTATTTCTTTTTCAGTGCCTTCATCTTTTTTTTTTTTTTTTTGTGATTTCTTTGAACTTTTTAAGTGATTTTTTTTTTGTGTTCTCTTTGAGAGCTTCCACTTGTTTTCCTGTGTTCTCCTGGTTCTTTTGTCCTGTGTTCTCCTGGTTCTTTTGTAATTTCTAAAGTGAGTTATTCAGCTACCTCTTGAGGACCTCCATCATTGTCATGAAGTATAATTTTTAGTCCATATGTTGTTTTTCTGGTGTTTTGGGATATCCACTACTTGATGTAGTGGGAGAACTGGATTCTGATGTTGCCAGGTCGTCTTGATTTCCATTGTTTAGGTTCTTGTGCCTGCCTCTTGCCTTCTTGTTATCTGTGATGTTAGTTGAGCTTGTTGTCTCTTACTAGAGATTTTCTCTCCTGTGAGTCTGAGGGCCCATGGCTCAAGAGGAAGTTTCCTCCTGGGTGTTCAGCTCTTTGCAGGTAGGCAGTGAGTTCTGATGATGTTGACCCATCTCTGTCTCTGTGGGTTCAGGTGAGAGAGCACTACTGAGGCTTTTCTGGGTGCTCAACAGTCGGTGGGCAGGCCATGAGTCCAGATGGTAGTGACCTAGCTCTTTCTCTGGGCTGGAATAGACCCATTCCCAGACAGTACCATGCTAACTTCTCACCAACATTTATTGTTTATTTTCTTATTTTTTCTTAAAGTATTTTTTATACAATTTAATCTGATCATGGTTTTTCCTTTCTTCATTTTTTAGATCTCCCCTGCACCTCTTCATCCAGCCAAATGCAGAATGATTTTTATCTCACTATGTTGAAAACAGTCATAAAGAGAGAAAAAATGCAAATGCATCAAATTAAACAAATAGAAAAAAAATAAAGAAAAAGCATAAGAAACACGCTCACCCCCTCCCACTCCATAAAAACACAAAACCAGAAGACATGATATGTAAGCAAGGTAAAAAATAGCTTGCCAAAGCATTATTAGATGAAAACACCAACAGTGACAACAACAACAGCACACACACACACACACACACACACACACACACACACACACACACAACTCTAAAAAATACAGTTGAGTTCATTTTGTGTTAGCCCTCCTCTGCTGGGCATGGTGCCTGTCCTTGAGTGTGCTTTGTATATCAAGTGAAGTTCCACTGGAAAAAAAGGTAATATTCTTTTGCAAGTGGATGTACATATTCTTGGTCACAGCTATTCTGACTTGGGTAAAGTCTCAAAGTGTGGCTGTTATAATGTATTAATAATAAACTCAGAATCCCCAGTTATGCATCAGTGTCACATTAAGAAAGGAAATTCAAAGCACCTCTAATGAAATTAGATTTTTATCTCTTACTCTGCACAAAATCAACCCAAAGTACACCAAAGACCTTAATTTAAACTCCCAAATGCTGACACCATTGGAGGAAAACACAGGGAATACATTTCAAAACAATAGGTATAGGCAAGAATGTTCTGAACAGGACCCCAGCAGCACACACAGAAAGGGACCAAAGATTTCATTCTTATTAATGGCTAAACAGCACTTCATTGTGTTTATATATCATATATTCTTCATCCATTCAGTTGCTGATGGGTACCTCGGCTGATTTAACTAGCATGCCTATTGTGAGTAGTACCAAAATCTACATGAGTATGCTGCTAGCTCCATTGGATGGTACTTTCTATCCCAATGGGAACTTCTAGTGTTTAGGGATGTCCATGCTTATTTTCCATAGTGGCTACAGTAATGCGCCATTTGGCATAAGTGTATAAGGGTTCCTTTCTCCCATGCTCTCCATAGTATTGAATATTTTATCATGTTATGAGGAAGTGTTAGGGCTGGTGGGAACTGAATTGCAGTGGAGTTTTGAACTGTGTTTCCCTGGTGATTAGATGTTGCATGTGTTTATTAGGTGTTTATTGGTTATTTGTATGACTTCATCTTGAAAGTTGGAATTCAGTTGAATTTTCCATTTTTGGTTAAATTATTAGTTTTCTTCGTGTAATATATAGTGTTTATTATCACCGATCAGATGAATAGTTAGAAAAGACTTTCTTTCATTCTTTAAGCTGTCTTTTCAGGCTTGCAAATACTCTGAGCAGTCGTTGGGGCACTTTTCTCCTTATCATGAGATATCAGGGACAGTGGCACTCTGTCAGTAGGGTGTAGGTATGATTTAGCAAGCTTTGTAGAGATTAGTACTGGATTGTGTTAACTGAATTTCTAGACACACCCTTGGGCATACATGGCTCAGAACTCTTTTCTTTTCCATGCTGGATATGGTGGTTTGAATAAATATTGCCTCCACAGGTCTATAGAGTGGTGTTATTAGGAGGTGTGTCCTGTACTTTGTTGAAGGAGGTGCTTGACCAGGTCATTTCCTGCTGCCAGGTGATCTGGATGTAAGGCTCTCAGCTTCTGCAGTGCTATGTCTGTCATGCTTTCTACAATGACAATATTTGACTAAATCTATGAAACTATAAGCTGTCTCAAATTGAATGTTTTTTTTAAAAGAGTTTCTCTCGTCATGGCATTTATTTACAGCAATAACTAAGACACCGTCACCAAACTACTGTGCTTACCTCATTTTTCTCTGTTCTATTCAAAACAAATAGTTGAATTTATTTCTTCCACCTTTATCTTCTTTAATGAATTAATATTAAGACATTATATTCAATTGCTATTCAGTTCTAGTCATTTTGCATCAGGTTTTGGACTTTGTTTTGTGGTGACTTTTATTAGACTTGATCTTTTGTTTCAAGTCAACTTTATATATTTCTTAGTTCTAAGCCTCTCACTTCTACCAACATACCTTTTTTTCTGCATTAGAACTTAGGGTATCTACAGAGATACTCTGAATGTTTCACCACTGATCTACTTCTACAGCTCCCAAAATGTCATCTGTGCATCGCCACATATATTCAGTAAAATAGCTTACATATAGCAAATGCTATATTTAATCTAAAATGCCTGTATTAGATATATGAGGGGAAATTTTGATTACTAAATAAAAACAAAAGAAATTGGAAATGATAAAAATTGTAGGCCTGGTATGCAGCTGATGGCTGGACAGTTGCCTAGCACATGCATTCAATCTCCATGATCACAAGAAAGCCAAACAAATTATAGTTTCAAAAATTCTATCCTCTCCCGAAATTTCTGTATATCTAGATTTCCCTTGCGGTTATTGACTATTTGAAGAATTATTTTGTAAAGTTGAAATTGTTCAGATTAGTATAAATTTGGATTCTCTATTTCTATTCCATTATGTCAAAATATTTCTAAATTGTGATGTATTCTTATAATTATAATTTTAATGGTTGCATAATAATCCACAAAGAGAATTAAATGTCATCATTTACATAGCTATTTTTATATTTTCAGGCATTAAAGCTGTTTGTAGCTTTCACTATTATAAAGAATACTTCAATGAGAATCTTCATATTCATAGATTTTTATTTTTAGGTTATTGCTTTGTGATATATATGCAAGAGTATGAGTAAATTTTCATGCAATGGAACTGTGCCAGAATTGTGAGAGTCACTGTATAAGAGCAGAGAACAGGCATCTCAGTTGAAGCAATGTGTGCACTAGCTGGCAGACCTGCTTCAGAATTAGAGGGGAGCTCAGAGCAAATAGGTCCCAAGAGGCCATTTGTCCCATTACTCTGCACAATACAGCACTCATCAAACATAATGAGGCTGTGACCTGATAGATATCTTTCTGGCTCTCTAAAGGTGGAATTTGTTCTCCAGACTTTTGTCTTGCATGTTTCAAAACCTACAAAGATGAAAAGTTTATTTAGACTCATTTGCTTGTATCTTAAACATTGATTGTTCTTGCATTATTATTTTCTGGTTTCAAAGTAACTCTAGATGAACATAATGGAAATCTTTCCTACCAGGTTCTACTGGGAGGTACATTGTATTTTGGGCCCAAGTTAATGTTAGTAAGTGGTGCCATTTTAGCGGGGTTTATGAAGGGTTGTGGTGATACCTGAGTGCTATATTCAGTTACAATTAATCTCACAAGGTCCCTGATGTACAGAATCAGATGAACAAAGATATAAAGGAAGATAGCATACAGCAGGGCATTCCTGTATATTCAAAATTATATGAATTCCTGTGAATTCAAATTATCTGGGATGGGCCAATGAGGGACTTCTCTAAGTCAAACTGCATAACAAATCTTGGACCCTCACTTACACAATGCCTGTTTATTTGTACTTAAATCGGGTATGATAGAAAAGAACATAGGTATCTACGAATGGAAAATATTCTTTTCTCTAATGTCTGTATCACTTTTTAAGAAATAGAAGTATTAATTGTAGAGGTCTTCAGAATTCCGATAGCTTCTACACACATACACACACACTCACAAAATGAATCATTGTTGTTTTAGTCTCATAATTTGTAGAGATTTTTAAATTATATTCCGTAAGATTTTATGCATAGAGCCCCATGGTCACATTCTTTTATCTTTAAGGAGGTGACACTGCTCTATTTTTTTCCAGTATTAATATTGCAGCCAAAACGTAAAGACAACTAATTCTTTTTATTTGGTAGACAACCTATTTTTTAAATAGAAGCTTATGAAAGTTCTGTGAACATTCTATCAATATTTATGACAAGAATTCAGAGTAAGCTATTGTCTCTAAAGAGCAAAGCTCAGACATATTTTTCTCTATTATTTTATTAACTGTAGCCATTCCTTTACATTATTTGTTTCTATTTTGTGTTATCATTCAGGAATTACCCTGGAATTATGAGAGAGATAGTCAAGACTATTGCACAAATGTCCTTATTTATTTATTAACATCATTGTGATTGTTGGGATCATGCAAAAATAGCCAGGTGATGGCAATTTTCACTTGTCAACTTGACTATAACTATAGTGAAGTACAATTCAGAAATGGAGGGCTCATAAGTGATCTGGATCTTGAGACAGGTAGACAGGATCTTGAGGCACACCTTTAATCTAAGCCATACCTTCTGCTGGACATCTGTATAAGGACAATGGAAGAAGGAAAAGGTTGTTCATTCTTCATCACTTAAGTTCACTTTGCCAACACATCCATTTGAATCTACTCTGCTGGGATTCCATCTTATAGGGAAGAGCAGCTGAGACACCCAGCCCTGTGGGATTGAGCATCTACTAGATTCTTCACTTCTCATTC
This sequence comes from Micromys minutus, assembly GCF_963924665.1. Classification (NCBI taxonomy): domain Eukaryota; kingdom Metazoa; phylum Chordata; class Mammalia; order Rodentia; family Muridae; genus Micromys; species Micromys minutus. Next base: position 41,418,723 of record NC_137961.1, on the reverse strand, counting down.
ACATCTGGCCATTGTTGGATTAGTTGCATTGCAGCCTAGAAGTCATTCAAATAAGTTCCCTTTATATTTATACATATATTCACACATACATATATATGTACACACACATACATATTAACTTTATAAGTTTTATGACTCTAAAAAAGCATGGGTAATACATTAGGCAAAAAATATCATTGAGCTTTTACCCAGGCCCATGTAGTCATTAAAATCATTTCTATGCTCTCTTTATTTTCCTTATATTTTCAGATGTGTTCCATTTCTGGGGTCTTCTAGCTCATATAATGTGGAAAATGAATTAAAAAAAGAAACAAGATTGTACTGAGTTACAGGAAATTCACTATAGTAAAATTTAGTTCACTCTTTCATTATTTAAGCAGTTTTGGCCTATAACACACTGGTAGCTGAATAAACTAGGTGATCTCTCCTGCTTTCTTTCAACAAGTAATTGTTGCTTCTGTTACTAAGAACAGGAGATGGGGCTTTATAAGACATCACTGTGAAGATGACATTCTGAACACTGGACAGTGTGTGTCCATCTGACACTTGGATGAGCTCATGACAATCATCTTCTGTATGGGTACAATGATTTACATAAAGTTACTTCAACAAAGTAATTTAACATTTTCTTAGATGTAGTAACTTTCCTTGGAGAATTTTGCCTTTGTTATGGAAAAGAATATATTTCTAAATAGTGTGCATAATAGTAAAATGCTGATATTTATACACATTTTGTATCAGCAATGCCCAATCCTTTTTGTGAACTGGTCTTACTAGAACAGTTTTTTAGAGAACCATTATATGAATTGGCATCTAAAATACCTTATCTTCTGGATCTGACATTTTTCAATAAGTGTCCTATCCAACACCCATTACTGTGATGAAAGCAAGAAAGGTATTTCTCTATTTATTCATATTCTGATTATTTGGTGTAACATGGGACTATAATAGTTGCACTTTGTAACAGAACACACTTGGAATATGATCAGCCATGTTCTGGATCGAATCATTTCCAAAAGATTGTGAAATCTGTGCATACTTATGTGTAATCATGCAGAAACATGCAGAAATCCATTGAGAACCATGCAAAGCTATGCATAGCCATTCAAGTCATGCATAGCCGTAGATGGGCATATTTGTTAAACATATCTAAGAACTCGAGCTCACCATTCACTTGATACCATGGTGCATTTGAAACTAAAGATTATACATGTATATTTCTTCACACGTGAAGAAAAGTTTACTCTGGAAAACACTTTTTAGATAATACACTCTCGTAACTTCTGAAGGTCAGTTCCTATTACACACATTAAGACTGTACATCATAATCTCCTCCACTATTCAGTTTCTTGGCCTAACATTTTAAAGTTTAAATGGAGATTAAGAGCAGTATATTATTTATTTGAAAGTTATAACTATTTAATATCAATACTATTACTATGAAAATTACTCTTTAGATTATAAATATTTCCTGAATATTTTGATAGGATCTTTCATATTAAAGTAATAAATTTTAGTTTGTTATATACATGTTTTCAAATAATTAATTTTTTGTATTATTATTTTTCCTAATTTTTGAAGACTTTATTTTGTTCCCAATAAAAGAAAACCTTTTATATAGCTTTAAATGAGGATGATAACTTGTCTTATTTTTAATTTTTTAAAAAAATTATAGAAGGTGTATATATATACATATAAATCATATATAACTTTAAAATAATTAAGTAAATCTTTAACAAAAGAAAAATCAAATTGTTGGGGATAAAAAAAAAGCAATGTTACAAAGAACATTGTAAAAATGATCAATCTTATCTTATTTATATATAACTATAAATGACTGCATGCCAATATGATAATCTAGAAAACAATCAAATTCCTACATACATGCATTTGCTAAGATAAAGTCATGATAATGGAAAACATGAATACAGTAGTAGTAAGTAATGAGCAAGGTTATTTAATATTGTTTTCAAAGAAAGAACCTAATTCAGATTCTTTTTTTTAAATTGAAGAACTTTATTTAAAAAAAAAGATAAATGTACAAATTTTAAGCATTTTTGCATAAAAGTATATGAAAAAAATTTTGTCATTGCTTGGTTTTTTTTAAAGGTTTGATAGTGTGCCTTAAGATCTTACTAGTTACAATGAGCATAAAGTACATGTAAAATAGGATGTAACCTGGTATTAGTCATAGTTTTCTTGGTGTGTAAGGAGTACACATAATGGTTTTTACTTTTCTTTTTTTATTTCTTGAACTTCACACAGTCTGTGAGTTGTTTCTGGGGTGTTAACAGCTTTCTCGGGTTAGTATCCAGTTATCATTGGCTGCATATTATGTCTGTTTTTTTTGTGACTAGGTTATCTCACTCAGGATGATTTTCTCTATTTGCATCCATTTTCTTAAGAATTTCATAAAGTCATTGTATCTGATAGCCAAGTAGTACTCCATTGTGTAAATGTACCACAATTTTGGTATCCATTCATTTACTAAAGGATATCTGGATTCTTTCCAGCTTCTGGCTATTATAAATAGAACTGCTATGAACATTGTGGTGCATTTGTCTTTGCTGTATGTTGAAGCATCTCTGGGGAAAATGCCCAGAAGTGGAATAACTGGGTCTTCAGGTAGTACTATGTCCAATTTTCTGACAAATAGCCATACTGATTTCCAGAGGTGTTGTACCAGTTTAAAACCCCACCAACAGAGGAGAAGTGTTCTTCTTTCTCCACATCTTTGCCAGCATCTGCTGTCATCTGATGTTTTGATCTTGGCCAATCTGACTGGTATGAGGTGGAATCTCAGGGTTGTTTTGATTTGCATTTCCCTGATGGCTAATGATGTCGAGCACTTCCTTAGATGCTTCTCAGCCATTCTATATTCCTCAATTGAGAACAATTTGTTTAGCTCTGTACTCCATTTTTAATAGGGTTATTTGATTCTCTAGCTTTTTGAGTTTCTTGTATACCTTGGATATTAGGCCTCTATCTGATGTGGGCTTGGTAAAGATCTTCTCTCACTCTGTTGGCTGCCATTTTGTTTTCTTGATAGTGTCCTTAGCCTTACAGAAACATTACAATCTCATTAAGTTCCATTTGTCAATCTTTGACCTTAGAGCTTGAGCCAATGGTGTTCTGTTCAGGAAATTTTCTCCTGTGTCTATGTGTTCTAAGGTTTTCCCTACTTTCTCATCTAATAGTTTCAGTGTACCTGGTTTAATGTTTGATCCACTTACCCTTGAGCTTTGTACAAGGAGATAAGAAAGGGTCTATTTTCATTCTTCTGCATGGTGAGCTCCAGTTGGACCAACACCATTTGTTGAATAGGCTGTCCTTTTTCCATTGAATGTTTACAGTTCCTTTGTCAAAAATTAGGTGACTGCTCTCTTGCTCTTGTGCTTTTGCAGCCTTGCTCTCCCACCCCTACCCTCCTCCTCCCTTCCCTTCCCCCCTCTCCCTCCAAGTGCTCATGGCAGGCCTCTACTCCTCCCCCCCCTCTCTCTTTCTCTGTCTCTCTCTCTGTCTCTCTTTCTCTCTCTGCCTCTACCACCTTCTTAACTCACTCATGACCTGATTAAACTCTTATTTGTACTATACCGTTGTGTGGCTGGTCCCTCAGTGGGAAGGGATTGCTAACATGGACCCCCCAGAGGCATCCTCCTTGCCCTCAGGCCTTGGCACATCTCCATGGGCCATATACCCACCACTCTCTTCATCCTTCCCCTAACATTGGTGCCGTGACTCGGATCCTCATCTTTTCAGAACATTGGTGCCCCGTGACCTTCCTTTCAGTGACTTTTCCTTTCATTGGTGCCCTGTCATCTTTTTCTTACATTGGTGCCCTGTGTGAGGAGATTAGATTTCCTCATGACCAGATAATCTCTTTCCTTTCCGTGACTTTTAACAACATTGGATTGGTGGCAGTGCGACTCAAGAAAATGTAGGTTCAAATCCCAATGCTCACTAGCCCAAGACCTGGTAAGCTCCCTCACCTCATTGGTCAGAGTAAGCATCCATGAGGTCCCAGGGAAGTATTCCTTAGCTACCCCTAAGGACAGGTGCTGAAGAGTAAAAGGTTGTCAAAGGACACTGATTCCTTGCCCTAGGGATTTTCTCTGCCGCTTCCAGGAAATCCCACCCAGGAAATCCCACTTTCTTGAGATTTGAGTTCCCAAAATACCACAGAAGGTCCGGATGACCTCTGTGGAATGTTCCAACGCCCTAGGTGTGCCTGGGGGTGTACTGATAAAAAAATGTATGATTCTTCCCCTTATGAATTTCCTCATTTCCCCTGTCTTCCCCCTTCTTTGTGATTTTTGCCTTTATAAGCCTGTTACAAGTTCAGGCCGGGGTCGAATTCCTCTACCCCTGTGTGGTGTATGAGTCTCGACCCCAGCATGCTGGCCTGAGATCTCACTCTTTCACTTTCAATAAACTTCCTCATGCGATTGCAGCAAGTCTGGTCTCGGTGCCTAGCTGGGTGCGCGCCTCTCCTGAGATTTGAGTGAGGGTCTCCCTTTGGAGGTCTTTCAGTGCTTTTACTGACCCTCATTCTAGGAATTTTGCCCTTGGGACTCCCCCCTTTTTACTAGACCCAGGCCGGGCCTGGATCTCATTCTGGAGCACCGCCTCCGAGGAGCACTGCCTCCAATTTAGCCCCATTGCTGACTCTCACAAATGGGCCACCTCCGTGGAGCACAGCCCCCGAGTTTAGCGCCCCCATGGCAGCTATCCCTACCATCACCCATGGGCTTGTCTTTGCCGCCTTTGTCCCTATTTCCTGGGATGCTTTAGTTTAATTTACAGTGATCAGAAACCAATAAACTTCACTCCCTCCCTAGATATCTGTTCTGTGTGAAGTTCTGGCCCTGCCCCTAGCCTCTTCTTGGGACTGTTTGCTAGACCTAGCTGGTCCCATCCTGCGTGTGCTTTCTCCATCCCCATCTCTGTCCCAAACTCTTTCTGTTAGCCGAGAGCCAATGGGGCAGGCATTTGGTTTGGGACACTGCGCCTGCAGGAGCCAAGGGTGGGCCGAGTGCCCCAGGCTCTAACTACTCCCAGCACAGGTGGGGATGGTGGTGATTGGGTTTCTGCAGGGACCCTGGCCCTGCTGGCAGTCCTTAGGGAAACCATGAGAGCAGGCCTCCTAGTAAGCAGCCACCTGCCTAGCAGATCACACACAGGTACTGCCCCGCCCACCTAGGGGCAGAGTAGAGTAGAGTCCCTGGCCTGAACTGCTAGCCTTGCCCTGCTGCCACAGTACCAGAGTGCCTCCAGTGTCCCAACTGCACTTTCTCATCTGTGTGCAGTAGTGCCTGTCTCAGACATGTTTTGTTTCCCTTTATTATTTTCAATCTCATTCTGCCTGCTAGTTTTATTTATGCTAAGCCAGGTTTCTGACTGCATTGACAGCTAAGGTAACTGCAGCTTAACAGCTAAAAAAAACAGATTTCTATTTTCTAACAAGTAGCTCAGATATATGGTTACTTTCTTAAGTAAGCCCTGGTTTCATTAATGCTTCATGTTTCCTCTTGTTAAACTTCCTTTTCCACTACATATAATTCTTGCTCCTTCTGCTCCATAAAGGCTCATCTTAAAAATGTTTATGTTGTTAACTCATGTTGTTATCTCTTTTATAAACTTATAAGCTACAGGAAACCCAATCAGGTCTACCTCCAATGGACCAAATAAGACTCCACCCAGATAAGTACATCTGCCTAAAGCTCACTACCTATTCTAAAGGGTGGGATTCCTCTAGATTTCAAATGTGGGTTTCAAATGTACATCTAAGAATTTTTCTTTCTTTTCATGACTATAACTCTCGCCGCGTAGGCCACTGAGATAGTTAAGCCAAACGCCACAGGGTTTCACCTTTCCTGATACCAGATCATGGCTAAGGTTCTTGCACAAACATGGGCAAATTGGTAGAGATTGTCACTCCAGTTGGCAGAGAGAATCCCCAATTTTCCAAAAAAGGCCTGGCCAGCCTTTGTGGACAAAGAGGGTTAATTCTCTATAGCCACAGTTTTGAGACAGACATTGACCATTGAGAAGGTCCCATTGGGAGTGCCCTTCACTTTTTCCCTTCCCCTAGGGCTCTAGCAGCTGGTTCACTCAGCCGAAGACCAGGCCTGGCAAGGGCACTCTCTGCCAGATCCGGGATCTGGCGATGCCACCAGGAGTCCAAGTGACGACTTGAGACCCCTGCACATAAGAGAAACTTTCCAGAGTTTTATCCACTGGGACACTGGTTTGAAAAGCTCTGTAGCCCCTCCTTGTACCTTCCCAATGGACAACTCACTGTCTTAAAACATGTCACCAGGCTCCCCACTGGGATGTCTCCTGGAAAATTCCAAATCTCTAACACTGACACCTCAGCTAAAGACATCTAAATTGATACAACTCTGCAACAATGTTTGGACTCAGTATCCACCAGATAATGACTCAAAATGGCACCCTAGGCTCTTTTAATTTTATGAGACTTTCACTCATACTGCCAACGATCTGGTAAATGGAAAGGTTTCCTATGTACAGGTATTTATCTGTCTCCACTCTAATCCTTCTCTGTGTTCTGCTTGTAACCCCACCCACCTCTTTTTAGCAATGAGGCAGATGACACCACAGCTCTTGACCCAGCCAATGAGCCATCCTTTCTCCGCCGCAAAATTCAAACCGCTACCTCAGCTTCTACTCATGCTACTCTAAGCTTTTCAATACTCCCCTCCACAGCCAGACTCACATGTGGATGTGGACACGCCACCCAGCCTCAAGCACCACTGCCAGTGCCCCTTTCCTCCCTATCTGTCCTCTTCTGTGCTGCAATCTTATAGTCTGATGTTCCATGCTTTACGTATAATTCTCACTAATAATTTACTTCCCGAGGAAAGCCAGCGAGTTTGGGAGCAGAAAGAATGCATGCAGATGAGATCCATCAAACAGATAGACACTAAAAACACAAAAGGTAAACAACTTCTAATGACCTATTTCTTTTCCCAAAGCTACCCCGACATAAGAGACTAGCTTAAAAGCTTGAGAGGGGAACCCTAACTCCATAGGCAGAAGAAGTCTTGGTGCTGGCCTTTAAAGTGTACCATGGGAATGGTAAAAAGGCTCACAAATACCATATGCTGGCAAAGGCTTCCCGACCAGCCCCAGCCACTGCTACACCACCGGGCCCCTGCTACAGATGTGGTCAATAGGTCATTGGGCAATAGCTTGCTCCAGCATTCACAAGCCAAGGGGCCATGTCCTAAGTATGATCCAGAGGAACATTGGGCTGTCGATTGCCCTGTGTCATGCAATACAGAGGGACATCACGCCCAAATAACCCTCCAGGCTTCTAGTCTTGGCTATGGCCAACTGAAGAGGCCCAGGCTCCCTTGACCTGACCATTGCCATCACAAACAGGGAGCCACAGGTAGCTCTCATGGTATGTGAGCAGCCCATCTCCTTCCTCTTGGACACCGGGGCCAATTACTTGGTCCTGACGGAGTTTTGGGGACCTACTTCTCCCTCCCATTTTCCTATTGTCGGGTAAGAGGACACCTTACCTTCCTCACCAGATTCCAGAACTTAATTACATTTTTAGGGGTGTACCTCTCAGTCATTCCTTTTGGTAGTGCCAACATGTCCTGTCCCCTTATTGGGAAAGAGATCTTCTAGCTAAGTTGGGAGCCTCTATTTCCTTTGCTCCCCCAATTTACCTGAACCCCAGCTCGCTAGCTTCTTCTAGCCAGTCAACCTACTAACACAAACATATTTTCTTTACCAGCTTCTCAGTAGACCCCCGAGTCTGTTGCTAAGCATAATTCTTCTGTTGTCATCCGATTACTAGACCCTACCAGGCCCCTTTTAAGGTGATTCTCAAGATGCCTACAGCTCTTTTACCACATACAAGATCCATGAGATCCCAGGTGGGAGACAGAAGTTGTTGGTAAGTTCTACTGTAAAAGACCAGCCAGAGTTCCCCCTGTAAGTACTGTCAACATTCAGCTGCCCTGACTCTGACATTTCCATGACTCCATACCTTTCCCCTATCCCTCTTCATGGCATGCAAGCCATTTTAAAATATCTGGGACACATTATAGTAATTTGCTTCGAACCTTATCAATCTTCTGTCTACTTCAACGACAGACAAAAAAATTTCTAATCAAACTATTAATTAGTTCCTATAACAGGATTACCAGCCACTGTCCATAGAGGAGCCTGATGTGAAAATCTGCCAGGTGGATCCCAATGGTGAAAGCCAGCTGCACCCCCTTACAATGCCCCAAGACAGCAGGAAGTAGCCAATGAGACTCAACGCCCCTATTCTCTTTTCACCATCAGCCTCCCCCTCCCTTTTTTTCTCCTTTTTATAAAAAAAGGGGGAGAAATGGCAGCATTAGGACTTCTCCTAAAAAAAATCTTTCTTTCTTCCAAACCAAATGTACTTAATCTCTTCCTATAATGTACACATGTGTGTGTTCCAGCATCTTGTTAAGTCCAGGTGCTTATTACATCAAGAACAGCTCCAGAGGAGCAACCTACAGATGCTTCAGCCTTCTCTCACAGACACAGACGCTTCCACTGGACCTGTTACTTCTGACCTATCCTCAGATAGTTCCACAGACCCTGGACAACAAGGAAACAGCCAACTCTTAAGACTGGACAAACATTCCTACCCCCACTTTTCTGGACTCTATAAAAACATCATCCCAAACAAGCATGAAGTAGTCAAGAGATCACAATGATCTTATTCCTGGTCCACCATTGCCTCTAAATTTTCTTTTTTAATTAAACAAAAATTGGAGAATGTTGGGATTCTGTAAACCCCACCCCTCCATTACCTAGCAACAGCCAGGTATACCCCACCCCTCAATTACCCAGCAGTGACCAGATATGCTCTGCCCCAGTGACCTGACACTATAAAAGGAGCTGCTTGACTCCTCCTCTCTCTCTTGCTCTTGTGCTCTTGCAGCCTTGCTCTCCCACCCCTACACCTCCTCCTCCCTTCCCTTCCCCCCTCTTCCTCCATGTGCTCATGGCCGGCCTCTACTCTTCTCCTCTCTCTCTCTCTCTCTCTCTCTCTCTCTCTCTCTCTCTCTCTCTCTCTCTCTCTTTCTCTCTCTTTCTCTGCCTCTACCACCTTCTTCACTCTCCCATGACATGAATAAGCTCTATTCGGTACTAAAAAAAAATTAGGTGACCATATATGTGAGGGCTTATTTCTGGATCTTCTATCTATTCTATTCCATTGATCCACATGCCTATTTCTGCTCCAGTACCATGCAGTTTTTAGCACAATGACTTTGTAATATATCTTGAGGTCAGGGATAGTGATTCCCACAGATGTTTTCTTGTTGTTGAGGACGGATTCTAGGTCTTCCTTTATTCCAGATGAAATTACCCATTGCTCTTTCCAACTCTATGATGAATTGGGTTGCTATTTTGATGGGTGTTGCATTGAATCTGTAGATTGCTTTTGATAAGATGGCCATTTTTACAATGTTGATCCTTCCAATATATGAGCATGGGAGATCTTTCCATTTTCTGAGATCTTACTTGATTTCCTTCTTTAGAGGTTTGAAGTTTTTGTCATACAGGTCCTTCACTTGCTTAGTTAGAGTCACACCAAGGTATTTCATATTTTTTGTGACGATTGTGAAGGGTATCTTCTCCCTAATTTTTTCTCCACACGTTTGTCCTTTGAGTAGAAGAAGGCTACTGATTTGTGTCAGTCAATTTTATATCCAGCCACTTTGCTGAACTTGTTTATCAGCTGTAGAAGTTCTCTGGTGGAATTTGTTGGGTTGCTTAAGTACACTATCCTGTCATGTGCAAATAGTGATGTTTTTACTTCTTCCTTTTCAATTTGTATCCCTTTGATTTCTTTTTGCTGTCTAATTGCTCTGGCCAAGACTTCCAGTACTATATTGAATAGGTAGGGGGAGAGTGGGCAGCCTTGTTGAATCCCTGATTATAGTAGGATTGCTTCAAGTTTCCCACTGTTAAGTGTGATGTTGGCTCTTGGTTTGCTGTATATTGCTTTTATTATGTTTAGGTATGGGCCTTGATACCTGTTCTTTGCAAGACTTTTAATATGAAGGGGTATTGAATTTTGTCAAATGCTTTCTCAGTATCTAGTGTGATGACCATGTGATTTTTTTTTCTGAATATGTTTATATGATGTGCTACATTGATGGATTTCCATATATTAAGCCTTTCCTGTATCCCAGAGATGAAGCCTACTTGATCATGGTGAGTGATCGTTTTGATGTTTTCTTGGATTCGGTTTGCAATGATTTTGTTGAGTATTTTTGCATCAATATTCATAAGTGAGATTGGTCCAAAGTTCTCTTTCCTTGTAGGGTGTTTGTGTGGTTTAGAAACGAGGGTTTTTGTAGCCTCAAAAAAAGGAGTAAGGTAGTGTTCCATCTGATTCTATTTTGTGGAATAGTTTGGAGAGTATAGGTATTAGGTCGCCAATAAATGTCTGAATGAATTCTGAATTGAACCCGTCTGGACTTGGGCTTTTTTTTTTTTTTTGGTGGGGAGGCTTTTGATTACTGCTTCTATTACTTTAAGTGTAATGGGATTATTTAGGTGGCTTACCAGGTCCTGGTTTAACTTTAGGATCTTGTATATGTCTAGGAATTCACCCATTTTCTCCCAATTTTCCAGCTTTGTTGAGTACAGACTTTTGTAGTAGGATCTGATGATTTGTTAATTTTCCTCACTTTCTGTTCTTATGTCTCCACTTTCCTTTCTGATTTTGTTGATTTGTATACTCTCTCTTTGCCCTCTAGTTATTCAGGCTAAGGGTTTGTCAATCTTGTTAATTTTCTCAAAGAACCAGCTCTTGGTTTTGTTGATTCTTTGAATGGTTCTTTTTGTTTCTATTTGCTCTACTTCTGTCCAAAGTTTGATTATTTCTTGCAGTCTACTTTTCTTGGGTGTATTTGCTTCTTTTTGTTCTAGAGTTTTCATCTTTGCTGTCAAGTTGCCGGTATATGCTCTCTCTAGTTTCTTTTTGGAAGCTCTCAGTGCTATGAGTTTTCCTCTCAGTACAGCTTTCATTGCATCCTATAGGTTTGAATATGTTGTGTTTTCATTTTCATTGAATTCTAGAAAATCCTTAATTTCTTTCTTTATTTCTTCTTTGACCCTGCTGTTGTTCAATAGAGCATTGTTTAGTTTCCATGTGTATATGGGCTTTTTGTTGTGTTTGTTATTATTAAAGAGCAGCCTTAGACCATGATGATCTGAAAGGATGCATTGGAGCATTTCAAACTTTTTATATCTATTGAGTCTCCTTTTGTGACAAATTACGTGGACAATTTTTGAGAAGTTGCTGTGAGGTGCTGAGAAGAAGGTATATTCTTTTGTTTTAGGATGATAGGTTCTGTAGATATCTATTAATTCCAGTTGGTTCATAACCTCTGCTAGTTTTACAGTGTCCTTGTTCAGTTTTTGTTTCCATGATCTGTCCATTGGTGAGTGGGTATTGAGGTCTCCCACTATTATTGTGTGGAGCACAATGTATTTTTTGAGCTTTAGTAGGTTTTCTTTTATGAATGTGGGTGCTTTTGTATTCGGAGCAAATATGTTAAGGATTGAGAGTTCCTCCTGACAGATTTCTCCTGTAATGAGTAAAAAGTGTCCTTCCTTATCTTTTTTGATAACTTTTGGTTGAAAATCTACTTTATTCGATATTAGAATGTCCACTCCAGCTTGCTTCTTGGGGCCATTTTTTTGGAAGGTTTTTTCAACCTTTTACTCTGAGATAGTGTCTGTCTTTATCTCTGAGATGAGGTGCCTGTATGCAGCAAAATGCTGGATTCTGTTTATGTATCCAGTCTGATAGCCTATATCTTTTTATTGAGGAATTTTGTCTATTTATGTTAACAGATATTAAGGAATAGTGGTTGCTGTTTCCTGCTAGTTTTGCTTTTGAGGGTTGAATTGTGCCTGTATGTCTTTCTTCTTTTAGTTTTCTTGCTTAAAAGTATTCTTGTTTTTATTAGGATGTAGTTCCCCTCATTGTATTTGGTTTTCCACCTATAAGTTGTTGTGGTCAGATATTGTGGAAATTTAATTTTGTCTTGGAATATCTTAGTCTCTTCATCTATGGTGATTGAGATTTTTGCTAGGTATAGCAGCTTGGTTGGCCCCTGTGCTCTCTTAGGGTCTGCATGATATCTGTCCAAGCTTTTCTAGCTTTCAAAGTCTCTGTTGAAAAGTCGGGAGTGATTGAGATTGGTCTGCCTTATGTTACATGACCTTTTCACCTTACTGCTTTTAGTACTTTTTCTTTGCTTTGGGTGCTTGGCATTTTGATTGTTATGTGTTGTGAGGAATTTCTTTTCTGTCCCAAGCTCTTTGGAGTTCTCTAGGCTTGTTTTATGATCATGGTCATTTCATTGTTAAGGGTAGGGAAATTTTCTTCTATAATTTTGTTGAAGATATTTACTGTGCCTTTTAGTTGATATTCTTCACCCACTTCTACTCCTATTATCCTTAGGTTTGGTATTTTCATTGTGTCCTGCATCTCTTGCACATTTTGGGTTAGGAGCTTTTTGGTGTTTGCATCTTCTCTGACAGTTTTGTCTTTGTTTTTAGTGTTGTCTTTGGCCCCTGAGATTCTCTCTTACATCTCTTGTAGTCTGTTGGAAATGCTTGCATCTGTGAGTCCTGATTTCTTTTTTAGTTTTCTACCTCTAGGGTTATCTCTTTTAATGTTTTCTTTATTGTGTCCATTTCCGTTTTAAATTCCTTCTTTTATTCCTTCATCTCTTTCATTCTGTTTTATTCTAGTTTTTTGAGTTCTTTGAGTGTGTTTTTGGTTCGTCTTTAAAAGCATCTAATTCTTTATGCTTTTCTTCCTGTTCTTGTTTAAGGATCTCTATCATTGTCTTGAGGTATGATTTTAGGTCTGTGTCTTCTTTTTCTGGAGTGTTTGGCAATATCTGACCACAAACCTAGTACTACAAGAATTATAGGTAGAAAACCCAATACAATGAGGGGAACTTCATCCTAGGAAAAACAAGAAAACTTCTAAGCAAGAAAATCAAAAGAAGAAGAGACACAGACACAACTCAACCTACAAAAGCAATAATAGCAGGAAACAGAAAAAACTATTCTTTGATATCTATTAACATAAATGGACTCAACTCGCCAATAAAGAGACATAGGCTATCAGACTGGATACATAAACAAAATCCAGCACTTTGCTGCATACAGGAAACTCATCTCAGAGACAGAGACAGACACTATCTCAGCATAAAAGGATGGGAAAAAAACTTCCAAGCAAACATCCCCAAGAAGCAAGCTGGAGTGGCTATTCTAATATCAAATAAAGTAAATTTCCAACCAAAAGTTATCAAAAAAGATAAGGAAGGACACTTTTTACTCATTACCAGGGAAATCTGTAAGGAGTAACTCTCAATACTTAACATATATGCTTCAAATAAAAAAGCACCCACATTCATAAAAGAAACCCTACTAAAGCTACTATTGTGTTTTCCACCTATAATTCTTGTAGTGCTTGGTTTGTGGTCAAATATTGTGTAAATTTTGATTTGTCTTTAAATATCTTCATCTCTCCATCTATGGTGATTGATAGTTTTGCTGGGTATAGCAGCTTGGGCTGGCACTTGTGCTCTCTTAAGGAGTGCATGATGTCTGTCCAGGCTCTTCCAGCTTTCATAGTCTCTGTTGAGAAATCGGGTGTGATTCTGATTGGTCTGCCTTTATATGTTTCATGACCTTTTTCCCTTACTGCTTTTAGTATTCTTTCTTTGCTTTCGGCACTTGGTGTTTTGACTATTATGTGTCTGGAGGCATTTCTTTTCTGTTCCAACCTATTTGGAGTTCTGAGGGCTTCTTTTATGCTCGTGGTCATCTCATTCTTGAAGGTAGGGAAGTTTTCTTCTACGATTTTGTTGAAGATATTTACTGTGCCTCTTAGTTGATACTCTTCTCCCTCTTCTATTCCTATTATCCTTAGGTTCAGTCTTCTCATTGTGTCCTGGATTTCCTGGACATTTTGGGTTAGGAGCTTTTTGTTTTTTGCATCTTCTCTGGCTGTTTTGTCTATGTTTAAAATGTTGTCTTCTGCTCCCGAGATTCTCGCTTCCATCTCTTGTAATCTATTGAAAATGCTCGCATCTGTGACTTCTGATTTCTTTTTTAGGTGTTCTACCTCTAGGGTTATTTCTTTTAGTGTTTTCTTTATTGTGTCAATTTCCATTTTTAATTCCCTCTTCCATTCCTTCATCTCTTTGGTTCTGTTTTTTTCTAATTTTTTTGAGTTCTTTGAGTGTTTTTCTTGTTTCCTCTTTAAAAGCTTCTGAATCTTTTTGCTTTTCCTCTCATTCTTGTTTACGTATCTCTATCAGCATCTTGAGGTATGATTTCTTCTTTTTCTGGAGTGTTTGCCATTCCGATGTTTGCTGTTATGGGAAAGCTGGGTTCTGGTGTTGCCAGGTTGTCTTGGTTTCCTTGGGATATACTCTTTCACTTTCCTCTTGCCATTTTGTTGTCAGTGATATGTTCTCGCCTTTCCCTTGTATCTGGTTTGTGTCCCTGAATCTCCACTTGTCCAGGTGGCAGATGGGCCGAGGCCTGTTCTGTGCCTCAGAGTCACCGGGTGGGAACAGAAGTTCCAATGTTGTGTTCCTGTTCCCTGAATCGGGCAGGGCAGGGGGGCACTTTCCTTGTGCACTCTGCAGATATCTCTTTGCTCCCTGGCTGAGCAGATCTTCTACTCACCAGTCTTTAAAACTTTAGGAACTGCTTGGCCAGGTGGCAGATGGGCCGGGCTCTGTTCTGCACCCTGAATTCACTGCCGGGTGGAAACAGAAGTTCCAAAGTTATGTTCCTGGTCCCTGGATCAGGCAGGGCTGGGGGGGGGTGCGCTTTCCATGTGCACTCCGCAGAGATCTCTCTGCTCCCTGGCTGCCTAGATCTCCTACTCACCAGTTTTTAAACCTTTAGGACCTGCTGGTCCGGGTGGCAGATGTGCAGGGCTCCGCAACCATTTTCTTAAGAATTTGGTTAAGTCATTTTTTCTGATAGCTGAGTAGTACTCCATTGTGTAAATGTACCACAATTTTTGGATCCATTCATCTACTGAAGGACATCTGGGTTATTTCCAGCTTCTGGCTATTATAAATAGAGCTGCTATGAACATTGTGGTGCATATATCTTTGTTGTATATTGGAGTGTCTCTGGGGTATATGCCCAGAAGTGGAATAACTGGATCTTCAGGCAGTACTATGCCCAACTTTTTGAGGAATCACCAGACTGATTTCCAGAGTGGTTGTGCCCTTTACAACCCCACCAACAGAGGAGAAGTTTTCTTCTTTCTCCACATGCTCGCTAGCATCTGCTGTCATCTGAGTTTTGGATCATGGCCAATCTGACTAGTGTGAGGTGGAATCTCAGGGTTGTGTTGATTTGCATTTCCCTGATGGCTAAGGATGTCGAGCACTTTTTTAGATTTTTCTCAGCCGTTCCATATTTCTCAATTGAAAATGTTTTGTTTAGCTCTGTACACCATTTTTTAATAGGGTTGTTTGATTCTCTGGTGTCTAACTTCTTGAGTTTTTTGTAAGCATGTGTTTTTCTATGCCAAAGATCCAGACTAAAAGTGTATTCACTAATTTCAAACCAAGCAAAAAAAAAAAAGTCTCTTATAGGTGTCCTCCATTTCTAGATTTTAGTTCATTCCATATGTAGTCAACCTGACAACCAAGAATAGCCCACAAGAAAGTTTAAGTCATTCATTACATAAGTCTGTCATATCTAATTCTTGAGTAAAGACCACATTCTACGATTTTTCCTGCTGTATTTTATAACATTATATATTTATGTCTTTTGTAATATTAAGTCTAAGATTTTGCACATTGTTGATGTCATTAAACTCAAGATATTTAAACATAATACTATTTTTTTTATCTAAACTGGAATTGTTACACTTAAAATTGAAGTGGCTTAGATGGAAAAAAATGGTTTGCTCCTCTCATATATAAACTGTATTGTTAATCTGACATTCCTATTCCTAATGTTTTTTATTGCAATTTATTCTTTTCTATATAAGACTATTTCTATTATATATATGATACCAATTTTTAAATTTTCATTCCCATTTGGTATCATAGCATGGTAGATCTAAAAATAATCTATTCATCCACTTCTTAACGTGATCATTTGCCACATTTAAAACTTCTCTGTATCAGAAATGTAATATGATGCTACAGATGTGAACACCTAAAAAATTCTTATATCAATGTACTGAAACATTCTCTTTCACTCTATGGATGGCTTTGGATGAGATGATGTCTCTAGGAGGCATATTGTGGAAAGAAATGGAGGGGTGAAAGAGAATACCTCTGGGAATAATTACTTTCTTTTTTCTCTTAAAAGTTTACTTTCTGCCAAATACAACCTAGTTTTCTTCCACTTTGTTTAGAGAAACTAAAAAAAATTAAATATGATGTTTAAGACTTTGTTAATTTGGGATTTCTAATGAAGAAAACAACAGAACCATTGTACAACATATACATTCATGTGTGTGTGTGTGTTTGTGTGTATGTGTGTGTGTGTGTGTGTGTGTGTGTGTGTATGTGTGTACATGTGTAGGCAGGTCATAAAGAACCTTTTCATATGATTTTGTAGGTTGAGTGGTCAGTAACCTGAGGACCTGGAAAAGCTAATAATAAAATTTCAGTCTGAGAGAGTGAGTACCAGTTAGGAAGCTGGCAGGCTTGATAGTCAATAGTCACTAATGTCAAGTTAAAGACTGAAAAAGGCATTAAAAGGCCAGTATTGTAATCATATGGGAAATAAGTAGATCCTTCTACTCATAATAAAGTGGCTCTTCTTTTTCTTTTTAGGTCTTCAACTGATTTGAGAAGACTACCAGTATTGGGCAGAGCATTTTGCTTAATCAATTTGAGTGACTCATATCCCACAGTACACATGTTGAACATACCGATAAATGCTTAGCTTGCAATTTAGCTGCCACAAAGCCCAGTCAAATTGACACATACAATTCAGTGCCATGAGGACATAATCAGTTCTCTATTTTGTATCCATTAGGAGAAGGTTACATAAAGTCTGATATCTCACTCTCTTAGTTTATTGTGATATTTTGATTTATTATCCCTGCTGATCATTGGAAATGAAAGACAACACATAGAATGTTTCCAAATGCTGGTGAAGTTCCTCCATTTCAGTATTGGGTGTTTCACTAAATTCTTGAATATTCTCAAGAGAAAGGAAATGTGAACAGTAGTACTGCAGATTGTCTGGAAGTATGAGATGGTTAGACCATTCACAAAGGCATGGTTATGAGCATAGGAACACGAATTCCAGGGAGCAAATGGAAAAACAGCCAAGTCTCTACTGGTGCAGCTGACATTCAGAAATCTATATCTGTCCTCAGGGAAGCCCATATGACTTCTGTAATTGAAACTGCCTGAGTGGTGGAATGAAGGGCAAAGAAAGAATAACAAATTAAAATCTTAATTATATGTGATACCAGGTAAGTGATGTTTATGGAGAGAGCTCAATATATGACCGGACAAAAATACCCTGAAAGTTTGTCACATTTTACATGCTGAAGTAATGAACGTCTTGATTCCTCTCAATGAAACTTAATTTAAATACTTGCCATCTAAGTTCTTAAATAGAAGAACAAATACTAGATATTAAAATTCATCTCAGATATATCAACTTAATTAAAAAGTAAAATCATGTTCAAATCCATTAGAATTCATTCATCTGTTGAGAAATGTATATTCTCGACATGAACAGTATTATTTCATGCATAGACATTTGTTTGCAAGACTGTTCTTATAAAAGATGCCTCAGAGTCTGCTCTCTCCCTGGACATGATTACACAGTCAGAAGGCATGAAGAAACACCAATATTGATAAAGCATTGATTTATTAGTATATAAAACTATAGTTAGTGAATTTACATTATTTATAAGTTCCCAGTCTATTGGAAATTATGAATAGTAGCCTGAATGGACTAAAATACAGGTAAAAATAATGTAATTGTTGTGTTGTAAAATGTGCTATCAGCTAAGAATCTTTTATAACTCTACAGTTTTTGTAGCTTTTAGGATAAACACAAATATAAAATGTCTGGTATACACATGGAGCAAGATAAAGAATTGGTATACACATGGTCAAGATCTAAGTGACCGCAAAGAGAGTAAATAAAGGGCAATAGAATAAAAGGAGTGTAAAAAAAATAAACTTACAAAATGTCACTGGGAAGTCCTTACCTATCAGTGATTACACTAATTTAAATATATTAGGATCATTAATCAAACCGGACATAGTACATGAATGATAAAATAAAACATAACAAAGATGCTTATAAGAAACTCATTTTTTCTTTAAGGACTCATATATACTAAAAGATAAAGGATAGAAAAAGTAATTTGTTTTGGAACATGGCTCAGTTAGTGGATGACATTGATGGATATCCATATATTGAACCATCCCTGCATCCCAGAGAAGAAGCCTACTTGGTCATGAAGAATGATCATCTTGATGTGTTCTTGGATTTGGTTTTCAAGAATTTTATTGAATAATTTTGCATCAATGCTCATGAAGGAAATTGGTCTAAAATTCTCTTTCTTTGTAGGGTCTTTGTATAGTTTAGGAATGAGTGTATTGTGGCTTTTAAGAATGAGTTGGGTAGTGTTCCCTCTGTTTTTATTTTGTGGACTAGTTTGGAGAGTATTGGTATTAAATCTTCTATGAAGGTATGATAGAATTCTTCACTAAACACATTAGGTCCTGGTTTTGTATTTGTTTCTTGTTTGTTTGTTTTTGTTTTTGTTTTTTGTTTTTTTTTGTTTTTGGTTGGGAAGTTTTTGATTCCTGGTTCTATTTTTTTTTAGTGGTTATGGGGCTGTTTAGATGTCTGATCCTGAGTTAGCTTTGTTAGCTGATATCTATCTAGAAAATTTTCCATTTCCTCCAGATTTTCTAGTTTTGTTGAGTATAGGATTTTTGTAATAAAATCTTATGATTTCTTGAATTTCCTCAGTTTCTGTTGTTATATTTTTCCTTTCATTTCTGATTTTGTCAATTTGGATACTCTCTCTGTTTCCTCTGGTTAGTCTGGCTAAAGGTTTATATATCTTGTTAATTTTCTCAAAGAACCAGCTCTTGGTTTTGTTGATTCTTTGTATAGTTTTTTTTTTTTTTTGTTTTTGTTTGTATCTATTTGGTTGATTTCAGCTCTGATTTTGATTATTTCCTGCCATCTACTCCTTTTGGGTGTATTTGATCTTTTTTTTTTTTTTATTGTTCTAGAGCTTTCAGTTGTGCTGTCAACCTGTTAGTGTATGTTCTCTCCAGTTTCTTTTTGGAGGCACTTAGCACTATGTGTTTTCCTCTTAGCACTGCTTTCATTGTATCCCATAAGTTTGGTCATGTTGTCTCTTCATTTTTATTATATGCTAAAAAGTCTTTGATTTTGTTTTTTATTTCTTTCTTGACCAAGCTTTCATTGAGTAGAGCATTATTTAGGTTACATGTGTATGTGGGCTTTTTGTTGTTGTTGTTGTTATTGAAGACCAGCCTTAGTCCACAGTGATCAGATAGAATGTATGGGATTAATTCCATCTTCTTTATCTGTTGAGGCCTGTTTTGTGACTGACTATATGGCCAATTTTGAAGAAGGTGCCATGAGGTACTGAAAAGAAGGTATATTCTTTTGTTTTAATTCTATAGATGTCTGTTGAATCCATTTGGTTCATAACATCTGTTAGTTTCACTGTGTCTCTGTTCTGTTTCTGTCTCCATGACATGTCCATTGATGAGAGTGCATTGTTGAAGTGTCCCATTATTATTGTGTGTGGTGTAATATATGCTCTGAGTTTTAGTAGGGTTTCATTTATGAATGTGGGTACTCTTGTATTTGGAGCATAGATGTTTGGGATTGAGAGTTCATCTTGACATATTATTCCTTTAGTCAATAAAAATATCTTTTTTTGTGTCTTTTGATTACTTTTGTTTGAAAATCTAATTTCTTCAATATTATCATGGCTACTCCAGCTTGTTTCTTGAGACCATTTGCTTGGAAAGTATTTTCTAGACCTTTTTATCTGAGGTAGTGCCTGTCTTTGTTGCTGAGATGAGTTTCCTGTATGCAGCAAAATTCTGAATTCTTTTTACATATCCAGTCTAATAGTCTGTGTCTTTTTTTAGGGACATTTGAGACCATTGTTGTTAAGGGGTATTAAGGAATAGCGATTGTTGTTTCCTTCTATTTTTGTTGTTACACATAGATTTATTTATGTGTGCTTTTCTTCTTTGGTGTTTGTTGCAAGAGGATTAGTGTCTTGATTTTTCTAGGGTGAAGTTTCCCTCTCTGTGGCAGATTTTTCCATCTATTATCCTTTGTAAGTCTGAATTTGTAGACAGATATTGTGCAAATTTGTTTTTGTCCTGGAATATCTTAGTTTCTCCATTTATGGTGATTGAGAGTTTTGTTGGATATAGTAACCTAGGCTGGAATTTATTTTCCCTTAGGGTCTCTATAAAGTCAGTCCAGAATCTGCTAGCTTTCATAGTCTCTATTGAAAAGTTTGGTGTAATTCTGATTGGTCTGTCTTTATATGTTCCCAGTCCTTTTTCTCTTACTGCTTTTAGTATTCTTCCTTTGCTTTGAGCATTTGTTGTTTTGACTATTATATGTTGTGAAGAATTTCTTCTCTGGTCCAGTCTATTTGAGATTCTGTAGGCTTCTTACATGTTTCTGGTCATCTTGTTTTTCAGTTTAGAAAATTTTTCTTCTATAATTTTGTTGAAGATATTTACTGTGCCCTCTTTTTCACCTATTATTCTTAGGTTTGGTCTTCTCACTGTATCCTTGAATTCCTGGATGCTTTGGGTTAGAATATTTTTGATATTTGCATTTTCTCTGACTGTTCTGTCAATGATTTCTATGCTATCTTTTGCTTCTGAGATTTTCTCCTTCATATCTTGTATTCTCTTGGTGATCTATGACTCCCGATCTTTCCTAGGTTTTCCAACTTCAGAGTTGTCTTTTTTAGTTTTTTTCTTTATTGTTCTTATTTCTGTTTTCAGTTCCTTCACCTACTTGTTTGTGCTTTCTTTTAGCTCCTTAATTTATTTTTGTGTTTCCTCTTTAAGGGCTTTAACTTGTTTGCATGTATTCTCCTGGTTTTTCTGTACTTCTTTAAGTGTATTATTTATTTGCTTCTCAAAGATCTTCATAATCACTTTGAAGTATGATTTTAAGTCTAAATCTTGTTTTTCTGGTGAGTTGGAATATCTACTATTTGTGGTGGTGGTAGAACTGGGTTCTGATGTTGCCAGGTTGTCTTGGTTTCTTTTTCTTAAAGTCTTGTGTTTGCCTCTTGCCATCTTGTTATGGATAATGCTAGGTGATCTTCTCTCTCACTGGAGCTTGTCTCTCTTGTGGGTCTTTGTGCTGGTGGTCTACAGAGGGAAATTGTTCCTGGGTGTTCCTTTCTCAGGGTAGGCTGTGAGTTTTGATGCCAGAGTCCAGTTCTTATGTTCTTGGGCCAGTTCTGGCCTTGGACCAGAAGTGTACATTCCCCAGCAGTACCATTGCTTGCATAGCCAGAGTTTTGGGTGGTGTTTCCATTCCACTTATCATAGAGAGCAATCCTCTAGCTCTTCTGTGCTCCCAGCAACCTGTGAGACACAGGTCCTGATAAAACTTGGCTGAATCTGGCATTGGACTGGAAGTGTACACTCCCAGGCAGTACTGCTGCTTGTATCACAAGAGTTCTGGGCGGCCTCTCCCAGGGTGGACAGTGGGTAAAAGAAGATAAGAAACAACCACAGCATTATAAGCTATTGTTGCTTGTTGTGGTTGCTTAGAAACACACAAAACAGCTTTCACAATAGTCCACCAATAGGCTTTAAATAAAATAACATGGTTGAAGAGGCTGTAAATAAATCAACATGGCTGAAATTACCACAAGTATCTCTTGTGACCACAGTAGTATAAATTAAAAGTCAATAAAAATAGAATTTAAGAAAAATTGCAATTTTGGAAATAAAACATTGGGCCATTTGTTGCCTTTGGCCTGGGATTTTTTATGTTCTCTGTGTTTCAAGGTGAAAAGTTTCAAGCTACATGTAAGGAGAGCTTTTTTATTTTTCTAGGACAAAGAAGGGTGTATATTTTTTTGTATTACTATAAACAGTGACACAAAATTAACATAGTGGAAAGGAGAGAATTGAAACCATATACCTTTAAGATCCTGGGCAACACTAGAAAGATTTGTAATAGATTTGACCTAAAAATCATGAATAGAAGGAATTTTCTTTTGTTATCTTTTGTTTTATGTTTTATTTATTTATTTTTTTTTTTTGATTGACAGCCTGAATATCTTCCTTCTGTTTGCCTCTGATGGGTATTCCTGATGTGGAAGTCTCTCTGGCTGTGATTTCTGAACATGAGATTGATGGTAAATGGAATACATTCTCTCCAACCTCACCTTTTGGAATATCCACCTGCTTAGCCAGATTTGATATGGATACCAATATTGAGGATTTCACCAACAGGGTTTAATCATTGTGGGAATTCATTTATATACAAGAATAGCTATAAAGGAGAGCATATTCAGGAGAGCTGGCCTTGTCCTTTGCTAGCTACGGAATTGGTTGAGGTAGCCAGGTCAGTGCTAGAGAGTTGACTTTGGTGGTGTGGGAGCAGAAGAGCTGGTAGGTTGACCAAGTCAGCTTCTAGCCAGTCCAAGATCCAGGGCTTTGAGTTGGTCCATCCCAGTATCTACCCTATCTATGAACTGTTGGAGTGATTAAAGGGTCTGGTCTTGCAGATCCCAAGATAGAAGATACCTGAGAGAAGTCCCTATGAACATCCAGTATTGATAATGTAGCAAAAGCCAGAAGCCTCAAACCACATCGATGGCTTATTGCAATGAACATTTGCAAGTAAAGCTGTTTAGACAAAAGGATAAATTCTGGGGCACACTGTGACACACTGCTGCTTCCACTGTGAGATATTTATTTATATTTTTGTTTCATTTGAGGGTGAGGTTGCCGGGGTGGAAGGTGGATATGAAAGAATGGAATTGGGTGCATGATGTAAAATGCACAAAGAATCAAATCTTTCTATCTATCTATCTATCTATCTATCTATCTATCTATCTATCTATCATCTGTCTATATTCTTGGAAGCAGAAACTTAAGATCAGGTTGATATCTTCAGTCTCAAGAAATTTGGATTTTTTTTTTTATTTCCCATGACTTCTGTTATAAGATCACTTCATAGTCCTCTATAGCTGCTCAGGAGTCACTGTGTCAGTTCATCTGAGGTTTGAAAAGAAGAAGGTAGAAGTGGAAATTCCCTCTTGTTGAAGAAGATATCTGGTACATATCCTCAACACATTATGGTTTATTTCAGCCAAACTTTCTTGTTTGAAACTTGGCCATGTAGACACACATGGCATAAACAAGAACAATATAAACAACAGTCTCTCTGTTAGGGGCAAGATGCTTTTTAGCTCCAGTCAGAATAAGCATGGCATTTCCTAAACAGATTTTAGGTATTGTGATTTGAAGGTGAAATCCAGCTCCCTCCCCCATTAACTTATGTGTTTGAACATTTGGTCCCCAGTGGGTGCTGTTGTGGGAAGTTGTTACACCTTTAGAAGGTGAAGAATTGTTAGAGAAAGTGTATTACCATGGAGCAGACCTTGGTGTTGTACAGCCTGATCCCCTTCCTTTTCCACTCACAGTTGCTGGTCCTTGGAGATATGAGCAAGCAACCACCTTTCTCCTGTTGGTACAATCTGGAGCCACTGCTGACAAATCCTCATGCCATGAGGGATGAGAATTTGAGCTAAAACACTCCGTAGTCTCTTAGTCAACTTCTGTCAGATATTGGTTCCAAAGACAAGAAAAGTAACTAACACAAACGTCCCAATCAATTAAGAATTAAGAGTTGAAATCAGATGTGTTCAGAATGGTATAGTCAGAGACAAGGCCCAGAAACCCCTTGAGGTAGAATCAACCCCAAAACCTCCCTTTTAGGACTAGCTTCATGGTACCATATGGTGTCATTCAAACTTTTAAAGGACAGAACCAATAGTCCTATTCAGCTATGACAACTATGAACCACAACAAGCAACAATAAAAATAAGGGTGATGTCATGGCAGCCATTACTTGGCAGTAATAACAAAGAGCTCTCTAATTGGACTTAAGAGCATCTCAGCAAGAAGGAAATCATGTCTAGTACTGGAAACTTAGTCAACTACCAAGGTCAAGTGAAGTATATTGGAAGGTAACCTCCAACTGCTCCTTTATTTAAAAAGTGTAATTTTTAACTACATTCTATACTGTTCTGATACTCACACATAAGTGTATAGTTCCTATGCCTCATCAAGCTAACTTCTCTTTGCAACAGAGATTACTACAGAAAATCACAACTAATCACAATACAGGGTTGTAGAGACCAGTCCAAATGAATAAATCTACAATATAACTCTGGCTTAGGGAATAATGCACAAGAAGAGGAAGAAAGTTTTAAGAGCCAAAGGACATGGGATTTGTTATGTGTCAGAAGATAAACCTATAAACTCTTACCAACATGACTCTTTAGACATTCATTAAGCAAAAGCAATGACAATGCTAACATGGGCAGGAGACGCCCAGGAGGCCTCAGCTCTGCACAAAAATCTATAGGGAACTTAGGAGTATTAAAAGCAAGAGAAAATGTCTTCCCTAGAGGAGGACATACCAATTAGTTATCTAATATCAAATGGTTAATTCTTAAAACTTGAACACATGTAATATACAGACTAAGCAGGTTGTACTTATGTATTTAGGAATGTGTGTATGCACATGTGTGCATATGCATGCATACATGTATGTGTGTGTATGCTGTATGCATGTGGTGGGTACGTGTGTGTGTGTGTGTGTGTGTGTGTGTGTGTGTGTGTGTGTGCATGTTGTGTGCATGTGTGTATGTGTAAAATTGTTGTTTGGTTTTGATAGACCCCCAGTATGCAACACAGGGTTGTCTCAAACTCACAGTTCTTTGGCTTTAGCTTGCCTCCCCAGGTAGAAATTCTTGAGGTTTAGATGAAATCTATATTGTGCTAGAAGCCAAAGCTTGAGCCATATTTCATTAGAGTGAACATTATTTTAGGGCTCCAGATACTCTATTAATACAGTGGTCTCAAGAACACCCTTGTACAGTTTATTTCACTCTCTTGGACCGGGTTGCTAAATGTTGTTTTGATGGCCTGATCAATAACTGTTAAAGACAGAACCTGGTTAATATCTACTGTGACATTGGGAATCAAATCTCTGAGGTAGCAATGGATCTGATGCTAATGTTCTGGTTAACTTTTCTGTCCCAGCTCTTACAGAGCCTTTCTTACTAAGTTCTATCAAATCACCCATGACCTTTTCTCTTTTACCATCTGTCACTGAGTCTCTTATTGTCCTTGTTGCAGACTAAATGAAGGCTAAGATTTCTGCTACATCCCAGTGGTGAGAGGCTTCCTGAACATGAGTCAGCCTATCTGCATTTCTGGAACAAATTTCCGTAATAAAGAACAAAATTCCCTCAACATCTCATCTCCATTCCGAGTCTGAGCTGCCTTTAATTTCCTCTTTTCACAATTTCTGTTTATTACCTTTATTTCCTCATAGATCAACTTAGGAATTTATTCTTGGTTCCCTGCTGTAGAGAATGAGGCTTTTAGCACAGTTTACTGCTTCCA
The DNA here is from genome assembly GCF_963924665.1 of Micromys minutus. NCBI lineage: Eukaryota > Metazoa > Chordata > Mammalia > Rodentia > Muridae > Micromys > Micromys minutus. Next base: position 41,392,966 of record NC_137961.1, on the reverse strand, counting down.
TAATCTGTCCATTGTTAACAATATTACTTTGAAGATGACAAATTAGATACTGAATTGTCATTCCTCCTTATGGCAGATGCTAGGAAGTGACTCACATCCACATTCCACAACATTTTCCTCCTCCAGATTTGGCTGTGTCCCTTCTTCCTGTCTTGAGTGCAAACAGGAAGTAGGTGGAAGCAGCAGCCACTTTGTAGTTTTACAGTGGAAGAAAAGACACAAAGGTCTCATACCCCCATTAGAGCACTGACATGGTTACCCAGCCAGGGTTGAGATCAATGCTCACATGTCCCTCCCATCACTCTTACAGTCCATTTTCTTATTGCTTTCAGCCGAATGTGCCACTAACTGACACATTACATGGGCAATGTGCTGTCACTGATTTTAATTCCCCATTACATGAAACAAGAAACTGAGGGTCCTTTTGCTTGTCCTCAGTTCTCCTCTTTCTGCTCTGCATCAGGATTTATAACTCTTACAGGTTGTTTTATTATGGTAACGAACCCTCTCTGGTTTAGCCTTCAGAATTAATCTAAAACTTGATAAATAATGAGCTGCAGTATGGTCATGTCATTACGAGGCACAATTAGATAGAACCTCAGATTATGATTGAATTTCAGGACATATACCTATGCGGCTTAAAGGGGAATCTTGAATTGCAATGTTCTGTAGTTTTATGGCTCACCAAATCCTATTTTAGATGGTTAGTTTTTGACCATGCTTTTTTGTGTGGCCTTTTATTAAGCTTGTGTGTATAGTATGTATAGTATGTGTGTGTAGTATGTGTGTGTGTGCATGTGTGTGTATAGTATGTGCATGTATGTGTATATGTATGAATATGTGTGTAGTATGTGTATGTACGTACGAGTGTGTGGTAAGTGTATGTATGTATGCATGTATGTTTGTGTAGTGTGTGTGTGTATGAATGTGTGTGGCACAAAGCTGGACATTGGGTGTCTTTGTCAGTTACTGTTTACCTAAATGAGGCAGGATCTCTTACTAAATTAGAAGCTTTCCATTTTGGCTAGACTGCCTACCCAATGAGTCTGTCTCCACTCTGTAGTTTGGGAGTTACAGGTACATGTGGCCATGCTCAGCTTTTGCATTGGTGATGGGGATCTGACTTTAGGTCCAAATGCTTGTCCAGGAAACCCTTTATGTCAGCTGAATGTGACAATTAACTTTGCAAACTGTGTGCTGGTATTAAATAAAGGATGCTTTAAAAAATTATATCTATTATGTTCTAAATACAGTCTAAAATGTTTTAGGCTTGAGAATAAAAGATAGAGTATAAAAACAATGTGTTTTGTGCTGTTAGGACACACATATTCTAAAGTTCTAACTAGAATGTCTCAATCCATTAATGAATACCTTTGCATTTAGGCCTGTGATCATTCTTCAGATGGAAGCCCTGTGCTCCACAGCACTCCGGTGTCAGTGGCTATCTCTGTCTTCTTTCCATTGTTAGAAAGAACTTAGCATACAAGAACTTTCTTTCAAATCAAAATATCTGTTTTTATTCCCCTTTTCAAATTAATGAATAGAATTAAAACCCATGTAATATGTTTTTAAGACAGTTGTTGCTCTATTTATCCTATCTTCCTCCAAACCCACTTGTCTTCTACTCCTCCAACCATGTTCCAAACCTACCTTCAGGTCTTTTTCTTTTGATTTGTAGGAAAACAGGTTTAACCAGGTCCACTTGCATAGACACAGGTATAAAGCTATCCAAGGAATCACGACTAAGACACTCATGGTCACATCACCAAAGGCAATTATTTCCTTGCTGTCAACAGTAGCTGGCCATGAACTCCTCTGGGCAAGACAATGCCCCATTTATAATTGAACAATTACAGGCTCAGTGTCATATAGGCCCTTTGTAGGCAAATGCAGCTAATGTGAGCTCATGAGTGACAGGGCCACTTAATGCCCATAAGAAAACATCTCAGGATAATCTTCTGTATTATCCAGCTCTTGTATTCTTCCCATTATTATTCCGTCTTCTGTGTTGTTCCGTGAACTGTGGAAGGAGGAGTAGGGCTTGTTGTTTATGGATAGCAGTCACTCGTTTTTGGCTTGTTGACCAGACATGAGTTTTTGTATGAACTGCTTTATACAAAAAAGAAGCTTTTTAAATAAAAGCTGAGGACTCACAGACATACATATTTAGGAGACAGTTTGACCTCTTTTCCACCTATAAAACAAAAGTAATAGGTTCATCCCTAAGGCTGATGACTTTTCCAGTTGTAGCCTTTGGCCAGTTCACAGTATTGGTAATAAACACCTTACAGTTTTTTATTACTGCTTCAATTTCATGTCTTGTTTAAATTGCTATTTATTATTATCTTCTAATTTTGATAGGCCATAGGCATCTGGAGCTTTATCCATTTTAATTAGGCTTTCCAATTTAGCAGAATATGGGTTTTAACATGTGCTGAGGCGTTTCTAACTTTTATTGTTGTCTGTTATAATGCCTTCTTTTTCATCTCTGGTTTTATTAATGTAGATTGTCCCTTGATTAATTTGACTAAAATGTTTTTATTATTATTTATCTTTCAAAGAAATAAATCTTCAATTCATTGATTGATTTTATATTTTCCACTTCAATTCCACTGATTTCTGACATTATTATTTCTCCAGGTCTACTGATTTTGAATTTGGTTTGCCTCTGCCCCCAGTTCTTAAGGTGCATGTTTTAATTATTTATTTTAGGTCTCTCTAATTTTTTGATTTAGGCACATGGAGTTTTAAATGTCTTTCACTATCTCCATTGTATTTCATGGAGTTTGGAGAATTGTATGTTTATTTTCATTCAATTCTGGGTATATTTTCATATCCTCTTTGTGTTCCTGAGTGCTTCATTCATCTTTTCATACTGTGTTTCATGATTCATATAGGTTTATAATTTGAGTACTCATAATTTTCTTCTTGATATTTAACTTATTTCAATGTGCTCATAAAAATACATGATGCTATTTCAGGGTTTTCTTCTATTTTTTAATCTTTGAGACTTGTTTTGTGAAGTCTCCTATACATAATATATTTTTGATGAAGTTCCATGAGGTACTGAGAAAAATGTATATGGTGAGAGTACAGCATTAAAGCATTGAAATCTACAGTTAATATGCTGAAATTAATTTATGATTTTACTGTATGTTTGGTATATATATTTTTAGATTGTAATTTCTAATAAATAAATTATTCCTTTAATGTATATAAAAGTATTTTATTTTAATTAGTTTTTGTTTGAAGCCCATATTTCTATATAGTAGCATATATATAGAATATATATATTCTATATATATATATATGAAACAAACATACCTGTTTGTTTCCAGTACTATTTTCTTGGAATGCCTTCTTATATCATTTTTACTTGAAAATATTGTCTATTCTTGATGGTGAGATATGTTTCTTAGAGTCAGTGTAAAGATACAAATGAACTTCTAATAAAATCTGGTAATGGTTTTACTTATTAATATTTAGACTTCTTATTAAAATACATGTATAAAATATGTGGATTAAGTTTGTGCTCTATCCCCTTTAGGCCTGCTGTTTTGATTATTGTCTCTTTATTGTTCACCCTCTTCCTGCTCCAACCATCCATGGTCTCTTTTTATCATCTTTTCGGTTTTTCAGTATAAAATTATTTTTTTTTTTTACTTTTTTTTTTGAACTGGCATAGTGGTCATTAAAACATGATGTGGGGAGATTCTTTTCTTGTCCTATCTAATTGGTGATCTGTTGAGATGGATATTTCTTTCTTTAGATTTGTCTACTTCTGTGATTTTATTGAAAACATATTCTGTGCTGTTAACACTGAATTCTCATTTTTCTGTATGAATAAAAACATATAAATCACATATTTGAACATTTCATAATGTTCCAAAGGTCTCGTCTGCATAGTTGTAGACACATTAAATTTACCATTGGCTTTGATTTCATGGAGGTGGACATCATACAAGAAGAGCTGCAATGAGCAAGTAAGCTCCCTGATGTGGCTCGCCGCCCTGCTCAGCAGTAATGAGTGAGCTCAGGTGCAGTACAACCCCAGAGACATTGTCCTAGGATTGCTTCCTGATATCGATGTGATTGTGGGAATTAACACAGTTGATAGAATATTTTAAGTTACTATTAATTAAGCATTAAGTGTGCTTTTTCCTGATAGAATTGCAAAAGCTGCTTGAGTTAGAGAAAGGAGCCCAGTGACCACTCATACATTATAAACATGAAATTGTGGAGGTGAGAAGAATAGGTTTGGGAAAAGCTATTTATCAATGTAAACATAGACTCTATGTTGGGCCTGAGTTTTTGATTTTATGATCTAGGAATAACAGGCTTTTTGTGTGTACCAGGAAATAAAGTTATAATAAAGAGAAAATGATTCTATTATTAATATAAGAATAGAAAACAGATGTTTAACCATCTTAGCCAAGCAGAACTTCAAAAATAAGACAAAAGTGATTTGTACCTTAGTAAGCATAGGCTTTAATCATCCAAGCATAGGGAAAAACTTGCTACCACAGATGTGGCTTGTAAAAACTTTGTTAATCAATGACTGAAAATTACTGCTTTGAGGTCACACACTTTTGGAAAGAAATATGATAAATTTTTAGTTAGAAGTTTCATATAAGAAATATCTATTTAATCTATTGTAATTTTCTTTTGTGTAATGATTTTGAAATGATTTTGATGTGTTTTTTAATGATGTTTTTATGGTGATTATCAAAAATATGTAGCTGGTAGAGACTATGAGATAACTTTTTCCTACTTAAAAATATTGTCTTAAGGAATATAATAAAGGGTTAAGAGAAGAAATAAATCTCTGTAGCTTGTCCTATCTTCAATTATTCTGTGAGTGAGTGTTCAATATTTTTCCCTTTCCATCTCAAATTGCTGCAGCCCCTGTAGGCATCTGGATCTACTGGTCAGCTGCTCTCCACACTGACCCCTCATTCTCTACCTGCCTTACTTTACCCTCTGGTGCCAAAGCTGGTTTTTGGTACATGGTCTTAATAATCGATCTTGTGCTCAGGCTTTTACATTCTGTTGTTTATGCTATCTATTTTACTGGTGAGCCTTTCTAATGAACTTTATATTTTACTTATGTGTGTTTCATTTCTAGTATTTGTTTAATTTTTTTCTCAATATTTCTATTTTTTTGTGAAATTCTATTTTTATATCCTAAATTGTCTTACTTTTTCATTCAGATCTTTGTATGTCCCAGGACACATTTGTTTTTGTGTTCTTCTTGAGTTCTATGATTATATTTAAAGCTTTTCTTTTGAATTTTTTGTTTGGGATTCCACTTATATTACATAGTGGCCATTAGTATACTATTGGTAAATGTCAGAGGATATATGTTGCCTTTTTTGGTTTTTCTTTTTTTTTGGTGTTTTTGTTTTGTTTATTGTTGTTTGTTTTTAGTTTTGACATTTTTTGTTTCTTTTGGGGGGGATTTGTATATCTGGAGTTAGTTTTTTGACTGGGATTTTTCACATTACTTCTTTTTTTTTTATTCAGTTCTATTCCTTCGGTAGAGACCTTTGCAATATTCAGAAGACAATAAATTGTAATATTATGGAGGCATTGTTTTCTTCTGTGGTAATGATATTCAGTGCCATAAACTCTATGTTTTTCATGTGAATTCGCCTTTTTCAGCAGTAACATTTGCTATATAAAGTTCTTTATATCCTTGACTGCTATGGCTCTCTGCTCTTGGGTAATTGACCTTCAGCCAGGTATGTCTTTCTCCTTTAGCTTCTGTTGTATTTTGTGTGTTTCTGTGTTCTTGGGTACCCTACCATTAATCAGCTTTAACCCATTGCTCCCACATCCTCTGCTGCACTTTGTTGTCGTCCTTGCCTGTGCGTATTTGTGTGTGTGCATTTATGTACATATATGTGTGTGTGTGCATTTAGGTACATATATGTGTATGTGTGCATACATGTGCATATGTAAATGAGTATATATGTTCATGTAAGTATATGTGCCTATGCATGTGTGTGCATGGGCATGTTTGTGTGTACGTGTCTATGTGTGTATATATATACATACATGTGTATTTGCATATGTGTATGTATGTACATGTGTAATCAATAGTTTTTATAATTTAAATTAAAGAAAATGTTAAATGTTTGTACAAAGACTTGAAAATATTAAAGTGTATGTATTTGTATTTTTTAAAAATCATTAATAAAACTAAAAGTTTTTAAATAGGTTTTATTATAATGACACCCTAGTTATTGCCAAATTCATCATAATTGTGATGTCATATATTAAATTATCACCATTCTTTGAATATTTCCAATAATCCTAAAAATGGTAGTAATTGTCCCATAACTACAAATGAATAATCATTTTTTTACTAAATTGTGTGTAGACCGGGGTGATGACTGGTTTCACCATGAGCTCTCATTTTGGTCTTTCCTACATAGCTTAGCACAGTCTGAGTACACTTCTCTCGCTTATATTACATTAATATGTTTAGCAAATACAAAGAAGGTGCTGAACTACTATGAAGAATGATTGTCTTAATTTTCTTCTTTATGCTTTCACGGATTCCTTATCTTAAAAAAGTTTCCTGTAGTAAATGAAATATGTGCTCAAATAAAATGTTTTGGTGGAAGCAGTTCCAATGAACTGAAATCTATCATGGTAGCCAGCATCATGCGAGAAAATTTCAATTTTCAAAACAAAATTAAATAAATTTAAAAACTAAATGGCTTGTTGTCATTTGTTGCTTTAAATTGACAACCTGCCTGTTTCTCAGACTATGGAGATGATGAAGAAGAATGAATTACATATCAATTTATTAAGTTTTGTTATGTGTTGCTATCAAGCAGTAAGCATTTGAAAACTATATAGCTTGCTTAAATAGTTAAGGAAAGGCTGTAATATGCATAAGTAAGAGACATTGCATGGAAACAAGAATACTGGCCATCAAATTTATCCTCTCCCATCTGACTTCCAACCTCTGTCTAGAGGCTTCTATTCCAAACCTTTTTGTGAAAAGAGAGAAAAATAAGACAGGGTCTCTCCAGATAAGCCTGGCTGTCCTGGAACTCATCATGTAGACCAGGTGGTCTTAAATACATAAGATTCACCTGCCTCTGCATCATGAGTGCTGGTATTAAGGGAAAGTGATACCACAGGTCTCAGAAAAAAGAATTTCACAGTATTTGAGACAGATGCTTAGAACATGTGTGTGTGTGTGTGTGTGTGTGTGTGTGTGTGTGTGTGTGTGTGTGTGTGTAAATTGTACTTGTAAGGAAATTATAAAGAGACACAAAAGTACAAATTTGTTATTTCTGTATGTCTGGTAGAAGTAGACAAAATCTAGAAATAATGAAGCAGAAAAACAAGGTCCAGGGTGTGCTCTAATTGAGTGGAGAGCATTCTGATAATCACTTCCTTTTTGACCACTTAATAAATGATATGTTGTCACAGCCACTTAATGATTTTCAGTGATTTTTGTGAGTTCAGACAGGACATGCTCTAGGTAAAGCTGTCTTCTGTCATACAATGCTTGAAGTTTACAAAGCTGGGTGGGAATCATCTGAAAACTTTCATTGGTGTGGCTGGATGTTGTTCTGGGATGACTGGACGTCTTTACATGATCTCTCAATTTGCCTTGGCTTCCTCAGCACCATGGTGGTTCTAGGCAGTAATGTACTGTACCTGCTAGCTTAGAGTCTTAGGAAAATGGACCCTGGGGAGGAAAACAAAAGTTGCTTCACAGTTTATGATGAAACTTTGGAGGTTAAACAGAGTTACTGTGATTGATTGAAGTACTTGTAGATGTGAACAAAAACAGTGTCCCATTCTTCCAAAGATCCTTGGAATAAATCTGGAGCACACGGATTGGAAGGACACACATACACACACACACACACACACACACACACACACACACACACCTGCTATTTGTATAAATCAGTAATGTGGCAGTCACAGGAGAATTACTGATTAGTTAGTAACTCAGTGTGTTTCATTCCATATACTCCTATTTGGAGGTGAAGGGAAGTGGGGAAGTCCTCCAACCACTGAGAAGGGGAAAGGGTAGGAACCAAATGAAGCATGTCTGAATATGAAGATCAGTCCCCAGATGACTTGAAGCTAACCTCAGTGGAACATGTGAAATGCCAAAGTGTGGGAGGGTTTAACTTCTAGTCTCTTTCCTGATTGTTAATTTTCCTGATTGTTTGTTGAGGTTCCAAGGAAAGAATTTTCTTTTGGAGTGACTTTCTAAATAAGGGACTCAACAGTGCCCCTGCAAGCCTGAAGGAGAAAGAATAAACTGAGACAGACCTTGACTCTGAGCCAGTCTCCAGCTTTGCATGTGAAAGGACCCACACTTTGTGCTCTCATTTTCTGACACTAAAAAACCATGTTCCAGTGGAAAAGATAAGAATGGAGCCTTTCAAAAGGAGGTATTGTGGGGTAGGGCACCTTTGGGAGAAAGGTGGCTCTAAAATACTTCAATTATTGTATGGATTTTAAAATGCAGAATTTTGGGCCTCCATCTGTGTCTAGAGCTAGAGCCTGCCCACTGACACTGGGACTCAAAGCATGTGAGCAGAGAGCTGATCACCCAGAAGCACTCTCACTCCTAAACCCACAGGCCAACAGGCCCACAAGCCCACAGGGGAGACAAGCTCCAGTCAGAGAAAAGATCAACTAACATACAGATAACAAGATGGCAAGCACAAGAACCTAAGCAACAGAAACCAAGACAACCAAGAAACATCAGAACTCAGTTTTCCCACCACAGCAAGGAGTGGATATCCAAACACACCAGAAAAACAAGAATTGGACTTAAAATTATACCTCATGTTGATGATGGAAGGCCTTGAGAAGCACATGAATAACTCCTTTAAAGAAATACCAGAGAACACAGGTAAACAAGTAGAAGTCTGGAAGCAGAAACACACACACACACACACACACACACACACACACACACACAGAGAGAGAGAGAGAGAGAGAGAGAGAGAGAGAGAGAGAGAGAGAGAGAGAAAGAGAGAGAGAGAGAGAGAGAGAAACAAAACAAAACTTCTTTAGAAAATTACAGGAAAACACAAGCAAACAGGTGAAGAAATTGAACAAAACCATCCAGGATCTAAAAATAGAAATAGAAACAATAAAGAAATCACAAAGGGAGACAACTTTGGAGATAGAAAACCTAGGAAAGAGATCAGACATCATAGGCACAAGCATCAACCACAGCATACAAGAGATGGAAGAGAGAATCTCAAGGGTAGAAGATAACATAGGAAATATTGACACGACAGTCAGAGCAAATGCAAAAGTCAAAAAGGTCCCAACCCCAAACATCCAGGAAATCCAGGACACAATGAGAAGACCAACCATAAGGATAATAGGTGTAGAAGAGAGCAAAGACTCCCGACTAAAACCCAGTAAATATCTTCAACAAAATTATAGAAGAAAACATCCTTAACTTAAAGAAAGATGACCATCAGCATACAAGAAGCCTACAAAACTCCAAATAGACTGGACCAAATAAAGAAATTCCTCCTGACACATAATAGTCAAAAACTAAATGTTCAAAACAACAAAAGAATGTCAAAAGTAATGGGAAAAAAGGTCTAGTAACACATAAAGTCAGACCTATCAGATTTTTATACCAGATTTTCCAACAAAGACTATGAAAGCTAGAAGATCCTTGACTGACATCATACAGACCCTAAAAGAACACAAATGCCAGTAAAACTCTCAATTACGATGAACGGAGAAACCAAGGTATTCCAAGACAAAACCAAATTTAAACAGTATTTGTCCACTAATACAGCCCTACAAAAGATAATAGATGGAAAAGTCCAACACAAGGAGGGAAACTACACCTGAGGAGAACCAAGAAAGTAATTTTCTTGCAACAAGTCCAAAAGAAGAAAAATGCACAAATATAATTCTACCTCTAAAAAATAATAACAGGAAACAACAATCACTATTGCTCAATATCTCTTAATATCAAAGGGCTCAATTCTCTAATAAAAAACATAGACTATCAGACTGGATATGTAAACAAGATCAGACTTTTTGTTGCATACAGGTAATTTCTATCAGGAACAAAGACAGATACTATCTCAGACTAAAAGGCTGGAAAAAATTTTCTAAACAAATGGTTCCAAGAAACAAGCTGGAATAGTCATTCTAATATCAAATAAAATAAAATTTTAACAGAAAGTTATAAAAATATATAAGGAAGGACAGCTCTTACTCATCACTGGAAAAGGTATCTATCAAGATAAACTCTCAATCCTGAACATCTATTCTCCAAATGCAAGGGCACCTACATTCAGAAAAGTAATTTCAATGCATATATATTACACTATACACAATAATACTGAGAGACTTCAAAACCCCACTCTCATCAATGGACAGATCTTGGAAGTAGAAACTGAACAGAGACAGTAAAACTAACAGAAGTTATGAACCAAATGGATATACAGACATCTATAGAACATTTCATCCTAAAACAGAAGAATGTACTGTCTTGTGAGTACCTCACAGTACTTTCTCCAAACTGACAATATTGTTTGTCACAAAACAGGCCTAAACAGATACAAGAAGACTGACATATTCCCATAAATCCTATTAGATCACCATGGAGTAAAGCCAATCTTCAATAAAAACAAAAATAACAAAAGTCAACATACATATGGAATCTGTCATTGCTCTACTCAATGATAACTTGGTCAAGGAGAAATAAAAGAAATTGACTAATGTTTTGTTCAGGAAAATTTACACTGTGCCTATGCTTTTTTATGTCTTCCCCACTGTCATAGTTTCAGTGTACCTGGTTTTATGTGGAGGTCTTTGATCCACTTGGATTTGTGCTTTGTGCAAGGAGATAAAAAGGACCAATTTGCATTCTTCTGCATGCTAACTGCCAGTTGATCCAGCACCATTTGTTGAAGAGGCTGTCCTTTTTTCCATTGTATGTTTTAGCTGTTTTGTCAAAGATCAAGTGACTTAGGGGTTGTGGTTAATTTCTGGGTCTTCAATTTTGTTCCATTGATCTACCTGCCTCTCTCTTTACCAATACCATTCAGTGTTTATCATGATTGATCTGTAATACAGTTTGAGGTCAGGGGTGGTGATTCCCCCACAACATCTTTTATTGTTGAGAATAGTTTTTGCCATACTAGATGTTTTTTTGTTATTCCAAATGAATTTGAGAACAGGTCTTTCTAACTCTAATGAGTTTAAATTTTGATGGGGTTTGCATTGAATCTGCAGACTACCTTTTACAAGATGGCCATTTTTACACTATTAATCCTGCTCATGCATGAGGATAAAAGATCTTTCCATCTTCTGAAATCTTCAATTTCTTTCTTCAGAAACTTTAACTTCTTGTCCTACAGATCTTTCACTTACTTGGTTATAATAACACGAAGGTTTTTTATATTATTTGTGACTATTGTGAAGGGTATTGATTACCTAATTTCTTTCTCAGCATATTTATCCTTTGAATAGAGGAAGACTATTGATTTTTTTTTTACTTAATTTTATATCCATCCACTTTGGTGAAGGTGTTTATGAACTCTAGGAGTTCTCTGGTAGAATTTTTGGGGTCACTTATCTATACTACCATATCATCTCCAAACAGTGATATTTTGAGTTCTTCCTTTCCAAATTGTATCTTTTTTACTTCCTTTTGTTGTATAGTTGCTCTGGCTAATACTTCTAGTACTATATTAAATAGTCAGGAAAAGAGTGGGCAGCCTTGTCTAGTTCCTAATTTTAGTGGGATGGCTTCAAGTTTCTCACCATTTAGTTTGATGTTGGCTACTGGTTTTCTATATATTGCTCTAAATTTAAGAATGGAAAAATGGTACCTCATAAAATTGCCAAGCTTCTGTAAGGGAAAGGACACTTTCAAAAGGACAAAAAGACAAACAACAGATTGGGAAAAGATCTTTACTAATCCTACATGTGATATAGGGATAATAACCAATATATACAAAGGACTCAAGAAGTTAGATTCTAGACAACCAAATAATCCTATTAAAAATGGTAGACAGCTAAACAAAAATTTTTAACTGAGAAATACCAAATGTCTGAGAGGCACCTAAAGAAATGTTCAACATCCTTAGTCATCAGAGAAATGCAAATCAAAACAACTCTGAGATTCCACCTCACACCAATCAGAATGGCTAAGATCAGAAACTCGGGTGACATTACATGCTAGGAAGGATGTGAAGAAAGAGGAGCACTCCATTGTTGATGAGATTACAAGATTATACAATGACTGGAAATCAGTCCGGCAGAACTTCAGAAAATTAGACATAGTACTACCTGAGGGGTCAGCTATACTCCTGGTCATTTACCCTAAAGAAGCTACAACATATAACAAGGACAGGTGCTCTACCATGTTTATAGCAACCTTATTTATAATAGCCAGGAGCTGCAAAGAACCCAGATGTCCTTCAACAGAGGAACGGATACAGAAATTGTGGTACATTTACACAATGGAGCACTACTTAGCTATTTAAAACAGTGACTTCATGACATTCTTAGGCAAATGCATGAAACTAGAAGCTATCATCCTGAGTGAGGTAACCCAGTCACAAAAGAATACACATGGTATGCACTCACTGATAAGCATATGCTAACCCCAAAAGCCCAGAATAAACAATAAATAATTCACAAATGTTATTAAGCTTAAAATTGTGGAAGGCCAGAATGAGGACCCCAATGAAGGAGCTAGAGAAAAAATTGAAGAAGCAGAAATGGTTTGAAACCCCATGGGAAAAGCCACATTATCCACCAACCAAACCCTCTATAACTCCCAGGGATTAAAACACCAACCAATGAGTGCACATGGAAAGACCCATGCTTCCAGTTGCTTATATAGCAGAGGATAGCATTGTCTGTCATCAGTGGGAGAAGAGGCCTCAGGTACAGTGAAGCCACATTTTCCCCAGTGTAGTGGAATGCCATGGAGCTGAGGAAGGAAGGGAGCTTGGGAGAGACAGTGCCTTCATAGAAGAAAGGGGAGTGGGAGGGGTTAAGGGAGTGGAAGAAAAGGGCATAACATTTGAAATGTAAATACAGAAAATATTAAATAAAAATGGAAAAATGCAGAATTTTACTTTTCGTCTAACAGACTCAGATACAATAAGATCTCAAGCATATGCAGCTGCAAAAGACAAAACTGCAAGTATATCACACTACCTTCCAAACAAGAAGTGATTCTCTCAAGGTTTATGAATGATTGTCATGTCTATTACCGAATAATGGCAAAAAGTCCATTGTTAAATATTCCAAAAGTGAAATGTCCCAAGAACCAATGGTAATTGACCCAGCTCTAGGAGTTGGCACGGTCTGGTGTGTGTGGCCTGAAGCACTGTGTTTTGTGTTTTGTGTTTTGTTTTTGTTTATTTCCAAGTCCTAGCCTGCCTACTTTGCATAGCCATGGCCCCATTTCTGTCAGTAAACAGGCAAGAAAAGGCATCATTTCACTTCTACACATTTTTCTGTGCCCTTTCTAGATTTGAAAATATTAAAAGGATTTAGCTTTCTGACTTCCCTGCAGCAGCTCTCTGAAAGAAATGAGAGCAGGCAGCGTGGGATTCCTGCTTTACTCTGCTTGCCGGGCGAGGTAATAAGCAGCCTGCAGTAAACAGGCAAATACAATGGCTTGAACTTTCATATAAGCAGACCCTAGCTTTCAAGAGACAAAGCCAATGCTTTCTCACATAAAGCTCTGGTTCTCTTGGCTTCTAGAAGAGGACAGTAGTTGTGTGTGTGTGTGTGTGTGTGTGTGTGTGTGTTTCTGAAGCATGTGCTGAGGTGTCATAATAAATCCAGTGTCAGGTTACTACCTGCCTCAAGGGTTTATGTTCCCGAATGAAAGACATCCTCATAGTCTTTATATTTCAATATGCCTTAAAACAGCACAATAGCTGGGCCATTACCTAATCGCCATTGCTGATAGAATTTACCTTCCACTGACTATTCCCAGTTACTAACTAAATTCTGTGTTCTACCTTGGCTGCCTTGAACCCAGTTGGGCAGCCCTTTGGGTTGTACTCTCCTGGTCTCTTTACATGGTGGGTATTGCCTCTCTGTCCTGCACTCCTCTCAGGCATGGTACCTCTATTCTCCTCCACACTCTCCCAGCATGGTTGATTTTCTTCTCCCTGCTCCCAGTCCCAAGCCCAGGAGATCCTAAAAATTTAGCCTTTCTCTGCTCTTTCCCCCTATTGGCTGTTGACATCTTTATTTACCAATCAGAACCAACTAGGGGCAGGGTCTCAGAAGCAAGTGAAGACTTCTGGTGCATTAGAATACAAGCAGCTACTCTGAGGAAGAAAGAGTTGTAGGATTAAGTTTAGGATGATGTGAATGGAACTATCTGGGAGCACAGGGGCTGTGAAACATGGGTGTGTAGGCTCGGAAAACCCTAACCCTGTAGCACTGGTCTGAGGTTTCTTTCTTCTATAAAAAAACATCATTCTTTCCAAGATTAGGATCAACCAAAAACCAGATGGGATCTCCATTTTCTTGTTGATTTAATGAACCTCCTGACCATCCTTGAGCCTCATGATGGGAAGGAAAGGATGGATTATGCTGCTGCATGCCAGACTTTGTATTCCTGACTACCTTATGGCCACAATGTAGCCAGTACTCTTGTTTTCTTTGTAGGTACAATTGGGTCATGTATTTATTTACATTACACCATGAAAGATATTTGAGCCAAAATAAAGATGTGTGGGGTAAGAGAAAGAAATTTCAGCATTCAGATTTGTTGTGTTTTCCCCTCTTCTACTTACCACCCATACATCTCTGAGAAATTTACTGTTAGAGGAAAACGCCGTCTGTGGCACTCATTGAAGATGATGTAATAGACATTTCTCAAGGGGTTGTCTTAACAAAAAGGCACCTCAATAGGGTCTTGTAAAAGAGGCAGGTGACTGGATTATATTTACTCTCATAAGCGCAACCAATTGGTAGTGTAGTGGTTCAAGAATGGAGCTTTATAAACAAGACTGGAAGGGTTTCTGCCTAAAGTATCTTGATAAGATTGTTGTTAAAGGGGGTAGGCAGATAACAGGTCATTAAAATCAGGTCTCAGAGATTCTCACTAGAACTGCCTTCAGCAAGTCCATCAGCTCTACCAAGATGAGACTGTGGGATGTTTGCATCAAAGAAGAGAGTCTTGTTTCCTAACTCCTAGCTTCCTCTTTGTGAAGTCACAGAAGTTTATGATACAGGCTATACTAAAATGTATGGGAAGCAACATTTACTTCATGCATGCAGTGCTTTATATTGATCTTTACAGAGTTGGACAACAATTTCAGAAATGAATATTAAATTAAATCAAATCCATTTAAAGTCAGAATTTATTGTAGCTCAAAAGAGCATCTGTTTAAGCTTAAATGTAAATGAACAACTGCTTTTAATATCTTTTCTTGAAAGGTCTTATGACATTTTGTTAGTTTTGCTTAGTGTGTGTGTATGTGTGTGTGTGTGTGTGTGTGTGTGTGTGTGAGAGAGAGAGAGAGAGAGAGAGAGAGAGAGAGAGAGAGAGAGAGAGAATGTGTATAGACATAATTGTGCACAGGAGCATTTGACTGTATATGTGTCGGGAGACCAGAAGTCAACACTTAGCACTTACCATTTTCCTGCACTACTCCTAATCTCTTCTGAGATGGGTCTTTCACTGGGCCTTGGGATCACTGTTTTGGACAGCCTTGCTGTCGGGAAATTCTTAAGACCAGTCTCTCTCCCCCACAGTATTGGGTTTATAAATGCTTACTGTCATGTCTGGATTTTAAGTGTGTGATCGTAACATAGCCCACTGAACCATCTCACAGGACTTTTTCTTTGACAGATACAGACCATAACTTAAAATTTTCATTGTTCTTCCTGAATTGTCACACTGTCATGAGTTTGATAAAGATTAAAACTTTCTGTCTTTGGACAAAAAAAGCATTTTAATTGAGCCTCTTAAGAATAAAAATTCAATTAAGTACCTTTAAATTCATGTAATGATAAGTTTAACAATATATGTTATAATTTCCTCACTCAGATATAAAGAAGCTGAAATCTGAAGAAGAATAAATTTTAATAGGATACAAGATGAGTTTCTTTGTGTGGGGAGAAAAGGTTTTGTGAAGATTTAGATTTTAAGTGTATAGGGATTTTGTTTCATTTTCCTTCTTACAGTTTTTTTTAATGTGAATATATTTCCAAGCTTTAAACACCCAGTTGAGTACTCAGACAGGATACCAATGAAGTTCATAGCTAGAATAAAGACATGCGATTATTAGAAGCATAGCCTCCAAAACCAGGCTGCAAGGCAAGAAAGATTTGCACAACTTACAAAACTGCATTTAATACACAAGAAAGAAGCCAAAGACTTTCTAACATTTCTATGAAGAGCAATGGCAGCATGTCATCCTTGTATGAGGTGCAGAAGAAAACCAGTTCATATGAGATGGAGCTAGAAAAAGTTGAAAGGAAGCCAGGTTAAGAAAACCAAGAAGGTTAATGTCTTCTTTGCACTGTTCTAATGAAATACTTGAAACTGGGTATTTTACAAAGAAAAAGGGATTATTTAGCCCATAATTCTAGAGGTTGGAGAGCGTGGCCCTCTTAAATACTTCTAAGATGTGTTAAACGCTTGGGCATCACAATAGTGTGAGCAGTGAGTGGAGTGGTCACGTGGTAGGGAGACAGCAAGCAGGAGGTGGGGAAATGCAGACTTACTCTTTTATGACAACTTACTCTTGTGGGGATGCATCTACCCCCTCTGCAAGTATAGCATCTGTGCATTGATAGGGTCCATCTCTAAGAGTTCTATTGCTCAAATTCCACACTCTGGGCTCCACCTTTCCACCACATGATCTTTTGACAGACAAATTGCAGCAAGTTCTCAATGTAGTTCAGTCTCAAGATAATAAAAAGAGGCAATATACCTCCCCAACCAAGAAAGCTTTAATTCCAGAAGTTGGCATGACAGTGCTTAACTGTCCCACGCGAAGAGGCAGCCATGATTTATTGCAAAGCAGTTAGAGTAACTGTGCTGAATAGACACAGAGAAAGGAACTAGTGATGGAGCTTAACTACTTTGGATGCTGAGAATGAATGATGCAATAATAGTTTTCTGACACAATGTGACAAAGTGCCATAAATGCAGTGAGTTCTTACATCATCCACTTTTCATCTCTAGTGATATGTTTGGTAATGATTGAGTCTTTATAACTGTCTTTAAGTTAAAAGTATTGTAAAGCCTGTGTATCTGGCTTTGAATGTAATGTTTCAGCAAAGCCTTTGCTATGTTTGGACCAATTAGTAGTGGCTGAGAAATGGTTATGAGGCTGAACCTTGAAGAAATGTTGTCTATGTAGACAATCTGCACATGGTGCTATGTGAGCACTTGCAGCTGAACCAACTTTGGTCCTAAGACACTCCTGCGAATCTTGGATTCCTGTGGCACTTTGTCACATTGTGTCAGAAAACTATTATTGCTTCATTCATTCTCAGCATCCAAAGTAGTTAAGCTCCATCACTAGTTCCTTTCTCTGTGTCTATTCAGCACACAGTTACTTACCTTTGATTATGGCTAGCCATTGTCAAAAGATACTGAGATTTGTGTGGGTTGTCTATTCTCACAGGTAACAAGGGAAAGATAACTTGGATAGTTGGAACCTTTACCAGGTACAATTAACCTTGTATAATGCTTGAATAAAATAACTGGAGTGAGCTACCTGGGTGTCAAGTTTTTCCAAGAAATTTGAACCCCTCTCCTTCTTCAGAAAGTGGAAGTTTAGCATCTTAGTGAAAGGTGGAAGGTATATAATTTTACTATTGTACTAACTGACAAATGTATTTAAAACTTGAGTTTATTTTTTGACATCTAACTTAAACATGCCTTATTTTCTGTTGTAATTACATTGCCTAATTGAAATATATTTTCAAATGGGACATTATATGTGAAAACATTTTTCTTTTCTACGCTGAAATTGAGGACATCTAATATAACCTCTCTTTACATTGTTTTCCTTTAAGTATGATGCACATGGGGAAGACAAAACACAAGATTTTACTTCAGCTTCAATATCATGTGTTGATCACAACCCTTATTTGTATGTCTAAATTGAAACCACTTGAGTTTATTTGAGCAGCGTTTATAATACAGCATTTTTAGAAAAACAAATGTCACAATCATATTCTCAAGGAGAAGGCAAATTGGTTTGCTAAATAGAGACAGACCAGTGTGCCAGGGACTGTAACTTAGTTTTGTCTCTGCTGCTGATAGATTGTATGTCCCCAGAGCATATGATCATGTTTGAAGAGATGGAACACATTTTCCCCATTAATTCTTCTTCATGTCACTACCCACATCAGATGCCCTCTCTGCTAGTTTGCTGTGAGCTGTATGTGCTGAATTTAAATAGCTAAGGGCCTGTTCTTCTTCCAGAAGACAATAATAATCTCACTGCTGCTAATTGAAACTGCACAGTGAAGGTCAACTTTTCTTCTCCTTGCTCCTTTGTGTTTAAATATATGGCTATTACTGATTTTTGAAGTTTTATTACTTTTAATTTGTGTGTGTGCATGTGTATGTGTGTGTACACGTACATGTGTATGCTCAGGTATAACACTGAGCATAGGGAGGTTGGAACCTGTGGGAGTTGGCTCTCTCTTTGAGCATGTGGGTCCAAGAGACTGAACTTGTGTATGCAGGCCCAGAAGCCAGCATCTGTACCCACTGAGATATCGTGCCAGCTCTAATATTTTATTATTATTGATGAACAGGCTGAAGTGTTGCATATTCTGCCATACCCTGAGATCACAGAAAGCAAGGTAAGGGGCAGAATCAGAGTGTGGAGAGCATTTTGGTGCCACTAGACAGTTGGCAGCAGGAATTTTTTACATCACCAGAATAGTCAGAAGCTGGTCAACACAGAAATCTGACTGTGGGCCTACACTCAGGAAACTGGCCCAGCTTAATATTTGCATTTGATGCTCAGGGCAGATTTAGCAGATGTAGATATGGCAGTCTCTCTGCCTCTTTGGAGTCCCTCTTGTCCCTGATTTTCACACCAGACCTCTAGAAAGATCTTTACAGAATTTTTGATTATAAACTTGCTTGTTCCCTGACTCAGAACTGGTGCTACCTTCTGCATGTAATTAAAGTGGTTTAAAAGAGGACTGAATAAAGAAGGCTTTGCTTCAGCCTCAAGACTGGCCCAAGTCATGTTACAATTTTGACTAACTGTCTCTTTTTTCTTTCAAACCTCGATCCTGCCCTGGGGAACCTGTTGTTTGACCGAGCTGGTCTCAGACATCACAGACTCTATGTTGAGGTGCAAGTGTGTCATCTCCAGGATTTCAAGGTTTTTGTCAAAGGAGAATCTTAGGGAAAGGAATGGTCACACTTAAAATTTAGTAATTTCTTGAACAGATACTTAGTAAGCATCTATCTTGAATTATGGCTGAATTAGGCACTGGAATATAACAATGAAACAAAGAGAATGGCAGTGGTCATCCTCAAGGAGTGACGTGAGTGCCTGGCAGCACTTGTAGTAAAGGTTCTTTTTTTGGCCCACAGTAAGGGCCAGGCCTCTGTCAGAGGGAATCAGGATCTGCCTTGGAAAAACAGCTCGAAGATCAACTCCACAGGCACTTTCACAACTGGACCACAGGTGAGCCTGACACATAGGCCCACGCAGGGTACACTAGGAGGTCTCAGAGAGTAGAGAGTGCTGTGCTCTCTGGAAAATGTTGTGCTCTCTGGAAAAGGGTCTCTTTTGGCCTATAGAAAGAGACAGGTCTCCACCAGTAATACTTAGAATATGTGGGAAGAGGGCTGAGCTCCCAGAAAAGACTCACAAGAGCTCCCACATGAGCCCACAAGGACAGCACAGGGACTGCCACCAGAACTCACTGCTTGCCCACAAAAAACTGAACACTCAAAAGCAATTTTTTACTGAGCCCACAGGTCCTCAGATCCACATGAGAGACAGGCACCAGTAACTGACAACAAGACCACATATAATCACAAATAACATGATGACAAGAGGAAAGTGAAAGAACTTAAGCAAAGGAAACCAAGACAACCTGGCAACATCAGAACCTAGCTCTACCACCACAGCAAGTAGTAGATTGCCAAACACTCCAGAAAAACAAAACTCAAAATTGAAACCATACTTTACAATGATGATTGAGATCTTGGAGAAGCATGTGAATAAATGTAAAAAAAATCACTCAAAAAACTACAGGAAAGTACAACCAAACTGATGATAGAATTGAAAAGAGAAATAGAGAGAATAAAGAGAAAAAGAGACAACTCTTGAGATAAAAACTTAAAAAAGAAATCAGGAGTCACAGATGCAAGCATCACCAACAGACTATAAGAGATGGAAGAAAGAATCTCAGGGGCTGAAGACAACATAGAAAACATAGACAAAACAGTCAGAGAAGAAGCAAAAACCAAAAAGCTATTAAACCAAAATGTCCAGGAGATCCAGGACACAATGAGAAGACCAAACCTAAGGATAATACGAATAGAAGAGGGTGAAGAATATCAACTAAGAGGCACAGTAAATATCTTCCACAAATCATAGAAAAAAACTTTGCTACCCTTAAAAACAAGATAACCATGAGCATAGATGAAGCCTACAAAACTCCAAATAGATTGGACCAGAAAATAAATTCTTCCTGACACATTATAGTCAAAACAACGAATGTTCAAAACAAAAAAAAAAAAAAAAAAAAAAATCCTAAAAGCAGTAAGGGTAAAAGGACATGTAACATTTAAAGGCAGACAATCAGAATTACACCCAACTTCTCAACGGAGACTATGAAAGCTAGAAGATCCTGGAGAGATATCATACAGACTCTAAAAGAACATAAATGTCAGCCCAGGTTACTATATCCAGCAAAACTCTGAATTACCATAGATGGAGAGAGCAAAATATTCCAGGACAAAAGTAAATTTACACAATATCTGACCACAAATCCAGCCCTACAAAGACTAATAGATGGAAAACCCAACACAAGGAGGGAAACTACACCCTAGAAAAAGCAAGAAAATAACTAAGCTGGAAAACCAAAAGAAGAAAGACAGACACACAGACATAATTTTACATCTAACAACAAAAATAGCAGGAAATGGCAATCACTATTCCTTAATATCTGTTAACACAATAGACTTAATTCCTTAATAAAAAGTCATTGACTATCAGACTGGATACATAAACAGAATCCAGCATTTTGCTGCATACAGGAAACTCATCTCAGAGACAATGACAGACACTACCTCAGAGTTAAGGGCTGGGAAAAAAAAGTTTTAAGCAAATGGAAACAAGAAACAAGCTGGAGTAGCCATTCTAATATCGAATAAAGTAGATTTTCAACCAAAAGTTATCAAAAAGATAAGGAAGGAGACATTTTACTCATTACATGAAAAATTTGTCAGGAGGAATTCTTAATCCTAAACATATATGCTCCAAATACAAGAGTACCTATATTCATAAAAGAAGCCCTACTAAAGCTCAAAACATACATTGCACCACACACAATAATAGTGGAAGACTTCAACACCACACTCACATGAATGGACAGATTATGGAGCAGAAACTGAACAGAGACCCGGGGAAACTAGCAGACATTTTGAAACAATTGGAATTAACACACATCTACAGAACATTTCATCCTGAAACAAAAGAATATACTTTCTTCTCAGCACCTCGCGGCACCGTTCCCAAAATTGACCATATAGTTGTTCACAAAACAATTCTTAATAGATGTAAGAGGATTGAAATACTCCCATGCATCCTCTCACATCACTATGGATTGATGCTGGCCTTTAATAACAAAAAAGACAACAAAAAGCTGGCCCACATAAACATGGAAGCTGAACAATGCTCTACTCAATAATAACATGGTCAAAGAAGAAGTAAGGAAAGAAATTAAGGATTTTTTAGAATTTAATTAAAAATAAAACCACAAGATACCCAAACCTATGGGATGCAATGAAAGCAGTACTAAGTACTAATAGCTCAAAGTGCCTCCAAAAAGAAACTGGAGAGAGTGTACACTAACAACTTGAAAGAAATGCTGAAAGCTCTAGAACAATATGAAGCAGATACATCTAAGAGGAGTAGACGGTATGAAATAATCAAACCCAGAACAGAAATAAACCAAGTCGAAACAAAAATAACCATACAAAAAATCAACAAAACCAAGAGCTGGTTCTTTGAGAAAATTAACAAGATCGATAAACCTTTAGCCAGACTAACTAGAGGGCAAAGAGAGAGTATCCAAATTAACAAAATCAGAAATTAAAGGGGAGACATAACAACAGAAACTGAGAAGATTCAAGATGTCATCATATCTTACTACTATTATAAAAGCCTATACTCAATAATACTGGAAAATCTAGAGGAAATAGAGAATTTTCTGGACAGTTACCAGGTACCAAAGTTAAATCAGGATCAGATAAACCATCGTAGCAGCCCCGTAACCCCTAAAGAAATAAAAGCAGTCAACCAAAGCTTTCCAACCAAAAAAAGATAAGGACCTGATATGTTCAGTGCAGAATTCTATCAGACCTTCATAGAAGACTCTCCAGAATATTCGACAAAATAGAAACAGAGGGAATACTGCCCAACTTAATCTTCAAAGTCAGAATTATGCTTATAACTAAACCACACAATAACCCTACAAGGAAAGAGAATTTTAGACCAATTTCCATCATGAATACTGATGCAAAAATACTCAATAAAATTCTTGCAAATCGAATTCAAGAGCACATCAAAATGATCATTTACCATTATCAATTAGGCTTTATCTCTGAGATGCAGCGATGGTTCAATATATGAAAATCCACCATATAAACAAACTCAAAGAGCAAAAAAACACATAATCATTTCACTAGATGCTGAGAAAGCATTTGACAAAATTGAACACTTCTTCATGTTAAAAGTCCTGGAAAGAGCAGGAATCCAAGGCTCATACTTAATCAGCATAAAAGCAAGACAGAACAAACCAGTAGTTAACATGAAATTAAATGGTGAGAAACCACTAAAATCAGGGACCGGAGAAGGCTGGCCACTCTCTCTGTACCTATTCAATACAGTACTAGAGCAATCAAATAGCAAAAAGAGGTTAAAGGGATACAAATTGAAATGGAAGAAGTCAAAATATCACTATTTGCAGAGGATATGATAGTTTACTTAAGTGATTCCAAAATATTCCACCAGAGAACTTTTCTAGCTGATAAACAACTTCAGCAAAGTGACTGGATATAAAATTAACTCTAACAAGTCAGTAGTCTTCCCCTACTCAAAGGATAAACATGCTGAGAAATAAATCAGAGAATTGACACTCTGCACAATAGCCTTAAGGAGTATATAATACCTTGCAATGGGTCTACCAAGCAAGTGAGGGATCTGTATGACAAGAACTTCTAGTCTCTGAAAAAGGAAATTGAAGAAGACCTCATAAAGTAGAAAGATCTCCCTTGCTCATGTATTGGAAGGATCAACACAGTAAATTGGCAATTTATAAATTCAATGCAATCTCCATCAAAATGTCAACTGTTCTTCATAGAGTTAGAAAGAGCAACTAGCAAATTCATTTGGAATAATGAAAATCCAGGATAACAAAAAGTATTATTAAAAAAAAAGCTTCCAGGAAAATCACCATCCCTGACTTCAAGCTGTATTATAGATCCATTGTGATAAAAACTGCATGGTAGTAGTTACAGAAACAGGCAAGTGGATCAATAGAATAGAATTGAAGATCCAGAAATGAATGCACACACCTATTGTCACTTGATCTTTGGCAAAGGAGCTAAAAACATTCAGTGGTAAAAAGACAACCTCTTTAACAAATAATGTTCTTTCAATTGGCAGTCAGCATGCAGAAGAATGCAAATGGATCCATTTTGTCTCATTGTACAAAGCTCAAGTCCAAGTGTATCAAAGATCTCCAAATAAAATCAGGTACACTGGAACTACTAGAAAAGAAAGTGGGGAAGAGCTTAAAAGACATAGGCACAGGGGAAATTTTCCTGAACAGAAAAACAATAGCTTTTGCTCTAAGGTCAACAATGGACAAACGGTACCTCATGAAATGGCAAAGCTTCTGTAAGGCAAAGGACACTGTCAAACAGACTAAATGGCAACCAACAGATTGAGAAAAGATCTTTACCAATTCTACATCTAATAGAGGGCTAATATCCAATATATACAAGAACTCAAAATTTTGACTCTAGAGAATTAAATAATCTTATTAAAAGTGAGGTATAGAGCTAAAGAAAGAATTCTCAAAGAAGCAATATAATGGCTGAGAAGCACCTAAAGAAATGCTATAACCTCCCTAGTCATCAGAGTAAATCAAAACAACCCTAAGAGTCCATCTGACACCAGCCAGAATGGCTAAAATCAAAAACTCAGGTGACAGTGGATGCTGGTGAGGATGTCAAGAAAAAAACAAAACAAAACAAACAAACAAACAAACAAAAAAAAACTCCTCCATTGTTCTTGGGATTGTAGACTGGTACAATTACTCTGGAAATCAGTCAGGCAGTTCCACAGAAAATTGGACATAGTACTACATGAGGACCCAGCTATCCCACTTCTGGACATATACCCCATAGAAGCTTCAACATATAAAAAGGACACATGCTCCACCATTTTCATAGCAGCTTTATTTATAATAGCCAGAAGCTGGAAAGAACCCAGATATCCTTCAACAGAGGAACGAATGCAGAAAATTTGGCACATTTACATAATGTTCTCAGTTATTAAAAACAATGACTTTATGACATCTTAGGTAAATGGATGGAATTAGAAGCTATCATCTTGAGCGAGGTAACCCAGTTCCAAAAGAACACACATGGTATACACACACTGTTAAGCATATGCTAGCCCCCAAAACCTTGCATACCCAATAAACAATTTACAGGTCCTAATCAGCTTAAAAAGATGGAAGGCTAGAGTGTGGATGTCTCAGTTCTTAGAAGGGAAAATATAACAGTCACAGGAGGAAATACAGGAACAATTAGTAGAGCAGGGATTGAGGAAAAGCCCTTCCAGAATTTGACTCTTCGGGGTATCTATCACATATGCAGCTACTAAACTCAAGCACTAT
Source organism: Micromys minutus (assembly GCF_963924665.1). Classification (NCBI taxonomy): domain Eukaryota; kingdom Metazoa; phylum Chordata; class Mammalia; order Rodentia; family Muridae; genus Micromys; species Micromys minutus. Next base: position 41,367,829 of record NC_137961.1, on the reverse strand, counting down.
TGCTGATGTCAAGTAGTGCTTACTGGCAAGAACCTGGTATGGATGCCTCGTCAGAGGCTCTGTCAGAGCCACACTGATACAGATAGGATGCTTGCAGCTAAGCATCAGACTGAACACAATGACCCCAATAAAGGAGCTAGAGAAAAACCTGAAGGAGCTGAAAGGGTCTGCAACTTCATGGCAAGAATAAAATGATTAACTAACCAAACCCACCACAGATCCAAGGGACTAAAACACCAACCAATGAGTTCTTATGGAGAGATCAATGGCTCCAGGTACATGTGTAGAAGAGAATTGCAGTTTTTGATGATGTGGAAGAGGAAGATTGGGAGAGGGAGCATCTTCATGGAGGAAGTAGGGGTAAGAGGGGGTTGGGATTTGGGGAAAGGAATAACATCTGAAATTTCAATGCAGAAAATATCCAATTTAAAAAAAAGAAGAAAGATAAACCGCTAAAACAGATTACTAGAAAAAAATGAAGGGATTGGGAAGTAGTGAAACAAACAGAAACGTGTGGTTTGTATACCTTCACATTTTACTGTAATAGTGAGGAGGAGTTCTAAGATATTCACTGTTCAGTGTGGCAGCAACTCTTAGGTGTGTTTACTGGGAAGTTAGATCATAACTGGAACAAAGTTTGTTCTCAGAGTCGCTATAAAGAAGAATATGAGCAAATTGTAGTGAAGAACACGCGTGTAGCCTTTACGGCTCCTGATTTCATAGGGGTGAAAGGCTGAGATACAGGTCTGTATTAATGCTCCTTTTATGAGTTGCTACACAAGCAGAAATGGGACTTTTCATTGATACAGCTTCCTTTGAATGTTCCTGTTGTTAATCCCTAGCCATGCTCCTATAGGGATCCACAATAGATCCACTAATTCCCTGAGCTTATCTGGGTCAAATTGTTGATTTAGTCTATCAATACCTTGTATGTGGTAAATAGATGTTTATTTATGTCTTCCCAGGAAAATCCACACACAACAGATCAGAACTGGAGTATAAATGTAAGCTCTATAAGCATATAGATAAAATACTATCTGTAAGAAAAGCCCAATGAGAGAAGGAAGAGCAACAGGAGCAGAATCCTAGGATATTGAAAAAAAGACTTACAAGTACATAAATCTACAATTTACAAGTGATAATGCCGTTTTGATTATCTGCAAGGAAATAGTCCTCAGTCACTTGAACTCCTGTGACTCTCACAAGAGACCTGTGCTGAGGACCCAGCATCCCCGAGTCTCTAGAGTGTCAAATCAAGAGTGCAAATGTCAAGGAGGAAAGTTACAATTAGTTGACCTCCAGAAGAATAATTTTTGCCCCAGGAACCTTACTCAGGGACTCTTAAGAAAAATTGCATCGTGAGTCTAATGACTTAAGGTGAAGAAACTCTGTGTAGCCCACTCCCATTGGTAAAAAAGTTAGAAGAGAGAGTAGTAGTTTTCACATCATAAGAGAATACTTTCAGGTAAAGAGAGTAACTGGACATTATTTTCCATGACCTTAAAATTCTTTCCATTGCATTTATTAAGTAGTTGTTTTGAGTTTTAATTGGTGCTTATTAGAGCTTATTAGAAGTCTCACTTTTGTGAAGACTTTATTAACAATTCTGTTTTGTAAACTCATGTGCCACACTGCTGTACTAAAATTGTTTTGCAAATAGACTATTGCTGCATGAAAGATTGGTTTTAAAATCTAATTCAATGCTATATTTAGTGAAGTCTCTTCCTAAGAGACATGAGTTAGAAAGCAAATGGGAATTCAATGATATATGACAGGAAAGTGATTTCTATATGAATGAGCTTTAATAAGGCCAAATTGACTAATCAAAACCTGAAGATTCATAGTAATGAGGTGTTTTAATTTTGTTAATATCAATTGAAGGTAAGATACCAACTAATTTGATATAAAGTATGGAAAATTGGAAATAAAATATAGTACCTTTTATTAAATTGATAATAAATGTCTCACATCTGAAATGCACTCTACATTATTTTGCTAGTTTACTGCTCATACTGGCTAGTTTTTTTGTCAGGGTGACAAAGGGCAACTGTGTCACTTTAGACCTTAATTGAGAATGTGCCCCCATCAAATTGACCTGAAAGCAAACCACTGAGCTTGAATGATGTGGAAGGGCCCAGCCCACTGTGGGAAGAGGAATACCTTGGCAGGTGGTCCTGTGATATATAAGAAAGCTAGCTGAGAATGCCAAGAACAAGCCAGAAGCCAGCTTTCCTTCATGGTTTATGCTCTAGTTCCTCCCTTGAACATGCTATGGTTTATTGGAATGGGCAGTAACCTAGGAAATGCAAGTCCAATAAACCTCATTCCCCCCAAGCTGATTTTGTTCTTTATTACAACAACAGAAACCAAGGGAAGGTGCCATATTTCTCATTAACTAATGAGAAAATCCTGTATGTGTGTATTTTTCATTTATAAGAGAATCATGATTTTACATTTCTGAAAGTGCTATTTGATCAGTAATGAATAACAAAATTAGTAAGTGGAAAATGGTGAAATCAAAATGTCACCCTGTTGTGGACTTCTAATAAATTAGTGGGTATAGGCACTGGTGACCAAGTGCTGATAACATTGCGCACAAAAGAGATAATAAGGCAATACAACCCAGAGATGGAGATAGAATACACTGCTGTGAGGCAGTCTTGCCAATAATATTCATTTTGCACTTGAATATATTGGTAACTGAGTACATCAGGATTAAAATTATTTGTAATACTAACAATAAAATAATATGAAAGATCTTTGCCCATTTCTGTCAATGCTACTAATGTATGGCTGATAATTTTTCCTTAAATATTTTATTGGTAAGTCCCTGGTGGCATTTTATGCATGTCTTAGATTAACACTGTTATGCAAGAAGTTCCTTTTCTCATATAGTTGCTGGATAATTATATCTTCACTGATATGTAGCTATACAGTTCTGTGTATCTATGGCCTGTGCTCAGTCCCCTCAACCAAACTTCAGTGTGACTGATTTAGTTTTCTCTGAAGAATTAATAGGAGAATTTTTGATCATGTTGCCTGTAAAGCATGCTTTTTGTCTATTTTGGGGGGCATGGAGCTCTTTAGTATCTTTCATAACCTGCATAGACAGAGACAGAGAATATCCCAGCGTTAAATCCTAGTTGTTTGTTTTAGCAGTCTTCTTTCGATTTGTTTCCTTCCTCTTACACTTTCAATAAATAAGAAGAAACTTATTCACATCTTTAAGACTGCACTTAGAAATCTCAGCTGAATATCCACGTTTATTACTAACAAGTTCAGCTTTTCTCATGACTGTAGAACATGAACCCACACAGTAGCCTGCTCTCAGGCTTTATGTGTCTAGATATTTGAAGGAAGTTGGCAAAGTATTGAATGAAGAAGACAGATGAACAGATGGGAGAAAGCAGAGTGTAAAAGCACACCAACTTTGTCTTTCTCCTGGTTTCTTTAATTAATGCTTTGTGAAAGTATAGGAATGCACTATAATCTTCCCATAGCAATAAAGGAACGGAAAAGAGAATAGTAATAGAATGGCCGATAGTGTCCCGTTGTTCTGGCTCCTCTTCTGAGCCCTTTCCACCCTTATTTCTAGAGCAGTTGTTTTCTGACTTGATTATGTGTGTGATGTGTCTTCTCTCCATTGTATTCCCTCTTTCCTTGTGAATCATGAACTGAAAGATTATTATCATTTATTTTTCACCAACATTTATTTTGAAGTTTCTCTAGTGCCTTTGTATCTGTTCCTCAATGCTCTTCTCTCACTTCCTCCACTCACTTCCCAACTCTACAGCCACTTTCCATGTGTTCCTCTGACACCGTAGCTTCTCAATCCTGGTACTGAAATCCTTATTAATCTTCGGTTGCTGCTGCATGTATGTGAAGGTAATACAGATATATGATCTTGTAATCTGTAGGTTAAAAATTCAGTGCAGATCCAGTTAAATAAACTGGTCTGTCTGACGTCTGCAGAAGAGAACCTGAGTCCTCACCCTTTCCAGCCAAGAGTGCTTCTTTGCCTGATAAAAATGCTTCTGTTTTTGAAGTCTGCCATCAGCTCTGGCCTATTGTCAGCATGTGATTTATCTCTTCCTAATCACCCATTTCAGGGATCCTGGTTTCTTCTTTCACAGGGTCTTTCACCTGAGTCATCACCTAAAACTGTTAAATAGAAAATTCTGAGCCAGGGAGACAACTCAGCCCATAAAGTGCTTGCTATTCTTGATCAGTCACATCAAAGTATAACTATAGTTAGCAGGTATAAGGCAACACTTCAAGCAGCTTTCCTTTCTTTTTACCTTAAAATATAGAGAAATTATAAACATTCACTATGTGTCACAAAAATCAGAAAACAATAAAAACCAAGATATGTAATAAAATAACAATAAAAACCAAACTGGCTCTGGAAGAAGCAGAATAAAATAATGTCTTCTTCACCTCTGACTTGGTAGATTTTAAAATTCAAGGGTATATTGGGAAAATGGACAGGTATCTTACCTGTTAGAAGTCCTTGTTGCTCTTACATAAACCTAGGTCCAGTTCATTACATCAACATGGGGAAAAACAAACAAACAGAACAATGACCAACCATGGTTCTCAGCAATGCAACCCAATGAAATTCAGCAAAAACAAATAGATTGCCATACACCTAGAGGATATAAAGGAAAATGTGAGGATAAGGATTAAGAAAACAAACAGATTTGTATACAAGACTGGCCTAGAAGTCAGAGAGATGGGCCTGTCTCTGCCTCTCAAGTTCTAGGTGTTCGAGAATGTACTTGGCAGATTATGGAAAGAAAAACTTGGACATCAACCTGGCCACAAAACCCTACAAAATATTTTTTTAGCAATATGGGCCAGCATAATGCTCATACAGAACTTGATTGAGTGGAAAACCAAGGTTTCATTTTACTTGAGACCCACACCACCAGATGGAGTCCATGCCTTACACAGCCTGAATAACGGCCAAGATCCAGAAACTGGATAGGTCAGACCACATGATGTTTTCTACTGATATTATGTATGAGGGGATTCAGGGACTCACAGCAGAGAGAGTGAATGAGTGAGAGAGAGAGAAAGAGAGAGACAGAGAGAGAGAGAGAGAGAGAGAGAGAGAGAGAGAGAGAGAGAGAGAGGAGAGAGAGAAAGTAACTCAGAGAACTCTACTGGGTTCCTACCCTCAGAGGCTCAGAGGAGGGGAGGAAAGACTGTATAGTCAGAGAAGATAGAGGTCACAGGAGACCATGGCTCACTAAATGATCTAACCATAATTTTATGCTTGGGATATATCTTATGAGAGAATAATCTATTTTCAATTCAAAGAAGGGGGAAGAAGCAAATGGAAAAATTTTTACAGTTTAAACATATAAGTTAAAATACAATTTTTGAAAAAACCTTTTGAATGTTGAAAAATAAATCTCAGTAACTACCAAATGAATTATCAGTTCAAGCAGTTAAACTTCTCACTGATAGTCTTTCTAAGGGGCTACTGACAAAACGAGGTAGAAAACTTACCGCTTATCGATAATCACTACTGCACAAAATGCTAAGCTGAGCTAGCAATGACGAAAACCAAACTTCCAACAGGACAGGTTTTTGGATAGAAGTTCTCCACTCAGAAAACTCAGAAATACCCTTCAGAAAAATGTAAAGGAATCAGAACTTGAGTAGAAACCACAAGGTTCACAAATCTCCTCTAGTCTTTAGGCATCCCATCATCTCACTGGCACTTAAAATAACCAAGAAGATCCACCACACTTTAGTAAACTTAGTGCCAAGTAGTATGTGGTTTCAAAATTAAATTTGTTCATACATTAAAGGACTTAGAACACTTATTCTAAGTGAATCCTTCTTTGGGTGTTGCTATAAAATGAGGAGAATCTCCAGTAAGGAAAGACCAGAGTTAATAAACCTGAAAAATGAAGGCAGCTCCTCTGCCTAGAGGAGGTAAATTAAGACACTCAAAATCTTGATAATGTGGAGACAGGAGTAGGGACACATAGTGCAGTCCCAACATGTGGGTAGCTGATGGGAAACGATCATGAGTTTGAAATCAGATTAGACTATATGGTGTGGTCTTCTTGTAAAAGTAAGTCCTGATGTTATGACAAAGAATGAAAAGTAAAGAGCAGCATATGACAGATACCCATAAATAAACTAAAAATAAGAGTTAGATCCTCACTAAAATGAGAAGGAAAGGTCACAAGTAAATTCAAGAAGACAGAACAATACAGAAGCTAGAAGCCATCAAGAGTACAGGCAATTCTCTCTCCCAAGTAACAGTCCCTTCCAACCCAACAAGAACAACAACAAATATATGAGATGGAGTAGAGAGGCAAACTTCCCGAATTCCTCACGACTTAGGCAAACTGAAGGGAGAATGAAGTGGAAGTTTCAGGTGATGCAGATTCAAATGTTGTTTTTCTGAGGCAAGACTCAGGTGGGGAGGAGACATGATGTTTGGAGATGTATAAATAGTGCTCAGTGGACAATGATGGTACATTTGCATGGTTAGCTCTGCAATGTTTCATTGGTCTCTCACTGATCTTTGCTTATTTGAGGGAGGCATGCACAGAACTTCTGGTGTCCCAGCTGGTCCTGATTGCTCCTGCTGAGTCTTGTTATACGGAGGAGGCCTGGGTGTTTCTGGGGAATCATGCCCCCACTGTTGATCTGTGTTTGGTATCCTGTTACTGCTGAACTGAATTGCTGGTATGCTGTGAAATGAAGATTGGGATTGCTTCAAAGAACTACTTCTAAATAGGTCCATACTGCCTTTTCCAATTTACCATCTTTTCTCCCCTACCTTTGGATGGTGGCCTAGAAGGGAGGCCAAATTATTTGAGAACCCTTATTAAAAGTATGTTTTTTTTTTTTAAAGTCTAAGATTACAGGAAATAAAAATTTCACTCCAAAGGAAAGTTTCTTAATAATGAAAAAGATTCAAAGAAAGGCTCATCAAGACTGGTGAAGGAAAGAAATCAGAAGCCTTGGGAAGCTGCTTTAAATAATCCCTACAAAAAGATACTAGTTTACTAAGTTAGAATTTGGTACTATTCTTGCCTTTGTCAGTCATCAATTCCTGACTTATATGAGTAGACATTTGTTCATTTCTCTGGAGAAATAATAGCATATAAGGACAAGACACATTCCAAAATATGAAGAATTTAACTAAGGAAATGGGCAGTGTACTACTTATCTGCAGGGTAAATGATATTTTATGATGTCAACAATGTGGTTTTTGTTTATTAGACTTAAAATTTAGAATCTATTCAACTTTAAATACAGCGTAATCATATGGGATTCTTTCGAGATTGTGTGTGTGTGTGTGTGTGTGTGTGTGAGAGAGAGAGAGAGAGAGAGAGAGAGAGAGAGAGAGAGACAGAGAGAGACAGAGAGACAGAGAGAGACAGATAGAGACAGAGAGAGGGAGGAAGGGAGGAAGGGAGGAGGGCTTTCTTCTTGTTACAAAATTTCAGTCTAAAACATTTTATGGCTAGAGGGGAGGTTTATTTTGTCATATGAATTTTTAGGGGACGTAGTTCATCAATTCAACAAGAGTACAGTAGCTGAAGCAGCTCTATCTATAATGGTGGTGTTTTGAACATGCTTGTTTATATCCTAGTGGAACAAGAAGCTGAGTGTGGACCAGAAGCAGGTCCACTAATCATTCGCAATGTTTTCTCCTGGAAGCCAATCTTACACATATAGACCCTGTGTCTCTAGGTTTCCATAGCCTCCCAAAACAGTGCCAGCAGCTGGAGGTCAAGTGTTCCGACATAAAAGCACGGAAATTTATAGCCAGACCAAAAGGTTTAGGGAAAGTGGTAAGTGATTATCACATGGTTACATAAGATTATAAGCTTGTGTCTGAATCAGCCGCTGGGCAAAGCATCTCTGGGGAAAGCCATGCGAGACTTTTAACATTCATGCAGACACCCTCAGTGAAACAGTGGGTGGAGCTTGAGGACTCCTATGGAAGAACAGGAGGAAGGATCACAGGCTCTGAAGACCCAATTCTCCTGGACCCATCGGAGCTCCCAAAGACTGAACCAATAACCAAAGAACTTACATGGACTGGACCTTGAATTGGAAATTAAAGGGTTCTTTGGAAAGTCAGTTGTGTTGGATGGTGTTTTGCTGGGGCAGACATGTGAAGGAATGTTTAGCTGAAGTGGACACAGGTGACAGCGTATGGCAGACCTGTGAGGAAACATTTAGTTGACGCAGACACAGGAGGAAGGATGTTCTGCTAAAGCAAGCATGTGAAGAGCACGTGATAAAGGACTTTTCACTAATGACACACATGTGCTGGTCTGCCGTTCATTGCATAATGAGCTCCACTTGTCAGGACTCTAGAGAGAAACATCAAAAGCCTTCTGGTGATGTGCTGCAGTGTCTTGTCCCTTACAGGGACTCTGGGTGATTGCAGAGTGATATTAGCTGAGAGAGGCACAGCTGAGAATATTTCCAGGTCCTTCTTGCTGATGTCTGCCGAGGCTGAGACCTATCTGTATCTGCTACCCTATGCCACTGCTGTTGCTAACCTAGCACTGCTAAACTGGACTGCTGGTATATCTAGGATGTGTTTGTGAACAGATCGAGCTGCTGACCTGTGAACTGAACTCAGTTGTCTAGACAACATACATGGAAGTGACTTCAAAGAACCATTCCTAAACAGGTCTACTTTCCCCATATCCTTTCCTTTTCCATTATCTCTGGAGGGTGGTGGGCTAGAAGGAAGGTTAAAGCACTTAAGAACCATCATTAGAAATAGGTTTTGAAAAAATTAATGTTACAGGATATACAGCTTGGTCTTCATGTGAGTCCCAAATAACTGGAGTGAGGAGCTATCTCAAAAACTGCTGCCTTCATGTGGGATATGTTCTACTAGCTAGGCTGCCTTGTCCGGCCTCAGTGGGAGAGGATGCACCTATAGTCAAAGAGGGTTGTTGTGCCAGGTGAGATACCCAGAAGGAGCTACACCAGCTCAGAGGAGAAGGGGCAGGAGCAGGTGAGAAGGATTGTGGGAGAGGGCGATCTGGAGGTTGGATTGAGCAGGATGTAAAGTGAATAAGTAAAAACTAATAAAAAATGTATAAACATCTTGCTACTGAAGTTATTCACACAGTGATTCACCTAAAAGACAAGTCAGATAAACTTTTTCATTTGTATTTTATAATTTTTCTTTTTCTTTTATCTGCAAGTGCAAACTCATAAAGTAATAGAAATCATAGAAAGCTTCATTATGTAGCTTAGCCACCCTTCCCCGTTCTTAATTCTGCATGCCCAAAGCAATGACTTTAGTTACTTTAGCTTTCAAATAGCTTTCGTCCTGGGTAAGCATATGATAAATGAAGAGGCATACTTGTGTGTTTGCTTTTTCTGATAGGAAACTTTAAACTGAATTTTGTAGAAATGGAGGCTTAAGCATATTGCATAAGATTTCAGGCTAACTCAGCAAAAGAATACAAAATAATTATTAATTATCCTGGAAAGAAATTGGCTGGAGAAATGAAAGTATGTCAGTGACATATATCTTCATATAAATATAGGCAAGAAAATGGAGAATATACAAATTTGACACAGAGAAATACCTATAAGTATACCATATTTTGTAGCATGAAAAAATCATATAAAATCGCACAAAGCCTTTGACGTATAGATATGAGAAGTATAGGTAACAAGATAGTTCTTATTTGAAGCCTCTTTTTCTATGAGACACATAAGGTGAGGGCTACTGATAAAGCTGAAACAGAAAAATCAATTTTCTTCGCTTGTGTTGGTAATCATTTTATATTGTGATGTTTTCTGCTTCAAAGCCTATGCAGTAAAAATAAAGAATATATTTATTTTGCTAATGAAGAAAGTTCTTTGAAACTTTACAGGATATTTTCCCCTCTTTTTAAAAATTGGATATTCTCTGTTTTTACATTTCAGGTGTTATCCCCTTTCGGCCAATCCCATACTCCCCTCCCCCTCCCATTGCTTCGATGAAGGTGCTCCATCTCTCAAGCTCCCTCTCTCATCTCAGCACCTGGGTTTTCCCCTCCACTGGGAAAAGGAGCCTTAACTGGATCAAAGTCCTCTCCTCTTATTGATGCCAGACAATGCTATCCTCTGTTGCATATGCACCTGGAGCCATGGGTCTCTCCATGCAAACTCATTGGGTGGTGTTTTAATTCCTGGGAGCTGTGGTGGGTTTGGTTAGTTAATAATTTTGTTATTCCCATAGGGTTGCAAACCTTTCAACTCCTTCAGTTCTTTCTCTAGATCCTTCATCTGGGTCCCCATGTTCAGTGTGATGGTTAGCTACAAGTGTCCTCCTTGTATCAGTATGGTTCTGGCAAAGCCTCTGAGGAGGCATCCATATCATATTTCTGCCAGTAAGCACTACTTGGCATCAGCAATAGTGTGTAGGTTTAGTGGCTGCATGTGGGATGGATCCCTAGGTGAGGCAGTCTCTGGATGATCTTTTTCCCCAATCTCTTCTTCTCTATTTGTCCCATTATTTCCTCCTATGAGTGTTTTTGTTCTCCCTTTTAAGAAGGACTGAAGCATCCACCTTCTGGCTTTCCTTCTCTTTTAGCTTCATAATTTCTGTGAACTTTTCTTGGTTATTCCAAGCTTTTTGCTCTAGCATATGCTTATCAATGAGTACATACCATGAGTGTTCTTTTTTGACTGGGTTACTTCAAGTTCCATCCATTTGCTCCATTTGCCTAGGAATTTCAGGAAGTCGTTGTTTTTACTAGCTGAGTAGTACTTCATAAATCAGGAACAGATAAACCATCTAAACAGCCTCATAACACCTAAAAAAATAGAAGCTGTCATCAAAAGCCTTCCAACCAAAACAACAACAACAAAAAACAAAAACAAAAAACAAACAAGCAAAACAGGACTGGATGGGTTTAGTGCAGAATTCTATCAAACTTTCTTAGAAGACCTAATTCGAATGCTCTCCAAAGTATTCCACAAAATAGAAACAGAGGGAACACTTCTCTCATTGTTCACTCATTGTTCAAAGCCACAATTACGCACATTCCTAAACCACACAAAGACCTACAAAGAAAGAGAACTTCAGACCAATTTCCCTCATGAACACTGATGCAACAATACTCAATAGAATTCTTGTCAACCCAGTCCAAGCACACATCAAAACCATCATCCACCATGATCAAGTAGGCTTCATCCTAGGGATGCAAGGATTTTTAATCACTCCAGAATCTTCTGTTAATTCCATTCCTGTCAACCACTCCTCAAGCTACTGTCAACTAACTTTATTGTTAGACTACTTCTTGCTGATTAGTGGTATCAAATTCCTCTGTGCAAGTTTCATCTTCACTGCCAGAATATCTAATTTATTCTTTTTTTCTTCTTTGATTATGACTACTTATCAAACTGTGATCAATAACCAACCAACAACCAACAACCAAATTCTGTGCTTGGATATATTCATTTTTGTTTATGTAGCTTCTCAACACACAATAGCTTATATCATCCTGCTGTTGATATGAATTGAAATGCCAATGTGGGTCTTAAATATGTCTACTCTTTGAGTGGTTTAGAACAAATGAAAACAGTAGTGAGGCCCTGGTTTATCTGCCTCTGGCTTGAATTCCTAAATTTATCTCTTTGAAAAAATCAGCATCCATTAGGTTTTGTATGTAAGGGTTGATATTTTAAAAGTAAATACTGTATCCACATGTTAAACTTTAGAGAAAGATGGAGGAACACACCTTTGAATGTTAGCATAAACATCCAGTAGAAGTAGAAAATAGAAAGCATGAGGCATTGCTTGTCTTAAGAAATTCATCTTTCCTAACCATCTTTATCTTTTTAGGAGAGCAGAAGAGCAGCTAAGCTATCTTTCCTCTCTCTGTCTGACATGTGACTGATAAGTTTTACTGTTACCATCCTCCCAGTCTACTTAGCATATGGACTTTCACAAAGATCTGCTGGGAGTAATGAGCTGCTTTGGTACCAGCAGTACCTTAGAGTCCAGAATCTTTGGATCTGATTTTGTTTCTAATCCCTACATCTCTAAGAATCGAAATTGTACCAGTTTCTTCTTCATTCCCCATAGCTTGATTTTTCTCCCAAGTGCTGAACTATGGAGTCAAAATCTTTCCTAAGGTTTATTATTAAATATGTCTTGGCTTATTTGTATAGATTCTAGAGGGTTAAAAATATGGATTCAATCCACAAGTGCAGAGCCAATTAGCCTTTATAGGACAGAGTTTAACATTGAATTAAAGAAATACAATTCCTAAAATATTGTGTACACTCATTTGTACATTGGAAAGGAATTATTGGGGTTTAATTTTTCTCATAATGAGACCTACTCATCTTTAAGAAAAATTTTTGAAAATAACCATGATATTGAGTGTGTTTTTAATTTAATATTCCAATAAGATTTGCTACTATGTATATATCATTGCATATCATATAACAAGTTCCAGAAAGAGAATAGTAGCTGATAACCAGTTGATCCTTTCAGATTCTGAGAATTCATTACAGCAAGGAACTGGAAACTCCTGCCTTAATTTTTATTTTGTTTGGAAATCAAGTGAAATTTTAGCAACATTACATTTGTTCATGAGCAAAGTAAACTTTTGAGCTCATTATCTGTTTTCAATGAAGTCATCATAACTGTTATTAACTATACATGATGAATTTAAACAAATTTCTTTGTGCAAGTTTGCTTATTAATTTAATATAATCTCATTTTCTGTTTGCCTAACTTTATAGTGATGATTAGTAACCCTAATAAGTTGACATTTAATTAAGGATCACTTCATAATTTACTATAGCTTTAGGGTGACACTGGTATTAAGAGCTACTTATCTTCCAACCTACGTTTATGGCTGGTCCAGCTCTCTCGTCTTCTATTTCTTAGTGTAACGTTGATGCACAGTGGACACCTGCAGCATGTTTTTAAAAATCACAGTAAGGAAAATGGGTGATGAGATGTGATGGGTATGAGCAGAATATCTACATTGCAGTGCACACACAATGGAAGGTAAGCACAGTGTTTCGGGAATATCATGAGACAATTATTGTAGAGGTGAGAGCGAGCAAGCACAGGACAGTGACATACAGCAGCTACTCAGAAATGATGACTGCATGGGCCCCATGTCCTGCGCTGACCCAGACTCTCTTTGTTGTCTATTAGTTTACTGCTCTGGGTTTTGGTTTTCATTGTTTTTGTTTGTTTGTTTTTGTACCTTCATCATCTTCTAACTTCTAAGTTCTTTACCACATCTAACCTTTCTATTCTGGCTTTAGATACTTGGAAAGCACTGGCAAGTGTGACACCCCAACAGAATTCCACCTCTCTAAGACAGCCATGCCTCTTTGATTTGGTGGGTTTTATTCTTGCTTTTAAAATCTCTGATACTGTTTTAAGAACATAATGTGAGACACCTCTCATATTGAGCCTCTGCGTTTCAGAAAGCTGTTCTTATACCTTTGGTTCATTATGTACTTGTGACCTTAAGCAGACCCTCATGATATACTCTATTTGATTTATGCTGCAACCCCAGAGACACGGATCTGGAAACCCGACTGGGCTATTGAGGAAATGACAGACACACAGAAAATCTGGTGTCAGTTGGGTAGTTCTGATGGAGATGCATCTACTACTCCTGCAACATGGAACCTCAGTGCATATATTTATTATATCTAAGACATGGGGGAGGAGTTATCTAGAGCTCATAGGAGGTCAATGTTGTCCATCAGTCTCACACTGCAAGAGTCTTGAGGAGGGAGCACAGTTGCCAGTTTATGTGCACCTTTATTAATTGTAAACATTCATCTTTGGACCATAGGAAGGCTTTGCTGATTTTGAGCCTGACCCACGGTGAAAACTATCAATTTCCCATTGCTTTCATGGCAGTGCTCCTGTCAACAATACACATTCCCTTAGAACTTTGCTCACTTAAAAATAAAACTAATTAATTATTTTGTTTCCTGTAGGTCTCAGAGTCCAACTCAAGGCCTCACGTATGCTGTACATGTCAGTAATTTACACAAAAGCTTAATTTAGTTTTGTTTTGTTTCTCTCTGGTTCTTATTTGGGCAACTTTGATCTATACTGATCACCAAGGAACAAATACACTGTTTGAACTTGGAGCTTATTCTTTAGAAGCAGGACTAGAGCCAGGTATGGTGGCATACACCTTTAATCCTAGTAGTGGGGAGGCATAGGCAAGTGGCTCCAGCTTGTTCTATGAAGTTAGTCCAGTCAGAGATACAAAGTGTGATTCTGTCTCTGGAAAAAGAAAAACTTCCTGTCTAGAAGAGTGTCAGAAAAATCTATGCTATTTGTTTAGAAGTCTTATAAAGATGCTGCGAACTGAGTAGTGGCACTGTTGGGCACACCACTTCTGCAAGGTCCTGTGCTGACCCATTAGCACACACACCCCAGTCAGCATTACCCTATGGCATGTCCATCTGAGGCCCCTAAGGCAGTGAGGAGTACAGTGAGAAGTACTGAAAACTTTATAGAAACAGTGTAGCAGGAAGGAGAGGGGAATGGCTTCCTTAAGCACTGAGACTCCACCACTAAATTAACAACATTGACCTCACTAACAACTTTGAGTAAAGTGACTTTGGGGACTAGGGCGATCTTGCTAGATCAATGACTGCTTAATACAGTATAAGAAAAATGCAAGGGAAAACAGTAAATATACTTCTCTCTTTATGTCTGCTGCTTTATTTTAGTTAAAGTATAGTGACATTATCTCCCATTCTCTCCAGCACTTTTATTTTGAGGAGAACTGTGATAAAGAGGGGCAGAGAATGTTCTTTAAAATAGCCTTCCAAACTGGAAATAATGTGACTAAGAGAAAATCTAAATCAATTTTAAATCCCACATCTTGTACAACAAAGAGAGAAAAAGTCATAGGGAAAGGAGCAAAAATGAAAGCAATATAGCGGGGTAGTAAAACCTTGTAAGCAGGGCGAGCACCTTTGCTATCTCTACATTAATTTATTCTCCGGCTCTAAGTAGAGCAGCTTCCACCAAGAGCTTGTTAACGGAGGACTCTTGAATGAGATATGTGGTGTAGTTAGATCATTCAGAAAAGGAGTAAAACTTTTGATGTGAGACTGAAACATTACTTTCTCTGCATTTCTCAGCAAATAAAACATTCCCCTCTATTCTTTGAGACCGTATACCTGCTTCTATTTGGAAAGTAATGGGAATGATGTCAGTCATTTTTATTTTCATCGTTTTGCAAATGAAATGAAGCTGATCAGATTGAGCACAGAAAAGTAGGCGTGCTTTGTCGCATTATGGTTTTGATAATACAGTGCACTCTTATAAAGCATCATCCAGTGTTGTATTATGCTAGCCGCTCAATAGTAAATGGAAGAGCAATTCATAATTAAATTAATGAAACCGGGTATCAAGGTGACCTTTCAGTAATTTATTTTATGGCTCTACTGCAAGACAGATATAAAATACTGTATGCACTTTGACATATATTATAGATTTAAATAAATTAAATGGAATTAATGTAGGCCACATGCAGCTGAGAGGGGATAGAGCTAAGAAGTGTTTTACATGTGACCTTCCTAATTAGGCAGTGAAATAGGCTATTAACAAACCATCACATTGTCCCTACTATTTTGCTTAGGGCAAGGACTAGAACTAGAGAGGCTTCTGTTGCAGGTTCTATTAAAATCAGGTATGCTTTATTCCTGACCAGTGATCAAATCCAAAGTACAAAGTAAGAGAATGTCTAATCTTCATTTTTTCCCACTTACTTTAGGTTTCCAAAATGTTTCTAAAACTGATATTTTAAAATAGTTTCTTAAGAGATCATTACCTTTTTAGCAAATGTAGCAATTGTTATTAGGGTTTGCTCTTCTTTCTGTCTGTACACTTACGTCCTGTCTAATTATATGTACATGAGTTGTCAGGTTCACCCATTTTTCAACTCTAAATATTGCCATTAAATTAAAATGCATTGAATTTGTAGAAAATAAGATTTTTGTTTTACAGTTGCTTTTTAGGGCTGAGTTCATGTTTAAGTTTTGCAGCCAGGAGGACAGCTTAGTCATCCTCAGGACTAGCTGGAACTTCCTGGAGAGGAATGCAGAAAATTAATAACAGGTTTCTGGGGATATTTTCCCAACACAAGCAAAATGAGCCTTGATTTCTTTCTCTAAATGAATAATTTCACTGCCTTGTGTCATGCTTTTCTAGCCTTTCTATCATATGTCACTGAAGACATTTTCAAAATGGAAAAATGTAAATATTATGTTTTCTCAGTAAAGAAGAAAATGGAAAGATTTTTTTTTTCTTCACTAGCATAGCTATGATGGCTCACAACTACTATATATACATGCTGGAAAGTTCCAGAACAGATCTTAAATATAATCACTACAAACAAGTAAGTGTATAAGGTATGGATTTATTAATCAGTGTGATTGTGGTACTAATTTTACAATATGTTCATGTATCAAAGTATTATATACACCATAAACAATACTACTTTATTGAAACTAGTAAAGTCTATTTTTCTTGTCTATTTCTCTTTTAAAAACACTGTGCTTTTTTATTTTGAATGATGCATCTTCTCTTTCCAACTGATGTGTTAGATTGGGTTGGGTTTGAGATTTACATTTTTCCTATTACTGCCTATGTCTATTCATGTTGGCCTCTGTTCCCTATTATAAATTGTATTAGTTCCTGCTGTCACTGCTATGACAAAATATCTATCAAGAGGCAACTATGGAAAGAAACATTCATATTTTCATATAACAAAAATTTTCAGAAATTAATCTCACTTTGCTTTCTCTGACTCCCCAGCATCAACAACTGAGTTACAAAATAACAAAGAATCTCAAAAAATGTTTATTTTCATTCCTAAACATTAGTTTACCTTTTCCTCACTGCTAAATATGAACATAAACACTTTGGACAACAATTTCTGATATAATTTTGCACGCTAAATATAATCCACAGGCTTCTATATTTGAATACTTAGTTCACAAGTTTGAGGTATTGTTTTGGAGGTCGTGGGAACTTTAGAATGTGGGTACCAGCTGGAAATTGCATAAGTGAGAAAATCTGGACAGGTTTTGAAGTGTATCACTAGCCTTATGTCCTGATCTGTCCTGATTTCTGGTCCATAGAGATGGAAGTAGCTTTGCGTTCCTATTACTAGAGCCCTGAGCCATTTCTGTAAGGATGTTTACCATATCATAAAAAGAATCCATTAGCTCTTTTCATCTAATTCCCCTGTATTATTTCTTCTCACTCAACACTGTCCTTGATTAAACAGACTATAGAGTCTTTCTTCATTTTTTCTGATGACTGGACACCTGGTCACTATCCACAGGGTGGAGAGTTGATCCTAGACATCTAATTTCTATTTGTACTTTTTTAATGGTAGTTATCCACTTCTGCCAAGTCTGTGTAATTGCACTATCTTTCAAAGCACTTGCCCTTTTAATCTCCTTAGCCTTTTGATATTTCATGTGTGCATATGTCCTGTTCTCAATAGCAGCTCTTCCAGGCTTTAGGTACTGGCTATAGTGCTTTGTTTAGTCAGTATTTATCTACCTAAAGCATGTCATGTCTACTTTGTCTTAATAGGCCTATGCTTTCATTGTTCCTCATATTATTTAAAGACACAAGTTCTAGTGTAGAACTCTGGTTTGAGTATTGACTGTGCCATATTTCTAGCCAAGAAAGCAATTGTGTAAACTTAGTTCTCTATTAATTTTTTAAAATCATTTCTTTAAAATTGAAAGTAGTGATGATAAAAGTATGTACCTCATAAGAATTAGCCTACATAATATACTGAGAATAAGTCCATACACAATTTACATCTTCCATAAATTTCAAATGCAATTACTGTTAAAAAATAAAAAATAGTGAAATTGGCTTTTATTTTCGCCTATGTTTATAAAAATATCATCCAGAGCATTCACAAAGTAAAAAAATGACAATGAGATGGGCCTGGTTATAAGATGGGTACTGGGTAATCATAGGGTTGATAGATAAGTAAGGTCATTGATGACTTTTCTCTAACCCCAGATGCCATTGCATTCTCTGAAATTATGAAGACTCTCTGTCTGGGAGGAAGCTTGCAGCTCAGTTCTGGCTTGATTTATCTACATCATAAACCTGTGTTATATGGTGCCTTCAGCAAAAGCATATCAGCATCTTATTCTGGTGAACAATCAAGAAGAGTGGCAAAAGCTTGTTAGGAATCCTCTGGGGTCTTGAGTCTTTCTCCTTCTCTCATGCCTTACCAAAACTTTGTCCCTGCCCCACTCTCTACCATCCAGTCATGTATTGCTTTGACCTAACTAGTGTCAACCCCCACCTTCATATAGACATTAACCTACACTTCAACCTTTCTGTTTAATTAAAAAAAACTTTCCCCTCAGATGTACAACGATTACCATGCACAACTATTACCATTAGAAAATCACCTAGACAACTATTTTTTCCACAAAGTTAATTAGCTTGGGTAGGTTATGAGACTAAAATAATCTTCAACTCTGTCAGAAATCTAAGAAGGACTGATATTACCTGAAATTATGAGAAACACAAAAAATAGTTTTTAAAACTTAGCCAATTTATAGAGACTGCTGATCACCTGGACAATCTCTCATTTTTCAAAACATTAGAGCATCAATCTTCAGCCTCTGGCCCAAGATCATCTGTCAGGTCTTTATGATACAGAGTTTTGAAGTGCTGATAATTCTGGCTCAGCAAAGACTATCAGTCAACTATTCTGCATAATGTGTTTTTCTGTGTACAGTATTTGTCTGTAGATGAAATAGGCAGTTTTTACCTAGTGACTGTCTCACCACAATTGGAGCAACTCCATTGATACTCAATTTCTTCTTAGAATCCAAGAAGGGGTGCTGTCAGGATCAAATAGGTCTCTCGTCAAATGATCTTTAATAAAGAACTATCCATAAATGTCATAATCTGTGGACTTCTGATGCCTTTGAAGATTACCTGTTTACACTAAGCATTTCTGAACTGTTAAGCCTTGACTACTATTTCCATTTCTAATTGAATTATTTCCAAAACACCATTTTAATTGACTCAGAATCATGAGTTTGCTATCTGGCCCTAACTTGTACTGTTTAACCAACTAAAAACATGGTATGATAGCAGTTATAGGACTGGGCCTAACCTTGTATTCTTAAATGTATTGCATAGGCACAATACCTTTATGAAAGTAACAATATTAATCTCAATTTTAAATCAATAAAATTAAACCAATGAAACCTTTAAATTTATGTCAAATAAATTCTATACTAATATAAAATTTGTAACTTCAACTTGGTATGAATTAAAAAAATGTCTAGCAATGTAAGATATGCCTTTAGCTTAGTTACCTCTACAAATCAATCTAGCTAATTCCTCCCTGTTAAAATATGACCATTTCTAAATTTCTCATAAAAACAGTCTTACAACAACCACCTCTAGCCCCCCAAATTCCAGAGAATCAGGGCAATTGCTCTTCATTGTCTTCCTCAAGTTGTATATGGGTAGTAAGATATCCTTTGGAGGGATGATAGGGAAAATGAGGCAGTTGAATGGCCTTAAAAATGTCACACAATGATTGTTGTGACCTTTGATGTCTGTCTTGATTGTATCTGTCTGAAAATCCCTGAGATCAAGAATCAAAACTGTCCAGTTCAGCATTCTGATGACGAGTGTCACCAGAGCTACCCATTTTGCAATATATAAATCTCAAAACAACATTTTAGAATCAAGGTATCTTTTTGTTTGATTCTCTTAAATCTAGTTTTTCAGGTGGTCTCTCTCTATCAAATCTGAAACGTAGAAACCCTTAGAAATAATCATATCTACCTGTTACTAGTTAAGACCTCCTGGATCTAGACCCTCTTTCTTCAGCTTCATCTTGATTCTCCAGGATTGAATCTCTACATGCTACTATAAACTGGAAAAAAATTTGATAAATATTATAGGGCCAAGAGAGTAACTTAATACTGTTGTCTAGCTAAATTGAGACAACACTAAATTGTCTTATCAATATTGTACTTATAGCCACAGACAAATGCTACTCTCAGACTTAATCATAGAAACCTTTCATTCCAGTGAATAGTGGTGAATGCAGATTCATGGGTATAAAAGGTACTGAGCACAAAGTGATATTTGGTGGCTCAGCCCTAAATAAAAGATTTATACCATTCTCTTTGAGGGTCAGGGAATACTACAAGAAGAGGTCAGAGAAAATGTAAGAGTATGAAGATATGAAGGACTGAGAAATGCCATATTCTGAGCAGTAAAAAAGCCACTGTAATCCTGCCCTCACAACAACCATGAATGACTGCCCTGAATCTATCTATACAAGCATGGGCCAAGTGACATTCAGGCATAGATATGAGATATGAGAGTGGTTCATGAGTCTCTGTCCATCACAGTTAAACTGTTTTTGGTATGGACAGAAGCAAGGAGGGCACTGTCTCATTACCTTCAGCTGTGTATGAACTAGTGATTCCATCCATCACCAGTAGACAAGTCCAATTTAACAATCACATCAATGTCCCTGGTTGAAGTAAACAGGTCAGAAATAACCCCCAAATTCATGAATTTGAAAAAAAAAACTTGTAGGAATAGGGTGTAGTTGGTATGGAAGGGAGTTTAGAAAGAGTCTAAAAAAGAGAACTCACAGTCCATTATATAGTTATACATATATGAATAAATAACCTTATATAGTTATGAATTTTCAAATTACAAATCATTCAAAAATACATATAATAATGGTCTCAGAGTTTTGGTTTTCAGTGTCACCTATGTGGCACACTATGAGTTATCTTTATATATTAGCATTTCATCTCCTGTTCTACTGTCAAAAATAATTTCTCAGTGAGTATTTTCATAGCTGTGTATGTCTCCAGGTGTGTTCTCTCCTTCATTCAGCATTTGGTTAACAGCTTTTCCAGCATATATTGTACTCAATATTAATTAAACAAAGGAATATTGAAGAATATGTGGGTAGTTTCAATGAATATGTTTTTGAATGAGGTATGTGTTTTCGTGTAACATTCTAGAGTGTGAATAGGAATTATTTTCTATATTCTTTCAACCAGGAACTTTAAAATTAGTTTCATTAAAATATGGTATACCATTGTTATTTTAATTAACTTTTATTGTTGTAAGTCAAACACATTACTTAGTTATGAGTATTTCAAATGTTTAGTCTGTTTTGGCCGTCTCTGCTGCCAGTTAATCTACTGAAGTTTTAACCTCACTCTTCCCACTCTGTATTCACATTTTCTACCTTAGAGTAATAAACTCTTTCATCCTTCTTTGCCACTTTTATCGTATTGATATATCAACACAGTTTTTATATTACACCTTTTTCACCGCTTTCACTCATTTAAAATTGAAATTCTGACTATCCTAGAGTTACTTCCCCTAGATAGCATCAGTTAATACTTCAACTGTTGCAGAGTTCAATGCCAGTATGTAAGACAGTACTGATGTAGGAATACTTAACATATCTTCTTTGTCATTCTACATATAATTTAAGGCAATTGATTGTATACAGATAGAACTATAGATACATTCTAATGAGAAAAAAATGGCTTTCTTCTATTCTGCATGGATGCTCTGTGTTCCTATTCTTATTTTAGTGGTTGTGATTATAGCTTTATAGTATATTCACTATAGCAAAGAAAAATCAGCTTTTTGCTTCAAAATTATGTTAACTGGTTCACAATGTCTGCATTTTCCCAAATCTTTTAAGATAATTTTTTTTTTTTTGCTCAAAGAATCTGCTTGGAAATTTATTTTGCTTAACTAAAATTTTAAATTATTTGAGATAGAATTAAGTCTTTGTGATATTTGATATATTCATCTATGGATAAGGCCTAATGTCCTTGTCATATGTGCATGACTAATCCATATTTAGAGAATATTTTTAAGATTTATTAATATGAGTTCTGTAAAATTCATTATAAACATATAAATAAATTTATTTGACTTGGATACTTAAAGAGAAAGAATATTATTTTAATATCTATATATAAACTATATATTTAATATATATTTACAATATACATATAGAATTAAAGTTGCTTGATAAGGGTACTGAGGACAAAACTCAGGACCTCAGAAAGAGCAGCAAGCCGTAAGATCTCTTAGCTATTCAGCCATTTCTCCAAGCCCCTCCTCTCAATGGTTTTAGAAGCATTCAGGTTCTTACATTGTTTTAACTTTTGGCTGGAAATTCTTATTCATTTTACCCTTGTAGGTAGTCAAAATGGTCGAAAGGACATTATTTTGCCCTAACGTTCTTTAGCTCTGCCATGTCACAAGTGACAAATAGAAATCACTTTGCATCATTGAAGGAAAATCACGTTTCCTTCACTGTGATAGAAAAGTCACAGGAAATAATTTGTCCCATCATTATTTAAATACAGAAAGATTTATGCCATGGATTCTAGGAACAATATAAAATCTGGCAATAAATCACTTAATATTTTGCTTCACTTACCAAGCAAATGACTAGTTATTTTACTCAAGTTCACAAAGATATATATTACATTTTTAAAATGTCATTGCTTTTTACTGTAGATACAAAACTGAAAACCTATAGGAATGCATAAAATGACAAGATAGCTATTGTGAAAAATCAGAAAGTGCTTAAACTTTGTGATACACAAAATACTATAAAAATTGAAACTAATAATTTTCATAATTGAGTATTGTGCTACACATAATCTTTAATGAAAACATTTGTTCATCTGTTCTAGGTCAATAACTGGAGTAGTTTTTGTGTAAGTGAGTAAAGTTTTGGCTGATATTTTTATAGACCACACACATTTTATGATAGAGTCATGAAATGGTTTTTTTTTTGGACACTGTAATGTTCCTTTTACATGTTCAAACCACTCTATAAATAATATTTCCACTCACTTTTGTAAATATTTTAAAAGTAAATTATAGAAGAATTCAAATATAAATGTACTCATATTTTTGGGGAAATAAATAACAGTACAGACATAAGGAAACTAGGCTAGTATAGAGTCTAATCAAGAAGTGAGACTGTGGCTGAGCCCAGGCAGCAGAGAATTCCCCAGAACAACTATATCAGAATGTAAAATTATGGTGTCCAGGAAGGCTCTTCTAGGTTTAAGAAACCCCAGAACTATCAAGTGTTAACTAGAAAATGTTTCTTTGCAATTCACTATCTCAGATGCTAGAGAGCAGAAACATTCTACATTGAATAAATTATGTTTTCAATTTTTTTTATTAATGATCACAGTTAAATAGTTTATCTATAAGTAGAATGAGTCTGTATATCACTATGTAGGTTTCAGAGGAGTTCACTGAGGGAATAACACACCTGCCTGGAATTTGGATGAGGAATAAGCTCACCCCTAGGTAGCAGCAGCATTACTTGAAGCTGACATACCATGGTTAGTCATAAGTAGTGATTTAATAGGTATGATACATTTTTGTATCTATTTGCTCTAAAATTTTAATCATATTAGTTAAGTTGAACCATTCAGTTTAACATAAGGAACTCAGAGGGCAATCAAACACTAATTAAATGTCTATAATTTTCTCAGATATAACACCAAGTCTTGAACAAACAGAAACAGGAGATAATGTTCATGTAGAAAAGTTTCTTTGGTAAAGTTTCACCAGTCTTGTCACTGTGTTGACATACTGTCTGAATTTGTATTTGGATGCCTTGTTAGAGGAAAAACTGTTCAACATCCCTAACATGCTCATTTGTTCCATCAACAGAGGCTAATCCAAGTTGAGGTTCTCCTTATTCCATCTATAGAAGCATTTCTTGTCCTTCAATAATTGCCTAAATGTATAGGTTAGAAAGGAAAGTAACAGATGAAGTAATATTTAGAAATGCAGACTGCACCCAATTCTCTAAGTAAGCTGTGTGTTCAGTGTTTCTGGGTTTCATACAATGAATTTTGTAATAGAAGATTGGAATGATAGGTAGCACACACTTAATAACTACTCAGGAGGTGGAGGCAGGGGGATCATTGTGAGTTCAGTTTGGTCTCAATAGAAATTTTAGGGACGGCCATGACAGAGAGATCCTGCCTCAAAAAAACCAATAAAATAAAAAAATCAAGTAAGAGAAATATAGCCATCTCCATTATTCCTCATTCTCCTGTTGTTTGGAGTTTTCCCTGGTGGAACACACAAGAATAGTGTTCTCAATGATAAGATGGAGTAGCCAGTGTCTTAAATTATGCAGAATTCTCTTGATATTTCCCTGGAGATGAGAATGAAAGTGGATACTATAACTAGATTATGACTCTAACACAACTCTGATCCAACAACAGCTTTCAGCTTCAGCTGAAGACATCTGGTAGGGGTTGTGTATCTTCAACATCTCTGGTATTGTGCTGGTTTTAAAGGAGTTAATGGCCATTGAGGAGGTTTTCAGTCTCATCATGTTAACATGCTTCTAGTAAAGCATCTATTTAAAAAACCAGGTAAGATACAAGAACAAAATGTAGGCTCAAATTTTTCAAAACATACTTTATTTAGGGTTCGTGAACACTTCAACTTCCCTTCTAGATCACCAAGCATGGCAGTGAAAAGGCTGATCAGAAAACGGGGTGGTTGACCAGTTTAGAAGTAGTTCTTTGGGGTGATTTCCACTCTTTGCTGTCAGGATACCAAGCAGTTTGGTCCGATAACACCAAACATAAATCAGTAGCAGCAGCTTGATCCAGCAGAAATCACAAGGTTCTACCAAATTGAAACAAGCCAGTGGAAGTGGAAATAATCAGTCAGAAAACTACAAGAAGTTCTCTCGAATGTTTCTTCCTATGAAGTGTAGACCAGTGAAAACCAAAGAAGTGTTCAAGGTATAGCAATGCAAGAGAATCTTCACATTGTCTGTGGGGTTATATTTACATTCTTTCTAAATAGCATGTACTCTCTCAAGTGTCTGCTCCAGCAAAATGTCATATATCCTCTCACATGTATGCTTGAGCAAAACATCCTCTCCTGTGTCTGCTTCAACAAAATATCTCACAAGATAGCTTCTAGGAAAACATCATGAGACACAACTGAGTTTCCAAAGAAACCAGAAATTTTCTCTTCAGGGAAAGGTTGCAAGAGTGGTGTGGAAAACAAAACAAAAATAAGTAAAAATGTGATAAAGAATTATAGCAATAGAAATATGAATAAATCAGTATATAAATATATAAAACCTCTTTTGTGTTGATTTATTCATTAACTCTATCCTGGCATTTGAGCATCAGCCTATCTATATACCTTGAGAAAGCTAATCACAAGCATACATTTTCAAACATCAAGAGGTTGTTGTATCATGGAGAAAGAGACATGGGAGTAAAGGAGAGGAAAAGAGAAGACAAAGAGATGAGGAGGGATGGGGAGGAGAGACAGATACAGAGAGACAGAGACATCAAATATCAATCTGGTAAAAATTTTACGACATAGATCAATGGAATAAAAGGTGTTCAAGTGTAAGTGTTAAACCTTGAGAAATGATTGATGGAGAAGAGCTTTGGAAGATAAAGAAAGCTGAATAGGGTACTAGTGGGCTACCCTACTGTGGTGTGACATCACAGAAGGTACACAGATCATGACAAGTTGTCTGGGCAAATGGAAAAGATGACACACACAGCAGGTGCTAACAGAAGAACCCCACTTGGAGCTTGTATTCTATGTGCTTGTATAAGGATTTGGGATAGATTTTGGTGTTGCTTAGAATCTTGGTTTGGAAAGAGAATTGGCCAGTTTTAATGTCCTAAAGAGAAGTATTAATCTAAATATCAACATAGAGGAGGATGAGACTCTTAGGAAGCTATCATAAGATGCTAACAAGAGAGTGCAAGAAACAATGAGAAAATAAAGAAGCCTGAGTCTCCTCCAAGGTTGGAATGTTAAGAAGAGGAGCAGTCTAGACAGGAAGGAAGTGAGGTCAGGCTTAATTAATTAAGATACCAGCTCTCACCTTTCTGATGAAGCGTCTAGTTAAAAAACCAGGAAATATATGAGTGCAAAGGTTGTAGCAGTGGTTTGGAAACAAAATAAAAATGAATAAAAATGTAATTTGACTTGTCTATGCAACAGTGCTCTATCAAGACAATGATATAAGGCTCTCAATTACCTAATGAAATACAGAACAAAGATAGTGGCTGACAAGAACCACAGTACTTTGTGGGGAGACTGAGTCAACTAGGTTACCAAAAGTAAGTGGCTTTAGAGAAAAAAAGATACAACCCCGTTTTTTTTTTTTTTTTTTTTTTTTTTTTTTTTTTTTTTTTTTTTTTTTTAAAGCATTCTTTAACAACAGGATTTCAATAATCCTAGGTTGGCTTCAAGCTTTTTGTTTTTCATAGGTCAACACTGAACTTATGGTTTTGAAGTCTCCACCTCCCAAGCCTTGAGCCAGCTTATGCTACTATTTGCTCATAGCTTCAGTTGTGAACTTGACACATCTGAAGGGGAAACCTCAGCTGAGGAATGCCTCCAATCAGATTGGCCTGTGCCAATGTCTGTGAAATATTTTCTTAATTGCTAATTTATTTAGGAGGTTCACTGTTGGTGGTACCATTCCTAGACAGGTGGGCTTGTTCTGTAGACAAACATGGCTAAACAAAATGTGGTAAGCAAACCAATTAGCAGTTTGCTCATGGTCACTGCTTCATTTCCTGTCTGTTTTCAATCGATAATGGACTGCAACCTGTAAACCAAACAAACCTTTCTTTTCCCAAGTTACTTTGGCCAGTATTTTCTTACAGTAGGAAGCAAACTAGGACAAATACCCACTTATGTAGCACTAAGGGCTGAACCCAGGGCCTCATGATTATTTGGTAAATACTGTATCAACTGACTTATATTCTCAGCCTAAAAATGAATGTTTTAATGAGTAAGTTAAATTTTGTCTTAAATGATAACAGCAGAAATTGACTCAGTGCTGAATGATATCAGAAAGATATATTTTATGATATTGGAAATAGAACAGAAAGAGTGGGGTACTCATCTCTGGTATTGTATCTTGTCTGGTGCATCCCTTTCTCTATTTTTTAATTCATTAGTTCCATATCATATTACTCATTTAGGAATATTCTATATTTTAGTTTATTTGAACTTTTTCATTGCCTGTCAGATAAAATGTAGACAAAATAAATGAATACTTGGCCTTAGAAAAAACTCTGTTCATATTGGCATTGGTGTTTAATGATGAAAAACACCAAGTAGTGGGTGGGGGGAGAAATGAAAGATATAATTTGAGATATCTTCTCATAATCTGTATTTGTTCTTATGCAGATGAAAGGAAACATATATATGTATATATATATATATATATATATATATATATATATATATGTATGTATGTATGTATGTATGAACATATGTATGTATAATTTCTATGTCCAGTCAGTGTATCTATTAGTTAATACTCCAAGGATTTTCAAGGTCTGTGTGAATATTATGACTTTACAAATAATGAAAGTTGAAATGAACAACAACAAAAATGAAAAGAACATATTTTTCTATTCTCTAAAACAGTGTAAGATCCGTTTATATACTTGGATACAGGCTATTGTTTATTAGGATTTTGTAATTGTAGGATTCTGAAAGTGTTTCCAGGGTGATAGCAAACTCTGCTTAATGTTGTTGTCAAGCTTCATGTTACAGAGATCACTAAGATCCCACTGCATTCCCATCTATTGAGCCTAAACATTTTTTTTTCAATAAAAATGAGCATGTTCAAATTGACCCATAAACTGATTGACACCTCCAACAAATTACATGTGACTGTGAAAATGACTAACAAAAGAGATTCTTG
Organism: Micromys minutus; assembly: GCF_963924665.1. Lineage (NCBI taxonomy): Eukaryota > Metazoa > Chordata > Mammalia > Rodentia > Muridae > Micromys > Micromys minutus. Next base: position 41,340,014 of record NC_137961.1, on the reverse strand, counting down.
ATCTGTGCAATGAGTGTGAATATGGCTTTGTCTCCCTCCCAAGGAGACAATGTTGTCCACCTCACTTAGAAGAAACAGTCAACCGTGAGCAAAGCTTTTGTGCTTCCTATAAAACCTTCTTAGTAGTCTCTGCTACATCAAAGTGTCCCTGCAGATGTTATTCAGAGTTGAAATTAGCTATGGTACCAGTGGGCTATTTCTATACAGGCTCCTGACAACCAGCACGTGAGAACTGATTAACCACTAGACCTTTGATTTAGTATTGTCCCCTGATGCCTTCTTTATACGTTCATAGATGCATTGTGGGAGAAGCCATCCTTCAAAACAAAACCACACCTGTCTAGAACTGCTTAGATAGGTCAATGTGTAAGAAAAGCTGCACCATTCACTGCCATTTCCCTATGTGGTCTTGATAGTCCAGAAAGAAATAAGAATGACTGATGGAATAAAGCTGAAGTCACAAGTGATATCAGCAACCACTTTCAATTAGTGGGACAGAAATAGTCTGTGACATACAGATTAACCCCACAGTCTTTTTTTCCTAGTGAATAAAGCTCTTGTAAATAACATGGGTGAGCTGCTAAGAATATGGTGTGCATAGACTCAGAGGCAGCCACCCAGGTCTGAGTCAACTGTTCGTTCTCTTCTTTCAGTTTCCCCCTACAAGAACTTGGTCTCTTATCCAAAGTGGATAGCCTCATAACACATTGATTCTTAGTGTTTTATACAATGTGCTGACTCCTCTACACTATTATTCATTCGCTTATCACTGGTGACTGCCTTTAAGGTTCTAGGAACTGGGATAGACTCTGCAGACTGAAAATAGCTGGCAGTCTAGACAGGCAGTTAAATTTGAAGAACTTTAGTATATGAGGGATGAACACAGACCTGAGGGAGTATAGTTAATGCACTTTCCACTGTTAGTTACTGTCTAGAGAAGATCATTTTATGTGATTAAAATAATTGTTTATAATGACCATAAATATTAAAAATATTTTACATATAAATTAAAATTTTTACATGTCAGCCAAGCGTCTTTTTGTAGTGTCTACATTGTTTCATTCTACAAATATGCAAGTAAAGATATATAAAGCATAAATTGAAGATATCTCAAGTTCTAGTTCAGATTTACAGTGATTATATGGCATTGATTTTCCACTTTTATTGTTTAAACCTATGATTTACACCCTGTTACAGAAGTTGAAGACATGACCTGCATCCAAAATTAGCTCAAGATCTCATGATGCTACATTGCACACAGACTGAATCTTAAAATGGATGTATCTGACCCCTTGTGTGACAAGAAACTAGCGTGTAACTATGTGCTCTGTCAGTCAACATCTATGTAAAGTATGTGACTTATTAAAAGGTAAAAAGTGGGTCAAAGGCCTCAGCATAAAACCAGATACATTGAATATAATAGAAGAGAAAGTGGGGAATAGCCTTGAACACATTGGCTTAGGAGACAGCTTCCTGAACAGAACACCAACAGCTCAATATCAGCATCAACAATCAGTAAATGGGACGTCACACAACTGAAAGACTTCTGTGAGGCAAAGAACATTGAAAAATTTTTAAAAAGGCACTCTACAGAACAGGAGACAAGACCTTCACCAATCCTTCATCCAACAAAGGGCTAATATCCAAAATATATAAAGAACTCAAGAAATTGGACACCAACAAACCAAACAATCTAATTGAGAAATGGGATACAGAGATAATCAGAGAAATATCAACAGAGGAATCTCTAATAAATCTGAGAAGCACTTAAAGAAATAAATGTTCAGCATCCTTAGCCACCATGGAAATGCAAATCAAAATGACTGTGAGATTCTTCCTTACATTAATCAAGGGAAAGCACATGCTGGGGAGGATTATATCAAGGGGGAAAACTCTTCTGTTCCTGGTGGGAGTGCAAGCTTGTACAACACTTTGGAAATAAATTTGGGGATTTCTGATAAAATTGCAAATAGGTCTACCTTAAGTCCCAGCCATACCACTTTTGGACATATACCCAAGGGATGCTTCACCATACTACAAAGACACTTGCTTAATTATGTTTACAGAAGCTTTATTTGTAATAAGCAGAAATTGGAAACAACTCAGATGCCACTCAACAGAGAAATGGATAAGGTAAATGTGATACATTTACTAAATGGAATACTCTCAGCTATTGAGAACAAAGACACCATGCAATGTGTAGGCATCTATTGATGGAACTACAACTATCATCCTGAGTGAGGTAACCCAGGCCCAAAAGGACATGCATGGAATGTACTCACTGATAAGTGGATCTCCGTCACAAAGTACAGAATAACCATGATGTGTTCCACAAACCCAAAGAATCTAAGTAACAAAGATGGACCAAGGGAAAATGTTGGAGTCTCACTCAGAATGAGAAATGAAATAGACTTAGGAGGTGGATGGAAGGAGGTAACTGGGTAGAAGGGCGTGTGGTGCGAACAGGAAATGGGGATTGGAAGAGAGGGGCATTGAGAGGGCTAGAAAAGAGAAAGAAAATATGGGGGAATCTCTGAGACCAGTCTGAGACCTTAGAATGGGGATGCTCCTGGGAGTCTTTGGGGTAACCCTGTCTGAGACTCCCAGAAATGTGGGTTATGGAGGCTGATATGGTCATCTCATGTAGCCAGTTGAACTTCCTGGGGAAGGGACACTATCTCACCCACAAAAATCTTTGACACAAATTTTGTTCTGCCTATAGGATGTGTAGGAATAATGATGGAACAGAGATTGAGAGGATATTCAACAAATGACTGACCCAACTTGAGACTCATCCCATATAAGAAAGCCAGTGCCTGACACTATTAATGATACTTTATTATACTTGCATACAGGAGATTAGCATAATTGTTCTCTGAGAGACTTTATCCAGCAGCAGACGAAAACACATACAGAGAGACCCACAGCCAAATATTAGGCAAATCTCAGGGAGCCTTTGGAAGAGTAGGAGGAAGGATTGAGAAAGACTTAGGGGTCAAGGACACCACAGAAGATCTACAGAGTCAACTAAACTGGGCCAATGAGGGCTCCCAGAGACTGAAACACCAACCAACAAGCACATGTGGGCTAGACCTAGATCTGCACAGATGTAGCAGATGTTATGCCTGGTCCTCTTGTGGGAATTCTAATAAGTGGAGCAGGGGTTAACTCTGATTCTGTTGCCTCCCTTTGGATCATTTTCCCCTAGATTGACTGCCTTTTCTGGCCAAAGTGGGAGAGGATATGCCTAGTCCTGCTGCATCTCCTTGGGCTAAGTTGAGTTGGTACCCATATGGGGCTTTCCATTTTAGCAGAGAAGGAAAGGGGTGTGACTGAGAGGAGAGGACAGACAGGGAACTCAAATGAACATATATATATATATATATATATATATATATATATATATTCAGAATACAGAAATAGACAACAACTGTTTTAAAAAGTACTCAATATTCCTAACCATCAGGGAAATGCAAATCAAAACTAGAGACCCCCACCTTAATCAGAATGTTATTCATCAACAAATCAGACAAGTATTGGACATGTGAGAAGAGAGAAATTTGAATCCACTGTGAGCTGGAGTAATTAGACAGCTATTATGGAAATCACTTTAGATATTTCTTAAAACATCAAAACTACAACTACAAAATGACACAATGACACAGCTAGTTCAGTCTTGACATAGACTCAGGCAACTCAGTTCTCTCCCGCAAAGGTATTTGCACCTCCATGTTTATTGCTGCTTCAGCCACTATAGTAAAGGACTGGAACGAACTAGCTCTCTATGAATAAATAAATTCATAATGAAAGTTTAGTGTGTCGATAAAATGGAATACTGTTTAGATGTAAAATGGAATAAAAATGTAGAAAGTATAAAAAGTTAAAATTCATAATAGCCGGTTACACTGTCAAAAGGGAAAATCAACCACATACTCATTCATATGCAGATCCTTGTGGTTTAATGAGCATCACTGGGCCTGACACTGAATGATGCACCATCAATCATACCCTCAGCCTTCACTCCGGCTGCTCTTTACTTTCTTCCTTCGTTGCGCTAAGTGGTTGTTGGAATTCCTTCCTAAGCCAGCTAGCCTTTTATCGAATTCTTTCACTGGAGCTGTGGTGACTCCAATGACAAGGGTTTGCAGTCATTCTAGAAGGTTTCTTTTTGGGATATACCCTCATCTTGTCTCACAATCCATTGTCTAAATCCCTGCCATGGCTTTGTACAGTTCACATTTTCTTTCCTTCTGTGTGGAGATCATGATCAAGTGCTGACCCCTATCCCTGGTGTCTTTAAGATTCGGAATCTCGCTTTCCTACTGAAGATGTTTCTCAGCACACAGCATGCTTCTGCAAGTTTATGAGTCTCACCTTCCAATTGAAAAGGTAGCATTTTTTTAAACAAAATCATTTTTTTAATTTTTCAAGTTTGTCCTCAAATACTGCTTAGAGCAGTGGTTTTATAGCTCCCTGGAGTGTCTTTAAGTCATTTCAACGAGGGTCATTAAATGTTTCCAATTTTGAAGTAAAATTAATATCAATTCACTTTAATGTTGAAATAAATGCACCTCAAAAGCATTCACCTGTCAGAGAGCATATCTGACCTCAAGTAGCTAGCCTTTTTATCTTCAAATTAATTTCAGATGGACTGAAACTTGACAGTGTAGCTAAATTCCAGTTTATGAAATAGATTGAAAACCTGGCAAAGCTAAGTCCAAAAAAATAAAGTATAGCCTGGGTTACATTTTGCTTTAATTTTCTATCAGAAAAAGGGTTCAATGGACAAATAAACCTTTATTTAGGAATTAGAGGAAGTTGCTGCAGTATACGAAGGGGAAGCTTAGGAAGCAATTACAAGGATGTGTGTATCAAGCTAATGGGGAAAATGTCATTGTTCTTCTCTGATCAAACACTTGACCAGAAGCAATTTGAGGAAGGAGGCATGTGTCATGCTGGTGTGTGGGTAACTGCTCTTTGTGCTGAATCTGGAGGCTGAGAAAAGAGAACAATAGGGATCAGTTGGGTCTTTTTCTTTTTTTTTCTTTTAATTCATTTCTTGACCCCAATCTGTAAAATGGCACTACACACATTGAGGGCGCATCTTCCCTCTCACGTGGACTGCTCAGAAGCATTCTCATGGGTACAGTGGAAGGTGTGCCCTATTAGTGGATGAGGCATTCCCTGATCCAATCAAGTTGTAAGTGGAAATTAAACACTACATAAGGTTTATTACTGAGCAAAGAGTGACAACCTTCAAATTTAATATCACTTTCAACAAAGCAATGTGAGCAGCTCTAGTGAATGAAGCAAAGGTAACAATCTCATCCCTATAGAAAGTATAAGGTAAAGATGTTCATTAGAAATTATGTAAAAATGCAGAGAAATAAAATGTAAGGATATCATTGTAAATAAAAGAGCCCCAAATTTATAACAGAATATTAAGTAAAGTTCTTAGAAAGGGCTTATAAAAAGATGGTTAAAATCCCCATGTTTATGGGGATGGATTTTGGAAAATAAAAACATTTCTAATATTCTAATATTTCAGCAGAAAGACAATCTATAATGTCTATCTAGCAAACTATGGAATCAGAATTTCGAGTTTTGATGGTATTTGTGGTTACTTACTTGATGGGGCTCAGAAACAGCTCACTCACAAACAGGACAAAAGCACCCTTTCAGTGTTGTGCTACCACTGGATTACAGCACTGTGGTCTGCATGGAAAAATCAATTCTCACAACAACAACAACAACAAACAAACAAAAGCCAAGGTGTGGAAGCAGGCTATGCATCTGCCTAAGGCAGCTAGATAAGAAGAATATGTTATACCTGACCAGTAGAGGCTTCTCAGACTTCAGAACAAAACTATCAATTGCTAGGAATAGTTGCAACCAGAGGTGTTAATAGTGAACTAGGCTAGATTCAGGACAAATGCCACCTTCTCTTCCTCTCCCTCTCCCTCTCTCCCTCCCTGCCTCCCTTCCTCCCTCCCTTCCTTTCCCCCCTCGTGTGTGTGTGTGTGTGTGTGTGTGTGTGTGTGTGTGTGTGTCCATATAACACACATGTATTACTTTAGAAACCTTTTGGACAGCTCTGTCTTGTATTACTTCACTCTGAGTAAAGAAAACAACATTCTCTTAGTTTTATCTCTTCAATTCAAACAAGCTTATTATTTCAGCACAGAAAACCTTTGAGCAACACATTAATCATACCAGAAGCTGACATGTAGAAAGCAATATGCTTTTATCTTAATGGACTACAGTTTACTTTAAAATTAAAAAGGAAAAAACAGTCAACTTATATTTCTTTCTGCTCATGTTATACTTTTTAAATATAGTATTTGTGTTTTGGTTAAGAATTTTGTAAATGGGTAATGTACTGATATAATTTCTTCCCCTACTCCCCCCAAACACTTCCGATGTTCCTTCTTCACATTTTCTCAAGTTGATGACCTCTCTTGTACTTGTTGTTTGTATACACATATATCTAAACCCACTGAGTCTGTTTAGTGTTGCTCTTGTACAGACTTCTTTAGGGTTGGATTGGATAACCTGTCAAGGGCTCTTTGGAGAAGACTGATTCTCAGCAACCATCGATTGACTGCTGCTTTCTATCTAAAGTGGGGCATTTGGATATCTCTCTGATCCTTATTAGCACATAGACAGGCATTATTATGCAGGTCATATTTAGTCAACCATATTTTGATATTTCATGGTTGCAGTGTTCCTGTTATGTATGCAATAGTCTATCTTGAAGCAGGCATCTTCGACCTCTAGTTTTTGCAATCTCTCTGTCCTCTGTAGTGTTCCCTGATCCGTGTAAGTAGTAATTGTATTGTAGATACATTAATTGTGGCCAGCACCATGAACACTTATACTCCATAGCTTGGGTAGTTGAGGGTTTCTATAAGGATCTCTGTTTTTTTTTTTTTAAAGAAACTTCTTTGATGAGAGGTAATAACTATATTTATCTGTGGGTGTAAAGTAAGTATCTCAAACATAGTTAGATACTTATATGGGTTTAGGAAAATGGCAGCAGTATGTAGAGGCCGCTCTGGTAAGGGATCACATCTAAAGAGCTAGGTTTGTGAGGTACAGCTGGAATGCAGACATGCCACACACGTTTCTCTGTCTGCAATATAGACATGCACTCACTACACACCTTTGAGGTAAAATTAGTTTATAGAAAAAGAACCATGTTTGACACCTATTGAGAAGCAGACTAAGTGATGAATCAGAAAAAGAATTGACAATATGAGTCAGAGATAGCATGTGCCTAACCCTCAAGGGAACGCACAGGATACAAGATACTTTTTGTTTTTAATTTCACTTCAGCCACTCTGTATTTTTTAAATTTATTGGTTATTTTATTTATTTACATTTCAAATGTTATCCCTCTTTTCAGATTTCCTCCACAAACCATCTATCATTACCTATTTTAAATGGCAGCTTTAATTCATTTTTTGACAACATCACTGAGTCCCTACCTATCAATGCATTTTTTAATCTAACATGAATTTTAAAATTTATTTTTAAAAATATCTCTCAATATCAATTATTTATTTACATTAAACATCCCCTTTCCTGCTTTCACCTCTGTAAACTCCCTATTCAATTTCCCCTCCCTTTGTTTCTATTAGCGTGCTCCACTACTCACTCACCACATTTACCTCACCAACCTAGCAATTCCCCTACACTTGGGCATTGAGTCTTCACAGGATCAAGGGTCTCCTCTCCCCTTGATGCCAGAAAAGGCCATTCTCTGTTACATATGCAGCTGGAGCCATGGGTCCCTCCATGTGTTCTCTTTGGTTGGTGGTTTAGTTCTTGGGAGCTCTGGGGGTTCTAGTTGGTTGATGTTGCTCTTCCTATGGGATTGCAAACCCTTTTAGATCCTTAAGTCCTTCCCCAACTCCTCCGTTGGGGTCCCTGTACTCATTCTGATGGTTGGTTGTAAGCATCTGCATCTGTACAACAAGGCTCTGGTAGAGCTTCTCAGGAGACAGCTATATCAGTCTCATGTCAGCAAGCACTTCTTGGCATCAGTAATATGTCTGGGTTTAGTGTCTGGATATGAACAAATCCCCAGGTGGGGCAGTCTCTATATGGCCTTTCCTTCAGTCTCTGCTTCACTCTTTGTCCCTGAATTTCCTTTAGACAGGAGAACTTCTGGGAGACTTCACCATTCCTACTTCAAGCTATATCACAGAGCAATAGTGATAAACTCCATGGTTTTGGTGCAGAGACATGTAAATATATCACTGGAATAGAATTGAAGACTCAAATGAACCCACACACCTATGGTAACTTGATGTTTGACAAAAAAAAAAAAAAAAACTAAAACCATCCAGTGGAAGAAAGACAACATTTTCAACAATGGTACTGTTTCAGTTGGTAGTTGGCATGTGCAAGAATGAAAATTGGTTCATTTTTATCTTCTTGTACAAAGCTCAAGACCAAGTGGATCAAGGACCTCCCTATGAAACCAGATACTTTGAATCTAATAGGAGAGAAAGTGGGGAAGAACCCGAAACACATGGACTTAGGGGAAAGTTTTCTGAGCACCAATGGCTTGCACTTTAAGACCAACAATTGACAAATGGGACTTCATGAAACTGCAAAGCTTCTGTAAAGTAAATAACACAGTTAATAGGACAAAATGGCAACCAACAGATTGGGAAAGGATTTTTTCCCAATCCTACATCCAATAGAGAGCTAATATTTATTAAATACAAAGAATTCAAAAAGTTAGATTCCAGAGAACCAAATAACCCTATTTTAAAAAATGGTGTACATGGCTAAACAAAGAATTTTCAACTGAGGAATCTCAAATGTTCCAGAAGCAAAAAATGTTCAACATCTTTAGTCATGAGAGAAATGCAAATTAGGGTGACCCTTAGATTCCACCTCACACCAATCAGAATGGTTAAGATAAAAAACTCAGATGATAGCAAATGATGGCAAGAATATGGAGAAAGGAACATTTATCCATTGCTGGTGGGAATGCTAGCTGGTACAGCTACTCTGGAAATCAGTCTGGCAGTTCCTCGGAGAATTGGATATAGTATTACCTGTGGACGCAGCTATATTACTCCTGGGCATATACCCTAAGGATGCTACAACATATAACAAGGACACATGTTCCACTATGTTAATAGAAGAGTTATTTATAATAACCAGAAACTGGAAAGAACCCACATGTCCCTCAACAGAGGAATTGATACAGAAAATGTGCCACTTTTACATAATAGAGTACTACTCAGCTATTCAAAACAATGATTCATAAAATTCTTAGGCAAATGGATGGAACAAGATAATGCCCTGAGTGAAGCAATCTAGTCACAAAAGAACACACATAGTATGTACTCACTGATAAGGGATTATTAGACAAAAAGTTCAGAATAATCATGATACAACTCACTATATGTAACCCAAGAATAAGAACAAAGTGTGAATGTTTCAGTCCTATTTAGAAGGACAAAAAGTCCCATGAGGTAGAGGGTGAAAGGGTCTTGGCAGGAAAAGAAGAGGGGGAGGGGGAAGGAGGCAGGATCAAGTAAGAGATAGGGAAGATGTACAAAGGGTGAGGAAATTGAACAAAGGTTTGTAGAAATGAAGAATGGGGAACTGGGAGTAGCCACCAGAAAGTCCCAGATGCCAGAAAAGCAAGAGGCTCTCAGGACCCAATGAAGATGACATTAACTGAAATATGCAACAAAGCAGAGGTAGGACAGAACCTTTAAAGACCATATCCACAGGTTAGTCATGGACCCTGGCTGAGGGATGGGGTCACCCACCCATCTCCCAAACACACACACATACACACACACAGCTGGTGGTCAGTACAGTGAAGCAATGCAGTGGAGTTCAGTTTGTAGCAGTTCAGTCAGGAGTTGGGAGTTATAGTACAGTGACTGCATTGCAGTGAAGCTGAGTTCATGTGGTTCAGTTCAGGTCAGCAAAGGCAGTTGAAGCCAGTGAATAGATATGAACCTTTGCAGAGTGAGTTTGAGGCAAAGCAGAACAATTCATTGAGAAGCTGAGAGAAGTCTGTTTCAATCAATCAGCTTGAAGAGGAGTTTGAGCCAGAACAGCTAAGTGGAACCCTCCAGTCAGCAGAAAGGAATAGGAAGAGTGGGCTTATTAAGCAATAAGCATCCAAGAAAGCAATTACTGAATTGCTGAATTAAATTACGTTTATAGTAGTATGCTCTCTTCTTGGATCTATGAACTCTCCTGCCAAGGGTAGTTGGCTAGGTTTATAATAATAGGCAAAATTCTTTTCTATTGCGGAAGCCTTACGTTTAGTAACAAAGCTGTTGATCACCACTAAGACAATGGTGCCACTATTGCGCGGTGGAAGATTTTTGCCAGTGCAGTTATTGTTGTAGTTTGTAAGCTTTACGCTATAGGATTATTGATTGATTTTTCTCCCTTGGCTGCCTGCATAATAACTTTGGATACCATTAGAGTCAGCCTCCTGTCAAGAGGCTTCTAGGAAAGTTCCAGAGAAATAAACAAGGAAATTAAAGAAATATAGGAAGAAAGATGCAAAAATATTTTTATTTGCAAATTATATTATATTGCACAAAAGACATCACATACATTTGAACAGAAGGCTTATAGAAATTACCCACACTTTCAGCAAAATGGCAGGGTACCAGAATTAACTGTTTAATTCAAGAAGGACTGAAGTGTTTGTAGGTCCAAACTATAACATACAGGGTAATTTCTCTTTCTGTTCTTATATTTTTCGTTTCATATGGCTTAGATATGGAACCTCCTCCTAAAAGGCTCTCATTGGAGGCTTTATCTATAAGTAGTGATATAATTGAGAGTTAATTATGTGGTGGTGGCTATGGAATAGTTAGTGGATTAATCTATTTATTAATTCATAACTTTGTGGCAATATTGGTGGATAATGGAACCTAGAAAGTGAGTCCTAGTTGAAAGAAGCAGATCAGTGGGGGCATGTCCTCGTTGGATAGAGCTAATCCTGATTTCTTTGTCTTATTCTGTGCTTCCTGGATTCTATGCACTGGGCAAGTTTTCTCTGTGGCTTTCTGATTTCATGCTTATCTTGTCAAATATATATATATATATATTATATATTATATATATACATTAGTTGTTTAAGAGGTTTTTACACTCTATTTTGTTCTGACTCACCTCATCCCCTAGTTATAAAACATTTAAACAATTTTTGTTTCCTTTAAAAATACTGCATTGTTTTTCTTCATTTTAATAACTGCCATTTAAAAATATAATATTGTGACTCCTTTGTTCATAGATTTTCATAGATATACAATCATGCTCAAATTTAATACATTTTTACTTTTTAAAATGTTATTTTGCTGTAGCAATACCTGACAGATTAGAACCAAGGTGTGGCATTTGAGACAGACAGGTGGTTTTTATAAATCATAATGGTATTTGGTAATTTTTATGATGAAAATAATATGTCATCTTTAACAACTGCATACAGAATGTATTTCTAATCTCACTCAGATGTTTTGTGAATTCAGAATTAATCACCTGGCACCTCTTTTGTCATTTACTCAAAGTTTTTGTCATGATGAATTATTACTATACATGAATATTTATTTTATAGCTCTGCACTACTCAATATTACCTATAAAAATTACATATTCCACCTTTGTTTTGAGGCAGAGTCTCTCTTGTGCTGCTGTTGTAATTTTCAATCCCTTGGACCCCAAACTTCTTCCACCCATTTATTTTATTTTTGGTTGTAAGGCTAGCCTTTAACATCTGAGCCACCTCTCCAGCCCTCTGATCCATTTTTTTTTGTGTCTTTATCCCCCTCTTGTCACACGAGTGCATGTGATCCCTGGTGTCGCGGGCTCTAGCTTTTACAGGCATTCTGGCAATGACACCCAGGTTATCAGGCTTACAGGGAAATAAATTTTGACCATGAGGTTATCTCTCTGATTCTAAGTGTGCAGCAACTTTGATCCAGTAACTACTCTTTTATAAGATACTGATTAAATTTACACAAAATTTATTTTCTGTAGGTGTGGACTGTGGAGTTATAGCTGACTTGAGGCTACAAATTAGCCTTGTAGAATTTTGCTACCTATTTCATATTAAGGAAACAACTACATATCTTCCAAGCTAAAATTGTTTCCACTGAATCAAAGTTTAGCAAATCATGCCAAGTTCCTTTGAATACATATGCCCTCAATGGCACTTGTTTTTATACTGGGGCTTTAGCCAAAATCTAGACAATAGGAAAAGTATTTTTAACAATTTGCCTACAATGCATTTTTAAATAATCAGAGCCCTGTGCTTATGAGTGGGGCTAATAAGAAGGAGAAATGAAATGAGAGTGATCTGTGTTTATGATAATGTGCTACAGCACCAACTAGAAACTAACACATCTTTTTTTTTTTTTTTTTTTTTTTTTTAAATCTTAGTGGCCTTCTGAACACTCCAGTGCATTGATGCTCAATCAATTATTTTGCTAGAAGGCAAACTAATCTTTTTATCTTTAAACATAATTTGAACATGGGGAAATTCAATTATCCATTTAAATATATAAATCTTATCATTGGCATGTTTTCTTCTATATGCTAAGAAGAATATTTGCAATGTTAATTCTGTAGAGGATGATTTTCCTTCACATTATGAGTATGTCCTATCAATCGGGTTGTCTTGTTTGAATGATTATTTAAATTGACTTGTTGTTTATTGTAATTTATCCTAATAAAGACAAAGACATGATGTAAGTTAGTTCACATTTTATTTAACATATATATTTGGGGTTAAAGGGAAATAGACTGAAAAATACATTATCATTTTTAATATTTTATTTCTGAGAGTATTCAATTTTCATGTTGTATAAAGTAATTTTATCTGTAGTCAGGAGTTAATCAATTTTACTTTGACTTTGAATATATTAAAGAGTTTATAGGAGCCTGCGGAATGGCTCAATGGATAAAAGTGGGTGTTGTCAAGTCTGATGATCCAGGTCTGATACCAAGAATCCTCATGGTCAGAAGACAGAACCAAGTCCCAAAGTTATACTCTGAACTTTCCATGTGTATTGTGACCCCTCCTCACAAATAAATTAATAAATAGGAAAAGATGGGTATGTAAAATGATATATTTATAACTAATAATGAAACATATACTATGAATATTATGCATATATATAATATTAATGTATTATATAACATGACTATATTAAGAAGATATATTGAATACTACAGGAAGGAGGTGGACTAAGGGGAACACTCATCCACTGCTGTTGGAACTGTAAACATGTACAGTCACTATGGACATTAGTGAGGCTGTTAATCAGGAAGATGAGAATCTATCTAACTCAAGATCCAGCTGTACCCTTCTTAGGAATATACCAAGAGAATATTTTATCCTATCATGAAGGCATTTGCTCAGCCATGTTTACTGATGCTGTGTATTTATAAGAGTCAGAAAGTGGAAACCGGCCAGGTATCCCTCAACAAAATAATGGATAAAGAAAATGTGGTAATTTATACCATGCAATATTACTCAACCATTAAAAATTACCATAATAAAATTTGCAGGCAATAGTCCTGCAGTGACTTGATGTGTAAAGTATGGTGGATACATAGAGGCAGCTTCCCCTTATTAAAGGAGAAGGGGAGAGGGTAGTGGAGAGATCTGTATTTTAAAAAAAAAGAACAAAAGTAAGTAAACAAATAATTAAATAAATAAATAGACAAATTAGCAGGCAAATGAATGGAACTAGAAAAAAAAATCACCATGTGAGATAACCTAGACCCAGAATGTCAAATATGGTATGCATTTGCTTATATGTGGATATTAGCCATTAAAAAAATGATAACCATTCTACAATGCATAGAACCTCAGAGGGTAAGTATACAATAAAGGGCTAGAGGATACCCCATGATCATTAGTTGAGAAAATGCCTTACAGCTGGATCTCATGGAGGCATTTCTTCAACTGAGGCTCCTTTCTCTGCAATAATTCCAGCTTGTGTCAAGTTGAGAGAAAACCAGCCAGTACATATATATATATATAAATAAATGAAATGGAACTACATTTTTAGACTGAACATTAATAAGGGATGACAGAAATTTGAGCAGTTTAACATAGTGTTATTTGTCATATTATTAATAATTCTTAATACTGAGAGTTTATTTTATTTGTTTATATTTCTTTTTTAAAATTGATGCATTTTGGAAATACAGGACCTTAGTAGTTTAAGGGAAATTTTATGTAATCTATATTACATCTAAGATGAAGGGATACTGATTTTCTCAGCTTCTGACATCTATAAATTACTATCATTACTGAAATTATTCAACTGCAATAAGAAAGTTTCACTAATGTTAATATGATCATATAAATGACTCATATAGGGAGATGATTATAATCCTCATTATCTACTTATTTATACTGTCATTAATGATTTCATTTTACTTGGTGTGGAGTCAATCTATTTTTAATTTGACACAAGCTAGAGTCATCTTGGAAAAGAAAACTTCAACTGAGTAAATGGCCCTACCAGATCGGTCTGTAGGGAAGTTGGTAACACATTTCCTGGATAGATGACTGATGTTTGAGGGCCCAGATCCCTGTACATAGCAACACCTCCAGGACTAGTACTTCTGAGTTCTATAAGAAAGCAGGTTGAGCAAGCTCTTATGAGAAAGCCAGTAAAGCCAACCCCTGCATACCTCTGTATCAGATCCTGCCTCTAGGTTCCCACCCTGCTTGGGTTCCTGCCCTGACTTCCTTTAGTGATGGATTGTGATGTTTCACCACAAGCTAAAATACATTCTTACCATTTCATTTTGCTTTTAGTTATGGCATTTTATCGTACCAATAGAAACCATAAATTAAGCAACAAAATTATATATTATATAACACACACATACACACACATATACATGCACACACATATACATGCACACATATATGCCTGCCCACACATACACACACATACACACACACACACACAACTTGTAGCATTTCAAATACCTTAATTTTGAGAATTATGAATATGCATTATACTTATATATTCTTAATTATTTGCATAAATTATCTTAGGAAATTAGAGGCATATCTAATTTTCATTTTAAAATTAAAAAGTATTTTATTTTAAACTTTCTATATACCAATGACAAATGTACTGATATAGAAATCAGGGAAACAACACCTTTCACAATGGCCTTAAATAATAGAAAATATCTTGGGGTAATTCTAACTAAGAAAGTGAAAGGCTTGTATAATAAAAGCTTTAAGACATTGAAGAAAGAAATTTATGATGATATCAGACAAAACAAAGATTTCCCATGCTCATGGATCAGTAGATCTTAAAAAGAAAATGTTTAGTTTCACATGTAAACACACACATGCATGCGGGCATGCACATACACAGAGAAATACAGGCACAAGTATAGCAAACACAATTCTGCATAATCAAAGAACCTTAGGAGGTATCACCATCTCTAATATATTAAGAACTCAAAAACAAAGCAAAACTGGACATCAAAAAACAAATAATCAATTTTTTAAAGTTGGGTTTACAGAGTTTTCAAAAGAAAAGAAAAACATAAATGGCTGAGAAGCACTTTCGTCCAGTAGTCATCAGGAAAATGTTAATCAAATTACTTTGAGATTTCATCTTATGCCAGTCAGAATGATCAAGATCAAATAAAACAAAAGTAAGCTCATTGTACCTAGGGTCTGAATAAGTGAAACTGCTCATCCATGAATTACATCCAAAGAAGTGGAAACTTGTACGTACAGCCATTATGGAAATCAGTGTGGCAGCTACTCTGTAAGCTGGGAATTGAATTGCCTCAAGATCCAGTAGCTATGCCACTCTTGAGCACATAACCAAAATACTTTATACTTTACTACAGAGATACTTGTTCAACCAAGTTTATTGCTGCTCTATTCATAATAGCCAAAGCCTGGAATGTATCCAGATGTCCTTTAACAGAAGAATGGATAAAAAAATGTGGTTCATCTATACAACTCAGTAGTTAAAGAGTGAAATTCACAGTCAATTTTATGGAACAAACAAACAAACCACCACCACCAACAACAAAATTCTATCCTGAGTGAGATCACTCAGACTCAGAAAGACCAATAGGAATAAATTTCCTTTCATGTGGCTGTTAGCTGTTGAGTCATTAATAGGAAAGCTATAATTGTTATAACCACAGAGGTTTGTTCTAGAGTAAGGGACTAGGAGAGAGGATGGGCCTCCCTAGAAAAAGGAAATGAAATGATAGTTACAGATTCGTAAGACAGAGTGACTAGAAAGAGGATCAAGTGGGAAGGGAGGGAAGAAGGGAGTGAGGGGGAGGGACAGCTTTAACTAAGGGCCATTTGGGACACCATATGGAAAGCTATTACAGTAGAAGCACCCTAAAGTATATAGATATAGTAAGGCATTCTAAATAAAATTGCCAAATAAGAAGAGAGTCTGTGTCCGCAATTGGCCATTTCTTTCCATTAAACAAAGTTACCAGAACCAGGAATATGTAACAACTAATTAGATTTGGCCAAACTGGCCTCTGGAAACCAAAAGCTATTTCAAAGGCATTTAACTGCTTTCTACACACTGACAGCAAGGCTTTATTGCTGAAGACACACAGAACACTGAACGTGATGGAGAAGTTCAGATGATGCCTGTCTACAGCCTTCTAAGCACAGCATAACCAACACACATATGAACTTACTGAGACTGTGGAAGTATGCCCAGGGCCTATACAGGTCTGCACCTGATGTGTTTCTAAAGCTTAAGAAAGGCTAGAAAAACTCCTACATACCTATCTAACCCAATGTTAATTTCAATTGTTAACCAATTGCAAATGGAAATTAGTTCTCAAAAGAGAGTCTCACTGGGGAAACAAACTAAAGGTAAGCCCTTTGCCCAGGAGTAGATTCAAACAAAAGAATTCAGAGGCAATTTCCGGGGGGGTTCTTTGTCTCATTACTTTCTGACAGGGTTTTGTTTTGTTTCATCTTACAAGGCCTTCAGTATATACTATGGTTTCTGGTTTTGTGTTTTATGAATGTTACTGTGTCTGTATGTGTTTCTGGAGCCCTTTGAAATTTTTTGCCCCTTTTTCTTCTGTTTGTTTTGTTCTAGGCTGATTTGTTGTTTCTTTATTGTTATTCTCTATATTCCTAATTATTTTCTAAGGAGAGATAGTAAGGGTTTGCATCCAAATACAAGAGGCAAGATGGATTAACTGGGAGGAGCTGAAAAGGGAGAAATGTGTAAAAAAATTTATTTTTACTAAAAGAAAAAAGCCAGTGTTGTATAGCGCAATATATTGTTTGGGAGAACCGTCTGATTAATGACTGGAGTAATTGGAAAGTATACTATTCTCTCAGAGTCAGTCCTTATGTTCATTGTTCAGAACTTCCGATGCTCTTAGAGGGTGTGCAGACACTTGTAGTGATGATAGTAAACTTATAAAGGCAAAAAGGTGAGACCACTGAAGGAAACGTAACATAAAGGTAATTGTGGGGATCAATTCTCCTTCTTAAGCTTTGACTCTGGACAAAGAGGAAAAGCATTCTAGTGGACTTTTCTTATCAAACCAGTCCACACATGTATGGGAACAAAATCTACATCTTATCATGGAGTAAAGAAACACGGAAGACAATAGCGAAACAATTTAATGTTGGTTGTTTAGACCAGAAGATGTCAGGTGAAAATAGGTGAAATGTGTGCAATCAATTTCCACTATAAACCCCAGTCCAGCCAACTGCTGTCACCAGCGCAAGGGCCAGGTGCATTCTTTGGCTGTAGGGAAGGCCTTGGTTCAAAAATTTTTTGTTATGTCTTGCAGAAGAAAACAAATCACATGTCAGGATGAAAAAGAGAATAATCCATCCAGAATGAGATACTAGAAATATCAAAAGTTCTGCCCAGAGTCTGATGTGAGGACAATTACAAACAACCTGTAAAATAAATGTCTTTGTGTCAAAGAAAAAAAGAAGGAAAGGGAGGAAGGAAGGAAGGAAGGAAGGAAGGAGGGAGGGAAGGAAGGAAGGAGGGAGGGAAGGAAGGAAGGAAGGAAGAAAGGAAGGAAGGAAAGAAGGAAGGAAGGTCATATGTGAGAAACAATGTCCACAGTGGGTTTTAGTGAACAAAGTTAATGCTAGAAAAAATAAGGTATACGGCATTTCTGGATCTCTGTCTCTTCCACAGGAGGTCACATAGAACATATCTCCCTCATCTGTGCATATCTCTCTCTCTCTCTCTCTCTCTCTCTCTCTCTCTCTCTCTCTCTCTCTCTCTCTCTCTCTTCTCTCACTCTGTGTGTGTGTGTGTGTGTGTGTGTGTGTGTGTGCTTGTATGTGTGTCTTTAACACAAGTCAACTGAAACACTCAGCTTGATAGCTAGGAATCAGAAAGAACACAGTTGAATCTGCTAAAACTTCAGTGAGACAAAGTTTACTCAAGACAGGGTACAAAGCAACTTCCAGCAAGATCTATTTATTACTAAGAGCAACACAACAAAACCTTACCTTGGAGAAGGAACAGTGGCTATAAACTCACCTTGTGTTCATTCAATTCGAGGTCCTAACCAGTGTTGTGAAGCTGTGAATGAATAAACAGTTTAGAATGTTAAAACTAGCAGAGAGAGATATTAGTATGATCTATCAATACATAGATGCCTTAAATACTTAAATTACCCAAGGACTATATAACATATGACCATAAAGCATATAGAAAAATGCCAGAAAGATAATCAAGTCATTCTTAAAAATAAAAGAGCTTCATGAAATATAACTAGATAACAAATATATAATGAGTTGGTTAATCTAATTAATGCCTGAAAACTTGCAAGTTAAAATGATCGCAAAAAAAAATCACTACATTTTCCAATGTAAATTAAAAGTCTGCCAATATCAAGTTTGGATGAAGATACAAAATATTTAAACAATAAAGCAATTTTGCTTTGGCTTGTAAAATTGATGATACTCTTCTATGAAGCATACTAACACGAAAAGCGGTAGAACAAATTAAAAGGAAACTATGTGATCTACAGAAACCAGTTTAATAACTAAGAAATGTAAGAGGCCAATGAAATAAAATCCAAGAAACATAAAAACAAGTGTCAAATCAGGTTTTTAACAAAGTTAATTTGAATTAAGATGAGCTAATTTTTATGTTGCTGAAATGAGTAATTTTGGGGGCAAGGGTGTGGTTCAATCACACAGCATTTTGAGGAGTATGAACAAGGCCCTGGGATACATTCCAGCACCACAAAAATGCAAGATAAAAAAATAATATTAGCAAAGACTAAAATTGAATATGTCTATTTCTACCTTTTTTACAGGATTAATATTATCATAAGAAATAAAATGAGAAAGATAAAAAATTAAATATGATGTCAATTGTTTACTGTTTTAAGGAGATTAATGATATCATACTACGTACAGAAATTTCAATGAAAACTGCCTTTCTAGGGTGTTCCATATATGTCTTTAGTTAGACTATAGTAACCCATGCACTCTTAGTTAATGTGGTAATCTAACATTTTCATCCTGGAAATAATAATAGGCAAATAGAAAGGTTGACTGTGTATAGATGACCTGTGAGGTACAGCCTTCACTAGCAAATCTAAAGCTCCCAAAGTATATAAAAAGATACTTAGTAAACCATGGCAATTCTGTATTGTGATGCGTCCTTAAATATCTAGTGTTTGGAGGTATTGTCATTGAAGACTTGACTCGATACAGATTACATATGGCATGACCTTCATGCTACTTCAGTATTAAGTACATGAAGAAAAATAATACAGTTTTTAGAACACTTACTGCTGTATAGGGAAATACTAAGCAATTAACACTCAAATGTAGTCTCCATTTTGTCTTGTCTAGATATTTTTACAATGTGACGTTCATTTCAGTTACTTAAAAAGTTACCAAAACATGTACAGAAATCAAATTTCTATATACTGTTCACTAGGGGCTCATTGTATTTCTGCTTTTTGATCTTGTATCCCTGGGATAACAAAAATTTAATTCTATTGTTTCTATGGCACAAAAGGTAAATGACTGAGGAGTTTCTTTCTACATACTGAACAAGTAAATATACAAATATATATGTGGGTTGTCCAGCATGACTTGATACAAATACATTGCTCGGTGATGATCAATTCAATTAACACACTTCTATTCACTTATTCTGTACATTAGACTATGATCAAGTCATAACCACGTTTCCCTCCTCTCAGCCCCATCATACCCACTCTCCTACTCACTGCTTCTAGGAATTTGACTTCTGTAGAATACATGTTATACAGCATTTGTCTCTCTGTGTCTGCTTAGAGCACTTAGTGTAATGACTTTAAGTTTCATCCGAGATATTGGAAACAACATGCACTCACTTTTTATGACTACACGCATTTATATTGTACATACACACTATACTTTTACATCTATTGACAGGTTACTATTATATTGCATATGAGGATGAAAGTATCCCCATGAGACACAGGTTTCATTTTTTTCTATATATGCATCCAAAGCAGAATTACTAGATCATAGAGAGCTCTTTTTAATTTTTTGGGAGGAATATAATTTTATCATAATGGTCGTTTGAATGTATCATAATGGCTGTTTGAATGTACATTTACATTAACAGTATATAAGTGCTCTCTCTCCTCAATCTCCTTGCCATCACTTATAGCTTATCTTTTTGATAGTGCCCATTCTATCAGAAATGATTAAGTTTAACTTGATTTGAGACCTGATTTTTATTTTTCTTATGGTTGGACTTGTCAAGTAACATTCCTGTATGCTCTTGGTGATTGTGCATCTTGTTGGGAAGAGTGTGCACACTGGCCCTTTGACCACTTATGAATTAGCGAGCTAACCTGGGGCTTCCATGTGTGCTCCTTTCTCCAATCACTGCTTACACACAAGGTTCCCTCTGACCCTCACTTCCATGCTGCTTCTTCGTCAGTTCGGGATTTCTTTGAACCAGGAAAGTTATCCGTTCTCTCTTAAACGTCTTTTCATAGAAACACCACTGCATTTTGTTTTCCATTAACTAATATTTTAAAAGACCTTTCACAGTTATTTTATTTTTGTTGGGGAGAAGGCCCTCCATGAGAGACAATGATTGCTGTGATGTTTTAAATGTCAATGTGCCACAACCTAACATCAATTGGACAGAGAGCTGCATTGAGGAATTATATAAAGTAGGTTGGTCTGTAGGCAGGCTGGGAGGCTTGTTTTTGTTTGATAAACTTTTGTAGATGTAGATGTTTACTTTTAGTAGTGTGGGCCACCCTTCAACTTATAGCAATCCTTCTGTCTCAACTTCCTGCGTGTTGCACTGACAGGCATGAACCACCAGTCTGCTATTCTTTATTTCAACTAAATTTTTTTCTGAGACACCAGCATGGCATGAGCAGTGTGGCCTCATTCATTCAGGGATCCCAGAAGAAACTTCTCATTTTCTCCTCTGAATCTGCCCTTTGTCAACATAAGTATGTGTTTTTCTTAACTATCGTCTCATCTGAGTTTGCCCAGAAAGTACAATTTATTTCTGAGTATGCCCAGAAATAACTGAGCTCTTAAGGTTCTTTCTTAAACAACTTAGTCATGCACCCCAGGTAAATTTCCCATGCTTCCAGTTCTCTGGGAGACTGCTGCTTTTGAGATGACCCTAGAGCTCTCTCCACCTAGGAGATCAATGTCTCTATGTACCTCTAGGTGGTTCAGTTTTGCTTTGTTCTCACCACATGGTAATGCTTTCTGTTTCTACCTGTGTTTATGCTGCTCCCCAATGCAGTAAGTTCTTGTGATAATTCCACAAACTGTGAAATATCTCTTAGTTCCAAGACAGAGACTGGTAACTGAACTGTAACAGTCCTGGGGTATTTGTTAGTTTGTGCCTTTGTTCTTTTCTGTGGGGTGGCACTGTGTTTTCTCTACCCTACCTCCCAACTTCTGTCATGGGAATGCTTGCTTACTCTTGGGATTTCCATTTCCTTTCCTTCCTTGCATCCATCTTTCTTCCTTATTCTTTATATAAATTGAAGACATTACTGCCCCAAGGTTTGATTGAGGGGAAGGTATTTATTGCAGATATGAGTGAGGAAACAGCCAGAGATATTTTGAAGTGTCAAGAGCATGGAGAGAGAGAGTAGTATATTGAATGTCAGACTGAACTTAGCCATGAGCAGGAGGGGAACAATGAGATATAAAGCAAAAAGAGTGCACTGTGGGCAAAAGTTATCAAGAAAGATGAAAGACAGAGATAGATAGATAGATAGATAGATAGATAGATAGATAGATAGATAGATAGAGATAAAGAAAGACACACACACTAAGACATGAGAGAGACAGAGACACAGACAGAGAAAAAGACATATTCACACAGAGAGACACACAGAGAGACAAAGAGACAGACAATGAAAATGAGACAGAGACACAGAGACAGACACACACGGGTGGAGGGAGAGATAGAGACAGCATGCACAAAGTTAAAATGCCTGAGTTACATGGTTATGAAAAGCTGAAGGAAGGAAGCCCATGAGCTGGAAACGTTTAGGGTAGAGGATGAAGTGAAAAATACCGAGAAGAGCCAGGATGCCAGCATAGACTCTCCAACAGGTATGCTTGGGGGTGGGGATGAGGATGCTGAATTGGAGGCCAGCATACACTGTGGTATGCTAATAGGTACCACAGATAGCCATCAGTAAGTACCATGGATTGCTCAAATATTTAAAATGTCCAGGGTGAATGGCTTTAGGGCTGTGTGTGTCTGATGAATTCTGGAATGGAAACACACAAACACACCAACAGAATAGCTGGTGTATTGCCTCACACTCCTTCCTATCCCATTCTGCCCTCAATACATTCCTTCCTTCCTGCCAGATCACTTTTGTACATCCTGAGCCAAAACCTTCTAAAAGATTTTTAAAGTCTCTTAAAGGATGAAAGGATCACTTGGCTCACACTTCCAGGTGACAGCCCACTATGCTGAAGAAGTTAAGGCAGGAATGTGAGCACCATTCATCCTCAAGATCACAAAGAGCACACTCCCTGACCCTGTGTTCAGTTGCTTGTGCTCAGTTAGTTTTCTTCATTGCTACACAGTTCACTCCGAGCACAGTGGGTTTGCCCCCCTTGCTTCAGTTAGCAATCATGACTAACTTCCTATCCACAGGCCAACCTAATCTCGATAATTCCCCAAGGAGCTTCTCTGTCCAGTTGATGTTAGGCTGTGGCAAGTTGACATTCAAAAGTAACCATCACAGCAACTACTATCTTCTGTGGAAGATATGTGCCATTCCCACTCAGGGCCTTTTCTCTCCTCACAGCTGCTCCAGCCTCACATTCACAGACCTGCAATAAGGTTTCTCTCTTTGCAGTGAATTTCTTCTAATTCTTTTCCGTTTTCTTCCTAAAGGTATAGAAACTGAGAGATATCTCACATGGAAGGCTTATTAGATAGCCATTGAAGATGTTATCTATAGAAGCACAAGGACCTGTGAGATATTCTCAAAAGCAAGGCTAGGTTGAAAAATGCTGGGCCTGAAGTAATACCGTTCTTGCTATTTTCTTTGTTTTGGTTTTGTTTTGCAGTGCTGAGGACCAACCCCAGCATCTCATACCTGTTAGTCGAGCACACAGCAACTGAGTTTCATGTTCACCCTGAAGAACATTTTTATAATAAAGAATCAGGAAAAGAAAACAAACTTTTCTATTGAACCTGCATTGGCCAGAGAAGAGGTATGGGAGTGATTCAAACCTGGGACTTTAGATCTCATGATTGTCCATAAGAAGTAATTGCTGCTTCTGATAGGTTGGAGTTGATAGTCTGTCAGTCCAGGATGGGGTTTGGGTCAAAGTTTCAATATAAAGGTAGAAGTATGTGATGGTCTTTTATTGGTTTCACCAATAGTTGTGACTTCCTTATGTGTCCTCTCTTCCCTCTTAACTCCTGTAGCAAAATTAAGGATGTTTCAGAATTTTTGTTTCATTCCTCTCCAGTCAACAAGTAAAACCCTGTGGAGAAGCTGTAAAGCTAAAAGATTTGTAACTAACCAGAGAATATGGGAGGCAGAGACTGAAGACAGGCAAGGCCAACAGGCAGTGCTGGCTTTGTTGCCCATGCAAGCATGTTCAACTGCCTGTGGTTCACTGGGGAAAAGTCCCTGTTATTTATTTCTGGTATGTGTCATGTATATGAAGCCACTTTGTCCAGTTGGAAGCACTTATTGAGCCAAAACCTTAATTGCTTCCTTTCTCTTTGACAACTTAATCAGTTTAGAGATTCTGACAACAGATATTCAGGCCACATTGTTGAGTGCATGCATGCCTCAAGGCAGAATAATAATGAACCTTTGTTGCCCACATGCCCGCTTATTGTTAGCTTTTACCAATGAGGGGTGGAAAACATTAT
This sequence comes from Micromys minutus, assembly GCF_963924665.1. Classification (NCBI taxonomy): domain Eukaryota; kingdom Metazoa; phylum Chordata; class Mammalia; order Rodentia; family Muridae; genus Micromys; species Micromys minutus. The sequence goes on along the minus strand of NC_137961.1, from coordinate 41,315,593 downwards.
TGACTGTTGAGTCTCATTTCTGCTATCGAAGTCCATGGGAAAACAGTACTCTCACCTCAAAGGGGATAGCCCACTGTTTACTCTGCAACCACATATGAGTGACTATGGTCTGGGCATGCAGAGTCAGGTTACCTGGAACTCTATGTTTCAACTAGGTAATAGTTTCACGAAGAACAAAGGGCAGGGAACACAGGGAATAATAAATCAATAGACTGTCAAGAACAATCATTGAAACATCAGGGAGGCAGATTACAGAAGAGCAGGACAGCCCAGCTGGATGGAGGCAGCCCGAGCTATCTCATGCATTCTTAGGTTGGTAGAGTTAGTGGTTTGTTTCTATATTAAGAGATTTTCCTAAAAGTTATGAAGATGTTAGCTCACATATAGAAGTGAAGTTGGAAGAGCCCAAGTAGCTCAGGATAATCTGTAATTAGGGCCTGGACCTATAACTCCAACTCTCCAAAATCTTATAGCTGCTGATGAAATAGGTATTACTTCTTTCCAAGAAATGTCTTTCCTCTAAATGAGACATATTTTTCCTTGTGTTCTTTCTCTTTTAACTTCTTTACAAACGGTAGCCAATTTCACCCTATGTATAACACTGTTCTCCAATGCTTTCTATCGGTCCATGAATACATTAGATGTGCTATGTTCATTCGGAGGAGCAGCTTTACCAAACACAGATTTTTACTCTGAACCTTTTGGAGCGTAACCTGAGATCACTGACAGAAAACAAGCAAGAAAACAAATAAAAGGAGACCCTTAAACAACCAATGACTCAAACAGAAATTCTTGAAATATTTTAAATACATCCTTATAAATAACAAACAAATATAAGTTTGTGACAGGCAATAATGATTGTACATAATATTAAATGGTCACATTGGAAGAGGGAAGTCCTTAAATTAATAATCCAAAGTTCTGCTTTCAGAAATCACTGGGGGCAGGGTGGCACATACCTTTAATCCTGCAACTCTGGAGGTGGACACAGGTGTGCATCTTTTTGAGCTCAAGGCCAGCCTGGTCTACATTGGGATTTCCAGGACAGCCAGAATTACATAATGAAACTCTTTCTTCAAAAAGCAATCAAGCAAACAAACAAACAAACAAAAACCTTAAAACAGAGTAAAATAAGTCCAAAAGAGTCTGTTAAAAGAGAATAACAATCAGAATAGAAATAATTAAAATAAACCAGATAGTAGAGAAACTAAAATCAACCTATTTTTCCCTCTAAAAAGCAAGAAACTCCCAGTAATTTGTAATTTGAATACCACTCTAATAAGAGTAATGACGTTAGAAATTACAAAAGCACAAGCCACTATGCAGGAAGGAACCAGAGGATGTCAGGACCAGAGGGATAACAAGGGAAACATGTAGAGTGAGCTTAATGTTCTTAAATGATTGGACGAGTTCCTTGAAGTCTATAAACTACAAACACTCAAACTGTAAAGATAAAAAAATTAAGGTAGCTCTGCTCCACTCAGGGCCTGAGAACCTGAATTTACAGACCCCCGAGTGAGTGCCCTCCGAGTGGAAACATGCAAGAAGGTCCCTGAGAAGTGCAGCCTGTTCTTGCGAGGTAAAGGACATTACTCTAGCTATTGTGGACCATATCCTGGCCATCAGGATAGGGTCTCTGAGAAGTGCTCTCCCTGGAAAGCCCCCATGCCCCCTCCCCTTCTGGCTATTGTGGGCCACATCCTGGCCATTTGGTGATGGTCCGTGGGAAGCACTCCTCTTGGAAGGTTTCTACTCCCACTCCCCACCCAGGTGTTGTTGGTTTTTGCCTTTATAAGCTTGACAATTTTAGGCTCAGGGCTCTTCTCCAGTCTCTCCAAATGGAGTAATGAGTTGAGCCCCAGCTAGCTGGTTCGTGAATAAAGCATCCTGCTTTGTTGCATCAAGACTCAACTTTAGTGGTTTGGGAGATCGACATCGATTCCTAGGACTTGAGTGAGGCTCCCCTCTCCTGTGGGGGGGGTGAATCTTAGAAAACCAAGATTAAATGAATAACTATACCTGTCCTCTGACACAGCATTAAAACAATTTCTATTTTAATTATTTTAAGAATAAATGACTTGGCATGTGTGCTTTTACTGGAGCATTCTACTTCACATTTGCAAGAGGGTTAGTATTCGTTTTACACAATTCTTACAGAGTACCGAAGAGGGGTGGATACTTCCTAACTTATTTCAAGAGTCAATAATTACCCATTTCCCTAACTAGAAAATATTGCAACAACAAAGAAATAACTTCATGGCTACTAATGAGCAGGACTGACTCTACACCTACATCCTGGATTGACAGTAGAAACCAGCCAGTGTTTCTATGCTTGCCTGCGTCTACTGAAAACGATGTTGCCAGGCCAGCATTCCTGTATCATTTGTACATGCATCATTAACAGTCTCTTTCATGGCATAGTAACATTTACAAATGCTATGAGCACCAAATGTGCCTGGTGCCTCAGACACATCTGGTTTAGAAGGAGAAGGAGGAGTCCTCTCTCTCTCTCTCTCTCTCTCTCTCTCTCTCTCTTTCTCTCTCTCTCTCTCTCTCTTTCTCTCTCTCTCTCTCTCTCTCTCTCTCTCTCTCTCTCTCAAATGTATATTTATGTATGTATTTAATTATCAATCCAAGTAAAATTTTATTTTACTCAGAAGAAAGAAACCCCTAATGAGTCCAAAGTCCCACCTGTAAAGCAAACGTGTAATTTTACAGTGTAATTTTATTTTGTAGTAAAGCACAAGTGAAGTCTGTCACAAGCTAGAATCTGTGATTGCCAGCAGAGTAAAGGCCACACATCTTCTTGGGAAGAAACTTGTCAAAGGCTGGTCTGTCATCAGGATTAGGACTGGGCATTTGCCTAGACAGGGTTCCAAGTTCATCTGAGTGGCTCACTGGGCTTACACCCTGCTTTTCAACACATTAATTAAAACTCTTTACATATTAAAAGTCTGTATTAATGTTTAACAGACTCCGAGGTGTGTCTCATTCTATGGACATAGTATGATCTAGCTTCCAGGTCTGGTTCTGGACACAGTGGTTTCCAGTGGGTGCCACTTGACTGTGCACTTGATAAGTCAAGAAACTAGGCTGTGTTTCATCTGTGCACAAACTTTTATGGGAACTTTGTGGAGAGCCACATGGAACACAAGTCCTAAAGTCTTACTCTTGCTTGTAGGAGGTGGCAGCTTAGTGGTGGTGTTTATTGTTTCCTTTTTACCCCCATTTTTCTGATGGTCATCTCAGTGTGTGAGAACCTCTTTCTCAGTCCGAGGACACCTGTTTCATAAGCGTGTATTATCATTCTAGAGTTGGCAGTTAATACTTTCTAAACTTTAAGGGTCACATTGTGGAAACATGTCCAAGTTCACAAACACCGTGTGTCTGATACAACCAGAATCTTCAAAATTTTTTCTGTACAAAATGTTGAATAATATCTGTAGAGATCGCCTATCTCACCGGCAAGAAAGACACGCCACAACAGGATCCTTCTACAGGCATTTTATTGCGGGTTTGATTGCAGTTGCGAAAGACCCCGAGCCCAGAAACCAACCCTTCTTATATATGTTTAGGAGGACTGTGTCACTACCTGATTGGTGCATTCTGTGCACCCTAGTTAGCATACTCAGGACTAGAGAATGAGTCAGCATGAGTCAGCAAAATAGGCATATTCACATGCACAGTTAGGTTGTTTATCTCAAAACTGGCCAACCTCCCATCAGGCTGGGTGCCATCTTGTAATGGCAAATGTGGTGGCTTCCCAAATCTTCTCCTTTTTTCTTTTTTTATGAGGCCTCTAGGGAGAAACTGGGCAGAGGAATACTTGACCAACCTGTTATTCAGGATGTAACCATCTCTGTCTTAGGATCGACCTCTCGAACCTGTGCCTTACCCGTCGCATGATTACCTTGTCATCCTCAGGGCTTCGTGTCTTAGGTTGGTCAGGGGCTAGAGGAAGTTGCCCATCATTAAGCATGGCTACTTTGGGTCATTTTTTCATTCCTCCCAAGGACCCAGGGATGAAGAGTAGGGCCTAGATGACATTACTTTAGGAGATTTTTTAAATTGACTACTTTGAGAATTAAGATTCTTTAAGTAGGGATAGCCAGATGTCTTGGGAAGCACCACCATCAATGGCCTTAAGAGCCTGAGTAATGATGACCTTATCTTGTCTCTGTTGGGCTCTAAGTTTGCATAACAACCATAGAAGTAACACACCTCCACAGCATATTAGTGCAGCAAAAATAACAACTCCCACCCACTCTTTAAAGTAAGAAAATGCAAAAGAAAACCAAGAAGTAAAATCTCCAAGGGTAGCCGGTTCCACTCGAGTGCCATTTAAGGTCAGGATCTGTATTTGAAGTCTTTTTTGTAGATCTTCCAATTCTGCAGACCATTGTCCTTTCAAATAATCTGAAATATGCTTACTATAAAATCACAAATTATTAATATACTTTATAGGGGTTATACATAAGTTTGATTGTTGGGAAACACAACTTAATTGAACCATATCAGTTAAAGCATTTATCTGATGTTGAAATAGGTCCACTCTTTGATTAACAAGGAGTAGACCAGATGCCAATTGCGCATCGGTCCTTTGTAGGGTTACCAATGCTTCTGAGGTCTGTTCTGATATTTGATTTATAGGTGTAGCAGTATTAACTTGATTAGCCATGGCAATCCCAGCAGTAACTGCTGCACCAGCAGATATCACTATAGCAGTTATAACAGCAGCTATAATTCCAAAATCTCTTTTATATCTAAAAAGCTGGGCAATGGGAAATTCTTCAGGATTAGCTTCTACTGGAACAGGTACCAAAATGGGAATCTTAACAACTACAGCATACTTATAAATTTTATTCCAGCTTTCAGCAAGTAAACAAGAAACTTGTATATTATTGCATAGGATCATACTATTAGTTACATTATTGGGCAGCAAAAGAAAGACAGGGGTTTTAAGCACACAGATGAGGCAGAAATATTTACCTCCTTTTTTGATTAAAGGAGGTCACTGTGACACGTCCATCTGAAAAATTATAATATCCTGATATATTATACAATTTATAAGACGCTCCAAGAAATCTGTCAAAAGGAGTCAAAGCTGTAGCAGCTCCTCTCTTATTAGACAGAATCCACCGGAACCAAAGCCAGGTTTTAACAATGGCCCATAATGGGATACTTTTAGTCTGTGCAAACCACATTCCCATCAGCATTCTCAGAATCCCTGGGTGGATCCTTTTCCGGGGTTGTTGCTCATCTCTCATCCTGGTCTTTGATGATCCTCATCAATCTCGTTGGCACCCAAATGGGATTTTCTTCATCCTGTGGGATAACACAAACAGCTCCCCTGGATCTGATTAACACTAGATCCGGGCCTTGCCATTTATTAGTCAGTACATTTTTCCATCGTGCCTTATCAATGGGCGGTTTAGGCTATTGGCCATGTCTTTCTGCCACTGATTGGTCATTATCATCCAAATTTAAAAAATTAAGTGTAAATAGTGCAATGGATAACATCGTCTTAGGGGTAGATGCAACTCCTTCTATTCCCCCTTTTTGTTTTAGTAAATATTGTTTAAGGGTGTGATGCGCCCATTCAACTATGCCTTGTCCTTGAGGATTATAGGGTAAGATAATCCTGTAAGATGTTTAACCTGCATATGTAGACAGAATTGTTGAAATTTGCTTGAGGTATAAGCAGGACCATTGTCTGTTTTCAGCAACAGTGGTTTTCCCCACATACTCCAGGCCTCCAAACAATGTTGAATGACATGGGAATCCTTTTTACCTGAAAGGGGTGTAGCATGTATGTCACCAGAACTAGTGTCAACAGACACGTGGACATATTGTTGTTTACCAAAAGATTGGATATGAGTCACATTTGTGGGCCCTGGGGACGTGGGCCCCTCTGTCCGTTTTTTGACTCTCGGTTTTTTTGGGGCAAGCAGTCATCCTTGCATATCTCTCACAGATCTGCATTCATTAGCTCAATGTTTTCCTTTTCTGCACTTTGGACACATCCCTGGAGCCTTTTCCTGTCTGAGCTGAGTTATTTCTTGTCTACATTGTTTTTGTATATGTCCTTGTTTACCACATTTATAACAGGTGATCTCTTTCCTTATATGGGCAACCAAACAGCTGCTGCCAGACCTGCATTGGAGAGCGGCCCACCTATCTCTCTGCATGCCTTCATCCAGGCCTGCAATCATTTAGCCTTGCAGGGTGTTATGGTGTTTCTACATTCTCTGGTACATTGCTCATATATCAACTATTCTATAAGAGGCATGGCAGTTTCTTGATCCCCAAATATTCTACCTGCTGCTTCCATCATGCGCAACAAAGTCCAAAAAAGGTTCAGTAGCTTCTTGTATTATTTTTGTAAGATTTCCTCTGACCTCTCCCCTATTTGGCAGGTTTTCCATGCTTTTACTGTGGTCATATTAATATGCTCATATACTTGCTAAGGAAAAGCCGTTTGATTGTTGGACCACTGACCCTGCCCTGTTAACATATCAAAGGTCCAAGCAGCTTGTCCTGCTGCCGTGTTAGTTCGAGCTTGGGTTAGACAGTAGTCATGCCAAATGGATTTCCATTCTAAGTACTGAACCATTGATAAACAGGCCTTTGTCACCTGCATCCAATCAGCAGGAGTCATTACCGTACTTGCCAACCTCTCAATTTGAGACTGTGTATAATTAGCATTAACGCCATACGTTCTCACAGATTCTACTAATTCTTTTACTTGTTTATACTCTAAACGTTGGGAAATCTAACATTGTCTGCATCCCCAAACACCAGAAACATTTGTTGTAATTTTCTACGTGTCTTTTCCAGGCAGAAGGAAAACTTACACTTACTTCTGCCTTTATCATGATAAGGTGGCAGTAGTGGTGGTACGCTAGGCGCCACCTTAACAAGGCTTTCCAGACCATAACACTCTGCTTCATATTCAGTGGCAGCTTCTTCTAAGTCCTCTTTTTCACTTTCAGAAAGTACGGACTCCTCAGAACTCGTCAGCTTGAGGAGCTCTAACTCTGCCAGAGGGTAAAGCGGCTTTGCTCCGAGACTTTTTTTTTATCCTTTGGTCTTTTTTGTTCTTTGTGCACTTTCTTTCTCTGTTTACCCTTTAGTGGGTTTTTCTCACATGCTCCTAATTTTTTTTCTTGCTCTGTTTCTGACATGCTCTCCTGGTAATCCGATAACACCTTTTGTCCCTGTCTAACTTGTACCTCACAATTTTTGTCTTGTATGCAAGCTTTTACCAACTTCTATATTGGCCTTATTACTGAAGCTAAAGTCCGTTCTTCTGTGGCCCTTTCTATATCTCTCCCTAACTTAGACCAACTTGGTAAACTGAGAGAACCTGTGGTAACAAACCAAGGCAAAATCTTATCTACTTCTTTTATAAAACGTCCTAAGTTTGATTCTGAAATCTTTAATCCCCTTTCTTTTAGTAAGGCTTCAAGAGCAGATGTCTTAACTTTGAATGGTGAATTTCCAGGGCGATAACAATTGAGACAATAGCAGATAAGCAGCACAATTACAACCAAGACAGGGAAAGCTAACCCAACCCACAACAGATCTACACCAAACGGAGGCATACCTTTCAGAGCAATCCGGTACACCTTCTGTGATATCTACCGGACTATACCCACGCCATGTAGTTCTGAATCCTCCAGCGTACTGGGGTCTTCGAGTGTGCCTCAGATGTTTCTTGTTTCTGGGTTTCGGCACCAATTGTAGCGATTGCCTATCTCACCGGCAAGGAAGACACACCACAACAGGATCCTTCTACAGGCGTTTATTGTGGGTTTGATTGCATTTGCGAAAGACCTCGAGCCCAGAAACCAGCCCTCCTTATATATGCTTAGGAGGACTGTGTCGCTACCTGATTGGTGCATTCTGTGCACCCTTATTAGCATACTCAGGACTAGAGAACGAGTCAGCATGAGTCAGCAAAACAGGCATATTCGCATGCGCACTTAGGTTGTTTATCTCAAAACTGGCCAACCTCCCTTCGGGCTGGGTGCCATCTTGTAATAGCGAATGCAGTGGCTTCCCACAAATATCCATTACATTACCAGCTTTGTGTTGCTTGTCCACTTACCCACTCATTGATTCTTGGAGTGCTTGCATCTTTTACATTGTGTGGACAGTGATGCTCTGTTGTAGGATATGATAAGTTGTCTTTCTCATTATTCTTATTTTACTTCTTTTAGCTCATTTTGTTTTAGTATCTTGATTTTTTTCATTAACCTCCAATTTATCATTTGAGGTAGCCAGTGGTCTTTCTAGCTGTGATATATTCCTCTTGGTGGAACTGACCCAGGAACAGACTGCTGGGACATTCTTCTAGGTGTGCCTGAGGGTGTTTGTAGAGAGGGTGGCAGTAGGTCAGTGAACAGACACATTGCAATAATTAATGTTGATAATCATCTGAATGAGATGGAGATATTCACTGGTGACGGGTAAAGCACATCCTTTGGGTGTGTCTGTGTAGACTTTCCTGGAGACAATTCAGTCAGGAAGTCTCAGACCTAATCCCTTAATGGGTAGAAAACCTGAACAGGATATCAGAAAATATCAACATAGGAGGGAATCAGAAAGTGGGACCTTCTTGGAGGAAACATGTCCCTCCAGAATGTACTGCTGAAGAGTCTAGCTTTGTCCAGTTACCTTGTTACTTTGCTTTTCAGCCTGCTGGAAGCAGACTCCAGGATACTTTCTCTTGAAGCCAAAACAATGGATTCAGACAACCTTGGACACAAATCTCTGAAACTCTGAGTCAAAACATTTCCCTCATGTATTCTTACCGTGGTGAAAAGTCTAGCCAATATTGCTATCCTTGTAACAACACATTCTAACAGCTGTGACTGCACACGGCACAGAAGTCACAAACATGCATGTTAGTCTTTTGTTGAGTAGGTGGAAATTTTGCTGTTTCTGTCAACCAGGGCTGTCAGACTATTCAGTCTTTAGTCATTACTAGTAGACAACTCCCCAGGCTGATTTCTAGTTTCACAGACTCAGTAGATACTATTTTTGCATGACCTCAAGTTTGCAGGTGTCAATTGTGAGATTGTTTTTCTTGGATACTTTATATCATCCAATAAGCCCTTTACTCATTAGGTTAGTAACTGATTAGCAACATCGATTGAGGTGTTGCTCTGTGGAAGCTTGACTAATACACTAGTTTTCTGTAGTTATATCCTCTTTATTTATTTTCCAGATCATATTTCATCATGTTTGAATAGGTTGAACTCAAACTATGGGCTCAAGCTCACAAAATTCCAAACTAAATCAAGGTACACCACCACCCCTCTTTGAGAAGCGTATTTCTCTATGTAGCCCTGGCTATCCTGGAACTCACTATATAGACCAGCCTGATGGAATCTACCAGCCTCTGCCTTTCAAATGCTTCAGTCAAAAGTGAACCACTATGTCTGGCTTCTAGCTATCTTTTCATTCCTTATTCTACCCACCCCATACCCCAGGTGTCTTCCAGAGACCTGAACTCTATCACATATGTGAAACTGAACTAAGCAAAACTTTCTTTACATATTTGTATTATAGGTACACAATACTTGTTTCTATTGAAATGTCGCCAGCATCTTTCTTGCTGCACTGAAAGGAATTTGGCTCCTGTCCTGTAAACGTCTTAACCTCTCTGTGACTCCTAGGCAATTCCACATACTACAGCAGTTACCAAGTTCTCTGGATTTCTCTTTTCAATTACAGTAAATTGTCTTTGTAGCTAGGCCATTCTCATCCTTTCCTGTATAACCTGACAACAGACTCAGAGTTACCTTTCTCTCCTGATGGTTTCCAATGCTTCACACAGTAGGCAGTTTTTTTTTTTTTTAATCAGTGTAGCTATGCACACTAACATTGTTTTCATTTCTTAATGTCTGTCAATGGCTTCTTGGAATATCCTTCAGGATAACATCTAATATACTATCATACTTCCTTTAATTACCTTCTTGTTTTCTCTCTGTGCTCCATCTTACTGGTTTTATAGGTGAAATTATGGCCTTAAAATTCTCAGTTAGGTAACTGTTTTGAGTAAACAGAAGGGTTGCTCAGTCATGGAATCTGGTTTACTTTTGTCCATCAATGTGTGGTTTATAACATGACTCACCTATGGAGATGTTTCCTGTGTTTTATGATTAAATCATGGTTTTGTTTCCTCTTCCATAGGAAGAGGAACTCAGTCAGATAACAAGTATACTCCAAGGAACATGTTAGGATACCTTTGATAACCGCATTTGGTAAACCAAATGTCATTAAGCTGAGGATATCCACTGATAAGATAAATCACTCATTTCACAAAGACTTTGATGCTATTTGTAAGCATTTTACAAATGGATTCCCTGTCTCTAGACGTCATGAACCACAAATAAATGCTGTGCATTTGTCACTGTTAACCTTTATCTTATTGTATTTTAAATTTAACTGTGCATTTATTACTCTTGTAATTTTGAGTTAATTACAAGGCTAGGTAATTCCAAATTTTTGTCATATTTTATTTCTATGAGTGTATCATAGCCATCTTCAGACACATTTGAATAGGGGATCAGATCCCACTACAGTTGGTTGTGAGCCACCATGTGGTTGGTGGCAATTAAACTCAGGACCTCTGGAAGAGCAGTCAGTGCTCTTAACTACTGTGCCAACATCCAGCCCATAGGTAACTCATTTTTATATAATAATTATGTATTTTTATTGAGAATAGTTTACACATAAGATATTCTGATTACAGTTTCCCCTTCCCCAGCTCCTCTCTGATTTCCCTCACTTCTCATTCACCTAAATCCATCCTCTTCCTCTCATTATAAACAAGTAAGGGTCTATAAATAATAATAATAGCACTAATGATATAAAACCAGACAAACCAGAATAGGACCAAACAAACAAACAAGCACCGAAGAAACAGGACCAGAAATCAGAGATATGTGTCCATCTCATCTCCTCTGTGGTTGGCAATCTCCATCGCATATGCCACTTTTAATAAAATGCATTTTACTTTCTATAAAGAGATTTTCATTTGAGATATCACTGTGTGAAAAAGACATTTTTATCCAGAAAGCTCATAACATTATCTTGACAGAACATTAAAATTTTAAAGCTCCTTTAAAAATTCTTTATCACATAGTATATTCAGATGTTGATTATCTGAGCAATCTCAGAGTTCCACACCTGAAAACTGAGTTAAATTCTTAACAGACATCAACCCTTCTATTCTCTTTTTTAAATCAGTCAATAGTTTGATATAATTGTTATGTTTGTTGCCTAAGACAAAAAGCCAATAGACAACAGAAAATATCTATTTTCAACTTTCTGTAGATGCTATATTTAATATAAAGTCATTGTTAAGAAACAGATGATGCCTGTGATGAACTTAGCAGTTATTGGTTCTAATACATTATACTATAAAATATTGAAGGAATGTCCATAAATCCTCTACAAAATTAAGTAAGTGTCTCCTAGAAATGTCAGGAAACTCACCCCTGATATCTCAATTTCATGGCTGTCTCCCCAAGACTTGACCAACTACACCAGTAGATCTGTTAACATGGGAAGGGAGTAAGTCACAGTGCAGTTCCTCATCCATAGTCATAGAACTACAGGCAGCCAAGGGACCCTGAGAGCAGAACAGTCTTCTTCAGGGATTTACCAAAAAAAAAAAAAAAAAAAAAAAAAAAAAAAAAAAAAAAAAAAAAAAAAGTGTGTGATCCCGGCATCCTAAAGAAAGTACATTTTTTTTCTAGTTCCAAAAGAATGTTGATAACTTACTCAGGCAGATAAAGTTGAAATGTATTTGAGTACCATGGAAGTATTGGCTTTGCTGCTATGGCTGATTTCCAAGTGATTTCTCACCATGACAGTGTGTGTGTGTGTGTGTGTGTGTGTGTGTGTGTGTGTGTGTAGTTTAGAGGAGGCAGAATAATGACAACAGAACTGACTAAACACTCAAGTGACACAGAAAAGCACGAGATAAGGTGGTCCCTTGGGCTGGAGGGCTAGCCTTGTATTTGTCTGCACATCTTAGCCTTGAGACTTTCATATCACAAATGCAGGTTTTCATTACAAATGGACAAATCCAGAAGGGCGTTGTTTTGATATATATTTTTAAAAGTTCCTTGTCCTGCTTACTCAGCTAAGACCTTTGCCCAATGATAGTTATTTCTTCAGTATGATTCCTAGTTCTGCTGTCTTTCTGCCACTGCTTTCCATCCATCTTCTCTTCCTATTTTATTTGGGACTCTCCAGACTGTAGGAGAGACATTCTGCCTTTGACTTCTTTCTTGTTGTTATATACAACCTAGGTCTGAACCGGGTTAATATTGCTGTTTTCTCTGACTCTTCCCTTGCTAGTCCCAGGACATGGGGGTAGGTGAATGATGGACAGAGGCTGTGGAAAGGTCTGTATAGTGGTCTGTTTGTGGGCCAGCTGCCGCTACTTGTTTTCCTTTAGATTTGGAGGTCATTTTCAAGTACCCGTCTATTTCCCAGGAGCCACATAGCCAATTCTATCCCAAGGAAAATGAACCGCTGTCTTGATGATAATATCTTCAGATGTGGAGAGTCATTTTTAGTTTGTTGTTCTTTGTTTTCCCTGTTCCTGCTGTCATTTGGCTGCATGTCCTGGGAAACAGACTGCTGTGCCGGCTTGCCCATGCCAGCACGGGTTAAATGATTTCATTTTCTCTTAGGCTTTCATCAGAGGCAGTGGGAGCCATGAAATTTGTCAGTTTCTCAGGAACAAATATAATGCAAATTTCTGGTACCTTACTGGAATAAATGACATGTTTGGAAAGAGATTCCTACATACCTGCCTGATTTTCATCTCTCTTCCTGGATTTTAGAATGTATTAATTCCATTAGAATATATTATCTTTACACCACACACTAGACTGACTGCTGAAGATGAAGAGAAATTTAAAATAAACAATTCCATTGAAAGCTAAGGCTGATACACCAAAGAACAGGATCCAGGAGTTACTGAATACACTTAAACATGCACACTCCATCATTGCTGGGCAGTGGCTTACTTCCTGAGGGTTACACAAAGGTCCTCATATATCTTATTAGAATAGTTATATCCTTTTGTTGTCATTATTTAGAAAACAACATATCAAGTTCTTTTTAAAAGAAGCAATAAGCAAGTGGGTAGTTTGCAGAAAATTTAATTTTCTCATTATACAAAGTAAAAAAAAAAGAAAAAAAAAACCTTTAAAAAAGAAGAGGTAACTCTTGAAATTAAGTCTGTCAATTAAAATGATAATTTTAGTGACCACTGACCAAGACAGCCTTAACTTTGTTTCTTGCTGACCATGTATTAAACAAGGATTAAACAAGCTTCTTTCCAACTACAAGTGTTTTATCTATAAAAAAGTTGCCAATATAAATGGTTTTTCTATCCTTTGACATTCAGGTAATTTGTTAAATTGATGAACTTTACTATATTCAGGGATTGAAATCACTCAATAACATATCACTGTATTGTTAAGTCTTACTTGTGTCTGGGACAGATCCCAAGCCATAGTATGCTTTGAGACATACACATTAGCAGGTCTTACTCTAAGACTTTGTTGTTTTATATGTTTATGAACCATATGTTTCTGTAGTAAAATTGAAATTAGAAGATGAGGAGTTACACTTGTGATGTTAACTGCTAAATTAGCAATCTTCTAGAACCATGGGGGAATAGTACAGAAGAGTAACCTGACTCTCAAAGAATGAGTTCCAGCCATCTTTAATCTTTGTAAACGGCACACCTCTACAATGTTTATATTTGAACAACAGATGACACATTATTTTATGCAAAACATTATCCTATTTACAAATGTATCTTTAACAGACAAATGAATGTATTTGTAAAGTTCTCTTACAGGGCTACAAAACTGGGCCAGTGGTTGAGAGAGTTTTTTGCTTTTCCTAGACGACCTGAGTTCCTTTCCCAGCACCCGCAATGTGGCTCATTAGCCACCTCTGACTCCAGCTCCAGGGGCTTTAGTTCCCTCTTACAGCCTCCACCATCTCCTTATGATGATACACATAAGTTAGGAAAGCATATGTACATGAAATTTTTAGAATAAGCAAAGAAAGAGACAAACAAGCAAACAACTCACTTTTTGGAAGCCCCAAGTCTGTTTATGGTCCAAGAATGACCTTTGCAGAAACATAAGCATCAAGGAATGGCTGTGGGGCCCAGTATCTGTGGTGCAAATGAGTCTGACTTAAGTATTCTTCTTGCTCTAACTGAAAAACAAAAACAAAAACAAAAACAAAACAAAACAAAACAAAATCCCACAACCAATTTTTTGGAATTAAAATAAAATGAGATGAGATCCTCAAGGCAGCACAAGCCTCTAATCACACCACTGGAAGGAAACGGCAGTAACTCTCTGAGTTCCAGGCCAGCCAGGGCTACACAGTGAGACCCCAAGCTCAGAAAAACAAATACTTTCTCTTTCAGGTAGCCTCTCCTGGAAATTTTTGGTGCGAAAATTCCCCATCTTCATCAAACCTTTTACCTCAATAGAATTGTCTGCATGTTGCTTGTTCATTGAAGCATTCGTCTTTTGCATACTGGTGAATAAAAGACAAGAGGAGCAAGAGAAATCATTTGTATAACAGAGCTGATATGCTGAAAATGACTTAATATGCATAATTTTTATAATAGTGATTCATATTGGCCTTGTCAGCAATTCACAGGTAGGCAAGGCCTGGAAGTAACCAGCATTCTCATACCATATCGAGCACAACTGTAAGAGCAGTTAGACACCTCTTTGAAAACATGATTTAGGAAATTAAAATACAGACACTTTTCTCTTCATACAGTTCCATTCAGTAAGAAGACATTGGCAAAATCTACTTAAAGTCTGAGAATGATATACACATGGTAAAAGGAGCCAACAATCTTGAAGATGCCCATGCGACTCCAGACTGATGAGTTTCTCAGCTCAATGCAGCACAATGGTTCACTGTGTTATCAAGCATGGCCATTCAGCATCCTTGAGAAACCTTTGAGCGTTGACTTTTCCATTGGTTGTTGACATGTCTAAATTCAAGAAGCAAATGCCTTTGCTTACAGAATGGGAGAATGTGCCCTTTACTGAAACAATGTATTGGACTATTTGGAGGAACTAAAAGGGTAAATATTTTACTCTTCTTTTCCCTGTTGCCCGTTTAAAAAGATGTAAGAATATAATAAAAGAATACTGTTGTTGTTTCATACTCCCCTTTCTTTTCTTCTCATTCTTCCCTGGGCTTGCTCCTCCCTCTATGCTTCTTTTATTATTACATACACATGTTGTGCAAATGTGATTTGTGTGTGTGTGTGTGAGAGAGAGAGAGAGAGAGAGAGAGAGAGAGAGAGAGAGAGAGAGAGGGAGGGAGGGAGGGAGGGAGGGAGGGAGGGAGGGAGAGAGAGAGAGAGAGAGAGAGATAGAGAGAGATAGAGAGAGAGAGAGAGAGAGACCTATCAAGTCTACTTAGTGTGGCTCTGAGTCTGTGTATAGAATTGGGATTGGATAGCATATTAGAGGTTTATCAGGGACAGGTTGGATTCTCCCTCTTACAGTCATTAATTGCCTGTAGCTTCATATCTAGGGGAGACACCTTGTGATGTTTTCTTCATTCTATTTGGCATCAATTTGTGCTATCATTTGCAGGTCTTACTTAAGTGACCAAGCTGTTGATGTTTCCTTTGAAAACTCAAAGCCTGCTCCTATGATATACTTTGTTCAACAAGGCCACACTTTCTAAGCTTTTCCAAGCAGTTTCATGAACTGGAAACCAAAAACCCAAATATATGAGCCTATGGCTGTCATTCTTATTCAAGCTATCATATTCTACCCACTGACCCCCATATCATATTATAAAATGCATCCAGTTCAAATTCAAAACTCCCCATATTCTTTCAATCTCAACACAGATTAAAAGTCCAAAGTCTTTTAAGATTGTAGGGAATCACTTGCTTGTGTCACCTTGCAAAATCAAAAAGAAAATTATAAGGTTCCAACGAATAATTACACAGAAGGTACATTACCATTAGGGGCACAGCGAGGAAATATTGGACCAAAGCTTGATTAAAACCCAGCAGGGAAAACGTTAAATCTTGTAGCTGTATTCTGGTGTTAAAGAGCTTCCATGGCTCCTCCCTTTTAGATTTGATGCTCACAACACACTTCTTTCTTTTGGGTTGGTTCCATTTCTTGTATGCAACTTTCCTTAGCAGATGTCACATGGATCTGTCGGCATCTTTGGGGACCACAATGGAATCCAGGCTTCACGTTCACAGCTTCATGCAGTGTCTTCCTGGGGTCTCTATGCAGTGACTCTGCTGCCCTGAGCCTGGCCTCACTGGCTGCTCTTCACCCTGGAGGAAAACTCTTCAACCATTTTACTGATGTCTCTGGCTTATTGATACTCACCGAGCTATTTCATTGCTGTGATAACCACAATAGCTAGGAAAGGCAAACCACCAGACGTCTCCTGGTTGTAAAGAAAAGTGAAATTTGTAGGTAAGTGGATGGAACTAGAAAACATGGTGAGTGAAATAGTACAGGCAACAAACATGAGTTCATTCTTATTTGGTGATCCTAGCCCTTAATGTTTAGATGTCAGTATTTATCCTAAATTCTCTTCGGAAACAAGGAAACATTCGAGGAGTGATGTATAGAGGATGCCCATTTCTATCATGAGGATAGCAAGTGGGGCTTCTGATCTGCCTGGAAAGAAAGGTCTTAGTGATGGTAGCTATTACTCATGAAGTCCTGAGTTTCAGTTCTGACTCTACTGCTAATTAGCTGTAATGTCTTTGGCAAACTTGGTATCTATATGTCTACATAATTTTTTCATCTGTAGGCAATAATAGTTGAGGTGTAGTTTACATCTTAGTCCAGTGATGATTCAGTGACATGTTCAAGTAGAATGCTTAGAACAGCAGTGGCATAAACCAAAATCTCACAAAAAATTAAGAGCACAGAAATCCCAGAAGAGCTAATGGGGCATTTACATATGTGTGTACACAACCACATACATGGAGCACACACTAACAGTAATAGAGATTCTTTTTTCTTTGCACACACTCTGTAACCCTAACTGACATCATGCCAGGAGTCGCATGTGCTATGCATTCATTAGTGATTTCTTCTTTCAGACCCAATGCTCTAACATAATTGATTCTTCTTCAAGTGCTCTTTGAGAAGCATGCTGACATGCCTCCAGAGTGGCTTGATTGGACACCTGAGCTTTAGTGACTTTATGCTGATGGGCTGTTATATCCGCAGCAACAGCTTTTTATACTACACAATGCCAGGAAACACCCAGGTGCCCTCATACTCTCTTGCCAGATCCACCCTGGGCACTGGAGTAGCACTGTTGTTTTTCAGAACCATGTTTCTCCCCGTGCTGTGATCTGGCCTCAGAATAAAGAGCCCCTGAGCCTGCCTCTTCTCACTTCATGCTACCACAGGGTGGGGAAGATGGATCACAGAAGCAGCATAAACGTCTGCATGGAGGGCAGCCAGCTGTTTATTGCTACATTATCTGCTTCTCAAAAGCAGGCTGTGGAGCCGCCCCCAACACACAAACATAAAACTTGATGAGATATTAACATTCAAATTACAACACGCTTTATTTTTATTTTGTTTTAGAGGCATTGAAATGTGTGAGACTGTTTCAAAATGCCTTTTGGGGAGGTTTAATAACTCTTCTAGCTTCTCTGTGGTCCTTTTCAATGTCGGTACCTGCTGTCACTTCCAAAGTCCACAGAAGGGGATTTCAGAAATTACTGGGGCCCCAGGCTTTGGTTTGTCTAATATTCTAGGCATGTCAGCTTGACAAATTTACCCAAATAAAAAGTGATATGCAGGCTCCTTTTCTCTCACAAATTCCTTAAGTGACTAAATTCTCTTTCTTTCGGATCCAAAGGTTTATAGCATGCTCAAAGGTACCTTTTGTTAGGGAGCTTTGAGAAAGTGGGGCCTCCTGCTATGGGGCTGGTCAAAGCTGGTTTTCTATTAACAGTGAGTGCTTTCCTTCAAGAAAAACCTTATATGCCTGTCATTGAGCGCAGATGTTCATCCGTCTTTAACTCTTTTTTATCTCTTTAAAGAAACAATAGAAATTTTGCTTCCTCTGTTCCCCTTTCTGTCATATTTCCTCTCCTCTTCTTTTGAGTTCACAGAGTATAAACTGTTTTTTTGGATTTTTTTTTCTTTCATTGCAAACGGTTATCTATCTAATGTCAATTTATTAATTGGCATCTGTGTCTGCCTTACCTTTAGTCTGCAATGATGTTTTCCTAGAGTCACCACCATTTGGATACTATTGCTCTGTTATATTAGAAACAATCATTAGAATTGTTGGCTAAGTTAAGGGAAACTAAAAATAACAGAGATGCTTTGTGAAGCAAAATAGTTTAAAAATACTTAAAGTATTGGTCTATTCTATACTAGGACAAACCTTTACCTGAATAAATCACCAAAGCACCGATTTAGTTACAATGACAACTGTCACCTACTGTCACTTTTTCCAGGAGGATTGTAGGGGCTTTTCACAAGCCTGTTAATATAGGTACTATGTCCAGAGAGGAAATGGTGTCAGGAAAGTCTGATCATGTCCACAAGCCCTGTGGGGTCAGTGGTTTCTGTCTGGGTTCTGCAGACAAAAACATGCAGAAGGAGGCTAAGATTGTTATCCTTTTTGTCTTTTTTTAATCTGTGATATCTTTTTTCCATTAATTAATTTATTTACTTTACATCCCTATTACAGCCAACACCCCTTCACCACCCCAGTGCCACTATTTCTATTTTTCATTTATTTACTTCTGACAGTGTCTAGCATCACCCAGGGGACATGCCTTTAGGCAAGCACTTGAGGGTTGTTTAGACTAGGTTACTTGATGGGCTAATTGTGAGTGGGGCCATTTTCTAAACTGGGATCCTGAACTAGATGAGCACACCTTTGCATTTATCATTCTCTGCTTTTAAAATACAGATGGGAGGTGGTGAGCTGCCATCTTACCAGGTGATTTCCTGCCAGCCATGCTGAACTTCATACCTTCGATCTGTGAGCCACAATAAACCCTCATGTCTTAATTTACTTTTGTCGGCTTATCTTATCACACTGGCAGGATAAGAGATGAAGATGTGCTTTCATACACGAAAATGACATTGAGGGTCTGATTTAAGGAATTGTTTCATCTGTTGGTGAAGGGCCTTAGGTGGTTTTTTGCCAGCCTTACACCTACCTGCCTCTGGTCGAGGCTAGGCCAAGTTCCATTCTCCACAAACTTCCCAGGATGATCAGGAACATTCTTGAAAAGTCACAGAATGTACTGAAAGAGTTGCCTGACCCTCTGGAAAGTCCCAGATAGAGTTCAAGTGCTTGTCATGATCTGCCCATGCATGCTAGCCAACAGATTTAATGGTCAATAAGCTTAGCCAATATGTTTGAACTGTAACCTTGCTAATATAATAAGCAAACCTAAAAAGTATAAAAACTGCTTGTAATAGCCATTTGGGATCGCCTTCTAGTCACTCACCTTGAGGGACTAATTGAGGATTGATCCTGATGTGCTCGAAAAATAAATAAACCTCTTGTTTTTGCATCAATCTGTACCTCAGTGTCTCACTCTGAGTAAGTACCACTGATAGAGGGTCAGGGGTCTTGTTGGCAGGGAAGGAAAGTGTGAAATTCACAGGCAAACTAACACCTTGGAAACCCATCTGCTTTCATGGTGCTGAGGTCTTGAGTCAGAATTTTATAAGGAAGGAGGCAGAGTTAGGAAACTCATGCAGAGACTTCAATTTGACATTGTTGGGGAGAATTCCTTCTTTTGGGGTAGTAACATGTCTTAAGGGGGAAGTTACTTGTGGTTAAGGCTTGAGTTCAATTCCTGGAATCTTATGGTGAAATAAGGAAACAGTTTTGAACAAGTTTCCTCTGACCCTCATTCTTGTGGCACCCGCGTGCCTACCACAAAATAAATGAATACATTAAAAATTTTTTTTTGAAAAATTTTAACTTATATAAACTAAGCAAATTTTTATAAAGCCTTCAGCTGATTTAATGTAACCCACTTACCTGATAGAAGGCAATCTGCCCTTCTCAAGGAATACTTATTTATGTGTTAGTCATGTCTAAACAATACTTTCATCAGCATCCCTAGCCTTACATTTGTCCAAACATCAACAAAACCAGCCTGAAAATTACTATATAAGTTTAGCCACCAAGTACAAGATATAGCACCTAAATCAAATCTGCAGCTAATCATTATCTACTAAGGATCAATTCAGGTGTTGGTCCAGTACCCCTGGATTATATGATCTGTTATTTTTCTTTCTCTCATCTAAGCCATGTCCCCTTAAAATCTGCTTGTTTTCATTGTGAAATCTCCCATGTTTCGACCTGTGGACTGTTTTCTTTTTACTTGGAGTTTAGCTTAGGGATTTTGCTCACCTTGTTCTGAAATCTCTCCTTCCCAGCATACTCACTAGCCATTGTAATTCCACAGGGTGGGTCATGAAGCAAAGAGAACAAGCTGTAGGAGGAATGCTATAAACTATAAGCTACAAGCTATAGGAGGAGCTCTGAAAGCTCTGAGCCCCTAGCTGTAGACTGAAGTGAAATTCTCCAGTGCCATGCTGCTTTGAGCAGTGCTGGTCTCCAGTCCTAAGAAAGGGAGATGCCCATCATACTAAGCAGTGCTGAAGAGGCAGCTTATTTTGTGGGATCAAATAAGCCTTAATCTTGGTGGAATCTGAAGAAAAGATTTGTTTTAAAATTAAGTATGTTAATTTATTTCTCGGCTATCACAGGATAAACAAGCTTTTAAAATGTAGGTAACTTGAACTCAATCTGGACCTTAATTGAATTATTCTCTCTCCTACAAGATACATACACTCTATGACTCAAAAAAAAAAAAAAAAAACAACCATGATTTATTTTAGAGTTGAAAATGCTTCTTGAGTGAGACAGATATAGTGTGATATAGAGTGATAATTAAGAGCTTAGATTTTAGGAGTCTGCCTGAATTAGAAGCTCAGACTGGTCCTGCTAGGTACGAAAGTTATGATCTTGGGAAAATCAATTATTCTCTTTGTAACATAGTGCCTTCATTTCTAGTGTGTTCATAAAATAGCATCTTATATGGTGACTTCAAAGGATCAACAAAATTCCTTAAGGGAAACATATCAGAGTCCTGGCATGTTTGAAGTACTACTACTACTACCACTACTACCACTACTACTACTACTACTACTACTACTACTACTACTACTACTACTACTACTACTATAGTTGTCTCAGAATGGCAAGGTAAGGATATCAGAGTGAAAAGGCTTGGAGGAGCAATGACATTGCTTTGACCTCCAAGATTTTTTCAGACAATAGTAGTTGCTCTGTCTACATTTTAGATCTATACAATGCTTTTTGAAAGGTTCGACTCACTTGAGAAATGATTGGCTCCTGAGGGTGCTGACATAATTAATGGACTCATTTGTTGATAGGTTCATACTTTGATGACATTAGTGGGTGATGAGGGGAACTTTTGTTGACGAGGCTCAGTTGGGATATAGGTCTCCATTGACATGCTCTCTTGGGAATGACATTTGTTTCTCACTTCTGCTTCTCAATACTATGAGGGAACATCATTGCTTTTCTAGGTCCTGTCACTCTGACATCTTTTCCTGGCCCCTTTTTTCTTACAACTTTATTTAAATACGAGAGATACATACACAGATTTTAAAAAGCATTTTGGCAATTCTTTTAGAGGTTTGATAACATGCACTGAAATCCCACTAGTCACCATAAGCATGAAGTACATGTACAACAGAATCTAATATGGAAACAATCAGAGTTTTCTTGGTGTGTATAGATGAAACATAATAATTTTTAAATACCAAAAATTGCCACAAGGCTATATTCCTAGCTCTTTGATTATTAATGATTTAAGGTCTAGGTGTACCACACTCTGAGAGGGTGCTATACACTTTTTTTTTTCTAAGAATAACTGAGGCTATCACTGTTTGGTCTTTGTTATTCTTGAGCTTCATATGACTTGAGAGTTGTTTCTGGGGTATTCAGAGCATTCTGGGGCTAGTATCCAATTATCAGTGACTGTATATTATGTCTGCTTTTTTGTGACTGGGTTACCTCACTCAGGATGATATTCTCTAGATGCATCCATTTTCCTAAGAATTTTATAAAGTCATGTTTCAAGCCCAATGCAGTGGAGCCATACCCTTGTGGTCTAAGCCTGCTGAGACGGAGAGCCAACATAAATGTTTCCCCCTTTAAATCATTTCTGTCAAGTACTTGGTCACAGTGATGGAAAGTCTAACACAGACGTAAAGTGTTTTGATCTTTGCACCAAATTATCCAACTGAATGTAGACCTTATCAACATCAGTCATTGACAACAAGAAAATAGGAAACATGTGGGTCTCTAGGGTTTATTCACTACTTAGGATTAAAGCTTGAGAATAAACGTAATCTATTTAACTTATTGAGATCAGGTTAGGGAAATAGAGTGTCAACAGTGGAGTTTTTTTCTTTTTTTCCCCCATGTATTATCTAGTAACAGAGCAAACCCTTCTGGCTTCTCTATGCTTGTTTCTATGTTTGAGATAAGCATTGACATCCAAATGCAGTGTAACAGTGAACTCTGCTTAGATAAAACATTTTTGATATATTCTGAAATTATTATCCTTTAGATTAAATAAATGAGAAGATGTTCCTCTGTGACTTTTAAAAGGGGTGGTTTGTATGCATTTTAATAATGCCTTTATTAAGGAATAATTCATAAAACATAAAATTGACCCACTTGGAATGTATAAATCATTGGCTTTTAGGATTTCAAGAGGCGTGTGCCATCATCACCACTAATTTCAGAACAATTCTGTCATCTTACAAAGAAACTTCCTGCTCATTAGCAACTGCTCTCCATTTTTCCAGCCTCAGCCTAGCCCAAGGAAATACTTATCTGCTGTCTGTCTGTATTTATAGAAATGTCTATCCTAGACTTTTTATATAGATGGTCTTTTTGACTAAATTATTCAACTTTATACTTATTACAAAGATACTCTATGCTGTAGCTCATAGCAGTGTTACAATCTTACTTTTGATGAATAACTATTCTATTCTATTTTCTTGCATTTGTCTACATAGCAGTTAACAGAAATGAGACTTTCTCCATGTGTTGTTTATGAATAATGTTACCATGATTACCAGTGTAATTTTTACTCATAGACAGACAGGTGTTCTCATTTATCTTAGATACCAATATACTTTTTAATTTAAAATATAATTATAGCATCTCTTCCCTCTAACTTGTACCTTTGTACTCCCTCTCAAATTCACGGAATTTTGAAAACAAAAAAATTGTTTTGTTTGTTTTGGTTTTTCTGGACTGGATTTTTCTGTGTAACAGGGCCCTGGTTGTCCTGGAACTTGCTTTGTAGACGGGGCTGGGCTTGAAATCACAGAGAGCTGTCAACATCTTTCTCTAGAGTGCTGGGTTGGGTGTGTACCATCATACCTTATAATATTTTAATTATTGTGGTGTGTGTGTGTGTGTGTGTGTGTGTGTGTGAGAGAGAGAGAGAGAGAGAGAGAGAGAGAGAGAGAGAAGAGAAGAGACAAAGAATAAACATATAAATACAAGCTACTAAATCTTTTAGTGTTGCTTACATTACATGTTTTAGAGCTGATTACTTGGTACTGTGATAACCATGTAGAAGGTCTCATTACTATGGAAAGCTAACTCTCCATCTCTCAGCAGTTATTAATTACTTATAGCTCTTCATATAAGGATAGGGTGCCCTTGAGATTTTTATCCATCCATATTGGCCTCTCAACTTGTGGTATCATTGTTCAGGCCTTATTTAAGAAGCCATATTGTTGCTATTTCATTACTATAGCCTCCCTGTCATATCTAGAAGACATATCAAAACAGGATATTTCTGGTCTTTGACTCTTACAATTTTTCTTGCCTATGCATTTTTTTTCCTGAACATTGGGTGTAGGAATTGTTTCGCAGATATCTCAGCTCAGAGTCATTTTGTTTCTGCAGTTTGATTAGTTGGGCTTACTATAATGATCTCTGTTTGTAACAAAGAAACTTCTCTGATGAGGGATGTCAGATACTACTACCACTTTATGAAACCACAATAATAAAACCACAATAACTTTTAGTTACATTCACGTACTTGTCCTTATCCTTGCAGCTCACACTATATAATAGTAGACTGGGTAGATTAAACAAAACACACTTACTTTTATTAGTCTTAGGACCTCACCTAACCCAAAGTTTCTTTCAAAGTTTTAGTTTCTAAATACCTTCAATTTGGGAAGTAGGGACTCAATGTTTGATTTTTATAGAAGCATAACTTAGCTGACATCAGCCTTTATGCTCTGGGTCTTATTTCTAGGTGAAGTAGCTAAGAGGCATTTACCACTGAGAGAAGTCAGCTGAGTATATAGAAGGGATGACTACCCATTAAACCCAGAGCAAGCAGGTGAGGGAGAGAAAAATCAGAAACCTACAACCAAAGCCAATATTAGGCCTGGCTTACATGTCAAACAGGAAAATAAAGCAAAGAGTTTTTTCTTAGAAGTAGAAAAATGGAAGTTCCAGCAGAAGAGCAAGTGGGTATGGAAATAATGTTAATAGAAATAAACTAAGGAGCTATACTTGGTTGTGGTCAGGCATAGAAGCTGGGAAAGCACAGAGCATTCTAATATTTGAAGAAGAAAATGGCTAGTAGCATCCAATTTGATCTAAGTTGTCAGGACAGATATTAGAGTGGAGACCATTTTGCATGCACATGTGTCACCCGAGACCTAACAACTAGTAAATTATGCTGTCTCTGAAGATGCAGAAGGGCCTGCAATGGTGGCTTTAGATAATTGGGGTGGATTCATGTATTCTTTTGTGTTTCAGAAAATTCTGAGCAGCTTCTTGATTGATAATCTGTTAGAATCCTCTACCTTATCCACAGAATCTTGGGGGGGGGGTGAGTTGGGAGACTTAAATAATAATTCTATTTCATTGGTTTTATGGGTATATTTAAATAACTTCACAATTTTAGTAGATTGATTTTCCAGTTTTTGTGGAATGTAAATTTTAACTTCTAGAGGTATCCCTATCCATGATTTAAGGTAATACCATAGAGTATAAAAACAAACAGAGCATGGGACTACCATTTAAAATGAAACATTGATTGACCAAATAGAACTGATGACCCAGATACATTGATCAATAGGATTGATGACCCATATATAAACCCATCCTCGAATAGCTGCCTGATTTTCAAAAAGAAATAACCTCATCAAATGTTGCTTGTTAATCTGCATAGCTAAATGCTGAAGAAATATTCCTTATCTCTAATCTTGAACAAAATTCAACTCCACATGGATAAAGGATTCGATGTATGGCATGCATTTCTTAATTTTACAGGGAAGAAAATAGACATATACTTGAGTTCATGGACACAGGAAAGGGATTTCTGAATAGGACATAAGTAGCACAAGATACCAACATTTGAGTGAATAGATATCTTATACATCTGATGGAGGTTTGGTATCTAGAACATATGAAAAAACCCAGAACACTAGAGTTAAGAAAAACAACCTAATTTTAAAATGGCACTTGGAACTAAACACAGAGTTTTCAAAACACTAAATACAAATAGTTGATAAACATTTTTTAAAGTGTTCAAAATCCTTAACCATCAGGTAAGTGTAAATTAAAGCTACTCTGAGATTTTTATCTGATTCAATCAGAATGGCCAGGATTAAGAAAAGAAATAGATTCTGCTGAGGATGTGAGGAAGACAGTTACTTACTGCTGGAAGAGGTGCAAATTTGAGCAACCACTGGAGAAATCAGTGTGAAGGTTCCTCAAAAAGGGCTACCAGAGGACAGAGCTGCAGAAGTAAAGCCAGCCCTTTGGAGAAGCCCAGATGATTATATGTGGATCCCAGATACTGAAACAAAAAGCTGTAACATTGATGCTGCCTTGGAGACCCAAAGATGTTAAAGATGCCAGAGCCATGGGATACCTGACAAAGAAAGCTGCTAAAAGGGAGTGAAACCAGGTCAGGAGAAAGAAGTTTGTTGCAGTGAACAAAGTTGAAAAAGGAGTTGAAGATCTGAAAACTGCTTTGACATCAGACATGGAGATGGCAGAGTTTGAAGTTTATTCAGCTGGTTGCTTGTCTTAATTTGGAGATTACAGTTAAGTGATTGGATGGATCTCAGAAGAGACTTTGAGCTTTGGACTTTTAACATTGTTGATGCTGCTGTGGACTATGGGGACTTTGAAAGTTGGACTAAATGTACTGTTTTATTATGCTATGTTTAGGTCTGGCACTCATAGACTAATGTGTTTGATTCCAGGGAGTGGAATGTGATAGTTTACATATGCTTGGCTCAGGGAGTGGCACTATAAGAAGATAAAGCCTTATTAGAGGAAGTGTGTCACCCTGGGGTGGGCTTGGATACACTCCACCTAGCTGCCTGAGGATGCTCAATCTGTTCCTGGCTTCCTTCGAGTGAAGATGTAGAACTCTCAGCTCCTCCTGCACCTTGCCTGCCTGGATGCTACCATACTCTCACCTTGATGATAATGGATGGAACACCAAAACCTGTAAGCCAGTCCCATTTAAATGTTGTAATTTGGTCTTGACTTGCCTTGGCCATATTGTCTGTTCACAGCAATAAAATCCCAAGACAAGAATATATCTTAAGGACTCTATCTTCCTACAGAGACACTTGCTTTTCCATGTTATTACTGTTATATTGTCAATAGCTAGAAAATAGAAATAACCTAGATAGTCATCAACTGATGAATGGATACATTATGAAATACGTTTCATCTGTTAAAAATAAAATTAAGGCATTTTCAGTTAAATGGAGGGAACTGATGTTGTACCCAGATCACAAAATCCCAAAGAGACCACAAGGAACCATAACTCTGATGTAAGCACATGAGAGTCTTTATTTAAGCTTGAGCTCGGGATACAAACCTTCCTGATGCAACAGGATAGAAGAGGTGCCCCGAGATCAAGAGGAAGGAATTTATAAAGGAAAAACACACACACACACACACACACACACACACAAGCACGGGTTTCCAAGCCTTTGTGTTACATGAGAGGGTAAAGAAATGTTGGCCTTTAAACTAATTGGTTTACAGCATCTGGTTAAACCATAAGGATGGAGCATACATCAAAAAGGAGCATCATAATCTGAGAACGGCATGTTTTTTTTTTTTTTTTTTTTTTTTTTTTTTTTTTTTTTTAATCTCATTCTTTTATCAGCTAGCTACAGCTGCTGTCTGTTTTGCAACTCTCAGAGACACTTTGTGATTTTTCTCAGACCTCATTAAGGGCAAGTTAATTTAGAATGGAGTCTTAAAAAACAAAATGGAATTTATTCTGCTACCTCCGTCCCTTCATTCCCCTTCTACTAGTAGTTTTGGAGGCCAATCTTGGACTCCTTGAGTTCTGGTTTCTTTCTGCAAATTTGTTGATAGTGAGAACTCATTAGCATCATTGACCAGATAGGATCTGCTTGTGTGAAAGACAGTCTTGGGATTTTCAATCACCTAAATTCAATTAAAAGGCTGGTGGGAAATTGATTTTATATAGGTCAAGCTGAAAAGGTATGGCTACAAGCATCTGTTAGTCTTTGTGGATACTTTCTCTGGATGGACAGAAGTGTTCCCAAGCAAGGCTAAGACAGCAAAGGAATTGCTGGAGGACATCTTATCCAGGTATGGGTTTCAGGACACATAGAAAGAATGAATAGAACATTTTTAAAGACCTTAACTAAGTTAGCCTTAGACACTAAGTAATGCTCCTTCCCTTTGCCCTTTATTGGGAAAGAAATTCTTTTTACCAGATGGGACTAACCCACTTTTAAATTATGTAAGTGTTAGAGATGGTAAATACTTTCAGGGGAACAGTGTTTTCTGCATACAAAGAGCAGTGGCATATATCAACTCAATGATTCTGAGAATATACAGTTGACTTGTTTAAGCTCAAACCAGATCAAAAAATCACTTTACAGTGATGGATTGGGGGATTGGGTATGAAATCTCACCACCAGCTGAGGAGCCATTAGAATTTTATTACTGCAGGGAGAGGGATAGTCAGTCCTATTTAATTGTATGACCTCTGGTAAGTCAACCACACTTCAGGGCATGCACATTTTCAGGAGTAGTTGGATAACACAAATTGGACTTGATAGGTTTTTGAAAAAGATAAAAATTCAAAATTGAGTGGAGATAGCGAGAGAGAGAGAGAGAGAGAGAGAGAGAGAGAGAGAGAGAGAGAGAAGGAGAGGATAAAAGATAGTTGAAAAGTGATGAAAATAATGCACCATTTTGTCCTCTGCCATTTCTAAAGTCATCAATGATATTCCTTTTGTTCTCTTTATACCATGGAACACCTTATATTGAAGAAGGTATATCAAAAAGAAAAGGCAATATAAAATTTATTGATGTCATTTTTTATTATTATTATCATTAGTAGTAGTATTGTTATTGTTGAACAATTGAGCTCAAACTCTTGTGAGAATTACATGTGAATAATCCTCAGTCAAATCACAGCACATTGGGTTATTCACAATAAATCCCCATAATCGTTGCATACATGTGTATTTTTATGAAACAGTAAAACTATATCACATTCTAAAAGCCACTACAGGTTGAGTACTTCTTATTTGAATTGCTTAGGACCAGAAGTATTTCAGTTTACTTTGGACCTATTAATATTTAAATATGCTTAATGAGCTATACTGGGAATAAAACCCACATCTAAACATGAAATTCAGTTTTTCATAAGGTTTCATTGAGACCTTATTTACAAATCCCAAACGTGGCTTCATACAATAGTTTCAGTGCCTGTATGATATGGTTCATCACAAAGGGTCAGGTGTGGAAGATTCCTCTCAGGGCATTGTCTTTTATTGGAAATGTTTCCAATTTGGAGACCTTTTAAAATGCATTTCTCCAGGGTCTTCAGCATGGTAGACAAGCATTTTTGAATGAGGTATATTCACCAGAATATTGTATTTTGTAATACAAATCAAGAATGCTTGTATTCACCAGAAACACCCTCTCAGATATGAAAGCCTGCAATGAAAGCTTATGACAATTTTCTACTGGGCATAAGTACAAGAGAAAATGCCAGGTGCATAGTAGTAGAGAAGAATATTACAGAGTAAAAGTGAGAGGACTGGGGGAAGGCCAGTGCACTCGCTGGTTCTGTGTCAACCTGACACAAGCTGGGGTTATCTCAGAGAAAGGAGCCTCAGTTGAGGAAATGCCTTCATGAGATCCAGCTGTAAGGCATTTTCTCAATTAGTGATCAAGGGGAAGGGCTCAGCCCATTGTGGTTGATGCCATCCCTGGGCTGGTAGACCTGGGTTCTATAAGAAAGCAGGCTGAGCAAGCCAGGGGGAGCAAGTCAGTAAGTGACATCCCTCCATGGCCATCAGCTTCTTCTTCCTGCCCTGTGTGAGGAAAATGCTTACACTGACACACTTAGAGGCTTGCGAAGAAGAAATAATATAGAAATTATGAGATACATAGCACAGTATGTGGAAATTTTCTGGCTGTAGACCACAGCCTTATTTTTCTCCATGCTCAGCTAGAACACCATTTAACAAAATGTACAATGTTTTCAGAGTCTAGTCTGGTTCTATAGGTGAATGTACTATGTGGTTATGACAGTTCTGTGACTTAAAGAATATGATTGATTATGAAGATAAACTCTAGTGCTGTTGGCCTGGATCAATACACATCAGGAGTAATGATGCATTGACTTCTGGGTAATGAGAGAAAGTTATGGTGTTGTGACTATATTATGGCATCTTGGACTCTTTATTGCTTTCTCCGTGCATTAATATAATAAGAAGCATGAATCATTTGCTTCTGAACTGCAAGAAGCCACAGGCTGAGATGTTGATCATTTTATGTCAGGAAGTCATTTTTGAAAGAAAAACAACCAGGACAGTGCTATGGCATTTGCTGACAAGGACTTCAGATTTGCTCCTTCCCGCATGGGGGATTTGTCTCTGGGATCGTTTGGCTCCTGTTTGGGAAGGACACATGCCTTAGAAAGAAGGCACATAGCCAGTTTAAAAAGAGAAATAAAAACAAAGTTTACAAACGTAAATCATGTTATACAACATTTCCTTTTTGTGATTACCCGTGCCAGACATTGTGTTGGCATTATAGCACAAACATTCTTTGTATGGATCCTATATGCTGTACAGATGATCAAGTTACAGTAGTAGTAGCTTATAGAGTCAAATGCATTGATACAATCTGGAGAATAGCAACTAGGTGACAGGTTAGTTTAGATATTTCCAAAGTCCAGTCACAAAATTCTTAATAGGCTTGAAGGACAATTTGTGTTCCTTAGATTTTTCCATACCTCAGATTACCAATTTTTAAGAGGCAAATAAAAATGTTATATGTAGGAGTATCTGTATCTACCCAGAAAGACTGTGCTTGCGGACCAGACACCCGGGCACTCTTCCATTTGGATCAGCAGATAACCTGGGGCATAGACCTAGTGAGGTTGCAAAGTGAGTACATAGAAGACAGAAAGTGTTTGGCAGTGGTGCCAGGACCTGTAACAGAGAAAATCCTGATCTGACTGGGAAAGGCAGTGCTGAAAGATCAGCTCCACAGGCACTTTTACACCTGGACCAGAGGTGAGCCTGACACATAGAGTCAGGGAGGGCACACCTCGAGTTCTTAGTGGGCAGAGTTCTGTACTTACTGGAAATGGGTCCTATCTGGGCTGGAGAAAGACCCAGGTCCCTACTAATAGTACTCAGGACCAGTGGGAAAAAGACTGAGCTCCCCGTACAGTCTCACAATAGGCCACAAAGACAACTAAGTCACTGCCACTAAAACTCACTGCTTGCCCAAAAAGTGGAACACTTAGAAGCAATTTTCTTACTGATCTCATGGGCCCTCAGGTCCACAAGAGAGACAGGTACCAGTCACTGACAACAAGACCACATATAATCACAGATAACAAGATGGCAAGAGGAAAACGAAAGAACTGAAGCAATAGAAATGAAGACAACCTGGCAAAATCAGAACCCAGCTCTTAAACCACAGCAAATAAGTGATTGCCAAACACTCTAGAAAAAGATGACTTAGACTTGAAATCATACTTCACAATGAGGATGTAGATATTAGAGAAGAGCATGAATAACTCCATTATATAATTACAGGAAAACACACATGAACAAATAGAAGCTCTTAAAGAAGAAACACAAAAATTGCTCAAATAAACAATAAAGAAAACACTAAAAGACACAACCCTGGAGATGGAAAACCTAAGAAGAAATCAGGAGTCACAGATGCAAGCATCACCAACAGACTACAAGAGATGGAAGAGAGAATCTCAGGGGCCAAAGACAACATTGGAACCATAGACAAAACAGTCAGAGAAGATGAAAAAAATAAAAGCTCCTAAGCCAAAAACACCAGGAGATCCAGGACACAATGAGAAGAGCAAACCTAAGGATAATAGGAATAGAAGGGGGCAAAGAATATCAACTAAAAGGCACAGTAAATATTTTTAAGAAAATCATAGAAGAAAACTTACCTACCCTTAAGAATAAGATGAATATGAACATAAAAGAAGCCTACAGAATTCCAAAGAGTGGATCAGAAAAGAAATTCTTCCCGACACATAATAGTCCAAACTCCAAGTGTTCAAAGCAAAGAAAGAATACTAAAAGCAGTAAGGGAAAAAGGACATGTAACATATAAAGGCAGACCAATCAGAATCACACCGGACTTCTCAACAGAGACTATGAAAGCTAGAAGATCCTGTACAGACATCATACAGACCCTCAGAGAACACAAGTGTCTGCACAGGCTGCTATACCCAGCAAAACTATCAATCACCATAGATGAAGAGAACAAGATATTCCAGGACAAAACTAAATTTACACAATATCTGACCACAAATCCAGCACTACAATGAATAATAGGTAGACAACCTAATACAAGGAGGAAAAGTATATCCTAGTAAAAACAAAAAAATAACTAAGCAAGAAAACCTAAAGAAGAAAGACACACAGAGACAATTATTCTACCTCTAAAAGCAAAAACACCAGGAAACAGCAACCACTATTCCTTAATATCTGTTAGCATAAATGGACTCAATTCCCCAATAAAAAGACATAGGCTATCAGACTGAATACATAAGCAGAATCCAGCAATATGCTGCATACAGGAAACTCATTCAGAGACAAAGATAGACACTATCTCAGAGTAAAAAGTTGGATAACAGACTTCCAAGCAAACAGGCTCAAGAAACAAGTTGGAGTAGCCATTCTAATATCGAATAAAGTAGATTTTTAACCAAAATTTTTCAAAAAAGATAAGGAAGGACACTTTAACGCACTATAGGAAAAGTTTATTAGGATGGATTCTCAATCTTTAACATTTATGCTCCAAATGCAAGAGCACCCATATTGATAAAGGAAACCCTACTTGAGCCTGAAAAAGTACATTGCACAACACGCAGTAATAATGGGAAACTTCAACACCCCACTCTCATCAATGGACAGATCATGGAAGTAGAACCAGAACAAGGACACAGTAAAACTAACAGAGGTTATGAACCAATTGGAATTAATAGACCTCTACAGAACATTTCACCCTAAAACAAAATAATACAAGTTCTTCTCATCATCTCATGGCACCTTTTCCAAAATTGATCATATAATCCGTCACAAAACAAGCCTCAATAGATATAAGAAGATTCAAATACTCCCATACATCCTATCAGATCACAATGGACTAAGGCTGGTCTTCAATAACAACAAGGACAACAAAAAGCCTATATATACGTGGAAACTGGACAATGCTCAATTAAACAATAGCATGGTCAAAGAAGTAATAAAGAAAGATATCAAGGATTTTCTAAAATTTAATGAAAACCAAAACACAACATACCCAAACCTATGGTTTGCAGTAAAAGCAATACTAAGAGGAAACCTCATAGCTCGGAGTACTGCCAAAAAGAAACTGGAGAGAGCATAAACTAGCAACTTGACAGCACAGTTAAAAGCTCTAGAATGAAAGGAAGCAGATACACCCAAGAGGATTAGACAGCAAGAAATAATCAAACTCAGAGCAGAAATAGACTAAATAGAAACAAAAGAACCATTGAAAGAATCAGAGAATGAAAACCAAGAGCTGGTTCTTAGAGAAAATTAAGAAGATTGATAAACCCTTAGCCAGACTAACTAGAGGGCAAAGAGAAGGTATCCAAATTAACAAAATCAGAAAGGAAAGTGGAGACATAGCAACTGAACCAAAGGAAAATCAATGAATTATAAAATCTTACTACAAAAGCCTATAATCAACAAACCTGGAAAATCTGGAGGAAAAGGATGAATTTTTAAACAGATACCAGGTATCAAATTTAAACCTGGATCATATAAACCATCTAAATAATCTCCTAACACCTAAAGAAATAGAAGCAGTCATCAAAAGCCTCCCAACCAAAAAAAAGTCCAGGTCCAGATGGGTTCAGTGCAGAATTCTATCAGACATTTATTGACGAACTAATACCAATACTCTCCAAACTATTCCATAAAATAAAGTCAGATGGAACACTTCCTAACTCATTTTTCAAGGCCACAATAACCCTCGTTCCTAAAGCACACAAGTCCTACAAGGAAAGTGAACTTCAGACCAATCTTATTTATGAACATTGATGTAAATATACTCAACAAAATGCTTGCAAACAGAATCCAAGAACACATCAAAATGATCGTTCACAATGATCAAGCAGGTTTCATCCCTGGGATGCAAGGATGTTTTAATATATGAAAATCCATCAATGTAATCCACCATATAAAGAAACGCAAAAAAAAAAAAAAAAAAAAAAAAAAAAAAAAAAAAAAAAAAAAACCCACATGGTCATCTCACTAGATGCTGAGAAAGAATTTGACCAAATTCAACAACCCTTCATGTTAAAAGTCTTGGAAAGAACAACAATACAAGGCCCATACCTAAACATAATAAAAGCAATATATATCAAACCAATATCCAACATCAAACTTAACGGTGAGAAACATGAAGCAATCCCACTAAAATCAGGGACTCAACAAGTCTGCCCACTCTCCCCTACCTACTCAACATAGTACTGGAAGTCCTGGCTGGAGCAATTAGACAGTAAAAGGAAATCAAAGGGATACCAATTGAAAAGGAAGAAGTAGAGACATCACTATTTGCAGATGACATCATAGTGTAAGTGACCCCAAAAATTCCACCAGTGAACCCCTACAACTGATAAAGAAGTTCAGCAAAGTGGCTGGATATAAAATTAGCTCAAACAAATCAATAGCCTTCCTCTACTCAAAGGAAAAACATGCAGAGAAAGAAATTAGGGAAAAGATACCCTTCACAATAGTCACAAACCATATGAAATACCTTGGTGTGACTCTAACTAAGCAAATGAAGGACCTGTATGACAAGTATTTCAAATCTCTGAAGAAGGAAATCTTGGAACATCTTAGAAGATGGAAAGATCTCCCATGTTCATGGATTGGAAAGATCAACATAATAAAAATGGCAATCTTTCCAAAAGCAATCTCTAGGTTCAATACAATCTCCATCAAAATTCCAACCCAATTCTTTATAGAGTTGGAAAGAGCAAAGTGCAATTTCATCTGGAATGACAAAACACCTAGAATAGCAAAATCCATCCTCAACAACAAGAAAAAACCTGCGGGAATCACTATCCCTGACCTTAAGCTATATTACAAGGCAATTGTGTTGAAAACTCCATGGTACTGGTACAGAGACAGGCACATGGATCAATGGAATAGAATAGAAGATGGAGAAATGAATCCTCACACATATGGTCACTTGATTTTTGACAAAGGAACTCTAAACATTCAATGGAAAAAGGACAGCCTCTTTGACAAATGGTGTTGGTTCAACTGTCACTCAGCATGCAGAAGAATGAAAATAGACCCTTTCTTATCTCCTTTTACAAAGCTCAAGTGCAAGTGGAACAAAGATCTTCACATTAAAGTAGGTACATTGAAATTATTAGAAGAGAAAGTAGGGAAAACATTAGAACACATAGGCAAAGGAGAATATTTTCTGAACAGAACACCAATGGCTCCTGCACTAAGGTCAAATATTGACAAATGGGACTTAATGAGATTGCAAAGTTTCTGTAAGGCTAAGGACACTGTCAAGAAAACAAAATGGCAGCCAACAGATTGGGAAAAGATCTTTACCAACCCACCATCTGATAGAGGCATTATATCCAAGGTATACAAACAACTCAACAATTTAGACACCAGAGAATCACACATTCCTATTAAAATTGGGGTACAGAGCTAAACAAAAAGTTCTCTATTGAGGAATATCAAATGGTTGAGAAGCATTTAAGGAAGTGCTCGACATCCTTAGTCATCAGGGAAATGCAAATCAAAACAACCCTGAGCTTCCACCTCATACCAGTCAGAATGGCTTAGATTTAAATCTCAGATGACAGCAGATGCTGGTAAGGATGTGAACAAAGCGGGTACTCCTCCACTGTTGGTGGGGTTGTAAAATGGTACAGCTACTCTGGAAATCATTCTGGTAGTTCCTCAGAAAATTGGACATAATACTACTTGAAGATCCAGTTATTTCACTTCTGGGCATATACCCCAGAGATGCTCCAACATACAACAAAGATACATGCACCACAATGTTCATAACAGCCCTATTTATAGTAGCCAGAAGCTGGAAAGAACCCAGATGTCCTTCATTAGTTGAACAGATACAAAAATCATGGTATATTTACACAGTGGAGTACTACTCAGCTATCAGAGGCAATGACTTTATGAAATTCCTAAGAAAATGGATATGCCCAGAGAATACCATCCTCAGTGAAGTAACCTAGTCACAAAAGAACACATATAATATGCATTCACTGATATTTGGACACTAATCCTAGAAATCTCTGAACATTCCAGAAACAACTCACAGACTATATGAAGCTCAAGACAAACCAAGGTCAAAGCCTCAATCCTTCTTAGGAAAAAAATAAATGTATAGCACCCTTTCAGAGTGTGATACACCTGAACCTTAAATCATTAATAATCCAAGAGCCAAGATAATAGCCTTGTGGCAATTTTTGGTATTCACAGATGATTGTGCTTAATCTATACTCAACAAGAAATCTGTTTTCATGTTATGTTCTGTCCTACATGAAGCTCATGCTTATGGTAACTAGTGGGATTTGAATGCATGCTATCAAACCTCTAAAAGAATGAAGTACTGACAAAAATATTCATATAATATTATGCCAAAATACCTTTAAAAATCTGTGTATGTATTCCTCTTTTTTATTTAAAAAATTGGTAAGAAAAAAATCATTATGTTTAATCTTTACACACTAAGAAGACTTTGACTATTTCTATGTTACTTTTTATTTTACATGTACTTTATGGTCTTTGTAAATAGTAAGATTTTAATGCATACTATCAAATCTTTAATATAAATCAAGTACTGACAAAAATGTATTCATATATTTATGCTAAAATGCTTTTAATAATCTGTACATATACCTTTTTTTAATAAAGTTGCAAGAAAAAGGAGTAAAATTGTATATGTATTTTATTATGAGGCACAATATATAGTTTTGTTGTATCAATGCTTGATTCAGAATCATGTATGATTCTGAAATGATTGAATCAGACATATTATATTAACTATCTCATGCATTTTTGTGGTTAAGATAATCTTTAGTCATTTCCAATGATACACATTTATCTACATATTTATCTATCTAACTAGTCACAGTGAAATAGAATAATCCCCAGAGTCTACTTCACCCTGTCAAGCACCGTGGTCTTCATTTCTTTGAGATTTAGATTTTTCAAATTCTACAAGAGAGATTATCCAGTAGTTTTCCTTTTGTGTGTGTGTGTGTGTGTGTGTGTGTGTGTGTGTGTGTGTGTGACTTATAATAATGTCTTACATGTTCCTTTATATTGTAAAAAAAATGACAAGATTTTCTTCCTTTCTTAAAGCTGACAATATTCTATTGAGGCCTTTGTTTATTTCTTAGTCAAGTTATTATAACTTTTGATATTGAGTTATGTGAATGTTTTCTCTTTTAGATGTTAAGCCCTTATTGGGTGAATCATTTAGAAATACCTTTCCTAATATGTAAACTACTTTTAATTTTGCTTATTAATGCTGCCAAAACCACTGTTTTTTGGTTCCTACTATACTAATATATATTCATGTATGAATAGTCTTTCTTCACCTTTTGGTCAGAGATGTCATAGAGACCACTAAATCAATACAGGCTTTTGACATAGTTTTTTGGTTGCCCACCAGAATTTGATAATACTGTTGAAGATACCAGACTTATTGATTGCAGAGCATGGAGAAATCAAGTCAATACTGACCAGAAAGCTTTTTCCTTGTTGGAAAGCTGTCAGTGCACTGAGAAGTGCCATGAAGGATGCTAATTAAACAAACAAAAATCAGAAAGAGGAGAAAGGGGATTAAGGGAGAAATTAAGATGGAGCTGAAGAAGCATAATCTAGATCCAGGTGGACTTAATTGGTGTTAGGTAGATATGAATGTTTACAAGAGTTTCTAGAGGTCTTTTTATCTATATAGTAGGGTAGTTCGGTTCTTTGTCCATTGGGTGTAATCTTATTGTGTAGAGGGTTTGTGGATGGAGAATTTGATATATAAACCTTCCTGATAAGCTACCAGGCTTTGGAGTCAAGTCTGTGCCAGGCGGTGGAGGAAAGGAACATGCAAGAGTGGTCGTATCCACCCGGGACAGAAGCACGGGATGGTGGTGGGGAGTTAACTTCCTTGGAATGGAACCGCTCAGAGAGCGCGGCTTACAGACTGTGTGACAGAGTCCGTGCATTTGGCTCCACACTAGAGCAGTGTCCGCAGAGTAAGACCTCAGGGGCTGATAAAAGGATTAGGCTTCCAATTTATTATTTACAGCAACAGAATGCTCATCCGCGGATGGGACATTGATGTCATACCTACTCCTCCAGGCTAAAGAAACCATAGTGGAAGAGAACATGTAAAGTTTTTAAGAGTCAGAAGTTAAGGAAGTCCAGAATGAAACAGAATCTTTTAGACATGACAGGACCACTAACCAATGGAATCATTAACCCTAAGCAACTGTGGTTTCCTTTTAAGATCTCCAGAAGTTTAAAGTACTCAGTATTCTAGAATGGATGCCAAAGGGATTGATAAACCTCATCCTTAATTAAGAAACTTTGGACAGTTGATGGTTTCTGGAATAAAAAGTCAATTTTCTTTCAGGGTTTGTCCCTTAGTAGTCATGACTACAATAAATGGCTTTACAGTATAAAGTATACAGTCTATACCAGGGAATATGTGTATGTATATATATATATATACATATACAGAATAACATAGGATTGATGGATGATTGAGAAAGAGGGAGGGAGAGAGAGCGAAGAAGAGAAAGGAGGGAAGGAAGGGAGGGGAGGAGAGCAAGAGAAAGTGAGAGAGAGAGAATAAAGTAACAGTAGTTTTCTGTTCTTGATTCCTGGCTCTTAACTAGTAGGAGGCTGTTACTAGGCAACTTTTGGGCAGAGCCGAGAGGAACTGCTGACAAGGTTCATAAAGGTTTTTATCAATGGCCAGTGGTACCAAAGATTCCAAGCGTGTACTATGGAAAAGGTTGGAGTTTGGAAGAGCTCTGTGTACACTGTGGAGTGTAGTCTTGAGTACAAATCTTCTGCATGTGCAGAATTCTTTTTGAATAAAGTTCCCAATTCTGATTTGAAAATCCCATATCTAGATACCTCTGTACTACTGTGTCAGTCTTTGGGAGGAGAGAGGGGGACTCTTGAAAGTCCTAAAAGTGATGTAGTGATCCCTTTTCTCTAAATAAGTTTTTAAATTCTGTCTCTTTGTCTTGATTTGGACTTTCATGTTGAATCATCTATTTTCCCATGCTCCTTCTAATTAATTTGCTAGGCTAAATTAGTGCCAAATAAATAATGAGCTTCCAAATTAGCTGACACCATAATGGAAGAGAGATTTAATTAATTTACTAGTAAGAGCCTCTACAGACAATTGTATGTTTATAGCATAAAATGATGGTATTTATTAACGTTGAAACTTTTCTTAATTTTACAGGTTGCTTTAATAACCAGACTTTAATATGAAAATCATCTCATTTCCATCGACATAGTAGGCTTCAAGTCAAGCAAAGAACTCTTTGATATTGTATTTAATTTCCTAAGATATATTTGATCATTTATTTAGCATAAATGTGTTGTCTATGGGTTCACAATATGTTTTAGGAATTCTTTGTTGATATCCCAGTGGCGTAATCATACATAGAAATCTCTGAGATCTTTTTATAGATTGTTAGATTGAAAGCCTTTGTTCCATAGCAGACTTAGTGAACGTCAACTATTATAACATAAATCAGCATTAAGCCAGTTTCTTCCACAGCTCTGAATTGATCTTTACATATTAGTAATTTTTGTAGACCTCTGGGTGGCAAAGACCTTCCAGTAACCTGGTAGAAAGGACTTCCGTTTGATGATCACATCATTTACAAAATATATCTCAAGAATTTTAATTCCTTCTTTCCAAATATATACTGCAGAAACTTTTGGTTTCATTTTAAGACCACTGAAGTATTTAGAAGATCAATCAAATTGTGATCATAAAAAAAATTAGGCTTTATACAAAAAATTAAAACTAATATAAAGTTGGATAAACTATCAAAGCCCTTGAGAGAAGCACATAATATAAATTTAATGCTTTATTTGAAAATTTTTTTATTTTACCCTTAAAATAACTTATCAGGCATCTATACATGTATTAGAGTAACTCCACAGCATCTGCCAAGTACATTGGCAGTAATGAGAAAAATGATTCAATCATTTTTATCATCATCAAATTATGAAACATACTGAATTATTTTTACTAGATATATTATATGTTGGTCTTGACCCAGAAAATTCACATCTTAAGGCAAATAATTAAGGTGACATTCCATCTTCCCTATGATGTGAAATACTTGTTTTATACTTATTCTAGATTTAAATCATGCTCTTTTACTACTATTAGAAAGGTGAAATAATTCTTTAAATTTCTATTCTTTTGAGGAATTTTTGATTTTTAAAATAAAGTGGTCAGTGGTCACAGGATAAACAATAAAACAAAGTGGATTTTTAGATGATTAATGATTGTAATGTTTGAATTATAAAAATCATGAGATATATTCTGGGCACAGGCCTAGTGAGGTTGTGCCATGAACAACCAGAGCCCAGAGAGGACATGGCGGTGCTCACAGAAAACGTTCCTCTCTCGCCCACAGTAAGGGCCAGGTCTCAGTCAGAGGGACTCATGATCTGCCCAGAAAGGCTGTGCTCACGACTAAACACACAGGCTCTTTTCCCCCTGGACCAGCAGAGATCTGGGGGCACAGGCTGGGTGAGATTGTGCCTTGAATAACAAGAGCACAGAGAGGGGTTAGTGGTGCTGGCAAAAACAGTTCTTTCCAGCCCATAGTAAGGCCCAGGCCTTTGTCAGGGGGAACCTGGTCTGCCTGATAAAGGCAGTGCTTGAAGATCAGCTCCAAAGACACTCTTACACCTGGACAAGAGGTGAGGCTGGCATAGGGAGAGCACACTGGGAGTTCTCGGAGAGCAGAGGGTATTGTGTTTTCTGAAAAAGGGTCTGTTTTGGCCTAGAGAAAGAGCCAGGTCCCCAGGGCTGAGCTCCCTGAACAAGAGCTCTCAAATCTGAGTCCACAATGACAGAGCTGAGTCACTGCCACCAGAACTCACTGCTTACCCACAAAAAGCTGAACACTCAGAAGCAATTTTCTTCCTGAGCCCACAAGCCCTCAGATCCACAGGAGAGATAGGCACCAGTCACTGACAATAAGACCACATATAATCACAAATAACAAAATGGCAAGAGGAAAACGAAAGAACTTAAGCAATGGAAACCAAGACAACCTGGCAACATCAGAACCCAGCTCTCCCACCACAGCAAGTAAGTGGATTGCAAAACACTCCAGAAAGAGAAGACTTAGACTCGATATCATACTTCATGATGATGATGGAGATCTTGGAGAAGCACATGAATCCCTTGGTTAAACAATCACAGGAGGACACACATAAACAAATAGAAGCTTTTTAATGAGGAAACACACAAATCACTCAAAGAACTACAAGAAAATACAACCAAAAGATGAAAGAATTGAAAATGGAAATAGAAACAATTAAAAAAAAACACAAAAAGAGACAACCCTGGATATACTCTCCAAACTATTCCACAAAATAGAGTCAGAGGGAAACATACCAAACTCATTCTTCGAAGCAACAATAAGTCTCATACCTAAATCACACAAAGATCTTACAAGGAAAGGGAACTTCAGACCAATATCCCTTATGAACATTGATGCAAAAATACTCAATAAAATGCTTGCAAACCGAATCCAAGAACACATCAAAAGCATCATTCACCATGATCAAGTAGGCTTAATTCCTGGGATTCAAGGATGGTTTAATATATGGAAATCCATCGATGTAATCCACACATAGGCACAGCTTAGAACACATAAGCACAGGGG
The DNA here is from genome assembly GCF_963924665.1 of Micromys minutus. Taxonomy (NCBI): domain Eukaryota; kingdom Metazoa; phylum Chordata; class Mammalia; order Rodentia; family Muridae; genus Micromys; species Micromys minutus. The sequence continues at coordinate 41,273,916 of NC_137961.1, read as the reverse complement.
AAATTTTCCTGAACAGAACACCAATGGCTTGTGCTCTAAGATCAAGGATTAAGACATGAGACTTGAGAGAAATGGGACAAATGAGATTGCAAAGTTTCTGTAAGGTTAAGGACACTGTTAAGAAAAAAAAACAGCAGCCAACTGATTTGGAAAAGATCTTTACCAATCCCACATCTGATAGATGTCTAATATCCAAGGTATACAAAGAACTCCAGAGAATCAAACAATCCTATTAAAAATTGGGTACAGAGCTAAACAAAGAATTCTCAATTGGGGAATGTCAAATGGCTGATAAGCATCTAAGAAAATGCTGGACATCCCTAGTCATCAGGGAAATGCAAATCAAAACAACCCTAAGATTTGACCTCACACCAGTCAGAATGGCTAAGATCCAATCTCAGATGGCAGCACATGCTGGAGAGGATGTGGAGAAAGAGTAACACTTCTCCACTGTTGAATGGGGTTGTAAGGCAGTACAACCACTCTGGAAATCAGTCTGGTGGTCCCTCAGAAAATTGGACATAGTACTACCTGAGGACCCAGTTATTCCACTTCTGGGCATATACCCCAGAGACACTCCAATATACAACAAAGATACATGCACCACAATGTTTATAGCAGCTCTATTTATAATAGCCAGAATCTGAAAAGAACCCAGATGTCCTTCAGTAGATGAATAGATACAAAAATTGTGGTATATTTACACAATGGAGTACTACTCAGCTATCAGAAACAATGACTTTATTAAATTCTCAAGAAAATGGATGCATCCAAAGAATATCATCCTGAGTAAGGTAATCCAATAACAAAATAACAGACATAATATGCAGTAGCTGTGAACAAAAAGACAACCCACAGATCATATGAAGCTCAAAAAAAAAAAAAAAAAAAAAAAAAAAAAAAAAAAAGTCAAAAAGTGGAAGCTTCAGTTCTTCTTAGGAAAAAAACAAAAACAAAACAAAGAAACAAACAAAAAAAAAAACAAAAAACAAAAAACAAGTGTATAGCACCCACTCAGAGTGGGGTATACCTAGATCTTAAATCATTAATAACTCAAGAGCTAAGAATTTAACCTTGCGGCAATTTTGGTATTCAAAAATCATTATGTTTAATCTATGCAAATCAAAAAAACATTCCCTATTTTTATGTTACGTTTTGTTTTATATGTACTTTATCCATGTGGTAACTAGTAAGATTTCAATACATACTGTCAATCCTTTAAATAAATCAAGTACTGACAAAATTATATTCATATAGTTTTATGCCAAAATGATTTTAAAAATCTGTACATGTATCTCTCTTGTTTTTTTCAAATAATGTTGTAGGCAAAAAAAAAAAAAAAAAAAAAAAAAAAAAAAAAAAAAAAAAAAACTCAAACAAACAAAGAAAAAAAAGAAAATTATAAGAATAAGGGGAAAAGGGTTTGTGAATAGAGATTAGCCTTGGATTTCTGGGAAGCAAGGGAAAAACATAAAAGAATAAGCAAAAAAATTAGAGG